>NC_091133.1:50071081-51322747 GCF_040183065.1 Periplaneta americana
TTAATAACAGCAACATTAATAATATCTCTATCCATAACTAAGTTGTAGGTTATGTATGAAAAAAGGCAATAATATAATAGGCCTAAGTAAGTTTAAAACAATACAGATATTATTCAGAGAACATTAAGAACATTTTGAAGGCGATAATCCACAAAAATGTTAACATAGGGTAGTTTCTAAAAGAATTATAACAGAATTCAAGGAATAAAAAAAAAGAATTCATTCCCCCTCTCCCCCCAAAAACCATATCAGGGATACACCAGCATGTAGAATACGTAACCCAGTTTCGGGAATGAAACTGCAGTTGTGTTGGCTTGAATGTTTAATTTTTTTTTTTTTCGGCTTACAAATGGAGATCCTATGTTAACAAGACAAGTAATTAGTTTAGAGTATGCAATATATTTTCTCTTCACATGAAAGGACATTCCAAAATTATTAGTAGTAGCACACAACAAATGTTGTTTTCTAATGCCAGGAGTTTGACAATAAAGTCATTTGACCTCTTGCACTCCAGTATTTTTCAAAGATATTATCATGGTCAGCCACTGAAGCACAGATTTTGAGGTGTTCTGAATCCATGCCACATCACAGTTTTGTTACAGCAAGCATTTGAACTTCTGCTATTTTTTTTTTTTTCACCATGAAATCCTGGAATGGATGCCTATACTTCGGGTGGGAAGACGTGGTCTATGTCAAATTTATTGATTTTTTCTCAAAGTTTCAAGTTACAATCAAATAACACTCTTGGATCTGCTAATCTGCAGCACTGAATTTTATTTCTTAGTGTTGGCACTTATAAGGTAATACACATTACTCTCAATGATGAAATGAGAGATGACAATGGTGTTTAACAGAGAAATATTCATACAGTACCATTTCTACTTTAACAAGGTATTACCAAAATTTTTCGAAATTAATTTTTAAAAGTAAGTATACTTACATTAAGACTTTATCTCCAACATTTCCATCAAAGTAGTTCCCTTGGAAGTGTACACATACATCTCGATGTTTCTACCATGATTGGAAGGCATCCTAAGAGTTCTTCTTGCTCAGCACATTCTGCAGACCTGCAACCTCTGCATTCCTTGTTGAGTTTTTTAGTTGGTTATTTAACGATACTGTATCAACTACTAAGTTGATCTGAATGGAAAGAGAGCAATGGTGAACTGTTCAATAGTTGAGCATTTTGGACTTTTTCCATTTCTAATTATCAAAATTATAACACAATGTTTTGAAGAATGGACCTCTCTTCTTCTTCAGGTGAAAACCTACTGTGAGGATCATTACAAACAGCTAGCCTGTCTGACTGAGATCTGACGAAGAGAGATCCACTCTTTGAAACGTGTTATAATTTTTACAATTAGCAATGGAAAAATTACAAACTGCTCAACTATTGAACTACTAGGTTATTTTGCGTGAATGGGATTGGTGATAGATGGTATGTGGCGAGATGAGGCCAAGCATTAGCCATAGATTACCTGACATTTAACTTATGGTTTAGGGAAACCTCGGAAAAAACCCAACCAGGTAATCAGCCCAAGTGGAAATCAAATCACACGAACGTAACTCCAGATCAGCAGCAAGTGCCTTAGCTCACTGAGCTACACTGATGGCTCTCTTGATGATGTTCTCAGTCATCTCAAACCTTCACTCGTCCAACTTGATCTTCTTTTTGGGATAGAGGAAAAAGTCGCAAAAGGCGAAACATGGCAAATAACGTGAGTGAGAAACAACTCTCATATTTAGATCAACATCTGCCGAACAGCAAGTGTATAATGACTAAATGCAATGTCATGATGAGGCATTGAATTGTTCATGCAGCATTTGTCGTGCTGTCTCCACCCAACATCTTTCCTAGGCTGCCTCAGTCACAATAGAACTTGGCATGGGATTGGTCTGTCCGAAAGGAACAAATTCTTTCTACACAATTCCATTCTTGTATAAAAGAAATGATTAGTGAGTCATTGCATCTGTTTTGGTCAAGGAGAAGCAGGGCTTTTCCATTTTTGCTCTGAAATAACATTGTTATTTCTCGCTTGTCTTTGAATTCCACAGAGATCTTCAGTTGATACAGCTTGTGACCATCAGTCAGCACAAATTTGACAGTTATCAGCTGTATGTTAAAATCGTCTAATAACATGTACTGGCAAGTTTAAGGAGAAGCAGGGCTTTTCCATTTTTGCTCTGAAATAACATTGTTATTTCTCGCTTGTCTTTGAATTCCACAGAGATCTTCAGTTGATACAGCTTGTGACCATCAGTCAGCACAAATTTGACAGTTATCAGCTGTATGTTAAAATCGTCTAATAACATGTACTGGCAAGTTTCGTTTGATAATTCGGTGTTACAAACAGTCTACAAAGAAGGCTGCACTCATTTTCTAAACATTTTTTGGTGGTGTTTAGCCTGTCTCCAAACTAGCGAAATTATGATTCTTATCCATCAAAAGATTCTCTACACCAGTGGTCGTCAGCACTCGCTGAAATGTGCAATGGGTACGCGGTGCCGTCCCGTGTGCACTGTCGTGCAACAGGGAGAGAGAGAGAGATAGAAAGCATACCCACTAGCAGCTACAAGAGCACTATAGTGCACTGCGTTTTCCGTGGGTAAGAGAGTCCTGCCCCAGCGTGCTCTGTGCTGACGACCCTGCTCTAAACTATTATCAGATTGACACAAACTGATGGCTGTAACGGGAAGTACATAATTCAATATTACCAACTGGTGAACGGGCACCAATCATTGATGGTCTTCTTGTACCATAATCAAAGGGCAATATTTCTTAATGAGGTATCGATAATCAACAAACATAGTAGGCTTATATGAGCAAAAGATGTCACTGTATCCGAGTAGTCGAACATAATAACTACGCGAGAATGAATAGTCCATATAATGGAATAAAATCAGAGGGGGTGGGGGGGAAATTTATGCAGAGATAATTTAGTACCCTAGCACCGGTAAGACTGAAATGTACTGTGAATTCCATGTCACTTTTTAACACCTCAGTGCCAAACAGTTTTATGTAGAACTCACCATATAGACTATCACTCTGATGTAAGTACTCAGTGTATTGTAAGTATTTTTATACTATGTTGCTTAAGTGATATTTACTGCCAATTTAATTTCCTTTGTCACTACAGTTAGGCAATTGTCATTATCAACATCACTTATGCCAAAGAAAGTTATATTAGCTTACTTTTAATATTACACATACTTAAATTAAACGTTTTTATGTTCATTTGAGTTGCTAATCGAATATAATTGTGCTGTGTGTATATACATACTTACAGATTCCGGCAGAATGATTTCCCCGATTAGAAATATACATAACAAGAGCAACATAGATCCTATTCTGAATTTTATTTTACCATCTTACAGAAGAATGTTTGCCATTTTGAAATCACTTTGTTTTAAAGATAATATCATCCTAATGCTTGTCCTAACTATACACTTCTCAAACAGTGAGTTTAGTCATTCATTTAGTCATTGAGTCAGTCACGTTGCCCAAGTTCCTGAACCACCATAACTTTGTATGGATGAAACTTGAGGTCTAGGTGTAAGATTCGTTTCACACTGTGATCAGATATTTCCAATACCAGAGCATGTTTAATGGCTGAATGTCGTGATAATAGCATGCCTCACTGCTGCGATATTCTTGGGAGCCCAAACGTTGCAACATCTACCGACCGACTTCTGTTTGAAAGTTGAATCTTTTGTCTGACATTTCTCACCCATATCTGTAGGGTTTTTCTTATCAGGAATTGCACAGAGCTGCAATCACAGTTACCATTTTCTTAAAAATGCTCAACAACAAAATGCACGATATTCATCTGTCCATGCCATGATGGTAACTGCAATAGCATGCCTTGTGCTGCTCAAAGATATATGCCACTCAAGCGACACTATCAAGAAACCTATATGGCAGACAATTCAATCAGATCATTCTGCCGGACCCTGTATATACACTCGATCAGATTGATGGGCCTCTTATTCAATTGTATGGGCCAGCCACGCACTACAAAGCAACAGAATCAGCGACTTTGCAGGTGTTGGGTAATATCATCCTGATGATGGAATCTGTAAGTAATTCTGAAACATTTCAGATATTAAGTCTCAATACACAACATTCTTCTTTGAAATAATTTCCATTAAATAATACAAGTAGATTAAATGTTTTACTAAGTGGGATTTATATACACATGGTACATTCTTAGGATTCTGTCAAATGTAAATACTGTTTATTGTGAAAACGTTCTTTCCTTTGCATCCCCTGATGTCTTTGTGATTTGCTTCGGTATTTTCGATTTACTGTGCACAGGCAGAGATTTCTCTTCACCATTTGTCACAACAAAAGGAATTTCACGTTTGTGGCTACGCAGTAATGCTGCTAGAATATTTAGGAATTCCGAAGATGGCTGTACATCAGCATCTTGAATGGAAGTCCAGAGAGATAATGCTCCATCGCAGTCACCACGACGACCTGTAAAATCACGAATCTTATAACTTTAAATCATTTATACTGTAACCACTTTGCCGAACTCTGACCAATCAGTATTTTTTCAACAGGTTGTCATTTACAGTGGTGTAGTGTTTGTCAATGTATCCAAAGTTGGAGATTCAAACACAGCTACAGTGCTGTAATTTTAAGGAGAAGATGAAATATTTAATACACCTTCTATCAGTAAGGAAGTAAAGCTGGAAAACTCGTGTTATACATTTATAGCAAGTAGCTGGAACATGGCTTAGGCAAAATTCGCAGCCAGCTGTTTCCTCATTTCAACAGAGTTCCTTGCTTTGCAGACAGATTATTTTGTAAGATAATGTCTTAAATCTGGTTGCCAAAATCTTTGCACGACATTTTGTGAGACTATAAAGACCTCACAGACACAACAAGTAACAAGGGTACAGAAAATTTAATGTAATAGCCTTTAAAAGATTGTACCATTTAGGAACCAAACAGAATCTGCATCACAACCAATATACTTTCTGAAGAGATGGCTTAGTGGTTGGAGAACATGCAATGAAATCAGCATCTAAGCAACATTATACGAAATATGAATCTGTGAGGCATTTTACACAAATATCTACCAAGAATTATACAGACAGTTACTGTTCGAGCCCAAACTGGATGCATTATCAAGAATATGGCGTATCTATACAGATTCAATAGATTGGACAGAAGAGACCTAGATAGTATAGGAAATTGAATTTGTTCAAAAGATATGTATTTCTTGGTCCAATGCACTAATTATCTTACTGTGAGTGAAAAATTCAACAAGTTGCTCATTATTCAGCCACAAAGCAATACTGGCATATTTTACTATAGGTCACTCACCATAAAGCTGTAACATCGCCATATATACAGGACCCACATCAAAAGTGCTAATACTCTTGCTAGCTTCTAGCAGGTTTTTCAGCACTTCTAGCTTGTTCTCATTAGCCAGTCTTTTAAGGCGAGCAGTGAGATGATCTCTCCTCAGCTTCACATGTGGTTCCTGTTACAAATACCAGAGACTTAAATGTACTCTAATTCCTAACACACAAAGTACTTCCAACTTTTTGATTAATCATGTTAAAAAGCTACTGGTCGATTTTCAGTATCTCCATATATAGCCAATTAAGACTTTTATAGAATTACGCTAGTCTTGAAGCAAATAAATTTAATACATACTGTTGCATATGCTCGCAGCAAATAAGCATTCATATATTACTCTGTGTGCACATTCTCTACTTGATATTCATACGTTTCAAGGTCTCTAGATGTCACTGTCAGGTTCTCTCATCCCATTTCACTTATGTCTGAAATCTTTGCGCCATCAATTGCTGTTGTCAAGCAGTACGTTCTCCTAAAGTTATCGAAATATCTGTTTTGGAAACTTATTTTATGAAATATATATATTTAAAAACAAATTCCTTCCACAACCCAACCATAATGCAATGTAAACAAACTTAAGAGTTGGTGCAAATATGGCAGCATGCGAAGACCTGATTTATCGACGGACCTTGATACGTTTGTTTAAAAGATAGCAGTAAATAAATATTTTAAGAGTGAAGTATTACTATAGGTAATTTTTATTCACTTTTTCCAACTAAAACAAGTCATAATTTTACAATCAGTCAATTATCCATCTCTTTCTAGGATGATCCACACTTCAACTTCCTTTTTGGTGATCTGTTGCAATACCATTTCAGACATTCTAAACATATAATAGCCCATTAACTTCTTCTTCTTCTGGAAATTCATTAATTAATTGACTGAATATAGCACATGTAAAACCATTCATTAATAGTAAATACGAAATAAATTCGTTAACTATACTTGTTTTTTTTAAAGATGGGACATGACAGTTAAGCGGCCAAGCTTGGAACAACAGTGCTATGTTGCCAAAATGGATTACCACGTTGTCAGCTGATGGAAGCTAGCAATTGATGTTAAGATGGCTGATGTTAAAACATTCATTGACAATTGACGCGAAGATAAGAAAACAAAACAAAAATCGACACTGAATCAAAGACAAAACGTACCAATGCTACCATTGTGTGCACAGTAAATGTCGTCAAGAAAGCCATTAAGCACACTCCACATGGGAACGGTTAAGTTTGGCAACTCAACCGTCGTTACCATAGCAACAGACATACCACGCTATGTGACATTCAGTTTTTTTTCCGATAGCAATGCTCCTGTCATGTCCCATCTTTCAAAAAAACAAGTATAGTTTACATATAGGCAAAGATTACGTGTTATTTATCAACATTCTAAGAAAATAAATATATTACCATCAGGAAGTGCTTCAATTGCTTGATCAATCCCATCTCAGCTAATGCTACAGCCAATGTCACATGTGTACTTGGAACACCATGAACTCTAGTGCAGGCATTTAATACTTCCTGAAGGAGATTTGCAGCCTTTTGTGATGGTACTCCACTTCCTTGCTTATCTGCTTTTACTGCAAGCTGGCACAGCAGCTCATGTTGCAGAGGTGTTGCTTTGTGCTCTTTTGTACATCGTTTGAATTCTCTTACAGCTCCGTCAAAGTCATTTCTGAAAATACAAATCACAATTTATAACAAAAACCATTCATGAGATATGCAGCTTTTAGGTAATACTCTTGATTATGGGAAATATTAAGGAGGACTTTGTACTTGCTGTAGCCAATACAGTTCTGGAAATCGAGTATTTCTTTCTTTAGTAATATGCAGGTTTGTCAACAGTGGTAGGAATAAAAAAAAAATGAACTACCTCACCCTGACAAAGAAAACGGTTTCTAAACATTAGATCAGACGCCCTTCCTCAGAAAATTAAACATGAATACTTCTCCTGTAAAAGGGGCTGCAAATTAATATAATTTGAAAATATCTGTAAAGAAAAATTATGTTTTTCATTTTTAAAGTAAGAAACATCTAAAGCAAAAATCGTTATTAATAATGCAATTTAGAATAAGTGAATTAGACAACAAGCTACACAAATATTAACAACTATTAGAATCTGAGAAGAAAAATCCATTGGGGTATCAGAAATGAAATTGGTAAAATCTCTCTTAAATATATGACCATAAACCTAATTAAGAGATAAATCAGAAAGTTAAAACTCGGAACTGAAAAAAAAAAAAAACAAACACAAAAACAAAAACAAAAAACAAAAAAAAAAAACAAAAAAAAAACAAAAACCCAACAAAAAAAAAAAAACAAAAAACAAAAAACGAAACTAAAATAAATGGTTGAAATACATAATAAGAATGACCCCTTGAAATACATAACAAGAATGAGTTCCAACAAACATATAATTTTAATTAATAATTATAGACCAAAAGGCAGATCGGTATGATGACCTACAAAGAGGTGCTGTAATCAGTTATTGGAATCTTGAAGACAAAACAAACCAATGAAAGATCTGAAATGATCTTAAATCCCTATGACTGCATGTAGGGCTATGTCTATACAGAAATTAAGGTGGTGGAATTAGGATAAGTAAATACAATTTGCTGTAAGATTTGTGTGTTTTCAATGAACGTAATGAAATAAGCTATGAATAGGAACACCAGATTTTCGGGAATGATTTTTTTCATGAATTTCTGCCAATCAGAGGGAAAAAATTTTTATAGGTCTGAACAAGACTCATTCTGTAGACACATTTTACGATAGCAATTTATCATGAATTTTGTTCTTTTTCCAGTTTTTGCGAAATTAGCAATTTTTTTATGTTAAACACTATTTTAATTTTTTTTCATTATTTTTTTTTTTATCAAATATGACTGAATTGTGCATTCATCAGTCACAACATTCCATTATTTTATTTCCGAAAATGAAACATTTAAAATAAATACGAATTTAATGATTGAAAGAATTTTAGTTTTATTCTTTAAGTGTGCAGAAATCTGATCTGAAGAAATGTAACTTTTCGTCCTTCAAAGGAATTTTACAATGTTACATTTGTTTGGATAAAATTTCTGTACATTTAAACGACAAAACTACAATTCTTTCAATCATTTATTACCATAATACACTGCTCTGTTAAAATGGCTGAACATGTTGGGAATTCAATCAATTTACTTACTTACAAATGGCTTTTAAGGAACCCGAACGTTCATTGCCGCCCTCACATAAGCCCGCCAGCGGTCCCTATCCTGTGCAAGATTAATCCAGTCTCTATCATCATACCCCACCTCCCTCAAATCCATTTTAATATTATCCTCCCATCTACGTCTCGGCCTCCCTAAAGGTCTTTTTCCCTCCGGTCTCCCAACTAACACTCTATATGCATTTCTGGATTCGCCCATACGTGCTACATGCCCTGCCCATCTCAAACGTCTGGATTTCAAGTTCCTAATTATGTCAGGTGAAGAATACAATGCGTGCAGTTCTGTGTTGTGTAACTTTCTCCATTCTCCTGTAACTTCATCCCGCTTAGCCCCAAATATTTTCCTAAGCACCTTATTCTCAAACACCCTTAACCTATGTTCCTCTCTCAGAGTGAGAGTCCAAGTTTCACAGCCATATAGAACAACCGGTAATATAACTGTTTTATAAATTCTAACTTTCAGATTTTTGGACAGCAGACTGGATGATAAGAGCTTCTCAACCGAATAATAACAGGCATTTCCCATATTTATTCTGCGTTTAATTTCCTCCCGAGTGTCATTTACATTTGTTACTGTTGCTCCAAGATATTTGAATTTTTCCACCTCTTCGAAGGATAAATCTCCAATATTTATATTTCCATTTCGTACAATATTCCCGTCACGAGACATAATCATATACTTTGTCTTTTCGGGATTTACTTCCAAACCGATCGCTTTACTTGCTTCAAGTAAAATTTCCGTGTTTTCCCTAACCGTTTGTGTATTTTCTCCTAACATATTCACGTCATCTGCATAGACAAGAAGCTGATGTAGCCCGTTCAATTCCAAACCCTGCCTGTTATCCTGAACTTTCCTAATGGCATATTCTAAAGCAAAGTTAAAAAGTAAAGGTGATAGTGCATCTCCCTGCTTTAGCCCGCAGTGAATTGGAAAAGGATCAGATAGAAACTGACCTATACGGACTCTGCTGTATGTTTCACTGAGACACATTTTAATTAATCGAACTAGTTTCTTGGGAATACCAAATTCAATAAGAATATCATATAATACTTCCCTCTTAACCGAGTCATATGCCTTTTTGAAATCTATGAATAACTGATGTACTGTACCCTTATACTCCCATTTTTTCTCCATTATCTGCCGAATACAAAAAATCTGATCAATAGTCGATCTATTACGCCGAAAACCGCACTGATCAATGGCTTTCCCAAAACACGCCATGAAATGTTTCATATAAAACAATTTTTATCTCGAAATGGAAGCAAAAACTAGCAAAATTGTATTAACTTTGTTTGAAATATCTCAATGAATGACCTCCTGAAATTAATGACATTACTTACAGTTCATTATGTGTGCATGTGTGTGTGTGTGTATAAGCACGTGAGAATAACCCTTAAATATTGTTATTGTTATTTATCCAGCTGTATGTGAGTAATACTAATCTTCATGTATGTACTGTGCATGTGTCTATTTCGCATCTATGTCAAAGTACAAGTGAATAATATTATTTTTTTTAATATATTGTAACCTTCCCCCCTCCCTCCCCTGTGGATTATAATAAACAATGTATGTATGTATTCAATGCCTACCCACTTCACTTTACGTGATTCAGGTTCCGCATATTGCGGATAGATGGCAGGACTGTGACCCATTTTCTTTATTTATAATAAACAATAAACTCTTCTAAGTAGGTTATGTATATACAGGTTGATTCATGAAGACTGTGTCATAGTCTAGGATCTGATTCCTGACATCATTGTGAAGAAAAAAGTTCATATATACATGTGTCCGATTTTGAATAGTTTTAGATAAAATCACGGTTCTTCCTTCTGTAATGTGTATCCTTGTGAATTTCTCTCTCTCTGGCCATCTGGAGCTGTGTGTGTTACAGTAGAGCTGATAGCAGCAACACAAAGTCTCGTGACATCAAGATCAGGGTTAGAGATAACGTGACACCAGTACAACATTTCTACCTAGCATTCGAACAACAGAAGTTAGGAAATGCATCGCAAACAGTTCATACTCGGGCGACTTCATACATTACCGCAGAAGGTGAGGTCTTTGAAAACTGGGTTTAATACAGATTATTCAGGTGGGAAATAATGTGAATGTTTTTTAATGAATTTATAATACACTCAGTAACATTCTCGTAAATGTCCGCCGAGTTAGCTCTGTGGTAGTGTGTCTGCCTTCAGACTAGCCCGCCCGGGTTCGATTCCCGGTGGGGTCAGAGATTTTAATATAAAATTTCTACCACAGGACTAGAAGAGATGGCGGTGCACAATTTCTAATCACTAGATTGTGCACCAATATGCCTGGGTTAAATCTCAAATCTCTTCACAGTGCATATGAAGGGAAGGCATATGTCACTGTTGATAGTGATTCATCCATTGGATGGGGATGTTAAGCCTAGTGCCCCCCCTTGGTGCTATTCGACAGGAGTAGGCTACGTGCCAGCACCAGGTTTTCCCTCCTCCCTTCCTCATCTTCATCATCACTCATTCCAGACACTACACTTAAACACTTACACATACTCACCCTAATACACAACATAACTCTCCACAGATACACATCATGTACAATGTGACCCGCCGGAGTGGTGTACAACTAGAAAATGGGTCACAGTTCTGCCATCTATCCACAGCATGCGGAACCCGAATCATGCAAGTGAAATGGGTGGGCTTTGGATACACACATACACACATCCTCGTAAATAATTTAAATGCTTAAACCTTAATAATTTCTACGTTTATGTTTAACATTCACTCAATTTTAAAAATATGACACATATTTAAATTAACTTTTTTCGTCACATTGATGTCAGAAGTCAGATTCTATAGTACGGCACTATCTTCGTGAATCACCCTGTATATGCAGACCCCCATCACCTATAGAAATAGATTTGTTCACAGTGCTGAGTACATATACCGAATATGACGTAAGAATTTCCATGGTGGCCGAATTTGAATGACATCAGTGTAATTTCTGTTCCACCAAATTTTTTATCCTTTCATGTTTTCTATTAATGTAGGTCGAATTTATATATGTTACACATCAAAAATAGAATAAAAAGATTAGCATTGTCTTTCTGTTTGGTAACACAAAATTACAAATAATGAGTAAGTTACTCTCAAAACTTTTTCTATGCAATTCCGCATTATTTATTTAAGCAAACAACCCTTACAATTACTTAAGTAAAAATAATTTATGAGTAAATCCTATTCAATTTAAAGTAGATATTTACAATTGATTGTTAAAGGCAAAAGGCAGGTAACATTTCAATAAAATGAGCAACCCTTCCTGACATTTAAATACTTATGATGAGGAATAAATTCTCGCTATACATTTTGAGACTTGGTACAATCCTGATTTTTTCAAGACCCTTTCTCGTTGCTCTATTTTCGTAATGACTAGGATTACGTTAGTGTTAAACATTAATTCCTATAGATATTTTTAAGCCCTGCAAGTTTTTTGTAAAGTTTTTAATTGGAGGTATAATTCTGTGTACAGGAAATTCAGATCTTTTGTTTGCTCTTCTTCTGTAATGGCTAGCATCACGTAAACAGTTGCAGAACAATTCATATGGATGTTTCTAATACATACAATATATATCATTTCAAGAAATTCTCATTCACTTTTCTTCAATCCAACTTAATTCAGCACACCAACATAAACAGCATGGGGCTAACTAGTTAAAGCTACAACAATAATTACAACTTACTTAGAAAGATAAGCTCTAATGAGAGGTCCGAGCAATATGTTATTGATGGTGCAATATCCATACTCTGTAAGTTTCTGTAGCATAGTTCTTGTTTGTTCTGCATTTCCATTCACTGCTGCAGCATTGAGAAGTCGCCAGCAGTTACGTGACACTGCAGGCCCGCCCTTTACTGTGTGGTTACTGGCATGTTCTTTCAACATAGCAATGGCAACTGGGAAATTAAAATAGAATTTAATCACAAATTAGAAACCAGTCTTCTCATAATGATTTATACTTTCAAAAAGACAGAAAAACTGCTGTAGGCCTACATGAAAAAGCATAACTAATTAATCTTTCATGGGGAAATAAAAAACTACGGAGAATGGAAAGCTGTGTTTGGTGGCCCAAACGAAAAAAATGTTAATGCCTTGTTTTGTATCTATTCCTGTTTTAATAGTTATTTCAAGATCCAATTAATACTGCTACTACTTCTATTTATTCCTGTTCTCCTTGTTTCTATGTGCATCCAGACTCAGTATCAATGGTGCAATGTCTCAATTTTTTTTTTTAATTAATGGCGGGTACTTGACTTTCATCATTCACCCAAGCTCCCCACCTACTGGGCAACATGCAGAAGATTGTAGTTCTTTCAGCCACCATGAAGGCATTGCCCTTGGTGCACTATATGAGGCGAACTACATAACACTGTATGATGATGATTAATGGAGCAATGATAGGGGAAATGGGAGTACCCCATGAAAACTTATCACCAAACACTGTCTTTATCCATCACAAATTCCAGCTGGACCTGATGGAATTCGAACTGGGGTTACCAGTATGAAAATTCCATGCTTTAGCCATTTCGCTAATGGTGTGCCTATGTCTTAAATATAGGATGATGCAAAACAGTTGTTACAAACTGAAAATGATCAAGTAACTTTGATAATGAGAGCATAACGAAATAAATCCACAAACAGAACATGTTTTTGGATTGTCTTAATATTACCAATGAACAAAAGAAAAAACCAATGTCACATAAATGGCCCTGACTTTACCATTCTACAGAGTTTTCCATTATAAGGTCAATGGGCACTGCAAAGTTTCGACTCTCCCATGCGAGCTACTGGTTCCTGCCACTTTTATACTGGCAGCAGCACTGAGTGGCCAGTATTGTGGAAGTCTGAGTCAAGTGCAGTGCATTCATAGTCTTTTGAATAGCCACATGTTCATAGTTTTTGTATACATTTTTATGTAAAGCATGAGGAATAATTTAGAACAAAATATTTTTATTTATCATAACTTTGTTAAGTGTGGACGTTGGAAGAGATTCTTTCGAAAATATCCTGTTCTTCCTGCTTCTAACAAATCTATGAGCTATAGATTAGTGAGTAAAGTTCGTCCTTTAAGATCGTTTTTGGATGTGAAGCCAAAGAGACGAAGGCAAGTACTCACAAAGGAGAAGTGGATGAAATAGGTGCTGCATTAGAAGCTAGTCCTAAAAGTCCTTGAATTGTTTAGTGCAACAAGTCGACATATACGTACAAATGACCACATACGTGGCTACGAAACTTCTAAAACTGAAATCATATAAGACAAGTGTAGTGCACAAACTGTGTGGTACCTCCTGACAGTGAAGCAAGAATAAATTATTGCAGGTAGTTTGGTGTTTATAGTGATGAAGCATGGTTCCAGCTGTCTGGATATGTAAAGTCTCAGAACAGTTAGTATTGAGTTCTGAAAACTTCCATGCTTTGTTGGGAAGCAAACGGAGTATAGTGCGCTGTATCTGAAATGAGAATTATTGGCTCCATATTCTATGAAAACACAATAAATTCAGAGCAGTACAGGTTCAACATAATGACTCCATTTTTTCAAGAACTTACTTATTACGAAAAAAACAAATCACACCATGCAGGACAACACACTGTCAATGACTCAATTGAAGAAATCGAATCGGTATTTGAAGACAGAATAATAAGCCATGCTTTACAGCCTCCGTGGTCCCCTCATTTAAACCTTTTCAACTTTTATTTATGGGGAGAATTAAAAAAACAAAGTGTACAAAAAAATCCTCTTACTCTCGAGGAGCTTAAGAACAATATCCAGCGAGAAACTGATACCATGTCACAAGAAGAACTCTGTCGTGTTTTCAGTAATGTTTTCTGAAGGACTAAGGCGTGCCTCTGAGCAGAGGGTCGACATTTCAAGCACCGATGTAAGATAAGTTATGTTGTATGATTTCTAACTGCAAATTTGGCACTGAGTTATCTATGAAAGGCAGCTATGTTATAAGATGCAAAGGTCGTGTGGGCTGTGAGATTTATTCACATTCTTAACAGAAAACTTTGTATATTTTACACGATATTTAACAAAACTAGAAAGAATTATAACATTTGTGGAATGATAAAGAATATGAATTATGAAACATATAAAACATATTGAGAAAAGTGCATTATCTTTGTGGGCTTTTTTTTTTAAATGTAAACAGATTTTACCGAGAAAATTACAAAAAATTAAAACTAAGTACATACAAACTAAATAATCATAAAAAAAGACTTCACTACTTCTCACCTTCACTTTTATTTTCAGAAACAAGAAGTGTTGCAAAATCTAGAATTTTGTGTTCATCCAGAATAAAATCTGGAGCCACATGATTAAGATTCTTCAAAGTCCTCTCTGCTTCAGCAAGATTTCCAACACGGACCATTAAATCAAAGAGCATAGCCAACATTCCAGCAGAAAACTCATACCCAGCAACTTCAAATTCATGTTTGGCTTCCAGTGCTTTCTGTACATTTCCTTGACGACAATACTCTTGAATTAATCTACGTAGCACTCCACGCTTGTTGAGATCTTTTGATTTCAGCTCCACAAGGTGACATTCCAAATCTTCTAGACTCATTTCTCGCTAGAACACAAATATAAAACTAAAATTATATAAATTGAACAAATTTATGTTGATGTTTCATTAAAGATTACTTCGAAGGTTGGCTTCAATATAATATGATTAAATATGAAATTATGTGTACATTAAGAAATTAGCAGGTAAAAGATAAGTATGTAGGTAATCTAGAGAAAATCTTCGCACTATCACTCACGTTTTAGATTATGTCATTTTTCTGAACAGACCATATGGACTTAAAGTAGGCTTGTATTTCTTTACTCATGTGCAATAGAATAAAATTAATCAAGTAATTTTCCTCGTGTATAATATATGAAATAGAATACAAATGCACCATATAACAGATTGTAAGATGACACCAAATGTAAAATGACTCCCAAACTCTATGAATATTGGAAAAAATGGAAAAATCAATGTTATATAATCTCTTTAGTAACATACAAATGAAAATAAAATACATTGTTTACAGCTATTTCAGTACTACTATCACTGAATTCTGGGCAATATCTATCATTATTCTCGTACAATGCGTTGTCTAGTGTATCACCAAGCTTGCAATTACCTGACATTCGCCTTACAGTTGAGAAAAACGTCGGAAAAATCTTAACCAGTTAATCAGCAGCATAAGCAGGATTTGAATCCATGCTTGAGCACAGCCTCAGAGTTAGCCTGTGAGACCAACTCACTACCATCTGGTAGTATATTATATTAAAATCCCATCATTAGTATTTGCATGACACTCTTCTGTTATTGCTGTTGTAATTTGGCAGAATATCAAAATATAAAGATGTTTGATCAGTATTTCCTATTTAACCAGGCATACACTTCTTTTCAATTCGTAATCTTATAATAAAACTTCGAAAATACATCACTTTTTCTTCATAACCTACAGGTAATTTCTGGGTTTTTGAGATGTGTCAATGAAGAGAAAAACAATTATACTTCATGAACAATTACATTGACTGCTAACTTACTTCACATTAAAATCAGTCACTTATATTTCACGAGAGATTTCATCAGACTTAATCCATATAATTTCGGCAGTCATCAGCACACACTCTGATGTTGCTTCACAAAGTATCATTTAATATAACTTCTAATACACTACTCAACAGCTAATTTTTTACCTAAACGAAAATGTGATCATACATGATTTTTATACGCTAAATTCGAATATACCACCAAAAAATCTTTATGGGACTCCATCATTTAGTTACAAGTTTTATATATAAATGAAAACAAATACAAAAACCAGACAATTTCGTGCACATTACTTAGTCTCAAAAACTGCCACCGATTGCTGAAAAAATAATTTTGTCGGTAAGGGCTTATATATTGTTCTATGAATAAGTGCTAAGGTCGAAAACCCCTGATAAATATAGTCAAGGTTTACTGGAAGAGGAGGACGAGAATAATGGTATCTGAGCAGTCATTCAACCCCTAGCTCAGTATCCTATCTTTTCAGTCAAGCAGTTGTTAAGGAAGTGTGATTGAGTTAACAAGCGCGAGTTTTGTCTAGTAAACTATTTTATTGTGGTGCTATGTCAAGGCTTGCCAACTTTCGTTAGTAAAAAATTAGGGACACAAACGTTACTGACAATTTTATTGCACTAATTATTTCCACCTATCAATCCACATATTCAACTCTTATAACAGTACATGTACATTTTAACAACCACATTTCATATGTAAAAAAATTACAAAAACTTGCCAAAATGACCACAAAACAAGTTGAACAGTATAAATTCCTTATAAAAGAAATGTTAACCGTTTGGAAACAGGAATCATCTTACTGATGTAATTAATAATCTAATATGAATGTAACATGAACTAACCTAACCTACCTACACAAAAGATTTCAGCCATTCTTCTTGGAAAACACAGATGTTTAAGTGATTTATCACCAGAGCCATGAGATCTTATCACACGTGAAGGGCTGCGGTATTATAAAGTCTTTATTGTTGTCCTCGTTTATATCTAATCTAATCTAATCCAATCTATATCTGTTGTCAGGGCCGCCGACAGAATTTATGGGCCCCTATGCAATACTGTACTCTGACCCCCATTGAAAAAAGTAACAATTACAAGTTACCAGTTATTCTAACCATAATAATTATTTGCAAAATAAATAAAAGATAACACCATACACAGATACGAACTTGTTGTTGTCTAGTGCCTTGCATTTGGCAATGAAGCCATTAGCAGTCGTGCTTTCCAATACTTTTGAACTGTAGTTTCTTCTGATCTTAATGCTTCACAGGTCTTCACGTGGTCTTCATTCATTTCTGCTGGATCATTACACAGGACACATAAGGGTGAAGCTGAGATACCTATTCTGTAGAGATGACTTGCTAGACAGTCATGATTTGTCAATAGTCTGAAGGTTGCAAGTGCTGTTTTCCTTGGTCTCTGGGGGATTATATCTGGGTTGGAAAGTAGTGTAATCCATTTTTTGTCTTTAGCATTTGATTCTATTTCTTGTAGGTATGAATAAGAAAATTTTGTTGTGATCAAGCGTTTTATTGAGGAATATGAGAAATTAAATTTAGACTTTTGTTTTATTGTTGTGCCTTTCTTTGCAAGTGTGTCTGCGGTTTCATTCCCCATGACTCCACAGTGTGCTGGAATCCACTGGAGACAGAAAATCTTATTAACTTTTTGGAGTTGTGTTAACATTTTGTAGCATTCTCTTATTTTTGTTGACTTCTTTGTAGCATTTGAACATATTCCCTGAATTGCAGCTTTAGAATCTGAAAGAATTACTGTCTTGTTATATTTAAGGGAAGATTTAATAATTGTCGGAGAGCAATGTGTACGTGTAACTCCAGCTCCAGTAAGGTTTTCTGTGGTTGATCCATCAGTGTATATGTGTAGCCATTCTTCTGTAGGGTATCTAGTATTGATCGTTTCCAGTGCTAGAAGTTTTTGTATTTCTTTTGGTGTGTCTGATTTACTTATTTCCTCTGTTGATACGAACTTAAAAATATACACTTTTATTACGATGAAAACTTTTAGCAAAATTTCACATTAGCGCAATATATTATATTCATAAAACATTATTCTTAAATACCTGTATTTTTTAACTTGCAGTGCAACATCAACAAACAACTCTCCTTGACTTTATTGATGCAAAATCATCAATTATGTCACAAAAATTTAAAGACCTAGCAAGATCGCTCTCCAGACTAAGGAGGCCAGGACTCAGTTGTTCTTGACACATTGTTTATCTGAATACAATTTTTATTTCCTTCATTTTGCTGAAGGATATTTCAACATCAGCAACTGTCACAGGAATTGTATCGAATATTCTAATGGTTATACAAATATATGGAAATAAAGTATCCAGTTTTAATTCCCTCAGACTATTTAGGAGATTCATAGGTTTCAGTGGGGTTGGCCCTAAATTAGAGGCATGAATTGATTTTAAATATTTCGGCTCATCACTGTTCTCTTTGTTAATATCTTCATAATATTTTTCACGCAGTCTAGCACCCATATTAATATCTTACAATTTTTCTGTCTCTCCTTGTGCTTCTCAGCTCCCGACTTATGCCTGTACTTGTCCATTGTGCAGTTAAACTATAACCAGTAACACTAATGAACAGAATTTACTAGACAAACGACAACGAAAAGACGAAAGTTTCGACACAAAACTTATAATGTACTGAAAAAGAAACGTGTCCTACGACTTCGGTTTGAGAGAGTCAACTAGCTTATTGTGATGGGCCAGCAGTGGTTTGGTAGTTAAAAAGGACAAGCCAATAAATAATCGATCATGTTCAGTACAGGTGACGGGAACGTAGTTCAGGCAAATGCCGGGGCACTCAATTGTCGTGTCGGTGAATGTTCATGCGGGAAACTGATATTCTATTACATAAAAGTCAAATATTTACATATGAAGTGGTAATTTGTATCAATTCTACTACTGTTGAGTTAATACATCAAATTTATGTAACAAATATTCTTATAAAATTGTATAGTACCCGTATGTATTTACGAATAATTATTCATGATAATAAAAAGTAATCGGACTCAATCTGATGGCCCTTATTGCTCACAGGCCCATATGCACTCGCCCCCTTTGCCCTCCCTTCTCGGCAGCCCTGTCTGTCGTAGATGTGGTCGTATAAATCTTTGTTTTTTTTTTTTTTTTTTTTTTTCTGTTGAAACCAATGAATGACACATCAAGTGGAACAAAGTGGACATAATACTGAATGGCGCCAAACTAAAGTCAAAGTGCATAAGATGAGCACAGAGAATAGATGATTCAATCTGTGATTAAGCCTGCCCTAACTTGTGTATTATGATCATTGCATCCGGCACTCTGTTGACACATCAACGAAAATTAAATTTCTGCCTTGAACATGCGTACTAGAGTCATTTCTCCATTTCGTAAGTATGTCTGTACGAGAAGGAAAGAAAATCAGCTATAAATGTCTAATATGCCATGAAATCGTAACTTTAGGTACATGAGCAAATTATTTCGGGATGTGGGATGTAATGGTTGAAATCGGGACTGTACCAGTAAAAACAGGATGGTTGGCAAGCTTAGCTATGTCTGAATTAATTTTTAACGAATTTCAACACGCATAAAAGCAAATGATGATAGTGGTAAAGGTTCACAGTAAGTAAACATGCAACATCATGCCAAGTTTTAAATTTCGTAGATGTGTGAACTATCCGAATAATATCTGTTACACATTTTGTGGAAAATTCACTCCAAAAGAAAAACATTACACTTATTATTACAAAAGCTTACAAACAATACTCTGGCTGTCTGTTAGGTGACCCCTAAGATAATTGTTGTTCTTGCTTTGTTGTTCTATCCAAGTGGCAGAAAGGAAAGAAGAGACTTTTGGAATTCCAATGATTTGGCGAGAACCTAAAGATTACGTGACCGATTGCTAACACTAAGTAGATACAATGAGTCAATTGAGGCTGAAGTGTCCACACCTCTAGATTAATTGAATCGGGGATTGCAGAAACAGCACGTCACTATATTGACATGTGTTGTTTTTGAAATCCCCGATTCAATTCTATTATCCTTTATAAGATGATCATCTCTGTGTGTCTCTCTTATGTGACAGCCATTTCTCACTTCTTGAGACAATAACAACATATCTGTATAAACTAGAAGTTCTAATTAAATTTTGTGCATAGTTAATATGCACCAAAAGTTATCTACTGTTCAATTTGGTTCTTTTAATTTTAAAACTATTTCAGAAACAAATAATATATTTTTAGACAGCCATTCCTAAAACTAGATCTTTTAATACTAGGGACGAGTGTTAAAAACTATTATATAGTAGCATGCAAAAAGTAGTTTTTATACTGACTTTCAATTGTATGCGCCAATTGTCAATTGCTTCCCACCAGATGTCACATAGAAGAAATTGCAACAATCAATAAATTGGTTCAAACAATAACAGGCCTACTTTTAAATGTTATTGTTTTTGGTAAAAAAAAAAAAGGTACACAAATTAAATCAACTGCTTCAACAACTATTTCATTGATATAAAAAATCAGAAGACACTCAGGTTTGCAGTTGAATGCTCAACCACTGAGCTATACCACCATGCTTGTAATGTGATAAAAGTTCCAATATGACTATTACAAGGAGAGAGGATACAGCAATGGAGAAGTCAGGAGAATTGCTTCTATACCAGCACAAACAAATGGCTGCCTAAAAATAATGTATGCTACAGTTAAAATGACCTTTTTTTTTTCGCACAATGTGTGCAGGCTTAGTGGAGACTAAGCCTGCAACCTCGTTTCACAGACATCCCTATTCACGAAATAAAGTGCCATTTTTAACACCTGTATCGTAAATCATTTCTTTCTTAAAAAGTAATTGAGAATACGTATTTTATTCTACAGAAATATAATTAGTACATACTATGAACTTGCATTAGTAAACATACAGGATGGGGGATTTGAACACTGATGTATTCAGAAGGAGGAACAGTAAAATCTGCGTTCACAAGGTCATCTACTACAGATTTCATTTGAACCACCTCCTCTGAGGCCATTCTGCTCTGTAAGTGACCCATTATGAAGTCTGCAGCAAAAGAAGAAATACGTAAATTTGCAGATTGGAATTCCTGAAACAAAAGAAATATTGGTGAAACAAATATAAATGACTCCTAAATAAATACTTTCATGATTCAAATTTTGGTATTTTAGTCTTGTAACATTTACATCAGTAAATGAAAGAAATTTAGCGAAGCTATAATGGGATGCTTGCTTGCTTACTTACAGATGTGGACAAATTATTATTATTACCGTAAAATGGAGTGAATAGGATCAGTGGGGGTGAATAGGATCAAAACTTTATTCTTGGTTATAAAGTTTGTTATAAACTGTACTTGAGCGGGATCACAGTCATTGGTTACTATTATTGTTCTAGTAAGCAATGACTGTCTTCCCTCTCAATTACAGTTTATAACAAACTTTATAACCGAGAATAAAGTTTTGATCCTATTCACCCCCACTGATCCTATTCACTCCATTTTACGGTACTAAATTAATTATATGTGCAATGAAGCTGTATTTATCGGTAGAAATAATGAACAAAAATGTATTTTGCATAAATATAATTAACAGAAAATTGAGTCTTGAGGTTATTAATATTTTATGAACATTCCCTTATTTTTTATTAATTAACACGTTGATTTTGTCAGGGATGCTGGACACCAAAGTTTGACACTTTCTTTGAATATCAGCATCATTTAGCCAGATATCAGACAGTGCTTAAATGAGTCCATGTTTTGTTGTAAACCTCTTTTTGTTCACTTTATTCTTCAGTATAGATCACAGATTTTCAATTTCGTTCATGTCCGGTCTTCTTGCAGGCCATGGGAGAATACCTTCTGCAGTATATAATTAAAACACCAGTAGTACCAACATGGTCATAAAAAAATATACTTAACCATTGGAAAAATATACCAGAAGATGTAAACAATCATATTTACAACAACAGAGACTCTGTGAATTATACTGATAGTTGATATGACGCATTATATTATGTTTCCAAGAAAAAGTTTTAGTCTAATAATTTGTCCACGTCTGTACTTACAAATGGCTTTTAAGGAACCCAGAGGTTCATTGCCGCCCTCACATAAGTCCGCTGTCAGTCCCTATTCTGTGCAAGATTAATCCAGTCTCTATCATCATAACCCACCTCCCTCAGATCCATTTTAATATTATTCTCCCATCTATTTCTCGGCCTCCCCAAAGCCTCCCAACTAACACTCTATATGCATTTCTGGATTCACCTACACATGCTGCATGCCCTGCCCATCTCAAACGTCTGGATTTAATGTTCTTAATTATGTCAGATGAGGAATAAAATGCATGCAGTTCTGCGTTGTGTAACTTCCTTCATTCTCCTGTAACTTCATCCCTCTTAGCCCCAAATATTTTCCTAAGAACCTTATTCTCAAACACCCTTACCTCTGTTCCTCTCTCAAAGTGAGAGTCCAGGTTTCACAACCATACAGAACAACCAGTAATGTAACTGTTTTATAAATTCTAACTTTCAGATTTTTTGACAGCAGCGATGCTAGAAAGAAAAATAGTTATTTGCTCATATTGTCAATTGGTCTTTTTGTTTCCTGAATATAATACTACTGGTCTTCTTCATATGGGGTTATATCACGCCTATTGTTCACATATCACCATTTACTGAAACTGATAAAATCTGAAGACCCATATCTTGAAATCCTGCATGAAATCATACTTCTTATGCTGGCATGTCACTCAGAACATGGCGAAAGCTTAAATATTGATTGAACATGGAGCATGTGAATAAGGGTGCTCAAGTAGTGGTGAGGTGTGATTTGAAGACCTGTGATTTTGTTGCTGTGATAGGTTTGTCAATGATTCCGACTGTGACTACACTGCCGAGAAATCGCCATCTCTGCCCAATATATGACTCACAGTGATGACAACTGATGAATGTATAAGTGACAGCTCCAGTATCCAGACAACTGCAAATCTGAAGAACTTAAAGAACAACATAACTGGGATCTAATTAATTTTCGTCCCACTCAAAGGTTGAAATTGGCAACTCTTTGACACTGAATCTATGACTCGCTGTATTCTTTCATGAATGATTCACTTGATCATTTGTAAAAATTCTTGGATGAATCTTAGGTGCCCACACATCATGATAACAGCTCAGAGTATGCTTTGTACACACGCCACACTGAGTGAAAAACATAAACAACTGTCGGCTCATGTTGAGAAACATGGATATTCCTCGTGGTTAGTTAAGAAGTAAGTAAATAGAAATGCTACTGAGTTCTAGACGACATGGAAATTTACAGACAAAAAACAGAGCTCCACAATTGCCAAGAATCATCTGAACACAAAAATCACACTGTGACAAAATCGTTAGTATCTATCACAGCAATTTTTATGGAGCTGTGACGGAAAAACACTGTCACACCCCACCTCTACCAACCTCTATGCTCAATACGAATGTGCACTAAGGTGAATGAAAAGTTTTTAAGAGTTTTACTGTAAGACCTGTAAACTATTATACAATCAGCTAAATCCATGTAAGCATGGCATTGTTCTGAAACCCCAGATGAACTGAACTCTATGGACACACTGTATACCCACAGCATAAACATAAACACATGTAAATACACACACATGTATGTGGCCATACACACACAAAAAGTAACAAAGAGGAGAAACAGCTGTTATAGCTAAAATTCACAAAATCGGACAAAATGAGATACACTTCACAGATATTTTAAATTATGTATTTATTTAGTTTACCTTTTTCTGTACATTATTGTTAATGTGTAGATCAGTGTTACATAACTGGCTACGATTATTTGAAACATAATTTTATTTTATTCTACAATCTGTATCATACTGTCCACAAAAATGTTAGTTATGTGCTCCTCATTAACTTTTTCTAACAACATGAAAGAGTGTATGATATTATTTTATTTTAGTCCTATACTATTTTAGATGACGTAACTCTCTCAATATTAAGTCAATTGGTTATATCTGTAGAGAAAAAAATGAGAATTGTGGGAGAATCACACTCAGCTTATTAAAAGTTAGATTTAAAGACCTTAATTTTTAACATTTATCATATCTCAGTGTTCAAATTGTTATACAAGGATTTTTACGCTACATATTACAACTCAATCCTAAAATTATCGTATCTCAGTGTTCAAATTGTTATACAAGGATTTTTACGCTATATATTACAACTCAATCCTAAAATTATCGTATCTCAGTGTTCAAATTGTTATACACGGATTTTTACGCTATATATTACAACTCAATCCTAAAATTCACTGCAAATATTAAATGAACATCGAGAATAATGTTTAATAAATATATTTAAATGTCATAGAACTGACAAAAGACAACAAATTTGAAACTGGATAGCTGTATTTTTTTCCTCCCTATTTCTGCCACAAGATCTAGTAACACATTTGATACCACCTTTCATCAATATTTTAATATTTCTAGTACAATATTTTATTATCTCCGCAGCCTCATACTTAACATGCCAGCATCATACAATAATGTGCGGTGTGCTTTTAAAACACAATTTTCCCGACCGATTGTTGCTCTGTAGGTTTCATTCTAAGCATCACGTTGTCATGTCTACTTCCTCGATAAGCGTAAAATGAAATTCCTCATCTAATGAATTAATTCAGTGCAAATACCTTCAGAAGAGCACACAGCTGGTCTGGTTCAGTTCTGATTTTCCTGAACATGAGAACAGTCAGCACAAACTGTCCTACCCAGTCACTGGTTTCAGTACCGCGACTGGATGTCATGAACTGAAGTATTTTCACTGTTGATGAAACTTCGTGTGTAGTTACATATCCCAGCATCAGAGGCTGCACCAGTCTGTCCGACTGTAAGTGAGACTTATAAACCTCACCTATTGAAAATAATAACAATATTAATTCACATATCAACATTCTCTGGCAATGGCAATCATATCAGCAGCAGGAATTTAATTACTGAAGTAGGCCTACTTATCAACTGAGAGATTGTAATCTCCTCCTATTCTCTCCAAAAATGTATGAAAAACACATTCCTTTATTTTAAATCAATGAAAAAGTGCTTCAAATGTGCAGGTCCTGAGTTTCAGCACGTAAGCACACATATTTTTGTTACATAGTAGCAGAAAGCTGCTGAAATGGACATAATGTGTCACTAAAGACTGTACAGCCTTGGAAGGATGGAAAGATAGGTGAACAGGTATAGTGTCTCTCAAAAAACCTCTACTTTGGCACACTGAGAGCATTCATAATATTCATAAGTAAAGAGTGAAATGAAACAAATACATTCGTTCATTCATTCATAGTTGTCTGTCCAAGGGCAGGTCTTTCACTACAAACCTAGCATTCTCCAATCTTTCCTATTTTCTGCCTTTCTCTTTGTCTCCACATATGATCCATATAACTTCATGTCATCTATCATTTGATATCTTCCTGAACTCTTCTCCCTTTCATCATTTCTTCCAATGCATCCTTCGGTAGGCAGTTTCTTCTCAGCCAGTGACCCAACCAAGTCCTTTTCCTTTTTCTTATCAGTTCCAGCATCATTCTTCCTTCTCCCACTCTTTTCGACATAGCTTCATTTCTTATTCTGTCTATCCACTTCACATGTTCCATTCTTCTCTATATCCACATTTCAAATGTTTCTAGTAGCTTCTTTTCACTTCGCCGTAATGTCTATGTTTCTGCCACATACAATGCCACACTCCACACAAAGCACTTCACTAATCTCTTCCTTAGTTCTTTTTTCAAGATTCTCCCTTTTTCTATTAAAAGCTTCCTTGGCCATTGCTATCCTCCTTTTGACTTCCTGGTAGCAGCTCATGTTACTGCTTATAGCACAACCCAAGTATTTGAAGCTGTCCACTTGCTCTACTGTCTCATTTAGAATTCGTAAGTTTACTTTCTTCATTTTTCTTCCTATGACCATGCTCTTCGTCTCATTTGCATTTATCTTCATCTCATTCTGCTCACAGCTGTCATTTAGCTCCAGTAGCATATCCTTTAGTATCGTCTCTTCTTCTGCTAACGCCATATCATTAGCAAATCTTATACACTTTATGCTTCTTTCTCCTACTATCACGCCTCTCATGTTCCGAAAATAGTTCTTCACTAAATGCTCCAAGTAGATGTTGAACAGGGTAGATGATAAAGGGCATCTTTGACGTACTCTTCTCCCTATTTCACTTCCTTCTGACATTTCTTCTCCTATCCTGACTTTGACTCGTTCCATATAAAGATTATTGAACAGCCTTCTCTCTTTCCAATCCAAACCAATTTTCTTTAGGATCCCCATCAGTTTATTCCAATCCACTCTGTCAAAAGCCTTTTCTAGGTCAACAAATACTATATGCACTTCTTTATTCTTATCTAGGTATCTTTCACAGACTGTTCATAGCAGTTCAATTGCATCTCTTGTAGCTTTTTCCTTCCTGAAGCCAAACGGTTTTTCCGTATTAGAATATAAACGCCGATTCAGTAATCACAGGAGAATCTTCGCCAAGTTGATATCTGGCTGATAGTTCTGAAGTGATTTACTGCATGGTGTCATCATATCGATTCAGCCACAGCATCCAGTCCTGACTGGAGACCTGATCCTCCGCCTTCCTGTGATGTTGTTCTGCAACCTCCTCAGATCGATGGTATCTATTTGCAACTCATGTGCTTGTATCTGCTGCATCCTTAACTAGAAGAACATATCACAGTCGATTCCATGACTCACCAAGGTCCCATCTGTCCCAGGGAGCTACACTACCTTGGTCACCAACAGTCTGCTTAAAAGCCCCTGCAGCTAGCACATGACTTAATTTTTTTTCAAATTTATATATGCTTCGATAGAAAAATTATAGCAGAAGATAAATTTTTTGTATCGTAATAGCACTATTTGATTCTATACAAGTTTTATAATCCTACCTTAAGATACTAACCATAATAAAAGTGGTATATGTTGCATTTTCAGCATCAATTTTCAGTTTTTATAATTTATATATATTAAAAAAAAAAACCAACACGGTAACTTGTCCCAACCAGGATTTCAAACCGGTACTCATTTCACAGACTTGCTTTATAATGATTTTAATGCAAAATATTTATCAAATGGACAAGTATTGCCACACATGTAAGTTCATAACATACTAGTTTGGAGCTAATGATTAACAGCACTTTATTAACTACCCTGAGGCATTCCCAAATACAATCGTCTACACACGCCTATGCCTCCATTAGATATAAATGTACCTCTAAATGTAAATACAGTAGAGTCTCAGTAGTCTGGCATATATGGAACCAGGTCTTGTTGGATTATAGAGATCTCTCGGATTATTGGATTTACATTGAAAAAACAGAGTTATTTAAATGAAAGTGTGCAATATATTGAAAAAAACGTAAACAATCTGTGTATGTACTGCTAAGAGCACATATTAAAAGAAAAACAATATGTAATTTATAAAGATATATTAAATGAAAAAGACATGAACAGCAATTTATAACCATGATTACAGTAATTTCTTTAAAGTCCACCTTCTACATCAATAGGCCTAACCTGGAAAAATAGATCGTTAATCTTTGTTTCTTTTTTTTGTTTTTAAAGAAGTTTTTAGAGCTTTCTCATGCAGTCTCTTTACAATTAAAATATCAGCTGCTGCTATGTTGTTTTCCTGAGCCCACATGACGCATGTGTTGAACGCACTCACAGCATCACTGTGTCATACAGTATGAATCTGTGACGAAGTTTCTTCTTGTTCTTCATCATCATACATAGTGGAAACGTCTTGGACAATATCATAATCACTCATCAGGTCATCAGATGACAATTTTCGTCTTTGTTTCCACACAGCCAGTCATTTACATCACCAACACTGACAAGCAGCGGCATGAAATGTCACGTGTCCAGAGCTCGTGTCGGACTACTGGACATATCGGACTGGTGAAGTATCGACAATATTAAAAAAAGAAAATGATATCTTTGTTCCAATATATAACAAACACGCACATTTATAAATTACAGCAATAATGCTAAACATGAAACAACAAAGGAAAGAAAAAACCTAGATGGTTTCAAATTGAGGATCTCTAACAGTCCAGTGCCTAAGTTCGAAGCTACTGAAGATATCTATCAGAAGTAGGAAGTATGTTACCCAGAGGCAGAACATCATTAATTTCACAGCCAATAACTATAATTTTTAGCCTTGTAGACTTTGACTTTATTGTACTTCCATTCGAAACATAATCGTCAAAACCAGTTATTCAAGCATGCATCCTCCCTCTGTGAGCCTATGCCAAATCACACACAGAAATGAGTGTTCAGAGGTCACAAATATGCTAAAAATAGGTACTTTGGGAATTGTATGCTTTAAGTCAATTATTTTGTGCTCGGGATGACTGCAACCAATGTGGATTTATTATTAATTTTCATTATTGAGTGTAATTAGTTACCACTGTCAACCCATTTGCAGTGTAAATAAATACATACATACATATATTATTTATTTATCATTATGTTCGTTGTAAGGCAGCATATCTCTCCCCATATCTCAAGTCTGCATCTATAGCTAGGCACATAGAATGAAAGGTAATCTGAAAACATTTAAAAAGTATGCTACATTTTAGGAGTAATGTTCATATGTACACATTCACTGAAAGAACATCCATTACCATATACACAACGTATCTATAAAAAAATAAATATATTATACAATAAATAAAAAATGACATTTACTCACACAGTTTAACAGCACATTCCATATTGCTAGTCTTCAATAATACAGCCAACATGGGACTCAGAATTGTAACAACATTAAGGCCATAATCCTGAAGCTTTCGAATAACCATCTCAGTGTCAATAAGTGAAATATGTGGCAGAATGTAATCTGCCAAAGTATCAAAGTCTGGAGTTACACCAAACTCTTGCATATGTTGCAGAATCTGAAAGATACCTAAACACACAATACATAAAAAAAAATTAGCCTTGAGGAATAATTCATTTTCACACATTTATGTTGCTGAAGGCACTATAAACTCGTACCTGTAAAACTCTGAATAAAAAAAAAAAAATCGTAGCTACATAGACAACAGTACTTCATTTACTTTATAGAATCATATTGATCAGAAAGACAATATTACTGTCCCTTTTCCTTTGTTTTATTTTAATAATAGGTAAAGGTACGTTAATTTTGAAAATTAATTTGTGCTGATATCTTTCAGTCCTAAAGTTTTGTCCAAAGCTTTCAACTCGAGTTATAATTCTGTAGATATTAAATTTTACACAAAGTATATTCATTTATTTCTCAAAGTTCAATAATGTTATTATTCAGGGGTTACTAGGATGAAATGGACAGATTTTCACATAACACTAACACAACACTATCTTTGGATGCTAATAACTTAATATCTGTGGCATGTTTATAGGAATGTGTTGCATGCCAGTCAGTCATGTTTTTCACATGTTAGACCTTAGTGGATCCGTTATGGTCTCATGCCAGCATTTTCGTGGTCTTCCCAAATTTCTCCTTCCTCTTGGTAAATAGGCTTATCTAGCGTGATCCATCTTTTCGACATCCTTTGTTGAACAAAATGAACTATAGAATCTATTTTTAGTTCTTTCCATGTTGCATGTAAATGAAAGAATAAAGACTGATCTATCCAAAAATGATGTTTATTTTATTCATAAAATAAAATTGTACAATGTTTAAACAAGAACCCAAAAACATGTACAGTAATACTTTTCCTAATTTCAGCTACTTGCTACGACTAAACCACAGAAGAAGTAATTGGACGTATTGCAGGTGAAATACGTTAATAAACGCAACTTTTTAAAAAAAAATGCAATCCATTTTGACCTTCTTTCATGTTTTTTATGCCTTCTTTTGCAATCCAACATAATGTACCCTGTTAAAGATCGCAATAATCTCATTTCTGCTGCTTCTATATTTTGTTGAATGTGTTTCATGGTAAGTGTCCACATTTCAGACCCATATTATGTTAACAATGAAATAATTATAACTTTATAAAATATTTAATTGTTTCATGGCGTACATTCACCTCTAATAATTCTTTTGACAAAAGCCTTTGAAACTACAGTGTAATGAGTAGACATCGAATTTTTAGGCACTAAAAATTTCAGTTTTAGGCGCCTAAAATAAGCTCAAAATTTGTAAAATTAGGCTCTATTTTAATGAAAATAGGCATTTTAGGCATTTAGGTATCATATTTCTTTCACTGAAATTTTTAGTTATACACTAAAATACGCACAAAAAAGTATGTTTAAACATTAAAAAAGAATATTATATTATATTTATAAACAGAGCTGCACAAATTTAATATATTGAAACTAATGAAATAATGATTATTGATATCAAGATTACTCATTTTAAGTTATTGAAATTCAGTTCCATGCTCAGACTTTATTATAATTATCTGCACAGTACACCACCAGAATCTTTTCTAAATTCTCCACAGTTAACCTTTGCCTTTTGTCACTGAGAATCATTTTGAAAGCAGAAAAACTTCTTTCAACCGAAACTGATGTGAGAGGCCCAAATTTTAAATTAGGTACAATAGAAACATCAATACTTACTGGAACATTTACATTTTCCCCCGATATCACTCTTGATACTTTTTCCAACAATGAAAATCCTACATTCTTATTTAATACGTTGTCCCACTTATTTTTAACTTTTTTCCCAGTTTCGCCCAAAGCAGAATGTATGTTCACTTGAGCTTCCTTTACTATTGCTATTTGGCTACAAAGAGATTGTTTTTCAAGTTCTAATTGTTCAATGCTTGCAGGTATTAAAGAAAAGTTTGATGTTATGTAGGCAATATCGTTTTTCACTCGTGAGTCATTCAGACAATCTTTCACTGCTTTCACACACGCTGCACTATCAGTTTCAGGTAATTTATCAATAACTGTGACCACTTCTTTAAAATACTTAGAATAATACACCACTGACTGAATCCAGGTTCCCCATCGTGTAACAACCGGCTGAGATGGGAGTGGGATATCTGGAAAGTTCTCTCTGAATATTGAAATCCTGGATGGGGCTTTACAAAAACATTTTTTTATGTTAGAAATAAACGAATTGACAAGAGGAAATTCATTCCGGATTGTTTCAGAAACCCTGTGAAGGCCATGTGCTAGACAGGTTACATGCGTGAGGTTAGGATAAAATGTTTTAAGAAGTGGAGCTGCAGCAACCATGTATGAGACAGCATCAGTACAAAACAACACAACTTTAGAATCGTCTATATTACCAGAGTATAAAGACTGTAGGCCTTTATTTACAAAATAAGCAATGGCTTGGCTATTCACTTTCGAAAGTTCCTTAACACATACGAGGTGTGGAATCGAAGGTCCATCAGGACTAAGTTTTCCTACTACCATATTTGCTATATACCTATTCATAGGATCTGAGGTTTCATCCACAGAGACCCATATGTAAGAATCACCTATATCCTCCCGAATGGAAGCTAAAGTTTCATTGTATATTCTGTCTAAGTAATTTTTTCTTAGGGTCGACTCAGATGGGATATTTTGTTTGCAGTATTTTTGTAAAAACTGTCTTAAAACCGGATTTTCAATTGCATTCCAGGGAATGTTAGCAGCAACAAACGCTCTGGTTAAATCAGCATAGAAATTGCTGCTGAGATTGGATGAAGTAGGCTGTGTTAGTAAAGTTTGTTGCAGTTGATTTTTCTGCTGAGCTTTAGCCTTATGAGCCGCTCCTTGCACATGCTGCTTTAGGTGGCACTTCTTTTCTTGAGAAATCTAAAAATGTAAAGTAAACTGAATTAAAATAAAATCCTAATTGTTGTATTGCCGTATTTCTATCACAAAGTTAGTGGGTTCGAACAATCAAAATTTTAATGACCTGCAAATACTTTAACTATCGGAATTTAAAAGGTTAAAGTGTAGTGGTCTTAAAAAGAATTATACCTCAGGATAGCTCAGTCAATGTATAAATATTATAGGCCTGCTCATTAAAATTAATAGAATTTATATATTTCAACTATTGTTACATACCTGTTTGCTACAAATCTTGCAGAATATTATTTTTCCATCATAAGTGAATTCTGAATATTCCGTTAGTCATTGCCGGATCAATGTAGATTTTGCACTTATATTTTTCGGCATTATCGCGTTAAACTTCACAGGAAAACGTCCTACAGCTCAAAACTTCTCAACACAAATAAGTTGAGGGAAAGAGCAACTGTTAACGAGCATTCAAATGAACCGTTGTTATTGAGATTCAATTGGACAAAAATACAAAGTTCCACTTATTGTTGCATTTCCTGGTAGTGTTAACACTAGGAGGGCCATTCTTTTAAATATTTTTACCCTACTAATTCGCAGTTTTACTACTTTTCATAAATATTTCAAAAACACTCTTTCTCCAAAAATTGTGATTTTATGACACTCTGAAGGACAGTACAGCTAATCGGTTTCAGACCGAAAGCAGTCATTTTTATAGTATAGTATATCTCTGAATCGGTAGCAGCACATGTTGTGATTGTTGCCTGCTTCAAAACTAAGGTTGGTTCTTTGTCGGCATTTATGCCTCCAAACATGTTAAATTCGGTGAAATCTATTGCGAGTGTCGTGAGATTCAAAACATTTTGTTTCCTTTATCAATGGTTTCATGGCCGGTGTGAAGCAAACTTTCCACTTTTTAAATGCCTTAAATTTCGCAGTGAATGCATGTATAAATTATAAAAAGTAAGAGTAAAATGCGAAACTTTACAGTGAGTTAGGCATTTTTAGGCGAATATTAACAAATTAGGCTCTAATAATCGTTTTAGGGCATTTTAGGGCACTATAAAACTCTTTGAATACCTTTCAATTTCCATGAAACACAAATATTAATAATTATTTTTACTTTTCTCCTAAAGAAACAAAATAGGCATTTGCCCTAGAATCCGATGTCTGGTAATGAGTGAACTGACCATATACGTTACACTTCTTTTAATAGTACATTATGCAACGAGCCTATAATGGTAGTAATTAAGAAGCGAGTATGGATGTTTATGAAATGAGCGCGCGCTCGTTTCATAATTTTCATAAGAGCTTCTTAATTACCATTATAGGCGAGTTTCATACGACTTTTTATGCTCGACCATATTTCTAACTTGAAATTATTCACTTTATTTGTATCTAACTGACCTTGAGCAATACCTCGTAAATTGTGAGATGTGCGCAGACGCGAAAGTATCGATTTTTTCCGAGGAACAGATGTCCACATTGACCTTGATAGCCTATAAGAACCTACAGAGTAAACTACATATTAACTTTGATATAACATTGAAATTAAATTAGACATTGAAAAACGAGATGACAAATTGAATTTATTTGAATATTATTTACAATTAACGCTAATTATTATAGTAACAGAACATAACCTTCTGCGACAGTATTGGATTTCCAGCCTCCGTGACTTTTCACTAATTCTCTTTCGATTGCATATCCGAGAATAATCGATACTTGCGATTTTATAACGGTACAAAGCTGATTTGTCATTGGCTGAACACCTGTACTTTAATGAGTAGGTGTACTTTAATGACATGCATTAAAGGACTGCTACCAGGTGTATAATTACTACATTTCGGCATGGTCGAACATAAAGATAGTTAATGAGCTCTATCTGCACTTTACTATGAATGTGTATGTGTAAGTGAAGTGATGAAACAGGGCGATGTTTCTGTGACAGTTTTGAAATGTTTATCTCCGTTATCACATTCCTTTCTTGTTCTTCCCCTTGTACCTACCTCACAAGGCTCATGGGTCCAGCATATGACAATAATTACAAATTTACACTATGCACAGTCATTCCTAGTTTGTTGCATCCATATAGTTACAGATGCCAATGATTTTATTCCACAGTTATTCTTTACTCCTTTTTTATTCTCTCATTCGCAAGAAGGTTCATTTTGCAATATGACAAGTCCATTCACTTCGCCTTGTAGTACTGATAATGAAGGTGAAATGACAATTGGAAAATCAGAACACTCCATGAAAACCTGGTAGCATTAACTTTATGTTCAGAAGAAATCTTACTAAGATCGAGATTTTAACTACATCCATATAAACAAGAAAAAAGTTGATTATATGGCAACAATACGTCAGAAATGCGAGTATAAACTAAACAAATGTAAGGATGCAAATTTTAGCAGGTAGCAAATATTCAAATACTTCTAACCTTTTTCTCCATTCTTTCTGCTTGCTGTCATAAACAATGGCCAGAAATAATGTGGTCTCAGTAAAATATTTCGATGTTTCATAGCTTCAAATAATGATAGTGCAATGTGTGTCTTTCCTTGGTTCAGTGCCACACCTGCAGCTTTCTCTAAGGCCAATTGATTTCTTCCATCTGACACCAGTTTATCTGTTAGTAATACTATTCTTGATGCAGACTGAAACAAAAATAACTTTCCAATGAAAATGTCTACTCATTTTTACATTATTGCTTAAACATCACGAATTTAAAATAGTGTTGTTCAATAAGTACAACTTTCACAACATCCAGGACAATTTTGTATGTTTTGGTTTATGGATCAGAAAAATAGAAATTAGGCAAACGACGAATTCGAATATTCATAACTACTGAAAACAAACTTTAAAAATAAATTGCAGGATCAATACTTCAACATAACAAAGGAAAATTTTCAGTACTAAAGACAACAAAACAATATACAATAAACCACACATGCTTTGATTGCATTTTGATGAACATAGCACACATGCGCGCGCGCACACACACACACATACACACAGATAGATATATAAATAACTCAAACACATTAAAATCTGTGTATGTACAATACTTACACTATTTGCCCTAATCATCTCTTGAATGAGGAAGACTCCAAAAGATGGTGAAAATTCAAATGTCGGTGCTGGAAGGACATCAAGCAATGTGCATGCAGCATCTTCATATCCTAAGTGCAGTAGATGAATAATCATGTTACGCACTGCAGTGCTGTTTTCTGGATCAAGTTCAGGCAGCCACTTCAGAACCTGCAGTTACAGATGAATGATACAGTAGAGCCTGTGATAAAAATTACTGAAAATTCCATTAAGAGGACTCGTCACTTAACAGAGGTTATTATTGTAGATCGTTTTATTCATTATTATTTTTTGTGCAGAAAATTATATTCGGAAATTCCAGTCCTTCAAGCTATTAAGGCCATGACTGCTTAGATGAACACTGAATATCTTCAAAGAATGGGAACAGCCTAAGTAACAGACTGCTCCTTGTGTGGATAGGATATAGCTTCAAACAAGGAACACTTGTTACATTGCAGATGACTGGACCCAGGGAAAAAGGACAGAAAAGATCTAGCGGAACTCTACTGGGAAGCATGAGAACGAATGGTGTGAAACCAAGCTCCAGCAATTTGAAAACATCAATGCAAATACACATACTCTCCTCGTTTTCAGAGATTTTAATGGACTGTGGCAATCTTAAAGAAGAAAAGTTCCATTATATGTGAATGAACATGTAACTGTTTACAGTTTCAGTACTCTTATGAGATTTAGGATAACGTACGACAACACGTCAATATTTGTAATGTAGTAAGCGGAAACATTAGGTCTCCTTCTGTTAAACTTAGCTTTAATTTCCATACACATTTTTACTCATGTTTCCTGCACGAGTAATAACCTGGATACTGGGATGCTTATCTGAGCGATGTTTATAATAATCAACAGTGATAGTCAAGAAGGTCACATTCTTGCCCCTCATCTTCTCCTGAGTAACAGACAGTAGTGATATACTTGAACCCATGTTCTGATCATGTCTTGTTACTATCCTTTCATTCATACTCTGCTAGTAGTGAAATGACTATCACAGCTAGTCAAGTGGTGCAAAGTAAAAAAACGTGTATTTCATGAAGAATGGAAAGAGCAATTCTTTTGTTGTTTCGAAAGGGAAAATTTGCGGTGTCTGATTTGTTCCAGTGTCTTACTGGGAATATTAAAGTTTATTATACAGAGACGTTATTCTACATACAATGCTGAGAATAAGAAAATCCAAGGTAAAAATATTAACTCTTCAATTACTTTTAATATTCAAAACATCTACAGACTCGAAAACAAAATCTGGGCCACCTGAACTTTGTTTCTGGGTCTGTAGAAAATTCAAAATTGTAATTTCTAGTAATACAGCTTTTATGTCGAAAGATTATGATGATTATTATTATTGTTATTTATTAATTAATTAAACACTTCCTATATTATGTTCTTGTGTTTTAGGAACAGAACATCAGAACAAACTGGAACACTGAAAATATAGTCAGAAATCACATTTAGAACAACCTACAGCAAGAAAAAGACTCACAGAGCCAGCTATATGCAGTAGTTTCTTTGGGGGATGGGGGGGGGGGGAATTTCATCATTTTCCTAGTTTACATATTATCATTCCAAGTGAAAATACTGTAACTAATACTTACATCAAAGTCCTTGAAAACTTAAAAGAGCGTCAGAGACTATTTAGAGTGTACAACAGGCTGTAGATCCATATTACACTTGTAATGAATGATGGAGAAATGTTGGGATTTCGCAGGGGAACTGGAGTACCCAGAGATGTATGGATCATGGGCTTGCCAAACACAAGTTAAAAATTCAGGTTAGAACATGACTTTAACCTGAGACCCTTTAGAATATCAAATGGAAGTGATTTAAAAAATGACGCTATCCTAAAATTCAGATACAAAAATTAGCAGAGATTCATAAAAATATCTGTAGCTCTTAAATATCCTATACTTGTTTGTTGTCGCAATATAACAGCAATGTTGGGATCTATAATCTTTTCGCTGTAAGAAAAATCCTAATGTAAACAATAGCACGTGACTGAAGTGAGGCTTCATTGGCCACTATTTGGAGCCATAGATTCTCAGTACGTGTTCCCGCCTACTGTTGTACATTCTGTTTCATGTTAAACATTTCCCGTTACTCACCCAGTAGGCCTAACCTCACTACTATGCATTCGTTTGCTTAGGAAACATTTACTTTATAATTACTGCAATTAAATTATCACATAACTTATTATATACCTTTAAGACTATTTGTTTTTCCGCTTTTGAGAGGGTTTCCACTCTTATGATTAATAACCACACACACCGAGTATGCAGAAGCCATACTATGACAACTACGAGCTCAAGTGACGCCATCTTGTTACAAGAACAGACTACCGCGGTGTTACTTTTGGTATTTATCCGCGTTCATTGCACATAATAATATATAAAAATAGTTTTTCTTTTACATAGTATTTTACATATGAGTGAAGTTATATATTTCATCGTATTTAACAACTAGAATTCAATTTTTTATTTTCAAATAATACAAGATTATGGTTTCCAAATACGAACTATATTTTCCTGCGTCGTGTGAGTGTTTCGTCTAGGAGCCAATCACGGGTATGACAGCAACGTGCTTATGTTTACATTAGGATTTTTCTTACAGCGAAAACAGTATACTTGAAACTGTGAACAACTTTTGTAAAACTGAATCACGTAAGAAGAAATAACAGAGTCCAGTAAAGTTCTATCCCACTTTTAAATGGATTTGTGTGTGAGAGGATCTACATTCTATTCCCTCCATGCACACTGCTGAACATGTGTACAGTAGGCTACAATTATTTAGTCCTGACAGTCGCCAATGATGTGCGCCTGAGTCAGGCGCACATTAAGTTATGCCAAGGGATGTTCAGGTTAGTCTGTCGCCTGCAGTCAGAGCAATCGGATGTCACACATGCAGTATAGTGTTGTGTTTTCAGTACAGTTAAGCTGTACTGCATTTCTTTACCGACTGCTCGCCTTTATCTCTACTCCGGAATTCTCCCCACAACTCCTATTACTTCCCCTCTTTTGCATCGCTGAGCTGTCATGACTAAATAATCGGTCTGTAACTAATTGTAAATTCTGCAAATCAGAGCAAATATTGCTCTTTATGATGTGGTGTCCTCATCTCGAATGACAAGAAAACAACTCATCCATAATGTCTTCATTTCGTTTCTGCACTTGCATGGCAGGTGACGCAACAATGATCTTGCAAATCTGACAAAACAAATCTCAGAAAGATTTTCTATCGATTGTGCTTTACGTGACAAAATTATAATGTACAATTCTTGCGTTAACACACTGTTATTTATATATACCTTTAACCCAGTCTACCTCCACATTTGTTATTTCTACATACTTGCTAAAATGTATAAATTTCATATTCAAATCACACATATTAGGCAAATTGAACAGTGTTCATAGATTAGATAAGAAACATAAAAATTATTATATATAATTTTTACATTTCTTGTCTAAATTTCAATCGAAGTTCAAAGTTACACAATGTTATTGAATATAAAATATTTAAATATCAAGTGATATAAAAACTCTGTTGGTAAAAATAACGTTGCTTCATGTTAAAATATACATCGACACCAAGGTTTTATAATTTACATTTTGTTGGAAATGTATATTAAAAAGGATCAAACTAATACACACTGTTATAAGAAAAGTTGTTTGGATTAATGACAAATTAATGACAAATCTTACAATCATGGGTATCTCTAGTATTTCACTGCAATCAACATGTTGAATTTGTAAAAATAATATTCATAAGTTGAATGCACTTATAAATTTCTACTAACAGCATTTCTTCTTAAGATATTACACTAACAAACTTACGTCTTTCATAGCACTCTGGTGACCAGCTGTTACTAAACTTTTAACAATTTTCATTATTTGCTCTTCATTCAATACAATAGACTTGAAGTGAGCTTCTTTGTACGTCTTATATAAATTTTCAAAGTCTCCGATCTCAGCAAAGCTCTGAAGTAAAGCTGTGTATGTTACAGATGTAGGTGTTACTTTAGCTGCTTGCATCAGATCCAATATTCCATGAGAGCTGGATATATCTCTGAAATGGAACAATAGAACAGTAGTTTTTAATTAATGATAGTAGAACAATATAACTATGACCAAATTAAATATAAAATATATGTTACATATCTCATACTGGAATAAGAGAAAATGACATTTCTTTCGAATATGATGCCTTAGTTTACAATTTCACATTATTTCATTAATCACAAGTATGTATCCTAGAACAGAATACAGAGATAAGATAGACTTTTAAAAATATTACTTAGATCTAACAAGATAAAAAATTCAGACAATATTTCAGTTATTGATGTGATTTATTTTGTAAATTTAAAACAATTCTCATTAAAGTAAGGGACAGAAAACATTTCGGATATTTAACTATCTTTCACCAATCCATAATTTGTATGCATGGCATGATCTGGAATGAAAGAGAGATTAATTATTAATTCACCTATAATTATACCCAAATTATCCCATGTTTGTAAAGTGTAATTTACTAACAAACTATTAATGACATATTACTACATTTATTAAAAATATGTTCTAAATATGTGTAATGTACACAAGCATGAATTTGGTTACTGTATCACAGCTAGTTTCCCAACAATATTGCTTTGAATGTGATGTATCATTTCATACACTGGTAAATAAAATAGTTTTTTTACCAGGCAGTAACAGTGTGGTCAACACAAAGTTTTAACACTTACTGATAGGCAATTGTGAAATAGATGATATAAATTAAATTAGCATGTGTCTGAAGATTAGGTAAAGTTTTATTCAATAAATTGTAACTTACACTCAAATTACCCTGATCCACCCTATATAGATCAATATTTTACAGGCACATTTTCCTAGCTGTTAAAAAAAAAACTATTTTTTATTTAGATTTACTCTTTTAAATTTCTAACTCATTAAGATAATTACATTTTGTTTTACAGGAGGTAATAGTTATTGGACGAAAGGCCAAGACTCGAAATTGAACTGTAGCGGCATTGGATGGATAGACGGAATAGTCACAATTTACTTACAAATGACTTTTAGAGAACAAGGAGATTCACTGCAGCCCTCACATAAGATCGCCATCAGTCCCTATCATGAGCAAGATTAATCCAGTCCCCACCACCATATCTCACCTCCCTCAAATCCATTTTAATATTATCCTTCCATCTATGTCTCGGCATCCCCAAAGGTCTTTTTTTCTCCGGCCTCCCAAATAACGTTCTATATGCATTTCTGGATTCACCCATACATGCTACATGCCCTGCCCATCTCAAACGACTGGATTTAATGTTCCTAGTTACATCAGGTGAGGAATAAAATGCATGCAGTTCTGTTTCGTGTAACTTTCTCCATTCTCCTGTAACTTCATCCCTCTTAGCTCCAAATATTTTCCTAAGAACCTTATTCTCTGTTTCTCTCCCAGACTCAAAGTCCAAGTTTCACAACCATACAGAACAACCAATAATATAACTGTTTTGTAAATTCTAGCTTTAAGTTTTTTGAGCGCAGGCTGGATGACAAAAGCTTCTTAACCGAATAATAACAGGTATTTCTCATATTTATTCTGTGTTTAATTTCCTCCCAAGTATCATTTATATTTGTTATTGTTACTCCAAAATATTTGAATTTTTCCACTTTTTCAAAGGATAAATTTCAAATTTTTATATTTCCATTTCGTACTATGTTCTGGTCACGAGACATAATCATATACTTTGTCTTTTCGGGATTTACTTCCAAAGCTAACTCTTTACTTATTTCAAGTAAAATTCGCGTATTTTCCCTAATAGTTTGCGGATTTTCTCCTAACATATTCGCATCATCCGCATAAACAAATAGCTGATGTAACGCATTCAATTCCAAACCCTCTCTGTTATCCTGGACTTTCCTAATGGCATATTCTAGAGCAATGTTAAAAAGTAAAGGTGACAGTACATCTCCTTGCTTTAGCCTGCATCAGATAGAAACTAGTCTATACGAACTGTGCTGTACGTTTCACTGAAACACAATTTAACTAATCAAACTAGTTTCTTGGAAATACCATATTCAATATGAATATTATATAAAACTTCTCTCTTAATCGAGTCATATGCCTTTTTTAAATCTAGGATTGAATAATTATTGGAAGTAATTAGATTGGCAACAGGCCATGACTGTTTGGCCAAACACCTGCATAGAATTGGAATATATCAGTCCCGTAACTGGCCATTGTGCAATTCAAACCAATAATGGATTCGGAACACCTCAAAATCTGTGCTTCAGTGACTGACCATGACAATATCTTTGAAAAATATTGGAGTGAAAGAGGTCAAATGACTTTATTGTCAAACGCCTAGCATTAGAAAACAACAACAAACATTGGAAGTATTTAGTAATTGAGCTTAAGTAAATTTGTTATGTATTTTTTCTTCTAATAATATATGAAGAGAAGATCTAACTTATAAAGAAATTATTTAGCATGTACTCTAAGGACCTAACAACATTGTATTAGGTGACATAAATGCATAATAATGTAATATTTATTTCTTGTTTCTTAACTGAAGTTAACCTGTTTTGAGATTACTGTGTGCAATATCATTCAGTTAGCTGATGATAACAAAGCCTGATTTTATTTTATCTTCTAATTAATTTCTTTTCACTGGTATTCAACTTGCGATTCATGCAAAGGAATTGTTATGACCAGGGAAAGGATTTATATGTAAATACATATTTACTTATAAAGCTAATATAATTTATATTTTGCATTATCTTTATGTTTCACAATGTGTAGGGTTGAAAAATCCTACTTTTATTTTCCATATTTTTCCATATTTTAGAGTTTAGTACATATTTTCGTTAATTTCCATATATTTTCCATATTTCATATAAAACAGTCCATATTATATTAGGTTTAACAATAAAACAAAACAAAATTCCATTAACTTTTAAAAATACATTTCAACAATAGAGATTTAAACACATGTTCAGTAATCCCTTTAACATCAGAGTTATTTGAAAATTAGCAGTCCTATCAACAATGGGAAAGTAAGTTACAAAACTGTATTAATTTAATTTAAAATTTTTAACAGACTTCAGTTGTGCAGCTCAACAGTTAAATGCCAGTCAGAGTACACATAGGTTCAGTTTTGTAAATCATACTATAAAGACGGTAAATATGCCAAAAGTACGTCATTCAGTCAATTTAAAATCAAAACTAACAAGTTACATTTCAGAATTTAAAGAAGATGGTTTATCAACTGACAATAAAATATTATTTTGTAATTTGTGTCAGTGTGCAGTATCATCTACACAAAAGTTCCTGGTGCAACAACACATTACAACTAGTAAACATCAGGCCAACAAACAACTAAATTCCAAGCAGAGACAATTGTTTTTAACACAACCAACAACATCGAATGTAAGATCTGAGTTTAACATCGACCTGTGCCGTTCTCTCATCTCTGCTGATATTCCTCTCTACAAACTAAAGAATAAGGTCTTCAGGGAATTCCTTGAAAAATATACTCAACATACAATCCCGGATGAGTCAACACTTAGGAAGACGTATGCTCCATCCATCTACGATGAGACAATACAGAAGATAAGAGATGAAATTAAAGATAGTTCAATTTGGGTTTCCATTGATGAGACTCCCGACAAAGAAGGTAGACTTGTTGGTAATGTAGTTATCGGTTTGTTAAGTGAACAATATTCTGAACGAATTCTTTTACATTGTGATGTTCTAGAAAAGTGCAATAACAAAACTATAGTTAAACTGTTCAACGAAGCTATGGGTATCCTGTGGCCAAAGGGTATTATGTACGATAATGTGTTATTCTTTATTAGCGATGCTGCCCCTTATATGGTCAAAGCTGGACAAGCATTATCTGTTGTATATCCTAAATTGACTCATTTTACTTGTGTGGCGCATGCATTTCATCGTGTGGCAGAAGTGGTCAGAGACAATTTCCCTAAAGTAGATTTGTTGATTTCATCAGTGAAAAAAGTATTTCTCAAAGCTCCCAGTAGAGTTAACGTGTTGAAAGAAATGTACCCTGAAATTCCATTGCCACCAAAGCCAATTTTAACTAGATGGGGTACATGGCTAGAAGCAGTTGAATATTATGCCGAACATATAGACTCTATTAACAATGTTCTCCTTGCATTGGACTCTGAAGATGCAGTCTCAATTGATACTGCAAAAACAGTTACCTGTGACATAAGTGTGAAGAATGACTTAGCTCACATTCAGCATACATTTTCATGCATCATAAAAACGCTCAAAAGTCTCCAAAATAGGCACCTTTCACTATCTGAAAGTTTTGAAATTATAAATAGTACTGTGGAACAACTGAATCGTGGTAGAGGTAAAGTTGCAGATGCAGTAAGAGCTAAGGTGGACACTGTACTTTCAAAAAACCCTGGATATGAAGAACTACAAAAGGTTGTTGCTGTGATGAGTGGTGAATCAACAGTGAAGATTAACTTGGACTTATCCCCAGCAGACATTGTGAAATTGAATTATGTACCAGTTACTTCTTGTGACGTCGAACGCTCTTTTAGTCAGTATAAATCTATCCTCAGAGACAATAGAAGAAGATTCACTTTTCAGCACTTGAAAGAAATGTTTGTAACCTATTGTTATGGTAACAGACAATAAAAATTGTGTTTTGTTGAAACTACATTGGAAGATAAGGTACGTCCATTATATTTTTTGTTTAGTTTGATTAAAATGTACCAATATTTAACGTACATAGTCATTTTTTTATAATTTTAAGTCCATATTTAATTCCATATTTTGGTAAAAATCCATATTTAATTCCATATTTTGGTAAAAATAACTACATATATATTTACATATTTCATATATTTTTAGTCCATATAAATCCGTTCCCTGGTTATGACAAATATTGATACTCCATCTACCCCCAGTTAGACTCAACTATTATAAAAAAAAAAGTTCACTAATTATGTTTTACAGTCTTCAATGCACTGCCTAATTATCTTAAATCTTCGAAGGGTCAAGAGAACAGGTTTAAAACAGAATTAACACAATTTTTGCATACTCATATTGTTTATCCAATTGATGAATTGTTTACGAATTGTTTGTACTTGTAAATTGAATTAATCTGCTTGCTGTGTATTCTATATTTTTGTACAACTAATTACTGACTTGTTCTACATTTCAAAGCTATAATGCTAATGTAAGATCTATGGAATACAATAAATGAAATGGAAATGAAATTATATAATAAAACATTTCCTCACCCTGCTCTTGCATGTCCACGTACCAGTGCAGTGAACACAGGTTCACTAGCAGGAAAAGATTTTGCCTTCATTAAAGACACAATTTCAGTAGCTTGTTCTATGTCACCTACTTCACACACACAAGCTAACATCAGATGATATGTTTCCTCATTTGGTTCAACATCTTTCATATCAGCAAGGAATGACTCAGGTGTGATAACATGTCCATTTTCAACATAGCAACTCAATAAAGCGTTGTAATGTTCCACAGTTAAACGAACGCCTAGAAAATAATAAGAACATAGCATTCAATAGAATTTGTTGGGTATTACTTTTATCAAGTTCAGTAATGTTACCCTTTCCTAATACTAGATGCCCAAAAGACGGATGATGACTGAAACATACTGAGAGACATTGCGGCAGGTATATAATGTGAACACTGCACTTTACTTGACATCATGTTATGGCTCTTTATTCTTTGACAAGGAATTAATAACCAGAGCAAAAGCTCTAAATATACATACAGTATATTACTTACTTAATGTTTAGGTGAGGGGTTTGGACTTTTTCCATTGCTGGTTGTCACAATCAAAAAATTAAGACACAACGTTTCGAAGGGTGGTTCTCCCTTCGTCTTCAGGTGGAAGGAAGGAAAGAAGAGAAAAACCTATTGTTTGGATCATTGCGTACAGTTATTCTGCATGACTGATCGTTGATTCCTGGCTTCGGTGGAGATTATAATTAAGAAAGACCTGAAGTCATTAGCAGTATGTTGGCACTCAAACCAAACGAAATAAAGAAGATGGGTGTGAAGTGGCTAAAAATTGATGAAAGACACACAAAAGGAGGGGGTGGGGAACTGAAAAAATGAACAAGTGTTATGATACCATGATAGAAAATAATAGAAAGATAAAAAGGAAAAAACTAGTAACAAAGGACAAGATAAAAAACTACTACTGCCACCTAGCGGTAGCAGACACTACTACTAATTAATAAGCTGCAACACTAGGTTGCGTTGTCTAATGGTGGTGGAGATGACCCCAGGTGGTCTACGTGGCGTAGGTGACAGCATTCTTCCTCTTGTATTGAATATTTCTGATGTCTTGTTCAACTATGGGTAACCAAATATCCGGAAGAATTAGACTAGGTTGACTAATGGCATTGTCCGAAAAACTCATATGTGCGGCTTCCTTGTATTCCTTTGAGTCAGAGAACGCTCAGTTTGTAGGATTGAAGTATTTCCTTTTCCTTTTTATCTTTCTATTATTTTCTATCGCGGTATCATAACACTTGTTCATTTTTTCAGTTTCCCACCCCCTCCTTTTGTGTGTCTTTCATCAATTTTTTAGCCACTTCATGCCCATCTTCTTTATTCCGTTTGGTTTTAGTGCCAACATACTGCTAATGACTTCGGGTCTTTCTTAATTATAATCTCCACCGAAGCCAGGAATCGACAATCAGTCATACAGAATAGCTGTACGTAACGATCCCAATAATAGCTTTTTTTCTCTTCTCTCCTTCCTTCCACCTGAAGACGAAGGGAGAACCACCCTTCGAAATGTTGTGTCTTAATTTTTTGATTGTGACAACCAGCAATCGAAAAAGTCCAAACCCCTCACCTAAACATTAACAATCTACCATTGCTTTCCAACCCCTCATTTAGATCAGTATTACTTACTGGCTTTTAAGCAACCCAGAGGTTTATTGCCACCTTCACATAAGCCCGCCATTGGTTCCCATCCTGAGCAAGATTAATCTAGTCTCTATCAACATATCCCACCTCCCTCAAATCCATTTTAATATTATCTTCCCATCTACGTCTCGGCCTCCCAACTAACACTCTATATGCATTTCTGGATTCGCCCATACGTGCTACATGCCCTGCCCATCTCAAACATCTGGATTTAATGTTCCTAATTATGTCAGGTGAAGAATACAATGCGTGCAGTTCTGTGTTGTGTAACTTTCTCCATTCTCCTGTAACTTCATCCCTCTTAGCCCCAAATATTTTCCTAAGCATCTTATTCTCAAACACCCTTAACCTAAGTTCCTCTCTCAAAGTGAGAGTCCAAGTTTCACACCATAAAGAACAACCGGTAATATAACTGTTTTATAAATTCTAACTTTCAGATTTTTTGACAACAGACTTGATGATAAAAGCTTCTTAACCGTATAATAACAGGCATTTCCCATGTTTATTCTATGTTTAATTCCCTCCCGAGTATCATTTATATTTGTTACTGTTGCTCTCAGGTGGGTCATTCCATACAAAATTTTAAAATATGTAACATCAAGTTCTGGATTTTTTCAATATTCTAGTAAATGAATGTCATAATAATAAATAATTAAATGGCCTAATATGAACTTCATCTCACCAACACTTGAAAAGTAATGAGGGGTGAAATATTCGGGGAGTTGATATGTAGATTATTGTTAAAAATATTATTAAAATGACATGCTTCATTGTATCAACGTAAAAATTGTGCCAATACAATGATGACTCTATATATTTAAACTTACTTCTGAGTTATTATGGATTTTTACTTCGAGCATGTATTAAAACTTACAGTAAAATAAAGAAATGTTAATATTTTAAAATCGAATATTTTTTTTACCATGTTTTATTTTTTTACAGTGAGATAAACAATTTCTTAATCTATTACAAAAATTTTATGATGGGATCTTTAATATTTTGGGAAATATTAAATAAACCAGAATTGCAAATGTTGCCATTAAGGATCAAAGTCGCGTGCAGTGTATTACATCACGCGCTCATACCAGACATCCACACGTGCACTTAGCGATCGATATGACAAATGCTAGATGTTGCGACATCCACTCAACTGTACGCTAATAGATTTCACGTGAGAGTTTGTTTTTTTTTTTTCCTGTTATAATCTCAGTGCAACTTTTCCCTTCAGTTTAGAGGGTGATTCTGTTCTGTTCTGTCATTTTAACTTTTTCCCTTCAGTTTAGACAGTGATTTTGATCTGTTCTGTCATTGTAAGTTGTAAGTATTCAATATGCCTAAATTAAAGACGAAAAGTTGGCGTCATCTGTGGTGTTGTAACACTTTCGGACTTTAAAAACATTCGTCACAAGTCTGTAAAAGAAAAGTGACAAGTAGCATGTGTAAAAAGGTCCTGCATTTAGTGGTAGGTGATGCTATTTGAGAACGCTTTTTCCATAAGATTTCAAAAATTGAAATAATTAGTGAAGTTACTGGGACTGAAAGTAAGGTCGACAAATCAACAAGCGAAAAAGAATGTTTACAAACAGAGGCGGGAAATTCAACGAGTGAAGAAGCATATGCTCCTGAACGTAAGGAACTATAAATGTACCTATGAGAAATCTATCAGAAATATTGATGTCATTGTTACAGAGAAATTTTGTAGAAATTTAGTACAAGGGATGGACAACAACTGACAGAGCCAATATGATTTTAGTGATAAGTGACTGTATAAATTTCATTAATAACTTCATTGGCTGGCTTAAAAAATTCAAGATACAGTACACAACTTCATTGCAAAGTCCCAAGAAAATTATTTAAAGTAGCTGAAATATGAAATAAAGCCCGGTGAGTTCATTATCATTGGTGATTTTTCAGAGAATTACAGTTTCAATACTCAGGATGCTACACAAGGTCATCACTGGAGTACTTCTCAAGCAACAATACACCCATTCAGAGTATACTGCAGAAATTCAGTTGGTGGTAATTTAGAGAACCTTTGTTTTTCAGTAATTTCGGAATGCTTAGTTCACGATAGTGCGAGAGTTCATGTTTTTTAAAGGAAAATGATAGAGCATCTGAAACAAACACATACCGAAATATCTAAAATATATGATTTCAGTGATGGAGCAGCTAGTGAATACAAGAATGAAAAAACTCCATTAATCTACTCAATCATGAACACGATTTTCAAATACCTGCAGAGTGGCATTTCTTTGGAACTAGTCACGGTAAAGGGCCCAGTGACAGTGTAAGGGGTACAATCAAGCGAATCGCTGCAAAAGCCAGGAACTCTAATTTCAACTCCTAAAGGACTCTATGATTGGTCAAAATGCAATATACAGGGAATTATTGTGTCATTCACATCCATTGAAAAACATGAAGTAGTTACAAAATCTAAATCCTCAAAGATTTGCCGGCCTCAAAGACTGTTCCCGGGACAAGAAGTGTTCACTGTGTGGTTCCAGTTCATGGAAAGTTAACAATAAAACCCTATCCTGATTCATCAGAAGTACCGAATAGTTGGAATCTGACCTGTGACGTGCAACCCGTCGTCAACGCGGAAACGCTTCTCGCAGTGACCAGCAGCAGTGCCGGCGCATGGCGCAGCGGCATAGATTACCCTTTATACAACGAGTTGTTTTAATTTATAACTTCCTTATTTTTTAAGATATCATTATGAAAATTTCACAGCCTAATGAAAATTTTGAGTAAATTGTCGTTAATTTTTTTCATGCCAATTGAAATATTCTATTTTATGTAATGGCGTTTTTTTAAATATATTTTTGAATTTCTTTAAACACAATTTTCAGAGCTACACTGAATTATAGTATCTTAATAACCTGTTTTGTAAGCTATCTAACGATATCTTTAAAAAATTTTTTGTAATTATTCTTATGGTCAGAAAACAAATTTAAAATAGAGCTATGTGCTCAAATAAAAATATTTTAACTGCCCATTACATTTAAACGGTAGCTGTCCCAAACATAATTTTGTACATGATTAATATATACGACATAAAGAGTTGAATGTAACTTACAATTTTTAACAAATTTGGAGATATGAATGTTTTTCGGCATACTGTTTTGCATGGAATTACTCAGGTATTTGAATTTTTCCATCTCTTCAAAGGATAAATCTCCAATTTTTATATTCCCATTTCGTACAATATTCTCATCACGAGACATAATCATATACTCTGTCTTTTCGGGATTTACTTCCAAACCTATTTCTTTACTTGCTTCAAGTAAAATCCCCGTATTTTCCCTAATCATTTGTGGATTTTCTCCTAACATATTCACGTCATCTGCATAGACAAGCAGCTGATGTAACCCGTTCAATTCCAAAGTCTCTCTGTTATCCTGGACTTACTCTAGAGCAAAGTTAAAAAGTAAAGGTGATAGTGCATCTCCTTGATTTAGCCCACAGTGAATTGGAAATGCATCTGACAGAAACTGACCTATATGGACTCTGCTGTACATTTCACTGAGACACATTTTAATTAATCAAACTAGTTTCTTGGGAATACCAAATTCAATAAGAATATCATATAAAACCTCTCTTAACCGAGTCATATGCCTTTTTGAAATCTATGAATAACTGATGCACTGTACCCTTATATTCCCATTTTTTCTCCATTATCTGTAGAATACAAAATATCTGATCAATAGTTGATCTATTACGCTTAAAACCACACTGATGATCGCCAATAATTTCATCTACGTACGGAGTTAATCTTCTCAAAAGAATATTGGACAAAATTTTGTACGACGTCAACAAAAGTGATATTCCTCGAAAATTACTACAGTTAATCTTGTCCCCCTTCTTAAAGATAGGTACGATTATGGATTCCTTCCATTGTTCTGGTACAATTTCCTTTTCCCAAATAGCAAGTACAAGTTTATAAATTTCGTTAGATAATGCGCTTCCACCCTCTTTAATTCTGCTGCAATTTGATCGATACCTGGAAACTTATAATTTTTCAGATTTTCTATCGCAATTTCGACTTCAGAAGTATGGGTTCGGGTATAAATAGCTCAGCAGTTTGTATTTCAATTTCGTCCCGATCATTTCTATAGTGTATATTACTAATTGTATAAGAAAAATGAAACAATATTATCAATGGCATATCAAATATAAATAAAAAATGTGATCACTTGTCTAAATAACACCTGGTCTGACACAGAGCAGCACTAGCTTATCATTACACTTAATGTTGTGAGCAGCACAATTTTATTCAATATAAAAATGTCAGTTATGGGTCATGCCGTGTGAAAACAGCAAATTCAGCGTGCTTCAAAAATAATTGCAAAATATTTTGTCTCATATGACAATGGTTTTTTTAACATAGGTAGGCTGAACTTGTAAGAAATTTATTTATTCCTGCTTGCAATTTAGTCACAATGTATTACTAAAAATAATATAACTCTAGAACTGAAGTAGGTAGATCTAAAAAACCTAACAGCACTTGTATCTCAAATAGGGATCTATCACCTGAACACAAAACAATGATTATTATTGATTTCAATTTCTGCAGTATAAGAATAAAATGAATCAACTATTTACTTTCAAAATATACTCTAAAGTTAGTGTCATTACAGTAGTTGACACAGAGAAAATTACATGAAACTTATAATTGAGATGTGTTAATTAATACTTTTATTGTAAAAGTTAAAAACTCATATTGTTTTCTGGTTTATATTCACTTTAAACACGAATCAAATCATTCAAAACAGTAAACAATATTTTAAAATGAATACATTTTATTACAGTCAAACCATTTTTCTAGTAAGTGATATGCTTGATAGCTATTCAATAATCACCCAATCAACATATTTTGTATGGAAATGTTTTGTCACAATCAGTACTGTGTTTTTGCAAAGACTATACTGACGACTATTTATTGTTTTGGGAGGTTCTATAACTGCAAATAAATCCTCTGTTTTGATCCAACAGATAGGACTATCTTCTTTCTGAGGCCAGTGAAAGAAGTTCGAAGTTCCGGCAAGTTCCATAATCTTTAAAGCATAAACAAATCAGATTAACAGATATTAGATTCTGTAACTGGCTTTAAAACACTTTCCTAGAATTCATTATAAAAAAGATAAACTATATAAATCAACGAACTTTTACCTGTAAAATTAAACACCATCATAAACATACAGCGGAAGTCTATTTCAAGACAAATATAATCAATTCTGACATACCTAGCTCTTGTAGGCTATTCCAAATCTTGTGTGCAAATTCAACTCTAGTATCTGGATGCTCATCAGGTAACAAATCTCCACAGCATTGAAGAAGCAACACACCATGAATGTCTTCTGTTATTCCTGAAACACAAAATATGATATTAAGGCTTCCGTGTTTAACACTATAACCAGTAGTTCATCCTGCAATGCAAATCATATTAAGTATTTCCAATGAAAATGAATGGGGGAGGACTAAAAACGATGTTTCTACAAGGAGAAATGAAAAAATAGTTTCCACCCAATACTATAAACATGTTTTTACATTACAATAAAAGAATTGTATTCCAATGGATACCATCCCATTGTGGAATCCTGGGAAACGAGAATGCGGATGCTTTAGCAAAGAAGGGCAGCACTGCTACTTACAGACCTGTTACTAAATCTACGTATTCCTCTGTGAAAAGATTTATTAAATCTACATACTTAGACTTCAACAAACAAAATTTGATAACACAATCTCAAGGGAAAAAATGGAACTCTCTGCATAATAATCCACAGTTGATTCCCGATTTACCACGCAAATCGTTTGTAGCTGCATTTAGATTGGCAACAGGCCATAACTGTTTGGCCAAGCATCTGCTTAGAATTGGAATATATCAGTCTCCTAACTGTCCATTGTGCAACTCAAATCAAGAAATGGATTCAGAACATCTCAAAATCTGTGTGTCAGTGGCTAACCATGACAATATCTTTGAAAAATATTGGAGTGCAAGAGGTCAAATGACTTTATTGTCAAATGCCTGGCATTAGAAAACAACAACAACATTACAATCAAGACATTGTGCGTAACACAATCAGTCATGCCTTCAGAAAGTGTTAGAAATGAAAATCACACTCTCTGGATGTATTATTTATTTATACTGATGGAGGTAAAGCCATAGGGCCTTCTCTTACACTCCACCAAGTCACAAAATATATAAGCAGTGAAACTGAATAAAAAGTGAAAAGAACAAAATACTAACATATTACAGAAAATAATAACATAACAAAATGAAAATAATACCATAGGCTAATAGAAAGAGTAAAATACAGATCTAAACAGTAGAATATAACATAAGCAACTTAATTAGTAAAAATAATTATGAAGGAAACGGTAAGGAAAAATAGGTACAACAAGTGGAATGTAATAAAGTAATTAAAAAAAAACGAAATTTAAATAAAAGCCACAATAAAAAGGCTATGATAATAAATTCATCTGGCGATCAAGAAAGTGCAATGTTGGGGGGGGGGGAGGAAAAAAATTTATATATATATATATAGACACACACACACAGTGTGAGTCAAGACTAGTTCACACAGTGAGGGTGCAGCTGTATACTGTACATTTAGAGTGCAGTAGTGTGTTCATTATGAAATATAGCCTTGAACAAGGAGTGTTTATTTACAATTTTGTAAAATACGAATCTTGGAGAACAGTTGTAACAAATTCCGACAGTCATTCCCTGATCTGACAGAGCCTTCTAAAGCAAGGACATAAATTCGAGTCACTTCGGAGAACAAACTGCGGCGAGTTGCTGGACATGTCTTCAGGAGATGTGCAGCCTGCCAGATATCACAAGGACGTCATTTCGAACTTGAATTGTGAATTCGGTAAGTACATCATTATGCAATAATAACTGCAAAAGCGCGGAACAAATCCTTCGCATATGGGTGCATTGTTATGTATGAATCAGCTGCTGTGCAGTTAGGAGTCTAGCCCCGTGTGTGCGTGTTTGTATGTGTGTATTTGCGTGCGTGTGTGCGTGCGTGCACGTATATAACTTTTATTTACAGAACTGTCGCAGAGAAGAGGGCTTATAAATGAAGAAAATCTGAATTGAAGAAATGCAATTTTAGTTTACTGAGGAAAGTGAATGTAGTGTGAAGTGTAACTTTTCTTTTTCTGTTTCTTCTTGTCCGTCGTCTTTTTCACTTTGGTCATTTCTACACCCATTCATGTGACATGTGTCTTCTGTACTCAGTCCACAGTTGTTTAATACTTGATTTGAGAATGATGAGACAATGATGTTAAAGAATTTTAAATACAGTTTTGGACTCTAGGCAGGAAGGAAGAAAGAGATAAAGGGAAGAAGAAGCAAGAGAAACAGAGACACACATAGAGCCATCCATCATCTTGGGAAGTTAAAAACTGCACATTGAAAATATATGTATAAAATAAATGAACGCACACACACACACGCACACGCACGAATACACATACACAAACTCAAACACATACACAAAGTTAAAACTCAAACCCATTTTCTAAATTGAAAACATAAAGTTAGTCTAACTAACCTTCTGTTTTGGCATCTTGCAAAATTTTTTCTAAATCAACCTTGTATATTCTATTTGATCTTCGTATAGACGAATTCAAAAGCATAAAAGCTCTTTTCATTTGTTTCCTATTGCTGTATATAGCACCATTCCTACTGAACCTGGAATAAGTTTAAGAATACATTTAACATAAACAAATTGCAGAACTTCAGAATCAAACCACAAAATATCCACCTCAACTCAACAGAATGTGAACTGTTATATATGGCAAAACAATACCAGAATCTTAAAATATACAATTAAGAAATGAATGTAGTGTATTCCTTTCACACTATATCTTCCTGTACCAGTAAAATCATCTGATCTTAGTACTTCAGGTGCTCTGAAACAAAACCAAAATATGGTCACAAAGAATGAGGTAGGGAAGCAATGACAAGAAGTCAGTATTAGTAACATATGCTTTAGGCGAAATGAAATGACAACTTCTGACAAGGTAATCTAATTAACCTATCTCCGCTAAGTACACTTTCCCAAGAAGAGCACTTTAAGTCCAGAACTTCATGTTATTTCATTAATATCAAAATAGGTTAAGGTCAAGCATGACCACTGATTTTAGAACTATTACATTCTCACGAAAATTTAATTTATTTAGACAGTAAAGCCTTTGAAGTTGCTGTGTTAACGTTAATTTTTAAAATACAATAATTTTAAAACTGCAAAAAAAAAAAAAATAATAATAATAATAATAAAATAAATAAAAATAAAAAATAAATAAATAAAAGTAAAAAAACATAGATTTTGAGTGTTATGAAGAAAAAATCAATTTTATTTTTTTTTTAATTGAAATGTTTGTTTACTGTCAGTACAATTTTTAACAGGCCAATTATTTTTGCAGTAAAAGAAAATAACATACTTCATTACATATTAGTGAGAGAGAACACCTAGAATTTAAATTCCCTTCCATAACATTTTACAAGATATTTTTCACAATGCTTGAAAAAATATACATGCTATTGGTTAGACTAAATTAATCGTCCTTTCTAACATTAAGAGCTACAAGATGATGATAAAATTAATATATTACAGGTACTAGTTCATATGTTTTTGTTTACAAAATTTATGTCATGGTATGGGAAGAAATTTTTTGTTGCAGAATGACTTTAGTTGCAAGAACTTAATAATTTATAGTAAAATAGACCCTTTTACGTTAATTTGCTTTCCCCTCCTTCTTTCGTTCAGCCTGCAGCTGTCTTCCATATTATTTCTATGCGTAATAATGTAGTTTTTTCTAAATTTTTATGCTAAAATTGACAAAATCAATTGCACAAAGAATTAGACAGTACAGAGTAAGAAGAAGTCTAAATTTTATTATTCATTTGTGGAAGAAGACAAAAGGGATGAAGAAAGAAAATATAAAGAAAATTCACCAGCAAATTAAATTGTCATTTTACATAATTTTGCAGAAATCATGGAGGCTCATTGGCGTTCTACAAGTGTAACAATGTTGTATATTGCAGGAACAATGGTAATCATTTAAACCATTCTCCAATTATTTGTTTTGGATTGCCTATGTGATTCCGTTAAGTTTCCTTCATGCTCATTCCTTTCCACACTTCTTGATTTTCTGTTTCTTGAAAAACTTCTCCTTCTGCTTATGTGCTGTGTTGAGGTTGATCTAATTCTGTTAGTCACAACTTTCCTACTTCCATTCTCATTGCCATTGCCCAATACATCTTCTATACTGTGATTTTTTAAGAATTCTAAGTCGAAAATGTTGCCGTTAATTTTGAGTTTGTCTTTTATTAGGACTATTCTTAAACCCTTACTATGAACTTCTTTTAGAAATAGCACCAATTGCTTTCTTTTCTCTGATTTTCTTTGTGTAGTTGTTATCAATATTAATTTTAGGGTCTTGAAGTAGATGTGCATTTGTCATAATGTGTTCCTTGGTGAAATAACTATTAAATTTCATCACAATAGGTCTCTTCTTCCCTTTCCCGACTCTATAAGTGTTATTTACTACACTTTCGTTCAAGTTCAAACCAAAATATTTTGTTAACAATTGTAATTCTAAGTTTATATTCTTCAGCATCATAAATTACTAAGTTATTTATTCTGTTCACTATTTCCCACCTTTTACCTATTGCTTTCAACATAAACTGTTCCTGGATAACAGCCTTGATCTTTTTTTCAACTTCCATATTCTTGTTGACTAGCGTATCTAAATCATTTGATAATTTTCTTAGCAGTACACTTACATTATGTCAGTCTTCTCTCATCTCCTTCATGCAGTCTTTCATTTCTCTTTGAAACATTTCAAAATCGTTGTCTCTTCCATTCATTGACCCTAATCCTAGGTTCATCTCCACATTTCCAACAATCAAAAGTATCGCTAAAACTGCCTCAGTCAGTAGTTTCTTGAAGCTATTCACATCGACAGCGTTTTCACCTTTCATACGTCTGACCCACTGCTTTGCATTATAGCATCCTATACACGATCTATAGGTATTTAGGTCGTCGCCCATTACTGCTAAACAAGCTAACCTACTTGAAGACAATATTTACCACACATCCACTCTCTTCGCCTGCACTTTGTGAACTGACTTCAATTATGCAAGAATTGAAGTGTGAGGATCAGGAGTCATATCAGAGGTAGGCCTACCTAAGAATAAACTTCACACATTCCAGTATTTAGTTGAAAATGTTGAATGCAGTCACATTATTATTACTAGACTTTTTAACAAATTATACATTCAAATTAAGGAACTAAATGGAAGTAGTTTTAAATTGCAGGTAATCAATCAATCAATCAATGATGTTTATTTGTCAGAATCACTATTAGTCTACATAATTATAGGCAATAGTCAATAGAAACACAATCAGATTAAAATTCCAAGTTTACATGGCTGTCAAAATTCATTAATATGATATAAAGGATCATCTATAAGCCATTTTTTTAAACAACTTTGCAACTAAATAAGCCAACTGAGTGGATATTCTTAGACAGTCTGTTACACATATGTAAAGAAATGACACTGAACCATTTCTTGGTATTTGTCAACCTGTCAGTAGGTGTTACAATATAATGATTATTCCTAGTAAAATATTTATGAAGCTGGGATTGAGAAGCATATTGATTAAATACAGTAAGAATATTAGCTTTAAGAAATAAAGGTAGACAATGAGCATTAAAGAATGAATTAGTAATAATTTGTAATGCTTTTGTGCAAAATTAGAACACTGTTAACATTAATTAGCATGCTAGGAGCTTTTTGCATTTTCCCAAAAATGACTAAGTGGATAAGGAGAGTTTTGAACTCACCTACTCATGTAATCATTTAAGTCCAATAACTCTGTCAAATTATTCTAACCTATTTAACACTGACTGCAGCTTTAGCCTATGTTAAAATCTTATTGGTTATAACACAGACTTGTTTTCACTTAAAAAAATAATGTGTTAAATAACACAGTTTCTACATCAAGTGGCAATATAAATAATCTTAGGGATCTATTTGAATTGAAAAACCCTTCTTAGTTAGAATACTGTATTTGAAAAAGTGGAATTTTGAATAGTTATCATTAGTTTATATTGTCAGATTATTCACAAAACATTGTGGTTATCCTGAAATAATGCCACTTCATAATCCTATGTACTGTATACATGAACACATTAAATAACTTCGCTAAATTACTTTATGTAACATTGATGTTTAGCTTATATGTTGATATCTATTGGTTATCACAAAAGCATGTTCATGATTCTCATTAAGACCAGATTTTTATGTAATATGTTAATGTAGATTAGGTCTAGGATTAATATTTGTAAACAACAAAACATAGTTGGAACAAACAGCAAAATGCAAGTAACTTATCAAAGATGCACATCATAGCTGAATAATGCCATTTAATGATCCTGTATCTTTGTATTAAATAATATTATAAAAAATTTATGGATGAAAATAAATGGTTATGTATGTTCATGATTACACTGTAGGTTTTTTTTTTAAGTTTATTACTCCTTTCACTATCAATTTCAGATATAATTGGCTACTTTCGGGCGCCTTATTGGTGTATAGTTGGTGACACTGGTCTGGAATCATCTGGCAATCCTGGTCAGTATAGCGCTGGCTTTCTGTGCTCGAGATTGTGGGTTCGATTTTGACCCAGGCGATGGCATTTAAGTGTGCTTAAATGCGACAGGCTCATGTCAGTAGATTTACTGGCATGTAAAAGAACCCTTGTGAGACAAAATTCTGGCACACTGGCGACGCTGATATAACCTCGGCAGTTGCGAGCGTCGTTAAATAAACCATAATTTAAATTTTTTCGTCAAAAAGCTGTCAAAGAATGGTCCAAAATGGTTTTCGTCTAAGTTCCTGCATCAAAGATTCTAAAGTTTCTTTGAACAAAGAAATTTGACCAAATACCAACAACTAATATTACACCTTAACTTGCAAGTGAATTATGTCTGAAGTGTCTCATAATCATTGTTTTAAATTTTATTAATGCAATTACACTACATTTTAGAGAAATATATGTTACTCTTTATGCATTCCAACTAATTTATATGGTTGAAACACTGCTCTTCGTGATCGGGTTAAGCGAGTCACATGGTCTGCCTAACAGCCTGTACACAGTGGCCTGTATTAGATCACAATGGCAGTAGCACAGTTTATTGTTCCTAGTACTCACAGCGCTCCAAGCGGCTGGCAACTATTGCAAGAAATGCAAAAAATCATTCCCAAGCTTCGTGACTGTATATATTAGACTGTGTCCATACCACAGTCTAGCATATACAGTCACGGAGCTTGAGTTTATGAGGGTAGGCCTACTAGAAACAATAGACTGTGCAGGTACTATTTTGCATTGTCTGTACTGAGACAATAGTAGCGATCCTAGTGGTTAGCAACTATCTATGGATGCATATTTACTACATATTGAACTTCGTGACTGTATATACTAAACTGTGTCCATACTATAAATCCTAGCCATTTTCAAGGCATTTCAGTAATGTTTTCTAGTGGTGTGTGTTCCAGCACGAATCGGAATTGATTCTGAACTGCCTGCTCAAGCGCAGTAGCTCAACGTCTGTTTCAACAAAACTAGAAACACCTGCATAGAACTGGAATATATCAGTCCCCTAACTGCCCATTGTGCAACTCAAACCAAGAAATGGATTCGGAACACCTCAAAATCTGTGCTTCAGTGGCTGACCATGATAATATCTTCGAAAAATATTGGAGTGCAAGAGGTCAAATGACTTTATTGTCAAACACCTGGCATTAGAAAACAACAACAAAACTAGAACTGATTCCAAACCAATACTGAACTCCCAGTTCCCTGTTCAACGTGCTTCAGAACTCGTTCGGAACGAGTGAAATTGGTTCTTGATTAAGAGCAGAACTGGAAATTTCGAACTGTTGACGCATGCGCTGATGGTTTAATCTGAAGTTATGGTTAAAATGCTTCGAGACTAGGCAGGTTAAAATAAAAAAATTTGTCGATCATGAGTGATTTGGAAGGTGGTAGTAATATAGTGTATTTTATGATCAAACAAGTTCGGAAGATGAATATAATTTTAATATAAGAAGAAACTCCGAATGCCGTGAAAGAAGAGTTCAATAAACGCTCCAACAAGGTAAAATTCCGAACTAGTTCTGACACTGTTCTGAATTGCTTGTTGGAACAGAATACAATTCTCCTAGTGATCACATCAAATTTCTACTACTCCATACTATGAATTCTAGCCATTTTCAGACCTTTACCAAAGTATTTGCAAGTGGAAAGTAAAACCACGTTTATCAGTGTATAAACCTCGCATAAAACATGATTAAAATATAAATTGTGTCTCCTTTCATTCACTTATCTAAGAAAGTGTCTGACTTAACGTGCATCCATTTTGCGCGAAGCAAGCGACACATAAGAATAGGGAGGAACTAGCGCACGGGAAATTCGAATGACTTTGGCAGTGAAAATCGTAGTTTTTTGTCCAGAGGGAATACTCGTAACCAAAAAGGTGAACACTTATAAATTCGACGATTTTCACTTCCTAAATCACCTGAACTTCCAATGTACTAGTTTCGATAAGAACAGGCCCAAGTGTCGAAGGACTAGTTCACTGACCACCAGGGACAAACCCAATCTAACCTAACCTCCGGAATACAATTAGATATGGCACAAATGGCTGATAGGCAAATTATCAAGCTAAGACAAAATCATTCTCACCTTGGTTTATTTCCAAATTTTATGCCTTTCATACCGAAGTCAGTTTGCTTTTCTTCATTCTCCGTACATAATGCCGCACAAATCTTCACTGATTTGCGGTTATGTACGGAAATATGACGGTCTTCAATTCTGAAAACGGTTCTAATACAAAAGCCATAGTTTTTAAGGAAAGAACTGTTCTTCCACATTTTCAAAGCCATCATTATAGTCACTTCGATTATTTCACGTAATTACATTATGAAATATACCAAAAAAATTCTAATTTTACTTCGGTGCTTTCAAAAAAATATTAACAATCCCACTATCGCCACTCTTCCACACAGTGCTGCCAACTAAAGTATACGGCAGTGTCGCCAACTTAGTTCTAAAAAATCCGCTATGAAACGGTGCAGAAACCGCTAAATTTCTATATTGAGATTATTTCCCTGCTGAGTGCTAAGAATACCCCTAAATTCCTATATCAGCATCCTGATCATATATAGATTACCCAGACTTACAGGCTTTGACGGTAACAACCATACATACAGTCGCGCAACTTCAACACTCTTTTTGCCAACATTCGCGACACTAGCGCCCAAGCGGCAGGCAGGTTGATATAGTCAACACGTGCTTTTAACGCTGTTATTTAGTAAGTCTTTTAATGAATGCAAGATGTTATAATAACGTTTTAACCATGCGTCGGCATAAAGGCGATTTGTGTGCAGTGCTGTAAGTTTTTAATATTAAAATATTCCGTTTTTATAAAAACTTAAGAAATAAAAGACTAGTTAGTTAATGCCTTTGCTTAAGTGAAACCATGCCGTTACACTTGCTACATTAGTGTTTGTTACTTATTTCAATTAATTATTTAATGAAATGCTCAGTGAAGTAGACAGAGAAATCAGTTTGATGTATGAATTCCAATTTTGTCAGTCATGTCCTGTCGCTGTTCTAAAGATAGCCACTTAGCCACTGGTGTTCTTTTTGGAGAATTATCACTCAAAATTTTATTATGTTTTTTTTTTTTTTTCACACCAAGATTTATTTGCACTACTTTCTTTTTTTCTGTTATTTAATCTTGTTCCTTTATAATTTTTCTTTATTAAAAATTTGCTGAATAATATGAAATCTCATAATGAAATATTTGTTGGATTGTGGTTTCTTTCTTTGTCAGAAATATACATTTTCATTTTCTTCCAGTACACAATGAGAAAGTATCCGTTATAAAGCATTCCTTCTCCATTGCCTTCTAATGTTGATGAAACAATAGCCTAAACTGCGGATTTTGAATCACAAAATTTGGCTGCTTTAATAAATGAATTTAATTTGTAAATTAATTGTTGTGAACAGGCATTAATAGCTTCTAATACGCCATCGATAGTGTGTGTACTTCTAATGTACGGTAAAGGCAAAAAAGATCACTGTAAATACCTGTTACAGTATATTAATTTGTTGCAGAGATCATAATTATGTGTAATCATTCCGATTTTGGATAATGTATCTATAGTTTTTAGTGCAAATAATTTCATAATTTTTTAATTCGTGTTTTTTTCTTTGTATTTTTCAAAAGTCGAATGTTATATTGTATTCAAGTAGGGATCATAGTGTTAATTTGTAAAGAATTCATGGAGTATTGTAATCCTTTTGCAAAATATTCACTTCTTGAATAAATCCAGACTGTGTCGATAAATTTCTAATGTGTTTGTGTAGATTCATGTCGCAGACGTATTAAGTTCTCAAGAAATAAAAGAACCTTTTTTAATTTGATGTAAATAGCAATCTTTTCTGTAATAATTTGCATGACTTTTATTGGTGTTGATTTTACAGTTCCAGTGATTATTTATTCAAAATAAAAGTACATTTTCTGAGTTAATTGAAGTTAAAATTTGTTCAACAAAATTGTGTTCATTTATTAGTTCTCACCTACGTCATATTAACAGTAAGTGCATGTAAATTACCTACTATATAGGTAAGATAAGTTAAAATTAAACCTATGTGTGAAAACTGGAAATGCGGTAAATTTGCCATAAAAAATTAAACCATATCAGTAAAATTACCTATGACTCAAAATAATGAAAGAAATACCGGTTCTTAAGAAATGGAAAAAATAATGAACTTTATAAATATGTATATTTTAATGTCTATCATATTAAGGTTTAAATCCTCCACTTTTTTATTTTCAAGTTTATCTCAGCGGTCAAGTTTACCCCAATTTACGATATGGAAAATAGTTAATTTCTCAGGAAATAGGGAGAGGAGTTCGCCTACGAGATATGCCATACAAATCTTGTTCCATCTAAGCGAAAACTGAAATAGCGTCCCTGTTTTTTAAGTTACTAATTTTGAGACTATTCTCACAGGAAATATAGAGTTCCAATGATTTATAAATATATTTAGGAATGAGTTGAATTAAACGTTCCCGTACGAACAATTATATTATTTGAAACCATAATACGTGATCAGGGCCATGATTCAGTTGTATGGAGCAGAAAGAATTACGTTTATTCCCAGCTTCTGAAACTTGTAGATTAACTGCGTGTGAAATTCTTCTAGGATTCTAAAGTAAAATTAATAAGAACCATATACACTTACTGTATAGCATAAAAATATAAAATAAATTACGCAAAACCCGTTTTCTGATGTGTTATATGTAGTCTGAAAACTTTTAACTTGCCTGCCGCTAGAGCGCTACTGTCGCGCCAGCTGTCAAAATAATGTTGGCATATTTTATACGAATGCGTTGCGCGAGTGTATGTATTAGACTGTGGCACAGTCTACTATATACAGTCGCGAAGCTCAATATGTAGTAAAAATGCAAAACATGGGTAGTTGCCCACCACTAGGATCGCTACTATCGCCTCATCATCGCAGATCTCTCTCTCCTAGCAGACCACAAAATATGTTACACATTCGTTGTCGTGTTCTTTTGGAAAAATTAACACCTTTCTTCCATTATTGAAATATTAAATGCATAAAGTTAATTTATTATTTTAATGAAGTATATTAAATTCCACCATAAACTCGAAGATACCTGCAAGAAATAAGTTAATATAATTTTTGTTTGTGCAAAACGAACTGAAAAATACTATAATAGCTTCACTCATTCAAGATTATAGCGATAATTAACTATGAAACCAATAAATATTAATTTGCATTTCCCTTTAAAACAATAATAATAATGGAAATATGAATTAATGGAGTAACTTACATGTACCGGTACTTTTAGTGTAGGCTTACGTAGTTCACAAAGTGGGATGAGGTTAAGCAATAATAATCACACCAGAATTGGAAATAAAACGTGATCAATAAATTTTATTGTAACAGACTTTTTCTACGTCTCTAGTAAAGCAACAAATAAAAATAACAACAAAATTAACAGCTATAATTACAAACATATCCTTTGAAAAAAAAAAAGTAGGCCTAAGCAATAATATCCCACCAGAAGTGAAAATAAAACGTGATCAATAAATTTCATCAAAACAAACTTAATTTTTTTCTACGTCTTTAGTAAAATAACACATAAAAATAATAACAAAATTAATAGCTACAATTAAAAATATATCCTCTGAAAAAAAAAAAGTAGACCTAACCTTTATTTCTCTGGAAATTTAGCAGCCTAAGTGACAGAACTTTAACCGGTATCTAATATCCTTTCGGTTAGATTGAAACATTTCATTGTGAAATTTAGGGATATAATGTATTCTAACAGTCATAAAGAATTTCAAAATTAAGAATTTTGTTTCTGCACAGCATTCTTGTGGAAACCCAGGAACCTTTCTGAATCTTTTGGAAATCGGAAAAAGGATAACTCTGGCCGCTTTCTCTTACTGTTGCCACAATTTATATCACTACATACGTCTCCTCCTTGTCCCATATTATTATTCCAATTATTATATTTTAGCCATTAACATTTTCATTACAACCAATAACGAACATTTCACAAGCATCAATGTGAAATACGCAACGAGATAGCACTCGATAGAAATACGATACAGTCCAAAGCCGATCATGGACAGTCTATTGTTTCTAGTTGCTAACCGTTTGGAGCGCTTTATCACGAGATTTGCAAAAAAAAAAAAAAAAACCTCAAGCTTCGCGACTGTATGTAGTAGACTGTGACTGTGGTAACAACTTTGATCAATATTTCACTATGCTGCCATGTAGCTACTACAAAGAAAGTCACGTTACAACTCTCATTTGAATTGCATGGAGCAAATGTTCTTCCATCTAGCGGTTATTCCCAATCGAAGGTGGCGATCCTGGTGGTTGTTCTCTTCCACATGCAATCGTTTTAAACATATGGATGGGCAATCTGTTATATATGTAATCTGGGATCAGCAATACAAGGTTAATTAATTTTACCCGCTAAACTAAGTGAAAAACGCCAGAACTAGCGGGAAACCCGATAAATTGACAACACTGGTGTACGGAAAGTCGCCGAACAGTACCGGTAGTTCAAAAGTCGCTAGATCAATGGAGAGTTTTATTTTTGTCGCTAGAGGCCACTGAAAAGTCATAAAAATTCCTACTCAAACAAAAAGAAATCGTGGCCCAATAACAGTTACTGGTAAAAGTCGCTAGGATGGATGGAGATATAATATACCACACTGCACTTGTTGGAAGAAGTGAGAAATATGTTCCACAACAGGGGACACTTTTTACAATTTTTTTTTACTGCTTCCCAAAAGTTTTTAAACAGATGACTCATTAGGTTTTTGGATCAACCATATATTAAGCTATAATCCCTCCTCATCTGGAGATCAATAATACACAGCAGGAAATGTCTAAGTCAACAATGTGATGTATCTAGGGACTGAGATGGTTGGTCCAAGGGGCACAAATAGTTAGGTTTTTTACACCTTTGTAATGATAACTTTCAAAGTAATTTGATACGATACAAATGTAACTAAATAATAAAAGTACAGTTCTCAGTGAAACATAATATTAATTACTACGAAGTAATTTTTAAATTATATCAGTTTTTTTCTCATTACAAAAATTTATCCTAAAATAAATTCGCTAAAATCCACTGGAAATTGCAATTGTGACATTTTTCTTTTTGACTTTCCTACTCCTACTTCAAGGGGAGATAATTTGCATACTATATCTTCAGAAAATAGAATAACAATTCTGAATTCTGATCAGTAACAAAGCATTTGTCAGATTTCACCATTTTTTTTTTTTAGATACTTGACTTCACATTATTTAGTTTCAGGTACTGAACAAACTTGAGCTACAAAATGTTTTTTCCCTTTGTCACCTATGTATTGAACTAACAGAAAAATCTCCTTCACTAATGCTTCCAAAATCAGATTGCTGTTCTAATTCACGGGACAACACTTATTCTATGTCACAGTCAGAATATGTACCATCATTAAGTTCTAAAAATTCATCTGCATTTTCTTCACTAGGTACTTGACTCATACAATCTTCTTACTGGTGTTGGTTTTTTCTTTGAAATATTTTTTTCTGTCATTGACCTTGTTTCTTAGCCTCAATTTCCATCTTTTGTGATGTGTCGATCAAAATTCTGGTTTTTATAGCTTTTATCCACTCTGACCTGTACTTGTGTATTAAATAACTTGTATTGTCTTGATTATAAATCTTGATTACACAACTTTTAACACTGAAGAAGATCAATAATAGGTCGAAACATGTAAACCAGGTACAATAGAATTTAACACAAGAAAGTCATATTATACATATTCCGGAGTTGATACAGTGTTAAAAGTTGTGTAATCAAGATGTATATTCTTGTTTTTCTTAATCATTTCCTCTTTACATCATTTGACTTCCTTTCTCCTGCTTTCAAGAATGAACAAATATCTTCAGATGTTATTCTTCCAGTTTTATTGAGCATTGATGAATGAGGGGTATGTTGAGAATCTACATTATTCATGTTCATTTCTGGAATAACTAGCAGAGGGACCTCCATCGTAGGATTCCCTGCTGGTAACTCAGTTGACAATGTAGTAGAAGAAGCACTTTCAGCAACTGACAGATGAACATCTCTATCTGTCATATTGGAGGAGAGAAAATCATCACTAAAAATTGTGAAAAATTAAAAATATTGAAGACATTAGATTGAATTGTAATGCATGATGTACCAAGTGACGTCCCTTGGTTCAGCACATGTTTAAGTCCCTAGGTACATCTCGTAACCTCGTTCCACACCATAACTAAGCATATTTGCTATCCTATATAACCCACCATAGATTAGAATAATTCCTTGGCAATGGAAAACCTGATTGCTTTGATTTATGTTATCTTGTCACTAGGCACTAGAAGTAAAATACCTTACCTTGCTTGGAGTAAAACAGAAATGTTTCTTCATCAACAAAAGCTGCCAGCCATTATACCGTACAGTATCGTTCCTGTGCAACAATGCTCTTGCTGAAATCTCACACAGCAATGTCACAAGTTGTGAGGTCAGGACTGTGAGGAGGTCAGTTGAGAGGAACTGGTAATATGGGTAGTCCACAGTCAATCCAGCATTGTGGAAACCTGTGACAATGCACAGGAATGGTACGACACCATTGATGAATTGAAGGACGCTGTGCAATGCGTTTTGCAAGAGATTACATCAGCAATGCTGAGGCAAATGTCACACCAAACCTGACGATGCATTATTTTGTGTAAGGAAAATGATGGGGATCATACTGACCCTTTGGACACTTACGACACACAGTTAGTGTAAAGGGGATGTATGTCTGCATTATGAGATAGGGGATAAAGGGACTTTGTGCCCACCTTGTACTTGAATTACAAAATTAGTCGAGATATTTGGGAGCAGCTCTTATATAGATCATTGTTTCTTTTTCTTGTTATGAATACAGAGTGGAGTGGTCAAGGCAGTATCATCTCAGGCTCGCATTCAGAACACCCGGGTTCAAATCCCGAGGCCAGCTAATCTGAATGTGGGTTTTTCTTGCGGTTTTCCCTAGTTGCAAAAGTGAAAGCTCCATCTACCCTGATTCATCACTATGGGAGTCATCCACTTTCCATTTCTTGTACGTGATTCCAAGAACTATCTCCTACTACAGGCACTGGCTTGTAACACCCAGAAAGGATATTATAGAACAATAAAGCAAAAGAAAGAAAATGGTTATGACTGTGTAATGCAGTACAGATCACTCATAATTCTCCTGAGACCCCTACACCATGTAGTGGAGAAATAGCGTCTGAAGCAGAGAGCAGACAACACACACAACTTTGCCTGCATACTATCAGTGCCGAAAATATTTAGTCAGTTACTCTGCTAATACAGTGTAGGGTACCGGTATTTGAGTTTATCTGGGTTAATGACTGGAACAATGGATCTGAATAATCCGGAAATACGAATAATCCGAGAACCCTGCTTTTACTGTAGATATTTACAAGAATCGTCAATGTATTTATTTAGCTTTAAATTTCAAATTCATTATAACATAAACCGAATGTTTTACATCTAAATATGATAAAATACAAGACATGAATTGGAATTATAAACTATTTGCCATGCATATAGTAAAAAGGTAAAAGGTAAAGGTATCCCCGTAACATGCCATTAAGGCACTTGGGGGGCATGGAGGTAGAGCCCCATGCTTTCCATGACCTCGGCACTAGAATGAGGTGGTGTGGTCGGCACCATGCTCTGACCACCTTTCACCCCCGGGAAAGACCCGGTACTCAATTTTATAGGAGGCTGAGTGAACCTCGGGGCCATTCTGAAAGTTTGGCAATGAGAAAAAAACCTGTCACCACCTGGGATCGAACCCCGGACCTTCCAGTCCGTAGCCAGCTGCTCTACCAACTGAGCTACCCGGCTGCCTCGCCATGCATATAGTAGGCCTACTTAAGTTTACTGCATTTATTTTTTGGGCTTGATCTGTACATACGAAATCTTTCATGCATTTTTGCTTATGGCAATTCGTTTCCTTATTTATATCCGCATTTTGCATGCTGTCATTCAAAACCCTTTTGCCACATAGAAACCAACGAAGTTTCGACGCAAAGTAAAGCAACAGAAAGACATCTGTAATTTTCATTTTCTCCCCCTTCCTCGCCATTTTCGTCCTCATTACTCTTCCCAGCTGCAGTATTTACAATCTCCTGGTCAGTAGTTGCCGAAAATTTGTTTAATTCCCATCACTACGGAATCATTCATTCTTTCTTGATCAACATTTTGGAAATCTTCAGTTTCTTTTACTAATGCCTGAATTTCAAGAGTGTCCTCCCCAATATGCACATGATTCGCACTGTATTCGAAGGTGGAAGAATCTTAGTCCATATTCATTGTAAAGGTGATACATACCATACATGATAATCACTGGCTCGACAGTCCATCTGGGCACTGACCTTCTTAGGAAGTTTCTTCCATTCTTCCCTATTAAGAATTCGAACTTTCCAGTTTTCCAAGCAGTTTAACATCGTGGTAAGTGATATTCCTCCATATCATGTTGGCCTCCTAAGTTCTCTTACACTCTTTTGCTATTCTATCATTACTCATTCACATGATGTGTCAGCCTATTTCAACTTGTTAATTTCAATATACTTGACTGTATCTGGTTCTGTGTATAATTTATAAAGTTCAAAATTGTACTGTAGTCTCCATTGGCCTCCACCTTATACATCGACAAATATACACTTGAGAATTTTTCTTTCAAGTCTAACTCTGACATACCATACATTGTATCCAACAATGAAAACTGTTTTCAGAATGTGACCAGCTCAACAACTTCGTGAATGAGCTTCATTAAATCATTAGCAGTTCAGATCTGTAGTGCTACTTCACAGACACAATCACTACTAGATCTATGGGCTGTATAAGTACAGTGACATTTGGAGGCACAAATTTTATAACAATGAGTCCATCCTTAGAACGTATACTCCTGTTTGGATGCGAGGGTACATTATCTAATAGCAATACTGTTCAATGGCAATCCCTTTTCTCGCAGATACGAGGGTGAACCGGAAAGTAACACACAATAATTTTTTTTCTGTGTTAGTACTGTGACTGGGATGTTGACATTTCACCGAGATATAGTTTGAAGTTTTCACTACAGACACAATTTGTTTTGCATGTGCAGCTGTAGCGAGAGAAGCATGAACTATGCAACAAAGATGGCGTGCATGTTACTGTCGTCAACTTGTGAAGAGCAGAGAAGTGTGCGATTTTTGTGGGCTAAAGGATATAACCCAAGTGAAATTCACAGGAACATGTGTGGCACGTACGGGGAAGACTGTAGCAACATCTTCAGGTAGTGCGCATTCTTCGCAGATGGCCATAAGAACCTTTGTGATTCACCATGTTCCAGGCGGCCAGTAACAGCTGCAACCCAACAGAATGTCACAGGCATTGAGGCGCCTATTTTGAACGACCGGTGGATCCAATTGCAAACCTTATCTCAGCAGTTCAACATTTCATACAGTGCAGTGTATGATATCATGCATGACACATTGAAATTTCATAAAGTTAGTGCCCGCTGGGTGCCTAAGAACCTGACTGACGACCACAAGGGTCAGCGAATAATGACATGCTTGGACCACTTAAGGCGTTACGCTGCAGAAGGGCATGACTTTCTGGAAGCAATTGTCACTGGTGATGAGTCCTGGGTGTACCACTACACACCCGAAACAAAGCAGGCTCCTATGGAGTGGAAACATGGTGCTTCCCCAATAAAGAAAAAATTCGAAGTAACATAATCTGCTAAGAAAGTGCTTGTGACAATGTTCTGGGATATACATGGTGTTTTGTTGGTGTACTTTGCTAAACATGGGACCACTGTGAATGCTGCAGCCTACATTCAAACATTGGTAAAGTTGCTTCATGCCCTTCGTGACAAACGACGTAATATTAATGCTGACGATGTCAAACTTCTTCATGACAATGTTCGCTCCCATGTTGCAACTTCTGTTCGTGAGAAAACCAACACAGTTAGTTGGGAGGTGCTCCAGCATCCACCATACAGTCCAGACCTTGCACCATTGGACTCTCATCTGTTTGGTCCAGTGAAGAAATTCCTGGCCAGCCATCACTTTGCGACTGCAGAAGTGCAATAATCAACTGTCTGCAAATGGCTATACTCCAACTGAACGGACTCTTATGAACAGGGTATACTGAAACTGATACCACAATGGGATAAATCTGTTGAGAAACTTGGCGCCTATGTATTTTATTTTATTGGGTTATTTTACGATGCTGTATCAACATCTAGGTTATTTAGTGTCTGAATGAAATGAAGGTGATAATGCCAGTGAAATGAGTCCGGGGTTCAGCACCGAAAGTTACCCAGCATTTGCTCGTATTGGATTGGGGGGAAACCCCCGGAAAAAACCTCAACCAGGTAACTTGCCCCGACCGGGATTCGAACCCGGGCCACCTGGTTTTGCGGTCAGATGCACTGACCGTTACTCCACAGGTGTGGACACGCCTATGTAGAAAAGTAGCTAAAAGATGTGAGTTCATTTGTGTATTTTTTATTTTTGTCTAACTATTAAACGTTTTTTTGTTAAAAATTATTGTGTGTTACTTTCTTATCCATCCTTGTATGTTCGTACCTCTGCACAGTGTGATAAAAATGTTTTATTAACCAACTAAATACTGGAAAATTTAAAAAAAGAATTTACAGAAACTTTTACAAGAATCAATAGCCTATAGCTTCCTTACACAATTTTCAACAGAATACATGCGTTCGTATCACAAGCAAAAAACACAAGAAATTAATTAAAGTAAACACAGCAAAACAATTAGTAAAACTAAAATGTCCCAAGAAGAGTAGAAAATAATTTGTGTGAGGGAGTGCAGACAACGCAAAATATAATCACAAATAATTTTACAAGGTGATGTATCTACATCAACTTCAAATGTGCAAACTGAATATATATCTGACACTGTCTAAACACGTACTGAACTATTAATTTTACTATTCATTTTGAGTATGAATAATAAATAATCTTCTGAAATTTTGAGAACCTTTACATTAATTATTTTTAAATTAACTAACGAAAACTATAACATCAGATATTCAAATAAAGAAAATTTCATCCAGAGAATTGGAGACTGGAAAGATTCCTAAAATGCTGGCTGCGTTTCCACGTTGGATGGCTATTCCTATTCGTTGTCGTAGGTAATTAGTGCCGCAAGACTCTCAGTAATAGTCACCAAACTTCTACCAATTTCGGAAACCAAGTCTTTTGCTTCTCGACAGCAAAGATGATGAAGATGTAATTGTCTAATAGATGTACGTATTCATGAGGTTTACTATGTACGGCAGATTCTGCTGCAGAGCTTGCGATTTTAGTAGTTGACGGCAAGTGGAATGGAGCTAAGATTTCCACGCATGTCGTATTCCACATTAGCGATTTTCTTCTGCTTCACTGGACCAAGGTTAATCCATCAGGGTGCTTTCCATTCGTGCTACTAATCCCAGTGATTCTAAAATAGCAGGATAACAGAAAATATTAATGCTCTCTTGATTATGTCGTTAACTGTTGAATGTCTAAAAAAAAAGTCCCTTACTCTTGACACAACTCAGAGCATGATGAACATAAGTGTCGACAACTTCCCCACATACACGTTTATGGGGTTGACAGATTTTGCATCCAAGACGTAGAGCAACTACAGTCTGATTTGTTATCCATCAGTGTTCCAATATTTAGGGAAGTTAGAGCTTGTAGCCAGGAACCCGCTTCTTTTCTTGTAGAGCCAAAAGTCGAGCTTGGCCTATTTCTGATATACAAGATGTTACAAGAGATTCTAGGATGTGCCTAATAATTATATCATCCCAACACAGGATGATTTTATTTGCGGTCAAAATTAAAAACATCCATTTTTATCATTTTCTTTACTCAGAATGTTGAAATGAGGACTGTTTATTTACGTTTAAGACATAATTGTCCACATTTCTGAAGTTTCCAATGCTTTATTGTAAACGTGTGTCAAATTGGAAGTCTGAGAATTTTTTCTCTCGCATGAAATTTTCTCATAAAGTTTTATGTATACTTCAGCAGTTTCAGACCAGTATTTTACAAATAAGCGAGAATCGAGACTATTGACACGCTAGAGCTATTATAATAACTATAAACCTTTCAATAAATTCTATATCAACATCTGTAACACCCGAAAATAATGCTGGTTAAGTAAATACACTTTGGGCCGTATTCCCATCTTTAGTTTGAATATCTGGATTTTCTATTTATAACGAAGTGTTAATGATCATGATATTTTCTAAGCACTTTTTTTTTTAAAATATGGGAAATGCGTGTTTTTATTCAGTTGAGAAAGTTATCATTCAGTCTGCTCTCAAAAAAGCTGAAAGTCAGAATTTATAAAACAATTATATTACCAGTTCTTCTGTATGGTTGTGAAACCGGACTCTCACTTTGAGAGAGGAACAGAGATTAAGGGCATTTGAGAATAAGGTGCTTAGGAAAATATTTGGGGCTAAGAGGGATGAAGTTACAGGAGAATGGAGAAAGTTACTTGAAACAGATCTGCATGCATTTTATTCTTCATCTGACATAATTAGGAACATTAAATCTAGACGCTTGAGGTGAGCAGGACATGTAGCACATATGGACGAATCCAGAAATGCATATAGAGTGTTAGTTGGGAGGCCAGAGGGAATAAGACCGTTGGAGAGGCTGAGATGTAGATGGGAGGATAATATTAAAATGGATTTGAGGGAAGTGGGTTATGATGGTAGTGACTGGATTAATCTTGCTCAGGATAAGGACCAATGGTGAGGTTACGTGAGGGTGGCAATGAACCTCTGGGTTCCTTAAAAGCCATAAGTATATTTTAAATTTTGTAAAACGAGATGTCCTGAGCCATGCTTCAAGTATACGGCTGACCACTCAGTTGTCAATTTTTTTCTTTTCTTCACAATTCTCAATGGCTATTACTTCATATATAAGCCCCAACTGCTGTCTCTCTCATATATACTTTACAAATGATTTGATAAAATTTGTTACATACCCCATCCGGTATTAATAATTCTGCTAGTAAAACTATGACAGAAAAATATAGAGAAAAAATATTATCAAGTTTTTTTGCAGTATAATTTATAATGCCATTTTATGTTTAAATTGTTTTACGTTTAATTAAAAGCAAAATTAATATAACATGTAATTAGAGTCAATGGCAATTCGGAAGGTGGCAGTCTGCTAGCGTTTGCGTCGAAAGAGACAGGTAAAGAAAGCAAGGCAGCATACAACAATGCCACATCCTACTTCACGTGCACGTGCAATACAAATAGCGCAGGAGAGAATTTAAATTATCAAAAGACAATAATGACCTTAGTCGTTGATTACTGTAAGCATGACAGCAAACAAACCCTCTTTCCTTCACTAGCAATATTCTTTGCACGGTTCTCAATCTCACACCACATGCTTCTACAGTCGTTTTTATGCGTTGGCAACGTTGCAGCCAGAATCAAGATGGCTGGCAGCATTCTGTTCGTCAACGTTTTTAAAATAATTATACACCTCGAACACTATTTTCCGCGCCTGCCTGCGCAATACTTGTCTTTTTACAGTCTCTTCTTCCATTTATTTATCTTACGCACACACAGTAAATGTTAGTTTCATTTATTCAATGTACTGAAACACTCACACGTGAACAATCGAACTTGGAAAGTACTTGTTATAGACTGATTCTGATTGGTTCTACTGTATAAGCTTGTGACGTCACATACCAGAAATGCTACGGCGCACATAGCAGCTGACCGCCTTCCGAAATGCCGTCTAGTCTAATTGTTAAAAAACAAATAAATAAAATGCATATTTAATATTGTAATTAATTTATTATAATTATTTTTTATTCATTTGTTAATGTATCAGGTAGGAAATGTATATTTTCTCCAAAAAAGCATTAATTAAACTGTTGTTCAAATTGTTGTAACTTAATACTGCCAATCACATTTTACTTCTGTTTTTCTCACATTCAACTTGAGGTATTTGTGTAAGGAAGAGGGGGAACTCTGCTTCCTTATCCTTCTTTGCATAACATTGTGGCATTTATATGTCTAGATACTCTTCAGAAAACAATTCTTTATGACGTCCTATGTTTACTATGGAAGAAGTTACATGAACCAATCAGAGTATCGCATTGTAAATAAGCAGCCTGGAAAATAAATGTGCTATTCTGTTTATACAAAACTTTAACCCAGCATCGGTATCTTCTGTAATCTAATAGAAACTACGTAAAAATTTTCCCTACTGATCATCTATCATCTATGAACCAATCAGAGGATCACATTGTTAGCAAGAAGCCTGAAAACATATTATGTATTATACTGTTTATACAGAACTCTAATCCCTGATAGTAACCTTTGGAATCTAAAGAGTCGAAATGCCGTAAAAAATTCTCTCTACTAGTCAACTGCTATCAGCTTATCATTGAGGAAATCAGTACTTTACAAATGTCCATACGCTAGAAATTGAATTCAATTCAGTCAGGTCAGTCAAATTCCATTATAATTTTAGCTGACCATTCTGGACACACTAGAAATCAACTGACTGACCAACCAATCATCAATTGAAAGGTAATGTGAATCTCGAACTATTTAAAATGCCTGTGCATATGTGCACATGCATAAGAATATGAATTGCACTAAGTTCATGGCAGACATTACACGAGTTCTATTACTGTACATCTTACAGATGTTAACTATGAAAGATTCTTTAGACTAATCAGATGTAGAGAGACATAAAATTATTGCTATAAAATGTAAATATTTAATTTTTCTCGTGGTAGTAAAAAAAAATAATAATATATAAATACAAACTTCTATTTTTAAACTTACAATTAAACTTTTACAAGGCATATGAAGCGTCACAGTTATTGTACACGTTATAAATGCTTGCTATTCTGAATTCACATATTGCACTCAACAATCTCCAGTCAATGACACAACATTATTTAATGAAACTCTGCTAATGGCTTCATTGCCAAATGCAAGGCACTAGACAACAACATTTAATGAAACTACAAGAAATGTGACACTAGAACAGTGATCATCAACTTGACCGAAAGCGAGCATGTGTGCTCTACACTGCTCCCGTGCAGAGCAAGTGGGCATTACCTCATCCTCGGCATTATGCATTCTTTTCTCCCATTCAGTAGCGACTCTTGGCAGAAGTTAGCTGCAATGTTGAATAGAAGTAGTGTGTCTCAACAGTCGTCATCTCCTTCGGGAGGAATTTCATTTATAATTTCAAATCTTGAACGTATGGAGTCAGATTTTAAGATTTTCATAGCATAGTGTTGGGAAAAGTCATTCTCTTTCCGGAACTTTTCCGAGTGTTCCAGTTCCAAGAAAGTATTAGTTCCAATAACAGCAAGCATTTGACAACGTAATAATCATCAAAATATTATACTGTTTCGGAACTAATTCCATTTCCAAAAATTTTACACTTATGGTGCAATTCGAACCATGGCAGCTGTTATAGTCAGGTGTAAGTGCAGTAATTTATACATACTATAAAACATCGCAATGATTTGATCATTCATTCTCCTAAATAAATGAAATTACTGCAGTACTACGTGATATTAGTCTCTGAGGTTAGTTGGGCCATTTGCACTGTTATGTTACCCAATTTTGGAAGTTTCCTAGTTCCCGGTACTCATTACACAAGCCGTTAAGTCAGCCATTGTTGTATTTTCATAAGAGATGTGTATTTTCCATGGACCAAAAATATATTACAAACTGACTAAAATCACATCTAGTAACAAACTATTAAAATTCTTTTCAAAAAGGAACCACTGTGCAAACACAAAAACGACTTATGTGACGAGTACCGGGTACTAGGAAACTACCCAAATTTTATAACACAATACAATACACTATATAAATTTATATAATTCTTTCTTAACTGGATATAATAAGACAATGATTTTGTAAAATAATAATAGACACAATTTTACTATATGAAATTTCATTTCTTCTTGTTGCTATATTAATAACAAACAATTAAATGAAGCTGATTGCCAATCAGACTAAATGTTTAATAATGAAATGCGCCCTGCAAATTCATTGGAGTTAAAAATTTCGCGCTCACCCCATCATACTCACTTGTAAAGGAACTACTTTACATCCAAGAACAACACCTTGGCTGAAACTGTTATGGTTGGTGCATAAAAAGAGAATAAAAAAAATCCCGAAAAATCGCTGCCATTGTTGAATAAATTTCTGTTCGTGTTTAACAAATGGTAGCAATATTTATTTTTACTCTGTTTCTTACATAAATAATTTATAGTTTCCCATTTCAATTATTTATCTCCTTCCAAATTTAAAATAGTTTCATTCATTATGTTCATGATTTAGTTAATGCTTATTTATGTATGTAGTGGCAATGATTGTTTAATTTAGAAATACATACAAGGTTTTTATGAATTTGAATATTAAGTATTTAATTGAAATTGTGCCAGTAATATGGAACAATTGTGCTGCCGCTATTTAATGTCTTATTCTGATTGCTTATGCAATATATAAATATTCTAATGCAATAATAAGGTTGATGTTCAATTATTCAAATCATGTCCCATAGAGACATCGCCACTGAACCTCTGCTCTGTTACCACACACTCGGTTGTTCGGGGCAAGCGAGCGAGCTAGGGAGATGCACAGTGCAAATCAGTTCATGACCACTGCACTAGAACATAACACAACCGAAAACTGACACACTTTCACATAATTATATACAACCATACTTCTCTCTTCCCTTAATATAACATTGAAAATAAAAGCATTCTGTTTTCAAACTGCGACAATTTGTCTAAATGAATCACGTTTACACATAATGGAATGTGATCATTCTTTATTATTTAATTCATCCCTGCTCAGTATAGTTACAGAAAGCATCTTTCAGAGTCACAGATATCACAATGCTTGGAAGCCTATCTATATTGTGGGAGATTGTAATGGTGAGGTAACTGTGTAAATAAATAAATTACTACATTATATTTGCACTTCACATAAACATTTTAAAAAAGCTTTCTAAATATCTTTTGCTACATTAAAATAGAATTATAAAAATAAAATTCCTTATTTAAACTGGTAACTTTATTCTCAATTTCAGAGCATAATATGAATCTTACTTTAATCAGTCTTTATCCTATTGTTAGTTATCGCCAAGGTTTCCGTGTACCACTTACACTCAAAGAATTCCGAGTCTTTGTTACCTGTTGATATTGATCTTGTTGCTGCTGTTTCTGCTTCACACAGATTCGATTTCCCTCATAAGTACCTGTTGACATTATAAATTTGTATTGTACTAAAATTTATCTTGGTTGTCTAATGTTTAACGTGTTTTTACTGGATCCAAAATTGTTGGATTTTGGTCAAAGGTAATGGGGTTAAAAAAAAAAAAAACAACAAAATCCTTAGCATTATTTTCTTCAGAAGGCAAGTGAAATCAGAGGTTCAGTGTCATAGATTTACAGCACTCTGGTGGCTTGTACCATCTTCACTAAGGGACAAACTTAATCAGGTTCCTAAGACAAATGAAGCATGTAACCAAGATAATATTAGTACAAACATCAGAGTAATCGAATATGACAACATACTAGTAAGAATACCCTTTATTAACATTACTTGATCTTCCAAATGTAATATTTAAAACTTTTCATTAATGAAAAATGATATGAGATTATTATGAATTTTTCACTCACCAGAACGGACATGTCTGTTAACTCCAGAGTCCTTAAGTACATGAAGACTGCACCCAGCACTCACTGGTCGCCTTTTAGGGGCACTCCCTATCTTGTTTCTGGAAGTATACATTATTAATTATTTAGAAAGAAATCTTCTCACCATCGTGAGATGCAACAAGGGACAAAGAGTACTTAACCATATAAATGTTTACAAGTTCATTGAACCATTGATTTTGTTTTGACAATGAAACTCCTACAAGTACATACTGCAAATACATTTTGAGATTAGTGGAAATATACCGAGTTTTAGAGAGGTAAGTGTTACAAAAAAAGTAAAGAATGCTAATGAACTTAGTTTCATTTCGAATATAGGTGATGCTTCAGGAGAGCAATTGATCCTTTCAATGCAGCTAAAGTTACAATCGGAATAAATCTGTACTGTAAAATCTTATGCTGATATATGAATATTATCATCTTTCAACTCTTTCATCTATATTTGCCTACATATTTTCTATAAGTCAGAATAAATTACACAGATTTCGTGACCTTCCAGCACAAGAATCTGAGCACATCCGAAAATAAATGAATGAAAACAGAATAAAAAATAGAAGAAACGATTCGAATTAACACAAAGTTCTTCATTATATGTTTCATACAGTACCGTAAAGTGGGGTGACTTTGAACAGTAATTTAGCACCTTTCTAAATTAAGTGCTGTACCCAATTGCGATAAAACTGTTTAAGTTGTCAATAAACTAGTTCAGTTTCTTCGTGATAGGGTACAGCATTTAATTTAGAAAGGCGCTAAATTACTGTTCAAAGTCACCCCACTTTACGGTAATTATGAAAACAGTTTTGTGTAAATTGACAACTTGTCCTACTTATAGTAACACTACTGAAACTCCATCCCCCTCTCTGTTTCTGTGCCTCCGTCTCAATCTCTCTCCGTTTCCTTCTCCCTTCCTCCTTCCCCTATCTCTCTCTCCCGCATGTGTAGACATGCACATTTTTATGTTGTTATATTTGCATTATTTAGTGTGCATTTATTACATATTAAATTTAGTGTGATCATAGGATACTTTGAACAAGGATTAAATTGTAACCATTCTTTCAGGCTATAGATGGCAATGAACTATCAACATGATTCTCTTCCCACGTAGACTCATCCAGCTCTGACCCTTAACTTCTATGGCAGTGCCATGAAAGTGCAAACCCACCTATAATAATCACACTGTCAAAAAAATTCACCATTCATTGCTCAACACATGTAATATCTATCTTTTCAAACATATTTTTTTAATTCATTGTTAACTCTCCACATCCATTAGTACTTTCTTGAAGAGAAAATAACATTAGAACAAGCTTAAGATCGTCCCGCTTTTGTAACCGGTTTAGATGACCGTTTCAATTGGGGACAGTTATTTTCTCTGATGAGATCAGCATTTCCACCAATCACAATGGACCTGTAGGAGTTTATCGAGAGCAGGTTCAAGGTATGACCCACAACATGTAAACCAACATGCCAGATCATCATGCTCGGCCTGGATGTCTCAGGACAGGGCAGGTGTCATAGAGAGGGTCTATGGCTGTTTGCATTCAGCACAGTACCGACACATTTTGGAGAAAGTGTCCCTCCCACCCACTCAGGAGCATTATCATAAAGGAACATCATTGTTTCAGCAGGATAACTTTGCTATACATACAGTGAGAGACATACAAGCCTTAGCTGGGATGCCCAAGATCGAAGTGATCAACTGGCCTCCTGTGTCACCAGATTTGAACGTAATAGAGAATGTGTGGAAGAAATCAAAAAAGAGATGCGAGAAATTAAAAAACAATCCCCCTCGGAATTAGGATGACATGTGGAATCTAGTTCTCGAAATGTGGAAAGACTTGAACAAGGATCAAGAACCCTTGTTCATCAGAGTAGTGGTAGAAGCAAATGGCTGGTGGACGAAGTATTAGGTACTCCAGTGTTTTTTTATATCTTTGTTTCTTTATTATGATTAACTTTTTTCCTTCATTAGGAAGACAAACTGAATCTTCTGATATATATAATTCCATGGGATGCGGGAAATAATTTATTTCACATAAAAAAATAACAAACATGCATCGCAGTTGTCCGAAACAATTTGTGATATTCTGCATATCGCTCAGACAACTGAGCTATTATGATGAGACATAAACTCTGTCATCTGTGTGGCATGTCGAGCTCATGACGACGGTCTGGTTCCAGTATTACATGGACAGGTAACGTAGTAGTATGCACCTTGCGCTATAAGCATCCTCAAGAGTAGCTCAAAATTTTATTTTAGTATCTGTACATAAAACCCATTCTCATATACTGCAGTGAAATATAATTATTGCAGACCACAAAAACTTGGATCACACGAAAAACCAAGCCCCAATGTTGAACACTTGAGTGGTCAAAACAACCCCGGATAAAAGCAATGGAAATCTTCACTAATAACCCCAGCATGACAATGGAAATAGAAGAAAGACGCCTAACACAGTATGAAAACCTGATCAGATTACCACACAGTAATTAGGACTAGCACATGCCAACAAACAGGCTAAAGACCCATACTAGTTTTATCACAAAAGTCAGAGCACTGAAACAACAATGAAACATTCCAACCTTACAAGACAACTTAACACTTCCTCATAATCTATTTCTCTCAGTGCCCACAGAACATTACTTGACCTGACAAAAGAAATTAAAAAGAATGATACAACTTTGGATCAAATGAAAGCTGTGGCACTACAAACAATTCATACAAGATACCCCAGACAGGAATGGATACATTTACAGATGGGTCCCTGTCAAACCAGGAAGTTGGTGGAGCAGGAGCCACAAACGAACAAACTGGTGTGTGGATAAGCTTCAGGGCTTCTACCGCGTTGTCTTGGCGTTATTGGCTGACGTTTCGACCGCTGTGTTGTGGCCATCTTCAGAGCAGTTGTTGGATAAGGAAATAGTCTGCCAGCTCTTACATATATAGTAGTCTCGATGGGGGGGGGGAGTACTTGCTATGAAAGGTCGTAGGTTCTCCTTCTGGCATCTGATTGGTCCTACGTTGTCCAATCAGATGCCAGAAGGAGAACCTACGACCTATCATAGCAAGTACTCCCCCCCATCGAGACTACTATATATATAAGAGCTGGCAGACTATTTCCTTATCCAACAACTGTTCTGAAGATGGCCACAACACAGCAGTCAAAACGTCAGCCAATAACACCAAGACAACGCGGTAGAAGCCCTGAAGCTTATCCACACACCATGTTCACCAGCCGCGGAAGCCTACACCAACACTTAAACAAACAAACTGTTTGACAGAGAACTAGAAGCTATCCATGCATCACTCCAAAACTTACTATATCAATGCAGTGATACTACATGATTCCCAACACAGCAATCATTATAGTGGCATTACGTACATTAATAAAATCCATCAAAATCATAGAATGCACCAAAGTGCTGTTACAATTGCGAGACTGAATAAAAGAGTAGTTCTACAATGGATACCTGCAGAATACAAGAAAATGAAAAGCAGACGCACTAGTACAGGCCAGCAGAACCTGTAAGTAGGGGAAATATGACGTCAGCATCACTCCACTTTTATCAGAGATGATCAACTTCCGCGTAGAGTTGTTTACATTCTCTGCCCGTGTAAAGGTCCATCAGTGGCGGCATGTAATTTTCAAAAAGGATTGTAATAAATTCATTGTATTTATAATGCGTTATCTCAAGGTTTACAATTATGCTAGATTTCCTGTCGGTAGTTTCTTTGAGATTTCTTTGCACTTAACTTGCTTTAGATTTTCGAAAACTTTCCTCCTATCATCACCTACGGAAACATAAATTTATAGCATTTAAGTAATGAACCTTGAAAGTCGCTATTAATTTCAATTCAAAATGAATACAACGAGTGACATCCTTAATTTAACAGTATATAAATAAATAATCAATATACAGTTCGTAATAATGAACTTACCCGAAAGTTTGTGCATTCCATAATTCTTAATATGGGCTTTGTTGAAATGTAGTTTAATATTGAAATGACGAGTAGAAATAAATTGAATGGGACACGGTATACAAGCAATTCTTTCGTCTTCAACAAAATAATCATATTCCCATTTCCTTTGGAAGTAGTATTTCTTCACGGGTTTAGATTTTGCCATGTTTCAGTTCTCTTTAAACTGCAGTATGCGTATTGTGTATTTATTTATATATTTATTTATTGGGCTGGAGTGCGTTACAATATTGAATGACAGCATTGACATCCGGTCATATAGCTATCACTCACTTATCAATGTGAAATTTATTTATCGTCCTATTACTAGTAAAACCAGTTAAGACCAGTAATGCAAGTTTTGTAAAAACAGAAATTAAAGCTTTATTAATGCACGAAAAATCATAATAAATTCTTCAAATAAAGTAATTGGTTTGTTGCCTGCATGCAACATTTTGAACTTATTTCATTTCAGTAGAATACAGAGCACGGAAAGACAAATCAGGGACTGTACTTAACTTATTTTACACAAAAAGTGGACTTAATCGGCTTTACTAGTAATAGGACGACATTTACATAGATAGACCTTCTTACATTATATGCACACATACATTTTAAAATTTATTTTACATGTCTTTTAACTTATTTATTCCCCTCATTCATTTTTCTCTTACTTTCTAAAGGTATGTTCATTTATGTGTTCATTTGTAATTCTTGATAGCGTATTGTACACCTGACGTTGCGAGAATGAATGCTGATGCAACCGAGCGTAACTAGAACACCATGACCGCTCTGGTAGAAAAGGTGGATGGGGTAAGAAAGGGTAGTAAGCAGTCGCTCTGAGGAGCTACAGTTCTGCAGGTCTGCACTAGTAGAAAAAAAATATCACATCCACCTAAAGTCCGACAGTAAAACTACCCTTTTATTCCGTCAAAAAATTAATAAAACTGATGTACAAACAAAAACACAAAACACACAAAGAACTCCAATCAACAAAAATGGGAAGAGATATGCCACAACCAAACAATACTATGGATACACCCAGGATATCAGCAGTAGTCCTTCAGATTAATTACAGGCCATGACTATATGACAAAACTTCTACATAGAACAGGAATCCTCCAGTCACCTTATGTCCATTGTACAGGCTGAATGAAGAGATGGACTGAGAAATATGGCTTGAAGTGATGGATTGAGAATATCTTGTCACATGTCCAACTCTCCAGAAGGAAACCACCTACGAAAAATATTGCAAGTGCAAGAGGACGAATAGCTTCATCATCAAGTGTTCAGCATTAGAAAACAACTACAATTTTGGAAGAATTAAAGCTTCAAAAATATGATCTAAAATTGGTCGTAATTTAAGTTCTCGAGGTTTTAGTAAAAATTATTTTCATTATTTGAAACATAATATGATGCTGCAAAAAATCTATTTAGAGGTTTATACGGAAATGCAAGTTTTGAAACACCTTGATACGGAAATATGTCGCTTTGGTTTGGTATATCATGCATCTACATAATTTGTACAACCTTTTCTTCTAAACCAAAAACGAATTTTCTTCACACTCAATATCTGTAAATCATCTCAATGGAGAAGTATACACATGAAATATAATACAATTTACTTCAAAAACAACGTTAAGATTATTTGAAATTCTTATGCCAAAATTATACAATTCAATGAACTGAGAGCAATAAAATTTACTATCTAAAAAACTTTGCAGCAGCTGTATACTGTTATTATTTAACTCTAGGTTTCTTAGTCAGCAAGTGAAGTAGTGAAGTGTGGCATTACTGAAAGTGGAACTTTTTGTTAGCAAGCAGAAACTCTGGCAATGGAAATGTTGTGTATTCACAAAAGTGTCATCAATATGAAGATCAGGATAGTCAATGAAAGATTTGTGTTGTTAATGCAACTACATGTTATGAAGATTTTTAAGTTTTGTCATTGTATTTCAAGGTACTATTAGAACAGTCCCCTACTGCAGTTCGTAGTGTTATAGTCTATTTTTTTTATGTCAACCTTATTGTATGATGCGACATTATCAGAATGCTGGCAACAAGAAATTACTAATCCATTCCATATTCTCACAAGCATCATAGCGTCACCATACCAAGTTAAGGAGAAAGATACTTTTTCTCTCTCTCTCAACACCTGCTATTGTTGCTCAATCTTCTTCCCCATCCCTGTTCTACACAATGGCATACTCTCTACCACGACATTTTTGCTCAACCTAGCTGCAAGCTCTCTATAAGTATGTCTAAGCCAATCAGATGTTTTCCTGTCATTCAGCCAGGGACAGAGGGGATGCTAGTATAAAAAGCCGTGCACAAGCTACAATTCCTCAGTAGCTCCGTGGACTAGTAGCAGCAACAAGTTCTCTGGCTTTAACACATCATTTTAAACTTTCTGACTTCGATTCTCTGACACACCACTTTAACCTTCTTGGCTTCCAAGATTAATTCTGACTTACATACATTCCCACTTTCCCATAGGACCTTCTCTGTGGCTAGCTATAGGCCAGGCTTTGTTAAGCCTCGACAGTTGAGATTATCCACCTCCCCATTTCTGTGGTCAATAATTGGATGCCAGGTCTGCATAGCCTCGACAGAGAAAGCCAACCATTAACCTAGGTTCCATCTCTCAAAGATTCTCCGTTCCTCTACATTGTAATATCAGGGCAAACCACTCCCGTTACACTTCTTTTTCTGCACATTATTGCTCCCTCAGTCTCCATTACATTAAAGCCCCAAGAAGAGCCTTATATGCCTATTTTATTTTCACTGCAGTATTCCTACCTTCTTCTACCAAGCAAATCAGTGGAAAAATATTTAACACAATTAATGAACACACATGTGTGTCAGAGGAAATACAAATTGTTTGTATGCATCTGAAGTGTGATTAGTGTAATATGTAGCTAGTCGGCGATGTATGCAATGGAGGGGGAAAAGAACTGATCACCCTGACTCCATTATCTCCTGGCTCACTTGCAGCATAAGTGGTGCCTTGTTGGTATCACTTGTGAGGTTCTGGCTTGTCTTCGGACAGTTGACTAAACAATAAACAATGAACCCACTTTAACCAAGTTTCCTCTTTTCTCTGTCTCATCACCCTGAAGTATGGCACTCTTGTCTGTAACTCATCAGTTTTTCCTTTCCCCATCTCCACACCAAAGGGATGCAATGGCAGGTCCACAACATCATGACGGCATTACGAGAGCCAGAAGCAAAGTGTTAATAAAGTAAAAAGTTTCGTTTCCTTTGAGTAAGAGATTTAAATACAGTCGAAACCGTTTATAGCGACATCGCTTTTAACGACGTATTGGGTATAATGGCAAAATCTAATGGTCCCATCGAAATCCTATATAAACACTGTAATTAAAAAATTGCTTAGTACAACATAGTTTATTATGACCAGGGAAAGGATTTATATGTAAATACATATTTACTTATAAAGCTAATATAATTTATATTTTGCATTATCTTTATGTTTCACAATGTGTAGGGTTGAAAAATCCTACTTTTATTTTCCATATTTTTCCATATTTTAGAGTTTAGTACATATTTTCGTTAATTTCCATATATTTTCCATATTTCATATAAAACAGTCCATATTATATTAGGTTTAACAATAAAACAAAACAAAATTCCATTAACTTTTAAAAATACATTTCAACAATAGAGATTTAAACACATGTTCAGTAATCCCTTTAACATCAGAGTTATTTGAAAATTAGCAGTCCTATCAACAATGGGAAAGTAAGTTACAAAACTGTATTAATTTAATTTAAAATTTTTAACAGACTTCAGTTGTGCAGCTCAACAGTTAAATGCCAGTCAGAGTACACATAGGTTCAGTTATGTAAATAATACTATAAAGACGGTAAATATGCCAAAAGTACGTCATTCAGTCAATTTAAAATCAAAACTAACAAGTTACATTTCAGAATTTAAAGAAGATGGTTTATCAACTGACAATAAAATATTATTTTGTAATTTGTGTCAGTGTGCAGTATCATCTACACAAAAGTTCCTGGTGCAACAACACATTACAACTAGTAAACATCAGGCCAACAAACAACTAAATTCCAAGCAGAGACAATTGTTTTTAACACAACCAACAACATCGAATGTAAGATCTGAGTTTAACATCGACCTGTGCCGTTCTCTCATCTCTGCTGATATTCCTCTCTACAAACTAAAGAATAAGGTCTTCAGGGAATTCCTTGAAAAATATACTCAACATACAATCCCGGATGAGTCAACACTTAGGAAGACGTATGCTCCATCCATCTACGATGAGACAATACAGAAGATAAGAGATGAAATTAAAGATAGTTCAATTTGGGTTTCCATTGATGAGACTCCCGACAAAGAAGGTAGACTTGTTGGTAATGTAGTTATCGGTTTGTTAAGTGAACAATATTCTGAACGAATTCTTTTACATTGTGATGTTCTAGAAAAGTGTAATAACAAAACTATAGTTAAACTGTTCAACGAAGCTATGGGTATCCTGTGGCCAAAGGGTATTATGTACGATAATGTGTTATTCTTTATTAGCGATGCTGCCCCTTATATGGTCAAAGCTGGACAAGCATTATCTGTTGTATATCCTAAATTGACTCATTTTACTTGTGTGGCGCATGCATTTCATCGTGTGGCAGAAGTGGTCAGAGACAATTTCCCTAAAGTAGATTTGTTGATTTCATCAGTGAAAAAAGTATTTCTCAAAGCTCCCAGTAGAGTTAACGTGTTGAAAGAAATGTACCCTGAAATTCCATTGCCACCAAAGCCAATTTTAACTAGATGGGGTACATGGCTAGAAGCAGTTGAATATTATGCCGAACATATAGACTCTATTAACAATGTTCTCCTTGCATTGGACTCTGAAGATGCAGTCTCAATTGATACTGCAAAAACAGTTACCTGTGACATAAGTGTGAAGAATGACTTAGCTCACATTCAGCATACATTTTCATGCATCATAAAAACGCTCAAAAGTCTCCAAAATAGGCACCTTTCACTATCTGAAAGTTTTGAAATTATAAATAGTACTGTGGAACAACTGAATCGTGGTAGAGGTAAAGTTGCAGATGCAGTAAGAGCTAAGGTGGACACTGTACTTTCAAAAAACCCTGGATATGAAGAACTACAAAAGGTTGTTGCTGTGATGAGTGGTGAATCAACAGTGAAGATTAACTTGGACTTATCCCCAGCAGACATTGTGAAATTGAATTATGTACCAGTTACTTCTTGTGACGTCGAACGCTCTTTTAGTCAGTATAAATCTATCCTCAGAGACAATAGAAGAAGATTCACTTTTCAGCACTTGAAAGAAATGTTTGTAACCTATTGTTATGGTAACAGACAATAAAAATTGTGTTTTGTTGAAACTACATTGGAAGATAAGGTACGTCCATTATATTTTTTGTTTAGTTTGATTAAAATGTACCAATATTTAACGTACATAGTCATTTTTTTATAATTTTAAGTCCATATTTAATTCCATATTTTGGTAAAAATCCATATTTAATTCCATATTTTGGTAAAAATAACTACATATATATTTACATATTTCATATATTTTTAGTCCATATAAATCCGTTCCCTGATTATGACGTATCGTATAAAACGACGTATTTTTACCAAATTTTCGGAGAAATTTATCGGATATAACGTCCAAGGTTGATTTTTGTTTGTAACATATTTGGGGATTACTGACAATATGTAACACGTATTTACAAACTCTTGTTTTCAGTTAGATTGTAGATTTCAAATCAATATGTCTGTTAAACAGTCAAGGCAAACATTGCTGGGAAGATGTCACAAAAGAAAAGATAGCCAATTGGCTGTAAATTCATCCTAAATACCTTCGTTTCTTGTATGCCCGACGGATAATTTTCTCAGACAATAATGACTTTAATGACAAAACCTATGGTACCACTATCATTTTGCATTACGCGAGATGAAGTATATATATATACATATATATATATATATATATATATATATATATATAAGGCATACAAAAGCTGAACAAACCAAACCAAACCTCAACCTTAAGAAAACTCGCAGCTTATAACCTTCACACAATGTAGGCCACTCGTCTGTTCACCTTTAAATTTCAGTGTCTTATCTGGGGTCATATTGTAAAACAAGTCATTTCATCTGCGTCAAATATATCATCTGTGTTCGAAAAGAGACTATTTTCTCTATGACCTTCCAAATTGTAGAAATCGTTGAGCGTGATACATCCAATTCCTTCTTGGTGCTGACCTTTGTTTCCCCATTTCCTAATTGCCATATTATGTGTGACTTTTCATTAACCATGTAAGTGTGCAGCCTAAATTTACTGATATAAAATTCTTAGCAAAAAAAAAAAAACCTGGTTAGTGCGACGATCAGCTATAACAACCGTAAACTGGTGGTCCCTTTGGAATCGTTATAACTGGTTTCGACTGTACTAATATTATTTAAAATTACTCACTATGAAATTAATGTTTGCTTCTTCTAGTAGTGAAGTCTGCAAGAACTCATACTATTGCAGAAAATGTAATTTTACAGGGTGATTCAGGAGGAATAGTAAATATTTTAGAGGGTTGTAATATGGACTATTCTGAGTAAAAATGAATATAAACATGCGTCCAATTTCCAATAGGTGTGGAGCTAGAACTATTTGGCTGTTATGCATAATAAGCATTACAAGTGACATAAAGGAAAGACAAATGACTTAATGATTACATTCATTGCTATTTATACCGTACGGTTAAAAAATTCTACCATCAGTTTCAATGCACTTTTCCACTTTGCTGACAGTAGTAAGTGTTGCTCTTCTGGAGTCATTTTGTCTTTCTTTCATGAGGACAGCATTATTCATCATTTCCTCTCCTGTTTTTCGGCTTTTACACTTCGTCTTCATCCACCACTACAGACAAAAATCGACAGAAATAAGGCCTGAGGACCATTATAGCCAATGCACGTGACCACCACAGCTGACCCATTGTTCGGGGAATGTGAGATTTAGATGGTGTCACGTATCACCTGGCTGCTAATATGTACAGGGGCTCTGTCATGCTGGAAGAACATGCCCATTCTTGCAGTCAAGGAAACTTCCTGCAACAACACTGGAAGCTCATTTTGCTAAAGGCTAAATAGCTGTGACTGTAAGATGATTCGGTAACAAAGCAGGCCCAATCAACTGATCAACAACCATACTGCACCACGTATTCACAGAGAAGTAATGTTGATAATATGTTTGCACAAGGGTATGTGGATTTTCATCAGACTACCAATGGGTGTTGTTTGTACGTCAAGAGTGAAACTAGCTTCATTGGCGAACAGTCTTAACACATTCATGGCCAAAGTCGACTTATGTCGATTTTGATTTGATTTGTAAAATTGCCAGCGTCGACCATAGTCGATTTAACATCACTGCAAAAATGTACTTCATATTTAAAAATCCCCAGTTCGGTTAAAAGGCTAGCCCTTTAAATGCCCGGCAGTGAATGTGTTAATGTAACTAATCAGCAATGACCAATTACCCACCAACAAAATGTCAATAGCTTCAAATTCAACACGTTGTACCAACTGCACATGAAAGGATAAAAGCTGTATTGATGTAATGTTCACCATACTCTTGTCTGTGGAACACTGGTAAGTGCAGAAATTCTTTGTTGCTTGTTGTAGGACTATAGTCTACCAAATGAAGAATACCTTCTACTTCATCGAGTTTGTTCATTTGCACATTCAGAAAAAAATAAGATTACTGGGAACTGTATGAGTCTCAAAATTTGTTATAAACACTACTAAAAACTCTTGAATTGAGTACTATGCAATTAGGAAACCGTCAACAGTACTCTCTACAACTAGCTACAGCATTTCATCAGAAAACCCAGAAACAAATACCATATCGGCATATTCAGCATGTATAAAGATAGGAGGCATTGTCAGAAACACTTGTAATACTCAAACAAAATAAAAATACAACTGCAGTCACATGTTATTCAGAGTGCTGAGTGACTGTCATCTATTTCAGACTTGCATGTGCATTGAATCTGTACAGACTAACTACAAACAACTGTATCTCTATACCCACTATGACCTGTGCTGCACTCAGATGATTTCAGAAGAGTGAAATGTATTGTTCCTTTGTAATAGTACGCAGTCATTTGTTGTTCCTTCATACCATTTGTAAGCCTTATTATGCATAACATTCAAACAGGTATATCTCCACACCCATGAAAACTGAACATAGGTTTAAATGAAGTTAAAGTTAGAATATCCATACTACCTAAAATATTTACTATTTCCTCTGAATCACCCTGTACAAGTTTGTGACAAGCTGAAACATTAAAGGAGCAGTCCGCGATAAAATTAAGTTGGCTTTAATCAAACATGTTTTTCAATCTAAGTAGAATGTAATTTGCTGCATGTCAATGCGAGGCATGGTTCTTGAGTTACTGATTCCGCACAAATACTTATGACGTCACAGCCACTGAACTGGTATGAGTGCGTAGTAGACCGAGAACATCGGCGAGTGCAGCGCAGCGCTTTGTATTAAAATAAAATAATCTTCTCTCGCCGTAGTAAACGTGAACAGAATTTCGGACTTAGTTATGATTGTGTGAAGTCATGTTTTGCTTTTCATTTAATCATAAAACCAGCGCATACCAATGTTGTGGTTTTATGTAGACGTATTTTCTTTTATATGAACGATTTTGAACTACAGTAGACTAAACAGACGAAATTGTATCGTAATACAGTTTAAAATGCCGTGGTGTTGTGATTTTTCGTGTTCAGAGGGAACAACAAAAGCAGAACATGAAGAAGGGGTACCATTTCATGTATTTCCGAACAGAGAAAAGTTACTGCAAAGATTTAAAACATAAGAAAATCAACAGAAAAGTTTTACACTATCGAAAACTACTTTTGTGTGTTCCAGTCATTTCCGTGAAACTGATTTTGAAGAATCGTCTTTACTAAAAAGACGTTTGATGAAAGACAATAGAACTCCTATGAAAATTAAGAAAACTTCTGTCCGTTTCTTATTTTTGAAAGGAGAATCTCCCCAAGACAGTTCTGATCTACGCGCTCCTCTGCTTATAAATGAAAGAAGGTCGACGAAAAAGCAATAGCAAGTTGCAGTGATGCACCTATAGCTGAAAATATTGACGTGTGTGTAGTTCTCGATGAGGCTGAAAATTCACAGGAACCTAATATAAACAAAGTTGTGTAGTGTGAGATAGGGTGCGAGACGCTAAGAAATGTGTGTGGTTAATCAGATGTGGGGGAGCAGAAACTGACTTAGAGACATATTTTCAAATATAAGAAGAAACTTCAAATTCTAATTCATCAGGTTCCGAGGACGCTGCACATGAAACAGAAAGTAAATAGGGAGTCAAAAAGTGTTTTTTTTTTTTTTGATCAGCGTTACAAATTTTGTTTTTCTTCTGTAATATTTGCCATTCCTCTTTTACAGATATTTGGTAGAAACAATAGGACCATTGCTGAAAGTTAATGCAGTATGCCAGAATGCCCGTAATTGGGAGTGGAAGTCCGAACAGAGGTGAAGCATAGCAGTGAGTTCTGCGTTATACTTGTGCGATATAAGATACAAATTGTTTGAAATATTTTCAAAAACTTTACAACTATGTTTCATCGGCAAGACAACATTTTATAAAATAATTTCAAAATTCGTAGAACCATTAGTCAGATGTACTTATTTTCAGATTCATGAACAACTTATCAATTCCCTAAAAGATAAAATAGTGCGAATCGCGGTGATGGCCAATTTGACTCACCTAGTTACAGTGCAAAATATGTAACTTACAGTGTAATGGACCTCGATTCTTATATATATACTTCGTAGTTCTGCAAAAAGGTCTAATTGTAGGCAAAGCAGCATGCGAAAAAGTTCTAGATCGCCTAAAAGAAAAAATGAACATTACCCTCTTTCTACCGGACTGCCATAGAGGAATTAGGAAATTGATAAGGACCAAATATGAATGGATGGGCTATCAATTTTACATTTGGCACATAGCAAAAAGCTTAAAGCCGCCACACAAATGTGGTCTTGTGCTACATGTGAAGGTGATTCTGACGATTTAGAAGACAGATTCATTTCTGTATTAAATCTTGTTTGTAATACTCGTATAAACGAATGGGGAGAAACAGAGACATAATAAAAAATGTGCACACATTCACCCATACAATAGTGAGAGGGAATGGATCGAACCTGGATCCAGCGATTACAATGCTCTGAAAAAAGTTGTATGTAACCCTGCCCTTTTGAAACACCTAAATCAGACTAATCAATTTTGTCACACCAGCAAATTTGAATCATACCATAACGAGAGATTGCTTTACATTCCTAAGAGAAAACACTTTCCATATGGTGGAATGGTAACAAGAACTATGATTGCGATAATGGACCATAATTACAACGTGAAAAGAGATGTAACTGGCTCCAGACTCCAGTACTCTAAAGCCACTAAATGATGGGTAGAAGACAAAACATACAGCTGGAAGAAAAATGCGTGGAGAGAAGATACTATACAGAAAAATGTCTTGGAAGTAGTTCTGGTTATCAACGGCCGCAATTCGATGATCCACATGTTTTAGAGGTTCCCCCAAACATAGCTTTGTGCCTAAACCGTGTGACTCAACAACTATGACGCAATAGAATAATATAAACCATGTACTAATTTATTGTTGACGTGAGATAAACACGTATTTGCAGTCCATTCATAACGAATATTTCACGTCTCACATACATTCACTCACTCAGTGAAGGCATTGACTTAGGTTATAATGGATCGACATATTAAACCTTTTCAGTTTGAACCCTTACCAGACCCAAGTTGTTCTAATCACTATGAGTACGAAATTCAAACTGGGTAAGTTATTATTATTATTATTATTATTATTATTACAGTATATGCATGTGATAGGTCCTAAGTGTGTTAATAATAACTGACTGTAACGCTGTATGTCAAACGGAACTACAACGCAGTCTTATGAAGCAATCAGTGGTTATGACGTCAGAGCTTGCAGTAAGACCTTTAATATTTCGCAAACTAAAAGGCATAGAGCGATGCGACAAACGCCGTTAATCCAAGGATTACTTTGGTAAACATCCTATAATATAATCGAAATATGGAATTTTATCGCGGACTGCTCCTTTAATATCCACAATGACTGCACGTTTTTTGTCATATATTTTGATGTGAAAACAATGGTAATGTGATCTATCCAATACCAATGCATATGAATTGTAATATAATACAAATTTTATAATAAAATTTCAGATTAAATTCAGTCACAAAAATATATATGTAAGTACTCTATATGTACACGTAATTATTCTATATGTACATACTTCCTCATTAATAAATTTTATTCTTTCATTGGGACACAATATATAATTACAAAATAAATTAAAATTTCACAAGCAAAGTTCTGGCACCGTAACAAAAACATTTTACAAAATTTAACTAGTTCTCAAGAACAAATCAAATTATCAAAACTTAATAGTAGCACTCACTGTAGCATTTTACGTTCAATTGCTTTCCTTGTAGCTGCAGAGAGTGGACGAGGCACTGGTAATCGTGGAGTTGAGTTGCGTGATCTTTCTCGATCAGCAGCAATGATTGCCATCTGTTCTGGAATGGGTAAGCTAAAGAACACGTCATGTAGAGAATAACACGCTGCTGTTACCTGGAAAGAAATTAGAATATGTCCAATATTCCGTTGAAGGTGACAGAGATATTTTCACAGTGTTTCTACTTTTAGATGCTAGATGGCACCATCACAAGTTAGCTGATAGAACTATTATCACCTGAAGGTAGGAACTTAGGAACTAGAGGTGAGGTATGAAAATGCCGAGAATTTTGCTTACAACGAATGTTCTACAATTCTTATTAATTAAGGTCAAGTGAAATAAAAATGGCACTGTTCAGTGTGACAACTGGTGTAAAATGTTGCTTCATTGAGAAAAAATATTGTAATTGGCATAGGTGCCAACTACAGGCATGCTCGATCGCTTGGACATACCCGGGAAAGAAAGTGGGCATGCTCAGCATACAAGCTCAAGATTTTCCACTTCATTAAATTATTATTATTAAGTCACCTGCATAGCTCAGTTGGCTGAAGCAACACCTGCATAGCTCAGTTGGCTGAGGCACTTGCCTCAGTTGATCCAGAGTTCCTCTTGGGTGTGGGTTCAATTCTTGCTTTGACTGATTACCTGGTTGGGTTTATCCAATGTTTTTCCCAACCATAAGGCGAAGTAGAACAGTTTTTATTAGGCTTAGAAGATAATAGTTATGTTATTTCTATATATGGTGACAATTTTGACGGTGTAAACTTAACATTGATGGACTAGTAAATGAGTTCATCAGTAAAACAGCTGTCAGGGGAAACACTTTCCAGATTCTATCATCGTAGTTGAGTAATTGATTATATAATGTTTTTAAGTATTTATTTCATATTTTCATAACAAAATTATATTAATAAATAATAATCCATGGCGCTACAGCCCTTTAAAGGTCCAGACCGACCAGCTGGCTGCTGGCCTCATGTCTACATGCTGAAGCAGAGGTGGACAATCATTCAACCAGAATAGAGGTATGGTGTGACTAGCATGATGATCATCCCAGCTGTTATAGCTGGCTTTTGTAACCAGATTTTGCTACCTATCATAACTCCCCAAGTGCATCACGATGGTGGGTGGGCACCAGTCCCATACATTGGCTGAAATTTTATGAGAAAATTTCTTCCCCCATGAGGATTCGAATCAACACGGATTCCGTAATGCAACTTCTAAGGAAGATAACTTAGGCCACGGCACAGGACACAAAATTATATTACGAGTTTATAAATGTAGGTAGCACAGTTTATAACATGGACCTAAGATTTTTAGGCTCATTTAGCATAGGTTGAAACATATTATATTCTTTAATGCACTTAGTTTTAGGCAATATTATTGCTCGAGTTTTTCTCGTGTTGCATACATTTTTGGAATTTTTACATAAAATTGTTGCAAACTATCTTATTCGAGCCTATAAATCCGAGATCTAAACATGAACATTCCCCAAGAATTTTAAAAGTTGGCGCCTATGGTAATTAGTGGTGAAATATAGTGCCTTCTTTTTTTTAACTACAAATTACATGTTGTTATGCTTGAAAGCTGATGTGAAACAAACATTTGCTATCACTCTTGTGCATTATAAAAATACTACATCTTAGATACAGTTTCAAGTTTGTTACGAAAATTTTGGATTACTGACAAAATGAGTTATTTAGATGAAATAAGATATACCGAATGTGGAAAATTAAATATTATACAATAAGCATGTGTTCAGGTATGGGTTACACTTATTCCAATTTTTTAACATGAATACTTACTAATGTGAATATAATACCCGTACAGAAATAAGTTTTTATTCTTCAGTGATCTGTACTCTTTTATTCAGTGATCGTATAATTAATTTGAGGGTAAAAAAGTTAAGAGGTTATATGATGAAAAATAGGGATATACTCCTGAGTGGAAGGAAAGAAGAAAGTTCATAATTTCATTAACTATTGCAATTGCATCTCAGAACAATGAACAGATCAGTTTTATGTGGAAACTTCAATGTAAAAGCTGAAAATCAATCTATTAAGGGGTTTTTTGTGATTAACTGAGAGATCACCACTAATGAAAATGGGAAAAGTTAAGATAATGTTATTGTTGTTCAAATGCCTAGATGTTTGGCAACAAAGCCATTAGTCCTCTTGTGGATGAAAGAAATGGGAAGGAAAATTAATCCATCTTGGAGAGATTCTTGAAAACCCTAGCAGACTATACCCACATGAATCAAAAGAGCGTGATATAAGGAAGAAACTGAATATTTTTAATTGTATGGAATGAGATAACTACCAATAACTCCATGTAAACCAATTTCACTTTTCTCCTGATGTTGGAACAGCCCATAAGGTCTAATCCCTGTTGTAAATGATGTTATTTCCGTGATGTGAATATAATGGTCTGTCAGTGCGCACAACTATGGTCTGATGACATAAGATCCAAAAAACTTTGTATGTTCTTGAACATGTGTGTTGTGTTTTTTGTTTCTTTAGTTCGGGTTTAGTGTGTATTACTCCTTAAAATAACTCCTCTATCACCTTTCTCTCTCTCTCTCTCTCTCTCTCTCTTTCTCTCTCTTAGCCCTACTTTCATTTTTATGACATATCTTAAAACTTTACATTATTACAGTCACAACTGTGAAGTCCAAAGGAGATTTATAACAGTACCATAAACTAATCATATTCCTGCATTTGTTTTACAAGGAAATTTTCCTTCACTAACAATCGACAGCACGCAAGTGAAGAGTTTGCAGAAAAGCTTAACATCTCTACAGTATTATTATAAGGACCTATTTCAGAGTCTGTCCTATAAAAGAATTGTATGTATTTTTACCAAACTAAATCGCTGTGAAAAGTTTACTAGAACACTTTTGTAGCCTATACATTATTGAATCTGGATTGTTATGTTGATTAGAGCTGAGAATAAAACTACAGAGACTATCTATTGAGCATTTAATGTAATAGTTGGTTCAACTGACAATAACAATCCAGGTTACCAGGCGATAATAAAAAAACTTATGAATACATGAAGGGGTGAGAATCATTATAGTCTTAAGCCACACAGACAAAATTTTACAGGAGAGCATATTAGATGCAGTATCATAACCTCTTGGCTGTATACTTACGTCATTTGTTGAATAATTTTTAAAATACCTTACTAGTAGCTTCCACATACGTGTAAGAAATGAACTCACAAAAAAAAAAAAAAAAACATTTGTGTGGGCAGACTTTTCACGTGGAATTTAAAAAATATTTTGCTTAAGTACAACATAGAATGATCTTCCCTTGCATCATTCCAACTCACAAGTGGACGCGAACCGCCCAAGTGTTTATCAATCATCAACTTCCGCTATGCATTTATTATTGTTAACCTTTCCGAACCCCTTTCTGCATTGCGGATTTTTGAAGTGCAGACATCTCTTTAGTGTTTACAGAGTAGAAACACCAACTTCAGAGACTTTGAAAAATATAATTTTTTTCAGCTACAATGAGATTCTGGTCCACTGTGCACTGCTGCGAAATGTGTGAGAAAGTGTCATCTTCGTGATTATTTGTTGTATGTAAGTGATTCATTTTTCCTGTATCTATTTAAAAATCTTTTTGTTACTAATAGTAATAACAAAGTGAAGACCTTATCAATTCCACAGAAAAGAATGTCAGAAGAGATACCCCCTCTTTCGGGTTTATACAGTATATTGATGAGCAAAATTAACTTCAGGGACAGCAACCTTACCATATGAACCCCAATAGATGATTATGATTAGTAACATATCACTGGAGTTTAGAAATACAAGTCTTAAAACAAACAGTCACGAAGATCAAATGATGCAATCCATTTCCCCAACTATTATCTTAATACTGGCAATGGATAAGATTAAGCAACACAAGTTTACCTGCTGAATGAGGCGACGATGCAATGCAACATCTTCTGGTGTGATATCAGGCCAGCACTCTTGGTTTAACTGCATGGCACACAACAAAGTATCTCGGATGGTTGAAATAAGATCCTGAACACGTGCTGTGCGAAACACTCTGCGAGTCAGGTATCCTCTAACAGCAGCTGTGATTCGAGTGGCAGCAATCTAAAAGACAAATCATGAAAACCTATTTTAAAAACTTCAGAAATGATGTTTTAGGCCTACCATACATTCTTCCATTTAGTCTCTACCTGCAATAATATTTGTTATCCTTGGTAGACCAGTGGTACCAGTAATCAGGGTTGGCAAAAAAACAGTTTTATTTTTAAAAAAATAAGAAAAAACTTTTTAAAATTATTTTTATACAGTTTTAAACAGTGCAATGAAATAGTGTGTTTTTAAAATATGTTGTTGCTGTTGTCGTCGTCATTAACTAATGCTAAGTTCTTGGCAATAAAGCCATTAACTCACTTGCTCTTCAATATTTCTCACACACAGTGGGTTTAAATGATTTTAATCCTCCATTTATTTCTGAAGACTGCACAATGGACAAAGTGGCGAAGAAAAAATTTCAGTTTTGTTCAAATGTTTTGACAAACAATCATGCACTATGAGTAATCGAAAGGATGCAAATACATTCCTTGGATACTCAGGAATTATATTTTGTAAATTGAGGCTTTCCCTCTTTTACTATTTGAAATTTCGTGGAAATGGTTGATATGTTTTTTTTTTTTTTTTTTTTTTAATATTAAACAAGTTTTATGTAGACCCTATAGGGTCCTCAGATGGATATTGTAAAAATTAGCGAAATTCCCGATTTCTTAAAGAAAATTAATATCCTACTAACTGAAACGTAATGACAAAAAAAAATCTTTAAAATGAAATACACAACTGAAATTGTAATAGTAACACCATGATATAATTATTTTCAGTCACCTAACCTAAAATTGATAATATGTGAAAGGATCATGTATGATAAGTTGGCAATAATCAGTAGATAGTCTTCTTTCCTACAAGGTCTACTAACTTATTACACGTAGCCAGCTACATGAAATTCCATTTTCAATTTTTTATACATGGATTTCTTATGGCAATGTTAATTCCGTATGTACTATAATTTGAAATACACATGGTATAATCAGACTGTTAATGTACGTAAAAATTATCAAGACTCACCTTTTCACGTTCACTGAAGCTCATTTGCTGCTTCTCTTCATGAGCTGGAAAGAGCTGTCTGATGCATGTCTTCTGCATATGAAGTGTATTACTTGCTTCTGCATTGTTGGGATTGCACACACTATGGGCAGGAGACCTCACTTGTCTCATCTCAGTCGAATGATTAACAATTTCTGTGAACTCTGATGTACATACTGCAGTTTCATGTGTTGCACTCAATGTGGAAGTATTAATGTTACACTTTTTTACCGGTATCTTATTTTCATTTATTTCTTCTGAGCTGCATAACGGATTTTGTTGTACATACACTTGTTCAATTAAAAGTTGATTACTCGTGTTTTCATTATCACTTTGTGATGATAAATTCAAAGGCAAATAAACATCCATTATATTACTTTCAGGTATTAATGTAGTGTCAGACGTTTGTAGTTGATTTTTGTTAACTTCTTCCAGTAATTTATTCATAAATTGCAAATGTTTCGTGTTATTCGAATCTGGTGTTTTAGGTAAAAATGCATCAGGCTGAACATTTTGTTCTTTCACTGTTCTGTTTAGGCCTAAATTTGTGCATGAAATAATGCTTTTGCAGTGTTCATCATGTTCTGCATCTGTCATACTAGCACTTTTTAAAGACAAACTTCTACTAGATAAAACTGATGAGAGAGGATTGATAGCAGTGTTACCTTCATTTATGGTGCTAGGTGAAAGACTTTGTTGTTTCAGCAGTTTCTGGGATTCGGGAGAAGAAAATGCTGATGGATAAACATTTTTGATTTCTTGGAGAAATTCACTTTGCTGACGAAGAAATACTTCACGCAATTCTTCTTGTTCCTTTCTCTGTTTTGCCAATAATAGCGCCATCTGCTGGCTGTGTTCTAATTGCATCATTGATATCAAGCTGCGAAGATCTTTATGAGAATTTAACTGTGCAGGTGTTTCACCTTTGTCAATCACTTTCTTCGGACTTCCCTGTGTTGGTGCAGGAAAGTTGGTTATAGACGTATTTTTTGTAAAATGTTTAGTTGATTTTTTATATGAAAATGCACTATTGTCTGCCCTTACTGCAGCTGATGAAATACAGTCTTTTAAATTCTTTTTATTTTGCCTTGGAGTTGAATGTTTTGTAACTGTGGGCGATTTTATCAATTCTTTGGAAACAGCTAGTGGCAGACATTCCAAAGACGCAAACGGGGTTTTAATTTTTATAGGACTTGATATGTTACTGGCAGGAAGGGAAGAATTACAGTTCTTGTTATGTCTTGCAAATGAGGTACATCTTGAGGAATTTGTTTTCTTGACTGACTTATCATTGGTAACTATAAGCAGTGCGTTACCTTTCTTGCTGTTTGATTCCCACCTGCTTTTAGCTTGTGTGAAATCCCAGGCTTTGCGACATGGTTTTGGAGCTATGTAAGAATTCTTTGTCATATCACAGACAGATTCTTTTCCATTGTGTGTCTTCATATGAGCTACAAGAAGAGGACTAGGTGAATCTAATGTGTATGAATTCTGCCGCACAAGTTTTGGTGGAGTTTCTGCTGGAGATGGTTTCTTTGCATTGTTTTCAGTTCTACAAGTATCAGATGCAGTACTGTTAAATGTTTCCAAATCAGATATATGAGCAGAAGACTTGCCGTCAAGTTTAAGCTTCACTATTGGTACAGTAAGGCACGTCGGTGGATCTGCTTTATGAATCACATCATTTTTACTTGTTTTAACACAATCAACAGCAACAAATGGTATAGAATGCACGATTTCAGAACTTGGTGTTGCAAGGTTTCCTTGATGTGAATTTGATATATTATTATGCTCAATTAATTTCTCAACAACATTAGTCACTGACAAATCATTATGTTCAACTAATTTCTTAATAACATTAGTTTTGTCTCCATCTCCATTTGACTGTTTTACATCAGTAAAATTTTGTTCACAATTTTGTGTCTCAGTCTTATCATCTAAAAAGGTATGTCGTGCTATTAAATCAGGCTCGCTAAAACTTCCCATTCGTAAATTTGATCTTGAGGCTTTTGAAGATAATTTCTGAAGTGTAGCTAAATTGCCAGAATCTCTTGTATCTTGCTCAGAGCATTCACAGGTTTTGGACGATGCTATTTCTCTACCTGGAGATCCACTTCCACTACTCCCAGTAATGTTCAGGTACTGATTTAGATCAGTACTAGCAGACAGGGCAATAGAACTCACACTGTCTTCCAGATTTTCATGTGGTAACAAATGTGGTGTACTACAACAAGAATCTGCAGAACAAGGAAATCCGAATGATTCTGGAGAATTGTGTCTTAATTTATTTACTCCAATTTTTTTATTAGATTCCCGGGAACTATACTTCAAACATTTGTCACTGCCTGAAGTATAAGACTGAAAGTTTTTAGAAATATCCGTAACTGCTTCACACATTTTCACAAGCATGTCTGCATTATCACTAGCATACATCTCTTCACTGAGACGAGGTCCATCTTCTTTTGACAAATCCAGTTTTTCTGCTTTCTGATTTTGTTTAGTTTCAAGAGAAGTTTCCTTTAATGTCTCTACAAGCTGTAACTCATTATTTAATAAATAGGGTTTGTCATCTCCAGACATAATTCTGGAGACATCACTCTTTTCTCTAAAATCAGCAGTGTCACTAACAAATATTTTTGAATTCAGTCTCATATTTTCAGTAACAGGTGTTATGAATCTGTCAACGAGACTGTAATGAATGGGGATGTTGTTCCATCCTTGCTGAGAAGTTTTTACTGAGTTTTCATTGCGATTGTTACTGTCTACAGTTATAGACCTAACTATTTTCCCATCAGAATCTTCATGGTATGGTTTCAATGCATTCTCGTCTTTAATCTTATTATTCACACAACATATTTTTTCCCATACCTTATAACCCGTGTAGTTTGAACTCAAAATGCAATTAGATGAATCCAGATCAGAACTTTGCTTCACATACTCTACACCACTCTTCTCAGAAACCTCTAAATCATTATTTATACATGAATTACTTTGGTCTAAACAAGCCACTGGATCATTATGTTTAGTGTTCTCCATTTCAGACTCATAATCATGTTGCACAATGTGAGGAGATTTGTTATTATTTCTTTGTTCAACATTATACTGCTGACTCACTCCACTTAATTGCAAGTGATCACTTGTTACAGGTTCAAACGCAGTCCCTCCTAACCCATTACAAGGCACCAGATTTTTAATTATCTCACTATTTTCTACTGCATCATCTTGTATTATGACTGACCTCGATTCATTTAAACAGTCTAAATTGACATATATTTTTCTATTAGGATATGAATAATGATCAATGTGCTCATTATTAGACAATAAAGTCACTCCACTGTCTACACTACTTCTTTTGTCATTGCAGCTCTTCCTACCCATATCTTTCAGTCGTACTTCCACTGCTACTGCTAGCTGTTTATATTTCTGCATCTCAGCTCTACGTTCAGGAGTCATCTAGGGGAAAAAACATGTATGTATAGACGTACAGGGTGGACCGCTGGAATGTACCTAATTTCAATTGTATATGACTGGTAAACGGTTGAAGATAGAAACCAACAGTAACGTTTATATGAAAGGAAAACTCAACAAGTTTCGATATCTACCATATATCTACGTGAGCTCCGGCTGCCACTGTGATGATATCGAGGTGATGAACAATTTCTTGCCAAGCACATTGGAGCATGTCTTCTGGAATGTTCTCAATAGCCTCTATGATGCACTCCCAAAGATCACAAAGGTCTCTGACTGGGATGGCTACACTTTATCTTTGACATAGCCCCAGAGGAAGAAATCAAGTGGTGTTAAATCCGGAGATCAGCACCAAGATGGTCTAGCATCGTATTGGCGAATTCCACTCGTTTGGGTTTGTCATCTGGCTCCAGACGTTGCATTAACTGCACTTTGTATGCGTACAGTTTGACATGTTTGTGGACAATTCGTTGCAATGTTGATTTTGGTACTTGAAGTTCCCGCAAAGCTCTTTTTAATGACTTCAGCGGGCTTCGCTCATATGCGGCTTGAACATTTGCAACCATTTTGTCGGATGTTCTACAACCACCACCATGCTTCTTCAACACTGATCCTGTAGCTAAAAATGTATCGTGCCACTTCTTAATGCTTTTAGCAGTTGGAGCATCATGGTTAAACACTCGCCGATACTCCCTTTGAACTCTAACAATTGATTTAAACTCCGCATACCACAACACAGTTTGCACTTTCATCTGCGGTGTCGCCATTTTGACAATCGATACAATCTACAAAAAGAAACCGTGTCTGCGCACCATCTACCAACAGGATTCGAAACTTGTTGAGTTTTCCTTTCATATAAACGTTACCGTAAGGTTCTAGCTTCAACCATTCACAAGTCACAATTGAAATTAGGTAAATTCGAGTGACCCACCCTGTACTTTTTCAATGATGTATACAGAACTTATATTTTTATAATTGTGTTGAAAAAATTAGTATTGAAATGGGCCATATTAATTTAAATAGTGACAATGATAAAATTTCATTACAATTAAGACTAGAAAGGAGATATTGAATTTTGAAAAAATAAAAAATATACAGACTGATTCACGAGGATTTACCACCACTTACAGAGCTTATTTCCGAAGACATTCTGAGCAAAAAATGTCATATAAACATATGACTTAATCTCGATATTTTCAGAGTTACACTAAGTTAATTTGAAATTATTTGTAAAATACCGGTACCATTATTCTTTAGTTTCACAGGTAAGAGAATAAAACATTAAACTGTAACAACTACAAATATCGTGAAATTGTATGACTTGGATATTAAAGGACAATTTAAAAATTATCATAAAGAACGGTGGGTGGGTGGGTGGACTGGCCAGGCCAGAAGAATTGGGCCTCAGTTGCAGCATTTGAAGTGCAACCTGAAAACCTGCAAAAACATACAAAATGTAAATGCCAGACCTGGCCAGAAGATTTCAGGCCTGAGGAACAAATTTTACTGCAAGACAGGTCTATATACATCACAAAGTTTTCTACTTCTACAACTCTATACGCTTCATTCAAATAACTAATATAATAAAGTAATATACGTCTAAAAACACCAAATTTTGAGTTTAAGGAAGCCAAGTGACTGGCTGGGCCTCTTCTCAATGGTCATATGAAGGCTGGGAAGGGATGTGGATGAGGAAGTTGGTAAAGCAGTGTTGGCTTGTCTTCCTAAATAAGACGCAAGTAACATAAAAATTCTCACTGTCTAGCAGGAGCGAGCCCACGCTGTTCTCTTCTCTTGTATCTCAGTTCATGACTTACACGAGAGTATTGTGCTACTGTACTTCATAACTATGTTTCAGGGTTCTTTTAGTAGTGAGTGTGATGTAGTGTTATTGTGTTTCCGGGAAAATGGAAACTGAAACAGATGCGAGCAATAGTGAAGATATAATTCATTGTTAAGAATATCCTTCATGGTGAAAAAATTATATTTAAAGAAGGGAAGTTTTAAATGGAGACAGACCTACGCCATCACTAACAGTTTTTCAGGAAGATAATTTTAAAACATGGGCTTTCACTGCAGCCTGACACCGGCAACATAAATGGTCATGTGGTATGCAAAGGAACACAGATTCAACCTCTTGTAATTATTTGGTGAATGACATTTTATTATTTTTCATTAATAATAATAATAATAATAATAATAATAATAATAATAATAATACCATCAATAATAAACATTGTGTAGGAGGTAGACCTATGTAAACTAGTTACATCAGGCCTCACCGAGGATTTCTGTCACCAGCTGCTACTGGTGCACATGTACTTATTGTTTCCTGACAAGGAACGAAAACAATGAAAAGAAACTGCCATTTATATTGACGAAATGCAGTTCCATACACATTACACAGTTCGTAGGTGTTGAAAAGGTGTAAATGTCCTAGAGTAGAGATAAATGACAGTGCTGACAAAGATTTGTAGTTCCTATGCGATGATGAGAATGGAGTCATTTCCAATGCATTTCTCATGATTAGGGCCCGGATATATATGCATTGAAAACACCTAAAATATGCATGCAAATATGCACTAAAAACAAAACAATATGCACTAGGTAACCAAATCTTGCAATTGTACTGTGGTTGGTTTTTTCCAACACTTTACATGAAAGTAAATGAGGTTTGCTGGGTTCTTTTGGACATAATTTACCCACTATGAAGTTCGCTATGTAGCTGCCACACGAATCTGTTGATTCAACAACCAAAATCTATACGCAGTTCCCTCCTATGTCAGACATTATTGAATCTAGGATAGAAGCATGTAGCAAAAGTATATAATTTTTCCTAAGAGTGGATTCATCCGGTTTCCTCTGATTAAGACAATATTTTTGAAGAAATGATCGTAGATGTGGATTATTTAATTTATGCAGCGGAATGTTCTGCATACAAAAGCTTTACAAATGTCAGCGGAAAATGTTCTAACTTCAGACCATGATTTCACCCGAGTTAAAAGTACCTGTTGCGTGTTCTTACCCTTTTGTTTTGACCAGAGATGTGCAGTTGTTTTCGAATGCTGTTCTAGTTACAACTTTTTCTCGCGTTTCACAGTCTTCTCACATACTTGACAATACACTACATCGCCGTCATTTGAATAGTCACTATTGCCTGAAATCTACTGTTTAATTAAAAAGGATTTAGTGAACTTATCTTTAAGCATTTTTAGTTTAATCTTACAGAACACCGCATAAACTATTGGTAGATGTAAAATAAGTTAACAGATGAACACCTGCCGTCCTGTCGACACAAACTTTGAGATGATACTGCTTTGAGAAAGGAATGTAAGAAATTCCTTCTGTGAAAAAAGTCTGCAACGTCCATCTACCTGCATGTATTGTAAGACTGGAAGTAAGGTCCCCTTTAACATTTCACTTGAAATAGGAAGGTTATTGTGGTGCCAAGAGATGTCCGATAAACAAATTCTTTACTAGATTTACAGTTCGTTCAAAAATGTCAGATAATTGATCATACATAAACTAAATAAATGCCGAAACATGCACTAACCCTCAAAATATGCATTTTCGAAAAATCCGGGCCCTACTCATGACATACCTAAAATAAAAAAAAAGGCACCGGTTACTACCACCATAAAGTGAATTCTGAAAACTACCACACGTATGATCAATCTACCTAAGTTATTATAGAATTTACTGCTACGATGTAGGCTGATAGTACTATTTCAGTACCGGTACACATTTAAATACGCAACCATTAGCTCAATTGTCTTTGTTGTCCACTTCAACACTTGTTATAGCGTAAAAATAGGCTATAAAATTTTAAAAGTTTTAAAAATAGTGAAAAAGGTAATATAACTTACCTTACTGGCAGATACTACGCCAACCGTTTCCAACACTGATGTAGTGACATTATACTGGTGTTGAAACAGTATCATCTGTCAATAAGGTATATTACCTTATTTAATATTTTTTAAGAGTTTTAAAGTTTTAATTTTTAAGAAAGTTTTATAAGCATTAACTGTTTCTATAAGGATGGCACAGGCTACTCTTAGACTAGTTTGGAAAAACACCAAAGTCGAACTTATTGACAAAAGGCCTATGAGAAAATTAGAATTAGACAAAAGTTAATCAACCAAAAGCTGAAATTGGAATTGATGAAATGTTAAGTAGCCTAGAAACAATTTCACCATACTATCCGGACGTAAAGTCACTGAGACTATTACAGAGAAAAGGTGGCAATAGAAATATGACTGGAATGGCCATAAGCATCCTAAAGTTAATGTTGCACAAAGCTAGTGTGTCTAAGTTTAGGCCTCTTAGATCTGACGATAGCCAAATCGGGTTTAAAACGAGACAAAGCTCCCTTATTATTGCTGTAATTTGAATTCACGTTAAAACAACAATTAAGCCCACTACGAAATTCTCAACGTCAAATGCCAGAGAGTGGGAATTCGTTTCAATTATATAGGCCTGGCTGCAGATGGACGAATTTAAGACCAAAAGATTGCATATGTAGGGTCAAGTTACGTTAGTTTGGTCTACTGTCTATTAAAAAAAAAGTTGAGGTTTTGGTCAGTTCATTTTCTGTTCTCAAATTCAGTAGTGACATAATATGCTTCTCCCTAAAACTTTGTAGTGTCAATAACTAATTAATGAAGTCCATTATACATCATAACAAGTAAGAATTCTACTTTTGTGACTTAATGTCTACGATAGGCCTACTACAAAATAACAACTCACTATTATAGCATCAGTAATTCTAACACATACTGCTACTATAATTAGCTATCTAATAAACACATTTCACTTAGGCCTACAGTAGGCCTATGTCAAATTACTAGACTGATAAAACATGTATTTACAGTCCATTTAACGTAAACTTACCAGCGGAGGAATGATGGGTTTCCCATTCAGCTTTATGCAGGAGACAAAATTCGAATTTCTCCAGTCAGTGACAATTTTATCCATTGTAAGAAAAACAGCACGAACTGCAGTCTCGTTTAGGTCTATAGCTACATAAGTTACAATAATATTAGGCACAAAAGTATAAGACTTAATTTTCACAATTTATAATTTGCATAAATAAATCTAATACCGTTTACTAATACGATGTAATGATAAAATGAATAAGCAAAACACAACTTCGGGTGCCAAACAAATAAAGTGCTTAACCACCCATATTACAGAACTTCAAAATTTCAAAGAGGGCGCCTTCATAAATTTTGAAACCTAATGATGCACAATACGAGTGTTATATATTTGTCTATGGTTGGAGCACATTGTACTGTACCGATTATAGACTGTATGTACTCTTTGGTTAGAAAAATTACACCACAGAGTGTATGTAAATAAACCAACATTAAAAAATACGATACAGTACACACATCACAATACAATTATATTATCTGCTCTTAAGATTGTAGCAACAAATGTAATAGTATGCAGTGCGGCTAATGATTCACTGTCCATTCACAATTCAAAAGGAAAGTTCGACCTGACGAGCAAGAACACGATTAATGTAGAAAGGCAACCTGCACAGCTTGCTGAGAGGATAAAAAGAAGACAGCTTGTAACCATGGCAACTGTAAACAAGTGCAAAGAGCCAGAAGTGATTGGCCGGAGGTTCTCACAAACACCCGGCCTACACCGTATGTGCTATGAACTATATATCAGATTCCATCCTTTCCAGTAAGCACCTTCAGATGAACTGGCTTTGAACTTAGGCAGTCTTGGAAAGTAACAATTACGAATTGTATTATTATCTTCCGAGGGCCCATCTTTTGAATAAAAGTTAATAAGCAAGATCATTCACAAAGGCTCCAAGAACGTGTATTAATATTAGTGAGGAACAGCACAGTAAAAGCGCAACAGATGTAATTACTATACTTACAAATGGCTTTTAGAAATCCCGAAGGTTCATTGCCTCCCTCACATAAGTCCGCCATCAGCCCCTATCCTGAGCTAAATTGGTCGTGCCATAGAATCAGTCCCATTCCTTATGTTGGGGTTTCGTAACAAGTTGTTTTTACGGTGATGTATTCTTAGCCCTTTGCCCAATCCCCAAGCTGGAGGGCCACCCCTTATCAGCTGTCCGCGACTGTTTATTCAATATATTCGCAGCTACCCTTCATATCTGGAGGCCGTCTCCTTTATCCGCAACCTGAAGTACGTGTCATGCTGTGGTGATTGGAACCTCTGATCACAATATGTGATAAGGATAGGAATTCACAATACATAGACAATTATTATACGGGGACAAATAGTCAAAAAGCGATTGAATACAGAACTCAGATTACTTATGCTTTGTCGATTTGACAAAAGCTTTCGATCAGGTCCCATTAGAAGATAAAATGGAAATCTTTAAATTTAATACAAGAAATGAAAAAGACAAATACAAAAATTACGTCATCATCATCAACATCACGGGTTGAGCCGGTAGGCCCGTTCCGTCCCCATTAGAATTGTTCTCTCCAACGAAACCTAGGACGACCAACATTTCTCCTTCCTCTTGGAGCATACTGGAAAGCTTTCTTGGGGATTCGGTGATCCTCCATCCTTTCTAGATGTTCCATCCACCTATTTCGGTGATTTGTTAACTTTTGTGTTATTCCCTCTATCCCTAATTCTTTTTTGATATCTTCATTCCTCTTGTGTTGTAATAAAGAATATCCCGCCACTGATCTTAGGAATTTCATTTCTGAGGCTTCTAGTCGTCTTTTGTCTCTTTCTGTTAAGGTCCAAGTCTCTGCTCCGTAAAGTAGTACTGGAAGGGCTACTGTTTTGTAGAGTTTTAACTGTGTTTCTTTCGTTGTTCTTTTTCCTAAGCTCTGTCTAATTGTTCCACATATACCTTGAAATCTATGCATCTTTTCTTCCATATCTCTTTTTTCCATATAAGAAATGTTGCATCCTAAATATTTAAAATTACTAACTTGCTCAATAATTTTGGAGTCAATAACTATTTTCGACCTTTTATGCTGGGTCCCTATGAAAGCCATTGTTTTTGTTTTAGTGTGTGATATTTTTAAATTATAGCCTTTGGTTATTTGACTCAGTTTATAAGCTGCACTTTGGAGGTTGTATTCTGTATCAGCAATCACCACTTGGTCGTCTGCAAAAAGCAGGCAATTTACAGGTGTTTCATCTAAGATAAAAGCACAGTTTAAAATATTCAGCCAGTCATCAATGGCTTCGTTAAGATATATATTAAATAAAGTGGGTGATAGTGGGCACCCTTGTCTAACACCTCCATTAACTTCTGTTGTTAATTTACCTGGACCTTTCCCTTTGTCAATGCAAATATTGGTATTAAGATACATGCTACGTAATATTCTTATCAGATGTTGTGGGTATCCTCTTTTCTCCATTATTTTCCATAATTTTGATCTATTCACTCTATCAAAAGCCTTCTCATAATCGATGAATAATAAGTGTGTTTCTAAGTTATATTCTCTTCTTTTTTCAATTATCTGGTTTATGGTGAAGATACAATCTGTTGTTGATCGTCCTTTCCGGAATCCATGTTGTTCGTTTTTTAACAATACTTCTGTAATTTTATTTAATCTTCTTGTTATTAATTTTGCATATATCTTATAACAAGTACCCAGTAAACTAATACCTCTATAGTTATTGCAATTGCTTCTTCCACCTCTTTTGAAGATTGGTACAATGACAGCAGTTTTCCATTCTTCTGGAATGTATCCGTGACTCCAACATATATTTATTAAATTAAGAAGGCGATATAATACAGCTGGTGTCGCATACTTTATCAGTTCAATATTAATATTATCAATACCAGGACATTTTTTATTTTTTACTACTCTTTATTACTTCTATCATCTCATCCATTGTTATATAGTCTATATGTGCTTCCTCAGTATTTATGTAGACATCTTCTTGATCGGGTTGAGTCCATAATTCTTTGTAAAATTCCAGCCATTCACTTTCTATAATTGGATTCAATTGTATTTTATCTTTTTCCTCAGAATTTATCATTTTCAGGACTTTATATGCATACTTTTGGGCTCCATGAAAATCACATTCTAATTCATTTACATATGTTTCCCAACTTTTTCTATGTATCCTTCTTACTTCTCTCTTAGCAATTGCACATCTCCTTTTATATTCAGTTCTATTCTCTATGGATTTGTCTTGTAAATATCGTAAATATGCGTCCTTCTTGTTTTTAATTATGTCTGCAATCTCTTGATTCCATATTCTTAACCCTCTTTTTTTATGTCTTTTGATTCTCTTTCCAAGAGCTTCTTCTGCTGCTTGGAGTATTACCTTCTTTAGTGTTTCCCATTCCAAATTGATATTATTACTGACAGGCATTTCTGTAAATAAATTATCTAACCTTCTCTGATATAAATACTTGATGCTCTCTTGTTGTAACAAATTAACTTTATAAATTTCTTTTTTGTTGTCTTGTTTTACTTGACTTCTTTTCCAAGGAGTTGGTATTATTAATTTTGATATTACCAAGTAATGATCTGAGTATATATCTTTACCTCGAAATACACGTACATCTTCTATTAAGAGAGCTGTTTTCCTATTAGCTATTATGTAATCAATAATGCTGTATATATGTCCATCCGTCCTTGTAAATTTATGTATATCTTTGTGTTCAAAGAACGTGTTCATTACCCTTAATTCGTTAAAAGAGCAAAATTCTCTAAGGTGTTCACCATTCTTATTGATTACTTGTTCTCCTTTATTTCCAACGATTCCTGGGATTTTCTGGTTTCCTACTCTTGCGTTTAGATCGCCTGACAGAATAACATAATCATTAGGATTTATTGAGTTATATGTTGTTTGTAATTGTTCATAAAATTCGTCTGTGGCTTCTTTTCTTCCTTCTTCAGGTGCATATGCACCTATAATGGTTATATATCCTCTTCCATGTTTGAATCTGAGTAAAATTAGTCTTTCATTTATCCATGTGTAACTGTGTATTTTATTCTTAAGACTTTTATTAATGAAAATTGCTACACCAGCTGAGGCTCTCTTGTTTTGTGGGACTCCACTATAAATATATAAATAGTCTTCTAGTTCTTCTGTTCCTTTTAATTTCTTCTTCGTTTCCGTAATTACTGCTATATCTACTGAGGCGGCTTTCAATTCCTTCTCTAAAATCTCTACTTTGTGGTGAATGCTTCGAACGTTCCAGGTTGCTATCCTCCATCTGTTAGTTTTTCCTAATCGTTTGTCCTTGTTACTGCCATAGGTCGTCTTCAGTTTATCTATCCGGCTATTCCTTTGGGGAGTTCGAGTTTATTTAATTGTCCTCATAGTAGGTAACCAGCCTACTGCTGAGTAAGTCCGATGGTGGGGCTGCCACCTCTAAGCATTCGAACTTGCTCCTCACTTGTATAAGCCCCCAAGGAGAGGGGAGCCTCTTCCGCTAGAATCTTCTACCGTTGAGGTCTTCACCCTTGTTACCCCGGGCATGGGCCCTCCATATTTATAACCCCTGGAGAGAGGGTGTCCCAGTATTTAAAACCCCTAGGAACCGGGCTCCTTGTTGGTCCACGGGTCCTTATTGCCATAGCTATTCGGACCACCCCACCATATCTGGTGGGATCCCTCATCTGCCAACCGAGGGACGTGCCCGATAGGGGTTACAAGGTCCCCCACGGGAAAAAATTACGTATTATCGTAAATTAGTAATAGACGAAATGAAGTGCACTACAGGTATAAGACATGCAGACTCACTCAGTCCCTTATTATTTAATTTGGTAATGGATAAGATTAATAGTGTAAAATACCTACCAGGGTATCTGTTGGGCAACAAAAATCTGAATAGGGGCCATTGTGTTACGCAGATGACGCTGTTTTATGGCAAAAACTGATTGTCTCCAAAGGTTGCTTCATCAATTTATAATAATAATATATGATAGTATATCAACTAACAGTCTGCAGAGTTAGCTCTGTGGTAGTGCATCTGCCTCCAAATTAGGTGGCCTGGGTTCTATTCTCAGCAGGGTCAGAAATTTTAATGTGAAATTTCTACCTCAGGACTAGGAGAGATGGTGGTGCACAACTTCTAATCACTAAATTGTGCACTAATATACCTGGGTTATATCCCAAATTCGCTTTCAAATAATTTAAGACTTTTCAAAAACTATAATTGCTTGGCCTTTCTACTCTTTGAACCACAGAGTGAAAAGTTGATGCCCAGTTGTGAAGAAAATACAACCATGCTTCTGACAAAGGTTTTTAAATATTTTGATGAGAAATGGACCTTAATTTTGTGTTACTGTCAAACAACTTGATGTTAAGACACTAAAAGCTTTACTTCAAAAACAATTTTTAATACTGACAAAACTAGACTTCTTTTTGTTAGGACTTGAAATATATTACCTCTTCATTTCTTTCCTCTTGTCATTGCTGAAACTATCCTTAGTTTTCGTAATTTAAATAATTTTTAGTTTATCCTATCCGCAACAAAAATGGAGAGAAAGTTTTTTTCATTGGGTTATTTTACGATGCTGTATCAACATCTCTGGTTATTTAGCATCTGAATGAAGTGAAGGTAATAATACTGGTGAAATGAGTCTGAGGTCCATCATCGATAGTTACCCAACATTTGCTCATATTGGGTTGAGGGAAAACCCTGGGAAAAACCTCAACCAGGTAACTTGTCCCAACCGGGATTCGAAACCAGGCCACTTGATTTTGCAGCCAGATGCGCTAGCCATTACTCCACAGGAGTGGATGGAGAGAAAGTAAATTTTATCACTAACATCATTATTCACTAATTCACTACCACAAAAAGCCACCGGCATAATTCAGGCAGTAGTGCAATTGTCTGTTGCTCCAGAGTTGTGCTCGGGCGGGTTCGATTTCTGTTTGGGCTGATTCCCTAGTTGGATTTCTTCGAGGTTTTCCCTAATCATAAGACGAATGTCGGGTAACCTATGGAAAATCCTCGGCCTCATCTCGCCAAATAACTAAAAAAAATATCACAAAAGCAACAGCAAATTATAAGAGTGAGGGAAAATTTAAGCAGATTCAAGAACATATAAGACATTATGAAAGAGAACATTTATTTTGCTGAAATGTAAATGTTTACAAAGTTGCATAAATAAAATATTAAACTTGTACAGGGTTTCCAATCTCAAGTGCCACCAACATCAGCTATTTCTCGGATTGATGCTAGCTGTTCACCCACTATAACTAGACATACTTTTACCATGAAATACGCAAACTAAGACTACTCTCCAATCTTATGATTAAACTACAGGATTGAGAGAATAATTAAATGTTATCACCATGTTTAATCTTACCTCAAATTACAACAAATGTTCAAAGTAATGTCCATCTGCTCACTGACACACTTTAATGAACACTTCAGTTCTTGTGTAATGTTACATTACGAATATCATGTATAAGATGCTTCCAAACCCCAAGAACGATTGTTTTGGGACTTACATATCCCGATAAATGTTGCCATGCTTTATCAGCAAAAAATATTAGTTCTGGATTGACAATTCCTTCATGTACAGGCTGCAGAAACAAATTACAAAATCGAATTTTAACGTTGCTCTCCGAATTATTCAATCTTTGAACCACTGAAATCTTATATAGCCAACATTTTTGTATGATAATTTTGATGTTGCATGTGCATGTTGTGCACCACCATCTCTCCTAGTCCTGAGCTAGATAATTGAGAGATTTTCTTGACTTCTTTCTAATGCTGTTCCAATTTCGTCCAAATTCTCTTGTTAAAACAGTCCTTCTCCTGTTTGCTTTCTTGGTCAATACCAACTTAAAACCTCTTTATAATAACTCGCTTAGAATGTTTACACTAGATAATTTTCTTACAAATCTAAATTGACACTACAGTATATTCTAACTATACTTAACAAAAGTAATGTTAATAAAGTAATAACACACCCTGTTCCACACTGTTGTACTTCTTGTTTAAAACCTACATCAACTGTGCTAATACAGCTGATCTCCCAAGTATCAAAGATCGTCCAGTAAGTACAGTGTCAGCCTTGTCATCCGCATACTGGGAATCATGCATGGGCTTTTCCATATGGAGTTTCCAGAGAGTATGGGTACTCGAGATTGGAAGCCGTGTATGTATATTCATCAAGCACACTTTGTGTTTGAAAAACAAATCACAAGAAAATCTTGAGCATATACAAATATCCAATACTTTTACAAGTTGACAGAAATATTTTCAACAGTCTTACATATAATTGATTGCATAATTGATTTGCATAATAAAGTCTTACATATAATTGATTTTTGCCTGTATGTAAACATTTTTTAAAACACACAAGTAATAAAATTCTGTAAGTTATCTATGACAAAATATGTATTTGTCTTTGCATCAAACGAACAATATTCAAATATAAATGCAATACTGTACACAGGTTTCTTTACTATGTCACCGAACATTAAAAACATTTTACAAAATATGTATTCAAAAGTTTCATCTAATTGTAAAGTGTAATATGATATTCAATAATCAATTTACGTTCTGAAATTTCATCACATCAAAAAGTGCCTATAAAACTGCCAGTGTTAAATGTTTTTATAAAGATTATTTTATAAAAGTATTGTACAGATAAAATTATTTTCATATTTAAAAGAGTGGATGTACTTAAAAATAATGACACTCAACCAATTATTTTTTTTAATTACCAGTAACCTTAATGTCATTAATTAGTAAAAGTATAAAATGCTATTTTGTTTTTAAATAGGAATTCAAATTAGATGCAAAAATTAAGTTGCATCTAATTTGAATTCCTATTTAAATAGCTCTTTAATATTAACTATAAAATAAAGAAAATTAGGAAGAACGAAACTTTTTTTGCCTCTTTAGACCCCTACTGAGAACTGCAATAGGACTTCTAACAGGTCAGTGTGGTCTGAGGAAACATCTGCACACAATGGGAATCTGCAAGGAAAACCCATTCTGCAAATGAAACAGCCTCTCATATAATCTTCAAATGTGAAATATTAGTCAGGAAGAGGTATGAACTCCTAGTAATTATTAACCCTGAGAAGGATCTTTCTAAAAAGAATCTCGTGAACAGACTCTTGAACCTAATACGGGGTAAAGATCTGTTCAATTAGAATCAATGAAAAAAGGAAATAGTACAATATACCTTAAAGGTTTAGGGAATTATCACCTGATCCTATCTTTAAACACATTTAATCTAATCTTTGTCTCTTTTCATGGATTCTATTTAATCATTTAAACAAATTTTAATAAAGGAACTACCAATTCTACTAGCTAATTTTGAACACCACATACAAGTTATTAATGATATGTCATTTTTATTTAATATCTTACAGCCTATGACAAGCAGTCTTGTTACTGGTGAACATCTAGTGTCAGTTAGTTCTCACAGGGATAAGCATGGAACAAACAATTTTATTAATGGCGACTGTTAGTGTACATTCTCTTTTAAGATCATTAAGATTAAGTTCGTGTAATTTGATCGTTTGCATATGAATGAAATCATATCATCAAGTAACAAACATAGTGAGACATTCTCAAACTGGCCATTTGGATTTTTGTATGTACAAATTATCACAAAACTAGTGATGAGAGTGAATGGTTCCATTAACTATGACTAATGAATGTATTCATTTTCTTTTCATCTCTTGTATGACAAGTTACAATAAAAAGCAACTGTTAATTAAATATATTAAAAAGAAGTTTAATCTATCACCACCAGTTGCGATAAACTCATGAACCTCACATGCCACGAATTGACCATGCTGTTACTTTAATGATAATTTTTAGACATTAAATTCATGTGTAATAATTTAGCAGAAATACGAGAAAGAGTGAAGTTGTAGAGTAACTAATTTGTGTCATGGTGAAAATATTAAAAATTTTACTTAATATTAACTACAATGAATTCCATAAGAGTAACTACTTATAGTGGTAATTCTTGGCATGACAGCCCATGAAGGGCCAAGGCCAACCAGCTGACTGCTAGTCTCACATCCACATGCCTCAGCAGAGGTCAACTATCATCCAAGTAGATGGGTAATGTGTGATTAGAACAATAATTCCCCCAGTCATTATAGCTGGTTTTCGAAACCATATTTTCCTATCTAATGTAGCTCCCAAAATTCATCACGATGCTGGGTGGGCATTGATCTCATACATTAACAGACATTTTATGAGAAAATTCCTTCCCCATGAAGACTCAAATGATTGCACATTCCATAACCCAAGTCCAGGCATAATTTATTCTTACAGTTTTTAAGTATTCCAGCCAGATAATGAATTTTTGTTTTATTTACTGTATTACTGTAGTTAAAACTGATTATAACAGCTTGAAATAAAAAAAAAAACATGACGACCACATTGCCGCACTTGTAAATTAACATATGGAATACGAAATGTTAAAAGAAAAGAGTTACAAATTAAAAAAACAAAATGCATGAAACTTTCTATAATAAAAGAAAGTCTTTGTCCGAAAATGAATGCTTGTTATTAAAATATTGTTATACAGAGTGGAAGTAATATAACTGTACAGATTTTAACAGCTGATTACTTGGCTAGAGTGCAAGAAAAAAATGATAATACATATTAGTCCCAAATGAATACCTTTCTGAGAAAAAAATAATTTTTCCCCTAAATGTTAATACTCTTTTACTTAAGACTAATGTGATACATACACTGTTTTACTCGAAAAGTACTACATGTACACTTCCGATTTTTACTCTTATCATTAGAAAAACTGACAAGGAAATATTTATCTTGTCTCTTTGCAGTTTTTAAATAAAATGGACGTTTTTCTTGCAAATTAAATAAACAGATTAACATGTATCGTTATTTTCTGCCATTAGAAAGTCTGGCAACCCTACTGCAGTGACTAAGGGACAGAATGCTGCTATTCAGGCTTGAGTGTGTGCGTGTTTCATAGGTAGGTTGGCAATTCCCTGTTGCTAAACTATGCAGACTTTCAGCTCAATTTTCTAATTGACCATGCACTTTATTACAATATTACAAAATGCATAATAGTTTCTTTTATTTATTTTAACGCATTCTACTGTCCTTTTCAATCTGCAGTTACACCACTTCCACTCTGTATCATGCACTAATTTGATTTCCAGTCATTTAAACATAATTATCAACACTTCATCACAAACACATCCAGTGACTGTAAGTTACCATTATCTTTTTTTTTTTCCTTCACATTATAGATTATTTAATGTGAAGACTTTAAAAACGTTTGATGTACTCAATATTAATCCTTGACCTGAAGGAATTACAATGTCCAGTGGAGAATACCTGTCAACATATATGAGTGCAATGAAGAATTATTAAAGAATATGTGCTTCTCTGTGATGTCTGGAAGATGTTTCTAAATGATTGAAAGTCATGTAGATTATATACTATTATAATAACAATAAAATAAGGAAGACTTTTTGGTATTACAATTACTGGAAATTTTACTTTAAAAATATCTACGTGTTGTAAAATAAAAAAAATACTTTCCTATTTTTCAATAATAACACAAAGATATGCATTAGTATGCAACTGAACAATATCCATAGCACTCATGACAAAGAATACAGGACATGATTTGAAAAATAAATAAAATTAAGTTTTACTATATCAATTTTACAAAAATTAGTTGGAAAAAAAAAAAGAAAGAATTAAAATGCTAGCATATGAAGTAAAATTTCCAATTTTCCCTTCAAAATTTAACTTTCATTTCATCTAATTTATCACAAGTTTTAATATTAATGTTAAGTTCATAGTACTAGACGAATTTTTCATTTTAGTTCTGATTCTTTTATAATTCATCAATAATGGGAAATTGTCCCAATCCAAACCCTGACTTCTCAATTAAATTTTGGTTGTATTGTATAGTTTTCATATTTCTCATAGTTAAATTATATGCCTTAACTAAAAAATTTTAAATAGGGGAACCCATCTTAAGAAAATTTCATAAAAATGATAAGTTTTAAACAGTTTGTAGCATAATTTATAGGTGGTTGCAGTTAACTTATATCTATATATTTTACATTCTGATTTAACTCCGACAGAAAAGAATAAGTAACAATATATGAGGAATGATTTTCTTTTACAACAAAATTACGAATAAAACATAACTATGTACAGAATCAGTTATTATTAGTCCTAAAACAATTAAAATACCAAATAATACTGTATAAATAAAACATCTTTCTGAAAAACATGAAAAGGTAATCCATTCTACGTTCTTTACTATAAGTGACATTATCAATAACTTTTCGGTTGAAATTGAAAGTTTTCATGATAAAGCCTTTCTCAACTGAAATCACTGCTAATGCTGAAAGCCTTTCTTGTCCCATGGTATTTCTCTCATATGTTTTCATCTTCTTCAATGTAGAGAAACAACGCTATGCTACTAAGGTTGCATGCTGAATGCCACCACTACTAGCAATATACAGTTTAATGACTTCATTTGTGGAAAAGCTATGCCATATGCACTTACACGAAAAACAAATGAGAATTCGGGCAGGGCAATTGTCACACCCCACTGTACTAAATGGAAAAGAATGGTATTTTAGTCTTAAACAAATCACTGCTTAGAAAGGATTAATGAAACTGCTATTGGGAGAAGTAGCAATAATTTCAATCTGAATTAAATTAAAAGAATATAATAATGAAGTGGTAGTTGCAGAAACTTGCAACCAGGTTAGAAACTAACACTGTTTCAATTTTTACTATTATAAGCATAGGTACTTAATACACATAGGCACAAAAATCGATGTAAAAGTCGAGAAATTCAGATTTACATTAAAATATTACGAGGGGGATCCAGGAAATAACGACCGTTCGCGCATACCCGCCGTGCAGCTGACTCACCTTCCTTGTTTGAAGGTCAACTGGCTTCCTTAACATGTGTTCTCATAATGTTGTGAGTACTGGTTGCAACAAGTCGCTATTGTGCATTTTGTGTTACTTCAAAATGAACGACGTGATTGATAATCCCGCCGACTGTGAGGTGAGGAGTGTGATTCGATTTTTGAATGCCCGACATTTGAAACCTGCAGAAATTTACCGGCAATTGAAAGAAGTGTATGGTGATACTGTAATGAATGAAATAAATGTGAGAAAATGGTGCGAAATGTTCAACAATGGGCGAACAAATGTCCACGATGAAACTCGACACGGACGCCCAGCACAGAAGACCTGAAGACTAAACTGAACGACAGAATCTTGCAAGACAGGTGCACATAACTCGACGAATTGCTGAAAGACTTTCTGGGTGGTACGCGTTTTGGAAGTGATGAAGAGTTGAAGAAGACAGTGAACACCTGGCTTAATGAACTGGCGGCAGAGGAGTATAACACGGGAATTCTAAAGCTAGTGAAAAGATACGACAAATGTTTAAATGTAGGTGGTGATTATGTAGAGAAGTAAAGGAAGCTTCAGTTATGTAACAGACTTTGTTTTTTCAAATAAATATATATATTTTTTAATTATTACAACAAAACGGTCGTTATTTCCTGGATCCCCCTCGTACATAGTTACATTACAATAACGCAATCTTATACCTAATGAGCCTTTAACGAAATGTGCAGATTATATAAACTATAGTTTAAAGCTACAATAGTTTAAATTTGAGATCAAATGATTTAAAATGCACTAGACTTCAGAATTTTTTTTTTTCACCAAGAACTTCAAAACAAAATTATTAATTATATTCATAACAAGTAGAATAAATATGAATAAATTTTCTTAAAAAATTAGTCAACCAGATTGATAGATTCTTTTCTTATAATTTTATTAATATAGTAATTTCTCTGTCATTTGAGCACAAACAAGCACCTCATATTCAAATATTCTTTGGCAATCAAATTTTACATTTTCTTCATTTTACTATATGTTGCCTAATAACCGCCATATAGTAAAAAGTAAAGTTATCCCTATTACACGTCACCGAGACCCATAGCATGATGGGAAGTTAAGACTTCTCACCTTAGCAGATAATTTGCCATTAGTATTAGTAAGGATGTTAGTCCTACGTGCTTTCCACCTTTATCTCTATAGTGTCATAGTACGGCCAGAAGAATTAGATCAATGGAGTAAATCCATAGTCCCATTGGGAACTGAACAGCGACCTTCGAGTTTGCAGTTTAATGCCTTAACCAAAATATCAATTTTTTTTATATTTTAGTAGGTTATTTTACGATGCTTTAGCAACATCTTGGGTTATTTAGCGTCTAAATGAGATGGTGATAATGCTGGCGAAATGAGTCCGGGGTCCAGCACCGAAAGTTATCCAGCATTTGCTCATATTGGGTTGAGGGAAAATCCTGGAAAAGCCTCAACCAGGTAACTTGCCCCAACCGGGAATCGAACCCGGGCCACCTGGTTTCGTGGCCAGAAGCACTAACTGTTACTTCACAGGTGTGGACCCAAAATACCAACGTCACATGAATATACTATATATGTTGCACATTTAAAAACTTTTACTTTCTCACGAAGTATCTACAATATGTTATGCGCTTCAATAAATGTTATCACTTACTAATAATAGTGATGTTTCATCAGTAGGAACACCCAATTTTCGTGAATGTTTTTTTCACAAATTTCTGCTAACTGAATCAGAGAGTTAAAATTTTTATAGACATGAACGAGACTCATTCTGTAGACATGTTTTACGATCACAATTTGTCGCAAATTTTGCTCGATTCTCCCCCCCCCCTTTTTGCGAATTTGGCAATTTTTTACGAATAATGTTGAATTGCACATTCATTGGTCACAAAATTCTATTATTTTATTTTCGACAATGATACATCAAAATAAGTACGAAAATGGGTTTGTCTTTCATGTTTTATCATATGGAAAGCATTGCTGCTTAACTGTGAAAAATGAAAATCTGTGTGCTGTGCATGTGCACTGCTTAGGTTCATTACACACTAACACAATAAGAAGAAATGTGTAAAATATATTTATCATATTTTCAGCAAGAGTACGCAACAAAGATTAAGGATGTATTTCGATAATTCGGCAGCCAAGCAGCCTGTCATAGTGTGAACATGAACACAGGCCTATGTTTTTTATATTTACGTGACATCTAGTGTGTAACTGGCCTTATTCATAGAGGGGAAGTTTGTAGGGGAAGGAGTTTTTTGTTGGTAATTTTTGTAAAGTGATTTCCATTTTTGAATATCTTTTTCTTCACGATTTTCATGTTTAAATATCCACTTTTTTCATTATTTATATACTTAACGACATTTTTAACGATTTCCATGTACTAATGGATTGTACTACCTGTAATAGTGTCTCTTCCAAAAGGCATAATGAATTTCTTCATAACAAAAGAGAAGTCAATAGAAGTAACAACTTGGATGATATGTAAAAGTCGCTAGATTAAAACATTAAAACCATTTCTTGCATGGAGAAGGAACATAGAAAATGCGGGAGTAAAAAAGTACTGATGATAATGATGGTGATGATGATGATGATGATAATAATAATATTAGGATGGTGAATCCAACATCTTTATTGGTGAAATGGAATTTTACCAATATTTTTCATACCAAGAGGAATATTCCCTATTAAAAATAGCTTCGTGTTTGTAGATAAAATATTTACGAATATTATCTTGTTATATTTTAGTAATGTTTTCGACTATTTTATTAACCAGGTAATATTGCACAGCATACAACTTCAGAGTAATGTGAAGACACTAAAGAATTTTATAACAGTTTTAAAAATGTTACTACTAATTTATTTATTAAGATTCAACTGAAATTATGTAAAATAAACCAAAACGTTCTAACCATTATAAAATTCTATTTATGCTGCAGCATTTAAAATATAGGTTATTTGAAAGTTTATTTTTGCGAAGTTTTAATTATGAATGTATTATGAACACATGTCAATGTTTAATCCAATGCTCCCACACTTACTCTGTTATCTTTCATCATCTATTTGTTCTTTTATTGTTTTGTATGCTTTCTCTAATGGCAGCCTCTAATTTGAGGAAGCTCTGGTAAATAAATAAAATACGAGCATGTTAATCATTTTAACAATTCTCACTGTAATTTTAAGAACATGATACTGTTGTCTCATACTTTGAAATAGCTTTATCATGTGACAAAGGTTCTACTGTACCTTTCTTCCTGTTTCATGTAATATGTCATGTGCGTAATAAACATGGTAAAAAAACTTGGGAGGTATTAATCTAAATTAAATGTTTTTCAGGGCATTCTTTTTGTCTGTGTATTACATAACAAGTGCATATATGAAAAATTTTGCATCTCATGAGTGATGCCTTATTGGTATCACTTGCAAAGTTCCAACTAATCTTCAGACTGCTGGAGGGGGGGGGGCAGTTTACAAAAACACGCACAATAATGAAACTGAGGAAAAGAACGAAAAACAGTTAAACTGCATGTTCGATAAAAAAAAATAACAACAAATCATTCTTTATAATCACTTTTTAAAATAAGCACCATTTATAAAATCAGCCCAAATTTTTTAAGGAAAATGAGTTCAAAATATAGAATAAAAGTAAAGGAACAAATTATATGGTTGGTTTCAATTTTTTCAAACTTTATGGTTCAGTTATTTTCTGAAGAATATTATCCTACTTAAATGTGGGCTTCATATTATTTCAATGTTACATTCACACTAAAAACATTCAATTACAGAGTACTTAATCTTATAAAAATTCAAATGCAATGAATTATTATATGTGAGTAAATATTCTAATTTCTTCATTTTCAAACTATGAATATTAAAAATGTCACATTATTTTTTATAAATACATACATTGTAAGACAAAACATATTACCAGTATTTCAGTCAATTAGTGTGATTTTAACTGACTACACATTCATTTGTCATGTTTATTCCTTCACATATGTGCCATAGTCTGTTGCTTCATTACAACTCCTCATTATTCCAATTCCTGCTTGTTTGGAGATGGGCACAAGTTATAAGATTACTGTACATTCAATAATAACAATGTTAAAAAATTATCTGAAGCAGTCACAGCTCATAGATTTAAAGGCTACAAGACAGAGCTGCCCTTGCAAGTCTAAAAATATATTTTTAATAATGGAATTTAGAATTGAAATTAATACAAAACGTTTCGAAATTTCACTCTGTCCATTTAGTAATGACAGCCCCATTATTTTCTGTGTAACACAGCTGGGAGGCGTGGTTTCAATGGGTTTCAGTTCTTATATGTTGAAATGAAGGCTCAGCTCCCGACGTCACAGCATGACTCACTACTCCCTATAAAATTTCACGTCTAGTAGCTTACATTATGAAAAACATTCAAAGTGAAAATGAGTGGTTGAACCCTCAGTTTTAAAGCTCTGGTCTCTCTCTCTCTCACCCACTCTATGATGGGTCATTAATTGATCTTTTAGCAGAAACACTATGACAAGATTAAGGCTCCCTTCAGCAAGGCCACTTTTAGAAGTGCTGCTAATGCGCTGCCACTTGTGAATAATGTATTTAAATGGAGGCCTTCAGACACAGCCACGACCACAGAATCAGTCGCTTGCAGATGCTCTGAGTGGTTGGCTTCACTGCTAGTGGCGGCCACTAAAAGTGATGCTTCTCATCACAATACATAGAATTAAATGGTAGGTTTCAGAAGGACCACAGCCAGGCCACTACTTTAGTGGCACATGAGTAGTGTTTTCATGACGCTGCTAACGGACGACTGTTGGGCCACCAATTCCCTAAACCATCACGATAGTATACAGGCTGTGTTATGACAGAATAATAAAGACTGACGATAATAATAATAATAATAATAATAATAATAATAATAATAATAATAGTAATAATAAATAACAATATAACCATAGACTAGACAACTAAATACCTGGACTAGTGCGAATTACAGACATATTATTTATGTAATAAAATCTCCTTTGTTTCATGTAAAATAAAATAAGGCATCTAAAATAATGTAAATAAATTAACAAAAAGATAAAAAAAAATTAGTTTATCTCAGGTTCGAACCTGGGTTAAATTACACCACGGCCTTTGACTTTACCATTACACTACAGACACCTATTGTAGTATAGCCTATTGGTTGAATTACATGCTATCCTAGATCATTATACCCAGATTGCTCGGCCTTATAGGGTTTGACGGTAACAACTTTTGTCAGGTTTACTTTGCTGCCATCTCTTGTGCATTTATGGGGGACGGGTGGCGATCCTGGCGGTTGTTCTCTTCAAAGTGCTACCAATTTTAACATACGATGAGGAGTCTGTTATATACATGATCTAGGGTGCTATGAATGGTTTTTGTTTGTTACCTATTATATTTAATTTTGAATTCTTAAACATTAAACAAAAATATATTTTATGCCATATTGTCCCTCATTTGCGTAATTTTAAGTTAATATTTTTTATCATCCTGATGTAAATCAAGTTATGGAACAGACCTAGATTCTTTTCAAAACTAATTGATGAATCCAGACTTTTCTTTTATTTTTACGTCCATTCTTTCTCTGTCTGAGCAAAGTTTCCAAAAGTATATCTTCCTCTACGTCCATGTTCACTGGAAGACTGAAAAATTCTCTACTATAAAAATTTAGTGTATTAAGCAGCGCCACTGATGTGTGATCGCGTTGCAACTGACGCACGTTTGTAGTGCCACTAATGCACCACTAAAGTGGCCTCACCTGAAGGGACCCTAAGGAGTATTTATTTGTTAAGACACATAATATCCTTACCTCTGATTGAGATTCTGGCTGATATGTATATCAGGCAGTATATCTGACTTGACGATATGTGTCAGAGGAAGAATAATAACTGTTTGTACTTCTCTGAAGCCTGATTAGTGTAATATGTAGCTAGTTGGCGATGTACGGAATGGAAGGGATAAGAAACTGACCATCATACCCATTACCTCCTGGCTTATATGCCTCATATATTGTGCCTTTTTGATATCACTTGTGAGGTTCAAATCTGTCTTCGGACAGTTGACTAAACAACAATATGATATCCCTTAAAAGACAGATTTATAAAAAATTCCGTCAGAGAACACTAACCTATGGTACCTAAGACGTGGCAATTATGCCACTTAGCAAGATTTTGGTGCATGATGACTTTGTAAGTATGGTGAATTTATACAAATATTCGTGCGTTTTTAAATTTCCTTCTCACTGTGTGTGAGAACATTAAACTTTTACAGATAATAGTAGAGGTGGAACATTGCTTCTCTGCTCTTAAATGAGTGAAAACTTCCATCCAAATACAATGAAAGAAGGCGTCTTCAATATGTTCTACTGAAAGGAGCTACTGGAATCACCGAACTTGTCGAACATCACTTTGTAGTGCAGGAGAGGAGAGCTGATTTCATTTACAAAATCAAAGGAATTGAGGTAAGTCAAATGCCCATATTATAATGTAGTAAGAAGTAACTTTACTGTTCTAACTACTGTACCTACTTACGAAAATAAATAGGTGAATAAACGAATAAATAAATATACAACCCCCGAGGCTTGGTAAAAGAAGGGCCTATTCCACGTTTTTAAACTTCTGAAATATGAGTATCTAATGTCTACCCACTCCACTTGCGTGATACAGGTTCCGCATATTGCGGATAGATGGCAGGACTGTGACCCATTTTCAAATTGCACACCACTTCAGCGGGCCACACTATGCATGATGTGTATGTGTGGAGAGTTATGTCATGTACTAGGTGAGTGTAGTGTAATTGTAGTGTGGGGAATGGGTGAGGAAGGGAGAAGAGGAAACCCAGTTCCAGCACATAGCCTACACCTGTCGAATAGCACCAAAAGGGCCGCCAAGCTTAACATCCCATCCGATGGACGAATCACTATCAACATATGCACTGCAGAGAGATTTGAGATCCAATCCAGGGATATTGGTGCACAATCTAGTGATTAGAAGTTGTACACTGCCATCTCTCCTAGTCCCGAAGTAGAAATTTTACATGAAAATTTCTGATTCCGCTGGGAATCGGACTGAAATAAGAGGCTATCCTTTCATTAAGAAGGGAAGTACTGAGTTTAGCTCCTCTTCCTCAGCAACTAAAATAACAAGGTTACATATATACCACAACAAAAAAACTCGTGTGCATATACACTAGATCAGTGGTTCCAAACCTTTTTCGACATACACAGGGCACCCTTGTGGTGTATTAAAAATCACGAGGCAACCCTAGAGTCTTTCCCTTTCCCACAAAAATTTCAGAAAAACTATATGTTTTTAATTTAAGTTCAAGTAAGTTCTTACATTACTGATTTAACTCGTTTATTGAAAGATATAACAAACGTCAGAATAAAACATACTAATACAGTTTAAGAAAAAAGTAGTCTACAATGAAAATCACTCAAACGAGTTCTGCTTTATTAATGCGAGACTTGGGATTGATGCTTAGAACACAAATGTTTGATATCAGGCCTAACAGTTGACAATGAAACACACATATCCTCTGCAGTCTATTTCTTCCTTTGGATTTTATTGTCGCCATAGCAGAGAAAGCTTGCTCATACAGGTATGAAGTTGAAAAAGGCAAAAATAGGTATGTTGCCTTCTTCACTAGGTTAGGGTACTCCTCTGCCAGTCCAAGCCAAAAAGCAGCCACTCATGCCTCACTCTTAGCAAACTTAATTTTGAGTGTGGAATCAGCTTAGAGTTGAATGAATCCTCTGTCCTGGAATTTACGTTTCTTTACGTTATTATTAGAGCCTGAGTTTTTAGGCATTTATTTTGGTTAAAATAGGCAGACATATAGGCACTAAAATAGTAAAAATAGGCAGTGAAATAGGCATTTATTATTCATGGAAACAGACAAAAAATAGACAAATACTTAATAAACTATCCCATACGGTACTCACTTTCCTTGGTTACATGTCACAACAAGATGCTTTAAGTTGTCCACTGTCATAGTGAGCAGCCTGTCAGAGAGAACATTTTTCATGGTGGAAAAAGATCTTTCTACTTCTACTGAGTGATTGGAGCAAACTTAAAACAACTTACTTCAGAAGGACTGTCTCTACTTCCTTTGAGAGATCAGGAAAAACCGACTGTGTATTGTCTCAAAAAGAGGGGTGTGAGAAGGAATTAGGGACTTCGACGTACGCGTGACTTGTGCGTGCAAGCGACAACAGTAACAGGACCTGAGATTTGCTTCTAATACTTCCCCTTTCTTTCACTGGTAAACCCCAAAGTGACCTGAGCACTGAGGGTTATACTGTTCAAACATCTTTGTTAAGTGACATAAAAGATGGAATCGGTAGGGGAGAAAGTTTACGACTTCTTGAAAACATATGTATTGCTGGAGAATAAGTTTCTCAGCAAATATTTGTGTGAGGTGAATATATATTTTTAATTTGCTCAACTGTTCTTTTTTGTATTTTGATATAATTTGTGTGCAGTTTATTTTAAATGCATTAAAAATATAGAAAATGTACAATAATGACGTAAAAAGGCTAAAAAAAAAAAAGCATTTAACCTTAAAATAGGCAATGGGAGCTAAAAAAGGCAAAATAAAAATTGGGCCTATTGTCCCCAAATGTGTAGAAACGTGTTTATCTCTAATAGGTCTTTCATACATACACTCAGTTAAAAAAAGGTATTTTGCCTAACATCCGGGCTCTAGTTATTATCCATAGCAAATATAGTGAAACAACACAATGATAAGATAAAACTGGAGGCACAAGTACTCGTCCGTTTTTAATTTATGCTCAGTCAAAACGTGGGAATGTTTGTGAATGATTAACTGCACTGCCATCTGGTGGACGTGAGAGCAATTAATTCAATGTTTTTAAATATTTTTCTTAATATTTGCTTTTGTGTTGATTAAATATTTGTTCAGTTTTAAATGATTTTGTTTTTAGTTACGTAATTGTAATAATGATCCCAATATAATGACTATTCGTTCTTTATTAATTTCAGGATATAAAGCAAGTTATTAATTTTGTAGTACTTTGAGTGGGCCCCAGATGTATTATTGAATTGATGGTGCAGAATAAAATTGCAATAAAATTTCCCCCCAAAATATCTCGTGGCACCCTAAAGTGTCGAGATATACCGGTTGGGAACAACTGCACTAGATGATGCCTGCTATCATATTACAATGCCGAGCCAAAAAAAAAAAAAAAAAAAAAAAAAAAAAAAAAAAAAAAAAAAAAAAAACCGCAACACTTGAATATCAAGCCATAATACAAATTATAACATTACTGTGCTCTTCTATGGACCTGTTTGTGTTAGGCAAATGTTAATTCATGTTTTGGGAAGCCAAGTATACCCATTGGGTGATTTCTGACACCCTCTTTGCCACTTCCTGTCCCTTATTCTATATTTATTGCTGTGCCATTAAAATTTACAACCCTAAACACAAGCAGATAAAACAAATTTACAACACTATTGTTTTCTTTTTTTTTTTTTATATAATGGAATTCTGTGATATTGAATTGAGTTTTAAACAACATTTAAGAGAGTTAAAATGCCGTTAAGTCCCATTAACGACGCTAGAGTAGTAGCGTTGGTAGAGGATGACTACAGCTTACGTTATGTGGCTCAGATGATGCATTCATGGCCCCATAGCTCTTGAAGAGTATCTGGAGCATGGTGAAGGACATTCCTTCCTAAAATGGCCCACAGATGATCAATAGGGTTAAGATCCGGACTGCATGATGGCCATTGAATGAGTTGGATCCATTCTTTATTGAGGTACTGGAGGACATAATATCGCGGCACACGAGAATGTGTATTGTCCTGCAAGAGCATGAAATTGTCACCAATAAAGGATGCAAAAGGAAGAACATGTTGCCAAAGGATTTCTTCAATGTAGCGATGGGTAGTAAGAGACCCACTCCACACAAAGACAAGGTCCGTTTGTGCAATCAAACTGATGCTGCCCACACCATCACTGAAATGCTGTTCTTGATGAAAAGTTGCACGGAGAATACCTTTCTCCAGTCCTCCACACTCTCTTCTTCCATCTGGGGATCTGAGGAAGAATCGGGACTCTCTGAGAACATAACTGTTCCCCACTGTTCGTCAGTCCATTCCTCATGTTCACTTACAAACTGTAAGCGAGTTTGACGATGTTGTCTTGTAAGTTCTGGGCCAATAGCAGGTCTTCTGGAGATTAGGCCAGCATCATGTAACCTCCTCCTCATAGTCCACTCACTGACATTCACACCTCGCACTTGTTCTGGCTTCGACCGCAGTGGTGTGGTAGTTACGCAGCACTTGAAGGCACAAGAACTGGTCATTTATTGCAAGAAGTTGACCTTTTCCTACCATATCCTGGTCTTCGAGAATATGAACGAAGTTCCCTGTACCTTTGCACTGTACGTGAAACCGTCGATGGAGTTGTATGCAACATAACGTAAGCTGCGGTCATACTCTACAAATGCGACTACTCTAGCAGCCTTAATGGAGCTTAATGGCATCTTAACTTTCTTAAATGTTGTTTAAAACTGAGTTCAATATTACAGAATTCCATTATAAGCAGAAGAGAAAACAATAGTGTTGTAACTTTGTTTTAGCTGCTTGTGTTTAGGGTTGTAAATTTTAATGACACGCAATAAATATAGAGTAAGGGACAGGAAGTGGCAAAGCGGGTGTCACAAGTGACCCAATGTGTATACTTTCCTTCCCAAAATATGAATTAACACTTGCTTAACACAAACAGGCTCATAGAAGCACAAAGTAATGTTATAATTTGTATTATGGTTTAATATTTCAAATTTATTCAAGTGTTGCGTTTTTTTTTTTTTTTTTTTGCTCGGCAGTGTATATAAAACTAATTTTGATGCAAGAGTAGAACAGACCCTTCTTCTACCAAGCACTTTAATTTACAGGTGATATTAAGTGTTATGTGCCCATTTATAACTTTCCTAAATTTTAAAACTATGAGCTGCAACTGACTTGGAATCACTATACTTTTGGTCTCAGTAACTGATTTCAAAATGCAAAAACTATAGTTTTACTTCTATGCGCACATTAACATATTCAATTATTCTTGTTATGCTTAAAAAGTTTACTTAAAACACAATACTTCCAATGCACAGTTTCACAGAATAAAATATAGAATAATGTACTTAGTAACTTAATGTAAATATTTCCAGGTAAACAACTGCTAGTATCCTTTCTACAATATCACAGAAAAGTAATACTTTTACAAATATATAAAACCAATCTCAATTCATTTGGCTGACACTGATTTGCTTTTCTATAATAATATCTTGGTTATTGAATTAGACCTGGAAAAGAAAGAAATAATGTAAATAAAAATAAAATTCAAATGGAACAAAATACTTTACATACATTCAATAGACACACACATTGTCTTTTCCTGACAACATAATACTTAATGAAATGCAATGCTAACATGAAATGCTACCAGAAATGCAATTTTGGTACTTTTTATCCAAACTTTGGTTATATACCTGTACAGAGTGAACCTATATTTCTTTATAAGCTCTATATAGTGTGATTCGTCGTTAAAAAATGAGAAGAAAATGTAATACGACTTATATCCTACAAGCTCTTGTCCACTTTTCTTAGGCAGAGACAAGACGTCAGGAATCAAGTGATAAATAATGAGATTTTTAAGTATCACCAAACTATTTATTTAATACAAATCCACTGTTTACAAGAGGTGTTCAAAGCATCTGCTGTAATGTAAATAATCTCATCCTTCATCACGTGATACCTACATCTCATCTTCTTCTAAGAAAGGTAGGCATATTACATCATCTGATGGCACTTGTTTTTTCTCGAAAACAAGAGCTACATAGAACTTACGTGGAAATTTAGGTTCTCTCTGTATGTTCTTACTTTTCATTAAAGAAATTCATACAAACAAGGGTCCAATTTCTAACAGTTAAGGAGCTAATGTCCCTTAATTTTGTAAAAATAAATTCATCGCTATGAATAATGTGCCACTCTATGTCTTCCCATATCATGACCTTGACTGAAAGTTAATTGCTCTGCCACCTGCAAACAACTACACCAAGGAAGCTGAGTAATTTAACATGATCAAAAATGGAAAGTTGAGTGCTCTATTTTCAAGATGCCTTAAAATTTTTAAATGCTCAATATACTAATATGACGATTATGGAGTTTTTCAATTAAAATTACTGCTGAATATCAACGATGATTTTTAATAGAATAATTGCAGCATTTTCCAAACTTGGCATGAAATCAGTTAGTTTTCTAGTATTTATAAAACTGTCCTAACTTTACGAGTAATACAATTCACTCGTGAGTGTGAAAAAGTGTACATTATTGAAGCAGAAGGTGGTATTTAGAAAATCTACTCTGATTTTTAAAACAACAAACATGTATCTGTGAACATAAACTGTAAGTTTTGTAATGCATTTGTAATGGAAAAGGTAGTTCTTTTTAACAATCGAATAACCACAGTTCCATAAGCATTCTAAATCGGATCTATATTCATAAGAACTTTTTTACACAAAAAGCTTAAAAATCATATCTTAAAGTTTTGACTTTTGTTCGTGAATCACCTTGTGTTGGTTAAAATTTCTCAAAATAATGAAGGCAGAATGGGACAAAGACTTGGAAGTTGCAATGGGTACTGCCTGTGACAGTCAGGTAAAGATTTATTGTTTCCATTATTCTTAAAAGGCATTGTAAAAACCATTTAATTGAAAAGAGAAAATATTTATATTTCCTTGAGTGACATACCTGGTGTATTATTCTCTTTTTCTTCTTTCGTATTATTTGTGATTTCTTTACTCCAAGGTTGTTCTGTTGCCGAAGCAAACACAATATAGAAAATATTTCCAATAACATTCACAGCTGCTGCTATATAGAACACTTTTCGCCACTGAGTTAATGTGTCCTGCAAATAGCAAATACGACACATCTGTATTATTAGATCCATATATTCAAGTAAATGACCACCTGGTTTGTTTGTTTGTTGTAAAGCTACTGTAATGCTTAAAATGCTATACATGCAGGGTATTAAAAAATATTATATATTTTGTGGATGGGTAATATTCACTAAAATCAGTAAAAAAAAATCTTCATCAATAAAGGCCTACTGATCTACAAAACCTTTATTATTATTATTATCATTATCATCACTACAGCGAGTGCTCTAAGTGGTTTCAAAGCACACTTTGAAAATGTTCAGTTCCTCACGAGTTTACAAAAGTTGCACAGATGATGTCACTGAATAAGCATTCTAAAAAATCTCTCAATCACTTGCTGGATAGTTGAAGTTTTGTAACAGCACATTCTCAAATAGAAGATTCACTTAAGTTTGCGTTGGTTTTTATAATTTACCAATATAAAAAATAATGTAATTTGAATAATGACTCATATACGTTTATTTAAATATATCTTTAAATGAAACATCTGACTCTGCCATGCTGTTGCTTTGGGTTCTGCAAAAACATTTTTCAAAAATATATTGAATATATTTCATAATGTTGTATTTAAATATCTCTATAAGACACCCATTTCGGAAATTCACACCTTCACTAGTTTGAAATGAGTGGGTACGAATATGCAGTGAAAGATATGAAGAGAATAGAAAGTGCGCAGAATTGGACGAGAGTCAGAGCACATTTCAGTTCTATAAGTTCATTTTGCTTACTTCTTCAATGTTTGAAACCCAAGATTAGAAATAAAATCCTAGCATTATTCTTTTATACTTTATTAAAACTTTCACAGTGTTCAACATGGTGCGAAATTTTTATTTTTTATTTTCAACTATGTTATAGTTGTAGAAAAATCCGAACTACATAAATATCTGTTACATCATCAGTGATGGCAAGGAAAATGGAAAATATCTGTTGGATCCTTTGTAACAGATTCTTGAGAATAGTTCCTGATAGGTTCATATTTCCCTATTTTTTCTAATGCTGGATCCAGTACATAGCTCTGAAATGTCTGCATTTATGACATTGGTCAAAAACTCAAAAATCTCTAATCATAATTAAACAGAACTTCATGTATAGCACTATAACTCACATTTCCTTTTATGATTAAGCCAATAGCGAAGGGTGCTAGGAATCCACAAGTATTTGATGCAGCATTTGTGATGCCATACATGGTACCAGCGTAATGAGGACTCAGTGTAATGTGATTCATCTGGTTTCCTGCATAAGTCGCACCACCAAATGCTCCAGTAATGGCTAATAGTAGTATGATGGCTAATCGATCACATCCAACCCATGCAATAGCTACCAGACCTGCAGAAGGAACTACAGCAGCTGTAAAAAAAATCATTACACCATTAAATATTGTACAAAAGCAGTATAGAAGACAACTGTCAACATAGAAATAATAATAATATTTTTAAGTTCATTTTTAAACAGGTTTTGAGAGATGGTTGCTTGCTTGTGTGTATTTAGATTCATTTGTAAGCAATCACTAATAACCAAACTAGAAGCATCAGGATGTTTATATTATCATAAACACTTATGCTTAGTTTGTATTTAGTATATTTTCACACATATTTACATTACACTACGGACAATATGTTGTTGTTTAGTCAACTGTCAGAAGACAGGTCTGAATCTCACAAGTGATACTGACAAGCACCACTTATGAGGCAACGAGGCTAGGAGATAATGGGGTAGGATGGCCAATTCCTTTCCCCCTTCATTGCATACATCACTGAATAGCTACATATTACACTAATTAGACAGCAGATACATACAAACAATTGTTTTTCCTCTGACACATATCAGGCAGTATGTTCGATTAGTATCATAGGAAATTATTCTTTGTTATTTAAAATAACATACACAAATATTCTATAAAATTTCAATAAATGTATTTAATATTTTAAAATATAAAGGCCCCCCCCCCTCCCCCGGTGTCGGTAACTCTATAGCATCTATTAGCACTTTATGGTTGTGCTAACAGGTGGAGTTACTTGTCAAAAATGTGATGCTGAAATTTGTGTTCAGGTTACTGCCCAGCAGTCCTGATATATTGTATTTTATATTTTTGAAGATTGACTAATTAATATTAACCTGACACACTCACATTCATACAAATTTCCAGGCTCTAGACACCCAGGCAATTTTTCTTCTTAAAAAAAAAATTCACTGAGAATCGAGCCTGGGACCTCCAGATCTGGAAGCCAGCATGCTGACCAACAGACCACGGAGACAGTCTAAATTTAAAAGTAGCTCTATTTTTTTTTTTTAGTTTTTTTTATTGACTATGCTATAACAACTACAAACCTACAAAGCAAACTAAAAAAAAAGTAATTGTGTCAAGACATACCTAGGGAATTGAAGACTTTATAAGAATTGAGGACAGATAAAAAGCCCTTTTCTATGAGCCAGTCAGCTATATGACTAAATGCGACGCCCAACACCCAGCCTGTCACATATGGTAATGTAGACAGCATGCTATTCTGTAAAATAACAAGAAACATTAAAATTAATAAATACCTGCTATTTTCTTAACTGTCTGATTCGAAAATAAGTAAAGCCATACGACTGATATTTATATTATGTAGAAGTGAGAAGTATTACACTCAATAACACTTTATAGGAAAAAAAAAGTTTAAGGTTCGAGTCCAAGCAACATGATTTTTGTATTTTTATTTTAAAGACGTTACAAAAGTTATTCAATTGGTAAGATTATTGATTCGGCAATAATGGAGCAAACCACAACGAAACAAACAATTGAGGACAGTTTTTGCAAAACTTGCTAACTGCAAAATTAGCTAAATTGAGATTTTGATGAATTCGTTAACATAAGGCAGGCCTCTACATGATGTTAAAGGCATCTTAGTAAAATTTGATTATTTCTCTTCATTGTAGTGTGTCAAAGTGTGATCGTTTTTCCAAAACTTGCTTTCTGCTATGTAAGAGTTACAGCAAAATTTTGCTTACTACAGCGTTTTGTCTCTCCTGTAAAATTTAGTTTTTTCAGTTAGCATGTTTTGCAAAAACGGTCCTCTTGTACAAAACCACGAAAGAAATCTAAGTTTCAAAAGCAAGTCTATCAAACTCCTGCTTTATCTATAAAAAATATCACAAAATCTATTAGAGATGCCAATGACTAACTTTCAGATATTTGTTCCTTTCTGAACATTGTCCTGAGATTCATTACTCAATTTGTTTTTTATTTACTGCATACATTCCTATTAAAATACAATCAAAATAATTTATAGTGATAGTACAAAGAGAACATTTGTTTGTATATTAACTGAAGACAAACTGTTTTCTTTCTGGAACAAAATTTGAATTTCTGTTTTATGGTCACTATAAGTTTGCCATTTTATCAATCATTTACTATTATAATTTGGTGAGAGACAGAAAATTAGGCATTGAGAAAGAGAGAGAACAAAGACTAGCAATCTGAAGATGGTGAACTCGTACATTCTTGCTGAAACCAGTCCAAGGTAAAATACTATAATAATTTCAATATTAACACAGTAAAGTTAAGAAGTTGTTAATTTAACAGATCATTAGTGATACATAAGTGTTAAAAGTGTGTAATCAAGAATAAGCAAATAAAAATGAGATAAACAAAAACATGAAAGAAAGACTATCATTAGTAGAGCACCTAAGCTTCTAGAATCAATATAGTCTACAATGAATATGTAAGAAGAAAAGTAGGGTGAGGAGAGAATTTTTTTGGACTGAAACAGGGTTCCTAAAGTGGATGGCCATGTTATTCAGATAGCTGAAGAAAGATGACCAAATTACATATTGGATCATATCGGGCAATGAAGGAAATGAACTTGATCACAGAGTATTCTCAGGATCATCTATAATTTTCTTTCAATGTGAAATTTTTTTCTTTAATGACTTGTTCCATATATACATAAATAAAATAAATTATTAACATAAAAATTATTTACTAATAAGAGTATATTATAATATACCTAAACAATTTTAAACATAAAATATACCAAATAAGAAATACACACTTTCACAGATAGGAAAAGTTTCCTTATTATGTTGCTCAGTTTACAATTTCAAATATATTACCTGAGTAATATCGAAGTTTAAAACATTTTTCATGTACGTTGGTAATTCTGTCAGCTGAGTATAAAATGCCCAAGACATTCCACATTGAGTCACCAAAATTGCCCACATAGGAACAGACGTCAGTATATGTTTCCATGGTATACTTCTGCGTGCCATCTAAAAAGAAATGGTAGTAAAAATTATATCATTATTGATATGAACAACAGTTCCTAAATTTTAAATAAATTAATTATTATAACTTGTACAAACCATTTTTTAACAAGGTCCCATCTGGCTCTTGACTTTATGTGTAGTGCAACTCAATGGCTCAAATTTAATTCAACTAAACCATTCCTACGAGGGGGATCCAGGAAACAACGACCGTTCACGCATACCCGCCACACAGCTGACTCCCCTTCCTTGTTTGAAGGTCAACTGGCTTCCTTAACATGTGTTCTCATAATGTTGTGAGTACTCGTTGCAACAAGTCGCCATTGTGCATTTTGTGTTACTTCAAAATGAATGACGTGATTGATAATCCCGCTGACTGTGAGGTGAGGAGTGTGATTTGATTTTTGAATGCCCGACATTTGAAACCTGCAGAAATTTACCGGCAATTGAAAGAAGTGTATGGTGATACTGTAATGAATGAAAGAAATGTGAGAAAATGGTGCGAAATGTTCAACAATGGGCGAACAAATGTCCACGATGAAACTCGACCCGGGCGCCCATCACTCATCACAGAAGACCTGAAGACTAAAGTGAACGACAGAATCTTGCAAGACAGGCACACATCACTCGACGAATTGCATATTGCCTTTCCTGACATTTCTCGTTCTTTGCTTGGTGAAGTTGTGTCGCAACATCTTGGCTACCACAAAATCTGTGCACGATGGGTTCCACGGCAACTGAGTGACCAACACAAAACTCAGAGAATGGCCTCAGCATTGACATTCTTGATGCGATATCACACAGATGGAGACGCCTTTCTTCATCAAATTGTGACTGGTGATGAGACCTGGGTGTCTCACAACACCCCAGAGACCAAGCACCAATCACGTCAGTGGCATCATCCCTCATCACCCAAGAAACCGAGAAAATTCAAACAGACTCTCTCAACACAAAAAGTCATGGCTACTGTCTTTTGGGATCGCAGAGGTGTTCTTTTGCTGGATTTCATGCGAAAAGGCACTACGATCAATGCAAATCGTTATTGTGAGACTTTACAAAAACTACGGCGAGTCATCCAAAATAAGAGGCGAGGAATGCTTTCGAGAGGAGTTGTGCTTCTTCACGACAACGCCCGCCCGCACACTGCTGCTTCAACTCGAGAATTGCTGGATCAATTCGGTTGGGAAATCTTTGATCATCCGCCCTATAGTCCAGACCTTGCTCCTGGCGATTTTCACCTTTTCACTAAGCTGAAAGACTTTCTGGGTGGTACGCGTTTTGGAAGTGATGAAGAGTTGAAGAAGACAGTGAACACCTGGCTTAATGAACTGGCGGCAGAGGAGTATAACACGGGAATTCTAAAGCTAGTGAACAGATACGACAAATGTTTAAATGTTGGTGGTGATTATGTAGAGAAGTAAAGGAAGCTTCAGTTATGTAACAGACTTTGTTTTTTCAAATAAATACTTTTTTTTTAATTATTACAACAAAACGGTCGTTATTTCCTGGATCCCCCTCGTATATCAAAATAGTACATGTTTTTGACTAAAAGGGAGGTAATCTATTGTGGATTTAATGTGTGTTAAGAGTTTTAATGAGTTAGGGAAAAAAATAACATCAGTTTAGCAGTTAAAATGGCAAAATTACACATTACAAATATACACATATACAGTAAAACTCCATTTTAACTTTACTGTTTTTAAGGAATAATCTGTGAAGTTCCTGCCAAATTATCATAAGAATAATGTAATTAATTCTTGCTTTTAAGGAAGCCAGTTCAAGGAAAATCCTATTTTTAAGAAATACTTTTCAAGTGGATTTTGTAATAATGAAGCCCGAAATATCGAATTGACTTTCAATAATCAATAGTACTAGTATATTCAATAGTGCATCTCAACCAATAGTAATGTGGCACCAATATTCTTTATAGTCTTGCTTTGCGTTGGTTTGTTCTCGCGAGTTGTGTGGATTCTGTTTTCAAATTTTTTTGTTAGTTTATGCATCATTATAATGGCAACTAAATGGAAGAAATTAACTATCAGACGGAAAGTGAAAATAATAAGGGAAGTCGAGATTAATCCCCAAATAACACTACAGCATATGGCAAAAAGGCATGGTCTGCCAATTACTTCATTACTGAGAATACTGAAGAAGAAATAAGAAATTTTCAATGCTGAGTTTCAGTGTGGTTTGGGTTGAACCAGGCGGGAAAACAATCATGTCTCACCATTCGAAGAGTTAGAAAATATTGTAATGAAATATATTGTAAATAATAATTGTAGGGCTAATTAAATAATTATGTTTGATATGTAACACATATGTTAGTACTAGTTATTTTAGCCTTTCCTTCCCATTTTATGTAATCTGCTTTTAAGGAAGAAGAAAGTAATTCCTCAGAGATTCGTTAAAAGGAATTCAACTGTACATGTAATTGTGATGAAGAAAATTTGTTGCCTGTTTTGAGACATTCTTAGTTTTCACTATATCTATCACATACATTTATTGCACAAACATGAGCTGACATGATTCTGAATTTCAATTGTTCACATCTTCAGTATGCCCTGCATTGTTAATGTATTTAGATTTGAAATGTTCCACATCTGGCTTTAGTCAGTTTGTTTTGAATGTGGTTTGGTTAACCTTACAAATAATTTAAGTATGGAATTATTTTTGGTAGGCACACTAATATGGTATGATTAGTGTACGGTAATGAATTACTAGTGTTTATTACTATTATGAAAAGCAATGCCTAATGACACTAAGTATCAATGCCATAGCAGAGTCCTCTTTATATAGCTAATGGCCGAATCCCACAAATAACAATTAGAGAAGAATTCATGCCGAAAACACAGGTTTATGCAGTGAATTTTTATTAATTTGTTATACGAGATAGTTTTATGTCTAATCTGTATCTATTAATATATTCAGGGATTTTCAATGAAATACACGTTTTCAGCATCAATGACACCGAATAAGTGTTTCCAGGCATACCATGTGTGCAGTGATTTATTCTGTACTATTGGAGAGATTTTGTTCATATTCAGTATCCGCACGCCAATTCTTACAAGAATTATGCACGAGAAATATCAACAATTTTTATTAATAAATTGATAAGCTGTTCTTTGAAAAAGCACCACAAAATTAAAATTTGCTCAAAGTATATTTCACACCTGCGTAAAATTTGTTTTCGTAAGGTGAACAGACAAATGAAACGTTTTACAAAGTATGTCTTCAAAAATGTCTGCGTCAGCTAAAGTAATTGTTATTTACATAGTTATGTCTTCCAATCTAATACTTCTAGGAATTAAATGTATAAATAATTAATGCATCCATTTCTACAGGGTTGGAGCAAAAGTCATAGCAACTATTTTTTTTCTGAAGTCAATCGATGGTATCACGAGATATCATATATCATGTGTCATATGGCATCCATAGTATATGGTGGCATCACTAGATGGTAATGTGGCATAATTATGATTGTTGCACAGAAGGCAATTCAGTTGTGAGTCCACTGCCATGCTGTGCATCTATAGAACTAGTATGTGGTTGCATCACAACAGGTATGACAGTGTGATGTGGTTATCACATAGAAAACAATATTATATGTAACACGTAATGCAGTTGTGAGTCGACTGCCGTGTAAATATGAGTAGCATGATGCTGTGTCATTTATGGATGTTTGATCTCTATCTTATCCTACATTACCCCACTAACACAATACTGTCCTTTTATGTAGCACATGCACATACCCTGCCCTTTCAAGTAGCATGATGCTGTGCCGTTTATGGATGTTTGGTCTCTACTCTACTCTACTCTACCCTATTAGTACACATTCCCTGCCCTTTCATTTGCATATTTCAAAGTATTGAATTGCATTTTCACAACAAAAAAAGTTGCCAAGACTCATGCCCCAACTCTCATATACGAATTCAAATTAAAAATTAATGCAACCCTTGCTGTTATAGAAAAAGAGCAAAAGAAAGACTTTATTTTTCTGTAAAAAAATAATACCAACAGAATTATTCCTCCAAATGAAAAATTCATATATTAGGGCTTCAAGACGTTGAAGTAAATTTATTATTTTGAAAAGTTAATGTTGCCTTAGCCATTACGAAGATAGAGAAGGAAAAGAATTATTTTTTGTATAAGTCAAACATGTACTCTCTAAAATAGTTTATCGTCAGAAGTAATTAAAAAACCAGGCATGATTGTAGAATTCTATAAAAGGATCAGATCCTTTTTTATTTGTAATGCACCCATTTCTACATGCAATGTCTGTACTGGGATATTATTTTACATGGTTGGTCACTTGCTAAGTAATATATTATTAGAGTTATCTTTATAAATCACTAATGTACGAAATGGAAATATAAAAATTGGAGATTTATCCTTCGAAGAGGTGGAAAAATTCAAATATCTTGGAGCAACAGTAACAAATATAAACGACACTCGGGAGGAAATTAAACGCAGAATAAATATGGGAAATGCGTGTTATTATTCGGTTGAGAAGCTCTTATCATCCAGTCTGCTGTCCAAAAATCTGAAAGTTAGAATTTATAAAACAGTTATATTACCGGTTCTTCTGTATGGTTGTGAAACTTGGACTCTCACTCTGAGAGAGGAACATAGGTTCAGGGTGTTTGAGAATAAGGTGCTAAGGAAAATATTTGGGGCTAAGCGGGATGAAGTTACAGGAGAATGGAGAAAGTTACACAACACAGAACTGCACGCATTGTATTCTTCACCTGACATAATTAGGAACATTAAATCCAGACGTTTGAGATGGGCAGGGCATGTAGCATGTACGGGCGAATCCAGAAATGCATATAGAGTGTTAGTTGGGAGACCGGAGGGAAAAAGACCTTTAGGGAGGCCGAGATGTAGATGGGAGGATAATATTAAAATGGATTTGAGGGAGGTGGGGTATGATGATAGAGACTGGATTAATCTTGCACAGGATAGGGACCGCTGGCGGGCTTATGTGAGGGCGGCAATGAACCTTCGGGTTCCTTAAAAGCCATTTGTAAGTAAGTAAGTATATCTTTTTAATATTTCTAATGAGTTTAAAAACCTATTTCCGTAAATAATAAAATATTATTAAATACCGGTACAATTATTGCAACATGTAAGTAGCTACTTTTTTTTTTTTTGTAAAATTATGTACGTAAATCTACTTCAACAATGTAGTTAATAAATAAAGTCATAATAATACTTTATGGGATAAAAAATACGTACTGTTCGTAATGCAGAAAACAAAAATGTATCTTTTAATGTGACTGCGCAGTAAATGGTTGATTTATGAACAAGTTTTGAATAGTAGTTTAAGAATATAAAGCTATAAATGAGAATATCAATAACATTATAAAAGAAGAGAACAGTTGTAAAATGCGTATAATATAATATGAAAAACTGTATTATCTTCCTGACAATGAATTTTAAAATTTTCACTTATATTCCATGATAAAATGAAGTGATTGCCTGGATAGCAGTGTCATATTCAATGATAATCTTAGCATGACCAGGTGAAATTGTTCAAGTTTCGTTACACACGTTTTGAGAAATCCAAGATTTTCCACATAGTGAAATTAATTTGCCAGTGAATATTTTTAGCTTAAAATTATTTTCAAGTACCGTATTTTTCCTTCTTACCTTGATTTTTATGTCATACTTTCACATTGGTATAACTACAATAAAATTTTATCAAAACGTATGTGCTGTCAGAGGGTTTCATCATTCATTCATGAAATACTAACCAAATGGCTTTCACCAACTTGTGAGATTATATAATTCCTTTCCTCAGCTGAAATGCGTGGATGTGATGATGGTGTGTCAAAAACTAAAAAAAACCATGCTAGGAACCATATAACTCCAAGACCTCCAAATAAATAAAATGATAATGGCCAGCCACCAAGGAACTCCAAAGAGCATAAATAACCTGCTAAAGGCATTGATATCATTGTTCCAAAATTTGCACCTGAAATGAAGGGGAAAAAAAGCATTTTACACTTTCAAATAACTATAAAATAAATAAATAAAATTGGTTCTTAGGGAATATCAATTAATGGTACCATGCAAAATATAATAAAATAATTTATAAGAATAATCAACTATTAATAATGTTTCTCATAGTTATAACAGACATTTATAGCAGAGCTAGTCAGAAGTGGGAGATAAACACTATTATAGCACAGTCTACCATATACAGTCACAAAGCTCAATATGTAGGAAATATGCATCCATAGATAGTTGCTAACCACTAGGCTCGCTACTATCGCCTCATCACAGACAATGCGAAATAGTACCGGCACAGTCCATTGTTCCTAGTACTCTCATCATCTCAAGCTTCGTGACTATATGTACTAAACTGTAATTATAGTTTGTCTCCTTTCATCAACCAATAATAATATAATTCATGTGTGGATTTATGTGATTAGGGAAAAAAGAGTGTAGATCCCAATCTATGTGTAGTTTGTTCAGATGTCATGACGACTTAACTTGCAGACACACTCCGGCCTCATCTAGTTTTTGTAAACCATTTCATCTGTATGGTTTCACAGAAAATGTTAATCTTTATTGCAAATTACTTGTTGCTTCCTAAGCTTACCTGCATAGACGTATGAAGCAAACTTACTCCTCTCTAATGGTGGAATCCAGCGAGCAAGCATTACATGCATGGAAGGAAATGTGACACCCTGCAACATGAAATACAGCCTGGCTATAGGTAATTCGTTATCTCGTGAAATCAAACGCATTCGTGTGCCATAGCTCACAGTAAGAACCTTATGGTGGGGGTAAGCGAGCTATCTAGCTTGCTTTCTTCCCCTCATATGCAGGAAGGTTTCATGAGATACTGAATAGTCTATACCAAGTTGTTCAAAGAATACATACCACAAGAATAACAGCATCTGTAACTCGAATTCATTGTTTTATTATCTATTTCTTTCTCAGATATAATTACACATTACAGTCAACTTCACATCAGGCTGCTCATGCAATTTAGTTCACTTTTCTATCATTGCTGTTTTCATGATCTATTATTCAACTGGAATATAACAATCCCGATAAAAATAATCACAGAATAAAAACATATACGGTACATAATTTTCAACTCAGAAGTACATGAATTATGCAAGTGAAATAAAGTTACAAAACTGACAACACATATACAACCAATGTCAATATACCACTACCATTATTTTAAAATGTAATATTACAATCACTGCTCTGAAGAATACACACTAATATTATTCCCAAACTTTTAAAATACGAAACACTATCTAAAATTTGTAGAGGATTTCTTTTAAGTGCATTCATAGGTAGAGAAGAAGACTGTAAAAAAAAAAAAAAAAAAAAAAAAAAAGAGATGAAGGAAGGAGAGGTTTCTAACAGATTATAGTGAGTGCAGAAGAAGAAATGAAATTTACGTTAATATTAAGAAACCATAGGCCTATGTTACTTTTTTACTATGAGACCTGGGTTCAAGCCCCTGTACGACCAAGTGAAATTTGTGATTTATAAAGACAGTATTTCGCTGGTTCGAGTCCTCCTGGGGAATTTTCTCATGAAATTTCAGTCAGTGTATGGGACCAATGCCCACCCAGTATCATGATGAATTTCGGGAGCCAAGATAAATAGAAAAATCCGATTATAGAAACCACCTATAATGGCTGGGGAGATTATCGTACTAATCACATGACACTTCCATTCTGATTGAAGGATCATTCACTTCTGCTAAGCATATGGACATGACATCAGCAGCTGACCCTTCATGGGCTGTGCCAAGGACCGGATTTAATATAAAGCAAACTGTGTTTAGAGAAGAATTTTAGGGCTCTTCCATTTTGCATACCAGAAATACAAAATTTATCAGGTGGTTATAATTAAATTGACTGTGTTCTGTGTGGTACAGCACAGACTATAATGATCTTAGGAGTGTGAAACCTCATAGATATGCTAACAAAGCAATGCGCTCGCGAATTATGCAAACAAAAATAATTAGTTCCAAGTCTTGCCACCAGGTGAAAATATGGCGCTGTAAGTAGTCATAATTCGCGAGCGCATTGCAAGGAAGAGTCCACGATTACCCCAGGTTGCCTTAGATTTGCAGTGTATGTAAAAGTCTGTAATTTAGGATATTTGAAAATACAAACATTATTAGAATGTTTTATCATCACTTAAGAAAAAATTAAAAAATAAGTATGGTATTCATGTTTACACCACCAGCTGTTGACTACCATGATTAATGAATCATAATTGTTTAAATCTTATAAGTTGACAAAAGAGCAACTTAGTCCATTCCAGCAGTATTGCACTGTGTAATCAATTTCTTAGAAGTACACAGATTCCTGTATTTCGATTTTAATTAATTGTTAGTGTTGGCATTTGTAATTATAAAAAGAAACTACAATTGAAGGACTTGGTGAAATAAGGGCCCATCCTACTCTTCCACCAAATTATTATTATTATTATTTTTTTTTTTTTGCAAAATATGATAGCAGACACAATCTAGTGTATACGTTCACGAGTTCAATGTACTGATTCTCTTTTTGGCGGAAGAAGAATAGTTTTTACCAAGCCCTTCAATTATCCAGCAGGTGATTATACAGAAATGTAATAGCAATCAAGAAAAGCTGTAATGGTAGACACTAAATGTTCAAGTTGATAAAGTTCTTTGTGGTACTCCTCATTCTACTAACATCTTAATCTAAGTTATATATATTATAACAAAGATAATTTCTAAAGCCTTACCTCTCCAAGTCCCTCTAAAACACGGATGAATATAAAAAACGACGTTCCTAGTCGGGCTGCAAATGGACTGATGATAGTGAGGATGCCAGTAATAAGAACGCCTAGACCAAACACTAGCTTTGCTCCATAAAGCTCTGCAAGTCGTCCTCCAGGAATTTGAGTCAAAACATATCCATAAAAAAAGGAACCAAGAATTATCCCTTGTGTAGATTCATCCCATACAAATTCTCCATCTGGCTGTAACAAAAAAAATATATAAATTAGTTAGCTACTTACTGAATTACGTCTTTTAATTATTAATCTGATTTCATTTTATTACATTACAATAACTGATTATTATTAATGTATATTCTATATTTACTTACATTGATTTTAATATATTCAAACAATAAACAAAGATAAAAATTAAGATTAAAAATGTAATGGATATAATAATTATAAACCAATGCAATCTTTCTCTTACTCTTTCTATGGGGTGAAATTGAAAAGTTCGTGGCCAGAGACATAGATGGCATTGAAAACGTGTCAACAATGCCGCCATTGTTAGTGGCCATTTTACATTACTTTAAGCACGAAAAATCATAGTTTTCTGTTGACTACATTTTGTACAGTTTAATTTTGAAGTTAGTGCGCAGAACAGATTGGCAAAAATGAAAAATATCGAGTTCATGCTGTCATTAAATCTGTGCACCGGAGGTAAAGATATTATGTCTTTTTTTTTTTTTTTTTTACGAAATTGAGATGTTTGTATATTTTTATTTTATTTTTCGCGCTCTTTTCAGTGGTACAAAGCACTAACTCCTACGCATAATAATAAGTGATTTAGCCTATTGGAAAGGGTACTATGTGCCATATGATATCGAGGTAAAGAGCACTTTCAATTGTCTCTCCTGTAAAATTCAATATTTGTGACATAGTGCCCTTTACCTCTGGTATATAGAAATATTTCGCAAAAAGGGAAGTCCAACAGAAATTAAAGCAGATATGGATGCTACACTGCAGGAATCTGTTCTAGTGTTTTCGAATGTGAAAAAATGGGCAGCACCATTTAAACATGGTCGAAAGAGTGTGGAAGACGACTCCTGCAGTTGACAGACGTCCAGTAACAGTAACAAGTGAAGAAACCACAGAAAATATCCACGATATGATGTTGAATCACCATAGACTGAAAGTGCGGAAAATTAGCAAGAGTATGTATAACTCAGCTGAATGGGTGCGCCATATCTTAGTCAATATCTTGGGCATATCCAAGGTCTCTGCAAAGTGGGTTCCACGTTTGTTAACACCGGAACAAAAGCATATCCGATGTCAAATTTGAGGGATTTTCTGGTCAGATTCGAGAAAAATACGTCCGATTTTTTAGGCAGTTTGTGATCACTGGTGAAACCTGGATACACTATTACATACCAGAGACAAAATAGCAGCCGAAACAATGGAAGCACAGTGATTCTCCACCTCCAAAAAAGCAAAAGCTGTTCAATTGGCTGGGGAAGTCATAACATCTGTGTTCTGGATTCTAAGAGAACAATCATGATTGACTATTGAGCAAAGGGGACAATAATAACCGGAGAAAATTATTCAAATCTCCTGCAGCCATTGAAAGGGAAAATTCGCGAGAAGAGGCCGAGTATGGTCAAGAAAGAAGTGTTCTTTCATCACGACAATGTACCTGCTCAACGTCTGCAATCACAGTAGCTAAACAATACGAACTACGGTTAAAATTGTTCCTGCACACTCCCCTGCTCATCATATCTCGCACCCTCAGACTTCTTTCTTTTCCCGAACTGAAACCCACTTGACTGGGAAGAAATTTTCGTCAAACGAGAAGGTTAGCACAGCAGCAGAAGGCTTTTTTTCAGACCTCAAGGAATCTGTGTACAAGATGGGTACAGCAACATTGCAGCACTGGTGGACTGAGTGTGTGACTCTCAGGGGAGATTACGTTGAAAATAAAGATTGTTTCAAAATAATCCTAGTTTAATTTCTAATGAACTTTCCAAACAATCCTCGTAGATTGTTATTTACGAAAATTTCTGCAGCTAGGATAATGAAAAATATTTAAATGCCTGACAGCTGTATATTAATGTATCGAAATGCTTAATAATTTTCAATCATCTATTAAAAAAAAAGTTAGGTGATCAAAATATGCTACAGAAAGGTAAAAGATACATGTTGCTTTTCAATGGCCCCAAACATAGGCAACTAAATTTTACTAGTGAAACAGAATTTTAATCTATTTCTGAGATGGGATTACTTGTAAAGCAGAATTCATTATCCTAAGGATAGTTGATAAATGAGGATAATTACTAGTTTTTAGATACCAAGGAATAAAAACAGGGATTAACCAACAGACATGCACGTAATTCAGGATTAGCCAACAGAGGCATGCATGTGATTTAGATATCAAGGACATCTTTGCAAATTAGCCAATACAGCCATGCATGTGATTTAGTCATCGAAAAACAACATTGGGGACCAGTCAACGGAGCCATCTGCACCTGACTTAGATACTGAAGTACACCATCAGGTATTAGCCAGCAGAGCCATCTGCATCTGATTTATATACCGAAAGACACCGTCGGGTGTTAGCCATCAGAGCCATGCACATGATTTCGTTACTGAAGGACATCACCAGGGATTAGCCAACAGAGCCGTCACCACTGATTTAGATACCAAAGGACACCATCAGAAATTAACCAACACAGCCATCTGCACCTGAAAGTAGGAGTTGTAAGTGAACAATACAAAGGGCACTCAGAATTTTGCTTACGATATTAGTAACGCAAATGCCATCAAGTTCTTTTATAAATCATCACATAGCATCCCGTAATCTACCTCTTTCCTGAAGGAAACCCTATTTAAGTATTTTTGTCCAAAACACCCATAACTCTAGTTCAAATTTTAACACACAGAACACAGCATGTCGATTCTAGTACTATTTTCCAGAAACTTCTTTCATTAAAATAGGGAATATAGAGGCCAATAACATAACTTAAAATGAAAACAGTTCGTGATTCTTCAAACAATCATAAAGGTACAAAATCGACAATGTTACTACATGGCGACATTTATAAAGTTATTACGGCAAAAATACAAGTTTTTTCTTTTTCCTATTTGGAAATTATGAACATTTTCAGAATTCAGAGGTCAGTAAAGGATTGAAACAAGAATATTAATATTTCAACATTGCATGAAATGTAATTCCCGAGTTTAAGAAGAATATGTGATGGACAAATCAACAATCAGTGTTGAAGGCAGGCTTTCTTGGGATACTACTGGTACCATATCTTTTGTATTACTTCCATCATTTTTCCATAATTCACATTCAATCAGTGTAGAAAGCAATAGGAAATTTACTGGTTACTGCAACATATCTTCTCAGGAGACCAACTTCAAAGGAAACTTTTGCCAAACATTCCAGAGAATAAAGGAATCTTTATAGAGTTGACACTGATACCCAGGTCACCAGTAATTGCGTAAGATGAGAATTAATTGCACTATCTTCAAATTCCAATTGAACTTGTTTCTTATAGTATATTTGTGAAGTTCAGTATATGGAATGTTATAAAAATACTGAATGTCAGTTAATGGGTTCCATTTCAATAGGCATGACATTCCTTACAACTATTTTACATTGTGTTTGGAAGAAGAGACGAACCCTATAGAGAGGCTTAGTTGGATCCATTTATCTGCCTTCATCTCCCCTCTTCCATACAAATATTAAAAATTAAGTTAAAGCATTCCCAAAATAATTTACTAGTTTCTTTTAAATTTACTGCTACTCATATATTTAGTTCACAACATTTAGCAAAGATTGTAGACTGTTCTGAATTCGGCACCTTCTCTGACTTGCAAATAGGCAGTCCACTACACCGAAAAGTTTAGAAAGATCAACTGAAAGATAAAAGATACTTACTTACTTACTTACTTACAAATGGCTTTTAAGGAACCCGAAGGTTCATTGCCACCCTCACATAAGCCCGCCATCGGTCCCTATCCTGTGCAAGATTAATCCAGTCTCTATCATCATATCCCACCTCCCTCAAATCCATTTTAATATTATCCTCCCATCTACGTGAGCGTGGTGCCGACCACACCACCTCATTCTAGTGCCGAGGTCATGGAAAGCATGGGGCTCTACCTCCATGCCCCCATATGCCTTCATGGCATGTTATGGGGATACCTTTTTACCTCCCATCTATGTCTCGGCCTCCCCAAAGGTCTTTTTCCCTCTGGTCTCCCAACTAACACTCTATATGCATTTCTTGATTCACCCATATGTGCTACATGCCCTGCCCATCTCAAACGTCTGGATTTAATGCTCCTGATTATGTCAGGTGAAGAATACAATGCGTGCAGTTCTGCGTTGTGTAACTTTCTCCATTCTCCTGTAACTTCATCCCGCTTAGCCCCAAATATTTTCCTTAGCACCTTATTCTCAAACACCCTTAACCTATGTTCCTCTCTCAGAGTGAGAGTCCAAGTTTCACAATCATACAGAACAACCGGTAATATAATTGTTTTATAAATTCTAACTTTCTGATTTTTTTGACAGCAGACTAGATGATAAAAGTGTCTCAACCAGATAACAACACGCATTTCCCATATTTATTCTGTGTTTAATTTCCTCGTGAGTCTCATTTATATTTGTTACTGTTGCTCCAAGATATTTGAATTTTTCCACCCCTTCGAAGGATAAATCTCCAATTTTTATATTTCCATTTCGTACAATATTCTGGTCACGAGACATAATCATATAATTTGTCTTTTCAGGATTTACTTCCAAACCAATTGCTTTACTTGCTTCAAGTAAAATTTCCGTGTTTTCCCTAATCGTTTGTGGATTTTCTCGTAACATATTCACGTCATCCGCATAGACAAGAAGCTGATGTAACCCGTTCAATTCCAAACCCTGCCTGTTATCCTGAACTTTCCTAATGGCATATTCTAAAGCGAAGTTAAAAAGTAAAGGTGATAGTGCATCTCCCTGCTTTAGCCCGCAGTGAATTGGAAAAGCATCAGATAGAAACTGACCTATACGGACTCTGCTGTATGTTTCACTGAGACACATTTTAATTAATCGAACTAGTTTCTTGGGAATACCAAATTCAATAAGAATACCATATAATACTTCCCTCTTAACCGAGTCATATGCCTTTTTGAAATCTATGAATAACTGATGTACTGTACCCTTATACTCCCATTTTTTCTCCATTATCTGTCAAATACAAAAAATCTGATCAATAGTAGATTTATTACGCATAAAACTGCACTAATGATCCCCAATAATTTCATCTACGTACGGAGCTAATCTTCTCAAAAGAATATTGGACAAAATTTTGTACGACGTCAACAAAAGTGATATTCCTCGAAAGTTACTACAGTTGGTTTTGTCCCCCTTCTTAAAAATAGGTACAATTATGGACTCCTTCCATTGTTCTGGTACAATTTCCTTTTCCCAAATAGCAAGTACAAGTTTATAAATTTCGCTATATAATGCACTTCCACCCTCTTGTATTAATTCTGCTGGAATTTGATCGATACCTGGAGACTTGTACTTTTTCAGATTTTCTATCACAATTTCGACTTCTGAATGCGTGGGTTCGGGTATAAATGGCTCAGCAGTTTGTATTTCAATTTCGTCCCGATCATTTCTATTTGGCCTATGTACATTTAGTAGTTGCGCAAAATAGTTTTTCCATCTGTTTAGGACTGATGGAGAGTCTGCAAGCAAGTCACCATTCTCATCCTTGATCACATTTACATGGCTGATATCCGTTCTTAAATTCCTTTATACCCTTATATAAATCTCTAATGTTTTTATTCTTACTATTTGTTTCTACCTCATTCAGTTTTTTCTTCAAGTAACCTCTCTTTTTATTCCTAAGTGTACGACTTGCTTCCCGTCTTTCATTGAAATAATTATCTCTCTTCTCAACTGGATCCTGTAAGAATTTCAATTTTGCCTGTTTCCTTTTTTCTACTGCAATGCAACAATCTTCATCAAACCACGGTTTCTTTTTCTTAGTTTCATAATAACCTATGCTCTGCTCAGCTGCAATTTTGATACTATCTCTGATATTTTCCCACACGCTGTTAAATCTAATTCTTTCTCAACTTCATCGGAACTTTCTAACGTGGCAAATCTATTCGAAATTTCGACCTGATAATTTTGCTTAGTTTCCTCGTCCTTTAATTTCAAAATATTGAATTTAGTAATATTAACTTGTTGCTCTATTCGCTTGGCTACTGATAGTCTTTCTCTTAATTCTCCAATTACCAAATAATGGTCAGAATTACAGTCTGCACCCCTGAAAGTTCGAATGTCTACTATACTAGTATGTCTCCGTTTATCTATCAAGATGTGATCTATTTGGTTGTGTGTCAATCCATCTGGAGAAGTCCAAGTATATTTATGTATATCCTTATGGGGGAATGTTGTACTTTTGACAATTAAATTTTTCGATGTGGCAAAGTTGACTAATCTAACTCCATTGTCACTACTAATTACGTGTAGGCTCTCTTTTCCAATAGTTGGTCTAAAAATATCCTCCCTTCCTACTTTAGCGTTGAAATCCCCCAATAAAATTTTCATGTGATATCTAGGTAACTGATCAAAAGTATGTTCCAATTCCTCATAGAAACTATCCTTTATATGGTCGTCTTTCTCTTCTGTAGGGGCGTGAGCATTTATAACTATGATGTCTATGATGATAGAAAAGAAAAATATACCTCAGCCCTCGAAACCTGATATCAGAACAGAAGAAAAGAAGAGATTGTCAAGTGACACCAGAAAAGTGAAAAGACGTAAATGGAAGTAATGTCGATTTCGGCTTAGGAATCCATGGTTTCCAACCACATACTCATCAGATATGAGCAATACTAAATGTGACATGTTTCCCTTTTCACATAGCCTCTGGAAAGGCCTATTATAGTTACAGCCTCAAAATGTGAACTTACCTGTAATTCTGTTGCATTTGAGTACTCTACAGGACAGACATCAGAGAAGTTTGAACTATTTGATTTGGGAATGGCAGTATTGTTCACCATCGCCACAATAGCAACTGACAGATTCACTCTCATTGCATAAACATTGGCAAATCCCAGGAAGCCCATTAGAGCCATTATGTAACGTGCTTTTATGCATTCTGTGGTATCTTGAACTGAAATACAAAGAATATAGTTTATACACATTATTAACTTTTTTATTTCTAATGGCAGGTACTTGCACTCATATGAAGCCAGTTGTGTAGATCAATTTATCAAGAGAGCTGTTGCCTAGGGTGTGCCATAGGAGGCTGTTCTATGCAACACCCAGGATGATAAGAAATGAAGATGGAGATTTGTTGGGATGCCACAATGATACCGGAGCTTCCAGAGAAAACCTCTATGTTACCTGGACTGCGGGCTTGCCCAACACAAGTTGTAAATCAGAAGTACACTAGGTTGATAATACATAGCCTGATGTGATTTTACTTTAGGAAAAATAATAAGAGAAATATATTATTATCATTAATAAGTATTTGGTGCTAAGTTTCGATTTAAATGTAAGTTACGTGCTTTACACTGAGAAAATGATTTTGATAATTGTTTGGTGTGATTTTACTTTAGAAAAAGTAATAAAAGAAATATGTTATTATTACCTAATTTGATGCTATTTTTCGATTTAAAAGTAAATTACGTGCTTTACACAGAAAAAGTGATTTTTAATATCCATCTATGCACATTCTTTTCTACAGTGACACTGTTTTGTTTAGTTGAGCGGTTTTCATTTTCCTGTCAACCGTGGGTAAGAGCTTATCTGTGGCAAAGCAGCCACCTGGTCTGCCGGCAATGAAACATTTTGTATAGGAATTTGTACTTACCCAGCTCAAAGTAGGTGTTGAAAATGTCCCCCACCAATTGCTACACACTGTTGACACCTTCTTATGAAATTAATTACTTTAAGAAGTTCTGCTGCACTGATTGACTCGATTTCCGCTCTTCTATAGTCTTATGCATTTGGCGCAGGAAACAGAAGTTACGAGTCCGCTCGTCAAGCAACAGAATTACTTAAATTATAGCCATAAAGAAATCCGGTATTTTAAAAGTTAAAAGAACAAGATCCCAATAAGAGATTGCATTTTTTGTAATGGGATTTTAGAGAAAGTAAATTCTGAGGAAATTGATCCGGCATTAATTTATTATTCTGATGAGACCTATTTTCATTCAAGTGAACATGTATCATCGATATTAAGTCAGGAGAAACCCAATCTTGTACTTGAAACATCTTTGTATGGTGAAAAAATAGGCGTGTGGCGTGCAATGAACAGATAGAGAATTGAATAATTTCAAGGGAAAAATTGTTCCAGGGCCAGGTATCGATCCCGGGACCTCTGGTTGAACGTACCAGCGCTCTCCCAACTGAGCTACCCGGGAACTCTACCTGACACCTTCTCAACTTTTCCCTTTATATCCACACAACTCGCGTGGGCTGATGAAATGCCAGAGACTCACATCGAGTGCACACAAACTCTGTGTGACTTGGAATTGTGGTTTCCTGTTAACATACACAGTGACGTATATATTATGCAAATCTAGTCTTTCAGGCCCCGGAACAATTTTTCCCTTGAAATTATTCAAATCTGCTTTACAGGAAGCTTTACCTGAAAGACTAGATTTTCAGATACAGAATTATTAGGCCTATTTTCACTCAGGGCACAATTATCAGTGAGCATTATGTGAATGAGATCCTTGACCTATTTTCAGATGAACTGACTTATGGAGAATGTACCTCTGTATATTTCCAACAAGATTCCGCCACTGCTCATACTGCCAAAGAATCCATGAGAGAATTGCGTGAAATTTTCGAAAGGAGAATTATCAGTAAAAATTTGTGGGCCCCACGAAGTCCAGATTTAACATCATGCGAGTTCTATCTATAGGGGAGGGGGGAGGGGGGGGATTTAAAAATAAAGCTTATGCAAAAAAACCTGCATACAATAAATGAGCTTAAAGACTATATAAGAGCTGAAAACGAGTTAATCAGTGAAGCACAACTTCTTAAAGTAATTAACAATTGCATAAAGTGTCAACAGTGTGTAGCAGTTGGTGGGGGACATTTTCAACACCTACTTTGAGTTGGGTAAGTACAAATTCCTATACTAAATATTTCAATGTCAGCAGACCGGGTGGCCGCAGATATGCTTCTAGCGGTGGGTGACGGGAAAATTAAAACCATGCAGCTAAACAAAACAGTGTCACTGTATAACCAGTGAAAAATTCAAATAGTGATCTAGGGCGAAAATTTTTCCTTCCCAACAAAAATTAATTCATCTCTGGAAGTAATTAATGATTATAATAATTCAACTATGGTCAAATATGCACTTTCTTTTTTCTGTGATTACAAAATACAATATACGAAGGAACCCATAATTGCTATTGTAAAGTGTTAACTGTAACATAATATTCAAATTAAACTACGTATTTATACATTTCACTACATATTTGCCTTTATTTTAGACTGTCTCAAATTATACTTCATAAAGAGTGTCTCAACAAGAATGTCAGATTTAATGTGAGTAAATGCAACAAAAACAGATAACAAAGCAGACAGCAGTGCCGCCAACCCAACAATAACAAGACATTGTTGAGACATTGCACCATTGTCTTGTTTGTCTTTTTGGTTTGGTGGCGCTGTTATCCGTTTTATTGTATTTATTCACATTATTAAATTCGGCATTCTTGTTGGGACACTCTTTATATAGTAGAAAAGCTAGAAAGTGTCAATTTTAAGATAAAAATACAAATTTTCTGGTCTTAATTTCCATTATTTTAACATTTTAAAATTTAACTATATTAAGGATTTAAATTTTAAATGAATATATTTCAGTTCCATTCCATATGTTCTATATAAGTAACAAAATTGGTCTAACTTATCTATACTAATAATAAATCTGTAAGCGAAATTTTTCTGGTAATTTTCGCTTTTCCAAAAATAATTGGTGCTAACATATGTAATTAATCACCTTGAAACCGAAAATCGCTTTTTTGAAATTTTTGTTTGTATGTCTGTCTGTCTGGATGTTTGTTACCTTTTCACGCGATAATGGCTGAACGGATTTCGATGAAAATTGGAACATAAATTAAGTTCATTGTAACTTAGGGCCGTATTCATAGACATCTTTAGCGCGGGTTTCCGGTGGATGATCAGCACTTTTCGTATTCATAAACCAGTGTTAGCGATAGGATATGATTTGAATTCTGTACTAGTAACCAGTCGATAGCCAGGGCTAGCTTAGTACGCTCGTAGCGCGTGCTGCGAAATGTCTATGAATAGCACCCTTAGATTTTAGGCTATACGGCATTCAAAATTCTTTATTTAAAAGGGGGGGTTATAAGGAGGCCTGAATTAAATAAACCGAAATATCTCGCTTATTATTGATTTTTGTGAAAAATGTTATATAACAAAAGTTTCTTTAAAAATGATTTCCGATAAGTTTTATCTGAGGCACAATTTTGATAGGACTGATATTTAAGTCTGTCTGTCTGTCTGGAAGATTGTTACCTTTTCATGCGATAATGGCTGAATGGATTTTGATGAAAACTGGAATATAAATTAAGTTCGTTGTAACTTAGATTTTAGACTATATAGCATTCAAAATACTTTATTTAAAAGGGAGGTTATAAGGGGGCCTGAATTAAATAAACCGAAATATCTCGCTTATTATTGATTTTTGTGAAAAAATGTTACATAACAAAAGTTTCTTTAAAAATTATTTCCGATAAGTTTTATTCCAGGCAAAATTTTGATAGGACTGATATTTAAGGATATACAAGAGTTTTAAAATAACAATACAATACATTTCCACCGCTGCCTCAGATTATAGTGTCGTTGTTCCGTAACTTCTATGTGCAAAATATTGTGACAGCGACGTGAGATTCGAACTCACGACCAGCAGAAGGAAGTGCTAAGTCGGCCATGTTTTGGGCGGGTTGCGCGCGCATCTGCTCCCTGTGGCATGTGCTGCGGAGAGAAGACAGGGGAAAGAGCGATCGCGGTGGAGAGGAGAGGGGTCCGGATTGTTTGGGTCCTCCAGCTGCTCCCTCCTTATGGCAGCATTATCCCTCCTGGGCTCGGCTGGGCGGCAATTGCTCAGACTGCGTGGGCGTCATCTCGCTCTTCTACTTTCAGGCAGTGTTTGCAGCCATCCGGGCTCGGGCGTCGTGATAAGGCATCAGCGTTGGAATGTTTCTTCCCTTGGCGGTGTTCAGAGGTGAAATTGTACTCTTGCAGACGTTGAACCCAACGGGCGGTCTGCCCCTCCAGATTCTTGAAGCCCAATAGCCAGGTGAGTGCAGAATGGTCTGTCCTCAGATGGAATTCCTGGCCATACAAATATTTGTGGAAATGCTTCAGGGCTTCCACAATGGCAAGAAGTTCTCTACGCGTCACACAGTAGTTTCTCTCAGCCTTGGATAGTGTTCGGCTGAAGTAGGCAATCACCCTCTCTTGCCCGTCCTGTTCCTGAGAGAGTACTCCGCCGATGCCTACGTTGCTAGCGTCCGTGTCGAGCATGAACTTCCTTCCGGGGATGGGATATCCCAGTACAGGAGCAGTGCAGAGCGCCTCTTTCAGCGACTGGAAGGATGACTCCGCCTCGTCCGTCCACTGGAATAAACATTCCAACGCTGAGTCCGGCCAGAGACCAGTATGGGCCGATATTGCCAACCGTAGCACCACTTACAAGAGCTACTGGGCCCAGTGGGAATCCTTCACTGTCAAGGACGGTATCCTGAAGAGAATTTGGGAGTCGGCCGATGGAAGCACCCACATAGAACAACTTATCCTGCCCAAGAGCAAGGTGAAGGAAGTGCTGGAGGAGACTCATGCTGGAGTGACTGGAGGCCACCTGGGAGCCAACAAAACGCTGGACAAGTTTAGACAGAGGTTCTACTGGCTACATCAGAGAACCGACACGGAACAATGGTGCCGAAGATGCGACACCTGTGCAGCCAGTCGCGGACCAAGGACACGCAGCAGGGGAGCCATGCAGCAGTACAACGTGGGAGCTCCTTTTGAGAGGATCGCCATCGACGTTGCTGGACCGTTCCCGGTCACGGATCGTGGGAACTGCTACCTGCTAGTCGCCATGGATTACTTCACAAAATGGCCAGAAGTGTACCAAGAGACTTCGACGGTGGCCGACGCGCTGCTTGACAACTTCATCTGCCAATTCGGGGTGCCCCGGGAATTGCATAGCGATCAGGGGCACAACTTCGAATCCAACCTGATGGGAGAATTGCTCGAGCGTCTCGGGGTGCATAGAACCAGGACCACTCCCCTCCACCCACAGTCCGACGGCATGGTGGAACGATACATCAAAACCGTGGAGGAGCACCTGTGGAAGGTGGTGTCCAACCATCAGCAAGACTGGGATGCCAGAGTTCCACTGTTCCTCTTTGCCTACAGAGCTTCGGTCCACAATACAACAGGGATGACACCAGCAAACATGGTCTTCAGGAGAGAGCTGCGCCTGCCCTGTCATCTGCTGTTTGGCACGCCACCCAGCGCCGACCAGCCAGCAACTGACTATGTGGAAGAACTCACAGAGAAGTTGAATGGAGTCCACCAACTAGCCAGAGAGCACCTCGAGATGGCCAGCGACAGGATGAAAGTGCACTACGACAGATTAGCCAACTCTGCAGGATTCCAGGAGGGCGACCTGGTGTGGCTGTATCGACCTACCAGGACCAAAGGAAAATCACCAAAGCTGCAGTGTGCCTGGGATGGACCATACCGCATGGTGACCCGGATCAATGACGTGGTGTACCGCATCCAGCGACAACCCCGAGGGAAGATGATGGTGGTGCATCTGGACCGATTAGCAGCCTACCAAGGGACTGACCGGGACGAGCAGCCCTAAGGAGGGAGCAATGTGACAGCGACGTGAGATTCGAACTCACGACCAGCAGAAGGAAGTGCTAAGTCGGCCGTGTTTTGGGCGGGTTGCGCGCGCATCTGCTCCCTGTGGCATGTGCTGCGGAGAGAAGACAGGGGAAAGAGCGATCGCGGTGGAGAGGAGAGGGGTCCGGATTGTTCGAGTGCTTTCTCTGGAGTGCTCTCTGGACGCGCGTCGAAATATCGAGAACTCGTACTTTCCAGAAACTGTGGTGTGAGTATAAATTACGCACGCGAGTGAACTTGGGACAGTTTATTCAGTAAGCCAGTCTTGTGTAGCAGTGAAGCCAGCTTTGAGACCAGAGTGCGACTTGAGTTGTGTCCGTAACTGTGGAGCCTGAAGCCCGGAGTTCGAGTGCAGTGGACCGCAGTTGGGGGACCTGAGTTCGAAGTTCAGCGGATCGTCTCTGAAGGTCTGTGGTTCGAGATTCTGCGAACGCGAGTGATTGAGCTAGAAGAACTAGCCAAGACAAACGAGCTGTGAACTGAGAACTGACCGTTCTGTGTTGTAAATAGTGCTTTGTAAATATTAGTTAAGATTAACAGTTCATTGTTGTTCGTAATAGTCCAAGTAAATTGTCATTGTCGTCAGTGGAGTGCACTAACGAATACTGTGTTACTGTGTGGAGAGCAAATCCTATTGTTGAGATAATCAAGTTACATTGTTGTTGAGTTGAAATAAATTTACAATATTAAATTTTTTAGTAGGAAGAAAAACAAATTTATTCATTCTATGGCAGTAGTGCATAGGAGATCGTGAATTCTTACATTTTCGAAAGAAAGAAATATAATTAAGTTATATATAGTACATTGTATTATTTGCTGCATCACTATTTAAGTTATTTAATAGAGCAAAAATCTGAAAATCGATATGTGACACAGGAGTTATTGCAGGAACGACGACGATGGCTACAGTTAAATCAAAACAAATGACTCTGTCTATTTAAGGCGGCCTTGACGTTTATCAATATTAATATACAGGGAATATTTTGTGTATTTGTATGAAGTAATCTCAGAAGCTAAGTAACCTTCACTATTTGAAATTTGTAGTTTCTCTAGATGGATGTAATGCTACAAATGAGGACTGAGGTAAGATGAAAAGAAATCTGTACGCACAGAAAACTTGTCGAAATATTGTATGACTTGATTATTGCAACTTTATTTGGTCCACATAAAATACTCTAATTTTATACACTCATTTTACCATAGAGACTACTGGAGCTGAGTTATTTTAAAAGGTGTCATGAAATGGCGTTCCTGCGCTCATAATTTACCCATATTCGTTTCCTGTGTTTTTTTAAATAATATTTATGTAGGGTACCTCATTTTTTTATTTGCATAAACAATGATATACAACCGAGCGAGTTGGCTCAGGCGGTAACATTTGAGACACGCATTCGGGGGTCCCGGGTTCAAACCCCATGGCCGACCAATCTGACTGAGATTTTTCATGATTTCCCTTAGTCATAAAGGCAAATGCCGGATTGGAAAGATGCATGCCATGATTCATCACTGCCTCAATTACCAATAACAAAAACATTAATCAAAATCTGTAATCAGTTACATGAACACAAGCCATCTACAACACACAATAGAAAAAGGAACTCAACAAGAGTAAAAACGGCCTGCTGATATACCCACACATTCTAAACACGCGACATGACCACAGATGTTAAGGCGTGAATAAAATAAACTTAACAAAAAAATATATATATATATGCACAGTAAGGTTAACATAAAAATGATCTTCGTACACAATCACCTCTATTAATTTGGAGTGATTTATTAAAGGATGCATTGAAGACTAATTTAGAAAAATGTTAAACGAATTATATTTGCACCAAATGAGTGGTCTCTGGACCAAAGTGATAGCATTTTAATTATTTAAATAAAATTTAAATTAAGTAGCATATTAAACGATTTATTCTTCTATCAAACACGAATGTTCCCTGGACCCAATGTTCTATTTTAAATATGTAATTACTTTATATTTATTTCTAATAAGTGCAGTGAAGTGCACGGGTACAGCCAGTAAAGAAATATATTAACTAAATGTAAACAAGTCCATATACAGTATGTTATGATTGCAGAAAGCTCTGTCTTTAAAACATTTACTTCTGGTTTGAGCCCTAAGCTACCAGATGAATTCTGTTTACATTAAATATATATGAATCAATTTATTCAGGATTTCATGTGGAATCGCCAATTTTTTAATATCAAACTATGGCAAAAAAACTACTTATGATTTTTTATCAATTCCCTCAGTTTCTTATATTAGCTAGATATTCTGATGAATGAAATTCATAAGCCACAGTGGAAGAGGATGAGGCGAAATCATTGATAATTAGTGGAATGAGGAACCAAAGTTGTCACAGACAATCCACCCACAGTGGCTTTAGCTACTACCAAATCTTAATTTGCTCCTGAAGAAATGTAAGTTAATAATAATAATAATAATAATAATAATAATAATAATAATAATAAAGCAGTGATGAAATAAAATAATTATGTGAAATAGATGACAGATGCGGAGAAAACATCACCATACCAACTTATTCAAATCATCTCTGCAAGTGATACCAGCATGACAGAGTATGGTGCAATTATTCTTCCAACGTAAGTTATTTCAGGTTATATATAGGCTATATATAAATCGTTTAAAATATATGGCAAGAAACAAGTGTTGTCTCACTTTGTCTCTAGATAACAGCAAGCCTATTCCAAGCCACTCTCTCTTTCTAACCTTCAAACAACTTTCTATTCACCTGTGATAACCAACAAGAATAAAAAAATTCGTTCTGGTGTCTGATATGTCGAGCAGAAGAAAGTTTAAGTGAAGTTTTAATTTTTTCCAAAATGATTTGTCTGTTTACAATTTCGTTTTCTTCAGTAATTATGAAGCTTTCTCAACATTGTGTGAAATAACTATCATGTCATATTTTCTCGAGTTCTACGTCTTTATTAGACACTGTCACTCTTTGAAATGAAGTGCAGTATTACTGACGTTAACTATATAGGTCACCTCATATAACAACTATTACTCACTAAAGCTACACTTCCTATTTTTCCTCTCATCGCAAACACTTGTCTTGGACAAATAGTAACTACACACAGTACAGTAGAAGTCTTCAATAGAATCTGGTTATTTACTGTCTGAGTAGGCAACCAGGTAACTCACTTGATAGAACAACTGACTATGGACTGAAAGATCCTGGGTTCAATCTCACATGGAGGTAGGATTTTTCTCGCCAAAACTTCCAGAACAGCCTCAGGGCCCACTCAGCATCCTTTCAAATTCAGTACCAGATCTTTCTCAGGGGTAAAAGAAAATTGAAGCGTGGTGTTGACCACACCACCTCATTCTAGTGTTAATCATAAAAACATACTGTAGAGCTCTATCACCATGTCTCCCATGCACCTTCATGACGTGTAATCTGAGTTATCAACCCAAGATTTCATTATAGACACACAAATAACACAGATATCATCAATGAATAGTGAAGACATGCCTTCAAAATGTTTCTTTTAATTCAATGGCGGGTACTTGACTTCGAGGTGTTCATTCAAGTGTTCCCATGTAGGAATGATGAGTCGAAGCTGTTCTTTCTGCTGCTATAGGTGTTGTACTCAATGTATATGGGAGACAAACTACATAGTACCTCATGATGAAGATTAATAGAGCATGGTAGAATGTCAGTAGGGAAAATGGGAATATCCTGCAAAAACCTACCACCAAACCTGTCTCTGTTCACTACAAATTCCACTTGGTCTTGACAGAATTCGGACTCAGGTTACCAGCATGGAAAGCCAATGCTCTGTTTGGCTAAAAGTGCGCCTACATGCCATCAAAATAACAACTAGAAAATATTTTTTTTTTATAATTACTTTAGCCATGTAGCAGAGGAAAAGTAAGAAGATTGGTAGACATAAGGTGTAGAAGTATGTATTTTTATCAGTTAATGAATACAGAATATATGGTGTAAATTCCATTTTGTGAGCATGTCACTGCACTACTCTTATGCATATAATGCAGTGATACTATAAATACTACCAGTTTTCATAGTCCAAGGTCACAGATAAACACATGCAAAGGCTACACATCAGTGACTGTTATGAAAAACAACTCAAAGGTCGGTAAAGTCAAAAGTGGTCACACTTCCTGTTCCATTTACTTCTTCACTCGTGATCCACTGACATTGAAGGTTATAAAGATATCAATGGCGACATATTTACGATTTAAGTATATGTTTTACTTATTAATAAGAAGTCTTGTATTATCAATATCAGGGATGCCAGATCTAATCCCTTTTCAGGCAGAATATAAGTTTAGTGTTGGTAGAGTAGGAAGAAAAGGCTCATCTACGTCAGCAAGTCCTTGATGTAACTTATTTATATCGCTGTACTCGTACGTAGGACAGAGAAAACAATACTATAAGAATATACAAACTAAATTTCGAGATTTTCACGAAAATATTAACATTTTAGCATCCCTGATACTGAAAAAACGGGGGCAGGATTTGACACAATCTGTCTGACCGTCTATCAACAGTCTTTTCTCATAAATTACTAGATGAATTATCTTCATATTCTACATATATACTGTAAGTCGATTCATGTAGAAAATATTCACATGAAATATAATTACTCTAGACACAATAGGAAATAGAATAAGCGTAAAATAGACCAACAGTTAGGTTATATTAACTCTGAGTAGGACTTCTTCAGCCTCAAAGGACCTGTTGTGCCTGCCATTTTAATCCTGAATTCCTAACACTGTTAACACAGTTCCAAACCTTCGTGAAAGTTCTAATGACCTTGCAGAATTTTTTAAGGTCTTCATATAAACAGGAATATTAATTGAGAAACAGCCTGGATGAAGAAATGGCAGGTAACTTTACCTGACGCCACCTCATACAGAGACAGGAGAGTCCTGGCTTTACTTCACTTCTGAACGAAGCTAAGGCAAGGATTTTTATTGTCCTTAAAGATTCATCAGTTGGGTCTGAATCTGCAAACGTAGAATTCAATGTTATCATGGTGACTACTATACTACCAAGGGCAATTACATGAAATTATTTAAAAACATTTCTTTTGTATTTTTTATTTATATTTTCTATATCTGGTTTATTTTGCTGGGGCAATTTAAGCCATTCGGTAAGAATCAAAGTGTAAACAATGTGGCTTAAATCAATTTTTTTCATTCTTTGTTTTTTAATGTCAAATGAAACAACATAGACCATATTTCACCCAAATCCATTTTGTACCGAGCAATAATAGGTTTGTTTGAGCACGGTTCGGAATCGATTCTTAACTGCCTGCTCATGCGTAGTAGCTCAATGTGTGCTCCAACAAGACAAACTGGTTCCGAACTGATGCTGAATTCCCAGTTCCCTGTTCCAACTCGTTCGGAATGCGTGAAATTGGTTCTCGATTAAGAGCAGAACTGGAAATTCTGAATTGTTGATGCATGCGCAGATGGTTTAATATGAAGTTAGGTTAAAATGCTTCGAGACTAGGCAGGTTAAAATAAAAAAAAAAAAAATAGTCGATGAGTGATTTGGAAGGTGATAGTGATAGACAACAGATCTTTAGGCTCTAAAAAATTAAGTTTTAAGCGCCTATATAGGTTGGAAACACATACATATAGCATTTAATAACTAATTTGCAAATATTACACAAACTTTAGGAACTGCACCAACAAGAAATCCACAGCCAGCCTTTCACCTTTCAACATATAAGAGCCAAAAATGCATTTTTTTTTTTAAACCAGTAACCACAGAAGAAATTAATAAAATAATGGGAAACCTAAAACACAGCCTGACATCTGGAATTGATGAAATCCCAGATGCAGTAATAAAAGCTTGTACTCATCTTTTAGCACTGTCAATAGCAGATATCTGTAATTTATCTTTAGTTGCTGGTAAATTTCCTGAGATCTAAAGTACGAAAAGTTTGCCCAATTTTTAAGAAGGGAGATAAACAAAACATTGAGAACTATAGGCCTATATCCCTATTATCTGGGTTCTCGAAAGTGCTTGAAAAGGTTATGTACAACAAATCGGTCTCATTCCTAGAATATAATAATATAGGCCCTACTGTCAAATTCTCAGTTTGGTTTTAGAAAAGGTAAAGGAATCAATAATCCTATAATATCGTTTATGGAATCAATCCTCAATGCTAAAGACAATAATGAACAAACTGTTGGACTTTTTCTGAACCTTTGCAAACATTTGACATGGTTAATCACGAAATTCTTATCTGGAAATTACATCAATTTGGCATAAGGGAATTAGCAGGGAACTGGTTTGTATCATATTTAGCAATAGGGAACAGGTTGTACAAGTTGGCTCAGTAAAATCAAAATCAGTTTCTATGCCCCATGGTGTTCCTCAAGGTTCAATTCTTGGTCTAATCTTATTTCTTCTGTATATAAATGATCTCCCATTACATATAACTGGAGGAAAAAACTGTCTTACTGCAGATGACACAAACATAATACTGAGTGATAATAGAAAAGAGAATTTGCAAATAAAAATTAATGCAACATCAACAAAACTAGAATAATGGCTAGCAAATAATAAGCTTAAATTAAACGTAAATAAAACTGTTTAATCAATATCCATCTGACCAGATTCACATCGTACTTAATAATACCATAATTAAGGAAGTAGAATGCACTAGATTTTCAGATATATGGATAGGATCCAGTCTGACATGGGAAAGCATATACAACATCTAAGTAAGAAGCTGAGTCGCTTATGTTATGCTTTTCAAGTTCTTGTGAAGATATCATCCATGGAATTTTTAATATCAATCTATTTTGGATATGTTCATTCAATATTATCATATGGTATTATTACTTGGGGATCTTCAATAAAAGTGACAAAAGTCGTCAAATTGCAGAAAAGAATAGCCTACTTAACATCATTAAACAAATTCCTATTCGGAATGAAAGTATAAACGTTTTCAGAACTAAAAATCTTACCTGTACCCTGCGTATATATTTTTAGAAATAGTGTGCTTTATTCATCAAAACATAGATTCCTTTAAAACAAATTCAACCTATCATGAATATACTGCCCTTGATTTTATGTTTCAGGTAACCCAGAGTTAAAGACAAGACAGGGAAAATTAAACAGAGAAGAGATTGGATGGAATAGTGAAGACTGAAGATCTAGCTTAGCCTATATGTTTTTTTTTTTTTTTTCATGTCATTTAATATTAATTTGTTAAGCTTATTTAGAGTTAAGTTTATTTGTATTATACTGTATGTTATGTCATTTTTCTTGTGTACTGATGAAGCCATAAATGTTTGTAATTCTAATAAAACTCTAATCTAATCTAAAAAAAACAACCTATACATATTAAAATCACTATCTAATATGATATGATATTAATATGATATTGAGAAATTCTGATTACTCAATGCAGCAACTAGATACAAAACAGAAAGAATACCGTGAATATCAGTTTCAAGTAAACACGAGTTTTTTAAGGGTCATGTACCTGTGATGATGCTGATGATGATGACTGAACTTTACTCTTCTGTTATGAAGACTAGCACTGTATCCTCTAGTGGGCTTATTGTACCCTACCACTCTTATTGTAGGAATTATATTTGAGATCACATACCTGTAGATATTGTGACTCAGCTGTATGGTGCCTTTGTTGATTCAGTTTGCAAGTCTTTGAGGTACCGATGGAGTCCCACTGCAGTGCCCTCCATCACCCCGAAAGCATACTGCAGCCTCCTCAGGTTGATGCAATCTGCATGCCAGTCACAATACTACATCATGCAGGCACCACTTTGGGTATGTAATGCTATGGATAAAAGATGAGTGAAACAGGAGTGACAGTGAAATTTAGAGAGAAAGGGAGAATACCGAGGAAAAGCCCAGTTATGAATTCTGGTTTCTTCCCTTCTTAAATTGCAGATAAATACGACTCCACCATCACCAGGATATGAATCCAGGTCTACAGTCATCATAAGCTACTGCTGAAGACTCTAATTTTGAAACCCGCAGTGTGTGGAAGAGGGGTGTAAGCAGAAAATAAAAAACAACAGATAATATGCTGAGGCTTGTGTTTCATCATTGCATGCGTTCAATATTACAAGACGTTCTGAAAATAATTTCACCCTCAGTACTAGTTTCTTTCTTCTAATGTGTACAAATGCAGTGCGGTAGTGTTTTCTATATGTTGTAGTAACAAATGATAGTTTGTGTGTTTTTTTCATTTTGAATTACATCAACTTTAGCATACAAATCTTAGGGTAAAGAGACATGCATGGGTACACTGGGAGAAATGTCGCTGCCTAAAAATGTTGTCATTCACCAAGAAGGCATGGAAATTATTGCCAACATAATTTAAAAATGTGACGAGGAGTCGAGGAAAAAACAGTTATTGTTATCGCTGAGCAAGACAACAGAGACAGCAGGTATATATTCGGGGAAATCTTGGTCGTCCACAATAAGAATACGAAAGAAGTACAAGGAAATTAATATTTCAGATCCTACTCGACTCCTCAAATCATCAGGAAAGAAGAGAGGAAAGCATTCACGGAATGTGACTTTTGTAGATGACTTTGATAAGAGTGTCATCAGAAGGGCAATAAAGAATTTTTACATTCAAGAAAAAGAGTGCCAACAATTCCTAAACTTCTGCCAATAATAAAACAGAAGATCGATTTTCCATGGGGGAAGAAGCATTTGGAAGGAATTATGAAACGTGTGGGTTTTAAACGGAGGAAATGGCAATCCAAAAGAAAGATTCTAATCGAGAGAGCAGAGATCGAGATACTATCAAGTGCAAATAAATGAATTCCAGAGCAAGGAACATTCAATTTTTTATATAGACGAGACCTGGGTGAATAGCAATATGACATTTCGAAAATGTTGGCAAAATGAAACTGTAAGTGTCCACACGAATGTAAAGTCTGGACAAAGATTGATTGTGGTACATGTAGGAGGAATTAATGGCTTCCTTCCTAATCCAGAACTTATATATAAAGCCGGAAGTGCAATGAGAGATTATCACAGTCAGATGAACGCCGAAAATTTTGAAAGATGGGTAATACAAAAACTGATACCCAATCTTCCTCCTCAATTATTGTTCTTGACTATACTCTGTATCACTATCTTCAGATCGACAAACTACCATCTGCATATGCAATAAAGACAGACATGATCTCTTGGCTTCGCAAGAAAGGAATGAACTGTGATGAAAGTATGAAAAAGAACGACCTCTATAACCTTATTCTACCTCCAAGGCCAAAGCAAAAAAATTACAAAACTGACAACATTTTGGAACAACATTACCACAAAGTTCTCAGATTGCCGTCTTACATGTGCAAGTTGATTCCAATTGAATTGGCTTGGGCTAAAGTGAAACATATTGTCAGGGACAATAATGTCATGGATGATTTAAATTTACAGAAATTAATGCAAGTGACAAAAACTGCACTTTCACTTGTGACAAAATAAGATGAGAAGGATTTTGTAGACACATTGAAAATATAGAAAAACAATACTGGGAAAAAGATTGACTTATATCAGATTGATTGATAATATTACTATAAATTTAAGGACTGACAACAGTGATTGTGATAGTGACAGTATTAATAATACTTATGACGATGATGGCAGTAAGGATAGTGAGAACAGTGACAACACAACACAAGATAACACCACAGTCTAATATATACAGTTACGAAGCTTGCATTGTGAGGGTGCTAGGAACAATAGACTGTGCTGGTACTATTTCACATTGTCTGTAATGAGACGATATTAGCAATCCTAGTGGGTAGCAACTATCTATGGATGCATATTTACTACGTATTGAGCTTCGTGACTGTATATACTAGACTGTGATAACACTGTGAAACCAGTGATATTGCACCTGAATGTGATGCTGATATGAAACTTCCTCAACAAGGTAGGTAACATAATTTTTAGACAGTTGGTAACAGGCTAACATTACTAATGGGAGTCACTATCGCGAACTGTAGGGTTGCGAGGCATTCCTGTCAGGTTCCAACTGTAGTGATCTGCCAACTTTAATACCAAGGCAGCTATGGCTGAATTTCATATCATTCTTTCCAGCCTCCGGTATATTAAACAAAGGTATCATTCTGTTGCTTACCCATTGATTCTGTTAAGTTAACTGGAAAACCTTATACATACTAGGTTCAAAAAGTTCCCGGAATTTGCTATTATCATAGAAACAACGTACCTTAAACACTATTCCACAGTATTCCCTTCAAAATAGTTGCCTTCCGCAACAACACACTTTTGCCAACGCGTGTAGAGTTCCTGGAAGCAGGCTGGAAGCCATTTTGTGAGACCCGTCTTAGTGCTCTCGTCGCGTTTGCGATAACCTCTTCAGCATTGAATCTCCGTCCTTTCAGATGACTTTTCAGACGGGGAAACAGGAAGTAATCAGGTGGTGAGAGATCAGGAGAGTATGGTGGGTGATCCAAAGCAGTTATGTTGTGCCTGGCAAGAAAATTCTTTACAATAATTGCGCGATGAGCAGGTGCATTGTCATGCATAAGGAACCAGTTGTTTTCTACCCACTTTTCTGGACGTTTCCTTCTCACTGCGTCCAGGAGGCGACGGAAGATTTCTACGTACAATTCTTTCGTTACAGTACGACCTTCTGGAATGAACTCATGGTGGATGAGACCCTGAGAGTCGAAAAAAACTTCCAACATAACTTTGCCTTTGGAAGTGTCCCTAGGAAATTTTTGCTTCCGAGGAGATGTTTTCGATTTCCACTCAGATGACTGTCGTTTAGGGACTGGGTCGTACAAGTAGTACCAAGTTTCATCACCAGCAATAATTTTGTTTAAGAAATCACCATCTTCATCAGCCATACTGATCATGTCCCCAGCAAGAGTCATTCTTGTTTCTTTCTGTTCTGCCGACAACATTTTCGGAACTAACTTCTGAGACACGTAATGCATGTTGAGATGCTTGTGAAGAACATTGTGTACACTTCCGACTGATATTCCGACCTTTGCTGCTATCTCTTTTATGGTTTTACGTCGGTCGTCCCTCACAACATTACGCACACGCTGAGCGATTGCTTCATTTGTTGCAGTTGTTGGTCGGCCGCTGCGTACGTCATCTTTGATGCTATCGCGGCCACCAGAAAAGCGTTTATGCCAGGCATACACTTGAGCTGCTTCGCCATATGCTTCTTCCAACAATCTTAATGTCTCTGCAGGAGTTTTGTGTATCAAAACACAGAACTTGATGTTTGTACGTTGCTCTGTGGACATAATTACAAAATGCGACGAACAAACAAAACACTATGATAAACAATTGCCTACAACTCAAAACCAACTATCGCCATTATCAACACACTTAAAGAAAATGACATCATGAATGTTACCAACAAAACAAATGTATAATATCCCTTGTTATATATTAATACGAAAAATGGTAGTAAAATTCCGGGAACTTTTTGAACCTAGTAGTATATTAAGTAATTTTGATACTGAAAGTGCAAAACCTCGTATCTCGAATTTTTTGCAATTTTTACATTTTCATGCCAAGCAATTCCTCGTATCTCTATCTACAACTTGTCGAAAAGATATTATGAAAAAAAGTTCACAGTCAGTGTTAAAACAGTAAATTCAAAACCTCGTATCTCAAAGGAGTAATCAAAACCTCGTATTTCAATGATCCTAAGATAAGAGTTTTTTCACTTATAGCGCCCTATGAACAAAACTTTGTATATGTTTTTCAAGTGAAATACGAGGTTTTGCTCAACAATATTCATAAAACTTTTTACATATATAGGCCTATGTGTTCTTAACCATACAAGCTGCAAGGAGTTAATTTCATTGACATAATACAGTAGCCTACTGCTATTATCGTAATAACCTTCTCCGGTCAGTCCCTTTGTAGATTGTTTGGCGATATTATTACAGCCAGCCACCAATTTATTGTTATTGTTTGGTTTCATGTACCATTCATTTCTTCACTCATTTTTAATGTGGCCACTGGTGAAGTAACTTTCAGACTATTATGTGAAAAGTGTAACAAAGTGTTTACCAATAGAAGTTCCTTATTATTACATCTTACTTCAAACTGTGAATTTAATGGTAAAGAAATATGTGAATCAAACAATTCTAATAACATTGTGAAAGATACACAAGATCTTAATGTATCTGCAGGAGTGTGTGCCACTGAAAATCCTCCGAATTGCAGTGAAAACAATAAGGTTAGTCGGAAAAATATGAATTTTTAAAATAAAGTTACAAACGTTTAACATCAAATTTATTTTGATTTAACTATTACATGTACAACAGGGGTTTTTAATTGTTAATTATTTGTGGTTAATGTACATAATAGCAATATAATATGTCTAGACTTTAATGAAACACAGCTGTTCTAATTTATTTAAACTTTTTCAATTTTTGTAGATGATGAAAATATGAATATGGAGTTAGGAACACAGATAGTAGGAAACCAAGATAAGGTTATACTGCTAGTTGACATTCCAGTATTGACGGAAGAAGACCTTATCACATTAGACATAGGTATTGAAAAAAAAATGATGTACCGGTAGCTATAGAAATGACCGAGGTCCAAGAGCTGCCAGCCAAAAGGGTTACAGAGATAGAGAAAATAGGTGAAGATGATAATCAGACAGAAGTCGACCCCTATATAGCAGATAATGAAGAAAGTAACAATAATGAAATCTCTGCCAAGCATTTTAGTCATTCAAGTAGTCGTGCAGTTAGAGAGAAAAATAAACGTCTCAGAATGAAGGTAATTCATATATGGGATAGGCTACAAAAGAACTGGAGATGAAAGAAAGTTTTTCCTTTGTCAGGAACAGTCTGTAAGAAAAATTGGTCCAACATGTTCATCTGTTAAATGTATGAAGTCCAAATTACGTCATTGTAATATGATTACTGAAGACACACGAAATAACTTATTTAATAATTTTTGGAAAAATATGAACTGGGATATGAAAAAGACATAAGTATATCGCCTCTTTAGTAGACAATGTTCCAATATCTGTCGGTATAGAAGACTCTAGGCGCAATAATTCACTGAAATATTTCTTAAAGAATGGCTCAGAAAGATTCAAGTATGTACAGTTATGTTTTTAAACACATTTGATCTTAAAGAATGGAGCCTTAGGGCCTGGTTCTGGTATGCACAAGGCTAGTGAACTAGTAGACACTCCTGGAAAAAGTAGAGTCACTGCTGAAATATCAATGAGCAAAATTCACTTGTCAACTTTTCTAGAAAATATTCCAAAACTTCCTTCCCACTATTGCCGAGCAAGGACAAATAAAGAGTATTCTGAGCCAATACTTAAAATGTTTTCTGATCTATTTTTGCAATATGAAAGGAAATGTGCTGAAGAAAATATTAAACCTCTATCCTTGCTAGTTGTCAGGGCAGAATTTAACAAACACAATCTTTCAATATTCACACAGAAGAAAGATCAATGCGACATATGTGTAGGTCACGATTTGGGTCATAGCAGTGATGATGTATATAATAAACATCAAACCCTTAAAGAGGAAGCCCGAGAAGAAAAGAAAAAAGATAAACAAGAATCTCAAGAAAATAATGCAGAAGTAGTTACCATCACAATGGATGTCACTAGAGATCTTGATTTTCTTAGTGGATGCTCCTCTAAATAGTTTGTCAAATATCATTGAAGTAAATATAGATGAATCCAAGCCAGCTTCTAGATAGCTAGATAGTGGGGTTTAAAAAGGGCACGTCAGCTACTATGGCTATTTGCGCCCTTATCTAAAATTCTTCATAAACAAATACACAAAGAATACAATAATCAGAGTGCTAAAAGAACTAAAAAGCGTTGTCACGATAAAAACGAGGCACACAAATGCAGCATACACAAGGTGATTTGTAAAAAATCATGAAAGTAAGCAATTCTCCGACCCTAGGTGGTATTCAAAACGAACCAATAAAATAATAAAATTAAGGCCATCAGAGATAAATTGTATATCACATTTCAAAACAATAAAATTTTATAAAATATTCGGATATATAGGGTCCGAAATGTCAAATATGTAAGATCAAATATAAAACAACAAATGTAATCTCCGGATGTAAAGGGTCCGGAGGATAAGTAAAAACAGGTCAATAAAAAACTAAATCACCCTAATTATCGCCAGCTTCTATCTCATGCCACAAGTAAGTTAACATATTATATCTTTGGTGGCAACACTGAAGACTGTAAAATTGTGTACAGAAGCGGCAAAAAAAAACCGGACCGAAGGAATAATCAAAGTCCCCGAAATGAGCCACTGCACATGCCATGCCCGCATTCACAAGATAGCGAGTAATCTATTGAAATTGTTGTAGTTTCGACTGTTGACGTAGTCCATTTCGAAAGCCATTAGAAAATAAGCTGGTAAAATGCATGTTCTGGGAATAAGTTAATTAAGTAGTAAAATATCACTGCAATCGAAAAGTATTCGGAATAAATTTGAATAAGGAACGAAAAAAGTTTTCTTCCCAGGCAGGATTCGAACCACGAAAGTCTTAGTTACCAGTCTATCGTGCTGTCACTGTGAACACAGCTCTGAAATCAGCTACAAGGGTTGGTCCGGTTCTTTTTGCCACTACTGTACACAAGGTTTGGTTTTGCAGATGCATTGGGCCTTAATACTTGTTTGAATGATGATGATGATGATGATGATGATGATTATTATTATTAATAGTCTTGTATCAGTTCTATAGTTTAAACCAAGTTCAACAATTTACATTCTTATCAGTATCATTCAAAATTAGTGTCACGTTTTTATATGTCTGCTTTTTTGTGGAAAATCCTGCTTTTTTCAGAAAAAAAATTCCTGCTTTTAATTTTTTACTTCTGGTAACCCTATATGTACATCTATTATCAAGCAATACAACTCACTTGACGATATGTGTCAGAGGTAGAACAATTTATTGTTTGTATACATCTGAAGTGTAATATGTAGCTAATTGGTGATGTATGCAATAGAGGAAGAAAGGAACTGGCCAACCTACCCCATTATCTGCTGGCCTAGTTGTCTCATAAATGGTTCCATGTTGGTATCACTTGTGAGGTTCAGACCTGTTTTCAGATAGTTGACTAAACAACAACTACCTATGCAAACAGACTGCAAAACGATGTTTTCTTTTTAATCTGAAAATGCTGTGGTTATCTTTCGTGGGAAGTAACAATTGGAATTACTGAGTATTGTAAACCATGGTTTGTTTAATAATAATGGTAATAGTTATTTGGTCATTTTCTATTTACCATTAGTTTCAATGAATAAAGATTCTTAAATAAAAGTTGATCTAAAATTTCCTCTCTCGTATACTGATCTGATGAAACCATGGCAGTGCACAAGAGGACAGGGGGCTATCTTATTATAACCACTTTCATGTATTAAAATAAATTAAGTTGTAATTAACTTACATTAACTCTAAGCATGTACTGGTAAATAACGTATGTAGGCCTAATAAATGCTTACACCTTCATGATTTTACCATTTTTTGACACACTCTAAGTTATAAACGGAATTTATAGGCATAAAGTATCTTATTACAGATTTATGAGCATAGGTTTTCTAAACCCAACTCACTACCTCTGCAACAATAGTTGTTCCAGAATCCCAGAGCACCCAGAGAAAACAACACATTTCGTAAAATAAACAAAAATGATTATGAACTAAATAGCCCTATGAAAAGCGACTATCAAAATACCTTTAGCCTACGTTTAAAATAGGCCTAGTGACGAGATTCTTTGAAAGCACTGAACAAGACTAAAATTTATAAAATACAACTAGGCTATTAAGAAGCTTTCATAAATTATCCAGTGAAATGAAACATATTACATTATTAATTAAAATGAAAGGGAGTATGATTTTGACTTAACGGATAGATCAAATTCATCGGAACTAATTAAATAACGGGAAAATCTGAAAATGGTGATATGACTGTTTACAGAGAGTGGCGAGATAGGCCTAAATAAATCTGACAATGTTTAGACATGCGTTAATGATAACAATGGACTGAAAGATGGATTCAGTCGTACTACTTGGTGGATGAATAAAAAAAAATTGGGCATTAGCCTAACGATAACTCGTCATATTAAACTTATTTATATTCACGTTACTTTGATGAAAGATTATATGGTGTCAATAGTCTATGTATACATTGTATTCAAACATCACCTGTATGGAACTGACAAGTTGTCATGTCAATATCATATACCCAATTCTTTACAATACTATAGGCCTACCTGTTATTCGTTGCGTTTCATACGGATCGAGTAACAACTCATCTTCATTATTAAACTCTCTTTCGCTATCACTCGTACCTCCATCTATCTTAACCATTATTATTATTATTATTATTATTATTATTATATTAACACAGTGATGTGCGTGTAACTTCTTCCTTTTGTCTGTCCGTCTATTTTATACAACGTTTAACTTAAAACTCTGCTGCTGGCCTTGAAATAACACAAACATGTATCATTATGCCATATAACCAGCGTATAGAAAATTATAATTCCTATTCGCTGATATAACTATTCCGCACACCATGTGACTCAGTTATCTAGAACGTCAGAAACGACTCCCACTCTATTACTCTTGACAGCTGACATTTTCGCAACATATGCCAGTTGAATACTTCGTTCATAAAGTCATGTTTCAAATTGTTGCCGCATGTTCTTTTCGACCATAACCACAGATCATACAATTCTGAGTAATCATTTTGTTTATTTGTTTTCATGCCATACACCCAAGTCAAGAGGAGTAGAAATATATTTCTACTCCTCTTGACCCAAGTCCATCATGAATGAAAGCAGTGCCTACTAAATAATCTTCAATAGTAAAACATCAGTGTTATATCTAGTGGGCAGAGACGCGGTAGAGTAGACACACTGACCTCTATTCTACAATCTACAATGGAGTACAATGAATAGACAACGAAAGACTTCACACATTCAAGCAAAATATATGTTCAAAACGACACTCCATGTAGCAGTGACGTCGCCAGGATCAGGGCAAGGGGGGTGCGAGATTTAAAAATGGGGTGAGAGTTGTAAAAATGTGATACATAAAAAATCCAAAATGTTCTCTCATGCACTTGCGCGCATACTATACATCTGTTTATTAATATTACTACCTATGTATTATTATTATTATTATTATTGGTCAGCATATCCATAACGATATATTAAGGGACGTAGTTTTTTTCACATCCAAGAAATTGTTTGTTTTTGTTCTTCAAAATAACTTATGCCTAGTATTTTTTTTAATAAATTGCCCTTTGGGGTGCGGAAAGGGGTGCTCCGATTTTTATGGGGTGCTTGCGCACCCTTTCGCACCCCCCTAGCGTCGTCCCTGCCATGTAGACACAAAATCTTCATGCATCTTACTTGAATGCGCGTTTTAAACTTAATTCCTTCAATATTCTTCCCAGATTGCCCTTCAATATTCTTCCCAGATTGCATGCGTACGAGCATGGAAAATTGAACCGTGTAGATGCAGCTAACGAGTTTGTAAATCTATACTAATAATAAATCTGTAACCGAAAATTTTCTGGTAATTTTCGTTTTTCCAAAAATAATTGGTGTCAACATGTATAATTAATCATCCTGAAACCAAAAATCGCTTTTTTGACATTTTTGTTTGTATGTCTGTCTGGATGTTTGTTACCTTTTCACGCGACAATGGCTGAACCGATTTATATGAAAGAAAATTGGAATATAAAGTAAGTCCATTCTAACCTAGATTTTAGGCTATATGGTATTTAAAATACGTTTTTTAAAAGGGAAGTTATAAGGGGGGCCTAAATTAAATAAATCGAAATATCTCCCTTATTATTGGTTTTCATGAAAAATGTTACATAACAAAAAGTTTCTTTAAAAATGATTTCCTATAAGTTTTATTCTATGCAAAATTGTGATAGTACTGATATTTAATGAGATAAATGAATTTTAAATAACAATGAGTTTTATTATCGCCACCTAACGGGTTGTAATGAAATGAAAACAAATGACTTCGTCTATAAGGGTCCTTGGATAACAACAAATGGAACCTATTCATTTAACACTATTTTATACGAATATAATTGGATGATAGGAATATATAAAATGTTTATCAATATTAGCATACAGAGAATGTTTGTGTGTTTCTATGAAGTAATCTCAGAAGCCAATTAACCGATTTGTATAATTATTATGGAATTCTGCATTCATCCTTCATCATATGTAATACAGAATTTCTGCACGAAAATATCATATGTACTTCGGTACATCACAATAATATATGAGTAAATAATCATTTTGTGATTTAAGACAGCACTCATTCCATCGGATCACGGCCACTTAGTCACTCGGACTTCTGCACATAGTGTTTTGGACATTGTGCCACTGTCACACATCTGTGACACAGTGTGTGAGAGTTTGCCACTAAAGGGAAACTGAGAGGTGGAACTTAAATTGAGGATTCAATCCAGTATCGGAACACACCTGGTTAGTGGATAAAGCGTCAGCACGTAGAGCTGAAAACCCGGGTTCGAGTCCCAGTGCCAGAGAGAATTTTTCTCCGTTCCACCCATCATTCAAAATATTTGAGGTAAAGAGGATGAAGTTACAGGAGAATGAAGAAAATTACACGACACAGAACTGTACGCATTATATTCTCCACCTGGCATAATTAGGAACATTAAATCCAGACGTTTGAGATGGGCAGGACATGTAGATGAGCGAATCCAGAAATGCAAATAGTGTTAGTTGGGAGCCTGGTGGGGGAAAGAAAACCTTTGAGTAAGCAGAGACGTAGATGGAAGGATAATATTAACATGGATTTGGTGGAGGTGGGATATGATGCTAGGGACTGGATTAATCTTGTTCAGTGTAGGGACCAATGGCGGGCTTATGTGAGAGTGGCAATGAATCTCCGGGTTCTCTAAAAGCCATTTTGTAAGTTGTAATAAATCTTGCATAAATTTCTAAAATGTATATAAATGAGAATGCAAATCTGCTTATAACAGGGGCACCTTATTACTAATATTGAAAGACTTGAAGAATCAATATACGTAGTCCCTAATTAACTGTATAACGTAACTCATGAAATGCTAAATTTACTTTAACCAATTTATTTATACAAAGTCTCAATTAACATATTTAAATATAACAGTTTTTAAATTATGGTGAAAAAATATCCCCGCGTCATGGACTTGGTAGAAGAGGAGATTTGTATTCAGTGTCTGTCTTATGTGATTGCGTACGGGCCACAGATAGTCACTCAACGCCGGTGGACTGTGGACGGGGAACCAACGCTTTCCCCATGCTTTCCATCCCTCTCTCATCAGTTCTGTATCTCTGTTCTATTGTATATAATGACATTTGAAATTAATATCGTAAGTGGGGGTTGGGAATGCATCTACCTGAAGGTCAACGTAAAAGTTCATTTCTATGGACATAACACTAGAGTTCGTCCACCCCCTTCAGGATAATAACTGTAACAACCTTTTACTGGACCTCTTTGCCTTGACAAGGTTATTTCTAACCTCCTACATATCAAGAAGAGAATCCTTTCTTTACCTGTCTTCACAGTCACATTTTACACTCTACACCAGGGGTGCTCAACCTCATAAATACTGCGGGCCAATATTAAAAAAAAAATATATATATATTCTTTTGGAGGGCCGCAGACATCCTCCAATAATAAAATAGAATTTACATAAATGTCTTACTAATTAGTGATTGCTGTAATTTATAGTAATTAACAATATTTTTTCAAATTTTAAATTTGAAACTCTACTATCGGTCCACAGCAAATATAGAGGCGGGCCGCATGTGACCCGCAGGCCGTGGGTTGTACACCGCTGCTCTACACAAACATTTATAGCAAATTGTATAGTGACTGTTGAAAATGAGAACTTGACTCCAAGTTGGAGTCTAGTAAATTATATCATTTTCATAATAGGGTGGCAGTACATTTCAGAACAGTAAATACCAGTGGTGGCAGCTCTTTATATACTGCAGTATACATCAGGGTCAGTGACCAGGGCTATAGCTTGTACGTCGTCTGCAAGTCCGAGTCGGTAATGTGTGCTGATTTCCTTATTGCAATGAACAACAGTGAAATGCAGCGAACCTTGCACAAGTTGCACATGCGCACAGAGCTTACATTCTCTCAATGAGTTAGAAAATCTCTTTCCAACTCGTTACATTCTCTTAATCTATGACGTAATATACTGTATCCCATTATAATAGTGAGAGCTGCTAGAGAACATAGACTTACTAAATAACCATGCTAGAGAAAGCAGCGAATTGAAATGACTCGTTCACATTGGCGTGTTATAAAATCTACAACCAATCAAGAGTGAGTGACTATTTGCAGTAGTGTACCATTTGAGAGTTTCTGTCTACTTTACAAGTCCTGATCACAGAATGTAGGGACGACTTTTTTATTCTTATGTTAATTATTAAACTTTACTGTAAAATTGAAACGTATTGTTTATAACATTTATTATTAGCTTATTAATATGTACTGTATTTAATAAAATTTAATTAAAAGATGCTGTACTCCTATTGTACTCCTTCAATTTCCGACAGATGGCCTGAATGCACCAGAATGCTATTCGAATTAAAAATTTTGGTTGCTATAATAGTTGCCGACATGGAGGTGATCAACTCCAAAGTAACTGACATTTGATAGCTTCTGCAGCAATAAAAAGAACAGCATGAATTTCACACTACGCCATTAGCGAGTAGGTCAACCAAATTTTAACGACTTTTTTAAAAGTGAATTTATTATAGTCGCGTCGCTGTTATTTCCGATGTGACTCCTCCTCTTTGCTTACGCCTTAGGAAGTGAAGGCTCTATAAAGTTTAAGTAGGTAGTATCGTTCGCCATTTTTGTTCTTTCGTTGCCGAGCTACCAAATGAGGGATCTATTTGCTGCACCATTAAGGTATCATGTCATAGATCCTATGATAATAAATCAAACGCACTGTAATTGGGCGGCAAATAACGTCCTCGTGTGCTTTCTGCGAATGCCAACAAAAGAGCCAAAATGGCGAGCGATTATATTAGGTCTAAGTATTTATCGAGCCTTAGGAAGTGCATAACGTCATCAGCAGTGAATCACATGACGCACACGTTTAAATGTAGCCGACCTGCAACGTGATTGGCTGCCGGAAATAAGAGCGATGGGACTATATATTGTAGCACACTCTCATTTTCAGCCACGAGCCACCACTGATAAATACGATGATCAGTGATAACATAGCATTGCTTCTTGGCTGAAGACAAACATAGCAGCGATATTCAGAAACAAAATTAAAATCTACCAGTATTTTCGACGGCGAAATTCCTGTTATTTCTTGGCTTTATGTATTTCTTTCAACACAGATTATGCAAATCCCAATTGTCTGAAACAAGTTAAGTGGGAGTCAACTAGCACTTGGCACGACATTACATGGAAATATTGATTCTGAACATGTACTGTTACATGTTTGTAGGTTTTCACGGTGAATGTGATCAGAACTAGATTTTTGGGTAGGTAGTTCTGATGTAGGCTGCTGTTATGATAGATTTCAATGTGTGTCTTGTAGCACGTGCGTTATTGTATGGTCCTGGATCTGCAATGATACTAATTATTTTAAAATGATAGGAGGGAATGTAATGTTTCTCAACATAAATATTTCGAGTAATGTCCATCTACTTCATTCAATCAATAAATCACTGTGGCGCATAAAACCTCAGGTTTTTGCTCTCAATCACAATTTTCCTCCAAGCTTCTGTATCTCCCACTATAGTCCTATTTCCTCCCATTCGTTCCAGATCCCTTTGCACTAAGTCATTCCAGCGGAATCTGGATCTTTCTAAAGGTCTCCTTCCATCTGGTAGTTCTTCCCGAGCAACTTCTATCAAGGATTATTCTTCTCTTCTTATTATATGTCCTAGTTAAACTCAGTCTTCTACTTTTAACTAGTGCTACAACTTCTGGTACAAGGTTTCCTATTCTTCCTAATTAGCCACTGTTCATTTTCTTGAATATGGAGCCAAAAATCTTTCTCAATATTTATTTTAAAAATTATTGATTAACTATAAATGCATAGGAAATGATCATTAGGTGTTTTTCAGAAATTCCATATTTTCCTCTCGATATATAGGGTATTTCAAACATTAAACAGCTATAAATATTATAATATTTGAGATAGGGGGGAAAAAAAAATCACAGTGTTGGGCAAACAACGGGATTTACAAAACATTGGGAAGATGTCCGCTGTTCTCTTGTTCAATACAGCATACTGTCTGCGACACCATGCACAGCATTTTGCAGATAATGTCTTGGAATATTGGCAATTTCTTGCGAAATGGCAGTTGCAGTAGGGTTGTTGGATGTGTCAGGAAAACTCGTTCTTTAAGGTAACCCCACAACCAAAAGTCGGCCGGATTTAAATCTGGAGATCGCAGAGGCCACATTGTTGGAAAGTGCCTACTGATGACTTTGGTCGGAAAACGAACCCCAATTACGCGTGTTAACTCCAACATTAATTTTTAGTAGGTTATTTTACGACGCTTTATCAACATCTTAAGTTATTTAGCGTCTGAATGAGATAAAGTGATAATGCCGGTGAAATGAGTCCGAGGTCCAGCACCGAAAGTTACCCAGCATTCGCTCATATTGGGTTGAGGAAAAACCCGGAAAAAACCTCAACCAGGTAACTTGCTCTGACTGGGAATCGAATCCTGGTTTCCCGGCCAGACGCACTGTTACTTCACAGGTGTGGACAATAATGGAATAAGACAGACTGTTACAGTAAACGGGAGCGCTATTACAGCATGTTACAGAACTTCGTCATCCCTAGACTGAGGAATCACGATATGGAAAACATAATCTACAAGCAAGATGGCGCTCCACCCCACATCTTTATCTCTGCAAAACAATAACACAGATGTTTGGCGAACGTGTGATCAGTAGGCACTTTCCAACAATGTGGTCTCCGCGATCTCCAGATTTCAATCCGGCCGACTTTTGGTTGTGGGGTTACCTTAAAGAACGAGTTTTCCTGACACATTCAACAACCACACTGCAACTGAAAGATGCCATCTCGCAAGAAATTGCTAATATTCCAAGACATTATCTGCAAAATGCTGTGCATGGTATCGCAGACAGAACGCTGTATGTTGAACAAGAGAACGGCGGACATCTTCCCAGTGTTTTGTAAACTTCGTTATTTGCCCAACACTGTGATGTTTTTGTTTTTTCCTTATCTCAAATATTATAATATTTATAGCGGTTTAATGTTTGAACTGACTTTTGAAATACTGGTACAGTACCCTATATTTTAAAGTTTAGAGACGAACACATTGGCAGATGAAGTTAATTCATTGTGACTCCTATCTTATGGAAATAATGTGGGGAGAATCTGAATTATGCTGTGAGAAGTATTAGAGGAAGCTCTGCAATAAAAATTTATCTGGATTCTTATACATTTAACTGAAATATGTAGTCTACTATATTACATTTACAAAACAATAGAAGAAAGCTAGAGATAAGCCTGTATTACTGGTATATAATGTGTTGCACGTTTAGTCACTTTCATGTAGCCTATAATATTACTAATTACTTCCCGATTGTGACCACTATGTTCAGATAACGAAACAAGTTTTTTTTTTATCAAAGGCATTTAACCCATATTTTTCTTTCGTAGGATGGAATTTTTAAGTCATACATGCATTCAAGATACTTGTAAATGCAGTGACGTAATTAGTCATGGTCTGATTAATATCCGAAACGCTGCATTAAGTTACAAATGTGTGATAATCTCTTCGTTCAGCAGTCGTTTACCTTTGGATTCCGTATCGGTTACATACAATGAGTGAACATAGCAAAAGTTTTAAGTTTTTCGTTGGGAAGGAGAATTTATATATATTCTACGACAAAATGAGCTCAGGAAACCATTCCGTAATTTGGTAAATATCTATAACTTTGCACTGAACTCTATAACTACGTTTATCTCCTTAGATTAACGAACATGTTATCATTTTGATTCTTAACCACGTGCTATTAGTTTTTTTAGTATGTTATTTTACGACGCTTTATCAACATCTTAGGTTATTTAGCGTCTGGATGAGATGAAGGTGATAATGTCGGTGAAATGAGTCTGGGGTTCAGCACCGAAAGTTACCCATCATTTGCTCATATTGGGTTGAGGGAAAACCCCGAAAAAAACATCAAACAGGTAACTTGCCCCAATCGGGAATCGAACCCAGGCCACCTAGTTTCACAGCCAGACGCGCTAACAGTTACTCCCACACATATGGACTCATACTATTATCTCGTGTAATTTTGGGAATATTACATCAGAATTTTAATTTATGATTGCAGTTATTTCGTGTAATTCTGTGATCATATCAAAACTTGAATTTCCGATTGTGTGCAATTTCTAGCATCTCACAAGGAAATCTTCCAAAATAATCAGGTAGATATTCGTCTTATAATCTAGTACACAAGGAGGTGCTGTAAAGTAAACAAATATAAAACTGTGCTGCCAATAAAGATGTCAAGCACAAAAAATAACTTGCAGAGTACATAAAATCTGCATATGAGTAGCTTTTTGTCAGGCCATTGAAGCACTCTTACTTGGATAGCTCTCCGTGATGTTTCACTTCTCATCAGCCAGACATGCAGGTCAAATAATAATCCGAGGCACGACAGCCCATGAAGGACCATGACCAACTGCTGGCCTCATGTCCACATTCCGAAGCAGAAGTGAACGATCATCCAACCAGAATGCAGGTATCATATAGTTAGCACGATAATCTCCCAGCTGTTATAACTGGCTTTCTTAACCAGATTTTGCTACCTATCGTAGCTCCCCAAATGCATCACGATGCCAGGTGGGCACCGGTCCCATACACTGGCGAAATTTCATGAACAATTTCTTCCCCAATGAGGACTCGAACCAGTGCGCATTCCGTAACGCAAGTCTTAAGCAGGATGCCTTAGACCACGACGCCACGGCGTGGGAGCAGGTCATATACGGAGTACAATTAATTCGCCTTTTAGGTTCTTTATCATACTGGATTAGCTACTGATACCAAGTAGTAGGCCTATAGCAGGCAATGATCTACATACTATATTTAAATTGTGAGTTACTCGTATAAGTGACCAATCTGTAGTTTAACATGTGACTCATCTGTCTTACCTTCGTTAACAAGTAAACTGATTATTCAAGTACTAATATAAAGAACATTTTACGCTATATTTTGAACATTTTTTTTTGTGTATAACTGTTAATACTGGCAAATACAATTTTTTTTTGTAAATCACTCTTTCTCTACAATATGTCCCCGCATAAGAACTTTAAAAAGAGATTTGGGCTTGATATTCTAAGGGCTCTTTCCTGTCAACACATCTTCAAACACTTTTCGTAACATATTCTGTGAAAATTAAGTTCGAATCTTATCCTTAGAGTCATGTTGAGTTTTTCCAAATACTTTTAAGGGTAGTATGAATGCTAAATTTGCTAACTTCATGAACCATTTACTCAAGAACTACTGGATGCAATAATAATAATAATAATAATAATAATAATAATAATAATAATGTAGAATAAATTAAGAAATTCTTGCTCCTACCATTTACTTGTATAAAAAATTCCCTCTGCTGATTTAATTACTTGATTCTAAAGTCCAGTAATAAAATTATGGCCCAGTTTTACAACATAGTAACCGAGCATAGTTGTTGTTATACCTTATAAAACTAAGTTCACTTGGAAATTTATGTTTCGTTGGTTATTCATACTGTTGCACACGTCATTCTGAAATATATATTCACATTTGACTCACCGCCTAAATGTAAACATGTGTTATAATTATTTATGGATGCTTTCTTGTAAATGACACTAAACAGCACCACATCCTGCCTATTTGCGTAACTAATTTTTCGAACTGTCACAAGTCAATGGTTAATAATCTTTATGTTATATTACTATAATTTATAACACACTATATTAGTAACAGCAATAAATTTTCTTACTAGTGGCAGTGTTAAAGCATGGACAGTGAATCCGCATATTACTTTATCACTCCTTTTCCAGTGGTGCCAAATAATGCATGCTTATTAGTGATTTAATTTCATTACTATTTTCTGTAATAATAAAACTAGTCAAATGGTACATTATATTCAACATTATCGTTTCCATAACCAATTGTAAGTGTGGAAAATCAAACTTTACATTCATTTTTCCAAACATCACTTAATTACGAGACCAGTGGCGACCCATCATCATTTTTGTTTGTGGGACCAAATGCAAGGTTGATGATCTTGAATTTGGGAAGCGGGATAAACTTTATAAAACATTGCCTACCTAAATTGTACTACCAAAACTACTGGAACAGCAAACCATATAATAAAATCTATAAATATAAACTCTAGTAAAGTAATAATAAAGATATAGATACACCAAGTGGCACCATTAGTTACTTACAAATGGCTTTTAAGGAACTCGGAGGTTCATTGCCTCCCTCACATAAGCCCGCCATCGGTCCCTATCCTGTGCAAGATTAATCCAGTCTCTATCATCATATCCACCTCTCTCAAATCCATTTTAATATTATCCTCCCATCTACGTCTCAGCCTCTCCAAAGGTCTTTTTCCCTCCGGCCTCCCAACTAACACTTTATATGCATTTCTGGATTTGCCCATCTCAAACATCTGGATTTAATGTTCCTAATTATGTTAGATGAAGAATACAATGCGTGCAGTTCTGCATTTTGTAACTTTCTCCATTCCTCCCGATTGGCATTTATATTTGTTACTGTTGCTCCAAGATATTTGAATTTTTCCACCTCTTCGAAGGATAAATCTCCAATTTTTATAGGTCCATTTCGTACAATATTCTGGTCACGAGACATAATCACATACTTTGTCTTTTCGGGATTTACTTCCAAACTTATCGCTTTACTTGCTTCAAGTAAAATTCCCGTGTTTTCCCTAACAGTTTGTGGATTTTCTCCTAACATATTTTGCGTCATCCACATAGACAAGAAGCTGATGTATCCCATTCAATTCCAAGCCCTCTCTGTTATCCTGAACTTTCCTAATGGGATATTCCAGAGCGAAGTTAAAAAGCAAAGGTGACAATGCATCTCCTTGCTTTAGCCCACAGTGAATTGGAAAAGCATCAGATAGAAACTGGCCTATATGGACTCTGCTGTAAGTTTCACTGAGACATATTTCAATTAATCGAACTAGTTTCTTGGGAATACCAAATTCAATAAGAATATCATATAAAACTTCTCTCTTAACCGAGTCATATGCCTTTTTGAAATCTATGAATAACTGATGTACTGTACCCTTATACTCCCATTTTTTATCCAATATCTGTTGAATACAAAAAAAATCTTATCAATAGTCGATCTATTACACCTAAGACCACACTGATGATCGCCAATAATTTCATCTACAAATGGAGTTAATCTTCTCAAAAGAATATTTCGGTACTAAATTATGTTATTGGATTCCATATACATGAATCCAGTTCTTCGAAGTTTCACACGATATGTGTGTCTGTCTCTCATACGGAACAATCGGTAATATAACTGTTTATAAATTCTAATTAGTAGTGTTTCTGATAGCAGACTGGATGACAATAGTTTCTCAACCGAATAATAACAGGCAATTCCCATATTTATTCTGCGTTTAATTTCGTCCCAAGTATCATTTATATTTCTTACTCTTGCTTCAAAATATTTGACTTTTTCCACCTTTTCAAGTGATATACTTCCAATTTTTTATATTTCCATGTTGTACTATGTTCTGCTCAAGAGACATAATCATATACTTTGTCTTTTCGGGATTTATTTCCAAATCTATCTCTTTATTTGCTTCAAGTAAAATTCTCGTGTTTTCCCTAATAGTATGTGGATTTTCTCCTAACATATTCAAGTCATCTGCATAAACAAGCAGCTGATGTAACCCGTTCAATTCCAAACCCTGTTATTCTGGACTTTCCTAATGGCATATTCTGCAGCAAAGTTAAAAAGTAAAGGTGATAGTGCATCTCCTTGCTTGAGTCCACAGTGAATTGGAAAAGCATCAGAGAGAAACTGGTCTATATGGACTCTGCCGTAAGTTTAAATGAAACACATTTTCATTAATCGAACCAAATTCATTAAGAATATTATATAAAAGTTCTCTCTCTACAATCATATGCTTTTTTGAAATCTATGAATAACTGATGTACTGTGCCCTTATACTCCCATTTTTTCTCCAATATCTGTCGAATACAAAAAATCTGATCAATAGTCGATTTATTACACCTAAAACCACATTGTTTTGTTTAATCAACTGTCCGAAGACAGGTCTGAACCTCACAAGTGATACTAAGAAGGCACCACTTGTGAGGCAACTAGCCCAGGAGATAATGGGGTAGAATGGCTAGTTCCTTTCCCCCTCCATTGCATACATCACCGACTAGCTACATATTACACTAGTCAGACTTTAGATGCATACAAACAAATGTTTTCCTCTGACACATATCGTCAAGTGAGATATACCGCCTAATAACAGATGTACATATCAGCCAGAACCTCAGAAGATATTTCATCCATATACGTAGTTAATTTTCTCAAAAGAATATTGGACAAAATTTTGTACGTCAACAAAAGTGATATTCCTTGAAAGCAGTAGCAGTAGCAGTAGCAGTAGTAGTAGTAGTTATTATTATGTTATGGTACATTTATTAATATTATACTCGAGAATATTATGTAAAAGTGTTTTCCAGAGTTAAAGGTAACGAAGAGCCTAAATAAATTATTTTTTAACAGTGGACCTTAACACATTCATACCACATGTTTCTTCGGTTCCATTCTGAAATTCCATTTAATATATTTTACGTTAAACTAAATAGATTACACTAATTGGCAGTAACTATTTGTGAACAAACAAATGTTTCTAGAAGAACTAAAATTGTTTACATTAGCTACTGAAAAAAAACTTTACTTTTCCTGTAGATTTCGCAATAATTGAATATAATTACATTAATTTGATCAATAACATAAAACTAACATGCTCTCCCACAAAGTCTATGAATTTCAAATGGAGAAAAAAAAATCTGTCGGCTAAAGTAGTACTTAAAAAAAGCCAGTATATAATCTATGAGTAACAGTAACAGAACACTGTGTTTTAAGGAAGGATTAATGCATATGATAAGGAATTAAAGAGTATGGTAAAAGGAATTACGAAGTGATAAATGATGAAGGGAGAAATAAGGTATAGGAAATTTTTAAATTATAATCACAGATATATTTTCTCAAGAATACGGAGTTTTTATAAATGTAGTGAACCTAAGATTAAAGTTCTTAAATCAAGTTAAGTCAGTGTTCGTAGAGTGAATTTTAAGTATTATTATCCTTGTGTGTTCTGGAAAGTGTTGTTAGTTTCAGTTAATATTAATTAAAGTGAAATAGGGGAGTCAAGTAGGAAGTGAATCTAATAGTAATCATAGTTGTTAGGAGTAGGTGAGAATTAGAATAAGATAGCAATAGTACGATAGTAAGTGATATGAATTCTAGAGAGTAGTAAGTGAAAATGAAAAGACAAGTAAAGTCTAATCCAGAGCATGCACTCAGTCACTATGTCAATGTATAATGTTTGTAAATAGTATAAGGAAGGGATTGCTGGGCTGAATATAGAAATGTGAAAGGCTAGCATGACCAAATATGTTGAGTGAAATATATATCAAATTCCTCTTCGTCCAGTGAATCTGCCTCTACTAGATAAATAAACCATCACTCCAATACTGTTTATATTGATGTGTAGACCTACCTGATATATTACTTCCTTCCAAGCAAATGGAACTGCAGCTCAAACGAGGTAGAAGCATAGAAGAGGTGTGCTTCAAGTCTATGGAGACCCAAGTGACCAAAGCATGACAAGGAGAAGTGTTGTCATCATCCTGCCCATTAATGTTATTTTCTAGGAAAGTAGGGCACAGTATTCATCATGCAGAACACTGAGTTATCTGAATATTTCTATAAATTATGATGAAAGAAGAAAGTTCCTTGTTTCTGCTGTTACCTATGAACAAAGATTTGAAATGAATGACCAATACTCCAACATGGATAAAATCAGATTATTTAAATTTTCTCATGTAAATCTTGGTAAAAGTGTTAGTTGGGAGGCCGAGACGTAGATGGGAGGATAATATTAAAACAGATTTGAGGGAGGTGGGATGTGATGATAGAGACTGGATTAATCTTGCACAGGATAGGGACCAATGGCGGGCTTGCGTGAGGGCGGCAATGAACCTCCAGGTTCCTTAAAAGCCATTTGTAAGTAAGTAAATCTTGGTAAAACAACACATATTTTCATTACTTTTAAATAGCATTAGTGAGAAAGAAATTTTTAGATACATTTATGGAAAGCATTTTAGGACTACACTTTCTAACAGACAAAAGAGGAATAATAGAAAACAGCACTAATCCAATGGCTTAAGACAAAAACCTTCCTAAAAAAGAAGTACCAGCAGCTATATCAAACTCAACATTTGCAAAGGGCCAACTCAATAGAACTGGATTTAAAAGTGAAAATGCATACTACTAGCTCATTAAGTTATATATACATAGTGTCTTTTTTTTTTTCTGGTGGAATGCACCAGAAGTGTTTTGCACCTTTTCACTGTATTTTCATCATGGAACCGAGAAATGAGTTAATAACAAAATTATGTTTTTAACATTATTCCTTTGAACTCTACTTAGGTCTTGAAAGTCTTAAAGGTGAACAAAAAGAAGGTTAAAAATGACAAAATTCCCGCATACTGGACAGTAATCATCTCCCTGTCCGCTATAATGCATCCTACACAGAGTTTCATCACCTTTTTCTCCAGAAGAAAGCACTATATATTACAAACCTATATATTTATTTATTTAATGTCGAGGCATTTGATATAATGTCATTTGCCTTCTTGCTTCACAGTACAATGATGTTAAATTCTGTGGGCAGTCCTTTAACTTCGCACACTTAAAAAGATGATCTTTATTCATAACTGAGCCACTTTCACAACACAAAACACACTCTAGAGAAGAAAATATGGAGATCTGATGTAGATGAGCAGCAAGAAAGTCATGTCTTGTTGATGTTCGGAATACTGGCACAGAATTTCTTCTTGGTCCTTCAGATACTGGTGATTTGTAGTCCATTAGCATTCTCCAAAGTTTTCCCTCACATGAGATGAGATTGATCTACTTTAATTCATCATTAAATTTTGTGTTAATCATACACTTGACTGCAAAGTACGGTATGACAATGTCGGTTTCTTGATCTGTTTAATTCTGGTGCCTCTTTTTGCTAACAAGTCTCCATTTTTGTTTCCCTGAAGTCCACAGTGAGCTGGGATCCAACATATTATGATTTCCTTGCCTTTCTTCTGTAAGCAGTAAACTTTTTGTTGGATATTCTTCAAGTGGTTTATTTTTGTGTCATGGATGTTGGCTACTGTATTTAATGCAGCTCTAGAGTCACAGATGATGATTGCTTTTTGATATATATATTTTTTTAAGTTATTTAATTGGATAAGCGCAATTCTGATAGCTTCTGTTTCTCCATCAAAATTTGTGTAATAAGAGCCTAAAGTCTGATTGAAGGAAAATATTCTACTGTGGATCCCTAACCCCACATGTCCATCTGTTTCCATCAGGGAACCATCGGTATAGATATGTAACCATTCTTCTTCAGGATACCTCATCTGTAGTGTTTCTATTGCAGTTTCTCTCACATGTAATTCATTTTCTTCACTCTTTTCAATTAATTCATTTCTGTATTCTATCTGAGGGAGTTCTACTAGTGATAATGGGAAGATTAAATTTTCTATATAAAATATTGGTAAATCATATTGCTCTCGCATTTTTTTTAACTTTTTTGTACAAATCCAAGTTGTGTTTTTAATTGCCCAGTAGTATCAGTATCATTGTACTTTAAAACCACTGAGAATTATCAGGCAATCTTACCATTTTCTTATATTGTAGCAGTGTCATTCTATTAATAGTTCTTTCAATAGATTTAAGTCCAGTAAGAATTTGCATAGATGTTAAAGTGTTGATTTAAAAGAATTTGCATAGATGTTAAAGGAGTTGATTTAAAAGAATTTGCACATAGATGTTAAAGGTGTTGATTTAAAAGAATTTGCATAGATGTTAAAGGTGTTGATTTAAAAGAATTTGCATAGATGTTAAAGGTGTTGATTTAAAAGAATTTGCATAGATGTTAAAGGTGTTGATTTAACTCCGCAAGTTATAATTCTTAATGCTTGATTCAAGACGACTTCCAATTTGTTAATGTCACTGAGTGCAGCTGTGACAAGTGCCTCACAATCGAATGTTAAAATAGGCTATATGTATGTTTTTAAGGGAGATCATCTACAAACCTGTGAAGTTCTACCTGATGGATCCACCACAGAGAAATATTGGAGAGCAAGAACGCTAATGGCTTCATTGCCAAAGCCTGGCATTAGATAACAACAACAACATGTTTTTAAGGGTGAATCTTGAACAATCTCGTTTACTACCAGCAAACTATTTCAATATATTAAGTCTGTTCTCTACTTACTCAGCTGTTTTGTATATGTGAGTCTTCCAGTTTAATTTCCGGTCCATACAGATGCCTAGCTAATTGGGCTAATCATTACATTAGATACATTCACCCTCAATCTTTATATTAAACTCTGGCTGAGAATGACACAGGGAGAACACTTGATAGCGGGTTTTTTGAGGATTTATTTCCATCATGTTCAAAATAATAAAAAAATAATGACATCATATATTATCTTTATACTTTGCCAGCAAATCAATTGATACAACTGACTGACTTGACTAAAGGTTCTGGCAGCATATCATGCATAAGCACATGGAGATACAAAATGGGGTGAGGTTAAGAGTAATATTCCAACCACCCTCTGAAGCTTTCTTTCAGAGCATTAAGCTTTACTTACAATATTTTTTTGTCCCTGACAAAACTGTACAAACCGTTAAGTGAGAAAAATATATTTTGCAACAACTGCATACTACATATGAGTACTTTGTAAGACTCCTTGTCACTCCAAGCAACATTTATTTTATATTTTATATCAAAGATAAATTTATGAATTAAATCTTAAAGTTTAAATGGCCAACTTTCGCAGCTGTAGGGACTTATGTTGGACACGACTGAAGTAGAACATTCTAAGCATAACTGAAGGAGGAGAAGAAACCTTTGAAAATATCACAGACACTAAAATTATAATAGAATCTAAGAAAAGCAATTTTTTATGAAATATTTCTTAAACAATAAAATAATATGAGTACAGTCTATGGCTGTATTATTTCATTTGAAAATATCACAGACACTAAAATTATAATAGAATATAAGTCATTTTTCTTTAGAAAAGCATATTTTTATGAAATATTTCTGTAAACAATAAAATAATATAACGAGTACAGAATATGGCTGTATTATTTCATATATGAAAAAAAATAAACACTAATTCAAAATTATACAGTTTTAAATTTAAATCCAAATGGAGGGATTGTTAAAAATATATTGTTTGTATACTAAATAATGCAACTGTTAAATAAGTAACACTGTCTACAAATTTTCAAAAGAATGGTTTGACATCTAACAAAGATGACTTTAATCACAGGAACTGCTACATGACTCCTTATCACCTGGAAAGATTGGCACCTGCAAAATTTAAATGTATACCGAATATGAATGCATTAGAAAATATCTATATAGGGTTGAAATTTTTATGTCTTATGTATCATGTAACGAATCTGAATATCTATTGTTAACTAATGCCGAGTTCTTGGCAATAAAGCCATTAACTCTCTTGTTATCCAATATTTCTCACATACAGTGAGTTTAGAGGAAAGGGCTGGACATCACTGAAGATTATTCTGATCCGTTTCTTCTTAAGACTGCACAATGGACGAAGTGGTGAAGAAAAGTTCCTATTTTGTTCAAGTGTTTTGACAAACTGTCTTATCCTTTAAGTAATCGAAAGGATGCAACTGTACTTTTCCTTGGATACTCAGGAATTATATTTTACTGAGATACTTCCATATTTTATTTGAAATTTCGAGGAAGTGGTATGATATTATATCTTGATATTTTGAGTTGATTAATCTTTTAAATGATAAGACTGACATAGGGTTTTGTAGGATTTTACTTCCTTTCTTAGCAATACAGTCGGCAGCTTCATTACCAGATAATCAACAGTGTGCCAATATCCATTATAAAACAAACCTTTGGTTAAGCCTCATCAGATGGTGTATAATTTTCCAACCATCAATTATTTTGTTACTTTTAGGTGACAGAATGTTGTTGTAGCAGTAATAGCTGATTTATAATCACTGAATGTAACAGCTTGTTGAAAAGAGATCTGGTACAACAGATTTTAAAGTGTCGAATATATGGCTTCAACTTCTCCATCAAAATTTGTAGCTCCATAACCTAAAGATTTAGAAAACGAGAAAATTGGACATATAGCACCAGTACCTGCTCCATTTTGATTGGATAGATGGGATCCATCTGTGAAAATATGGAGAATTCTTTCTTAGGGAAACTACTATGAATAGTTTCCAATGTTAGCAATTTTAGGACATCCTTTGGAGTGTCACTTTTCTTGGTATCTGGTTGAAGATAATATTCTATTTAAATTACTTGTGTAGGGTTAATTTTATAAATTAGAGTTTCTTTACTCGTTGGAAGATTTATTTTTTTCTTAATTTCATGCACTTCAGAGGAAAAGCTTTCCTAAGTTTTAAAGTTAACTATGAAATTTCTTAGCTTTCAATTGCTAAATGAAAGTTGGATCAATTTTTCGTACTGAATAATAGCATCCTTTCCTAATTTACATTCAATACGAGACAGATCAATTATTAGTTGCATTGAATCTGAATATATGAAAGCAAACCATTTCAATATTTGTAAATTCTAGGTATTAGGGAGGCTATTGTAAGGAAATATTGGGATCCAAGCCAACAAATAACTAACATCCCAATCTAAAGCAGTGGATACAAACTTGGTCACTAATTAATTAAATAAGTTGCAAGCAATACACGGTATTATAAAAAACATTCCCATATAAAACAACATGTGACAAGCAGCTAAATATCTATAAGCTTATGGTACTTCCAATATTAATATATGTAGGCTATTTTAAAATTTTGTTTACAGAAATGTAATTCTGAGGTTGAGAAGATCAGGTTACTGTGACCCCTTGTCGGCTGCATTTTCAGATTGGACGAAGAATGCAGTTATATGGAGAAAATTCTCACTGAAAAAATAAATATAGAAAGTGAAAATATCAATATATGTATTAAAAATGAAAGAAAGTCGTCTAGAAAAGTAAATACAGAATTATTAATTAATTCATAGAACTGTGGACATACTTCGTAAATTATGGAACTGGTCAAGAGAAGTAATCCTTGATGTACAGCCTTATATACAAAAAATTGCCGGTCTCCTGTAGCATGAATTTATCTAAGTCCACTTTGGGCAGCACCTGGTTCACAAGACTATGGAAAGGATGTTTAGTTTGCACCTAATTTACCCCTCGAATATATCTTTCTATAGATTAGTTATAACACTTGATCTACAAACAGACAGAAAAAGCAACAAACAAAACAAAGGAAAAACAGAGAGGATCTGTGCATAAAAAATTCGTTCACGTGTAAACATAAGCTTTCACAGAAACCAAAGTCTTCCAAAGAGGATTTAGCATATGCCAGCCAGTCTTTTTTTTTTATCTAAGATTAAACACGAAAATAGAGGAAGAGGACAAAAAGATGAGGGAAGGATAAGATGTAGAAAAAGAATAGAAAGAGCAGGACACTTATAATGGAGGAAAAAAATAAAAGAATATGTAAACATTAGGGTTGCCAACTTTTTTTGAAGAAAATACGGGAGACTAAGGAATCAGCAGAATTTCACATAGAAAACTGACAACTAATTCAGTTAAAAAAAAAAAACGTTATTTTATACTCTGATAGTTAAGCTTAAATTAAGAGTATTTCAAGACAGATTTTGCCTCGTGCAGTGGTTTTTAATTTTCTTTTTTTTTACACAAATTGAAAAAATCCTCTCTAACTGAAGTTGACTGCGATTTGCAGTTTTCTCAGATGTGTCGTGCTCCTGTTTAAACATCTGTCCACTTATTGTTCATGAGAGAAAACACCATCACACCATCTCTCTCTCTCTGTCAGCATTACTATCTGGTAAGCTCAAAACAAAACTCACCAATTTTACCAATTTTCCAATATTAACGTTTTTTATTTTAATCTGGTCAGCACTGAAACCCATTTCTGCCAAGCATTACCTTCTATAGAGACTGCACATTTTAATTCAATTCTGTAACAATAAAATTCATAATGTGAATCATCTTCATTCACGGCAAAATTAAATGTTTGAAATAAAGCTACTACATTATGATAAAATAAGGGAGGAAAATGCTCGAAGAGAAGAAACATATAGAAGCCGGGAGACTATTGAAAATTACTGCTAAATACGCGAGATCTCAGGAAATATGGGAGGTTTGGCAACCCTAGTAAACATATACATAAGTGAATATATAAATTAATTACAATTTGGTTATTTCAAATTCAGGAATTTATTTTTATTAAAGAAAATAAATAAAAACCGCAGAAATACTCATAGATGAGTAATCAGATAAAAATTGACTCACAGTTGCCTAATTAAACCATAACTACAATATCTACTGAGGATCAAATCCATTCCTTGATGACATGGTTGAGCCAGTGTGTGATAATTTCACTGTGATTCAAAGAAGTGCATATGTGTGCAAGCATATGCATGGGTGTGAGTGTGTCTCTGATGCTCAGGATTATCAATGAAGATTTATTTCTCAATCTTTTTCTGGCCAAACAGACAATTTGGCGCTGGCAAATCAATTTTATCCAGGTTACCACCCAATTATCAGTCGTTACCTGACTACTAGCCAGCAGTTGGAGCAACTGCTTTTCTCAGAAAGAAGTTGACATAAAACATTTGAAAAGCGAATGTACTATCAAAATTCAAGCAATAATGACAGCCTGATTACCTGATACTGGCTTACACCTTGCAAGAGACATTATTGAACGATTCCTAATGTTACATTGCTTCTTTTGATCTTTTATATCCATCATAGAAGTTCGTATCATGCCATAGGTATATGTATATACAGATTACTTTAAAGAAAAAATATATGAGTAGCTTAATATCAAAGACGGACATCTGACCTCAATCGAAATTTAGATAGCTGTGGTTTTTTATACAATTTTTCATGCTTTTTCCAGTTATAGTGAAACCATATGCAAACTCTAACACTAGATTTATAAAATAAATTGTGTTATATATTACAAAGAACACTGTGAATTAAAAAATTGCCTCTAGATCAAAACTATGGAGATGACAGATGTCCGTCTTTGATATTAAGCTACTCATATATAGAATGGAATTAAATAACCCTGCAGATTGAAAGGGACACTAAGGTACCTTAAATGAATAGAAATCTTACAGTATATTACGTTTTGTGATTAAATGCATAGTTAATTAGGAAATTAAGTTGGAAGTTTCACCAGTCTGGCAACATTGCCATTAACACGATCTTCTCGTAATAGAAATGTAAGAGGTCAATGAACTCTGCCTCCCTAGGTGAGTTACTGGTGCAATCTGCTCGCATCATTCAGTGGCTTGAAATTAGTGGTTTTTAAATTAAATTTACATGAAAACCGTTCATGCTATTGAAATACACCAGAAGGATAAATGGTTCTTTATTAGATTTTACATTGATATGGACAAAAATCACGATCCTACTCGCAATAGTTACTGAATAAGATTGTTAAACATTTGGGAAAAAAGCTTTTTTTTTTCTGGAAAAAGCTTTTTTTTTTTTCTGGAAAAAAAAAAAACCATGAACCTTCCACCAATATGGTATTACAGTTCTTTGTTACATACAACATGAGCTATTCACTTTGAAAATTGGCAAGGTTATTTAACTTCCACCCTGTATATCGAAAAAGTAAAATTTATTTACCTCAACATTGCCTAATTGTAATCCATATGCTATAATTCTTGCAAAGCTTTTTTTGCCGCTTTCTTAAAGAGTGATTTGAGACTGTTGACTGCTGATGACAAATGCTCTTTAATTTCTAATGGGGCCTCAGGACCCAATTGTTTTATAACGCTGATAAGTAGTTTGGCAAAACAAATATTGGTAGCCAAATCATCAGCAGATCTTCTCAACAAATGCACCAATTCCTGTGTGACAGTATCACCACTCACAGAAGACAGTAATTCCTGGATGAATGGTAACTGCCAATCCTCTAGCCGTCCTGGTTCACATTTGAGGAAACTCCTGAAACAGAGGATAAAATAATACAACAATATAACAGACTATTTCAAAGATTCCCAAAGCACTGAACACATCTCAAATCCCAAGGGATGGAGTTGATGTACGGGGTTGGATAAAAAGTAATGGCAACATTGTTGCTACCTCAGCCACATAAGTCAGAGAGTCTTAGAGTATTGTGGAGCTGAGAACAGAAGGTCAGATGAGCACACAGTGAATGGTATCAGTTGTACAATATTCAGTTAAATATGGCGACACCTTCAATTACAAGAGGATAGTGCAAGTGTCCTAACGACATACTGAACAATGTTCGTCGATCAAAATTGGAGTTGCATGAGATCGTAGTGCATAAGACTGTCATTAGGGACTGCATGAAGCATGTGGTGATGCAGCGTTGTTATATCGTACAGTAGCACAATGGGTGAAAAGTGTTTCGTAAAGGCAGGGATGTTGTTCAGGACAGGCCCAAATTGACGACCACACTATTCAGCTTCTTGCTGCCCTGCTGCATGTTGATCACCGATGGACTGCACGTGAATTGGCCGCAGAGATAGGCATATGCCACATTCTGCATGATATCCGTAGGTTATGCAGAACTGCAGCGCATTGGATACCCCAGCAAATCAGTGAAGTGCAACAATGGCAGCGCTATGCAATTGCACAGGAATTGTTGAAACCACTACCAGAGGGAAAGTGACAACTTCCTTGGACGGATCCTCACTACAGACGAAATGTGGGCTCTTTCATACGAAATATGCTTGAAGCAGCAATCAAATGAATGGCAGCATCCCAGCTTTCTTCGCCTAAGGACAGTGAGTTCTGCAAAAGGTGGTGCGAAGGTGATGTTCATTGTGGCATATGACATCTGTGGGGTAATACTGCACCATGCTGTATACCACCAAAACAGACAGTAGATGCTGCCTAATACTGCAATTTTCTGTAATATCATCTTCGTCCACCTTTAGGGAGAAAGCAATAGTACCTTCTGGAAACGACTCCTATCAACCTTCATGACAATGTGAGGAGTCATACTGCTAGCACTGTGATGGATCTTCCACGCTGCTGCAATGGGAAGTACTGGAACATCCTCCATACACACCTGATATGAGTCCATGCGATCATGATCTCTTCCCCAAAATGAAAGAGCCACTTAGAGGGAAGCATTACAAAACAAGAAACGCCAACAGATTAGACAACGGATTGCAAATACAAATGTTATTGTGAGAACTTTGGAAGGTGATCCAGGTGAAAATTTTCTAATAAACTGTGAACATTTAGAAAAAGCCAATTTTTCCACCATTAGTAAACTGTTCGACAGGTCTATGGGAGTCATATAGCCCGAAGGGATTCAGTATGACAACGTATTACTCTTTGTAACAGATGCTGCACCTTATATGGTGAAAGCTGCAGATTCTCTCAAAGCATTATATAGTAAAATGGTGCATGTGACTTGTTTGGCTCATGCCTTACAAAGAGTTGCATCCCATTTTGACGAGATGGAGGTCCTGGATTGATGCCTGCAACTATTACTGCCAGAACTTCAAGGTTGTGAAAAACATCAATGATTCGTTTAACAGCAGAGAAGCCGCTTCAATTAGACTAGCCCAAGAATTAATGTCTAATTCCGACATTTCAGGACAACTTTCATATATCAAATCCAATTCTGGGTTTCTTCTGCTGCTATAACTACTTTGGAGCAATCAGAAGTGTCACTAGTGAAGCAGATAGAACTAGTGAAAAAAAACTGTGAATAACTTTGATGTTGTTTGTGGTAAAGTGGGGCAAGAAGTATCAAAGAAAATGGAAAAGGTGTTAGAGAAAAACAAAGGGTATCATATATTGTGCAGCATCCATTCTTTGAAAAATATTGGAGTGCAAGAGGTCAAATGACTTTATTGTCAAACACCTGGCATTAGAAAACAACAACAACATTGTGTTCCATTTCAGTGATTTTGTCGGGAGAAAATTTTTCTCTTAATGACTCAGAATTAGATTCAAATAATATTGCCCATTTTAAATATGCTCCTCTTGTGTCAGCTGAAGTAGAAAGAAGTTTTTCGAAGTACAAGGCTTTGTTGGCTGACAATAGAAAATATTTTTTATTTGAAAATTTGCACAAGATATTCATTGTACATTGCAATTCAGGACTCATAAACTGAACTAAAAGAAGCATGCGAAGCAATCATAGCATATGCCAACAACTGATAATTTTAATAAAATAAAAAGCATACTACAATATCAAATTCCATACTTTAGCTTGCTTCTCATTAGCTTTTTATTCTTAAATAAATAGTTAATTATCTTAAACTGATTTACTAATTTATTTTGCAACTGAAATTATTCCTAATTATAATACTGTTAGGTCGTATTTTTTAAGTTATAGTGCATATTTCTGGAATTTTTAGGTCATAAGTGCATGTTTTATACTGCATATTTTGGAGACTTTTAGGTCATAAGTTTACCTTAGAAGGTCTTCTTTATGCTGAGGACTCAGAGCCTCTGTTATGATATGGAGTAATGTATTTTCTTCATTAAGAGGCTGTGATGATAGCAAAAGAGGTAAGAAAAATTCCACACAACTCAGATGTGGTAAAGTCTTTGTGAACTCGACTAATGCTGCCACCACTGCACGACTGCATGCTTCACGATTCTTTTCTTGAAGCTGGATAACAAGTAAATTGAAATATTACTGTCACACATTGCTTTTAATTGTTCTGTACAGATAATGTTAAAATTACAATTGTACATGTAATTCATCAATGAAAATAAATTAAATCTCATAAAATCTTCACTGTATCTGGTTTTTATACTATAAGATTATTACTGGAAAGAGTGCACAAACATAATGAACAGAAAAAGCAGCTCTGTTCTGTAGAGTTCCATCATTACCAAAACCCGACAGAAAACAATTTCATGTCGCCCTTGGTCGTCAATGATTATCCTACTTCGTCTCTGTACTCAAATATTGCCAGTTCAAAGCCAAATGATTTTTTAGAGAAATAATTCAAAGTAGGGCCTACTGCTTCTACTAGAAGGGAAGGAAAGCTGAAACAATTTCAGTCATATAAAATAATCTTATAAAATTCAACTTAAAATTGTCTTAAACACCATTCTCAAAGTAGTTATTACACTGTTCTCACTTTCAGGTGAAACCTCACGAATATGTCTGTGCATTTCGTGTAATCTGATAACATAATAACCACACATGCATATCAAGATGGAAACAAATAAAAACTGTTTAACAAAACAAGTGCCTAATTATGTTCGTTAAAATACAAGCAGACAATAATATATTTCCATAAATGATCTGAAACACCCCAACATTCAGAGTAATATATCTGCTGGCAAACTGTTCAGGTTGTGAGAGACTCATTCAGCATGATTAGCAGCAAACTCATTCCTAAATAAGTGCAGAAAAAATTTCTTTCTCTTCTTACAACAGGCCTATAACAGTATCTGACATTCTGTATAAAAAGGGATTTTTCAATTTCACTAAAAAATACGAGATCAACAATTCATGAATTTTAATTATTATTCAAGTGTTAGCTAAACATCTAAATAGGAAGGAATACTTCCAACAAATGGATGCTCTATTTTCAGTACTGTGTTATGAATTTGGATCACCTTCTAACCAGCAGCAGCTCTACCTTAAGATCACATAGTCACGTGCCCTTCCAGTTGCAAATGAAATAAAAGTGAGTGATTTTATTTAGTTCTGAATTTTTTCATTCACGTCCTCTATCCTTTATTTTCGATTCAAACTGGCACTTGTAGCAATTTGGCAACATGAGTTGTTCACATTTCCATGGCAGACTGCTCATGCCATACTGTTTTACAATGAATAAGTCTCAAGGTTGGTGCGGGGATGGAGAGCAAGGATGGATATTTTCTACCTAATGGTGGTCTTTGGTCACAGGGTTGTTGTGATTAACAACTTGAAAGAACTATCACTCCAAAAAGTACCACCATTTGCCACCCAGTGGTGCCACTATATTACAGCGTGCCAAAATAAATTGTTTAGAATAATTATGCTAGTATGGGAACCCTCTGACAGACTGCGCAACTGAACAGCTGGAGTATTTCAACAAAATATTTTAAAGGTTAAGTATTCATAAATATACGATTATTAACATTTGGTGAGCGAATTTTAGGGAGAGAGTCATCATATTGATAGCCGTCCAAATCTTGGATTTAAAATATCGGCATTTCAAATGAACAAAAAAGAAAATTTAAATTAATGTTAGAAAAATACATAATGAAATTAAAAAAAAAAAATTAATAATCAGCGACAAGATGTGGTAGCTATCAATACAATAAAAATTTATTGAAAAATAAATAATATACAATGAATATTATGATATTATAAAGATGAATATTGATTGATGATATTCAATGAAGATTTTAAAATGATTGATGCAATTAATCCCGAAGTTTTGACCAAAAGTTTGAATCAATCTATGAAATAGAAACTGAAACTGTCATTGTTATAAATTGATGCTACATACCCTGGGTACAAGAAGGTATTGGCATACCAGTGACCCAAGTCTGTTCTGCTCAGATGGTGACATCAGGCACATAAGTGCACATATGTGACACAGACCTGTGTCTGAAAGCTTAGACAAAATGGATTCCAACTGCAAGTCAGAGACTGCAACCAACTGTTCACTTGTAGCCATCTGTTCATTCAGAGTGCACACCAAATGTGGCACCTCACTTTGCAGGTCTCCTGTACCTTAATAACATTGAAATAAATAAAAGCATCGAATCACAAAAATGAAACTACTGTGTAAGCAAATTAAATTAATTTTATGCTGTTCACTCGATGCTAAATAACCTAGTAGCTGATACAGAGTCTTTAGATAACAAACTAAAAAATAACAGTGATTTAAAGCTTAATTCATTCTTACAAATCATATTGTAGAGATTATATGTTGATAGCTTTAAAAAATAATTTAAGTGTATATGTAGTAATTAAGTTCTTGAATAAAATGTAAAATTTACCAAAATAAATTCACTGACATTCAAAATCTAAAATTTGCAATAAACTATTTGGAATGCTTTCTCATGGTTTCAAAGTTTAGCATGTACGTGAGAAGAAAGCCTACCACAAAAATGTTTCGCTTTCGATAAAGACATAGAAAAAGAAAGAAGACATCCAATTCAGAAGTGAAATCCACATAGGCTAGAAGGAATTTTGAAACTGGGGTCATGGTGTCACCGTGATATAAATGTCTAAACCTACATTAATATTATATGAATAAATACGCTTCAATTTGACAAGTGTTCATTAAGTAAGAATAAAATTGTTCTTCCTTCTTTCGAAGTATACTTTAAATTTTCCTCGTAAGACATTAAAAAGAAGAAGAAATGAAAGAATAAATTCCAAACTGATTTTAATATAAGTAACATTTAATTTCAGGATAACTGCTAGCTAAAGTTACCTATGCTTCGGTCCAGACACATTTCTACCCCTCTTTCTTCAGTTTCCTTTTCATTTTTAACATTAACAGGAAGAGCTTCAGTTTTCACATTCAATGACACTGCACCATTTTCAGAACTGTTGTCTGCCAATGAAATACCACTTACATTGCTACCAGGTGAGCAAATCTGAAACAACATATAAGGGTGTTACACAGGAACAGTGGAAGGAAACAATTTTTCTGAACCTTTTCTTAAACTACATAATAACAACATCATAAAATATGATGAGTATCCTCCAAGTACTGATTCCTTCAGTCCACCGTAGATGTATTTCTGCTGATTTGTACATAAGCTGTCGTATAGTGCATGATAATTTTCAAGACGTCGAATTGAGCTTCTGCTATCAATGAGTATCCATACTTCCTTAGGTGTGGGATATTTTGAAAAATTACGGCGGACTTCTTGTATAGCAATAAGTTATGTTATATAATTTGACGCATAATCTTGACATTTAGCTTTAATTTCTTCTATTTTGTCCACTACCTGTTTTCCCATTTTCCAGTCTACTTCCATTGATGTAAATTTTTACAGCTTGATGTGATATAGAATTTATGAGATTCTTGATAGCTAAGTACTTAACAGGAAGCTAAGGATTGTGATAAGATTAGATTTAGACAAAGTGACAGGAGGCTGAAGTCTGTGAAAAATTTTGAGTTAAATTAGGAGATAGCTAAGTGACAGGAGGTCGAGGACTATAACAAGGTTACAGGGAATTAGATGAGGGGATAGTTAAGTGACAGGAGGCAAGGACTGTGACAAGGTTCTAGAGTGGGTTAGATAAGGGGATACTTCAGAGCAAAGCCATACTGTACTTTTCCTGAACCAAACATATAATATGGCATTGCTACGAAGTGGCGGTGATGTGCTGAACACATAATGACAGTCAAGTACCACAATATATTAAGTTGCCTTACAGTGATCAATGTCACTGAGGTTACGATATATCAATAATAATTGCGATATGGAAAGTTTGCAATGAGAACTAACTTATATATTTAAAATATATTTTTTCGATGATATTAATTTCGTTCACAACTCCTGAACATGTTTAACAAGCTATTAACTCAATAGCTGATAAAATATTGCAATTTAACCTATACACAAATAAAAATATTATTGGTGATTCTTTATTACAGCGTTACTAAGTTAAGGTACAAATGTATTTACATCCTTGGGTTGTAGTCGAGTCATACGTATTGTATACGAGAAAAAAATTTAGTGCCAACGCCAATTTCACACTGAAAATAAGGGTCAAAAGTTGCTGTAAAAGTGCTGGCTGGCAGAGACGTGCGGGTAGGGGGATTGCTCGAGCGAGGTGGAAGGGGTAGGCAACAGGGAGTGAAAAAACATGCATCTCATTTCCGTGGGTTTCCTTACTGATTCACAGAGAAAAGACGAGTTTTCATTAGGTCCAATGATAGGTTAGGTTAGTTTAGGATTTTGGTATGCCTTGGAAGAAAGTGCACATTCTTAGACAATTGTGAGTAGGCCTATATATGCAAGGCATAGAAAAAGCATAATCTAACCTAACCTGTCAATGATTCGACAAAAACGAATCTTCGTAAGGTTGAATCAGTGTCAGGTTAAGTTAGTTTAAGCTTTTGGTATGCCTTGGAAGAAAGGGCACATTCTTAGACAATTGTGAGTATATGCAAGGCATAGAAAAATCCTTAACTAATCTAACCTAACTTTGATCTGTCACTCATTCAACCTTATGAAAACACGCTTTTTCTCTGGAAATGCCGTCTATTCATTCCACCTCGACTAACTGACCCCGCCTAGTCGCATCTCTTCACTATCCCCTACTTTCACAGCAACTTGCAACCCTTTTTTTTCTTTACTATATCGATGACTCGCCTAGGACCCAAGAATGTAAATATCTTGTACCTTAACGTGGTAACGCTATAGTGAAGAAATGCCACATCACTGCCCACCCGTGATACATGTATAACATTGTCAAAATATATTGTAAAATGATACTATCATAATAGAGAGAGACTGGTGCAGAAGATGACAATGTATTGTAACATTTTACTTAAAACTTTGGGATCCCATCTCACCTGTTTTTCCAGTTCTTGGTTAGGCCTACGAAAAAATCTCCTGAAAGAATAAGTTTCATCTTCCTTATGTCTGCATTTTAATTCCGACAATTCAAGCCTTATTTTATCACTCATTACAATTCTCCCCCATACAGATTCACTATTTTCTGAAAGGTTATGATCTATATCTAAAACATTCGAAGAAATCATTTCTGGTCACAACTGTCAATTATGTTGTGTGTGTGTGTTTAATTTATTTATAGACGTCCTATTCAGCCGAATTTCAACGTGTTAAGATGGTTATATTAATTCTCCGAAATAATTCCCGCCATTCTGGTCTATGGTCACACTTTGCTTGTTGCCAACTAGATTCTTAAAAACCGCTAAATTTGTTATATTGCCAATCTAAAATGAGATCACTTTCCCGCTAAGTGCTAAAAATACTCGCTAAATTTCTGTATAAGCGACCCTATATGATCTAGTCAGCTACTCATTCTGATCAGGAATCAGCAATTTTACACTGAACAGAAAAAAAAAAAAAGTCACATCTAGCGGGAAAACCGCTGAATTGGCGGCACTGCGTAATATCGCTCTTCTCAATCGGTGCTGCCAATGTCACTATTTGACAGCTGAATATTTTAAAGAGGTAATTGTGTAACCCAACGTAAGAAGATAAAAGAAAAAAAAATCGTTATGTGGAGTTCATGGTACAGACCGATTATTTACTCCTGACAGCTCAGCGACGCGACGCGAAAGAAGGGAAGCAATAGGAGTAGAAATAAGGAGAGTGGTCGGTAAAGGCGAGTGAATAACCCAAACACCACTTGACGTAATTAAATGGACTCGCCTGTCCCACGCGCACATCTCCGGCGACTGTCAGGACTAAATAATCGTACTGTACAGATCACTCAGAAAGTTTCTGGGTATGGTCCTTATAATAAAGATATTTTCAAACTTACCTTTACATCTTCTCAAAGTACTCTTCCTCAGCCTCTATGCACTTTTCCAACCTCTTGAACCATGACTAGAAGCACTCACACCACTCATAATCTTCAATGATGCTAACTCCTCCTGATATGCTGCAACAGCCTCTTCTGGGCTTGAAAACAGCTTTCCCCAGTCGGTTCTTTGCTATAGGGAAAAGGAAGAAGTACACAGCAGATCAGGATTATGGGGAGAATGGGTAAAGCTTCATTAGTCATTTCCAGAAACTTTAAGTGTGTCATAGGCTGTGTAGGCAGAGGCACTGTCTTGGTGGAACCTAATGCCTCTCAGGCCAGTTCTTGGCCATTTTTCGCGCACTTTTTCACTTCTAGAACATATGCTGTGATATACCACTGTGAAGTAATAGTCTTTTGATTCTGAAGTAAAAATGTTGCCACATGGCCACTACTGGAGAAGAAAGTCATCACCATTTTATTCCCAACACTTCGGTCCATCTTCACTTTTGTAGGTGGCTTATCAACTACAATTTTCGCTTTATTTCTGCATCATATTTGTAGATCCACGTTTCATCATTGTAATGATCTCAGACACATGGTGAAAGTTCCTACTTTCATGATGTTTTAGCATTCCATAACATCATTCAATATGAACGACCTTTTGATCTTCAGTGAGACTGTGGGGCACCCAACAGGATGAAATCTTCTTAACCCTTAAATATTAGTGCAATGTTTTCAAGACACTTCATGATCCGACCTTACAGAATGCCTCTAAATCACTGTAAGTTGGGAGTCTTCTCACACCATCTTCTCCACAACTACGAGGTTTTCTTTAGTTACTGCTGGAAAGTCTTCCACTCCTCTCTTCAGCTTTAAGAAGTTTTAAGTTCTGCCCCTCTTAAATTCTGTATACCAACTGAAAACTGTTGTATGTAAAGGAGCAAGGTCCTGGAAAGCTTATCTAATTCTTTCAAGGTACTGCACTCGACTTAAATCAGTGTTAAAATTGAACAATTTCATTGCATGGTAATGCTCGAGATCCAGCTCTATTATATGTAAGCAAATTACTGACATTCTGCTTTGTTCCAACAAATGCTAAAGGTGCAGTAAGAGGAGTGACTGGAAAGTATGTTTAAAAGTAATGAAAGGACCAGCTTTCACTTGACATATGTTTCTAAACTTCACAACTAATAGTTTACTCAGGCCTGGAAACTTTCTGCGAGACCTTCATACAAATACAGTACCGGTATAATACAGAAATAAACAGTTGAAAGTAGTGCTATGCTGTATGAGTAATTTTGCAGCACAATATTACTCATAAAGTCTTCACCTCAATAAGGATATTATTGGGTGCTTGGCTAATTACTAAATCTATTATGAAAACTTCAACATAAGTAATATTTATTGGAAACTTCATACAATTCATTTTTCAAACTAAATAACCAAAATAAAATTCTTATGTACAGAATATTTATGTACAAGATGTAGCAAACATTTAAAAAGATACAGTATATTTCTCCTATCACATTTAACATATAATTAAAAACAACAGACACATTGAAAATAGTGAAAGGCAGTAATTCTTTTATTGACTTCTTTCCTCCCTGCACAAGTATACCTGATAAATCAATACAGTTATGAGAAATACATACAAACAAGTTTATCAGGATTCCAGTAAAATGTGGTAAAAAAAAAAAGGGTTATAAAGGAATGACAGCACCTAGTTTTTATATGAAAGTGAATACGAGATATTGAAAAGCATACATTTAGTACTATATAGTCCTCTGAAACCAAATTTATACCTGCAGCAGAAGGACATATACAGTTAAATCGTATTAGGAACAGAGAGTTCAAACTTGAACTCATTAACAAAGGGATATTAAAATGCAAGAAGATACAAATGAATATCTTTCAGGAATGGAGAATAATCACCTACCAAAGTGGCACAGCAATATCAATGCAGAGAAAGAATCTGTGAAAACTCAGCTGGAACAGATCACAGAAAATATATACTGTATATATAAAGAGCACTCTTCATACAAACGTTTCGATCAGACATAATTACGAATATTGTGCAAAAAAAGGCTGCAAGACTACAGTATAGACTATAATGGATGCCACACATTTAAAGAAGAGCAAAACAAGACTACTTAGTTCGCAATAAATTACAACTCAAAAGGCAGGAAATAGCAGGAATATCCAAAAAGAAAACAGACAGATAAATTCTACACATGAATTTAAGTCAGAACAGATCCAAACAGAACTAACCATCAAGGAGGATAATGACGACATTTCTAGTTTCTAAAATTGTTCTGTACTGTACAGAGTTTAATTTTATTATTGAAATGATAGTTTTATGCGGGATGCAAGGTAGGATCGTGGTTAAAGCATAACACTGCAAAGATGGAAGGTCACGGATTTAATTCCCGATAGAGTTTCCATTGATCTAATCCTTTTGGCCTTACTATGGCCCTGGTGTTTACTCTGCCCTTATAGAAATACGTACCAGGAGCATTTCCTTGGGGGGTAAAGGCAGCAGGCACGTAGGACTAACATTCCGATATTCCTACTGCCATTAATGCTGAATGTATGTGAAAGTGAGTCTTAACCTTGCACCAACCTCTGGGCTGATTTGGCCTGTAATGGAGTTGACTTTACCTTTTAACAGCAACGTAATGATGATGAAAAAAATGTGATCTGTTTAGAAGTTAAGTGAGAATTCTACTGATTACATTTTGGCAACAAGTTGGATGCCTTGTTCAGGTGAAATTTTCTGGTAATATTTATTTCCATTTTTTAACAAAATGTTTATGATAATTATATTAGACAACAAATTTTAACTTTTTTTTTTTCGATAATCCTAATCAAAATATGTGATTAAGAAGTAATTTGAGTCTCTAAATTCGGAAAAAATAAACAAATTTTCCTATCTGGTCACATTCTTGGATTATCGATGGATCTCTATAATATGCCTTAATTTACATAAATTTAAGAACACAGATATAAGCAATTCATATTTCATAATATTGGTTATTATTGAATAAATTAATTAAAAATATAAAATAAACCTCATCCTGAATGCAAGGAACATACAATAAACCATGACTTATACATTACATCAGAAGTGTGTTCTGTTTTTGTTATTGTCTCTTGTAGGTCGAATTGAACGTTTCTTGGTTGAGAAACCAGCAGTGATCCCACATCATAACTGGGAACCAAAGCCCTTAATAATGTTTTCCTATTGTAGTAATATCCTGATGGAATCATTCTCCTTGTTCATTGCTGACAACCCAAATTTACAGGGAAAATGTCGAGGTGTTATTGTAGAAAATTAAGTTCGAAAGATATGATGCAAAAGCCCAAGTTTTTATAACACTCTACAGAACAGTGGTTCTCAAAGTGGGGTCTGCAGATACCCGAAGCTCAGTCTAGGGGTCCACAAGTATTCTGGATAGGTCATTTTTTTTTCCTTCAAAAGGATTTTTATTTATTTTTAATATGACAATAATGTCAGAAGCGCATTGAATGTTATTGGTGCAACTTATGAACTCCTTTGTCTTGGATTTGAAGAAGAAAAATGAGAAATTCAAAATGAGTGACAAGTGTGATTTTTCTTGGTAATGCAATGTAGCATATTTGGCGGACATTTTATTTTATTTTAATGGACTTAATTTGGACCTATTAGGTAGAAATGTTGATGATTTCCAAATGGAGAGCAAAACTGAAGAGAACATAGTTGTGGGCGAACCAAGTGATGATAAGTCCTATGCTTCATTACATATATTCCAGGAGTTTATATTTACCTTTGAACAATATCTTCTTCAGAAAATAAGACATAATTGCATACCACTTGAAACGAATGTCAGATGTATTCAGAGATTATTTTCCGGTTTTTAATTCTAATATTATATGGATTCAAAATCTCATTATCAGCATGGAGACTTACAATCTCACCAAGAAGGAGGAAGGTCTTGTTGAGTTATGTGACACTTCTTGGAAAAACGTTTACAGTGTCAACTTATTTTTCTTAAAATTCATTTTGATTTTCAGAGAAATCAGTTCAAGATTGTAAATTCATTCAAAGTTTCTCAATTATATGATTTATCATTTGTTAGAAATTAATATTTGCTAATACATCTTATTAAAGACAATCAATATATAGTCGAAAACGTTCATATATTTTCTTTAGTAAGATGCATTAGCAAATATTAATTTGCAACAAATGATATATCATGTGACTGAGAAACTTTAAATAAATTTATAATTTTCTATTTTTGGCTAAAATTTTGTGCAGAACATAAAGACCTATCAGAATGAGCCTTGAAATATTTAATGTCGTTTCCCACGATTTGCTTGTATGAGTGTGTATTTTCTGATAAGAACTAATAAAATAAACTATTAGTATTTAAATTACCTTCATATAATCATCATTATATATAAAATAATCAAAGAAAAAAATACATAACCCGTAAATATTATCAAAATTGTTAACACAAATCGAGTAAATACGGCAATAGACTGAAGATTAAGGACAACTAACATTGAGTCTAAATATAAAAACATTTTAAGCAAAAAAGAAGAGGGGAAAAAAACAAACAGTTCCATCATTCTCGCTGAAACAGAGAAACTTGTAAAAAAAAAAATTGTATACTTGATTTCTTTTCCAGTACAATAATATTGTACAAAGAATGTAATGAAAGTAGAGTATTGTTTCACTTTATTATTTTTTAAAATCAATTTTGCTGTAACATATTAATGAAGGTCAACTATTTTTTCAGACAGTATTGACTTACAATTATTTACGTTTTGTTTATTTAAAATATACAGTTATTACTGATTCAATTTTGGAAAATATAAGAGACATATGACTACTAATAGTCACTTAATATTAACTTCAAAATTTATCCTACCCATCATTCCACTGACGACTTTGAAGGAGTTCGCGAAAATACTGATCTATGAAAAGAGGGTCCGCAGTGCTAATAAGTATGAGAACCACTGCTGTAGAACATTGTTCACTAAGTTTACATAATTTGTGTCTCCACAAAATCCAGCAGTTCATGTTTTCTAAAGATTCCAGGCAGGTAATTCTTGTTCATTCAGTTTTACATCAAAAGCCTGGTTCTTAACACTTCCTGATTTGTAGACAAATCAGAATGTGCTCCTTGTACTTGGCATCATTAGCGACTGGAACTATTTCTCTTAGATGCAGAAATCCGTACCCATTTAATTTAAAAACTTAACAAACATTTTAACAGACCTAATTTTAGTGCAGCAGAGAGAGTAAGTTTATTTCAGCCAGATCAATCAATGGAACACACATAGTTTTTTTCTTTCTTTTCTTTTTTTTTTTTTTTTTTTTTGTGTTTCAGCTGTTTCACAAACACAGAAAACATCTTTAGTAAATGCACCTTTCAAACCAAGTAATATGGCAACTATGGAGCTGTTATTATCATACATACCAGAAATGAGCGACGGCCAGTCGGCCACACTCTGCGTGGTTTCTGCCGCACGCTAGCTGTTTCTCTCGAGCAATCGAGCTCGAGTAGCCATATGGCATTCAGTGTGCTTAGAAATCGTGTAATGAAACTCTCGATTCTTCAAGTGTACAACGTTAGTATATAAAGTTTAGTGATTATTGCGTATTTAGGTAATGCCTAGCAACAAATTCTCACTGTGTGAACATGTGTAGATGTATAATACGTACATAAAAGGCAGAAGGTCGTGTGTGAAAACAAGACGAAAATTTCGAATAAAGTTTCCAAACAGACCTGTGCCTTCTGCCAAAACAATTAGACGACTTGCTAAAAGATTTAAAGAAACAGGATCAGTGAAAAATCGAAAATCAAGCAGAAAACGTAGTGTTATTATGCGGAATGACTGTCAGTTTATTTCCAATAAGATTCTGCAACTGCTCATACAGCTACCATGTCAATGAGGGAATTGAGGTGTATTTTCGGTACGAAACTAATCAGTAATAATTTGTGGCCTCCACAAAGCCCAGATATAACAATCTGTGACATTTATATTTGGGGAGCACTAAAAGATGGGATTTATAGGAAAAATCCTCACTCTATAGATGAACTAAAAAACACCAGGTCACAGGAGAGCCAAATCCTAGCAATTCCTGCCCATAGAACATCCCACTATTCATCCTCTTTTACTGTCTCAGTCCCCCGTGAATGGAATTCTCTACCTCAGAAGATTAGGGGCTGCCAGACAATAACCACTTTCAAGAAAAGGCTAAACGATTTCTTACGGGCGCAGTCAAATTGAAGTTATAATTGTGATTGAGTTTAATAATTTAATTTAATTTAGGTATGACTATCATTACTATTATTATTATTATTATTATTATTATTATTACATAATTATTTTATTGGTGTTGTGAAGATGAAAAGAATTGTTATTGTATTATATTAATTATGTATTATATTGTCTTGTATTGTAGTACTATATTGCTTTGAATTTTATTGTATTGTATTAATTATGTTATATTCATAGCATTGTAGTAATTTTCTATCATACTGGTTTAGTGGAAGAGAAGGCCGAATGGCCTTAACTCTGCCAGTTAAAATAAACAATTATTATTATTATTATTAAAATACTATATACGAGAAGAAAACCAAGCTATCAATGATGTGGAACTTCACAGTGTTGTTCATTCATTCATCAGAAGATGTCAGTTGTGTGTGGTGGCAAATTAGGGCCATTTTCAGTAACGGCTGTGAGCATAGTAAGTCCAAATTATTGAACATTAATTGTTAGTACTGTTATATATTGGAGACGAGCCGAAGAAATGGTTATGTGCTCGGCAGAAACCACGCAGGGCGCAGCTGGCCAGCCACTCTTTTCTGGGATGTACGATGATGATAATAGCTCTGTACATTTACATCTCAACAAACATTTCATTAATATTTCTCATATTTAATAGCATTCAAATTGATAGCCATACTTTCTCATAAGTTTCTTTCATTTCTAGTGTATGCAACAGGAATAGCTGACATCTCATTACCATTATGTAGTAGCACTGGTTTGAAACTTCAGTTCTGTGAATCGATCAGAAGGCACCTGTGGTTCATATAATTATGTTTTCATTAAGCAGCTTATGACTTTTCAACACAATCGAGTTTGCATCTCGTGAAAAGAAGTTTCTTTTTTAATTACGATCTCTGTACACAACAACACTTATAACCAGTTCCACTGTTGCAATTCTGAAGCAATTAGGCTTGCTTTGACATGTTGAGATTTAGTTCACATTGCTAGATAAGATGTGGAGATCTACTATTGTTAGAACAGTACTCTTCCTCTGAAGTAGAATGAACAACTGAAGACAGGATGTTTCTGAACTCTGAAACCCACCCCTTCAATGTGAATCTGGCACTATGTATTATTGGTTTCGAAGTTGACACCATTCCAGGTTAAATAATTAAATGCTTGGTTTTAATAGTAAATCCTGAAATATTCATAAAGTCAAAATAACAATCAGTCATGAAACTTTTATGTTTTCATGAAATCGTAGATAGTGCAAAAGCCAAAACTCTTTTTCTTTCTTCTGTCACTTGGATAAAATTGCAAAGCAAGAATGACAACAACCATGAAGAGCCCAAAGCTAGTCGCAGTCACTCAGTAGGTAGTCAAAGTAGAGTTAGCTCATGTAATTATTGTTTTTTTTTTTTTTTTTTTGGTTATTCAATGATGCTGTATCAACTACGAGGTTATTTAGTATCGATGGGATTGGTGATAGTGAGATGGTATTTGGAGAGATGAAGCCGAGGATTCGCCATAGATTAACTGACATTTGCCTTACAGTTGGGGAAAATCTCGGAAAATATCCAACCAGGTAATCAGCTCAAGCGGGAATCGAACCCACACCCGAACTAAACTCCGGATCGGTAGGCTGTAATTATTGTGGCTATAATGTTTTTCTTTCATGACATTTGAGTTTGTGACTTACGCACTTATTCAGAGAACAAAATAAGTCATTAAATGTTAAAACTTGTTAAATTAACAAATTTTAATAATGAACTGTGTTAAACTGTTCAAACTTAAAAGGTACTATACTTTTGTGACTAGTTTCAGCGTGGTTTTCACCAGTATTATACATAAAAAACTGAGCCTGATAGAGACTTTTTGGTGGTATATTTGAATTCAGCACATCAAAGTCATGCAAGATCATAACAAAATGGCTGATTATTTGTTCTTTCTGAACTTTGAAACTCACCCCAAACTACCATGTTTGGCATTACCTCTTATTGAGGTTCTGGCTGGTGTGTGTGTGTGTGTGTGTGTGTGTATATATATATATATATATATATATATATATATATATATATATATAAATATATGTATTTTTTATAGGAAGAACAATTGTTTCTATTCATCTGAAGTCTGATTAGTGTAATATGTAGCTAATTGGCGATGTATGCAATGGAGGGGGAAAGGAACTGGCTGTTATACCCCATTATCTCCTGGCCTAAGTGCCTCATAAGTGGTGCCTTGTTGGTGTCACTTGTGAGGTTCAGACCTGTCTTCGGACAGTTACCTAAACAACAACATGTTTGGCATTGGACTCCAAGTTTACAGGTTCAACTCCAGCTGAGAGTAATGAACTTTTAAGATGCAATAAAAATAATTATTATACTGTAGCTTCTTTCTTCAGAAAATAAAATCAGAGGTCCTAGGACCCTGACATAATATTATTTATATTATTATAACGATAATAGTAATTGTAACAGTAGTAATAATAATAATAATAATAATAATAATAATAATAATAATATAATAAAAACATAAGTAAATAATTAATAAAAAATCGGAGATAATATTTCTTTACAGAATTCAATCATTTACAAGGATAATCATCTTATTTATAATTTCATAAAAATAATTTAAAATTTAAAAGTATTATTATGTTATGTTTTTTTTGTAACAGCAGGGCTCTTAACTTGAATCTATTTATTATTGGTTAATTATTCCTCGGTGTACCATATTCCCTGCCTTACAGACAGATGTGTCTCACTGATATCCTCGAAGATGTAAAACAATTCTTCATCACTGTCACCTCAAAAACCAAAATACGACTCTGTTATGGGAGAAATTATTTTTATTTCAAAGCCTCATACGAAATTAATGAATAGTAAGCCACAAGTAAACGTGAGAATTTCACATTATGTCAGTAGGAGAAATAACTTACCGTATGTTAAAATGTAAGTCTTAGTCTGAAAATTGTTGATGTAAAGAATGTCCTCATTTGTTCGAGAACAAGTCAATCATTATGTCACAGAACAAGAAAAGACACAAGCTACTATTATAAAACAATGTATATATCAACTAACATGAAGTAGGTATATTATCTAGGCCACCTTAAGCAAAGTGAGTTTGATACCAAACAGTATAACATAGGAACAAACATGCAACATTTCAGCATTTTAAGAACATTTCTCTTAAATGTTCATTCATGAAGAGAAAAAAAAAGAATGTTAATAACAGAATCTAATTATTTCTATCAATGACCGTTATTTTTACCAGTTGTGAACTCAGCACTAGTAAATAACTTAATATGCTACTCACCAGAGAGAAAAAAAGAAGGATAAATTGCGGTTTATAAAACAACAATGAACAAATAATTACCTACTTTAAATTACCTTTAAGTAGTCAGCACAAATGAAACGGTGACCACACTAATTATACCTACTTGATCTTCAGAAAGTCAGAACTACTAGAAACCAGAATCATGAATATGAGTAATGCAATATTAGATAAAGACATTCTTGTGTCATTACATGAATTAAAGTTATGTACTTCTTAAGACACCAATTTCTTAGCACATTTTCAGTCAGTATAAAAATAAAAATATACAGTATTTCAACTTTTTCCAATATTATTCTTGTTTTTTGAACTCACATCTAACTTGGTTGAGTTAGTGGGTATGGGCTGAATGATACCTATTCTATAAAACTGTATCAAATTTGTAATTAATGAATTTGAGCAATTTACGGTACCAGTATTGAATATTTTCTCCCAATTTAAACAGATTCCTATATCAGGTCTACTAATTGACTATGTGTTCAGTCAGTTATTATTAAAATACCAGTATAAAGGTATGCAGCTATTATTTAACATACAAATTCTGCAGGATAACTTAACCTAAATTATTCGAGATCCACACATTCCCATTCATACATATTACTTTTGACATATTAGCCAAAGTAGAAATATGCAAAAGAGCATCAGTGATGCAAAGATAACAGCTATTTCCTTTCTTAACAAGTAGCCTCTGAACTCTTACTTGCATGGCACTTCACAACTGCTAGTTCTCTTTACACAGAAAACATTTTAAATTACGTGACTTAAATTAAAACTGAAAACATGATTGTTTTATCTCCAAAGCATCCAATTCCAGGTTTTAATCAAAGTCACTTCTTCTGTTCTCAAATTGTACAAATATGGACTCCCACAGTAGTCTGCTGAGGTCTGAAGTTCGTAAAATTAATATGCCATCTTCCTGTTTGTAAACATGACAAACTGGAAAGAATAAAAATGTATTAGTAATATATTAGTTTATCTTAATTACGACACTTCATTCTTTACTCTCATGGTGCACAATCTAATCATAACAAATCTTATCAGATGCTCGGCAATTAACTAGATATATTAGCTATATCCTATTTATGAACTTTATACTACATATTTACCTCTGATTATCATCCTTGGTTGTAGAATGATTATTATTTTTATTATTAGGTGTAAGGTTGAAAGGTTCAAACCTGTCTCAGAGTGATGGATCTTAAAGGAATGACTTCCACTTTAAGAAAAGAAAAGCTGTAATGGATGGGCCATAGATTTACAGCATATAAAGAATGCTGCTCTTGAATCTGAGTGTTTCAGGCAAAATTTACTGCCCATTTCTGGCTCACATAAAAATTTAACATTGCAGTTCAGCGACCTTCTCTATATGGGTACATAGTCTTATCATCAGGAGAAACAAATTGTACCTTCGGCTCTTGTATCAGAAATGAAATTCTTCACACTGTGAAACTAGCAGAGTTCAGGCCAATTTTATTTTGTTCCCTAAAACCTGTCAGAAGCTTCTGTAGTTTCATGAAACATCCTACAGACACATCTATTTTGCAAAACAGAGAACTTGGTGGAGCAAAAAAGAGTTACTTCGAGTTTTTTCCAAGTCAGAGTTTCTACATATATCATAAATCTACAATAATAAACCTTGATTTCACTACTGTACTCTGTACAAATACATCACCCCCAGCTGAGTATTAGCTCACGGATTTTGGAATCAACGGCAAGTATGGTAACCACTAGAGTGAAAAGAAAGACTAATGAAAATTTCCACCTCATGAATACTTTCGTCTGCATTAAAACAGAATCAATTGCTTCTGAAGTTTTGATCTCAAAAATGAATTCCTTTACCAGCATATCTTTATTTCGAACGTAATGACATTTTATACATATTCAGTAAAACTTATCAAAGTTGGTAAAGAAAATTCAACCTGACATCTAGAAAATCACTATAATCCACTAGCATATGTAGTAATTGGGGGGAAAATGGTTTAGATTGCACCCTCAGGGTACTAAGTAAGCTGATCTGAACTATAAACTCTGGTGGAAAAGGGTTAAAGATGGTGAACTTACCGACATGATGATAAACAGGTAAAGTAATCATCATGTTGCTTCAGCTAATTGTGCTTTCCTTTTTGGTAGAATCTTTTTCAACCATTTTCTGGGTGACTTGGCCTTGAGGGACTCCACACTTAGCGATTTATGCTTCTTTAATAATGGTATATCAAACTGTAAGACAAAATAGTATAATAAATATATAATTTAATGGCGGTTAAACAGTTCAAATGGCCTACTCCATGGGCGAAAATTATAAAATTTATTGTTTATAAGTACACATGTGTGTAACTGTTCAACATAAACAACTGTTTCATCACTGCATGTAGTCGACTAGAACTCTTCTTACAATATTTAGAAATGCTAAGGTCAAACCTTTTACAACAGAGTACTGAAATGTTCATTAGGCCTACTTGGCAAGACCATGGGTTCTTTTTCTTGAGCTCAACTTCATGCTTTCATGCACATCCTCAAGTGTTCGTTCTGTTAAATCACACTGGATGTTTCTTCTTATTGAGAACAAACCTGTCTCTTGCCACTATTATCATAATCATCCTATCACATCATCGGGGTAATGTAACTCCGCCTTCCAGGCGCCCCAACCTCAGAAGTGGGTTACAACTAAGCCACGGCCAGGAGAGAAGACCAGAAATGTCGAAAAGACAACCTGGTGGCATTGGATTAAAAAAAAAAATAAATAAATAAATAAAATAACAACTTTTTAAATGGTTGTGTAGCTCTGAAAAACGCCACTGAAACTTGAGTAAACAAATCGTAAAATTTGTTGTTCAGTAGATACGTTTCAACAAGGAAACGTTGTTGTACTGTATAACTACAGTTAAAAATATATATAAAACTTCATCAATACATTTTTGTGGCGATCTGAAGAAAAAAAGACATAAATGAGAACACCATATAACTGAAATTAATTTAATAAAATGAAATAGCATTTATTAACATGGAATTTGTTTAATTTTTTTTTTTATTTTGGACTGCTTGATCCTTAGGAATAAATCATGTCCTCAAATTGTGATAACTGTTTCATAATTTGTTCAGTTACATCATGATAGTTATGAAACGCTTCATTTTTATAAAGCAGTAACAGCATCATTAAAGGACACAAGATTATTGGAGGCAAGCATGGGCAATTTCGAATTTCCACGAATTGCAAAGTGGACCACATCTTAACAATGAACACGTGCTGTATTTTTGGTTTCTTACATTTTGACGACAAACCTGATTTCGAGCAAAATTGATTTAAAACATATTTATAAATGATTGTTTCGTCACTCATGGAGTTTAAAATATTACTGTAAAAAAAAAAAAAAAAAAAAAAAACGAATAAATGAAAAACGTATATCCAAAATAAATTAATATGAAAAGTATAGCACTTTTCCCTGGACCTTAGGAGAGAAAAAAAAAATGTGAAAAAGCATAAGTGTGAAATGTACAAAAGAAATTTTAACATAGATTCACAGTATGAAGTGTCAGTAGAACTGTGTAGCTGGCATAGTGTAAACTAACAAGGAAAACCCATGCATCGTGTCCTATGTGGAGCTTACAGCAAATAATTACCAGGAAAATCCAACACACTAAACATCAAAAAGCATACTTCGTGACTCAGTAAGAATTCCAGTGCTAGTACGCTAGTCTTCCATTCAGGCAGCCAAGGTTCAATCCTCATCCAAGTCATGATGGAATTTGTGGTGGATGAAGCAAACCTGCAGATGGTTTTTTCTCGGGGTACTCCCATTTCCCTCTTTTATTCCACGAACAATCTTCACCTCCCCCTCATTTTATCTACCATCTGAGTAGTTAAAAATAGGTTAAGTCTTAGGAGTAGTACAGATTTCTGATGCTGATAAAGGAAGAGTTTGGGCCGTTGCACCCTGGAGTTTATCAGATGGGGATGGAACTTGGCTTATCAGGATTGAGAAGGATGACCCACCTGTCAACATCGGATTCACGAATGCCACCAAGGCCGCCTATTGAGCTTGCATAATTATCGCATATATAGTCTGCACAATAGCCACTATAAGCCTAAATGCATGAATCCATCCCTGATCTGATCCTCAAAAGCCAAGTCAAGCCAGATATAAATGCGAATGCACACTCTGGTGCAGTTGCTATCTTGTTTTTTCCTATACAATGGAATTGTAATGTCTGCACTCCAATGGTAATGCATGCTCTGGTCCAGTTGCTATCTTGTCTTTCTGTATAGAATAGAATTGTTATATCTGTACCCTAGTGGCAGCTATCGAAACACATGCGTGCTCTGAAAACTCTGAGTTCCTGTTTCAAACAATGTATGCTGCAGTTTCGTATTAACAAAAGTTTCTTCGCAAAATGGAGAGGTGGGGGGGGGAGGGACGCTCACATTTTGACTCACCATGTACTTCAAAGAATAATTTTAGTAACATTTTTAGGAAAAGTTTTTGATCATGAAAAGATCAACACAAATAGCTATGCACAATAATTAATATAAAGTTATCTTTTTAAGAGAGAAATCAAGACAGATGTAAAAGCTTTCAGTCTTCTTGACAGACATTTAGTATACTTTAAAACATGTTCTCATATTGGCTGACCTCCTTCCTGTTATTTAATTATTGTCATGTTATTTCTTTTCTCATAGATCTGTATAATGTTACAGTGCTGAACAATCAATAAAATCCGTTAAAAGAACATGTCCTCTATCGAGATACTAGTCATAGTAGTTCATCAGAATTTCTGCTAATATATAACGCAATAGTCTAACACATATTCCTATAAAATAATTACTTTACTTGCAATTGAATAAAATAATATATGAAAACTCACCCGTCCACTCTGAATGCTCAATAATTCAGTATTCAAACTGCAAGTATCTGCAGAGCTTTCATCTCTTTCATCTACACAATTTGGCGAAGTTATTTTATTTTGTTCCAATGCAGGTTGAACCTTGTAGCTGATGCTTTCTTCTCCATTTGCCTTAATTGCTGGCACCTGTGTCCTGTCAACCACAGAAACACAACTCAATAGTCACAAATGCTATCTTCTCTCAAAACATGGTCGTTGTCTCCTCTTTTGTAAACAACTGTTCACAAGGTTGTAATTTTTAAGTACAATAAAAGAATTCGTGCACAATGGAATTTCAGCTCGAACATGTATGTAGTGATCTCCAAAGTAAAAGCAAACAGTAGCAATAAAATTTGTCTAAGAAGCAAATGCTTTTAACTCAATACACAGCCTTTGACTTTCACAAGTGGACTTTTTAAGGATATGTGTCGTGTTACGGTAGCTGCAAACTTTCTTTTGTAGAACCTGAAAGTGACTTTCATGAATTCCTAAATAAATTCATTATATCAAACTTTCTATAACGCACTATTAACATCTTCCTGTTCATGTATTCAGTATTTGTACTTTAATTTTTAATATGGCTCTATTAACCCTTTCAGTCACGAATTATGTTTTTGTTTGGAAAAATCTAATTGTTTGTTCTTGGCTCCTTTTAAGTTTTTGTGAATTGCCCACAGTCTTATTTTTACAGCATGATGCCTGGATTTCCAGATATGAACTGTCCCACTTGAGAGGACTCGCTCTCAACAACTCATTGTCCATGAAGCGGCATTGAAGTTGCTGTCCTCTGTAGAGGACACAGTGAATGAAAGGGTTAATGTGTTGTTAACCAATGCTGAGTTCATGGCAATAAAGCCATTAACTCTCTTGCTCTCCAATATAGGACAGACTATTAATATAAAATTCAACTAACTGCATTCAATAAAATGTAGGCCTACAAAGAATAACAATACTTTCCACTTATCAGTATTACATATATATATATATATATATATATATATATGTGTGTGTATATATATATATATATATATATATATATATGTGTGTATATATATATAAAATCTTTTTCATGACATTATATATTTAAATACATGATTGCACGTATTTCACTTACTGATGTTATATAAAAATCTAGCCTAATGATTACTCTACATAGACGAAAGAATTAAAAACTGATACGTCCATCACCTATCACAACAGATTTCCCACTTCCATTAGTCCTAAAATGATAAGAGACTACATCTGATAACAAATAGACAATTCAATTTCGAAAATTTACAAGTAATTTTCAGTTAAGTAAAATACGAGAGGGAATCAGAAATTAACATTCCTACAACTATACAATTTGAATGTGAAAAATATTTAAGTAAATAAACAACAGCATAATTTTATAATGTTGTTGGCATTGGTCATTATACTTTGATTAAAAATACTTTGTGAACACCAGCTGATGCATACTGAGAGCAATGTTGCCATATATGTCACTCTTCCAATACTTGATGCACATACGCGATCTGTTCGTGTGTTAAAAAACTAAATGAATGTCATGCCGCAAGAACAAAATTATAAAATAAAGGCAAGTAACAAAACAATAACTACAACGAAACAATAATAGATTTAACCTATTTAGTCCCAAACGAGTACAGTATAGATATATTTTATTAATTTTTGTTATAACGATTTCAAAACTGTTTCGAGTTTTTGAACCTTGAGACAGTAACTAAACATTATTTTAGAAATAAAAATGAACTTAATTTCAGTTTATATCTTCATGTAATTTATTTCCATTTTTTCGTATTATTTAATGCAACTACACAGTTATCATGAAAATATCATATAAAATGGAGGAGTGCTATAATTTCGCAATTATTAATCTATAAATATAACCAATATGAATTACAGATAGAGCTAATATACAAATATTTGCGAAAAAGAATATTTCAGCGTCTGTTTTGGTCATATAAAAATAGTTGTTCTCAATTGAGGACAGTGGATATCTGAACGATAGAATTCTTTTGATACTTATGGCCACTATTGGAGTAGTGAATTTATAATATGTCTGTTTTCATTGTTGCTACTAATTTTTTATATTAATATATATAATACACAGTGGTTCAGAACTATGTTGCAGAAGAATAGGTCTATGGTAGACAGAGATACTAAAACAAACTTTGTAAGCAATGCATATCCTGTCTTTGCATCGGTATTGTAGCCAATCATTCATGCAAGAGCTAGTCACAACGTACTGTGTTACAGAAACGATTAAAAATGACGCCCCCTTGTTCTACACAATAGTGGCATTGCCAAACATTGACTGCCAAACAAAACAAAGTCATACTGGAGCCAAGTAATACACATACACCTTATTCCAGAAGCTGAAATCTTACCTGCATTTGAATGACACTGCACTGTTAGAGGCTCAAAATCCTGACAAGAATTTCGAAGTCCGTCCAATGTTAGACATGGCAAATTCTGCTTTCCCGAAGTCTGAAGTTTTTGAGAAGCATTTATAAGTGAATGAAAAGATCGTAAAGTACATTGGCCATTATAATGTGAAACAATTCATGAAAGGAAAATCAATTCTTTGGTTATAAGTTTTGGACCTTATGTGGAGAAAATGGATACAGTTTTTTTCAACTTTGACTTCTACTTCGGCCATAGGACTCAAAATAAGAATGATAAAATTCCACTAGGAACAGAAGTTATAGAAAGCCTCATCACAGTTGTAGAAGATTTACTAAGCCATTAAATATTTTTCGACAATTTTTTTTTTTTTTTCAGAATTTTCGAAATCATGTGTAACCTTTGCTCAAGTTTCAAGACCACAGGAACGATTTGTGAACATAGAATGAAGAAATATCCTCTAGAGGGCAAAAAAGAGCTTTAGAAGAAAGGAAGGGGAGCTTATGATTTCAGATTTGATACTGTCAATGAACTTCTAATTTTGAAGTGGAATGACAGTATTTGAGGTAATAGACACACAGCTGATAACATTCTTCACTAGTGTGTACTTTAAGGTAGGGTTGCGACAAGCGTGAGAGTGGACTGAAAACATGCATGTGTAGCTAGACATCTTCCTGTCTGACTACGTTTTGTAATGCTCTCAATATAAAAATGAGTTCTCCCACTTTGATAAAGAAAACAAACAAATAATAGAAATATCAAATAAGTGGTTCACTTACTTAACAGGTTGTGCACTTGTGGTAGAAAGTATGGAGTTGTGCAACTTGGTCCAGAAATCGTACAATTTTCCAGAACGTGAGTAATCCAGCCAGAAGTAGTACGTCAATTCTGAAGGCAACTGACATCTCTGGTACATAACTGGAACTACTTTGCGTAGTCTTTGATCTAGACAGGAAAGAGGATGTATTACAAAATTATCCTATGCAAATGAAAAAAGATTTACTTTAGTACAATTTGTTATTTTAAACTAGACATACAATATTGTTATGGTTGCAAAAGGGTATCTGTTGGATACAGGGGGGAGAGCCAATAATCCTTCCCATTGAAGGCTTTAAGGAACCAACCTGGACAAATATCCAATGTCCCATCCCTACCTTCCCGTGGTGCAGCTGTTAGTAAGCATAATTTTACAAGCTGAACTAAAGGGAGGGGCTACTCATCAATTAGCACTGGTCAGCTTGATGAGTTAATGACCGAATTTGGTATAATTTTCCTCTATTCAATACCTAATTCCCTCTTTACCCTTTCCCATCCAGTCCTCTCATTGAACTCTTACTTTCTTCGACCCCAAAGGCATTAGAGCATTCGAGGCCTTGGTGTTCATTTCCCTTTCCTTCCTCCTCTTTCTATTTTTCTGTTCCTAGTGCTGACCTGCTATGGCACTAAAGTCGTCCTCCAGTGGCTTAAGGAGGAAAAGCTGGTGATCAACAAGATCTTCCAGCTAGGTCCAATGGACCCGTCGACCAACAGCAGGTGTGGTCCTCCAGACATTCTGGGGGTTGTGTGTGAATGAAGTAGCCACCAAAACGTTAAAATATGGTGTTCACTTAAATCGGCTACAACTTGCCATTTTCACTCCTTTTAGATTGGCAACAGACCATGATTGTTTGGCCAAATACCTGCATAGAATTGGAATATATCAGTCCCCTAACTGCCTATTGTGCAACTCAAACCAAGAAATGGATTCGGAACACCTCAAAATCTGTGCTTCAGTGGCTGGCCATGATAATATCTTTGAAAAATATTGGAGTGCAAGAGGTCAAACGACTTTACTGTCAAATGCCTGGCGTGTAGCCATTTGCACCTCTGCCAACTTTTTTGGAGTTTATGATGAAGAATCCTTTTCTGATGTTGGGATTCAGAATCTGTTTGTCCCATATGATAGGATAACATTGAGTATGGAAGTAGGCAGGATGGATGAAGATGATAATTACAGTGACATGAGCCCAGGGTCTGGCGCAGAATGTTACCAACATTTGCTATTAATGGGTTAAGGAAAAACCCTGGAATAATATGATATAAAACCAAACATATAATAGTAACATTCCATAAAAATATTCACGACAGCAGAAAACAATTGAAAAAAATTTAAGAAAATATGTTAATATAATAGATAAGAGCAAAACTTTCACAATATAAATCAAATATTAAGACAAATCAGAAATTCAATCAAGAGAAGCTTCGAGATCGTAACTGGACCACATGACTTAATATGGGGTAGGATGCTCCGAAGTAAAAAGAGAATAAAAATGAAGAGAAAGGAGAGGGAAAACGTTTCTTTTAAATATTGAGTATTTTTTCATTGTAATACTGTTCCAGAGTATTTTTTCATTGTGATATAGTTTCAGAATTGGAAAAATTACTATATTGTCTATCATTTCAGTGTGTTTTTTCCCAATCCAATTCTGTTACATTTATTAGAACTACAACACCCAACTGTATGATTGAATTAAAGAAATATTTTTACTTGTTTAAATGTTATCATGTTATTAATTCCTTTCTGTACCTTATGCTGATTTTCTTCACATTAAAATACAAAATATTGCACACATCATTCATCTTATTACTCACCAATTCCGACAGCTGTAGCAAATGTTACAAAGAATTTATTTGCTTCACTCTTGAGAAAGTTTGGTGAAGCTACAACAATTAGTCGGTTACACCGCTTGGCAATTAGGCGCATGATGGCTTCATGTTCGAAAGTCAAGCCTCCAATTAAGTCACGATCTTTCAAGCAGAGCTGTTTGCAAAAGAAAAGAGTTGTTTTAAAAACGTGCATAAAATACAGGGTGGTTCAAAACCTCACCGACAAACCTGAGAGGTGATAGATCTAACAATAAGGAACCCTTTTTGTTAAACAACCTATGTCTTTTGACGCATAATTTCGAAGTTACCATTGAAAGTGTTTTTGCATGAGCATACATCAATGTATGCGAATGTGTGCACCCCTGTTTGTTTGTTGAGATGTTTGTAAAAGAAGAGAAGGGTTGTTATTGTTTGTTTACGTTTAATGTTTAATACCTTTTCCTTTCAATTCAGTGTAATCATCAATTGAGAATGGATGTCTACGCAGTCTTCCACCAATGCACCAAGGACGAAGAGACCCATCGTCTCGAAGGCGCTGATAAAGTCGAGCAAACATTGTGTGGTAAGAGTGATTTCTGTTTTGAAACTGTTGTTGGTACATGTGGAGAGCTCTTCTTCCGTTTCCGCTCCCCATAACACATTACCATGTTGGCTAACTCGGGAAAAGTGTAGACATCCATTCTCAATTGATGATTAGACTGAACTGAAAGGAAAAGGCATTGAACATTAAACGTAAACAAACAACAACAACCTTCTCGTCTCTTACAAACATCTCAACAAATAAACAAACAAACAAACACATTTGCATACATTGACATATGCCCGTGCAAAACCATTTTCAATGGTAACTTCGAAACGACGCGTCAAAAGACATAAGTTGTTTAACAAAAGAGATTCCTTATTGTTAGATCTATCATCCCTCAGAGTTTGTCGCAGAGGTTTTGAATCACCCTGTATAAATAAGTGCAATCTTCTCGAAAGGAGAATGTAATACGAAATTCAACATACCTCTCATTAAGTCATTAGAAATTGTACACAGTAGCTAAAATAATAATATATCAAGTGATTTTGTAGTACATAAACTGTGCAAGACCATATTTATATCCAGTCTGTCATTTAGCACAAGTATTATGTCTTGGATAAAAAAAAAAGGTAGAGAAATAGAATAGTGTGTATCTATGTAGTGTAGAAAAATAAGATGTGATTATGTCTGTAGTTATGAAAGAAGATACATAACATGTCAAGATGCATGTGAAGACATGCTGCTGCTGTTGCTGCTACTATTCACTGACTGGCCTGAGCTTTAGCTTTCCACCTTTCTCATCAAGATTACAAACTCTTCTGCAATATGCAAACATTTGGAATACAAAAATAGTACACAATAATTGAACAGGCATGTTACAAGTTCAGTGTGTAGGTTTTTGTTGTCAAAGAATGAGAAAAAATTTACTTGTTCTTCTAGTTCGTTGCAGGAAAAAATTCTTACTGAAGCCCTCGAAATTAGATATGTAAAGCAATGCAAAGACATACAGAAAGTCTGTAACAGAGATTTGCTTGTGTGGTAATTACATCACATACTCCGTTTGCTGCTGCAATTCTTATTTGAATATCATGAACACAGCAGCATTTGTTATTGTTTCTGTTTCAGCATACTCTGTGTTCACATTAATTCTGTCTCTCATTGCATAATCACTCTCATAAAGTTAATGACACAGAATCAAATTTTAGACACAATAAACTGCCCCAGCCTACAAGTTAATTTATTGGAGATTGATGCACATGATATACAATTTCAGTAAGAAATTAATAGATCTTTATTTTAATCAACAATACTTTGTAGTGATTTAGTCCAAATGAAACTGCATACAATAAAAGCCTGTTTTAATGTTCCAGTTTTTTAAGGAATAATCTGTTAAGTTCCAGCCAAAATACCATAAGAATAATGTAATTAATTTCCGCTTTTAAAGAAACCGGTTTAAGGAAAATCCTGTTTTTAAGAAATACTTTTGAAGTGGATTTTGTGATAATGAGGCCTGAAATATCGAATCAACTTTCAATAATCAATAGTACCAGTACATTTGATACATACAGCATTTCTTGCCCAAGTTTCCTTCTTTGAGTGAGCAAGAAGTTTCTGCATATTTTAATAACTATTTTGATGTTCCAATCAGAAAATATAAATCACATCCTATCATTCTGTCATTGTTTGGAAGATTCTGAAAACGTCTACCATATCATTACAATTTATAGGAGGAATAGCATAGAGAGGAAGGCACACATGAAGGCGACAATTTTATGTACAGACACAAGTAAAGGGTTGGGGGAAGGAAACATCGATGTCCATAATAAGTTGTTCCGAGAAAATGACGTTTTAACATGTTGACATCAACTGTTCTTTCCCCACATTACATATCTTCAAATCTGTTTCACAAGGACTACGATGCTTATTAGCATATGGTGACTTGACAGGCTCATAGTACCTCTAAAGAACAGAGTGTACTACTTAAATAAAAAATATCAAAAGGTCGACATCGACATATTTTTTCCCCTAACCCTTCAAGTATCCTTCACTCCAAATGCAAACTAAACAAATTTTTCACTTCATCATAATATGACCAATGTAACTGAAAGGACCAATAAAAGAACCGCTTAAGAAGTACAAATGTACGGTTCTGTTATTCTTACCGTTAATCCATAATCTCTTTCCATTTTATCTACAATTTGCATTGCAAAATCCTGATCTTCCTCTGCATACAATAGGAATGCATCATAATGTTGAGGTTCAAAACCCTGTTCTAATTGATACACATCAGCTGAAATATAAAATTTGTTCACAGTGAGCTACATTACTCTAAATCTTATTATGTTGAACTTTTTTGAATTTGTTACGTGGAAATGGATCAATTTGTAACAAGAAGATATCTTATCACTCAAGAAATGCTCAAACAAATAAGTGCAAGAATAAAAATAAACAAAAAAGAAAAAAAAATCGAGTTGTCAATTAGCTCAGAATGTGGTATTTTGCAAATGTCAGTTTTAGAAGAACTTACAAACTTAAAATTTCACCCTGGTAAAATCTCTAGTGCATGCATTAAAGCAGCCGAATAAGGTAAATACATGTTTACATCTGTATACATTGATATCACTGTCATTAATTAGTGACAAACTATGGTCTTATTTAAATGCAATAGTTCACTTTCAAAACTTGCGAGTCTGAGATATTGAAAACCCACACACAATTCATCACAGATTCCATTACATGACGAAAAATTGGGAGACTGGCACTCTATCAGTGTAAGTGGGAGATTGGTACAGTCAGTGTACTAGTAGGATCATCTATCCAATATCTTTCATGACAAGTAAATACAGAGCATTATGTAAATTATATTTGAATCCTTTTTTGTTATGCTCGCTGGAGGAAAAATAGCACTGTTGCTTCCAACAGAACTTTGCAATGTCTCACATGACTTACTTTTTTCATGGAAAATCTTTTAGGAAATTTTTTGATCTAGGATTGTGTCATATCATTTTCCAGATCTAAATGTATGCATTTTTTGTTTACTTGGAATCTTGAAAGAAAAAGTGTGTAAAAGTTATATATATTGGATGTAGAATGCGAGATATCTAATTTATTTTGTGAAGTTTCCAGAGTTAATATCGACAAGAGAGAAAATAATTTCCAACAGTGTCATTAAATCAACAGTAAGTAAATATTATTTATATTTTATGTATTTTATGAATTATTCCTTGCCAGGAGTAGCTTTCCTGGCAAGTAACAAAGAAAGTTAACTCTGCACATGCAGAAGGTCCTTGTCCTAATGGAATTCTGTGGGTTTATCTTCTTCATCTTTGGCACTCCAGTATGATCTCATAGCCAATTCCAGCAAACTATGCAGCAGTAATGACTGCTGATGGGTCAAACAAAAAGTTCCAGGTTTTGTATTGTACTCTAACAATAGTTGGACAGAGAGGAAGAGACTCTACTTTTAAAAATGTCATACATACCAATTGTAAGGATCTGTTTATCAATCTCAGCATCCAATTCTGCTGCTGAAGCCTTTGTTTCGTTCTTCCTCTTTAAAAAGTGACTGGCATCAAGTTCTACAAAAATAACAAAAATGTCCATAGATTGAATTGTGTTATCATAAACATCATCATCATCATCATCATCATCATCATCATCATCATCATCATCATTCACTGAAAGAATTTCAATTCATCTCATTCAATAGCTATGAACGTTCTAAAATTATGACATATTTGGAAGGTTGTAGCTCTTTGAATGAGCAAAAGAAGTCTTTCTGAAAGTTCAGATTCTTGCAATGTTTGTTTAGCTACCACTGACACAATTATTGCACCATTTTCGTATGTTTCATTTTTGTATTTAAATTCACATTAACAGTATTTCAAATCACATCATATTGTACACGTTTATTGTATTCAGGACCCTTGTGGTCACACAAATTCTTTGAGCTGATGTCTTTAATCTATACTAATAATAAATCTGTAGCCAAAATTTTTCTGGTAATTTTCGATTTTCTAAAAAAATTGGTGTTAACATGTATAATTAACTATCCTGAAACCGAAAATCGCTTTTTTTTAATTTTTGTTTGTATGTCTGTCTGTCTATCTGTCTGTCTGTATGTTTGTTACCTTTTCACGCGATAATGGCTGAACGGATTTCGATGAAAATTGGAATATAAATTAAGTTCGTTGTAACTTAGATTTTAGGCTATATAGCATTCAAAATACGTTATTTAAAAGGGGTGTTATAAGGGGGCCTGAATTAAATAAATCGAAATATCTCGCTTATTATTGATTTTAGTGAAAAATGTTACATAACAAAAGTTTCTTTAAAAATGATTTCTGGTAAGTTTTATTCTTTGAAAAATTTTGATAGGACTGATATTTAATGAGATAAATGAGTTTTAAAATTAAAATAACTGTCATCTAAGGCGGTGTATTGAAATAAAAAACAAATGACTTCGTCTATAAGGGGCCTTGGACACAACAATCGAAAGCTATGAAACATAGCCTACAGACAATGTTTCTGTGTTTGTATGAAGTAATATAGGAAGCTAAATTAACCGATTTGTATAATTAATTATTATTTCATCATTGGAAAGTGTAGTTTCTCTGGATGGACATAACGCTATAATGTTATTACAGTAACTTGTGAGTGAATTGAGGACAGGTAAGATTAAAATAGCTTCTTATGCACAGAAAACTTGATAGGTTATTCTGTATATTCATTTCCTGTATTTCTGAAAATAATGTTTATGAACATATTCATTTTTATCTCAGAGAATTAACGAACAACGAGAGTGTATTAATTTATTATGCAGTAATAGTACGTTAGCTTAGCAATCCATTATTTTATAATTCAAATTTTAACTATGCTCAATTGAATCGTGTTAAAATACATAAAATATATATGCAATAAATGCAATGCAAAAAAATTGGGTAATGAACCAAGCAGATTATGTTGCGCTGTTGTAAAAGCTGTTCCTCCTGAGATTCAAGAGCTCCCACAACAAATTAAAAACTTTCTAATTCGAGTACATCCGTTATCAACACACTTTTTACATAAAATAATATAATATAATATAATATAATATAATATAATATAATATAATATAACATAACATAATATAATATGATATGATATGATATAATATAATATAATATAATATAATATAATATAATATAATATAATATAATATAATATAATATAATACAATATAAACATAATAATAAATCTTTAGCCAAAATTTTTCTGTTAATTTTCGCTTTTCCAAAAATAATTGGTAATAACAATTAATAACATGTTAAAGGAATTGTCATTGCACCAAATGAGGTTCTCTGGATCAAAATGATCGCATTTTAATATTTTAAATACAATTTAAATTAAGTAACATATTAAACGATTTATCCTTCTATCAAACACGAATGTTCCCTGGATCAAACATCCTATTTTAATTATGTAATTACTTTATATTTATTTCTAACGGGTGCAGCGGAGCGCATGGGTACAGCTAGTTAATAATAATTAACATCTGTTACTGTGGACAGACAGTCTTTTCGCTAAGAGATAGTTAAAATCGGCTATAGAACTAGACTATACAATATGTGACTGGAAAGTATGAGAAATAAACCCCCCAAGACGCAACTCTTAAAAAAAAAAAAATGGTTTCTTGGACATAATATGGGTACTGGTGTATGATATTAGTGTGAATTCAGTTATTGCGACTATTTTCGTCTTAACTCACCCAGAAGTGTAATATTTAAGGAAAAACCGTGTGAAGCTGAAAAGTTCAGGACCACATGAGAGAGTGCAACTTTGAAACCACTCTCTTTCAACATCAACCATGCCAATATTCCCTCAGTGTTTTACACAAATTACTGGTAATTCATTATAATCTTAGGGTTGACACTAGAAAAGTGAAGGATTCAAGTACAGTAATGAAACAACTAGGATGTAACACACTCAGCTCCCTTGTCAACATGTACTCTTCTTGGTTGCATTAGTCTAGTAAAGTAGTCAGATAAGAGTCTCCCTCTCCAAGAAGGTACGGGTGTTGGAAAGGAACAGATAGCACTTCTCAGCTGAAGCAAGGGCAACTCATATGAGGGGGGGGGGGACCCAAAAATAACTGGAATTTTTTTTTTTTGCACTTTTATTGAACTCTACATTCACAGTACTTTAGTTCCCTTCAAAATATTGCCCATGTGCATTAATACACTTGTCCCAACGCTTTTGAGAAACAATGCTGAAATGCCTAAAATAACCATAAACGAAAAGGATAATTTCTTACAAATTATGACACTACCATTGTGGAATCCTGGGAAATGAGAATGCGGATGCTTTAGCAAAGAAGGGCAGCACTGCTACTTACAGACCTGTTACTAAATCTACGTATTACTCTGTGAAAAGATTTATTAAATCTACATACTTAGACTTCAACAAACAAAATTTAATAACACAATCCCAAGGGAAAAAATGGAACTCTCTGCATCAAAATCCACAGTTAATTCCCGATTTACCACGAAAATCGTCTGTAGCTGCATTTAGATTGGCAACAGGCCATGATTGTTTGGCCAAACACCTGCATAGAATTGGAATAGGCTATATCAGTCCCCTAACTGTCCATTGTGCAACTCAAACCAAGAAATGGATTCGGAACATCTCAAAATCTGTGCTTCAGTGGCTGGTCATGATAATATCTTTGAAAAATATTGGAGTGCAAGAGGTCAAATGACTTCATTGACAAATGCCTGGCATTAGAAAACAACAACAACAACATGACACTACTTTGGTTGATTAAGATACTTACCCATCTCATTTTCTGTATCATCTACCACATCCCAACGATCCAACTGACCTAAGTAAGACTTCAAAAGGCCTATTGAACCTTGTCGCCACTGACTCAACACCTGTGCAGTCGGGTCTGGTTTTGAGCCAATAAGTATCACCATCTGATTATTCATACCAGTCAGCTGTGCCAATCCTCGCCAATCCCTGTATAAATAAAAAATCACTATCATCTATTAGTCATAAATTACATATCTATTTCCGGATTACCTTAAGCTTACGAGACTTTCTATGATATGAAGACTAATTTCAGATTTTTATTTCCTAATTATATAAAAAGAAAGTATTATAATGATGCAAATAGTTATTTATGATACAAGTTCGTGAAGTGGGTGGTATTTTGACAGGAGTGTAGGTTTGAGAAACAAGGGAAGCCTCGTTTCTCAAATACATAAATGTCAAAATACAACTTCACGAATGTGTATCATACAATGTTTTTTCTTCAATAGCCTCAAATTATTACTTCATGCACACTTTGCTTACTTCACGCACACTATGCTCACTTCATGCACTGGTGTTGAAAAGGCTCACTTCACACATTGCTAACAATGCGTGAAATTGCGCTTTACGCACTTTCGTAGAAAAAATGTATTTCGATATTTTCAGTAGCAGCAGTAATGGATATACCATCTATCTGTGTACAAGCATTTTTCCTTCAGATTTTATTCATATTCAGTACCCACCAAATAAATTTAATCCGAAATTATACATATGAAATATAATAATTCTTAGTAAAGAACTCAATGACCCTCATTGAAAATCAAAAGCACAATGGCAATTTAGTCCAAGCCAAATGTAAAGATTTTCTTCGTTATTTTTGTATCATGTGAAATAAACTGACAAACGAAGCAGTACAGTTCATTTCCAGGAAATAACAGTTACAAACTTCATGATTTAATTTAACACTATTAACTGCAGAGGCATTCAGTAATCATAAAGAAGAGGTTTAAAATATATCTGGATAGTCGATTTCAAGGGCAACATGCCTGACTTCATAAAGCAGAAGGTAAGGTTGAAACTTGACATTCGATGCAATGATACAAGAATGAGAATATAAAAGTGTGGAAGATTCTGGACTTATGACCTGTACGAGTATTCTCAGTATGGAAAATACAAGCTTTTGATACATTTGCACAAGTTTTAGAATCCTCTAAGCACCTAACAGTATGAAATCTACTAACTAAACAGCCAGGGATGAGGGTACATATTCAATTCTTGCAAATCTAATCTTTCAGGTAAAGCTTCCTGTAAAGCAGATTTGAATAATTTCAAGGGAAAAATTGTTCCGGGGCCGGGTATCGATCCCGGGACCTCAATATTCAATTTTTGTATATATATATAATATATATATCAGCTATTCTTCGGGTGACAAGACACTGACGTGAATTTCGTGCCCACAATGCAAAGATCATGAAAGATTTGTTAAAATGTTTTTAATACTTCTCTAAGGAGGCTCTGATCGGTTCTCGTTATGCTACTATGAAAATGCAATTATATCTGTCAGATTTATCTCTGCAAGACGTCATAATTTGGATTCCAAAGTTTATATTAAAATTGAAATGAATACAGTGATGTGTGATTAGTCTGCTTGTGCGTCAATGTTTTGAATTCTGTAAGTTCGTCAATTTTTTTTATTTGATACTGCAAATGGATTTTATTGAAAATACACGTGTTGTTGACAAATATAACATGTTGCTTGTGTATATATCATTCTGCTGTAATGTATATAGGTCTAATATTAGGTTGATGCGTGAATTCATGGCATTTTTGTTTGTTAACACAGCACTACATAGTTAGGAGATTATTTATTGTTTGTCATTTGTTATCTGGAGTGTTGTGCTTGTAAATACACCTTGACTTTTCCGGATTTGAAGAAAGTTTGTGCTATTAGTGGACTGAAGAAGATGGAGTGTCAAGTGGAAAGAAACGAACACTTCCAACATATTCTTCTGTATGATTTTAATAGAGGAGCAAAGGCAGCGGAGGCGGCTCGAAATATGTGTGCTGCGTAAGGGGAGAATGCCTTTGGAGAAAGCTTTCAAGAAAATGGTTTTGTTGTTTCAACACACAATATCCTGTATAAAAGTTAGTGTCCATCCACAGAAGATGATGTTATGAGTCTGATAGGATGAGAAGACATGTACTATGAAATGGTTCCCAGGAATATAACAGTAACTGCTGACATTTGTCAATAACTCAGACGCCTTGTGGTCGCAATTGAAGAAAAACGACTGGGAAGACTGCATCAAGTGTTGCTGCAACACGATAATGCATGCTTGCACCATTAACATGATGAAAGCAGCCATCTAGGAGCTTAGTTGGAAGGTGATTCCACATCCTCCATTTTCTCCCAATCTCGCTTCTTCAGATTTCCAACTTTTTTGTTCTTTGATAATGAAGATGTTTTACAAACTTGGCTTGGTGACTTCTTTGGCTCCAAACCAGCAGATTTCTTCAGATGCGGAATCGAAAAACTATCCAAGTGTTGGCAAAGAGTCATAGATAATATAGGAGAATATATTACAGATTAATTTCAATCTTCTATTCATCACAAATAAAAACTTTTGTCACAGTGAAAACACACTGCTAACTTTTGCATCAACCTAATAATATAATATTTAGGTACAAATTTTAATCTCCATTACTACTTATTTGCGTCAATGCTTAAGTATTGCAATTCAACGTGGAAATGCAATGAGCGTTTTGGGTACTCTTCCCGAGTCCAGCCCTTTGGACGAACTCTTTCTCCTGTAAAATTTATCAAGTATTCTGTATGTAAATATTTGTTTCTAGTTTTATATACTGTATTGTTCAAATTGTTTCAAATTTTCAGGAAATCTGTAGCCATTGAAACTGTAGAGAATGAACTACTTTAATGGAGAAAGCATAATTTCGTAAATTTTAAGTAAATAATGTTTGAAATATATATAGTATAGGCAATATTATACTCATTCACAAATCAGAATGTTTTTAAAACCTCTCAAATTTTGTTATTGGTAATGTTTAATATATTTCAACTATAAAATATCTATCATGTTTTAGGTATATATATCATTACTATTGATAGACTGATGTAAAAAATTTTAACATATTCACAAATCGAGGTCAAAGACTAAAAAGAATGGTTTGCAAATATAAAAAAAAATTTCTACCTTGCTACTAGCTCATATGTATTGTCAGAAACGAATAATTAATATGTCTCTGAACACAGCAAAGAACATATGCCATCATTTGACTTCTTATGAACGACAAAATCAAAGCAGACAGACAAGATCAGTAATATACAATAAACATACAAAATTTTCAAAAGGAAAACAATAGCAAAATGTTGGAAGTGATAGAAAATTTACCAGATATGGCCATAAACAAAGGAAATACTCCTGTCATACCATAGAAGACAATTAATAGTAATCTAATAACAGTAAAGAGTGCACAGTGTCCTGTTTGAGATGGGAAAGTACTGGATATGATAAGACTATTTCTGTATTTATGCTACGAACAACTGGGTTTTACCTAATAGTTTTCACACAAGATTTCACCAAAGAACCTGACACTGTATCCTTGACTTGATAATCTCGGAATAACTTAAAAATTCTATTATAGCTCTTAATACTCGTAACAGTCTCATAAGCATAAAATATCGTGCAGAACTTCACTTCCAGGTTTGTTGTCTAACATGCATATCACTTCCTATTTAGGGGCAAACCTTCCTATTTAGGGACAAACCGATTCTTCTAATATTTGCTTACAACACAAACATAGAAAATTAGTTTATGAATGATCATTCGTAAATAAAAGAATAGTGCTGAAACTGATCAGGAAGAGAAAGAGAAATTGGCTGAGTCATTGACTAAGAAGAAACTGTCTGCTGAAGAATGCATTCGAAAGAATGATGAATGGGGAAATAAGTTCGTGACAGAAGATAATATCAGATGATAAACAACATTAAAATAAATGAATCATATGCAAAGATTAAGAGGAAGATGGAAAAGGGAAAAATTGGAGAATGCTGAGTTTGGAGTGAAGGACCTGTCCTTGGGCAGAAAAGAATGAATACTACAAAATGAAGTGACCAGAAATTCTTTATACAGATTTTCACTGTGTGATCAGGACCTTACAATATTAAGAAATCAATGCCGACAAACCTAATATCTTTACTACAGATGAATAGATGGAATTGGTAAAATATCAGGAGGAGGGGGGAGGGGAAAGAGAAGAAGTACCCCTTTTTGAATCAACGAAATGGACCAAGACATTTTTTTCAGTAAGCCTACTTCAGCAAGACATTTTTTTCAGTAAGCCTACTTCAAAGTTTGAGGAGGATATTACCAATTGCAAAGTAAGTATTGATGGAACTAAGGAGTGAGTGGCATAAATCAATTGGGACTGGAAAAAAGAAACCCAAAACAGCTCTAAAATAAAATACACCGATTCAGAAGACAAACAATTCATGAAAATCAATATGAACAAAAAGCAAGAGACACACTAAACATTACAGGAAGGAAATTATTAATTGAGAGGATCAATGATCTCATAACCTTGCTTCAGTATATTTTTCCAGTGTACCGTTCGTTTTCAGTGCCAGATTAAGCTAGTGCGGGGTCCACAGCATAATATTATATAGGAGCCCAAAATTTATAAAAAGTACACACACACACATATATAGGCCTATATATAAGATATGTCATTTAATTGAACAGTAAAGTAACTAATTCAACATTTTAATTTGCTATTCAGCCAGTTAAACGTCAATACATTGTTCACAGGCAGCTCTAGTCTTGCATGGTTTTCACAAAAATAATAAGTACATGTGTGTGATGAATAAAGTAGTGGAAAAGACATTTTTGCCAGTTCAATTTCAAATTTATATTACATAATAGAAACATCGCATTATTGTAAGAGAATCATGCATGAAAAATTAAGCAGTCAATATAAAAATATGACCCCACCCCCCAGTTAAAGCCTATAGAACAGCTACATATAGGCTATATAAAGTATCAATGCCAAATGTCAAAAATAACAAAACAAATTTAAAAGTTAACTTTTCAGATTTACGATAAGAAAATCTGTTGATACTGGAAATGTCTGCTTAATGCAGAAGTACATACATGTTCCATGCTCTTTAAAGTGAGATTATTGAATCTATTTTGATCCATGGTGCTCCTTAGTTCACTTTTAATCCTTTTCAGTTTTGAAAATGAGCATTTTTCTCTGAAGTTGGTAACCATGAGCGGTAAATAAATGCGCAAATAATTTTCTATATTTGGAAAAGGAAACTCCACAAAATTGTCAATTATCAAATGGTACTAATGTAACTCTACAATGTCTTATTTGGCGCCAATATGAGAAGCAAGATAAATTTTCAATAGTTCAGCAAACTGCACAAATTCATAAAGACTTTCTTCCAGATCTTCCGGATGTGATTTCATTAGATAGGCCTATGGTTATCTCTTTACAATCTCTTCAGGTGTAAATGACTAATTGAAGAAGGAATCCTAATAAGCTATTCACCTTTTGATAAGCTTCCTGGCGTTTTAAGAAAGCAGAAACAGATTACTGACAGACCGCTAAACAATTAGAACATTAGCACTGTAGCTTATGTAGTAATAAATTTTAGATGATGGTAATCGACACTTTTTCAACATAAGGATGTAAACTTCAGGAAATGAAAATGTAGGTCTGTAATTTATTTTCCAAACCGTAAGTCAAGACTATAACAACAGTGTTTATATTACTAAATAATGGTATCACAAAGACTAGTGAACAATCACAAACTTATGTGACTGTTGTGACAGAGTATATGAATCACACAACCACCAAGTAGCAAGAGTATTAAACCTCACAATCTAATTCAAAATTGCAAGTTTCTCATTTTGTAGTCTGCAAACCAATAAGAACAATCCTACAGCACACGACACAGAAAGGAGTCAACACAAACACAGAACCCACAATATGGTAAATAGTACCATTCAGCATGCATTTCTCTTGACACATAAACAGCAGCATTGTCAGAATATCAGAATACGCTGGCATGCCATTTTTACTAGACAGTTTACAAGCACATCTAATTTTTTTATTTTCAATTAATGTAGGCCTATTTAATGTTTTATTTTCTACTGAAGGCCCTAGAAAATTTGGGGCCTATAACATGTTACTGTTGTTAACCAGGTACTCCCTTTTACCAAAACTTGAAAAGCGACCAAAATGTTGAAGACAGTGGTTTCAGATCACATCTCGAAGAAAAGAACTGACAAGCAATACATGGACTCACAGTGAAGATCTTTAGCTGAAAGTTCATTATCAAGCTTTTCTTTTTGAACTTTACATCGTTATTATAGATTCATGATAATTTTGTATATTTATTCAATTTATACCAATGAAAATAACTTCAGAAATCAATACCGTACTCATTTTTGTGGGGTTTTCTAATGTTCCACTCTTATTTTCTCATTTTGTGGTAATTGTGATTAGTTGCCTTTGCCTCTGAGACCTTCAATTGCTCCTTGCTCCTCAGTGTGTATGTGTATGTACACATATCTATGTAGATTACAACAAGCAAAGACAGTTCAATTAAATTAAAAGTACACTGAAGACAGTTGTGTAGACCAATTTACCGACCAAGTCGTTGCCCAGGGTACACCACAGGGAGTTGCTCTACATGACACCCTTGATGACATGAGATGAAGATACAGATTTGTTGGGATTTCACAGGGGAACCGGACCTGTTATCTGGGCCATACGATCGCCCTACACAAATTATAAATCAGGGGTACCGGGGTTCGAACCCAGGTTCATAGAATTATAAATCCATGTTCTAGCCACTAGTTCACTGTGATACTATTTAAAACTAAATTAGGCTAGTTTGTTCGATTTTTCTGCTATTCATATGTTACCCCTAGACAACCATTTATAAATGAGAATATTTACATTTTTTTTATATTCACTCATATATACATGAAAATATACAAACACTGGCATTATCATTTGTTTATTAACTTAAACTGCCTAAGTAAATTGAGTTTTATAGTAGTTTTAAAAGACTTGCTGTAACTTATACCTATTATAATATAAATATTATAACAGTTGAGCAACTTGATATTACAGTATTTATCTGACAGTTCTTTACAATTAAGTTACCACGTTAAGGTAAAAACGCATTTATATATTTGGTTACTAGTTGAGTCCTATGTACAGTTGTTTAGTCAACTGTCCGAAGACAGGTTTGAACCTCACGAGTGACACTAATAAGGCAGCACTCATGAGGCAATTAAACTAGGAGATAATGGGGTAGGGCTGCCAGTTCCTTCCGCCCCCCCCCCCTCAAAGAAGAGAAAAATGGCTACAGTATCAGCGGCGACTAAACGAATATTGCACACTTTTATCACTGCCAATTGACGCTATTGTAAAGAAATGTAATTTATCTTTTGGTGGTGATAGATTATTTTTTGGGAAAATCGCAATAAGCAGAACGTAGAAGCTCCGCCCACCACCCCGTCCACTGTTCCCCTACTCACTTATCAGACACTCTAGGTGATAGGCAAGTGTTGTGTCGAATGCACATTTCGTGTGAGTGGAGATAACTTCCCCTAATGGCGTTCCCTTTACAGATTTTAATTGAAATAGCCTATATGTAAAGTAATTTAGTTATAACATTAAAATATTATTTTATGAAGAGCTCTGATTTTCTGATATTTGTAGACATGAAATTTGACAAGGATTAACTTACTTGTGTGCATAGGGTAAATACAACTTACCTAGGCAAACCTTCACTGTTTGGAATAACTTTCATTGGATTCAGAAGTGTTGAAACGATTTCTCTTGTAGAGGTACGAAGAGCAATAAGAGGAATTTGGAACAAATCAACATCTGGAATGCCCGCCATACCTGAATTAGACAAATATATATTAGTATGATTAATATATACGCCTATATTGCAATTATAAATTCACATTTAACGTAAACATATAGGTGACACACTATCATTACCTACTACAGGACTGATAACAGTGACACAAGTAATTGTCAATGTAACTTTATCCAACATTCCAAAACTGTTTCACAACATTAATTCGAAACGTCTAACGTGAGTTCTGTTCACATCTCAAATTCATGACACCTGCAAATCTTAACCTCTCCATGTCTGTGACATACAGAATATAGCTGACAAACGAAGACCCACATCAACAGCAGAAATCAACACACACCACAGTAATTATAACTCGATATAGCATGATTATTAACTCGATTAGCAGCTTCGGTCTTTCGAGTACACTCCAGTAAAAGATGTTATAGTTATAATTATATCCAGTGCTCATTATAATTGATAACATGGTAACCAAAATCAACCAGCATAAACAGAACGTGGTCCGAGAAAAGTAGTCACAGAGCAAATTAAGAACAAAATTAGTTCAAGGACGTAACAACAGATGGCTACGGGCCTTGACAGAGCTACAGTCACTGTAGACAGAGCCATCTTCAGTCAAACTTCTGGCAATGAACCAATGATTTAATAATACTAACTTTTTATTCTACTTTTAACCACAACACCTGTCAACAATGTGACTTTTATTTCTTAATAATTCACCCTACAACAATGGGTACTCCATTCAACACAGCAACACAAGAGTCGTTATTGCACTCCACACTACGACGACAATGACAATAAACGTGTATTATTGAGAAGAACAGCATTGTGCTTCTAATTTCAATTAATGTTCACAAAGCATTAAGTGCAGAACAAAACTGTCAATTTTCAATTCACAATTCGCTTGCCTTGACTAGTTCTTCTAGCTAACTGTTGAACTCGTATCGGGTACGTCGCCCTCGCCTGGCCCCTGCCACAGTTACGGACTCACTCAAGTTCACTGCACGTCGAACTCAGGTCCACCTTGCTCCAAGACTTGAAGGCTGACTGAAGACTAACTTGCGACTGACTCTCGTCGGCAACTCACGATGTTATTTATTTACCACGAACATCTAGAATGTACTGCGTCTCGAAGCTTCTAGATCTCCGCAACAATCGGTCTCCAGATGCTTCCTTACTTCCGCCCAGTCACAGTCGTTTTTTCTTCCCCCTCAATCCGCACCGCGGCTAGCGTCAAGGGTTCGTGTTTCCGTTTTCCCGCGTCTTCCCTCTCGCTAGAAGCGTGCGCAACTCCCTGACGCTACCAGAATCTTCTCATGGCGCCACAATATGTATAGAAGCCATCTTACAAAAAAATAGACTTTTCTACTTTTCTTCACAACGAATTCCTTTTCTCAGTTCGTACAAAGACGTTAAATGGAGTCTTCTACCCGTTGGAACAGGCATTTTTATCAGTTTCTTTTTGTAATGAAGCTGTCAGTGATAACAATGCTTCAAAATGTTTGAGCATTTACTTACTTACAAATGGATTTTAAGGAACCCGCAGATTCATTGCCACCCTCACATAAGCCCATCATCGGTCCCTATCCTGTGCAAGATTAATCCAGCTCTATCATCATATTCCACCTCCTTCAAATCCATTTTAATATTATCCTCCCACCTACGTCTCAGCCTCCCCAAAGGTCTCTTTCCCTCCAGTCTCCCAACTAACACTCTATATGCATTTCTGGATTCGCCCATACGTGTTACATGCCCTGTCCATCTCAAATGTCTGGATTTAATGTTCCTAATTATGTCAGGTGAAGAATATAATGCATGCAGTTCTGCAGTGTGTAACTTTCTCCATTCTCCTGTAACTTCAACCCTCTTAGCCCCAGATATTTTTCTAAGAAACTTATTCTCAAACACCCTTAATCTCTGTTCCTCTCTCAAAGTGAGAGTCCAAGTTTCACAACCATACAGAGCAACTGATACCGTAATATAACTTTTATAAATTCTAACTTTAAGATTTTTTGACAGCAGACTAGATGACAAAAGCTTCTCAACCAAATAATAACATGCATTTCCCATATTTATTCTGCGTTTAACTTCCTCCCAAATGCCATTTATATTTGTTACTGTTACTCCGAGATATTTGAATTTTTCCACCTCTTCAAAGGATAAATTCCCAATTTTTATATTTCCATTTTGTAACTATGTTCTGGTCACGAGACATAATCATATACCGTACCGGTACTTTGTCTTTTCGGAACTTACTTCCAAACCTATCTCCTTACTTGTTTTCCCTAATAGTTTGTGGATTTTCTCCCAACATATTCACGTCATCTGCATAAACAAGCAGCTGTTCAATTCCAAACCCTGTCTATTATCCTGTGCTCTCCAAATGACATATTCTAGAGCAAAGTTAAAAAGTAAAGGTGATAGTGCATTTCCTTGCTTTAGCCTGCAGAGATTTGGAAAAGCATCAGATAAACTCCATGTCAGACCAGCAAGTTACTGCAGGCTTTATGGGAATAACAAACCCTCAAACCACAACCACAGCCAAACAATCAGTAATAGTAATTGTCCAGGGGTGTGGGGGAAGGGAAGTACGGCAGAGCGTACTGGCTCCTTGTGTATACTATCCATTATAAAAATATGTTTTCTTTTACATTACGCACACAATTTAACTAATTGAATTAAATAATAAAATGAGTGTAACACCACAAATCAGGAAGAGGAGTGACTTCTAAATTGGCAGTGTGTTTTTCCTGTAAAATGAATGCATACAGTAAGACGCCTTATTGCAGTCTAAGTCATTGAGTCATATTTCTGCATTCTCGTCTTTTGAATGCCTGGGCTTTTTTCACGGGTGTTGAAAGTTTCCCCTTCAATTTAAACTCCTTTCTTATTGTTAGCACTAGTTTGTAAGAAAATGTTTGTGATTAACGCCACATGTTTAGGAGCTTCAGTTACATTGAATAAAAAGGCAGTACGAAAGTACAAATTACACGTTTAAAACCATAGTTCTTTCATCGGAACTCAATATTCTTTTCCGGGTTCGCAATTTTTTTAAGCATTCTGGCGACTTCTCCAGTGGCGGCTCGTGGGTATTCAATTCAGGGGGGCTGCATACAAAAATAAACCATACAACTTACCTTATTTAAAGATTAGTTCCATGCGCCCTGTCTTGTAGGTTGCAAAAATTCCGGCACACCGGCGACGCTAATATAACCCCTGCAGTTGCGAGTGTCGTGAAATAAACCATAATTTAATTTTTTTATATGTACCTAATTTGAACCTTAGAAATATCTAACTGGCGATGTTGTAGTTGGTTGTATAATATATCTACATGATACATCAATAAATGAAAAAAACTGAGCCAGAAATTGAATTCAGGATCTTCAAGAGTACGCACCAGGACACTTGCCTCATTTATTGTGATATTGTTACATGTTTCAGATTCCATTATATTTTGAAAACATTCTAGCGATGGCTCTTTCTCATTAACAACATTTACTGTTCTTATTTTAAAACTCCATCTTGTTGCCCCAGCTGATTGAATTGTCTTTGAAACACATTAATCTAATACAGGCTGTGTAGAGATCGAGAGAAGAAAGCAGGGATACTGGATAAATTAGCAAAAAATATGCCAGCTTTGTAGGCTATTTTGTTTAGCGGCTCTTTCTATTATGAGATTCAACTGATGGGCACTTAATTTCACATTTCTCCAGAATTGTTAAGGTACTGAACTGAATAGACTGTAAATATTGTACAGAATGAAACATGGTTGCACTTGTTATACTCACAACATTAAAGAAAATGTATTTAAAACTGCGCGCTACTGACAAACTGCTGCAAATTTTGCAGCGCCTGGAAACTCTGGATTCATGGCGAGGGGCAGCAGGGGGAGGGGTAAAACTAACGCGCAAAGCATCCGAGACGAGACTGGCAGCTCCAGGGGAGGAAGTGGCTTCACCAATCCATCCTTGTCTCTCGGTTTGCTCTGGCAGCACCATGGGAGGAAGTGATTGCGTGGATGTCAGTGAAGACGAAATTTTTTTTAAAATTCGAGCCGCTAAATAGAGATTGTATAATAAATGTATTTCACAACATAAAACGAGACAAGAGTCACAAATGTCTGGGGGTGCTGCAGCTCTGCAGCCCCCTTCGAAAGCCGCCCCTGTACTTCTCCATTGTTTCAGTACGACAAGAAAGAACAAACTAATTGAAGGTACTACACTGACTTATTCTTACATAGCTATTTGAAGATGAACTAAACTAAACTAAACTAAACTAAACTAAACTAAACTAAACTAAACTAAACTTAAAACTATTTGTATACAAAAAAACACGCAATATTTACACAAACTACAACAGCGGATAGATTGGCAATCGACACTTTCAAACAGGATAGTAATATGTTTGCATGAGCCAAGCGACAAGCGGTAACTCTCAATCAAGACGCGGTGGTGGTTTTAAGCTTACAATTCTATACCTGCTGAGTTGCAAAATACAAAGGTCCTTTAAATATTTCAACCAAGAGCTATTGTTAAATGAGCGAAATAGTTCCCTATTCCAAATGCATAGTTACTTGCTGGTCTGACATGGAGTGTAGAAACTGGCCTATACGGATTCTGCTGTAAGTTTCACTCAGACATATTTTAATTAATCGAATTAAGTAATTGATTAACTAGCAGACTTACTCGTGTTAATTCTGTAAGTCCGTGTGGCTTACATAATTAACACGAGTAAGTCCGCTAGTTAATCAATTACCGGTACTTATATTCAAGTGTTAAAAGTAGTGTATGCAAGATTCAAAATGGATAATCGAATTAGTTTCTTGGGAATATAAATTCAATAAGGATATTATATAAAACTTCTCTCTTAACGGAGTCATATGTCTTTTTGAAATCTATGAATAACTGCTATACCAATGATATCTTACTGCTCTTATTTTATTTATTTTCTTTCTTTAATTCTGGTCATGTTTTATGTTTTTTCATAAACTCTAGTTTTATGATTTGTTATATTATATTGTACAACATACTATGTCTCTGTTCTTGTATAGCATCTGAATATGAGTTTTGCTCGAGCAGGCATACCGGTATTTTATTTAATGTATACAATCCTCTTTGTAAATTATCCTCTGAATTGGAAATTATAACTTGATCATCGGCATAGAGTAAGGTATTTAATGTTAGAGCACTGGTTATTTTGATTCCTGATGTGTAGATTTGGTTCCATTTTAAAATAATTTCATTTATATAAATATTAAATAAAGTTGGTGATAGTGGACAACCTTGTCGAACTCCATTATTAACTAATTTTCTTTCGGATATGCAGTTATTTATTTTGACACTTATTTTGCTGTCTGTGTAGATTTCTATTATATTTTGTAATAGCAAATTTGGAATATTTTTATCTTGTAATATGTCGAATAAAAGGTCTCTTCGGACTTTATCAAAAGCTTTCACAAAATCAATAAAAGCTATATGGGGTTCTAAATTAAATTCTCTTCTTTTTTCTAACAATAGTTTGATACTAAATAATGGATCTACACATGATCTTCCTTTTCTAAAGCCATTTTGACACTCCAGAAGGAAAGTTTCAGCATGTTTTTTTAATTTTTCATTTAAAATCCTACTAAATATCTTATAACATGTGTTGAGGATGCTAATCCCTCTATAGTTTTCAACATTCTGTTTATCTCCTATTTTATATATGGGAATAATTACACTATTTTTCCATTCTTCCGGTAAAGTGGCAGTCAGAAATCTTAGTAATCTTTTTTGAAATAGATCTCCTGCATATTTATACAATTCTGAATTTAGGTTATCTTCTCCAGGTGATTTACTATTTTTCGTCTTCTTTAATGCTTCTTGTAGTTCTTCTTTTGTAATGCATTATTCATCTGGGTTTTTTGTGTCCCAGAATTTTGAATCGAAAGTAGGATTGTTCCATAAGTTTTTGTAAAAGTCTAGGAATGTTTCTATTTTGAGGCAAGGGTTTATCTTGGCGGATTCCTTTATGTCTCTGTTCATGTATTTTAAAATTTTATATGAAATTAAATTATGAATATATATGCAGAGGAAATGCTGCATTACAAGCCTGTCCAGAGGCTAAAAGTGGCAGCCCCACTACTGGACCACCTAACGATAAGGCTAGTAACCTATCTTAGGGAAAATTACATTACTTTCAAGCCTCAAACAAGCAGTATAAGGACAGATAATTTGATGACAACCCAGAGCAAGTCAACGGTTAAACGAAATTGGAAAAAACAGAACATGTTCACATACGCTACCTGGAATGTTAGAGGGATGAGTCACAAAGAAGAAGAACTAAATGAAAATTATTATTATTATTATTATTATTATTATTATTATTATTATTAGTATTATTATTGTTGTTGATGTCATTATGAAACAGAAATCGACTCTTGCATTTATTAACAATTTATGAACTTTAATTCACTGTAGAAAATACACTTTTCTATTCTAATATTAAAGTAAATAACTCTACTCATACCTTCAATGTGCTACTTGGACCTGCTTAGCTGCACACAGGAGGCTGATCCATGGCAGAATCATTGACACTGCAAGCTTAATTTCTTCAGCGATGGATTTAACTCTCTCTTTTTGATGTTTTAACTTCAGTTAACGTCAAGAAGACCAGTTCACACATACAGTACATGTACTTGAAAATGGCAATATCATAATATTAACTGCCATCTCAGAGATAGCCGGGTATTCACTTCTAATTGAGAACCAAAATGTTTCCAAAGGCACTTCGAGAAGTTTTAATTTCAATGTTCTGTCTGCTTTTAAATCTGCCAGTTCCTCTTGTAAGAGTATATTATTCGGAAGATGTTTTGAATAAACAATGAATGGATCACAAATACAGTTGAAATTTTGGACACTCTGTCCGAAGTAATTCTTGAGCTTCTGCTGCAAGATTACTAAATATTCTTTAATTAAGTCCATCGACACTTCATTACCGTCAGCAAGGGGCCTTACAGTTGGGAATATCTCAAACGATCCATTTTCAATAATCTGAATTAAAAGATTCAGCTTATTCACAAATCCTTGATTCTTATCCATACTAGTCAGAATATTTTCGTTCCTACCTTGCATTTTTCTGTTAAGCTCATTCAAATGTACGAAAATATCGGAAAGATATGCCAACTTAGATACCCATTCATCATCTGCAAATAAATCTGCGTATTCATAGCCATCAATAGTAAAAAATGCGAGTATCTCCTCTTTAAGTTCAAACATTCGTGCTAACACTTTACTTCGTGATACCCATCATACTTCTGTATGTAGAAGGAATATATTGTGCTCTGATCCCATTTCCTGACACAAAACGGGAAAAAGTCGCATAGTTAGGGGCCGTGATTTGATGAAGTTCACAACTTTTACTACTTCTCCATTACAATTTTCAGAGGGGATGGCAAAGATTTAGCAACAATGGCTTCGCAGTGAATGAGAAAATGGTCGCTTCATTTACTTCACATACTTTGTTTCTCTATGATAAATTATCTAGCATTAATTATTCAGGTAATCTTTTCGTACTTTGATTTTATTGTAATTGTAATTGTAAATTTAATACTAATTGTAATGTTATTTGTAATTGTAATTGTAAATTTAATAATAATTGTTATTTTATTGTTCATATTGTAGTTGGAATCTCCTGGTAGAGGGGCAGAGAAGGCCTGACGGCCTTATCTCTACCAGGTCAAATAAATAAATACTAATACTTTAGCCATGAATCCTTTCACTTGGCCTGTCATAGAAGTCTGTACAAACAGTAACGCAATTCTCCTATGTGTATTGATTACGGACCATATAATCATTAATTGTCCAAATATTTCTTCAATGGTTGCTCGCTCGGGCAGGTCTTTGCAAAAAAAAAAAAAAAAATACTAACAATTACATCACCATCACACTACGCCACACCGGTTGTGAAACATTGCACTAGATCATTGTGATAGCCAACATATTAAATAATGCGCAAATCGGTACTAATAGACTATAAATTATTATTAATCACTTAACAAAACTACAAAATAAGATATTCTACATCATCATCATCATCATCATCATCATCATCTTCTTCTTCTTCTTCTTCTTCTTCTTCTTCTTCTTCTTCTTCTTCAATTTCAGCAACAGTTGTGGAAGTTGAAGCACCTACAGTTTCTGGTTTTTTCCATTCATTGTTCTGATTTTTTAAAATAACCATGTAGTCTGGAAAGTCAAAATCATAGCAACATTTATCATGTCGTCTCAGTGTAGCCTTGTCAAAATTGACCGTAATACCTTTGTCCCCATTCTATTTCTAATTTTAGTCTCGCTAAATAGTCTTTCTACCTCTGCATTTGACCAGGGAAGTAAATGCATAGAAAGTGCGAACTCTATTAATTCTTTGAATGGATTTATACCTGAAGCACCTTTATACTGAAAAACTTCACACCAAAAACAACTGGCACTGCTAACATTTTGCTAATGAATCAAGTTCACTGAACGTCACTGTAGCGTACTTCAACTTTTCCAATTATTTCTGGGGGAGTATTGAAATTCTCCTCAATGGGAATTAGGAATCCTTGACTTTTTTTGAAGGGCATACTTGGGATTCAGTCTAGCAACATTTTCTGGTATTTCCACATTTTCAGGTAGTTTTTTCTGCAGTTGTTTGATTAGAGACACAATAAAAGAAACACATCACCCTCAGATTGACTGCTCATGTGTTTTCAAAATCAGTATTTGTGGTAATCAAATGTAATTATTGGCAATACAATAGTTTTAGCTAAAGATTCAATCAAAAATTAAGTCATTTAGGAATTTACTGTACAATATTTGATTCAAAGAGTTTAATCACTCTTGTAACATCCCCAAGAATCCCTTTTTGAAATAACAAATAAACTAAATTGTTTTCATAATTAACATAGCATATAAAGTCTCTGCTGTGTAACATTTTTCACTTAAACAAACAATTTCAAAAGATATTTTCACTTCCAGTCATTGGGTTGTTACGTGGTCAATTTCAGAATAAATTGACAGCCATCTAGTATTACAAGACAACTAATTTCGACTTCGAAAACAAATTACAAATTTCACTTATGAGGAACGCACAGACATATGATACTGCTAATTGGAGTGACATACACACCATACAAGAATTAAATTAGGTACTACCGGTATTTTTTGTTTTAACAAATTGTAAACGCCACTGTTCACCCCTTCATTACACTGGCGTTGTCAGTTCCTGTATCTTTCTTCTGCTTTAATTTAAGCGAAATTTTTTGAAACATGCTTTGATACCTGTGACGATACCTGAGGCATTACATTCACAAAGATCCATAATATGTAAAAATGTTGTAACGTTGTTATTTTTAGAGGCACTATAATAGGCAATTGCTATTATTTAGATACTTTGTGATAATAATATCGGTCACTTCATCTATTAAGAGACTATATGAACTATCACCAATGTCTGTTCTAAGATAATTTGCAAAATATAGACTGAGAACATTCTTTATAATATTGCTACACACCGTACTCCTATGCAACTGTAAATTGTCAGCAGCTTTGTTTCCATTAAATCTAGTTTTACATAATGTTCCCAAGTGGTCACAAGACAAAATAAAGGTGTGCCGGCATACAATTAATGCCAATGATCCTTTGGCAGAGGACTTTTCACGGATTTTTAAATGTGTATAAAACTTAGGCTTGCCAACAGTTCCATATTTCCTGGGACAGTCCCGATTTCGACCATTGCATCCTGCATCCCGAAATAATTTGCACAAGCATCAAAATGTCCTGATTTCATGGCATATTAGGTATTTGCAGCTGATTAGTCTGGATTGGAAGATATTCCCGCACAGTCTCGAGACATGCTTCCAATATGTGACGAAATGCAGAAATATGACAGTATGCATGTTCCAGGCAGAAATTTAATTCTTGTTAATGTGCCAACAGTGTGACGGGTGCAATGATCTTAACAGGCCTACACAAGTTAGGGCAGGTTTGATCACAGAATACTTAATGAATCATCTATCCTCCGTCCTCATCTTATGCACTTTGACTTTAGTTTGGCGCCATTTAGTATTACGTCCATTTTCTTCCACTTGATGCGTCATTCATTGGTTTTGACGGAAAAGTGGAAAAATTTATACTACGACCATTTCTATGATAGATATAGATATAAACGAGAACAACAACAAAGACTTGTAAAATACCGTAGCCCCTCCTCCATCCATCCACCCATCCATCCATTTAGTTATCTTCGAACATTGCCAGAATTATATTAAATGGTATAATTTTAATTTTGAGGATTTCTTAATGTTGTATAGTGCAAAATGTTATGTACTAAAGCCTTTGTTTTGTAATATAATTTATTAAGGTTATATTATAAACAACACTGTAATAATAAAATATAACTTAATTTATTTTGATGTAGAATAATAAAATATATTCTAAATAATACATTATTCTCTTAGCACATACTCGTATCCTGGTTTTCAATACAACACAATGAACTATTAATGGCAGTGACAACTCATGTAATTCAGTCTCTAGAAACATGTAAAATAAACAATGCATACAGAATAAAGGGGTAGCTATATAATCTTAAATTTGCTTGGTAAACACACAACATATTCAAAGCTAGTAGTAGGAAAATATTCAATGGTCCCCAATTTGCTGAACAAGATGCTTAATATTGAATAGAAATATCACGGTCACGAGAGCTGGGAGATGTGGATAATAAGAAACAGGTCTATTTTAAAAATTTATTATCAGTTTCTATAGAAATACGTAGACTAAACAAAAAGTAATGACAAGGAATACATCCTTAGTCATTCCAGTACTAGTTATTTGTGGAGGAAGAAAAATATCTTCCTTATTAACTGTCTTACTGCATGTCCTGTTAGGAACGAATGTAATTAAATGAGAGAATATTGATACCATAATTATATTAATTACATATAACACTAAAACTGTGAGTTTCAGTTTAAAATGTGAAAATAATGTTTTGATTTATGAGGGAACATTAATCAGATGATACAATTTGTTTTTAAAATTTCACAACCACAATTAGTTCATTGTGTAAAATTGGTTGCTTATGTTTTATTATAAGTTTATACCAACAGAGATATGAAAGAATTAAATATCCTAACATTTTGTGAATATTCATATACTGGCAGATACATTTGCTTCGGTATTTAAGGCATATGCCTACTAGTCTTTAGAATAGTAATTACTTCTAATTTGAATATGTGAGAAAAATTATTCAGATTCTCCAAATTTGTTTCTTTAAATAGCAATTTCAAGTTTACTGTTTGTGAACGTGTGGTTGAAAGACATAGCAAAAACCACTTTCCCAATAAGTTTCATATTATTTCACCATAGAGAATGTGACAGATGTTTTAATCTATGTAAAGATTATTAATTTTTTTGTTCTATAGAATTCTCTGTTATGGACTTAACAAATATTTTAGTGTTTAAGAGATTGTCTATTTATAGACAAACATTATTCAGAAAGAAGAATTCATAGTTAACTAGTTCGTTGTTACAAGTCTAAGATTAATATGTCTAATTATGCTCTAACTTCCACTTTCTTGTTCGTTTCATTCTGTTTTTGTACATACTATTCTTGATTCAGTTCTGTTTTTAAAGGTTTATGTGGGAGAGAACAGACGTCTGTTAGTAGTTTTCAGTTGGAGTCAAAAGATCAATTGAAACTGTTGACTCAGTTCATACTTAAAATGATATAGTAAAAAGCCACTGGTTTAAGGAGCCTGAGTAAGTAAAGATTTCAACAGAACTATATAATTAATTCATCAATACTTGCCCCTCACTATTTACCTATCACGTCATTCTTTCTTGCTAGAATTTAGGGGCAGAGTTTCGTACTGTGGTTAATAGAACTTACGACAATAAAATATATCATACAAAACAATTAACTTTTTGCTCCACCATGAAAGCAGTTTCCAAAATGTACTTATTTAAAGACCTTTAAATTTATGTTGAAGAAATTACCTTTATACAATTAAACAAAATTTAATGGTAATTTATATGAAAGCTGAGCATATAGTATCGGTAGTACTTATTCATTTCTATCAAACACCCCAACTTACAGCTCTTCTTTATCAAACTTAAGAAACATGTCGTAAAATCTTTTCTATTAAAAGTAGGAATTTAAATTAATTTTCTTAACCTTGCATAATATAAAGAAATAAACAAACACACACACATATTATATTTAATTATATATAGTACGTACCATAGTTTAAAAATATCACTACTGCTTAAAACATATACTAACAGCAGCTTACTATTCCTAGGTACTTTTTATCTTTTTGTTCATAATGTATAGTGTTGTGTTCAATAAAAGGAATACTGAAGACAAAGGAATCACACCTGTTGTATTGTGCTTTTTTTTTTTTTTAGTTTATCCCAATATAATTATGTATTAGGCCTATATGAGAAAATATTGAATTCCCTTGAAACTTCCATAAGAACTTGAAACACAATGGGAGAAGATTATATTAAGTACTACTGCATGTAATATCCCTGGGCATCTTTGTACTCATTTCAATAAAAGTTTCTACATAACAAAAAGTTTGTTCTTGTCAATAAATAATAACAAATTTAACCAATCTTTAACACCACGACTACAAACTATAAGCTATCTTAAGGGTTATTTACCAATATCACAAATGTTGACCAGCTGTTTGGCATGGCACATAGTTAAAGAAAAATAAAGTTAAAAATAATATTATTGGTATATCATTTGATTGAATAATGTACTCAAATAGCTAGTTGTTGAGGATGGTAACCATGACTTGCAAAATAGCAAGTGTACTTTAACCTATCGCTCTGTAAGCCAGAGCCTGATAGGGCGAGAAGGTACTGCTACAAGTCTCAGCACCATATCAATGGCCTTCTTATCCACCAGTTCAAGCTTGAACTGCTTTACTACCTGAAACAAAAAGACAGGCACAAAGATTGTAAAATTCCATTAAATTTATTACCGGTATTGCGATAATGCAGGAATAGCACAAATACTAACAATTACAATTAAACAATCAGTAACAGTACATAAATGGAAACACTCAAGAAAATTAATGATCTAAGAAAAATGTAGTTAAGTATAAAATATTAACCAGTGGATATATAAACGAAGATGTGAAAGTTAGTAGTACATATTTAAAGGATGTCCAAAGATAGAATGTTCAATATGAGACAATCTACTGGTATCTCAGAGAAAACCAACACAGGGACATTAGAGTCGAAGATGAAATGAGTATCTAGACCTAGTAGCTGCACTACGCCTATGTGAAAAAAAAAAAAATAATATGTACAAGGGAGAGTCAAAAAGTAACCTTAATAATTGTTTTATTAATTGAATATGTACAATAAGACTACAAACACTTCATCATTTTTCAACATAGTATATCAGGAATGTAGCGAGGACTATGCTGAAAAGTGATGAAGTGTTTGTAGTCTTATTGTACTTATTCAATTAATAAAACAATTATTAAGGTTACTTTTTGACTCTCCCTCGTAATATATCGTTTCCACTTATTCATTTATTGTTGTTTAAGGCACTGCAGGTTTGAAAATATTTTATGTTAACGACAGTATTTTTATTTTGAAGAGTGTGTTTGACGAGTCGTAAAATTTTATTTTATACAGATAATTAGTCCTAGCAGGAATCGAACCCAAACCCGAGAGAAACTCCGAATCAGCAGGCAGGCATCTCTGCTGACTGAACTATACCAATGGCTTACTCTTGCTAATCTGAAATTGAGTGTGGTATCTATTTTCGAACGTTCTATTAGTTTTTAATATATTATTTAACTGTGCTGTATCAAATATGTGATTATCTAATATCAGTAGAGACACAGGCATAGCTCATGTGGAAAGCTCGTTTGTTTGCTGAGCCAGAGATGTGCTCGGACATGAGTTCTATTTCCACTGCTTGGGTTTTTCCGTGGTTTTCCTCAACTGTAAGGTGAATGTCAGTAATCTCATGACGAAACTTCGGTCTCATCTCGCCAAATACCATTTCGTTATCACCAATTTCATCAGTGCTAAACAATCCAGTAGTTGATACAGCGTCGTTAAATAACTGTCCGAAAAACATCAATGGAATTAGTGATAGTAAGATGGTAATTAGGAAGATAAGCCTGAGGATTTGCCAACTGATTACCTGACATTCGCCTTACAGTTGGAGAAAACTTCGCGGAAATAAAAGACTACCAGGTGATAGCTCAAACAGTATTTGAATGAATGCTTGTGTGCAGCCTTCGAAATGTAAGTCTCAAAGTTACATTATTATAGAACAAGTAGCTGAATACTGCAGATGTTGATAATGAATTATTACTTGTACTTACTCATTCCATATTTAAATCCTGTATTTTAGGGATCCTAGACTTTCCAATTTTGGTGGAACAGTATCGATTTTGAAACCTTTGTCTCGTGTCTCAGCTAGATGTCTTACAGGACCTATATTTGTACCACTTTTTGATGTTACTTTTCTACATTTTGTTTTGCTTTGTGATTTCATGAGCTGACTTGAAACCCAGGTCATTTTTGTAGTCTTTTTTTATTTTATTATTGTTGCATTATAGCACGTCCGTTTAACGATGTGAATACATGAACGACAGTATTTTCAACAAGAGAGAGCGTATCACTTGAAAACATTAACAAATTGTTGGAATTCTCATTTTGTATTCTGGAACCAACACTGCCGTAGAATGCATATTGTCCTCTGAGTGTTCAGTTTGGACAAAAGAATGAAATCAAAATGAACAATGACACACTGAAAGCTGTAATTACAGTAAATCATCATTTTAGTGACTACTGTATGTGGGAATTTTTTTTACTTTCTTTCGAAAAATCATAATATTTTAATTCAGATACATGGATATGCAAAATATAGTTCGCAAGTCCCAGGAGAGGCGGTATCCTTGTCTTCTAACAGTGTTGCAGCTGAAAATGCCATTTAAAAATTGAGTAGGCGTAATTGTCTCAGTTTAAAACAAATTTTAAAGTGTCCTGCTTTTTGGAGTTTAAAATCTGGGATCCCTAGTATTTATTATTAATTTCAATGAATGGAAGAATTACATTCACCAGATCTACATTCCCACATTACTGCTCTCATACAGTAAACAATGTTTTCTAATGGCTGGATACTGATCTAAGCCATTAATCTTTTCGCTTCCCAACATATTGTGAATTTTATTAGTAACAACAATGTAATTTATTCGTCACAACAATAATTCCTTTCTACAATTCACCTTAAACGCTCTCGTCAACAATTGGATCTTCACTCAACACAGTATTCGTTATAGCACTCCACCGACGACAATGACAATTTACTTGGACTATTACGCACAACAATGAACTGTTAATCTTAACTAATATTTACAAAGCACTATTTACAAATCAGAACTACCAGTTCTCAGTTCACAGTTCTTCTATCTCAGTCACTCGAGTTCACAGTATCTCGAACCACAGACCTTCAGAGACAGTTCACTGTACTCGAACTCGGGTCCCTCCAACTGCGGTCCACTGCACTCGAACTCAGGTCCCTCCAACTGCGGTCCACTGCACTCGAACTCAGGCCTTCGGCTGCTGACGCAGTTGCGGACGCACACTCGAGTCGAACTCCGGTACACAAGACTGGCTTCCTTGCTCTGGCTTTCTCACTGACTGAATAACTGAAAACTGCTGTCGTTCCTTCGCGACCGTAATTTATAACCACAGCGACGTAGCCTCGAAAGTTCGAATTCACGAGTCTTCCATTTCGACGGATTTCTCGGCCTCTCTAGGCAAGCAGAAGATGCGCGCGCAAACTCTCTCCACTCTCTCGCCGCGTTGGCCCTTTCCCCTCTTCGCCGCGCGCCATTCCTCCGTGCTCCGCGCGATCTGCTTTCTTGCGGGACGCTGGTCGTGAGTTCGAATCTCATGTCGCTGTCACAATATAGTAGTAGAGCCTTCCCTGGATCAGGTTTTCTGGTTTGAAGGAGAAGGGCTCTTTTCATAACTGTATTATATTTATTAAAGATTGTGAATTTCTTCATTGTCATAATCACTATCTTATTTAGGTGTTCGTTTATAAACAGTTTTATTGTGATCAGTCAATGAATCAGTAAATTGTTTTAGCCGAGAGTTGTTTTTTTATTTATAATGATTTACTTTTTTAACGTCATATGCTTTAGAAATCTTCTTGATTTTGTAGTCGTGAAGCTGTAGTCGGGTGGTCCAGCGATAGTAAGATATTTTTTCTCCTATATAAGTTATAGTATAGCTTCATTTTAGATATTTCTATATTTCTTTGAGATGTTTAACCTACGCGACGGGGATCAGCGAAGCGCGTAATAGGCTCTTTATTCACAGTCTGACAGGCGCCTAACGCATTTAAAACCAGTAGACGCGAGGTAGGTTACTGAACTTTAGTATAGCATAAAGGGGTTTTTCCTGTCTAGGAACGCGCTTGTAGCGTTGTTTGAAGCTTGCAAACAGTAGTAGCATCTGGTGAACTCGTCACCTTAGTGAGTATTTAAAAGGACGGCGTACCGAGACGCACCCCCAGACGATTGCCGGCCTGTGAGCCAAGCGTGTATTTTCTCAGAAGATTGCCGGCCCGTGAGCCGTACGTGTATTTCCTCAGAATATTACCGGCCAGTGAGCCGATCGTGTGTTTGGTCAGAAGACTGCCGGCCAGTGGCGTGTTTACTCACTTATACAGTCTACGGCCTGTGAGCCGATCGCGTGAGTACTAATAATATTACCGGCACTTGTTCCGATCGTTTATATCTTATCATTCTCAGTTTTCCAGCCGATCGAAGTGATAAAGTGTAGATTTAGCACCTTTTAGCTTTGTGATTTACTCAAAAAGTGGCAGCAGTGATTTTAGACTGGCGTTAGACGAGACGCCGAAATCACACGGAAGACAACAGCCAGTATTCCGTCGCTTGGACTCAAGCAAGGGACGTGAGCCGAATAAATATACTTAGTGGAACTTTACTCCTTGGTTTCTTTTCGTGAGAAGGACAAACATCACATTATATCCTACGCCCACAAAACCACAAGGTCCCTGAGAAGAGATCTCCTCTACCGGGGGACAAGATCTTCCAGCATCTGTCCAACTGAGCAAACCGACTTCTCATCTGTCGGCGACGAGACAGAGAGGAGGGCAACCATCGTAATTGGCGCAACCAACTCACGTGCCACCAGGTAAAACCGTCGCAGTCGTCGTCAGTGACCTAGTGGTTATAAACATTCCATCTCGCCAGAACACAATGAATTTTTAAGTAGAAAAAATTCAAAGTACAACTTTCTTTGAATGAGAAAGTAAAGTCGTTGGTTGCATGCACTAGTTTTACCGCATATAAAATAGTCCTTTTTATGAATAGAAATAAATATTTTTAGTAGGACTCTGTTCTTAACACTTGGTAAAATTTATAAAATTTCCGATGACGATTGTAGAGCCTTCTCATTTTTTTTTTTAGCTCTCTTCATCTTCTCTACCTTGTTAGTTTTTCAATTCTGTATAATTTTAGTTTTTGACATTATTTATTTATGTTTTATTTTATTTAACTATTTTGTAAGTCAGCCTGTTCACTTCCAAATAGACTAATATCAGACCTTTATAAAATTGTTTCCTCTATTTAATTTTAATGATGTGAAAGAGTATTTCAACTGTGGTCTTTGGTATCATTTTGAATTTACTAATGACTTCTGTTGCTGATTTGGAGTGTGATAATATTACCCATTTATTTAATTTTCTTATAGAATTTTTCCATTTTGTGTTTCAGTGCTGCAGTAGTAATTTTGCAAATTTTGCATCGAAGATTGTAGAACCATGACTGAATGTCAACTACTGTATGTGGCACTTATAGTGCATACCTGATCTAAGTCTCTTTCTGAATTTATTACGGAACAACCATTGTATATTTTACGTCACTCACATTTTGGTTACACTGTATAGACGTAACTGTTTCAAGAGCTATCTGCAGTAATTTGTCAAGTGTGTCTTATATTTCGAGACTTATTTCTCTAGCGAGTTTCATGCAATTAAGTCAGTTCTTTTATGAGTGGTTTCTGATGAAACTTAAGTACAGTATTCAGAGGGAAAGAAGAATTCAATCAAATCATTCGAGAAGACTTTTTATTTCTTCTCTGAAGAAATTTAAATCTACAGAGAATTAACTGAAATTCAATATCTGCGACAAAATCACTGTACGCGAATAATAATAATAATAATAATAATAATAATAATAATAATAATAATAATAATAATAATAATAATAATAATAATAATAATCCGAGACACGACAGCCCATGAAGGACCATGACCGACCAGCTGGCTGCTGGCCTCACATCCACATGCCGAAGCAGAGGTGGACGATCATCCAACTAGAATGGATGTATCGTGTAGTTAGCACGATGATCCCCCCAGCCGTTATAGCTGGTTTTTGTAACCGGATTTCGCTACCTATCATAGCTCCCCAAGCGCATCACGATGCTGGGTGGGCACCGGTTCCATACACTGGCCGAAATTTCATGAGAAAATTTCTTCCCCCATGAGGACTCGAACCAGCGCGCATTCTGTAACGCGAGTCCTAGGCAGGATGCCTTGAACCACGAAGCCACAGCCCGGGACTCTGTATGCGAATATTTAATGTTTTTTAAATTTGTTTATTTTACGGCGCTTTATCAACTGCTATGGTTATCTAGCATCTGAGTGAAATGAAGATGATATTACCAGTGAAATGGTCCAGCACCGAAAGTTACCCAACATTTGCTCTTAATGTGTTGAAGAACAACACCGGAACTTGTCCTAACCAGGATTTGAACTCAGCCCACTATTCGTTACTTTACAGTGATGGACTTACTTAATGTTAAAAAAATTATGGTTTATTTAACGACGCTCGCAACTGCAGAGGTTATATCAGCATCACCGGTGTGCCGGAATTTTGTCCCTCAGGAGTTCTTTTACATGCCAGTAAATCTACTGACATGAGCCTGTCGCATTTAAACACATTTAAATGTCATCAACCTCGGCTGGGATCGAACTCGCAACCTCGAGCATAGAAGGCCAGTGTTATACCAACTACGCTACCGAGGGTGACTACTTAATGTTAAATGCTACATTAATCATATAGCTAATACATTGTAATAATTCAGAAAATTAATTTAATGCTTAGCTTACTAAATGTGAACGTAAATCTAAGTCTTACCTTTGCTATAAGAAGAGTGATTTGTATTTCAGAAATTTTGCGACCGATGCATGATCTGACTCCCATGGCAAATGGCATGGATGCATATGGACTATAAACACCTTTATAATTGCCAGTGGAATCACGAGTCCATCGATGCGGCCAGAAGTCATTTGGCTTTGGGAAATTCTTTTCGTCACGGCCACTTGAGTAAAGTGACAATATAACAAGTTCCTAAAAGAAAAACATCCAAGACTTAACTCTGGTTATTGTAGCATTATTATTATTTTAGCACATTTTATTTGTTGTCCCACGTTATTGTTCAATTTCACCAATAAAATGTACTTACTTCGAGAAATATGATACCCTAATAAAAATAAATACACAAAAAAATAGACAAATGTAAAAATAAAAAGTATAATGAAGGGAAGGAAATGAATAAATGAAAAATAAAAAAAATGGAAAAATGAAAAAATAAATATATATCGATGGCCCAGAACCAGACTGTTCCAAGTCCATTTTACTAATTTTTTTCAGGAGAGCTATTTTAAGCTCCTGACATTCAAAACTTCATGAAACAATTTGGAATAGCTTCATAGCAACCTTATGGAGAGGTATATTTACAATTTTGTTCGATTCATATATGCAAATACATTAATAATAATAATAATAATAATAATAATAATAATAATAATAATAATAATAATAATAATAGGAATAACAATAATAATAATAGGAATAATAATAATAATATGAATAATAATAATAATAATAATAATAATAATAATAATAATAATAATAATAATTCGTGACGCAACTATCCATGGAGCTCCAAGACGGAACAGCTGACTATTGACTTCACGTCCTCACGTCCACATGTCTTAGCAGAGGTAAAGGATCACCCAACTAGTAAGAGGATAACATATGGTCCTGGATATGAAGTACATAGAGAAAGTAAAATTCATATGCTGTGTGAAAAATTAAAGGATTTATTTCTATGTAAATGTAAATTTATTAGTATACGTCTAGCTCAAGTTCTGAATATAAAATTTTGAAACTGAATAATATTTTTAGTAACTGTAAGTGTATATTTCTACTTCTTGCTTTCTGAAGCATACTAACCCCAGCTGAAACATGGTAGCCTCCAATCAAACTGTCCTGGGCCAGATATCGCGTCAGGAATGGCGCAACAGGATACATGCGAAGAGCTTCCCTCATCACACCTTTCAAGAGGGGCAACTGAACCATGTCGTCAGGTGTGTGAGCGTTCTGCAGCTCAGCACAAAGTTCTTCTTGTGTCTCTTGATTGAAGGCAAGCGAATACAGCATCCACTGAGTGGAGTAGGCCGTCTGCAGCAGAGAGTAATACAAACTTTACATTTCAAATGTACTGGAAGAAGATGGTGGAATTGGCAGTCCAGGAAAAGAAGAAATGTTCTAATTGGCCTGTGGTTACCTATGTTTGCCGTTGAATCCGAATTTTGCCACAGCTGACGATGATATTGCTTAGTAGCATGGAGGGTGAGCTTCCCCCCCCCCCCCTCGGCTGTATAATATTTACTTTTCAGGTTTATTTATTTCTGTAAAAAACTAAATTATATATATTGGAATTGCCTATAAATTACTATTAAGATCATTACTTTGTAGAAGAGATAACAAGACTGGACTTGGAAGAGAGAACTCTAAAAAATGTTTCTAAAAGCAAGAGAAATCTGCGTTATCTTTTTCCTGGTACTATTTTTAGGGTTGTTTCCAAAAAAATTGCATAGTTTAACAGTTTAATTTTTATTTTGATGTTTTCAATTCAATTTGCAACTCTAACAGAGTTACTCTGTGTTTCAATTTCATTTTTTAAATTTATCAATTTGTATCATTTTCGTTTTATTACAAAGCCATTATTTTCGGTTATATTGACAAAGAGATATTTCTATATTTAATTTGTGTTTAACTACCATAATTTCATTTTTTGTTAATTATTTTTCAGCCGCATTTTTTATGAAAGTTGTACTTCAAACTCTTAAATAAACTGCTCATAATAATAAAAATCATGTTTAGATGCTCTAAAATTCCTTTCATAAAATTAAATTACTGAATATTTTCTCCGGAGAGGCCTCACACAACTCTGGTAATTGAGACCTTCATCATCCCCACCCTTTTAAAATACACATGGACGTCTTTGCTTAGTTTGGTTTTAGTCTGATTGTAGATTTGCGGCACATAATAGTACCCTGAACCAGACAAAATTATCAAAAAAACTATTCCTCACTCTAGAATCTTTCATAGCTTTTTTATATAGATCTAAGTAGAGTTCAATCGGTTTATATTCAATCTGATAAATTAAATGAAGTGAAGCTCAGTTAAGTTCAAAATTAATTTAAATTATGTTGAATTGATTTGTTACTGATATGCAAATTGTATTTTGTAAAGTTAAATTAAATTAAGATAAATTAACGAATTTACATTTAAGACCAGTTGTATAAAAGTCACTAACTATAGGTAATTTTTAACTGAACATTAGCAAATAACTAGAATTTAGTTGATGTATATATTATCGTTGGCTTATAAGCAAAACATGTTAAGTAAAAAATATTACCTTCGAGAAAAAGGCGTTTTGAAAACTCTTGACAAAACTGAATCCTCAAAATATTATTTTTAGTAAGTTGTTCTTTTTATGTGTATTTAATTTTCCAATTCTAATTTTATACACCTACATTATGTACAGATACGGAAATAAAATTTTGAGCTCCCTTGCTATAAGTTTCGCTTACAACACACTGCACATGTGCAGTAAAGATGAGCCCCTATATGTATGCTACTTGTGGACAGGCGTGAAAAATTGTTGCCTATATATAGGCGGACTCGCTCCAAATTTTAATTCTGTATCTGTACATTATATACGCCTCTTTTTCTCAGAAGGAATATTTTTAATTTAATGCGTTTTGCTTGTAAACCGACGTTATGTTGTATAAAATTAACTTATGAACATATAAACTAGGTTAAGGTTTAGTACTAACTGATATTTGCAGTAAAATATGTGACAACATACCGAAACATGTGCAAAGTCAGTTGATTTTCAACTGTTTCGTCAATGAGAGAGGAAACACAATCATCACCGGCTCTTAAATATGCGTCTCAATACATGTGAGGAGGCTCATGAAAATAGAATTCAGAGTATGATTTCGTTTTGTTTGTAGTTGTAACCTTTCTTTATGTTGAATAACTCTTCTCGGGTTCTCAGCCAGGTGAGTTGGAGATTTGCTTCCAGGCTTTCGACGGCTAGCTCTGCCATCTTCTACAGGGAATGAAGTGATGTGGGACCATGTCTAACCGGTATATACCGGCTGAGAACCCGAGAAGAGTTATTCTACATCACAAGCCGGCAAAGCCTCAAGTCATACTTTCTTCATGTTCTTCCACTATAAATTTTTGTAACCAAAATCTAATTTTAAATTTTTCGTAATCGAATTCAATGAACAGATTTCCTCGCCCATGGAAAAATGATGAGCACAGCGAAATATTAATTTATAATTTAATTTAATCTATAAAAAAATAAAATTGTGTATATTATCATTTCGCCACAATCTGAACTTAAAAATTAACAAAAGTATGTTTATATACAACGAAAATATACTTTACTTACCATTTTACTTACAAGGAAAAACTTTTATCTTTTTTTTTTTCCGAAATATTTCTGTAAACTTCAGTTAATATGATTAGTTTGAGAAGATTCGTTAGTTATATTTAACAGAAAGCTGAGATGAAATAATCTTCAGTGAGTATTTATACAACCAAAAATTCGCAGTGAAGTATAAATGAAAATTAATTTGACGTCTTAATCGGAGGTTAATTTTTATACAACTGGTCTTTATTTTATTTTTTCTTTTGCGGAGGAGGAGCCCGAAGGTTTGCACTATAGCCTGAGCCTTATTGTGCTTACCAATCATGTACTGTGAATGATATTTGTCGCCGAACAGCTGCGTTGTATGTTGCACCATGAACGTAACAATGATAATGACATGTAAAGAAATGATGGCGAAATGAGTCTAGATCCAACGCCGAAAGTTACCCAGTGATTCTGTTTCAATTGGTTGAGGGAAAACCTTGGAAAAAAACCAACCAGATAATTTGTCCCAATCAGGATTTGAACCCAGGACCGCTCGTCCCACAGTCACACATGCTAACCGCTACCCACAGCGATGGACACAACTGGGCCTTAATTAAGTGCTAACATATTTTTATTACTCTAGTTTCGCTCACCGTGTCCCCTGCAGCCAGCACAAGGTCTGCGACAATGCGGACAACGTTCTTGTGCTCCATTCCTTCTGCGAGCATTGCGCCCAGGAGACCTTCCCCATTTTGACATTCTGGCACCATCTGCAACACCAGCCTATTGGCTGTTATAAAATATCATTTCAGAAGATTAAAGAATGCTAGCTGTCAAATATAGAAGTTCTGTTATTGATAAATAGTAAGATCAAATTATGATAATATCTATTGTCTTAAATAATGTTATTTTCCTTGCCAGAAAGTAGCATCTAGGCCTACACATCTTTCCACAGAAAGCGTAGGCTACGCCTAATGTTAAAATCATTGAATTCATTAAATTTTTGGTGACTAAATGTGTGGTTTTTTCATCAGTGACTGATGATCAGTAATCGATCCACAACTCTTGTTCTTCTCAGACGAGACATGGTTCCATCTGACTGGTCGTGTAAACAATCAGAATACTCGCTATAGATGTTTTAAAAATTCACATAGTGTACACGAAATCCTTCTTCATGATAGGAAAGTTGGAGTTTGGTGCGCTGTTAGAGCAAGACGAATAACCGGTCAGATTTTTTACGAATAGAACACGCTTTGTCTACTCTTCATTGTTCTTAAATTGAGCATCTTAATTATTGTGAGGTTAAATATCGTATATACGGGTAGAACAAATGAAATCAGAAACATTACAGTGGCCGAACTTAACTGTGTCAATCAGAATGTGTTTTCCCGATACAACGCCTCTTTAGCCGAGGGAGGACGACATTTCCAGTATCTTCTAGGTACGATTTTATACATGTTTTAAGTAGCGGAGTTAACGTACGAGTGCGGCCAGCTGCGACATGTCCAGCCGCCGAGAAGCAAAAAACTGCGATAGCGGTCAGTACAGATAATAGAATCCTTGAAGAAACAGAATACCGATGGTAACATGATTAGGCGTTTATTATTATTAGTCTGTTTGTCGACCTGTATAGGAAATTAAAACATACAACCACATTATAAACATACAACCCACCCCACCTCAGCTTACTCGATTACCGTACTTAGTAAAGGTTTGCATATTTCGGTAGACGAGGGTATTATACACACATCGATGTAATACATTTTATGTATGCACCAGTAACTTCTTGTGAAACTGAAAGAAGTTTTTCAAAGTACAAAGATTGCTTATCAGAAAGGAGAGCATTTTCGTTTGAAAATTATAAAATGCAATCTACCTAGACATTTGTTACAGAATTACTGGATTTAAAGAAGACTGCTGAATATCACAATCGTAAAATTTATTGCTTTTTATTTTTGAGTAGAGGTTATAGTTTTTGTTGTTGTGAGTCTTGCAATACTTTGTTTATAACAATTATAATTTACTATGTAGGCCTATTTCTTAAAAAAAAATAAACAACTATTATATCGTCGCCTGAATGCAAGAACTAGGTAACTTGATTTTTCATATTTTGTGACATCGCCTATTTACTTATTTAGGCCGTGTCTCAAAGCTACATTTTCAGCTGAAGTGAACTAGATTGCTGTAGTAAATAGCCGGATGTGACGTCAGAAGTCATGATCCAAAGCTACATAGTCCATAGCAATCAAGTCCGTAGTAGCTAGTCAACGAAAATGCTTGCTTGATTGATGACTTGTTCACTAAACAAACATGGATACCTCATCAACAATTGGGGTTATTAAATCTGAAAATGCTTTGGAATTGAAATAATGTAAATATAATGTAGAATAACACGTTAAATTTGAACACTGATATTGTTAGTACCTTCTGTAGAATGTTTTAAACATTACTGTAATATATTAAGCCCTTATCTTTTCCATAAAACTCGTAATGAAACTACATTAGGACACTGCCTTCTTAATTTAGTGGTGCACCGTAATGTCATGGTTTTTAGAAAAATAATCGATGAAGAAGGCCATGTTTCAAGCATACATTTCCAAAGTTCCCTAGTGTATAGTTCACAAGTCACCTAGTTGCTAGTCACTAGTGTGTAGTATGGACTTGAGCTTTGAGACACAGCCTTATTGTCTCGTTTTCTTTTACCTATTTGTTATATTGGAAAATAGATGTCACTGGTATCGTTCGATCAGTTACCTAGGCTGTGTCTCAAAGCTCAAGTCCATACTACACACTAGTGACTAGCAACTAGGTGACTTGTAAACTACACACTAGGGAGCTTTGGAAATGTATGCTTGAAACATGGCCTTCTTCATAGATTATTTTTCTAAAAAACCATGACATCACGGTTCAGCACTAAATTAAGAAGGCAGTGTCCTAATGCAGTTTCATTACGAGTTATATGGAAATGATAAGGGCTAGATATAATATTACAGTAATGTTTAAAACATTGTACAGAAGGTACTAACAATGTCAGTGTTCAAAGTTAACGTGTTATTCTACATTATATTTACATTATTTCACTTCCAACGCATTTTCAGATTTCATAACCCCATTTGCTGATGAGATATCCATGTTTATTTAGTGAACAAGTCATCAATCAAGCAAGCATTTTCGTTGACTAGCTACTACGGACTTAATTGCTATGCACTATGTAGCTTTGGATCATAACTTCTGACGTCACATCCGGCTATTTAGTCAACAATCTAGTTCACTTCAGCTGAAAATGTAGCTTTGAGACACGGCCCTAGATCCTGCATTACATTTTGTGCGATTTTTGCTATGCTATAAAAGAGGTAACTAAAAAACGCAAATTTCGAGTTACCTAGTTCTTGCATTCAGGTGACGATATGTTTTCTTATAATATGTATGAACTAGCCACCGGCGTAGCTCAGTCGGCTAAGGCGCTTGCCTGCCAATCCGGAGTTTCGTTCGGGCGCGGGTTCGATTCCTGCTTGGGCTGATTACCTGGTTGGGTTTTTTCCGAGGTTTTCCCCAACCATAAGGCAAATGTCAGGTAATCTATGACGAATCCTCTCGCCAAATATCTCGCTATCACCAATCCCATCGACACTAAATAACCTCATAGTTGATACAGCGTTGTTAAATAACCAAGTAAAAAAATATGTATGAACTATCATCATTTCCTGAAACAGTGTTTTGCAGATGAATACTAATTTTTTATGAGCTGACTGTACAAGTTTATACATATGTCCAGTGTCAGTAGCTCCTTGCCGCATTATTCGTTGCACAAAACACTGGAGAGTGTAGTTATGGGTCGTCCCTAACCCGCCCCTAGCCACCGTTACCTAACCTAACCTATGTCTTCACTAAACTCGTAGTTCAATGTGACCAAACACTCTCATGATCACTAACCTGCTAGACAAGTGCAAAGAAAGTTTGCAGAGAATTTTCTAGATGTCAAAATCCTTAGTCGTCCTATAGTGCATAGTATAATATTAGTAGAAAATTGAGAGGAACTTGACGTGTTTAAAACAAAAAGCGAAGAAGAAGGCGTCATATTTTGACCCAAGACACGCTAATCGATATAATACTTCATGTAGAACGTTTAAAAATAAAACTATGCAATTTACTATTATTGCAATTAGCATTAGTTGCAATGATAAATGACTGTCAAAGAGATTATTTTGCGGCTACATTTCGGGCCGAAAGGCAGAAGCTGTGGACAGTGAAAATACCGCTCAGCAATGAGAAAATAAGACTTTGCTTTTTCTATTGAAGCATTTTCTTGCATTGCCATAATACAGTAGTTACCAAGTTACTTTTCTTAAAATGGCTACTACAATTTTCTTACGTCTTGATATTTTAAAATTACATTTCTTTCTTTGTTGTTTAGTCAACTGTCCGAAGACAGGTCTGACCAGCGAATAGGGATTATAAAGAATGGACACTTCGCGTCGGTACCTTTGATGTAGCCGGACTGATTTCAGTGACCTTCAAGCCAGCTAAAGCGTGAGATTCTGCTTTCTCCCTAGTGTTGGCGCTGACATCACATCAGCTAGCAGTCGACACAGCGGAAATATAACACATATAATTAATACATCTAGGTACATTATGTACTCAAATAAAAAAATTGGTTCCATAAAATAATAAATCCGTCATTAACTGTAATGTCTAGACCCTAGAGTTCCTTTATAATGAGAGTTGAGACGTTGACCCCAACAACAATTAAAATATGTATTGATTTGATAGCGCTGAAAATGGAAAAACAAAAACCTATATTATATTATATACAAATATTAAACGAATTCGATACTTAATTTTATAATGTATTATAGTATTTCATAATATAATTTATGATATCTGAAATATAAAATATTATTATTACAACTAGTTTGTCACTGAGAAATAAGGAAAAGCTGTTAACTTGAATTTATTGTAAGCAAAGCGTTACTGGATTATGCAATAAGGTAGGCGATGTTTGGATCCTGTGTCTCAACTCTATACTCAATTATTATCTTAGCGTATGCTCGATTACACTAACCTCTAGCGCTTGAAAGTGGAACTATACGCTGGCGCACAGAGAAACAAAACACAGGAAAATTCGCTCAGTGTCCATTCTTTATAATCCCTATTCGCTGGTCTGACCGTCTGAACCTCACAACTGATACCAACATGGCACCGCTTAAGAGGCAACTAGCTAGATTGCATACATCACAGATTAGCTACATACGTGGTGTGTCTAAAAAGTTCGGTGAATGGTGTCATATCTGAACGGCAACTTGGCGCATGTGCTTGCGCGTGCGCATGGTTCTTCAGAGACTTGGGGAGAATCGATGCACAGCATGCAATGCATGTGACTGGCAGAGTAAACAGACTGCGACCAGTTGAACGTAGTCAGTGTGAGAGGAAGTGTCACAGCGCAATGGAGCAACGTGTAAACATCAAGTTCTGCTACAAATTGGGGAAGACTGCAACGGAGACACATGGAATGTTGGTGCAGGTGTACGGGAGGGAAGCCGTGAGCAGAAAATGTGTTTACGAATGGTTTAAACGCTTCCGTGAAAGGAAGGAAACAATTGAGGATGAGCCACGTTCAGGTCGGCCATCGACAAGCAGAACCCCAGAAATGATCGAGAAAGTGCGACAAATGCTGGCACAAGATCGGCGACTGACTCTAAGATCGACTGCGGAGGAATTTGACATTAGCAAGGACACAGTGCAAACCATCGTCCGCCATGATTTGGGTAAGCGAAAGATCTGCTCCCGATTTGTGCCGCACAAGCTCACAGACGAGCAGAAAGCAAAACGGATGGAAACTTCTGGTGATTTCATTTCCATGTGTGACCAAGATCCATTGCTTCTGAAAACCATCGTCACGGGAGATGAGACCTGGTGCTACCAGTTCGATCCGGAATCAAAGCGGCAATCGATGTCATGGTGTTCACCGACTTCCCCGCGACCAAAAAAAAGCCGTCTGCAAAAATCCAAGGTGAAAACACTGTTGATCGCCTTCTTCACCAACAATGGCATCATCCACAAGCAATTTGTTCCTGCAGGTCAAACCATTAATGCTGCATTTTACCAGTCCGTTTTGAACCGATTGCTACAGCGTATCCGGCGGTTTCGGCCAGAGTTGCACAGGACTGGAAAATGGATGCTGCTCCATAACAATGCCTCTGCACACTGTGCGATCCGTGTGCGCATGAGATCGGAGGAGTCTACTTACGAATTGTAGGGGAATGGGTTAGCCTTTGCCTTGAACTCGGTAGACACACGCCCGACCTTCCCTTCTACTCCTACCCCCCTCGACAGAAACGTTGTTCCCCTACTGCGCATCGCGAGTGTCTTGACAAAATGCATGAGCTGTACACTAATCAGACTTCAAATGTATACAAACAATAATTGTTCTTCCTCTGACACATATCGTCAATGAGATGTATTATACCTAGCCTACATATCAGCCAGAACCTCAATCAGAGGTAGTTATTTCTTATCTAACTTAATAAACAGGCCTAAGAGTAATCTCTGAAGTCCATTTCTGAATTTTATAAAATAGCATGGTTATAAATCTCTACTTAAAATAACTATTATTTTACCTTTTTTTACTTATTATTTTACTTTATTTTACTTATATATAATTAGGAAATAAATTTTGGTGGTATCTTCTACAGTGACATCAACCCCTAGAATTATAATTTAAACCCTGAATTCATCATTGAGTAGTGTTTTTGAGCATAATATTTGAAAGGCCCAAGGGTAGATGAAATAAAATTACCACTTTTAAAAGAAACACATGCGTATATTTGTTAAAATATTCAACGAGTAGTTTCCGTTAGACTGAGACTTACCCACGCCAATAGCTTCATCAATAGCAGACACGAAACTCTTCCATGCAGGGATTCTGAGGAATGCGGCAAGACTTGCTGGTAACAGACTCAAGCGTGAACTTTCCTGGAAGATGAGGTGCACAACTGATGCAAAATGGGCTAATATATCTTCCATTTCTTTCCGTTTCCTCAAGTATTTGTCTCCCATTAAAATTGATACCATAACTGAAAAGAAAATATACTTCAAGCGTATAATACAGTGAATAAGAAATTAATAAGTGAATTGATAAAGGACGAGCAGCCATATCAAAACTAAATAATATTCTGTAGGATCGGGCCGTGACTTCTAAAACAAAGACTCATGTATCATGCAATAGTTTAAATACAATTAAGCCTACATATGCAGCAGAAACATGCAGGCTAATTTAAAAGCAGGAAATGCATAAAAATTAAACTCAACAGAAATGGATTTTTGATGACGGTCGGCAAGGATTTCTAGGAAAGACAGAATTCAGAATATGAAGACTACAGGAAGAAAAGGGGAAATGCCAAGATTTTCAGGAGAGCTAATTTAAAGTTCAAAACTAATTTATTCAAGAAGTGTGTTACAAATGATAAATATCACCATGCATTTTGGAAGGTGGCTAATCTAGTAATCAATATGTTCAATATGTTTTATTGTCGTCTAACCATAAACTTCCAATTTTTACTATTATCTCAATTTTCATAAAAAAGTGACATTCCCTCTTTTCTTCCTGTGGACTTCATATATTAAAAAATTAACGTAACTAGGTCCCATTTGGATGACATTAAAACAATTTAAATGGTATGGACATGTGAAGAGGATAGCAGAGGACGGATTACTAATAGTATAGGCCTATTGTGATACAAGTGTGGCAAGTGCATTATAACAGAATCAAGGAAACAGTTTGAAAAGAAAAAAAAAAAAGAAAAGGAGACGAAGTCGATCTTTTTCCAGTTTCTGAGATCTTGTTACGCACTTAACGCATTGTATTGCATAAATTTGTTTGCTAACTAAATATTCATCCTATAAGAAAGTTTGAACGTCGTTGCCAAAGCAGTATGTAGGTTATTTTGTTTCGGCGTATACAGTTATTGTTGTTTCTGGTAATAAAATTTGTATTAATTTGATCAATATACAAGTTTATATGATTTTGCACAAAAGAAAGACATCCCTTCAACTTCAACCATCAACATATCGAGAAATAAATAAAACCCTCACCTTAAAAACTACGGATCGTACTGCTCCGGTAACATTTAATAATTGTACGAATTGTAATATCACATTTAATTTTTCTAAATAAAAGCTCCATTTGTTTCTGCTTACAGCATTAGAACGATAAGTAATTATTAGAGATGAAACAATTCCTTCGTAAACACGATATCAGCGTATATTGACTCGAGTATTGTACATAACATCAGAGGGAAGGGGGAGGGGGGTTAGAATTGTTTTCTGTACCGTCTGGTTATAACAACAGTGCTGAACTGTGGTGCTATGTGTCCAGTGCGGTAGTCAGTGAGCGAGTCTATTTCTAACGTGTAGTGCAGTGTTATTGTCATTACTTCATATATTAAGTCATTCTATATGAAGACTTTAGTTGAATTGTACACTCCATAGAGGACTACCAAGAGTAACAACTTTACATTGGTTATATTTCACTCCAAATGTTCCGAACAGGTAGTCCCACCGAAGTATACTTTGTACTTTGTATGTACGGTATGTTTGAAAACTGCTCTTGTTTACATCTGACCGCTGTATAGAGTTCAGAGACACCCACACTGTATGGTTGAAGCGTAAGCAACCTCGTGTCCATGGAAGGGGAGGTTTCATCTCTAGTAATTATAACAGCACTGTGATTTCTTTTGTTTATAGCCTATAGCAACCAGAGAACGTGAGGTACTGTCAACTTACGAAGCATGAAACAACTATAGTAAATAAAGAAAAAAAGGTATGATCGTGCAAAATAGAAGTTATGAGTAGTATCCACCAGAAAGACGGAAACGAAGTAGGCCCAAGGTTATAAAGAATTGGCGGAATGATGAGAAAGAAAGGATTCACAAAGGCAGATTGGACGACAGAAACAACTTGAGGATGAAGACTAACTAAATGGATGCAAGGACATGTGATAACATTGTACAGCCTGAATAACAATAATAATGATAATAATGATGATGATGATAATAATAATAATAATAATAATAATGTATTTATTTTATTTTATTTATTTACTGATAGTTTATTCATGTGTTGGTAAACAACTGTTGGCCAATTAGCCTATAGTCCAGCACAGTAATACAATAAAAAATAATAAAAATATTATAATGGCGTTACAGCTTCAAAAATAATGATGTAATATTAGTAAAGGCCAGGATAACAGCTTTTATTGCCTTCAAGAATTCATATTTCTCAGCCAAATTTTAATTCTGACCTAATGGTAAACATAGTAACCACCCTCGTTACTAGTTCTACGAATTATGATTAATTTTAGTTAGTTACAATTTGCCATTTACAGATAATTAAACTTTCATTTGTATTGTATTTTAAATTCAGTTAGCTTGTAATTGCCTATGTAATTAAAAATTATTTTACATTGCTGTTTACTTAGTTTGTGATCTGTGATTTATTTTATTGCACTATTGTTAATTTTAGTTAGCTTGCGATTTGCTATTTACTTTAGAAATTTATTTGTACGGTTTTTCGTAAATTTTAATTAGCCTGTGATTTGCTATTTAAAACAATCAACTAAACTTCTGTTGTTAATTTTACTCACAAGCAAACATTCTGATGGGGGCAAGTAAGAAAGTTATTTTTTTTTTCTTCCACCATGTTAATAATGTCAAAAGAAGTGCTTATACAAATTTTGGTCACTCGACCGCAATTACGAGGCCGTCCAAAAAGTGATTTTCCCTGGGACCATTTACAGAAAAAAACACAATTGCATGGAAAGATTTATTGAAATAGATACAGCAATTGTTTCGCTATTTGTCAACATATTCCCCACTGGAATTGAGGCATTTGTCATTCCATGGGGTCAATTTTTGTATCCTTGTGTCGAAGAAGTCAGCCGCCTGGGATCGGAACCAGCGTTTGACAGCCGTCTGCACCTCTCTGTCGATCGCATATGACAAATGTCTCAGTTCCAATGGGGAATATGTTTAAAAAACAGCTCAACAATTGCTGTGTGTGTTACAATAAATTTTTCCAATGAAATTTTGTTTTCTTTCTGTTAACGACCCCTGTGTGTTACAATAAATTTTTCCAATGAAATTTTGTTTTCTTTCTGTTAACGACCCCAGTAGAACTAATTTTTACGGCCCTCGTAATTGCGGTCGAGTGGCTAAAATTTGTATAAGCACTTCTTTTGTCATTAAACATGGTGGAAGAAAAAATATTAACTTTTTTATCTGCCCCCATCAAAATGTTTGCTTGCCAGTTTGAAATTTGCTATTAATTTGTGCCTATTCTATTTTGTTTCTATTACTCGACCGAGGCCAGTGGAGTCCTGCAGCCCGGAACGCCACTAGTACTGCTCCTGCGTTATAGAAGAATCGGGAGAATGTTTTCGAGGAACTGAAAAGTATATTCATATCATGGAATACGGACTTCGTTCTTAAGTGAAATGACAGCAAATCAAAACATAATATTTCTTGATGTACAACAGCGAGAGTAGAGAAATATTTTAAGGTCGTGTCATTATAATTGAGAGCTGTGGCTGCTTCGATGCACTGACCCTGCAGCATCGAGGCCACTGCGCAATGGTCAGATGGGTCTAGACTCCACGTATAGAGACGACACTTTGTACTATGGAAATACGACATAGAAGATTTACGATTTACTTATTCTATAATATCCTGAATACTCACTATCGATGGCCCATCGGTAGAGGTCAGACTCCAGATGAGCGAGCTCTCGGCCACCGTACTGCTTCCTCCAGCGCTCCACAAGGTCCGTGGCCACAATGTCGCAGGATGCTACCACACTGCTGTTGTCCGGGCGCAGCAGCAGCTTGTTCAATACGCGGCGGTTCGCCAGCCATTCCTCCCCGTCCCTGCAAGTCCGGAAGCACATTTTGTTCACTTACCTCACATTTCTTGAGTGAACTGTCCGAAGACAGGTCTGAACCTCATGACACCAATGAGGCATCACTCATAAGGCTACTAACCCAGGAGATAATAAGGTAGGGTGGCCAGTTCCTTTTCCCCTCCATTGCATATATCGCTGACTAGTTACATATTACACTAGTCAGACTTGGGTTATTTTACGACACTGTATCAACATCTAGATTATTTAGCGTCTGAATGAAATGAAGGTGATAATGCCGGGGTCCAGCACCGAAAGTTACCCAGCATTTGCTCGTTGAGGGAAAACCCCGGATATAACCTCAACCAGGTAACTTGCCCCGACCGGGATTCGAACCCGGGCCACCTGGTTTCGCAGCCAGACGCGCTGACCGTTACTCCACATTAGTCAGACTTCAGATGCATACAACAAATTATTGTTCTTCCTCTGACACATACCGTCAAGTGAGATGTACTGCCTTTGAATTGAAAGAGAGGGGAAATGGAAGGAGAACTTTAAGAGGTACGCGAAAACGCGTCCTCGCAAAGGGGGTTCGGGGCTGAAATAAACTGAGTATGTGAACTCCAAGCCTGTTGACCACTTGTCTTATTCGGGGTTACACTGGTAGACTGAAGACGCTCTAGAAAATTTTGAAAGGAAAAAGCCGAAATGGACGTAATCTCTTAGGTACCACATACGCGGGGAATGGGGATGCGATCGAAAACTGACCACAGGACAGAGGAAGAAATGGCGGAAGGTGTAAGCCTGCACATTGAAAGGGACTTTGTCTTTTCGCAGTGCAAGTGGAGTCGAGAAAAACTCGCTCGTGTAACAGGTATGATGTTCGATGGCTAAGGCAAAGCAAGGCCGCGAGTTCTAAATCTGCCTGATAATAGATGTATATATCAGCCAGAACCTCAATCAGAGGTAGGCCTATTGAGTTATACTGCACTTAATAAAATTACGCGTTTGTCTATTATTTAAAGTGTAACATAAACACAAAAATCAATGCTAATTTGAACAGAACACAACAGTGCAGAACGCAGAATGCAACAGTGTTCAAAATAGAACGCGACGCAACAGTGTAAAATATGGAATGTAGAACCTAAAGGGCTATATACAGCTATATAACCTTCTTGTGCAGAACTCAACATCGTAGAGTAGAATATGGAATGCAGAACGCAACAGCGTAGAATACGGAATGTAGAAAGGAACAGCATAGAATACGGAATGTAGAAAGGAACAGCATAGAATACGGAATGTAGAAAGCAACAGCGTAGAGTAGAATATGGAATGCAGAACGCAACAGCGTAGAATACGGAATGTAGAAAGGAACAGCATAGAATACGGAATGTAGAAAGCAACAGCGTAGAGTAGAATATGGAATGCAGAACGCAACAGCGTAGAATACGGAATGCAGGAAGCAACAGCTTAGAATACGGAATGCAGAAAGTAACAGCGTAGAATATGAAATGAATAACGCAACAGTGTAGAATATGGAATGCAGAAAGCAACAGCGTAGAATACGAAATGCAGAAAGCAACAGCGTAGAATATGAATTGCAGAATGCAAGAGCGTAGAATACGGAATGCAGAAAGCAACAGCGTAGATTACGGAATGCAGAAAGCAACAGCGTAGAATACGGAATGCATAAAGGAACAGCTTAGAATACGAAATGCGGAAAGCAAAAGAGTAGAATACGAAATGCAGAAAGCAACAGTGTAGAATACGGAATACAGAAAGCAATAACGTAGAATACGGAATGCAGAAAGTAATAGCGTAGAATTCCGAATGCAGAAAGTAACAGAGTTGAATACGAAATGCATAAAGCAACAGCGTAGAATATGAAATTCAGAAAGCAACAACGCAGGATACGGAATGCAGAATGCAACAGCGTAGAATATGCAATGAAAACTGTAACAGTATACACTAGAACATGGAATACAGAATGCAACAGTGTATAATATGGAATGCAGACTGAAACAGTGTAGAATATGGAGTGCAGACTAAAACAACGTAAATATGGAATGGAGACTGAAACAGCGTAAAATATGGAATGCAGACTGAAATAGCGTATAATATGGAAAAATCAGGAAAATATTTCTTTACGAGGAGTAGGTTAAAGGAAACGATATTCCCTGCCTTGGCGTACTGATTGATAGTGTATTATTATTATTATTATTATTATTATTATTATTATTTAATTTCCGAGATAGTTAAGTAAATATTTTATCTAAGCATGTCATGGTTACAGTTACAACTGAAATATATACTAGCTCAACCAAGAAGCCACAGACGATAAGATGGAATACTTCATAAATAGATTACTTTTATTGTATACAACAAAATATGTGTTCTTCGTAAAGCAACCTATACAGAGCAATACAAAGTTTTGTCGCCTATTTGCCTTGAGACGATATCGTAAACACTTGTCGAAATGAGAGGTCGTTTTCCCTCAACCACTTTCGAAAGTAATACACGATGTGCTAGCTTCTGTTCTTTGTTTTTGATTCTATTAATGGAAATACCAGTTCTAAAAGAAACAAACACTACTGTGTTATAGGCCTACTCATTTGCGCATAAAGTACTGTACTTTGTAAAAATTACCGGGGAAATCAGTGGCGGCTCCTGCATATTTCTTAAGAGGAGGAAAGAAGTTAGCAGCACCAAATGACACCTTCTTGAATGAAATTTGCTACAAATTAGCCTACATGCATATATGTAAGACCAAGGAGTGTTGGGGTTGGCCTTCCCTTCTGTATAGCAATAATCTGTTCTTGTAAACTAAGTTTCCTAAATTGTCCAAAATATATTATGTTTTCACTTCCATTCATTGTTGAATAATTGCACAAATTAACAATTGCAAGGAAATTCACAACCTCGTGGCATTTTTCGAAGAGACGTGTTGGAAGAGACTAGCTACTAACTCGTAACAAGAACCGTTTTACGGAAATGGAAATGGGAATGGGAAATAATCTGAGGAAAGCGAGAACATTGCACCCACCCACGTGGTCTGTGTTGCCACGTACATTTTACAAGTTCAGTATCACATGCTTTTGAAGAATGTCAGTTCTTGTAAAGTCATACTACCATTATTGTTCAAAGCTGCCGGTGGCCGATTAATTTTTTATGCTTCTTTCTCTGGCCGCTAGTGCGCTGTTGTCTATGTGTGTTAACTGCAGTAGAGGAGGAATGGAGTGCCTTTCCTCTACACCAGCGATGTCAGACAGGGACTAAACGGAGCGGAGCGCTCCAGTAGACTGGTTTCGTGCTCCGGTGTTTCCACAGACATAAGCAAGTTCAAGCTCCGATCTAGCTCCACAACCGGCATTGGAGCTTACAACTCTGACACTACTGCTCTACACAGACAATCTCGCATCTTTCTCACAGTTTTCTACAGCACATGAGCGCGCGTCGTTTAAAACTCGATCAACCGAGTTTTTCTTGTAGCTGTGAACTTAAAAATTATCGAATCTTCCTCGAATTTCAAGCCACATATTTTATTTGGTATTTACTTTCAAAAGAAGAAAATGTGAGGAGGACGTTCCTCCCCTATCCCTCCCCCGAGGAACCGCCACTGGGGGAAATGAATCTTTGCAATTCTGCTCAACCGCAATGTAATCTTAACTACAGAATTTTCTATACTCAGTCAACTAATTTTGTGCCTTGTAGGCCTATATTTATCTAAGCTTCACAATGATGACTGATAGCATTTGCCACTACGTAATAAATAAACTGGGACTCAATTCCCGACACGAAAGTGAAAATTTGTGAAAAGCAGAAATGGAAAAGAGAAGGAAGAAAACTTAATGCTAATACTAAGAATGCGCTTTACTTAGGCAGTATGAGAAGCCGATTCAAGCCAGTCCTGCATGACAATCAATCACCAGTTCAAGTGGTCGAAGCTCTTCTTGGAATGAACCAGTGCCACTAATCTAATTCCTGCCTTTATGTGTCAATCGTACTTAACAAATGGCGTGCAAATTATAACCAGTTATGACCATCAACTGTAGCTACATCAGCTAGTTCATCAGGAAGCTGTCCAATGGTGACATAAATCACGACTCAACGTAGAATGTATCTAATAATCTTGAAAGTTTCTATCAGAATATAAATATCACATTGAAGGATTATGGGTAAAAATATTATCATAGACAATTTTCGCACCCTCCTGGTACACTAAACTGTTAATGCCATGTTGACGTCAGTAGTGACGTATTTGGTGACGTATGTTAACGTTCGTAAAACTTCGGAAAGAATCATTATAGGACTAAGATATTTCTCGCTCCTTTAACATTTATCATGTCTTAGTTCCTATGATAGTCAATCAATCGCACTGAAGTTTTTTTTTTAATTGACAGCTCTATGTCTGAGGAAGGCATAGAAAAAAATCCGAAATGAAAATCTTTTTTGAAAAGTAAGAACAAAATACTAACTTCGATGTGACCTGTTCAGAATAGACATAACGTCAAAAGTTGATAAGCGGTAAACTTTCGTTTTTCACGTTAAAGGGGGGGGGGGATCAAAGCGAGAGAAATGTTGAGAAAGAACGGAAATTACTTTTCCAGAACTTTAAAGCGAATGTCATGTAATCATATAGCGAATCCTCGGCCTCATCTCGTTGACTAACATCTCGTCATCACCAATTCCATCGACACTAAATAACCTAGTAGTTGATACAGGTCGCTAAATAAACGACTAAAAAAAAAAAGAAAACCGATCGACGAATGACTGTAAATTAGTAAAGAAAATAAATAACTCTTGTAGCTCTGAGAAAATTATTCACATACACTGAAAGTCTTTCAAAAGTGTGTGCAAGATGGGTGCCCAGATATCTCACTGAAGAGAATAAAGAGCAAGACGAATTGATTGGATAATGCACTCGAAATCAAAATTGTTAATAAGAATTTAAACATTCAGATTCTCTATCACTAAAAACGAATTTGAATTGAAATAATCTAAGGAAATAGCAATGGTTACAGTTTATTTTGAGACGTAGAAGGGTCGATATTCGTTGATTATTTCTTAGGTGAAATAAGGATGAATGTAGTATATCATACTGTAGTAGTTTTTGAAAGAAGTTAAAATATGTGAAAAATTGTTTAAAGGCATCATGCTCCTTCATGACTACACCTTTCCTTATTGCGCAAAAATTATATCAAAACACCCTTACTGGACTTGGCAGAGAAGAGCGCCCACATTCTCTAATAGCCCGGATTTATTTACGTGCAACTACATCTGTTTGGACCACTGAGGAAAAGTTTAGGATGCAACAGTAAAACACACAACATACATAGACTACTTTGTAACGACTGATCTGGTGATGAAATAAATGAGGAAATGCTTGCAAATCAACCAAAGTTTCGGACAGAACGACAATGGTCCTGATGTTCACATGTGCCGTTCTATAATAAGTACCCCAGTGTCAGTGACAAGGTTAGGTAGGGTTTGATGAGGAGATACATATGTGGCAAGTGATCTGACTGTTAGCCATAGGGTTAGATAGGGTTTGATGAGAGGTACATTAGTAACAAGTCAGTGATTGATAAGGGTAGGTAGGGTTTGTTAAGGAGACAGATTAGTGATAATTAGAGATGGTAGATTTTAGCAATCACGATAAATGCGAATGTTAAAAAATTCTGTCAAAATAAGTAATTTTGTGTTTAAAAGCATATTAATGTACTATATTACTGCAGTTTTTAAGTCCACGATAAAATGCGAAATTCAGTACAAAATTCGAAATTTATATGTTTCTGCGAAATAAGAGCAAAATTACATTTTATGAGACATTTTTGACTTTTCTGCAAAAAAAGAAACAGGGTCTATTTATAGGCCCCGCCACACAGACGTTCTTACATTTTTTCAAATAATTCGGTCATCCCTCCATGTTAACTTTATAGTATAAATAGCATAGGAATATGACCAACCTAATGCCCTCTTTGTTGTTGTCTATACGGTTATCTCTAGTTTTCAAATTATGTGCCTGATTTTGGTGATAGAATATTGGCTGCCTATGTGATCTCTTCAGGTCCAGTGCTCACAAACAAGTTGTAGGCTATGTGGCAGCTGGTGATTGTGATTAACAAAATGGGTCGGGATGAAACGAGTGGATTACCATTAAACAACAAGTGGATGATTATAAACGTGAACATTTATATGTTAGTGATTCTAATACTTTTATGTGCAAATAGTGTAATAAGAGGTTGGCTTGGGAGAAAAAAGGCATATTAGGAAGTATATAAAGTGTAAGCAGCACATACAAGCGAAAGAAAATTTCAATTTGAAAACCACAGAAGAACAATGTGGCACGCTACTTTCTCAGAGATCGAAAACAAAGCAAAGAAATATTGTGTTGAAAAAAATGAGTTTGTCGAAGACACACTATCTCTGTGTGAGCAGGTCCATGTCTTTGGACACGTTTCTTAACATTCAGAATTTCACTGTAATTCTGTATGTTCCTTTACTTACTTATTTTCAGGAATTTTAACTGGAAAATGTAGAAAATGCATTTGTTTACTATCGTACCATAAAATTTACCATAAAAATATTCCATCCAAGCACGCTCCAAAATGCCAAACTCTAACATTAAATTGATATAAAATGCTATATTTGATTTTTAAAGTGCTAAATTTTTAATTCTAAGTTGCTAAAATCTACCATCTCTAGTTATAACTATGATAAGTACTTAATGCAAATATGATACAAGTGAATGTCAGGCCAATAATCCTTCTGTTCCCCAAATATATTTTTTCAAGATGAAATGAAGCTCTCTGATGGCTGGCAGAAGTGCATCGTTAAGCAGATGGACTAATTTGAAAAATAATCAGTATTTGAAATTCTCGTGTTATGTAATGTTGACAAATACAGTACATAAAATATGAACCGAAATTCGATTAAAAACAAGATAGTAGAGCTAAACAGAAGGAAATTCTATTTTTTTTAATCCCCGAGGAATTAAACAGCGCAGCGATGGGATTTGTAGACCAATACTTTTTACGTGTTGTAAATATACCGTGCTAGTACCACAGGAAATGTATAGACGACCACTCATTGAAACTACAGCACCTTTTCTTAGCTTTTAGGTTCATATGTTCCTGAATACAATCATTCAATTCTGTGAAGTACTAATTTTTAATTAATTCCTTACTTTCTTCCTACCTACCCACACACCCATTTTTTTTCGATCCAAAGTTTTGTTTACCTACAGTACAAAAACAAGAAAAGGCAGAACAAAAAAATAAACTCCCATGGCGTGGAGTCAGCAGTTGTGGAGAAGCTGATTTTTCAACAGCAAAACACAGAGTAATATACTGTATTTCATATTAATGTAATCGGAGAACATGCAATATGTTTTGTAATGTTACGTATACTAATATATTTATAGGTAGACTGTAGTCGTATATTGATGAGATCCTATTCATTTTATTTCCTACATTGTTTATTCAGTACCTAGTTGATTTAAATGTAAAAGTGGACCTGCATTCAATATGCAGACAATGACAAATGGTGAGCTGGTAAGAATATTTTCATGTGCATTTTAAGATAAGATTTATGTTGACCACATAGTTGAAAACATCACAATTGTGATCAGAAGGCAGGCACACATAATACAAAATAGTGTAAGGAATTATATACATTGTCTCATACGTTTGCGTGTTTCTAAGTAATTCAGTGCTTCTACCATGTTGTGAATAGTTATGTTTATAGTTTATTTTCCTTAACTATTATTCAAAATACACACCTACATAAAACCACATAATATGCGCCCAAATAAAAACTTCGGTTTAGAGGATTACGCAAAAAAATATATATTTCGTGTAACTTAATTTCGTTTATGAATTGTGCAGTTTAAGTAGATCTAATTATTAAGTAATGTTTTATAAATACAGACCGGCAGGTAAAAAGTACCTAAGCGCTGCTCGGCCGATCGGCGGCCGAGGCCCATGCAAACGCTAGCATCCCCCTCCATGAAATCACGGCGCTCTTCCCGCCTGCAGTCAGTCGTGAGTGAGATTTCATAAAAGAGTACAGTAGTGTTGTGCAATGGTGAGATATTTACTACGTCGCACAGTATGCAATTTTCCCAATCTAGGTGGACAAAACTCAAATTTCGACTGGTTTAGTTAGGCATAGATGAATGTGTATTCATATTCTTTAACGTTTGGAGAATGTTATGCGGGATAGCTTTTACTGTTTTATCAGCAGTAAGCCATTTTTAGAAGGTATGAACAATGAGTCATCGTGCTAACTACACGATCCCTCCGTTCTGGTTGGATGATCGTTCACCTCTGCGGAAGCATGTGGACGTGAGGCCGACAGCCGGCTGATCGGCCGTGGCTCTTAATGGGCTGTTGCGTCACGGATTTATTTTTTTTTATTAGATTCTCGAGACGAAGATGATTGGGGTGTGTAAATAGAACGATAGTAACTAGTAGAATGGAACAAAAATATTCTCTACATATCCGGAAGGACACAGATCAAGGGAAAGGTCCAAGTATAGATAGTGGGTTTGTGTTCGATAGGATCTGGCAATATTTAGAATTCGGAGTTGGAAGGAGCTGTTAGAGGATAGGGATAAAGTGGAGGAGAGCCATAGATGAGGTTAAGACCCATCACGGTCTGCAGTGCCATGCAAGAAGAAGAAGAAGAAGAAGAAGAAGAAGAAGTTGGTGGAAACAGAAAGTAAAAACGGTATAACCCCGAGAGAAAACTCTGGCAAACTTCGTTTTGCCCACAACAAATACAACTCGGATTTCACCGAGATTTGAACTGGAACCCACTCTGCCAGCTATCAAGGCGACTTTCCTCACGAACACGAACAAAATCTGATTAGTTGAGAAGCAGGGTCGGATATTTATGGAGATCACGAAAATCACGATACAATAGATACACAATCGAATTTTGCCAATCTCTACGAATTAAGTGATTATGATTAATAATATGCGGATAAAACAATCAACAAATCGCGAAATAGAGTTCTAATAGCGAAATATTAACATATTCGCGAATTATTAGTCTACTATTGTGTCGTTTTATAGTAAATTTCACATTCTGAGTTCTTTCGGATTTTTTTTTCACTTGAATTTGTTATATATCCAAATAGGCTATATTACATAGTATTCCATGTGTTCTGATTATATTAGTGAACTCAAAAGACGGAGAATTCAACATTTCACTAATAATCTGAAAGTGTTAATTTGAGGGCTGCAAGTTTTTTTTTTTTTTTTTTCCGTTTTTAATGAATGTGTGTTAAATACAGCCTCAATCTAACAAATATTGTCTATTGGCCATACCGCACTTTTACCAGAATCCAACGAACCTTTAATGTTAATTATTTGGAAAGTAATATTCGTACCGAGTTAACACTCCAATTCCAAAATAATTGTATTTTCCACAATTCCAATTAATCTCCGTCAAGAGTACAAATCAATCTCCAACAATCTCCGCCGACATCAATACTAAAAAACACAAATGATAAAATTAATCTCCATAAATACCTGTCCCTGTTGAAAAGTAATTGCTGTATTCAGAGGGACAGGCGGGATGTCTAAAACAAATTTTTCAGTACAATATTAATGATCTTGAAAACGTGCCTTTCCGTGAAAATCTCAGTCTATTTTTTGTAGTAACAAAATCGCTCTTTATACTTCGTATTACGAGAAAGTAAAACAGTTCGTATTGAATTCCAAATTTCATGTCTCTATAGGCCTATATAAAATGTTTAATGTTATATTCTATTTAAAGACGCTCACAACTGCCGAGGTTGTATATCAGAAATTCTTTAAGCACATTTACATGCCATCGACCTAGCCCGGGATCGAACCCGCAACCTCGGGCATAGAAGGCCAGCGCTATATCAACTGCGCCAACCAGGCCGCCCCTGTATAAAACTTTCAGATAAATACAATCCGATAATTTCACTGCAAAAAATTTACTGGGTTTATTCCGTAATTTAATCTATTGAATAAGATCATAAGTTGCAGATTCTCAACATCAAGCACATGTAAAATGAAACCACAAAGATCTCCTGACGGTATTCGTGACGAGGGTAGCCTATACACGAAAAACTTCGTACAGCGTTAGCATAGCAAGAAATAAGCTGAAATTCGATATATTCCACATGGTACGAGACAAGCAATGCTAAGAATATCTCAGTTCTTGTGTCTCCTAGCAACGATCACAAAATGCACTGCTTACAAGTAAACAGAAAATGATATCTGCTGTTACGTGGAGGACATTCAAGAGATTGAATTGATCCTACGTAGGCTAGAAGAACAGAACAAACTACATGTCACAAAATGTATGATTAGAAATTATGCACAAACAGTTCGGTTATCGCAGAGATTGTGTGATAAGGAAATGATAAGCATGATCATTGAACATAAAGGAAAAGTATTCATCACTGTTTAGTCTGCGTGTATGCAACGTGTTAATTAGTATTTATCTACGTATATTTTTCGACGTAAGAAATTCAGTGCATTCATCTGACGGCTTCTATGGTTGCTTAAAAATCCATATAATAAAATTATCTTTTATCGTTATGAACATCATTGTGTTATCTACTGTCTCAGACGTCAACGCTACGTACAACGACTTTCATTGTACCTGCACCAAGTAACATTTGTCGTAGAGACATTGTGGAATTAGACTAATTTCCTTGAAAGATGATATGGCACATAGCTTCGTGTTGTTTTGTGAGGCTGTGACTAAACTTTTGTAAATTATAAAATTGCCCATTTTTGCCTTCTTCTACCGAAAATTCTACTAGGATTCACAGAGATTTTTTGAACTAGAGTAGGCCTATACAAAAGTCAAGAAAAATTTTTATTTTCACAGAAACTTATTCTGCTGCCTCCGGCTTCAAGATCTGGAGGTTCCGGGTTCGATTCCCGGATTTCTCTCTCTGGGATTCTGAAAAAGTTTCCTGGGTGTCTAAAGTGTGGAAATTTGTATGATGAAAGTATGCCGGGTTATTCAAATGAAATACAGTTCAACCCCTATTATTCGTCAGCCTATTAACCGGTTGGCGGATTATCTGTCTTTCTCTCGCTTTTTGCTTCAAAAATAATATATATTAAATATTGTTTTGTACTGTACATTATATTAGTACGTATGTTTTCTATAGAGCATTATTACAATTGAAGCAGAATTGCTGGGTAACTTTCAGCATTGGAACTCGGACTCATTTCACCATTATAATTACTCTTCTCCTTTTTCATCATCATCATCATCATCATCATCATCATCATCATCATCATCATCATCATCATATCCGTTTCTTTCCTATATTTCGGGCTTCTTCCAATGTAGAGTCAGCTGTGAGCCGCCACTAAACTTAGACTCTGTGGATATGTGGTCATTCGTTATAGGTGGTAGTGGTTTGTACCTTGGGCTCTCCACTGGGCTCATGATAGTTCGTGGGACCGGGGATGAGGGACCGCTGTAAGGCCTACGCAGAAAGGTAAAGGGATCATATAGCTGTAGGCGACACGCAGGATAACTGTAGCGCAGTGGGTCTGAAGGCATACATAGCATTCCATCCCGGGTAGTACAATGGGACCATCCGAGCAGCCTGCGTGCGAGGACAGTCCCAGTCCGTGCCCTCCCTTGAAGGGGGACTAATAGTGTTCCCCAAAAAGATTCGAATCAGTGCTCATTCTGTACCACTACTTAAGAGATATTACGCCTTAGAGCTATGGGTGTAATGTAGGCTATTAGTCACAAAGTTATCGAAATTCGTGTCTATTAACAATCAATATGTTTTGATAGAATCTGGAAAGCATAAAAGTTGCGTCCAATTATCAGTTGTATTAATATCAGTGAAAATATATATATATATATATATATATATATATATATATATATACACACACAGGGAGATTCACGAGGATTTACCGTCCCCTACGGAGCTTATTTCGGAAGATATTCTGAGCAAAAAATGTCATATAAACAATCTCAATATTTTCAAAGTTACACTAATTTGAAGTTGTTTGTAAAATACCATTATTCTTGAGTTTTAAGGGTAAAAGAATATTACAGATAAAGAATGAACTATTCAGGAGTACCATTTCTTTAATTAGCTATATTCTGAAGCTAAAATTGTGTTGTGAATTCCATAGTTGCATCGTACAGATTTTTTTTTTTTTTTCGATTTTTAACTACAAAATTACATTTTCTCACGCATTTATCACAACAATTGTTACAAATCACGCCGCTCTTGTAAATTCTTTAAGACTATACATTAGGATGCATAATTAAACTGTAAAGAATCAAGTTGCTAAAGTCATATGATTTGTAACAATTTTTTTGGTAAGTGCGTAAGAATAAGGTCATTTTTATTAAAAATTAAAAAATTAAATCTGTACAAAACAATTAACAACACATTTTTAGCTTCAGAACACTATCCAATTAAAAAAAATGACACTTCTGAATAATTAATTCTCTATTTGTAATATTTTTTTACCCTTAAAACTAAAAAAAAAGATATTTTACTAACAAATTCAAATTAATGTAACTTTGAAAATATTGCGGTCAGGACAAATGTTTATATGACTTTTTTGCTCAGAATATCTTCGGAAATAAGCTCCGTAAAGGACGGTAAATCCTCGTGAATCACTCTGTGTATATATATATATATATATATATATATATATATATATATATATATATAGCTTATTTACAGGTTGTGGTATTTTGGTGGTAGAAATTATACCTATTTAAATCTCAGTTTCGGAATCGCATGGGAAAATATTTTGTTCATAACGTAATTTCTATTTTCTAGATTTTCTAATTTCCTTTCATCCAACGGCAGAACAAAGGAAACCAATCTGTTCCAGCCATCATCAAGATCAATTGTCCAGACTCCAGGTTACGTTTCTAGCAAAGAAAACAGTTTTTTGCTGCATAAGTTTTAAACGCATTGTAAAAAGAAAAAGTCCGACGTCAGCTCGGTGTTAACAACCCTCGTTGCAAGTGACGCTTCGCACGCGTCGTTCAGTCGAGTCTGCTTTTTAAAATTGCTTTGCTATTGTTTGCGAGAAACGAGTAGGCTACATGTCATAATCCTGTCAGCATCGGAAATAACAATAGAGGTGTTGTTTTCGTATCAAAAGAGTTAATCTAGATGCAAGTGAACAGTACTGGCAATTTAGAATACTGTGCTGTGATTTGAAATATATTATATAACCTTAGTGCTGTAAGTAGAGCCATCATAGCTCTGTAGAGCAACGAACTGCAGACTGGAAGGAGACCTTCCAGGTGCGCGGGTGGTGGCGTGCCATAACTTCCAGAACGGCTCCAGGGTGCACTCAGCCTCCTGTCACTTTGAGTACCGGTTCTTTCTGGGGCAGAGGCGTTATTTAGGGAAGCAGGATAGAGTAATTGCCCCCTCCCGAGTTAGGATTTAAAAATTAATAATTGAGTAATACTACTAAAAATGTTGTTGTTGTTTTCTAATACCAGGCGTTTGACAATAAAGTCATTTGACCTATTGCACTCCAATATTTTTCAAAGATATTATCATGGCCAGCCTCTGAAGCACAGATTTTGAGGTGTTCCGAATCCATTTCTTGATTTGAGTTGCACAATGGGCAGTTAGGGGACTGATATATTCCAATTCTATGCAGGTGTTTGGCCAAACAATCATGGCCTGTTGCCAATCTAAATGCAGCTACAGACGATTTTCGTGGTAAATCGGGAATTAACTCTGGATTATGATGCAGAGAGTTCCATTTTTTCCCTTGAGATTATGTTATCAAATTTTGTTTGTTGAAGTCTAAGTATGTGGATTTAATAAATCTTTTCACAGAGTAATACGTAGATTCAGTAACAGGTCTGTAAGTAGCAGTCATGCCCTTCTTTGCTAAAGCATCCGCATTCTCATTTCCCAGGATTCCACAATGGGATGGTATCCATTGGAATACAATTCTTTTATTGAGTGATATTAATTGAGAGAGCATTTTAGTTATTTCTGCTGTTTGAGATGAATGTGTGTGTTTAGTGACTATTGATAGAATAGCTGCTTTGGAGTCTGACAATATAACTGCATTCTTAAATTCATTGATGTGGCATAGAAGATTCCTGAGACTTCCACTTATTGCAATGATTTCACCATCAAAACTTGTTGTTCCATATCCAAGAGATCTATAAAGTGAAAAGAGACAGCATGTAGCACCTGCACCGGCACCTCGTTCTCTGGAGATCAAGGATCCGTCAGTGTATAAATGAAGCCAGTTTTGTGGAGGGTACCTAATATTAATTGCCTTTAGAGACAATTGTTTTAGTATTTCAGTGGTTACTTCTGATTTCAGTATTTCTTCTGTTAAATTTAGATTATATTCTATATTTAATAGAGTTAAAGGGTTCGGTTTAATTTGTAAGTTTTCTTTTAAATTCGGGATATTGATTTTCTGTTTTAATTCTTGAAAAATGGATATGAAACTTTTTTAAGTTTTCAATCTACAGAGAGGACTGTACGAAATAAAAGACGAGTTAGTTAATGCCTTTGCTCTTACACTTTATTAGATTAATGGTTGTCCTAGTGTAAATAAAAGTGCATTTTCTTCTGTTAATTGGAATTTAAATTTCTTTATCAATAAAATTGTGTTTCAGCTGTTCGCATGCTTGGGTTTTTCCGAGCTTTCCCAAACAGTAAGGCGAATGTCAGGTAATTATGGTGAATCCTCGGCTTCATCTCGTCAAATACTACCTCGCTAACACCAATCCCATCGACGCTACATAACCAAGTAGTTTATACAGTGTCGTTAAATATCCAACTAAAGCAAATCAATTTCCTGGGTGTTGTCTGAACGACCTATATGCAAAAGAATTTTCGTCTGCTCTTCCCGTACACACGCACGCACAAACGCACACATACACGCGTGTATGCCTACAAATAGCATATTATAAACATCGTGCAATTCTCTTTTTTATGACTCGTTTATAAAACTTTATAAACCATCCTACTAATCTGCAAGAAGTAAGCTAGGCTAGTACATCACCGTACAACGTCTTGGCAAGACTAAGGTCGGCACAAAGCACTGATGTCTGAACTGTATATACAGAAAAGAAAACTTGAGTATGGAAATTAAATCTTAAGGAGAAATTCTGAATGCACTAAGTTAGTTAAAAAGTTAAGCATGGATGTTCTGCAATAGTTAAAATAAAGTCGGTAAATACAGACTCACTTCGCAACATGTCGCCTATAAAGCACAAAACGCTAGTATCTTGACAGGATCTAGATTTCATGCATACATAGTTTTCTGCCCAAGTGCAGGGCTTTCACTGCAAACTCAGCATTCTAAAATCTTCCCCATTTCTCGCTTTTCTCTTAGTCTCCGCGTACGATCTACATACTTATATTATCCATCATCTGAAATCTTCTTCTGCCTCAAACTTTTTCCCCGTTAACCATTCCTTCCAGTGCATCCTTCAGTAGGCAGTTTCTTCTGAGCCAGTGACCCAACGAATTCCTTTCTCTCTTTCTGATCAGTTTCAGCATTATTTTTTCTTCACCAACTGCTTGTAGCACAGCTTCATTTCTTATTCTGTCCACTTCACACACTTCATTCTTCTCCATATCCACATTTCAAATGCTCCAGTGTTTTCTGTTCACTTTATCGTTTTCAATTGGTTATTTTTCGACGATTTATCAACTGCTATGGTTATCTAGCATCTGAATGAAATGAAGGTGATAATGCTAGCAAAATGAGTCCAGGAACCTGGGCTCGCTCGTCACGGTCGGGCATGCTAACCGTTAGTCCACAGCGGTGGACCACTTCATCGTAATGTTCATGTTTCTGCCTCCATACAATACCACATTTCACATAAAGCACTTCACTAATCGCTTCCTTTATTTTTCCAGAGGTCCGTAGAAGATGCTCCTTTTTCTATTAAGAGCTTCTTTTGCCATTAGAAGATGCTCCTTTTTCTATTAAGAGCTTCTTTTGCCATTAGAAGATGCTCCTTTTTCTATTAAGAGCTTCTTTTGCCATTAGAAGATGCTCCTTTTTCTATTAAGAGCTTCTTTTGCCATTAGAAGATGCTCCTTTTTTATTAAGAGCTTCTTTTGCCATTGCTATCCTTCTCTTGACTTTCTGCCAGCAGTTCATGTTATTATTTTATAGTACTTTCCTAGATATTTGAAGTTGTCCACTTGGTCCACTGTCTCATTTCGAATTCACACAATAGATAACCGCTGAGACGACCTCCAAAATTCTGGAAACAGACTGCCACAGGCCACTAGGTCTAATACGTACAAGGGTGACGAGACGGTAATGATGGTGATAATGATAATCCACTATTTAATTAGCTATTCCATTGTGACAGCTCATAAAGTTATTAACAAAGAATCCTTCCACAGCTGTTGCCGAAACCTTTCTGCACACATGGCCTAAATAAAAAGGTGACCTATGAGAACCTAGATGCCATTACAGAGTGTCACACACAAACGTTTGAAAAGTAGCCTAAAATGGTAGGTCCTACTTGTACTTGTACTTCTATGACCTCTTCACTTGTAGCTAGCTACCAGTAAATCATACTTTATTGCTATGGTAATCCACTCAGGCGCTATGTTCGGTTCAAGTTTGTCGAGTATGGTGAAGTTCGATATTCGCCGATGTTCTCTCTGAAGAAAGAGGCCTGTCGTGTTTTTTATAAAAATATTCGCTGCCCGACACTCCTACCCCATCATGTTTTAACCGCGATTAGTTTTTCATATGAAATAAGACGAAGTTTGTAATGTCTCGTTTGCCGCTATTTTATGTTCGAACATTGCAGGACACTATTATAGAGAGTTTGGTATGATTTGTAGTCACAATTCAACTAGATCAATGTAGGCCTATACTATGAACTGTGTGCTAAGTTCTCGTTAAGTCGTAAAAGGCAAGCAATTTTTTTACAAAAGCAATTTTGAATCCTTCTCTATGTCTACAGTTGCTATAAACTACTATCTTATGTAGTAAAAATTGCGTAATCTTTGCAGCAATATTTTGAACACATAAATAACATTTCTTAAGTAATTAGCAAGTTATTTCTTTACCCCTGGGGTGGCTGAGTGGTCAGGCCTTCAGATTGTTACGTAGGCGGTTTGGGTTCGAATCCCGGTCAATGAAAAATCCGTATCGATACATCTACATCATTCCGTCAACATTTACTTTCTCCATTTCGTCATTCCATAGCATTCCCTGAACGCCGGCTGGCGACGCACGGAGGGAGCTGAGCTTGGGACGAGGAGGGTTGCCTGCTTGAAACCTGGATACGTAGCGAACTTTAGTGTAGTCAGATGGTGTGAATTTAGAAATGCGTCTAGTTTGGTTGTTAACGCCATAGATCTTGAAAGGTCGCAGTCCAGAAATTCCACTGCATTCCAAGTTATTTCTTTGCTGAATGTAGGGTAAAGCTGCCTAATGCCGTGATACCCCTAATCCCGTAATATTTTTTTTAAACTGAATGTCAGTCAAAGCTTTGCCGTTCGATCATAAAGTCAGACATCTTTCTCGAAACACTACTTTTGAGAGATCGGTGAACTTCCAAACAAGATACCCAATCCCGTGATATTCAGTAAAAAAAAAAAGTATCACGGAATTAGGGGTATCACGGCATTAGACAACTTTACCCTATATCTGTGTTTCAACACTCGACATAAACTGATTGTGCTGACACTTTATTGGCAACATAATATTGTTGGTAAGCACGTTGTAAAGCAGTAACAATAATTTTGATATGACGATTCGTTTTGTTTTTGTGAATAATGTAGTTCGCTCTCAACTCCTTCTCATTTGTAGGGAGTTTACGTCCTTAAAAGTGACTTTCAGCATGCAAATAGCACCTCTTACGTGTTTCTATAGATCTGAATTTCAAAGCAAAGCTCAGTCATATTCATCACTGAGAGCGGTGGCCAGGACGCACCTGCACGTCTGTCTGTCCTTCATATGTCTCGTCTTCAGGGAAATCCTGAAAGGTTACTGCGACGCACAATATAAGCGAAATACTTTCATTTACAAGTGGCAATCCGATGTTCACTAGAATAATAATTTAATAAGTAGGCTACACACATAATTATACTACAGTGGACACTGGTTAATTCGACATTCGATAATTCGAATTATTGGGCAATTCGAATAAAAGTACAATCCCCTTGAAACTCCTATTTAAAATAACGTAAGAAATTTACGTTTAATTCGAAGTTTTGAAGCCACCATTTGGATAATTCGAAGGAACAATTTAATTTTTTCATTATGAAAAAAGTGTATTCTGAATTTTATGAAAGTCGAAATATGGTTCGTGTACATCTCAGCTAAAATTTCCAAGAATCCATCTTCTAGTTTCCGCATTCCTAGTTGCTTATTGTTGAATTTCCGTTAGACTAGTCGACCTGGTTGGCAAGTTGGTATAGCGCTGGCCTTCTATGCCCAAGGTTGCGGGTTCGATCCCGGGCCAGGTCGATGGCATTTAAGTGTGCTTAAATGCGACAGGCTCATGTCAGTAGATTTACTGGCATGTAAAAGAACTCCTGCGGGACAAAATTCCGGCACATCCGGCGACGCTGATATAACCTCTGCAGTTGCGAGCGTCGTTAAATAAAACATAACATTTTTTTTTTTTCCGTTAGACTGCGACTACTGGCAAACGAACTCTACCTTATTGTCCAGCGCTTTGTGTCTTCAGGTAGACACCCACCCCTCCCTCATCGCCCAAGAACTGGAAATAACGAAGTACAGTACCCTCCCTTACTTTCACAGTACGTGCAGTACAAAATTCAGTGAACTTAAAACCTTCAGTTGATAGGAATGTTTCAGTGACTCGTTTTACGTACAATGTCAAAACGCGGAATGTACACCAGTTTAACACTGGCAAAAAAAAGTTGAAGTGCTCAGGGAAGTAGAAAAGGGAATAAAAAAGAAGAACGTTATTGCCAAGGAATATGGAATATTGCCGAACACTTTATCCACCTACATAAAGAATAAAGAAAAAATATTGGAGAGTTGGAACTTACAAAGTGGTGGAAATAGGAAACGCATAAGAGGAGGTGAATTTCCTGAAGTTGATGAGTGAGTGCTCAAATGGTTCAAACAATCGCGTGATCGCAACATACCATTGAGTGGCCCATTAGTGCGTACCAAGGCAGAAGAATTCGCAGAAAAATTGGGCTTTAAAAACTTTAAAGCAAGTTGGGGTTGGTTCAGTGGATTTCAAGAAAGAAATGGCATTTCGTTTAAAAACGTGTGCGGTGAGAGTGCTTCAGTTAATATGGAAACACCTAATGAATGGATTAGTGGATTACCTGAACTCACAAGGAATTACGAACAAAAAGACATCTTTAATGTGGATGAAACTGGACTTTTTTTCAAGTGTATGCCTAACAAAACATTCACATTTAAAGGGGAGCAGTGCAGCGGCGGAAAAAATAGCAAAGAAAGAGTAACTGTGCTAGTTGGTGCAAATATGGATGGATCTGAAAAGTTGCCGTTGTTAATGATAGGGAAAACTGTAAAACCAAGGTGTTTTAAATTTGTGAAAAGTCTTCCTGTTCAATATGAGGCTAACAAAAAAGCCTGGATGACTGGCGAACTTTTTGAAAATTGGCTCATATCACTAGACAAAAAAAAAATGTACAGGGCTAATAGAAACATTTTATTGTTTATTGATAACTGCATGACCCACAATAAGATTCCAAAACTAAAGAACGTTAAAATAGTGTATACTTTCCACCCAACATGACGTCAGTGGTGCACCTATGGACCAGGGGGTTATACATAACCTAAAGCACATGTACCGACGGCAAGTGGTTCTACAGATCATAAACGACGACATTAGAAAGTGTAAAATTGACCTACTGGATGCCAGTAGAATGCTACACAGAGCTTGGAAGCAGATTGCTGCACAAACAATTGCAAACTGTTTCCGTAAGGCTGGTTTCAACAATCGAGAAGTTAATACCGGTACTGAAATCGCAACGCAGAACTGCACGCATTGTATTCTTCACCTGACATAATTAGGAACATTAAATCCAGACGTTTGAGATGGGCAGGGCATGTAGCACGTATGGGCGAATCCAGAAATGCATATAGAGTGTTAGTTGGGAGGCCGGAGGGAAAAAGACCTTTAGGGAGAACGAGACGTAGGTGGGAGGATAATATTAAAATGGATTTGAGGGAGGTGGGATATGATGATAGAGAATGGATTAATTTTGCTCAGGATAGGGACCAATGGCGGGCCTATGTGAGGGCGGCAATGAACCTCCGGGTTCCTTAAAAGCCAGTAAGTAAGTAAGTACTGAAATCGCAACAGAAGAACCAGATGAGCCTATCTTCGAGCAGTGACAAGAAATAGCGCCTGACGTTAGTTATGATACATATGTAAATTTTGATGATAGGGTTGCTGTATGTGGAGAGCTGACGGAAGAGGAGATTATGCAAGAAGTGACGAGAAATCACATTTCTTCTGATGAAAATGATGGTAATGACGACGAGAATGCAGTAACAGAAGAGCCCGTTCCGTCACCTTCTGAAGCATTCAAAATGGTGGAAGGTTTAAGAAGATTTATTGAGGCTCAACCAAATGTAAAGGATAATTTGTTTCACTCGATAAATGAAATTGAAGACTTTATCCAACATGTAAAATTAAACAAAACTAAACAAACTAAAATCACGCATTTCTTTATGTAAAGACTTGTAGGCTATGTGCCTAATGATGTGTGTTTTTTTCTAGTGATAGATTTATGTTTTTATTTTCTACTGATTGCCTGTCTTGTACTCAAGTGCTTTAAACACTGTGTCACGCTACTAGGACTACACTTTTTATGGATGAAATATGGAAATTAAAAGGGTGAGTTGCATTGCATGTTAATTATAGCATTTGTATGAAATAAATTTATTTCAGGGCACACTATTTTGCAAAATAAAGCGTTTTTTGTTAATTCGAAGTTTTTTTAATTCCCCTTTGAGTTCGAATTAAAAAGTGTCCACTGTACTACTATTGCTGCAACATAATAATAATAATAATAATAATAATAATAATAATAATAATAATAATAATAATAATAATAATAATACTCCTGAAATAAACATTACTGTATGACGACAAAAACGAACACCACGAGCGCCCTGAAGGACTAACACTACGAGCGTCCTGACTAAAGGTAAGCGTTCACTACATCGTATCGCACCCCTCGGACGAATCGCACGCAACGAATATTTTAAGTGAAGTTTGTTCACTGTAACGGCTTTACCTCATCGTCTCATCGGATACCTCTATTAGCTGTTTAAAACTTATGACGTACGATATTGACAGAGGAGTTTTGAGGTTAGGTCTATTAATAATGAGTGTTAGCGAATAAGAATTTGTAATTGTTTCATGCTTCTTAATTGAAGAGGAAGAAACGAAAGAGATATTGGTTACATAATATCTTGATTACTGTAATGGGAATGCCTCAAATTATATAATTCTTCGCAGTTTTCTACGAGCGAAATAAGTTTTCCGTCTACCATTTAAACGCGCGACACTGAACATGGCACAACATAATAGCACAGTCTAGTATATACAGTCACGAAGCTTGAGGTGATGAGAGTACTATAACAATAGACTATGCCGGTACTATTTCGCATTGTTTGTGATGATGCGATAGTAACGATCCTAGTGGTTAGCAACTATCTATGGATGCATATTCCCTAAGTATTGAGCTTCGTGACTGTATATACTAGACTGTGATAATAGTAACAGTTGAGCAATTAAAATTGATTTATTAAAGAAGGCCATGATCGCACATATCGGAAAAGTTCTTTATCCGAGAAACGTGGACGGATTTACCGAAAGCCAATGCGTGCGATACGATGTAGTGAACGCGGTTACATAACAATTACAACAAAGATTGTCTTTTTCCGATCCATGCGATTCGTCCGAGGAATTCGATACGATGTAGTGAACGCTTGCCTTAAGGCTACAAATCCTATATGTCAACACTACCCGACTAAGACTAGGCAAACACTACGAGCGCCCTGACAGTAACATTACGAGCGCCATAACAAAGTCGAACATTACGAGCGTCCTAACTGACAGTAACATTACGAGCGCCATAACAAAGTCGAACATTACGAGCGTCCTAAGACGAAATTTACGCCCTGATATAGAAGAACACTATAAGAGCTCTATGCCGAACACTACGAACGCCATAAACAAACACTACGAGAGCTCTATATCGAACACTATCAGTACTCTATGTCTAAAATTAAGAGCGCCTTGATTAAGACTAACAATACGAGAGCCCTGACAAAGAAGAACACTATAAGAGCTCTATGCCGAACACTACGAACGCCATAAACAAACACTACAAGAGTTCTGTGTCGAACACTATCAGCGCTCTATGTCTAACATTAAGAGCGCCTTGATTAAGACAAACAATATGAGCGTCCTGATTAAAACTAACAATACGAGCGCCCTGACTAAGATTAACACTACGAACGCTCTAAGACGAACACTACGAGAGTCCTAAGATGAACACTATGAGCGTCCTGAAAGATTAACACTATGAGCGCCCTGAATAGGACGAACACTACGAACGCCCTGATTAAGACTAATATTACGAACGTCCTGACTAAAACAAACACTACGAAAGCCCTGACTATGATAAACACTGGACTATAATGACAATAACGATGACTTCAAGAACAAGTAGCCAGCGGGTAGTTTAGTCAGTAGAGAAACTGGCTACGAGCTTGAAGCCTCTATTGCAACCCCTGGGTGGTGGCGGAATTTGCTTCTTTACCGAACTTCCAGAAAGACCCCGAAGTCTTTTCAACATCATATCAAACGAGTGCAGTCTTTCCCGGAGGTAAAAAGGTGTTCGGAGGGTGGTTCTAACCACACCACGCCGATCTTGTGCCGAGCCCATGGAAGGATTACACTCTTTCGACTTCATGGGGTCTAAAGAGCACAGCATTACATTTTTTTTTCAGGAACGACTCTCCTATTAATTATTCACCAAGAATTACCTAATAAACGTAAAGGGATTAAAAAATCAAGTATATTAACAATTTTAACATTGTAACATAACACATGACTGAAAATAATCATTACCATATCTACGAATTATAGAAACCAAAATTGATAAACTGAGTTCTGAAGAAGACACATTTAGTAGGCTTAATCCTTCTACCCTACACATCCCAAGTTTTTACTGTACAAAGACTGCAGTTTTCTCAAAGAAATTGGAACTGAAGCCTCAATATCAGCCTATATGCCGGCTTCAATGAGTCGAGCCTTAGCCGCTCTTTCTCTGTTTCTATGTTAGCGCGATTATAGTACGTACAATACATCGACCGCGATCTATTTCAATAGATTGAAGTGCAACATTACTAATGTATGCATCAATCCCGTGTTCATGCTGGTACCCTTCCCTCGTGTTCCGCCACTGAACATCAGTTTGAGTCGCCAAGAGGTCAATATCCTCTTTAATTCACAACCAAACTCAGCCTTCGGTTCGAGCCTTGATATAAGCATTGCTAAGCACCGCATGTATTTCAGAATTGAGTATTCGTTCAGTCATGTTGCTCCTTGTCACGTTTCAACACCAAACAGGCGATGTATCTGTTTAACAATGATCAAGTTGACGTCACCTCACAGTTTTACAAGAGAAGTGTAGTAGAACAGTCTGTTTAATTTATTCACTGGACCATGAATTAAATATTACAATTAGATTTTATTCCGATTAACAAATTCAACAATCGTATTACAGAACAGTGCAGCTGAAAAATCAGCCGCACACGATCTGCATATTAGAAAGTGGAGAAACAGCATCTCACATTATTTGTATTTTCGCATGAAAATCTTTATCTGATGGAAGATATAACTTCCAGAAATATAATCCTGAAAGGAAACATTCAGAAAAATAAACTTGTAAAATTATTGAAATAAATAAATTTATATTTATGCTTAAAGATAGATGTGGAAGGTAGCAATAAACCGTAAAGTTTACGTTTTAGAGACGTTACAGACCCATTCTACTTTCTAATTCGTCCAATTGGGCAAACAAATATAATAGAATAGAACCAAACTAATTACCTAGACCGAGGATTTGCATGAAAATACATGTGTTTAGTAATAGCACAGTTTAGTATATACAGTCACGAAGCTTGAGTTGTGAGGGTACTAGGAACAATAGACTGTGCCGGTACTATTTCGCATTGTCTGTGATGAGGCGATAGAAGCGATCCTAGTGGTTAGCAACTATCCATGGACGCATATTCCCTACGTATTGAGCTTCATGACTGTATATACTGGACTGTGGTACGTCATATTTACGAAATATTCATATATCTTTGGGTTTCGAAGGAAGAATAACTGAACAGGATCAATTTTATTTTGCATATTGTGCATATTTCAACAGTTTTGGTGAACAAATGCCTATTTTAATTTAACGTTACATATAATTTCATATTTTGTAATCTTTTCACTTTTTTTTTTTCCACACATTTTTACGATGAAATTTTGAAGTTCCTTGTCACAACCAATTGTCAAGAAATTCATGACTCGTGAGGATAAACAAGCATTGCAATATGTATGCGCTTGATTTGAGCCAGCCACCAGTAAAAAGAAAAGAAACAGCTTATTCAGAGTTCAGAAACGGACGACTACGGATAGTCGGCTCAGAAGTCTAAGCGAATGCTTAATTAATAAAGGGCAGGGGGCTAGTTCGCCTAGTCTGCAGGAGAGCCTGTCATTCCTAGCAGTACACAACTCGTTCCTGTCTAAGGCCATTGAAAAACTGGGGACCAGGGATTTATCTCTCCTTGACTCAATGGATATAGTTGAAGATGCGGAGGAGAAATTCTCTAAAAAATTAATCATAGTGTGACAGAAAAACAGTGATTCAAGTCATTTGCAGAAAGTGGCATCTATGTTGAAGGAGCAGATGAATTCTGGCCAAAGTATTATGGATCTTACATGGGCCCCGGTTTTTAAGTCTGGCCCAGTTACATCCCGTGATGTTGAACGTTAATTTTAAGCATACAGGCTTGCACTCATATTAACTGAGAAAATACGTTCCTTCATAAAAGAAAATCTAGAAATAACCCTTATACCCGTAGTTTACTGACATTTAAATTAGGCAAATGTAGTTGCATTAACACAAGTGTAATTATTTGATATTTGTCATTAGAATTTAAAAAAAAAGTATAGTTAGAAGTTATCTGAATCTCTCATTAAGAGTGAATTAAAGCGGTCCATAGTCAGCTCTTTTTTTTTATTTTATTTTTTTATTTTGTGCATATTTCTAAGATTTTTACTGCATTGCTGAATGCATATTTTAGCAATTTTAGTGCATATAAATCCTCGGTCTAATCTTAACAGAACCCAACAATTCCAGCCGAATTGAACTGAACAGAGTGCCCAACCGAGTACAACCCGAAACAAAGCCCAACAGAGTTTAATAGAGAACAGAGCCTAGCCGACAAGAACAGAGAACAAAGCCCAATCGAGTAGAAGAAAGAACAGAACCCAACCGAGTAGAACAGAGAACAGAACCCAACCGAGTAGAACAGAGAACAGAACCCAACCGAGTAGAACAGAGAACAGAACCCAACCGAGTAGAACAGAAAATAGAACCCAACCGAGTAGAACAGAGAACAGAACCCAGCCGAGTAGAGCAGAGAACAGAACCTAACAGAGTTTAATAGAGAACAGAGCCTAGCCGACAAGAACAGAGAACAAAGCCCAATCGAGTAGAAGAGAGAACAGAACCCAACCGAGTAGAACAGAGAACAGAACCCAACCGAGTAGAACAGAGAACAGAACCCAACCGAGTAGAACAGAGAACAGAACCCAACCGAGTAGAACAGAGAATAGAACCCAACCGAGTAAAACAGAGAACAGAACCCAACCGAGTAGAACAGAGAATAGAACCCAACCGAGTAAAACAGAGAACAGAACCCAAACGAGTAGAACAGAGAACAGAACCCAACCGAGTAGAACAGAGAACAGAACCCAACCGAGTAGAACAGAGAACAGAACCCAACCGAGTAGAACAGAGAACATAACCCAACCGAGTAGAACAGAGAACAGAACCCAACCGAGTAGAACAGAGAATAGAATCCAACCGAGTCAAACAGAGAACAGAACCCAACCGAGTAGAACAGAGAACAGAACCCAACCGAGTAGAACAGAGAACAGAACCCAACCGAGTAGAACAGAGAATAGAACCCAACCGAGTAAAACAGAGAACAGAACCCAACCGAGTAGAACAGAGAACAGAACCCAACCGAGTAGAACAGAGAACAGAACCGAACCGAGTAGAACGGAGAACAGAACCCAACCGAGTAGAACAGAGAACAGAACCCAACCGAGTAGAACAGAGAACAGAACCCAACCGAGTAGAACAGAGAATAGAACCCAACCGAGTAAAACAGAGAACAGAACCCAACCGAGTAGAACAGAGAACAGAACTCAACCGAGTAGAACAGAGAATAGAACCCAACCGAGTAAAACAGAGAACAGAACCCAACCGAGTAGAACAGAGAACAGAACCCAACCGAGTAGAACAGAGAACAGAACCCAACCGAGTAGAACAGAGAACAGAACCCAACCGAGTAGAACAGAACCCAACCGAGTAGAACAGAGAACAGAACCCAACCGAGTAGAACAGAGAACAGAACCCAACCGAGTAGGACAGAGAACAGAATCCATCCGAATAGAACAGAAAAGAGTGCCAAATCGAGTAGAGCAAAGAACAAAGCCAGCCCGAATAAAATAGAGCCCACCAACCGAGTAGAACAGAGAACAAAGCACATCAGAATAAAACAGAGCGCTCAATCGAGTAGAACAGAGTCCAATCGAATAGAAAAGGGAAGAAAGCCCAGACTTGATAAACACAATTAAAGCCATTACAATAAGATGGATGGGGCACCCATATCGAATTAAAGATAACAGACTAAATTAAGGAAGTAACCTTCATTGAGATGATTGGTACAAGAAAGAGAGAAGACTCCATTGAGATGGCTGGAGAGTGTACAACAAGTTCTCCAAGCGACTGGAATTAGATAACGGAAGACAGCATCCGCTGATAGGACAGTTTGGAATGAATTAGTGAAGACGGTCTTGGTCTGAATCAGACTGTTACACCAAAGAAGTGTATGAAACAAGTTGCACACAAGACAACAAGCCAACAAGCATTATTTTACTAGCAAAATTGGTAAACATTTATATTTTCATAGAAATTTCCTAATCAAATTGGTATTTTGCAACATCACAAAGTTCTCAATACTTAATATACTTTAAAACAGCAGAAAGGAAAAACTAATGTAAAAATTGAAGTCCGATTTAGTTCGTTGCTATTCAGGAATATAATACAGCAATTTTCTGCGTCCAACATCCTATTTCAAAACTCTACGGGCCATAGTTTGAATTTGTTCTGGGCAAAGGCTGGTTACTGAATTATCTACAGTTCCTCCGGAAGTTCTGAAGGAGAGAAATAAGATCATGAAAATGAGAGACATACTGTCTTGTCCACAGCAGTAGTGTAAACCTCGTTTTGTATACTTACTTACACGGCAGCTTGTGGCCGATGGAGTGTGAACTGGTCGCTGAACCACACACGAAGGAACTAAATCATCACATTTGTCAACATAAGGAATCTGTAAATACCGCAGGAAGGCTTACAGTGCAAATAGCGCCATCTAATCGTCTAACTAGGTGAGAAAACGCCGCACACTGGAATATTTGACCCTAAACGTTGGTGAAAAATATTCGAAGGGGTTTCTTAAGCTCACTATTATGTAAAACTAATATTGTTTGAGTTTTATTTCTGTAGTATTCCGTTGTATGATTACATCTCAGAAATTAATTTATCTTACCAGACAAAGAAAAAATTCTGAATAGAAGAATAATATATTTATTGAACTTAGGTGTAATGTTAGATATAGTCCGCGTCTCGCTATATCCCGGAGGTGAAACCTAACCATTTTCCCTTTATTACTACATAATGTATGCTAGTGGATTATAGCGATTTTCTAGTTGTCAGGTTGGAACTTTTTGCAAACTTTGCTCCGAATATCAATATCAATATTAATAAATACCGTTACGTAATATGGTAACAATAAATAAATAAATAAATAGTATACATTTTAAAGTGGCATTCGGTCTCGGAGTTTGTATTATTCATTTCGTGCAGTGAAAATAAATTTGTATGTTAGATCTCATGAATCATAATTGTTAGGCAAACCAATGAATTCATGGACAAAATACATTTTAATATCAATCAATCAATCAATCATAAATATGATGATGATTATTATTTTTAGTACATAGCGTTGTGATTTTACCTGCTTGACCAAGCAAGAGTCGCGTGAGCAGTCAGTCAAGTACCTCGCTTGCTAGATGCACGCCCGTCGTCCACTCAAAGATTACATTAACCCTTAATCCTGTAGCCTTGTGGGACAAAGTCATCCATCATATCATCATCTCGTCACACTTAAGACTTTCTGATCTTTGAGATCCTCGTTGGTGTTTTAATCTATTTAACGACGCTGTACTAACTTCAAGGTCATCTAGCGTCGATAAAATTATTGATAGGGAGATGGTGTTTTGACGAATCGCCATAGTCTAAGGATTCGTCATAAGGCCATAGACATTGACCTTACAGTTGAGAAAACCTCTTAAAAAAACAAGCAAGATAATTGGTTCAATTGGGTTTCGAATAGAAAATATCTGGCAACAGTTGGAAACATTGAAAAGATGACCATATTAGCGTCTTAGGATCCAAACATACGTGAACCTCATTATTATAAACAACACATATACACCCTGACATTTTAACACTAGTACTAATTCATAAAACTATTAACAATTTTTTTTTAAATAAAACCACACCTACAGCAACATAGATACAGACATGGAAATTCTACATATCCAACAGAAAACCAGAAACTAAGCACACTAGAACAGTACGAATTATACAGATTCACAAAAACACACCCACAACAAATCCTCAATACACAACTGAATTTCAGAACACACACACTATTTGACTCCACACTACCTAACACAAACTCACCCCAACAAAACACTGAAGACACCGGAAGATGAAAGGACCTCGCTAGTTCTGAAGATGGCTACTACTAAGCTGAAACTAGTCAAGTAGGTATTCACAAACTTAGTTTTAATTTACTACGTGAAAGTGATCATCATAAATATATTTCTAAGAAATTTCCGTTTAGTTTTAGTTATTAATGAGGTTCACAATGAGCGCATACTGAACATCTTTATTTTGACACTAATTGAACAGTAAGACCAATTAACATATTTTTCCCCAAGACGAGACCTTTTCTGATTCTGACCACTCTTTATGGGATATTTAGGTATGCCAATACATTCTTAAGGAAATGTTTTCTTTTTTGACATGTAATATAAAAGGATCAGACGACATTCTTCGTAGGTTTTTCAACACGAGTCATTTTTCGCAAGTAGTTTTTGAAGTCCTAATTTAAATCATCTTGAGCTTTGAAGCAGTAATTAGGAGAGGGAGAGACCGATTTATTAGCGAAGTGATATCTCCATATTTTTATTACATGTATTCGCGGGGATGTTCTGGCGACTTCGTTAGAATTAGCTTCCCCACACAGGTGTTTCGTCACTTGTCAGCATCGGACAGATTTAGGGCCACCTTGAGCGGGGTTTCGTATAGAGACTCGATGAAGCATAAAACCCTAAAGTTAGACTGGACCCGTGGGAAAGATACTGCCAAGCTCGGGTTTTCCAAAGAACGGGTATTCTTGTGAGATATACAAACTAATTTGAGGTTATGGGAAATCCAAAGTCTAAATTTAGAGATGACATATTTCGCGCCCAATAAGAAGAGATCTTGGTCCAGCTTATGAGGTCACTTTGGACCAATAGGGAATAGATTTTAGGCCAGTTAGTGACGTAGTTTTTAACCAATAGGATAGTTAGTTTTAGCGTAGGATAGGTTTTTATAAATAAGGGTGACGGGGAGCGGAGATAACGACTACTATTCCGCTTCGGAGCGGAGATCAAAACAACTTCACATCGTGTCGGCGGCCCTACATACAGGGCACAATAACTACTTCGTTTGGTGTCGACAGGACTACTTTTTCGCTTCGTGTCGACACAATCACAACATCTCATCGTGTCGGCGGCCCAACTTAATAGTCTTTCTTCAGGCGAAGACTCGATAGATTGAACTTTGTCATCGGCGAGACTACTCGCCAACGTTTAGGAGCTTCGACCGTAGTGTACGGGACAGAGTATTGAATTTATAGTATCGGATAGAGCTTATTCAGAGCTGCAACTGAGTCGATACAGAATTGCGACCAACGATTGAAGTATAAATCAGCCGGAAATACATACTCTAGGGTTTACCAAGTGAATACGACAATAAACTTATAGTTTTGGAATTTACACTGCCTTTTATATAAGTAGCCGGCTTGGGATTATTCCCGACATCAACCTACACCACAACCATACCTCGGCTACCCTGAGTGAATCTCACGCAACATCGAGACGCACCCACCCTCAAATGGCGCCCAACGTGTGGTCCCAATAACCACTCACCCTCAAATGGCGTCCAACGTGGGACCTCAATAACGACATCCACCCACAGCTTCCTCACTCAGTTGGTCAATAGGAAGTTAAGCTCGGGAAATCACTGTAAGTCCATGGAACAACATTTTGTGCAGTATGGGGCATTTGATACCATGAATATGCTTCCACCATTTTTTTTTTTTTTTTTGCCGTTTCCTGAAAATAATTGTGAACTTTTGCACAGTCATTCTCGAAATCAAATTGTATCGTTCTGGAAACGAATTTAAATTATTTACTGTTAATTAGAAACAGTTCTTTGAAAATATTAAAAATCCAGAATATAGCAGTCGGAATGTAGCCTACTGCAAGTAGACCTGTGCCAAATTTTATCTCATCATGACTGAAAGATAATAGCGTATAAAATGTTCAATTAGCTACACTTCATTTAACAATTGGACAGATGTACTACTCCTATTAAGCCATAATCTTGCGTTATAAATGCCATTTTACCAGAGTCTTACGGGCTGCAAATGTCCAATTCTAGTAAGTAATATTTACATATGGAGAACAGATCGGGCCAAAGAAATAATCATTTTCTAATGATGACAATAAGCACAATCATTTGATTTAAATTGAACCGTTGGATAAACAAGGAAAAGTTCCCAAAGTCAGAAACGTGGTTTCTTAATTTCATTAAGTTCATGCCAATGACACTGATCTCGATGTTATCACGGAAGTGGTGCCATAGCAAGTTCATACAATGGAGAACATTGCTCAGCAATAACAAGAGGAATGCCTGGCCGACACGCGACAGGTTTCCATAGGAGCATTGCCCCTCGCGTGGGTGAGTTCTTAAATTGTACAGACCAATTCCAGTGCCCTCTGCAAGCTGCAGGTCGTGGTATGTTCGTAACCGAAAGGCTGCACGGGACTGACCACTCAATCCATTTACCATGTCGATGTGGTGGCAATGGCACGTGTTAAAACAAATCATTTATGGTATGGAAAGCAAGTTGTGTCGAAGATTCCTTGCCTACTGCTTCAGTTCAAGTTAACTATAGTGAATGAAAATGGCTCAGAGAATTTCTTCGCAGCACTTCTGTTTCTCTATTACACCCATAATTTCTCCAGTCTTTCAAAATTATCATCGATGTCGTAAGTGTAGAAAGTAACATACTACAAAATTATGCATTTGTCTATCCCCCGGATAATATTAGTTCACTACGAGATTCTCACTTTCAGGACAAGTAATAACAGTTAATTTTCTATTCGAAACCCAATTGAACCAATTATCTTGCTTGTTTTTTTAAGAGGTTTTCTCAACTGTAAGGTCAATGTCTATGGCCTTATGACGAATCCTTAGACTATGGCGATTCGTCAAAACACCATCTCCCTATCAATAATTTTATCGACGCTAGATGACCTTGAAGTTAGTACAGCGTCGTTAAATAGATTAAAACACCAACGAGGATCTCAAAGATCAGAGAGTCTTAAGTGTGACGAGATGATGATATGATGGATAACTTTGTCCCACAAGGCTACAGGATTAAGGGTTAATGTAATCTTTGAGTGGACGACGGGCGTGCATCTAGCAAGCGAGGTACTTGACTGACTGCTCACGCGACTCTTGCTTGGTCAACTTGGGTAGAATGAAACATGGAATACTTTAACAATTACACCAATATTTACAATTTAAATTATTTACACTAGGTACACTACAATACGCTATTTTTACTATTTACACTGTCATGAAGAATGTAGATCTACATTGACCAAACATTATTTACACTATTATGTACAGTGTTGCATATTGTAATGCAAAGTATGTTATTTAATAATAGCATAGCCTTATTTTGTAAATAGTTTATAATATGTAGATATATTTGATCAACGTAAGCATTATAATATAAATGTAAAAATGGTGTATTATAGTGTAGGCCTACATAGTGTAAAAGGGGCTGTCAGACAATGTCTACTTTCAAAAGTCAATTGTCAAAAAGACTCCTTTCGTCTCTAGAATATGATCTTTCTTCAAATATAACTTTTGTAGAATTTTATTTTTATTTTTATCCATTATGTTAATCATTCCTTTGGCCCAAATTATCTTATTTAACACTCAAATATACTTGTTTAACACTTAGAATTACATGTAATTAAATACATTTACATTTTGCTCTTAATCTACTATTATTATAAGGTGAACCTGGGTAAGTGTAAATTTGGGGCAATTTCAACTCATGCCATTAAACACAAAAAGGCAAGTTTGTAAAGTGACGCCGGCGCTTTTGTCATTTAAATATTTGCAGTGTATATTAAATGCCCAAAAGATCAAATTCTCATTCTATGTGTCTTTTTATTCTTTCAATTTGTCATAAGCGAAAGTTTTATGCCTTTTATTTAGTTTATGTGTCATTTTGTCTTTTAAATATTTGCAGTGTATTAAAAGCCCAAAATATCCAATTCTCATTCTTTAGTTTGTGTGTCATTTTGTCATTTAAATATTTGCGGTGTATTAAATATCCTAAATATCAAATTCTCATTCTATGTGTCTTTTGATTCTTTCAATTTGTCTTAAGCAAAAAGTTTTATGCTTTTTATTTAGTTTGTGTGTCTTTTTGTCATTTAAATATTTGCAGTATATTAAATGCCCAAAATATCAAATTCTCATTCTATGTATTTTTTTGATTATTTCAATTTGCCTTAAGCAAACGTTTTATTCTTTTTATTTAGTTTGTGTGTTATTTTGCCATTTAAATATTTGCAGTGTATTAACTGCCCAAAATATAAAATTCTCATTCTAGTGTCTCCTGATTTTTCAATTTGTCTTAAGCAAACATTCTTAGGAACATAAAAAGTGCTTTTTACTTAGTTTGCGTATTATTTTGTCATTTAAATATTTGCAGTGTATTAAATGTACAAAATATAAAATTCTCATTGTATACCTACTTGCCCCAAGACATATTTTGATCTTTGCTGCAGAAAGATACTAGGTTACACTAGCCCCAGCACTGGGGGTAAGTGTAACCTACGAGTCAATAAATATGTTTTGCGTTCGTGGATCTCAACTTAACGATGGCCACGTGTTCAAATTTTGAACAAATTTTAATTTCAATTCAGTAAGTTATGAAATGTCAAAGTTGAACTATTAAATTTATAGGTTTTGCTTACTTCTGTGTACCATTATTATTATTATTATTATTATTATTATTATTATTACTACACTGTTTTCTGTATTGCTGTTATTAATATTTTCTATGTGTTTTGAGTGGAAGTGCTGGTTGAGTGGAAGAGAAGGCCTTATGACTTTAAATCTGCCAGTAAAAATAAATAAATAAAATGAATAAATGATTTCAATTACATGAAAAATCATCTTAGTATCAATTTTGATCATTTTATAATGCATTGTGAACAGTCTGCCGGGTCTAGTTTTGACTCATGAATAGGGCGTCAATTGGAGCACAAACATGATGCAAGTGTTCCTTGATAGTACCTGTGACACGCGCCAAACATGACGTCACGTCAATATAGTCTATGAACAACTAATCTTATCTCGGTACGTTCTGGGTCAGAATATGGTCTCTATTGATGACAGGCGTTTTAAAAACGACGAGTTGGTCTTATATGCTTCAAGGATATTAAAAGTGACATCGGTCTATATGTGTTGTATGACAGTCTTAAACGAAATAAGAATCTTAAACATGAGAAGGGTCTTAAACACAATAAATGTCTTAACAGCTTTGTTTATCACTAAATTTTACACGTTCTGCCCTTTAGCTTGACTTGACTTTAAGAGGGCTGGACTAAGGACAGGTTCGTATACTTAGGTGACGTTTTGCCCCATTGTGCGCCCTATACATACAATATAAGGTGATTGTCCAAATCTGACAGGTGACTTGAGTGGCATTCGTGAATCCGGCGGTGATAGGTGGACCATCCTGCCTCAGCCTCTTATAGAGCCAGGTTCCATTTCGCAAACGAGTACAAACCGATTACTTAGTCCTGACAGCTCAGCGACGCAAAAAAGGGGAAGTAATAGGAGTAGTGGGGAGAGTTCCGGAGTAGATATAAGGGCGAGTGGTCGGTAAAGGAATGCAGTAGAGCTTAATTGTTCTAGAAACATACCGCTCTACCGTACGCATGACATCCGATCGCTTCGAAGGCAAGCGAGTGACTAACCCAAACACCCCTTGGCGCAGGGTTGCCAGATAAAGGAATCGAAACCGTCGTACTAACTTATAAAAATTGTCGTACTGCAGCATAAAATTGTCGTACATTTCTCAACTTCCTAATATACTTCTAGTCACCGCTGTGTAGTAATGGTTAGCACGTCTGACTGCGAAACAAGCGGACCAGAGTTGAAATCCCGGATGAGACGAGTTATCTGGTTGACGTTGTTTCCAGGTTTTCCCTCTACCCATTAAGAGCAAATGCTGGTTAACTTTCGGCGCTGGAGTAATTTCACTAGCATTATCACTTTCATGTCATTACGCAGTTGATAAAGAATCGCAAAATAAATATATCTACCAGTAAATTCTAGTTCCAAATAAAAATACTACTAATTATTATAGTTCACATCCATAATGACATTCAGCATTGAAACAAATCACCATCAACACTGTCATCGTAGTAAGGCGTGCACGATGACGCTTGGTAAGAAACAAATTTCTTATATTTAAAGTCAGCAGAATTTGATCTTTGGCCGGTGCGGCGGCAGATAGGCCAATAAATGCGGCGGCTGAAAATGATATCGAATTAATTCATCTACAGTCGACTCAAAACCCGACACCTCTATAATGTCGGCGCGTTTAGACTTCTTAATGCTACTGCGGTACTATTTAATTGATAAAAGATATCCTTTATTAACAAGGAAGGTAATAAAATTAAACTCGTATTACTTTGATATAACGTAGATATACGTGAAACCTAGAGCTCAAGATGACAAATTATGACTTGCATGGCAAGCATAGTTACAGATCGATTTTCAAAGCATCCCCCCCCCCTTAAAAGCATGTTTCTTTCATATTAGTTCAGGACATATTAAATGAAGAAAACTTGTCTAAAAGGGACGAATTAACCATAGATTTAATTTTAATTATAGACTAACATTATAAGTTCCCAATTATTTTTTCCCTTTAGTGAAATAGTCGTACAAAATTGCGTACGACATAGAGTGCGGTCGTACCTCGTACAAAGAGTCAAAATAGTCGTATACGTACGACTATAGTTGTACGTATGACAACCCTGCCTTGGAGTAACTAAATGTACTCGCCTGACTCAGGCGCACATCGCCGGCAACTGTCAGGACTAAATAATCGTACTATAGCTTGATAAGACGCAGAGGCCCGGAGCCCCAAGTCCTTTCTATATATGTCGGAAACTCATACTACCCCAAATACTTCATCCCAGCCTATTTCTACTATTGCAGATGATATGTGAAATGAGGGGGGAGGTGAAGAGAGTTGGTAGAATGATAGAAGGAAACGGGATTACCCCGAGAAAAATCCTCAGCAACATCCGAGTTGTCCACCACAAATTCCATCGCGATCTGGCCGGGGATCGAATCCGAGCAGCCTGGATGGAAGACCAGCGCGCTACCATTTGAGACACAGACACGACTACGTTTTGCTCTTAAACCCGAATCTAAATTCTGTTCCTTTCAGTAGACGCTGCCAGATGACTGAGCTGTAAGACTAGACCTAATCATTAAACAGGCCTTGATTACTTCTTGTTACACAAGTAGAGTGCTCGTCATATAGCACGAAGGGCAGACTGGAGAGCAACGACATTCACCCACCTACTCCACTGATCGGGGCCAGGGCCAAAGGTGCGATCACCCTGGGAGGCAACCAGGAAGTCTAAGGGGCAGTCACCTCCAGTCGGTCTCATAGAAGAGCCGGTACCACTTGGCCATGCGCCAAACAACCAACCATAGGCGGGATGCAGGTCCTTGTCGATCTGGGAATATCGAGGCTTAATTCACGAATTGTTTTTCTTCTGTTTCTTTGGAATATAGAAAAAAGTTCTAGATTCAAAGTAAATTATTGCCAAAACAGAATTAAATTGCACTCTAAACTAGTTTCATTCATCGCACTGTTTTGAATATGTGAAATAGCCGTAATGAAGTACCTACATCAGACGACTTTTTAAGTTATGAATACATCTGAATGGTGAAGAACCCTGAGAAAAATATAATATATAGCAGAAAATTACAAGGCAGATTAGCAAACAAACCTTGAAAACATACAACATGGAGAATGTTCCTTTCATTGCTCAATCAAGTTGAAGGAAGTTGTAATGACTTCACTTATTTTATCGGTATTATAAGTAGGCCTAATAACAAAATTGCTTAGAACATAAGTATTATCAGAATTACCCTTAACAACTTATTCATGTCTATGAAGTGATACCTCGTATCTGCAGAAATGGTCAGAAATTAATATTTAAAACAGTTTTTTGATTCACTTGCAAATTTACAGATAGCTTCTTAGCCATCGTTATGTAGCATCAATACAGCAGTAATAAGTCTACTGTAAACATGTCAACAAGTTCCTCAAGTCTTGTATGATCTGGTATAATGTGGTTCAACTGGAAGAATAAAAAACGAAATGACATAATATTTCACTGTACGATTTACGCGTTTTGTAATAATTTAGTTCCTCTGATGTTGCGAATAGTATTTATAAAATAATTTAATTTGTATCCAAGTAGCAGCAGCAGCAGCAGCAGCAGCAGCAGCAGCAGCAGCAGCAGCAGCAGCAGCAGCAGCAGCAGCAGCAGCAGCAGCAGCAGCAGCAGCAGCAGCAGCAGCAGCAGCAGCAGCAGCAGCAGCAGCAGCAGCAGCAGCAGCAGCAGCAGCAGCAGCAGCAGCAGCAGCAGCAGCAGCAGCAGCAGCAGCAGCAGCAGCAGCAGCAGCAGCAGCAGCAGCAGCAGCAGCAGCAGCAGCAGCAGCAGCAGCAGCAGCAGCAGCAGCAGCAGCAGCAGCAGCAGCAGCAGCAGCAGCAGCAGCAGCAGCAGCAGCAGCAGCAGCAGTAGCAGTAGTAGTAGTAGTAGTAGTAGTAGTAGTAGTAGTAGTAGTAGTAGTAGTAGTAGTATTAGTATGATATTTATTATTTATAGTTCACAGAAAAAATACATACACATCATCACTTAAAACTTACATATACACACTTTATAATTTTACACATAGCTATACAATTATTAATACAATTTCTAAAATTAAATATTTAATATAAGATGTTTTGTCTTGCACTTATGTCTAGTTTTAGTGTAAGACTCAACTCACTTTAGCATATTGTTATAAATTTTTTTTTTTTGTGTTTATAAATATATTTGTTTAATTATTCCTCATTAAAAAACTGAACCTTTTTCTTAGCAAATCTTACCGCATTTATTTCTAGTTATTTCATTAATTTTTCCATTCTCATTTTTTTAACCAAAAAGAGATATAAACCTATTTGCTTTCGTAACTTTTTATTATTATTCATACGTTTTTATAGCTATTTCTTTATTCATTTGTAGAAACTTTTCATTTATGAATTTCATCCGAATTTCTTTTGTGGGTTAACATTAAAAAACAATATGAATATCATCTTCTCTTTGTCCACATAATAGGCATATACCTTGAGATAGGTTACCTCTGTTATTTGTTAATCTCCAAATCTCCAATTTGAACCAGGCCAGCCCAAATCTTTCTTTCATTTTCATATTATCTATATATGTACTCTGTCGCCATATTTTTTTTATAATCATTAAAAATATTAGGGAGTGCATTTCATTAATACTGCTAAAATCATTTTGTCTTATAACATTTTTACATCTTGATTTAACCAAGTTTAGGATCGCTGCGCTATTACTAGTAGCCAAGTCATCCCATATCCGATATTAAAGATGTTATTTTTAATTTTTACGATTGTTTTATCTGTCGTATTTGCAATTTGATTTAATAAATATTGTTTCACAAACGTATTTTGATCACTTTGGATTCTTTTGATTAGATATTTCGTGTTTCTAACTAGGATTGTACTCATGATATTGTCAATTCCCATTTCTATTCTAGCAGCAGTAGTAAGTAGTAAGCAACAGCAGCAGCAGCAGCAGCAGCAGCAGCAGCAGTAGCAGTAGTAGAATATTTAACACGGTTTTAAACTGCAGTAGTTATCCAGCATCGAAATTCAACGTGGATGAGAAATGGTTGAACAATTTTTCCTGAAGCACTCTTATCAGGAATAGAGTTGACATGCAATGAATCTACAACATGGGACTTCACTTTCGGAGGAAACTACCTATGTTAAGAATTTTATTGTCCTTTAAAGCCAATCGCCCTCTGCCGGATTTGAACTCGAGTTCCTCGGATACGATGTCTGGCATGATAACCGCTACGTCACAGGGGAAGACTGCATCCGGGTAAAAGAATGGATATTCTTTCTCTAGATTACACATAAAAGGCAAATTTTTTAAATCCCGAAATTAAGACGTCACTTCATTTATTAATATGATTTAAGTATATTCGCAATCCTCAAACATAAAGACGCTCTCCAGTAAATGGGTTACCATTATACGTATTTATTAATTTCCTTATTTACTTAGATCTATGTGGGCTGCAATTCGGACCACGCGATAAATGCAAATAATGGTATAGCGAAGACCGCTACAATTTTAAAGTAATATACTTACAACGATGGCACTATAATATTATTATAGAGCAAGGAGTCCCGTCTCTCCCGGGCCACGCCCAAATATCATGTCGTTTTTCGGTGCAAAGCAGTCACTCAATTTATTTCAACATCCGGTTGAGATAACATATTCGTATTTGGTGACGTGAAGCGCTCTAAGTGACACTTAATAAAACACGAATAGGCCTATACTTTATTCAACGCGAAATTAATTTTAGCCTATGTGTTTTTTTTTTTTTTTTTTTTTTTTTTTTTTTTTCAGGAATAAATGTACATTGCGAAGACGCCGTGCAATACCGCTTAAAACGTCAACAATAAAGTGAAAATCTACACAGAAAGCAAAAGGAATCGAACAAGTCCAAAATCATCACTCTGCGTTTTCAGTTAAGAATGCAGCATTAGCCTTTACCAGAGTCGTTTCGGACCCTATTGCAATGTCACTTAGATATAAGGGACGAAGGGCGGGGTTTTTAATTGGTTATTTTACGACGCTTTATCAACTACTATGGTTTATCTAGTGTCTGAATAGAATGAAAGTGATAATGCCAGCGAAATGAGTCCAGGGTACAGTGCCGAAAGTTACCCAGCATTTGCTCTTAATGGGTTGAGGGAAATCCCCGGAAGAAACTTCATCCAGGCAACTTATCCCAATCAGGATTTGAACTCGGGCCCGCTCTTTTCTCGGTCAGGCACGCTCCACAACGGTGGACTATTTCTTTTGAGATAGGTACAGTAACTTTTACGTTAGACTAAGAACTTGTTAATACCACTTCGTAAAAATATGTAGAACTGTGCTGTTGCTAATAATTTACACTGAAATGCATGTTTCCAGCATCCCCAACACTCAAATGTGGTTAAAATTATCTTTGGCATACTGCCTGTATTGTAAGTCAACATTTTTCCTGAATTATTTAGACGAATCTTGTTGATCTTCATTATCTATGAAGAAATTAATTCGATATTAATGCGTATGAAATGCAGCGTTTACTGATGAAATATCATTGAAAAAATTTAGAAAATAAAACTACTGTTTATTCGAAATTGGTTCAAACGATTTTTCTTTCAAGACTGAGTGTCAAGTGAAATGGTATATATTGATCATACGCCTTCAGGTATATGTTTCAAGGAACTGTTATTTCACCTACAGAATTATGGTTCAAATATAACTGTTTGAGATGAATGTTAGGACTTAAAATAATTTACATAACTTACCCTAAACTTTAATATAGCCGTGTCCTATTAGGAGATATAGCTGAACATGGCTGAACAAGAATTGACAAGTCTCACAATCTCCTGTAAATATTCCCCAAAAGACGAAATTATTTCGTAACACATCGACATTTAATTTTCATAATGCAGTACGGCCCTTCGGTTAAAGGACGCTCTCATACCTCTCTGGGAGATGAAGTACTGCTCGTCTGGAATGACTTGATGCTTCCCCAGCGCGAAAGGGGAGATCGAGTAGTGTGAGAAAGGGTCTGCAGGAGCTGCCAGTGGGTGATGCTGCTCGGGCGGAAAACTAAACAGTGAGATTAGTCAGGCATGTACGAGTGCGAGACCCGCCAAAAGTAACCAATATAGGTTTAACTGTTTCTTAGGATGTTGAACTTAGATCCTTTGACCTTTCATTGTCTTCTTTTGTAAACGAGTTTGTTAAGATTATTGACGGTGAAGGTCCGAAAAAAAAATTATGAGTGTCATAGAACTATCCCCCATTCAATAGACGTTAAGAGCACAGACGGGCTGAAACCCTTTCTTGTATCTGATACAAAGATTTCGGAAAGCCACATTCTTTCTCTTTTTTCAAATACACATTTTAAACCATTTCCCTACCTCGGCTATGATTCACACAAGGTCGACATGGAACTGTCATTAATTATAACAGTTGTATTATTAGGCCTATTTACTATTAGAGTTCGCAATAAAATGTGTAATATATAATTTTTAAATACAAATAAATAACTCCTCATCTCTGATTGAGGTTCTGGCAGTACATCTCACTTGATGGTATGTGTCAGAGGAAGAACAATTGAATTCACTTCTGCAAAAGGGATACATGTTACAAATTTATAGTTTTGAGATAATCAAGAAAAATTGAAAACTACTGAAAATTTGATACTGAAATTACTACTATATTAAATTATCAATAAATGTAACTGAAATACAACATCGCCTTCTAACAATCACTATTTTGTAACCTGAAATAAATTGAAATATTTTGCAACATATGTTTTTTTTCGCTTAAGAACAACTTTATTTTGTGTCAATTTCAGCAATTAAACTGCCTCCATAACACCAAGAAACAAATTATTTATTTTGTTTCCATAGCAACGTTTAGCATAAAAACAATTCGGGATAGTTTGTGTAGCGATGCAGAAAACAAGCAAATCTTTCAGATGATGCGACTAAAAATATAGAGTGTCATTTAAAAAAAGTTTCCCGATGATATCACAGCTCTCATAACAATGACCATAAAATGTTTCCTTAGTGTTAAAAAGTTCCCTTCAAAATATAAGATTTGACGTGTCTGAGGGTTTTTCGAAAAAAAAAAGTATCCGTTTAAATGTAAAAGACAATTTGCGGAACTTATAAAAAAACACCATAGCCTATTATGAAACAAATTTATTACATTAAATTTGTTGTACTTTATTGCAAGAGTTTATGTTTAGGAAACAAGACACTGCAATTTTATAAAATGTGTTTCATACGTTACTTCTTTGTACGACAGCATTACAAAACAATTAATAAAGAAATAACATCAAATTTGTAATGATGGATAGTTTAATATTATGGTCTATGAAGAAAAGGGTTGCTATGACAATAATGATGTATTAAAATTATTGCACGGAAAATCGTTTCATAATGACGTTTTAGTTGGCATAATATTTTACGGCACTGGTACAATAATGCGGCATATTATGAACGATTTTTACTAACGATAAAGACCGTTTATAATACTGGAGTGTAAAAGAATATTGCTTTATATTGATTTAATCAATAAAACTGCTTTCTTAAACTCAAGAACTAAAAAAAAATATATCAGCAATAAAATTGTTACCATAATAACCACAACCATAGTACTTCTGTATAAAACAAATTAAGTATTGCATAACGAAGTAATTATGCGCTTTCAGATGATATGAAAATTATAGGGTGCAATTTAACAGTGTTCTAGACAACTTCATAACTGGCATAACAATAGCTAGTCATAAAACATTTTGTTTCCATAAAAATATTACTTTCTAAATACAAAGTTTCACGTGTCTGAGTTTTTTTGTCCAAAACCCGCTCATTCGATTTTAATTGCAATTAGGCTAGAAGGATCCTGTATAAGTATGAGTGCACACATCTCAAAAACAAATTTTGTTAAGATCTTTTTTATACTGGTAGCCACCGGCGTAGCTAAGGCGACTAAGGCGCTTGCCTGCCGATCCGGAGTTTCGCTCGGGTGCGGGTTCCAGTCCCGCTTGGGCTGATTACCTGCTTGGTTTTTTACCGAGGTTTTCCCCAACTATAAGACAAATGTCAGGTAATCTATGGCGAATCCTCGGCTTCATCTTGCCAAATATCATCTCGTTATCATCAATTCCACCGACGCTAAATAATCTCGTAGTTGATACAGCGTCGTTAAATAACCAAGTAAATTAAATAAAAAATATTGTATATATTATTTTCATGTACCGAAGTACATATGATATTTCCATGCAGATATTCTGCGTCATCATACGATGAAAGAGTAATGGAACGGAGAAAAATTCTCTCCGGCGCCGGGATTTGAACCCGGGTTTTCAGCTCTACGTGCTGATGCTTTATCCACTAAGCCACACCGGATACCCACCCCGGCGTCGGACAGAATCGTCTCAGATTAAGTTCCAACTCTTGAGTTCCCCCTAGTGGCCGCCCTCTGCACTACGTCATAGATGTCTATGAACTTAGGACTAAAGTCCACACATGTGCTGAGGTGCACTCGTTATGAGCGACTAGCTGGCCGGGATCCGACGGAATAAGCGCCGTCTTAAATCACGAAGTGATTTACGCATATCATATATATTATTTTCATATATATTATTAGTGGATAAAGCATCAGCACGTAGAGCTGAAAACCCGGGTTCAAATCCCGGCGCCGGAGAGAATTTTTCTCCGTTCCATTACTCTTTCATCGTATGATGACGCAGAATATCTGCATGGAAATATCATATGTACTTCGGTACATGAAAATAATATATATGATATGCGTAAATCACTTCGTGATTTAAGACGGCGCTTATTCCGTCGGATCCCGGCCAACTAGTCACTCATAACGAGTGCACCTCAGCACATGTGTGGACTTTAGTCCTAAGTTCATAGACATCTATGACGTAGTGCAGAGGGCGGCCACTAGGGGGAACTCAAGAGTTGGAACTTAATCTGAGACGATTCTGTCCGACGCCGGGGTGGGTATCCGGTGTGGCTTAGTGGATAAAGCATCAGCACGTAGAGCTGAAATCCCGGGTTCAAATCCCGGCGCCGGAGAGAATTTTTCTCCGTTCCATTACTCTTTCATCATAAAAAATATTGTACTGGTTGCTCTTAAAAAGATAACTTTAAAGTATACTTTTATAATAGTGTTTCTGTGATTAGTTATGTCGAATAAAAATGTATTTCATTATCAATAAATATGTAATAATAATAATAATAATAATAATAATAATAATAATAATAATAATAATAATATAGTCGCAATAATAACTGTAATAACAATTTTAAGTGTGTTAATTATAAATTACACCCATCATTATTATGATTACTGAGATCGTTTTGGGATTATAGACCTAGTCTTGTTTACAGCTTCATCTATCAGATCTGTACAGAACAGATGTGAATGACATACAATTCATAATATACGAAATTTGAGCGCAAATCCAGTCGAATATTTATCTTCTCACCTGGGTTCGATGAACGTGTTTCCCGTGCGTGAATCACTCATTACAAGGTACGAGGCGATACTCAAGGTCGCGCGACTAATTAAGACGATAAGAGTGTTCGCCTGTGATACACTTCCAAGTAATTCTTTTTAGTCGGACTGGGTTAATCCGGTTTTCTAAAAGCTGCGGAATGTGCGAGGATTCACTGCAAGAAGTAGGCTTACAACGAAATGAAATGAAATCATCTTGATGCGTTCAATAAAATGTAGAAATTATTCAGAGCCGATTAAGTGAGACGGTTATTAATAGGTTCCTGAATACTGTTGGTTTCTAGTCTTCATCACACGAACGAAGGCGAAAACTTTAGAATGCCGTGTAACAAGGCTTGTTTGTGGTCGCATGAGTTACAGCCAATAAGCTACGTTCATCCAAAGAATTTGCTTACCAATGTTTCTGCGTCGGTGTTGAGGAAGCTAGAAGTGGATACTTTGGCCTGCAATATTTCTGACAAGATTACCATTCGACGACTTCTTCGTCATGCTGATGAGAACCGAATAGTCCGAAACCGGAGATTCGCAAACTGAGTAAAAGAATTTCGTCCCATTTTGTGTATTACGGGCCAAAAGTCTTTGGAAAACCCAAAGACTGCAAAGGATAATACCAAATGCAATCAAAGGATCAAACCTTTGGCAAAGATCTGCGGAAACACAAACTTGTATTTTAACGGTCTTACTAATAGAAACTCTATATACAGACGTTTAACTATCTTATACTTATACAATGAGTAGCTCGTTTATAAGTCGTGTGTAAATTCCTTACTAATAATCACTACATACGTCGTGTATAACAGTATAACTGTTACACAGCTACGTCATAGTTTCATCATTACTTCGTTACGAAAGGTAATAGAATATCCGAGGTTCTCTATTGCATCCGGTAGAGCGCTCTAGTGTGGCGTGTTAAATATCGATAGCGCAACTGGCTCTAATCGATTACCACACCACATTTTGGTCAAAGAGTACAAGCTACAGCAATATTATTCTAATAATTCTTTGATCTTTGGTTTGTTCTTCTGTGGTTACAAGGTAACCATCATCATAAAATGACAGTCGATACGAACAGCTGTTAGAGGGACGGCCATTTTTTTCCCTATATACAACGCTTAAACAAGGGGTTTCGTGTATATAACTACTGCAAAGCAATTCCCATTGTATAGTTACAGCCTGTTTATACGTCCATAGCTTATTCGCGGTTTATTAGTAACGTTTTCTGTCTCAACTCTGCATAAGTCTCTTATAAAAACTATACACGGTTTATTAGTAAGACTGTAAGAGTGTAACCTCTATTTTTTTTGCGTTTTTTTTTGCGTTTTCTCTGTTTCGGCTTCAATTCGCCTCTTCAGCTAGAGAAGTGTGATGACAAAAATTCTGTCGATCACTACTGTAGGACAGAGTGGAGAAGGAAAGATCTCTAACGAGAAATTCCAAATTGTAGAATTTGTTACACCTCCACAAATGCTATTGCTTTGTCTTTTGACTTACGTCTTTTGACTTTGCTTTGCAAATCATACTTTTCAATTAAATTACCCTACCTTGTTTCACAGCTGCAGATAAGAGTGACACTAAATAGTGATATCATTAGGCCTACATTAAAAGTCCACTCGATTTTATTTAATATTTTTTTTCCAACTGTAAAAAATGAACAAAAAATTATAATTATGCATTATATTTATAAAAAAATTTCAATTCATAGTAATAAATATAAATGCCTTTTAAATCGAAAACGGGAAGGTGAAAACAAGCGTGTAAGTTTTTTTGTTCCGTCTTACGCATATAACAGCAATGATTCTTCATCAATGATGTTTATCTTGACAGTTGAAAGCGGAAAGCGCAACGTATGGACCTCAAGATCAGTGTGACAGAACTCTAGTGGGATAACCCTTTGGATATTTTTTTCAAGCAACAACTGATTGTCCGTCAAGTGGCAGAGGTTACACACACAAAAGTCCAACGCTCCCATCGGAGAATACCGTCAAGTCCTACTGGATGCATAAAAGTTTCATATCATGGCCCTATGTAGTGACCCGCTTCTCAGATTATGCACAACACGAAAAAGTACGTATGTAAAATTAATTATATGTATCAATTTATTATTTTATATCTAAACCAGACACATCATCTTGTGCCTATTCTTTTAGCTCATTCGATCGTCACTTAGTTAGTGGACTGATAACAGTAATTCAATAGGCCTATAAGCCATAACAGAACTTTCGACCAAAAGAATTCCAATATACAGAATATACAACCAGGCATGTGGATTTTCGTCAAGGATTTCAATTTCGGTTCGTCGAGTTTGTAGTCACAAACGAAGCATTATATTATTTATGTGTCAATTTTTTATTAACATTCCTACTTGAAAAGATGAAAGATTGCAATTATATGACGAATTTTGTCGCTGTCATCGTCACCATCACCCTCTCCAAGAATTGCGCGCCAAAACTGAAAATGTATGAATATTCATAAAATTATTTTATTTGGCCCATACCGTACAAGGCCATTGCTTAATATAATGAAAATGGATCCGGATTGGGCTGATTTGCTGGTTGAATTTTTTCCGAGATTTTTCTCAAGTATAAGGCGAATTTCAGGTAATTTCATGGCGAATCCTCAGCCTCATCTCGACAAAAACCATCTTGCTAACACCAATTCTATCGATGCTAAATGACTTAGTAGTTGATACTTACTTACAAATGGCTTGTAAGAAAGAAGATGGGTGAAATTTTTCCATTTTTGGTCAAAAATTTGTTTTTCATTTTATTTCATAAAATTAATCTATAGACCCCAATATATATGAGTCTGCAAATTTTCAGCTCCCTGTGACGCTTGAAACTGTCATTAATTACGCCATATTTAAATCACTGCGCTCTTTAAATGCCTAGCATGTACATACTTCAAAAGTGATTTTTCTCAAATTAAATTTTTTGCTCCTTTCTATATATTCAAAATCTAAAGGCTGTTATCATTTTCAAGCTATCAAGCTGAAAATTTTTCTCCATGTTGTATAAAGTATGGTTAACAAATTAGAGAATCAGATTTTTGATATGTTAATTACCTTTTAAATTAAAAGAAATAATTTGTATAGGAATAGGTATCGGTGCTAGAAAATTAAAAAAATGACATTTGACGAAACAATTTCTTTTTCTCTATTCTAAGGATATATTTCTGAAATATGAATGTTGAGTGCTTTTCTAGGTTCATCTAAGATACTGTATTTTTTTTCTAGACCATGCATTTAAAATTTGTACCAGGAGATAGATTTTGAAAATATGCCCAATTTTTTGTTAGAAAAAGGGCATAACTCAGAAAATATCTGGGTAACATGCATGAAAATTTGTAGCATGTATGTATATATATATATATATATATATATATATATATATATATATATATATTTGGAATGTGTATGCCAAAATGAACCAACTAGCTAAAAAAACTACAGAAGTTAGAAATTTCATCCATCTCCTCCCTTAAGGAACCCGAAGGATCATTGTCGTCCTCACATAAGCCCGCAAAAATCATACTAGAATCTCAACTTCAGTGAGCTCATTTTGTTAATGCCCTTTTCATCATGAGGGTGGAGGTAATTAAATTGACCTGAAACCTTCATGAGTTTCAGAAGCTGATAGACAATTTTGGATCTTTTCTGTGCCCCAAATTTATAATAACTACCTAGTATTTGATAAATTCCAGAACTTAATTAATCTAATTCATACATTACATGCTGCAGTATGTCTTCTGTGGCACGAAATATTCACTTATTTTGTGTATGTGTTGCAGTGCCCTATCAATATACTCATCACAAACTACAAGTGATGCCATCTTAATCTGGGGCAAAATAGAATAAAGAATAAAGGGACGAGAGAAACACACTTGGGTTGTAAGATGTACACTGGCGTTCAACAATATCTGACATATGATTATCTGATCGTGTAAGCGAACTTTCTAACCCCGGGATAAGTCAGAACCAAAGATATAACAAATTGACAAACTTTGAAATAGTTCCGCTAATTCTCAATAGATGACATTATTTTTGGGACGAGTAAAAAAGTGTTGGGGAAAATGATGATGTAGATGAAGTATAAATTTTTCCCATAATTGACAGTATCAGCGATTCCCCACTAAACCTAGTGCTTTTTTAAAATCTTAAGAGGAGGATGAAAATTTGAATTCTATAACGCGGATATGTTTATTTGCTATGGCTACACTGACTGTTACTTTCACCATCTATTCATAGAACTAATAACTAAAGAAGCCACACTTACAGGAACAAACTATCGATCACTATCGATTAGTAGGGGTCAGGTATCTTTGAACTTCAGTGTAGGCCTACGTTCCAAACCCAAATGCTACTGGGAATGTATTATTGGTCCTCCCATTTTGTAATCAAGCAAAATAGAGTGAGGCACAGCAAAGACCAGAAGATAGATTTCTCTTTCCATTTCTGTTTGTGTTCATTATATTAACACTTCTTCAGCAAATACACGTAAAATCAGGACTTCTCTACTGCAAGTCACAATAATGGTGCCCTGAAGTGTTTTCTTTTATCGAAACCCGTCCGTTATTTAACTGCATCTTACTGAGTTATTGTGGCCCCGCTCATTTTATGTGCTGCCCTCTACATTGTTTGTCAGAGGTCTCAGTGGTCTCAACACTTCTGCATAGACTTTAACAGTCTCAATGTAGACATCGTTGTGCAGATGTAGCCTGTAGCCTATGAGTCTCCAAGGCAAGGAATTTGGTGGGGACAGGAAACGACTAGTTTGTAACTTTTGTCTTGAACCTTCTCAACCGAGAGCAAGATTATGTTATATGCCGTAAATCTAAAACCTGTATGCAAACACTAATGCTTTAATCTTATGTGCGTTCAAATTCTACGTAAGCCACGGATGTCTGTCGCGTGTCTGATATCTCATGTTGCCTTTGAGGTTCGACGTCATGTTGATCCCACAACATGGAAGTCCTGTCATGTGTCTGCAGGGTGTTAAATCAAATTGAATACTAAAATTGTGACATAGCAAAATAGAAGAGGGCAGAACTAGAAGCAAATCTACAACATAAAAACCCCGACTATATTTCCATTCCGAACGACATCACACTATGAATTTCTGCATTCCTTGCTAATTTATTGCCGTCTAATCAGTTTGGGCTCGTGAATTTCATCTTTGGTAAGCGTGGTATGGAAGCAGTTAGAGAGATTCTAACAAAAAATTGTTAGAAGGAAAGAGACTGCCCTGAAAAATCTTCTTGCATAAAGCACGTTTGGTCAGGCCATTAGGCCAATGACTTGCCTGTAACTGAACGTGACCTTCCTACACAAAGAGCACACGTGGAAACGTTGCAGTAAAATAAGCTTCCATTAGATATTTTTTAAAGATAATTTCATTTGATTTCCGGAATTGAAACATTGAATTACATATTATAAAATAAGTTTACACTAATTAATATGAAATACAATTTTACATTAATTGGAATGTTCACATACTGAATCATTATCTTTTATAAAATAAACTTCAATTAACCAATTAATTTCAAACGTACTTTTCGTCGTTTTGAGTACTGAAATATCTGGCTATTTAAGCATACAGAAAAATAATTTATTACAGTTGTATGAACACTTTTTGATAATTAAATTAAGATTAATATAATCAGTTAAAAACCAGACATGTTTCGGAGGAATGCTTCTCCATCTTCAATGGCAATACCACGACGCTGGTTCAGATGTTCGACCGCGTATCGTGGCTTAAAGGAGACTCCTTTAAGCCACGATACGCGGTCGAACATCTGAACCAGCGTCGTGGTATTGCCATTGAAGATGGAGAAGCATTCCTCCGAAACATGTCTGGTTTTTAACTGATTATATTAATCTTAATTTAATTATCAAAAAGTGTTCATACAACTGTAATAAATTATTTCTCTGTATGTTTAATATCTCATTTATGAACACTGTTGAATTTGACCTTACTTGTGTTAATTCAATCTGACTATTTATTGCAAAAATAAATCTGTATTACTAATTCACTTGAATGAACTTTTGCGACATTCTCAACGTCGTGAATGCTAATAATGTGTCATCGTGATCACCGATAGAGTCGACCCATACTATGTGTCATCAATCATCATCATTATCGTCATCTATGTCACCATCATTGTTAATACCGTCGTCACTATCACCAAGGCCATCATATTCACAGCAGTACAGTTGTTAATGTCGTCGTCATCAATAAATCCAGAATAATTTCTCATGAGAATGAATTAAACATTTCTGTTATCTTCTACCTAATTAATGAGGTCGTTTTGTCTGCACTGCAGCATTTTAATTGAAGGCATTTCTGTCCTGACGTAAGATTTCACAGCGATCGCATTTAAGCTTTGATCGATTATAATTGAGACGGCGTTTATTAAGCCATTTGTAACGGAAGAGTTGGTTTTGCACATTGATTCTATTTTGCAAATTTTTATAAATGAGTAAAGTAACATAATTTTTTACACTTAGCAACAGAAAGCAGATTTTTAAAATAGATAACATTTCTTTTTGAGTAATTTTTATGAAGTAATTCGATTTAAAATTAATACTGCATTTGCACAATATCTTATATGTTTTTTTTTTCAATTATATTTTGAGAAAGCGTTATGTAGATGAGGAACTATTTGGTTTGGCAGAAAATGGATGCAATAGGAGAACTGATATAATTTATTGGTCTATAAAGTAATTCTGATATTGGCTTAGTGATCGACCTAACTGTTCACTTTGAAAGTTACAGCGGTCAACCTGATGATGTTGATAAAGAAAATTATTTAAGAGCCCACCATTTGATACGATTTAGAAAAATATAAACTTAAAGAAATCAAAATAATAGGCCTCATGATAGGAGCCAGAGGAACTATTCAATTTGGAAAATTATTTTAGCAAACATATAATCTAGAGGTCCACAAATTAAAATTTCTTGTGCTGTTAGCTCTTAAAGGATCCATAGGTCTTCTAAAAAGTTATTGTTATGTTATAACCCAATAATCCGTGGCGCTACAGCCCATGAAGGGCCCAGACCGACCAGCCGGCTGCTGGCCTCACTTCCACATGCCGAAGCAGAGGTGGACGATCATACAACCAGAATAGAGGTATCATGTGGTTAGCACGATGATCTCCCCAGCTGTTATAGCTGGCTTTCGCAACCGGATTTCGCTACCTATCGTTGCTTCACAAGTGCATCACGATGCTGGGTGGACACCGGTCACATACACTGGCCGAAATTTCATGAGAAAATTTCTTCCCCCATGAGGACTCGAACCAGGGCGCATTCCGTAACGCGATGCCTTAAGCCTTGGTTTTTCTGAACCGACGCATGCGACGGGAGGTGCGAGGCCCGCCTCTCAGAAATCCGGACTCCACAAGAGATAGTGAGTGGTTTCTATTGTCATATATTTTATAATATATATTTTATAAAATATCTTTGTCAAAGAACTTTGATAGTGTAATAGCAGACCAACGGTGGAGATGGATTACATTTATATTTATTATTGGATTATTATTTGAAATTTTGTTATGAAATTGGATTTAATTGTAATTTTTTGTAGATTGTAATGGTGATTTTGGCTCTAAAATATGTACACATCGCCCGTCGCTCTCATTATTTATTAGTTGAGATAGACGTTCGCAACTGCCGAGGTTATATCAGCGTCGCCGGTGTGCGGTATGTGTCACGTGTTTTTATTATAATAATAATAGTTATTATTATTATATTTTAATTGCTGTTTATTTTACAATTTTTTATCAAGTGCGATGGTTATCCAGCGTCTGAGTGAAATGAAGGTGATAATACCAGCGAAATGAGTCCAGGCCGAAAGTTACCCAGCATTTGCTCTTAATGGGTTGAGTGAAAACCCCTGAAAGAACTGCAACCAGGTAACTTATCCCACATAGGATATGAAATTCCCAATATGTTTCGTAATGCATCACATTTTATATTCTGTGCTTTATGGATCAACCAGGAAGAAAGAAAACAATAATTAGGCCTATCGGTTTATTCAACCGGCTGGAATTTGTATACATACCCAGAATTTATTTTTAAGAATGAACTGCAGCTTTACTTGTATTTGCAACAGAATGCAAGTATGGAGCTTAAACAATTTCGGTTAGTGTTTGGTTTTACGTTTCATCAAAAATAGGGGAAAGTCTGCGATGTTTGGATAATCATTGTAAAATATTGTTGATAATTCTTTACTTCATTTCTGTACTTAGCGCGTAAACTTGACCAAGACGAAAATGAGCACTATATACATATGTTTTCAGTAAAGTCCTAATCGTTTACGTCAATGGATCAAAGACCATATATTGTATGTTATTCACAAATCAACAAAATACGAATACATGGCTTCTTTGGAAAGGAATAAAACAAATCAAACTAGACTTCAGCTAAGATCGCTTGCATTTGAATAAGAAGTTCTCATTTCAATACCATTTGGCACGGGAGGACAAACTGTTTGTGACTACTAAGAAAGAGAGGGGAAATAGGAGACAAAGAAGAAAAAGTGAGTTTCAAAGAGATAGAGGCAGGAAAAAAGAGGCAGACACAATGACAAAGTGACAGAGATAGTGGGGACAGAGACATTAAGGAACGAAAAGAAGAGAGGGATAAGAAATAGAGAGGGGAAGGTGGAGAGAGGGGGAGAGGAGATATAAATAGAAAGATGAATTGCGAAGAGTGAGAGAATTAAGGTGGGAAGAGGGTAAACATGTAGAGGGGCAATGCAGAAATGTCAACGTTGAAGATGGAGACGGAGAGCGGCAGAAGATGCAGACAGAGAGGGAAAACCTGGAGACAGAGGGAGAAGATGAATACAAAGAGAAGATGAATACAGACAGGAGGAAAATGGAGACAGATAGGGGAAAATGAATACAGTCAGGAGGGAAATGGAAACAGATAGGGGAAAGATGAATACAGACAGGAGGGAAATGAAGATAGACAGGGGGAAAATGAATACAGACAGGAGGAAAATGGAGACAGATCAGGGGAAAGATGAATACAGACAGGAGGGAAATGAAGATAGACAGGGGAAAATGGATACAGGCAGGAGGAAAATGGAGACAGACAGGGGAAAGATGAATACAGTGAGGAGGGAAATGGAAACAGACAGGGGAAAATGGATACAGGCAGAAGGAAAATGGAGACAGATAGGGGAAAATGAATACAGTCAGGAGGGAAATGGAGACAGATAGGGGAAAATGAATACAGTCAGAGGGAAATGGAAACAGACAGGGGAAAATGGATACAGGCAGGAGGAAAATGGAGACAGATAGGGGAAAGATGAATACAGACAGGAGGGAAATGAAGATAGACAGGGGGAAAATGAATATAGACAGGAAAATGGAGACAGATCAGGAGAAAAATAGAGACAGACAGGAGGAAAATGAATTGAGACAGAAAGAAAATGGAGACAGATAGGGAGTGAATGAAAATAGACGGGAGGAAAATGGAGACAGATGGGGAAAATGAATACAGACAGGAGGAAAATGGAGACAGACAGGGGAAAATGGAGACAGACAGGAGGAAAATAGAGGTAGACAGAGGGAAAATGAATACAGACAGGAGAAAAATGAAGGCATACGGGAAAAATGAATACAGATAGGAGGAAAATGGAGAACAGACGGGGGAAAATGGAGACAGACAAGTGGAAAATGACTATACGCAGGAAGGAAATGGAGATAGACAGGGGGAAAATGAATACAGACGGGGCAGACGGATACAGACGGGGGGGGGGATGGATACAGAGAGAGAAAAATGGTGACGGAAAGGAAGGAAGAACGTCACGGAGAGGGAGGGAAGTTCGAGAGAAAAGGAAGAGCAAGTAAGGTAAATAGGAATGAAAGTGATAAACAAAAAGAGCACGAAAAATAAGGTACTGAATAGGAAAAGACACACATTGTCTACGTACTAGATGCTGTTCTATTCAAAATGAAACAAATGCATTAATATAAATTGCATAGTTTCTTCTAATGTTAAAATGAGGTTAATTTGAATTAAGTACAAACAAATGAGAATTACATTGACATCAGCATTACTGAACACAGAGTCGGCCCCGCTCCGGGTCCCTCAACTCACTCGCTTTACGCGTGTCTCATAATGACTAAGTGATCCAATTTCAAGTCCAAGGTTACACATGAAGGAGACGCCACAATATTTATTACTCTTATCTCCGCTTGACAAAGTAGCGGTTCATAATAAAGTCCTTTCTCTTTTAGGCCTACTTCAAAACGTAGCAGTGCTATTCAGCTGTTACTTGTAGGATGTAGATATAAATGAACAGGATACGTAGGAGTCATACGACAATGAACTATGAATACGAAGTACGGAATTCCTGTGAAAAAAATCAGACAACTAAATATCAATAGTGACAGGAAGGAATGCTTTATCTTCATCATCACCTGCTTCCAGTGCTTGAACATTTAGGCCTTTCCTGTTCTCATTGGAAATCATGAATGAACGAACGCTAGATGTCACGTATCGAGACGCCTGAGAACTTTCAAACATCAAAGTTGAACTTCTCACTTCCGTTTCTTTGTGTTGTACTGTCACGTTGTTAGTGAATATCTAATGTTGGCTCTCAATAAATAAATCAATCAATCAATCAATCAATCAATCAATCAATCAATCAATCAATCAATCAATCAATCAATCAATCAATCAATCAATCAATCAATCAATCAGAGGAGGAGGAGGAGGCGGAGGAGGGAGAGAACACCAAAAGGTAACACGAGTGTTGCCATACTTGCAAGAACTCTTGGGACTCTCTTCATTCGTGTGAGCTCCCAGCCTGAAGTCCTTTTGTCTCACTTCGTTCACACCGTTCCACAAGAGACTGAAGTAAATTTTTCAGGCGGGCGAACGAAAATATGAAAGCACAGGTCTGACAATGAATTTTGATGAAATGAAATTTTAAAATGTGTCATGAAGATGACATTCTTCCTTATAATTCAATTTCTTTATCACGTTTCCTTTAACTATTATTTAAATGACAGCCTTAAATGAAGTAATTTAATATGCATCCAAATAAAATGAAATTATTAACGTTTTATTTTCTGAACTGCATAAATTACAGGAAAATTAAGACGCTTGATTTCAGTTACACATTATTCGGTTTAAGGGAACGCATAGGTGAAATTACTAAATCTTACAGTTTTCATTTTTTTTTTCTCAAAGACCAAGGACACTAGAATAAAATTATGTGACACGTTTCCTTATTAAGATGAAATAAAAGGCAGGAATTTTTTTCAACGTGATTTTCTTTAATTTTCGACGTGTGGAACCATTTATATATTAATTAATTAAATTAAATGGTTCCACACGTCGAAAATTAAAGAAAATCACGTTGAAAAAAATTCCTGCCTTTTATTGCATCTTAATAAGGAAACGTGTCACGTAGTTTTATTCTGGCGTCCTTGGTCTTTGAGAAAAAAAATGAAAACTGTAAGATTTAGTAATTTCACCTATGCCTTCCCTTAATTTATCGTACCTAAAATATCTTTACGTGCAATATATTGAAATCAATCACTCTTAATATTAATATTTTTATATTTGCTAAAATTGGAATTTTAAAGTGAAGTAATTGTAAAAATATATTAAACCTTCACTCAGTGGTTCATTGACATAGTGTACTGTAAATAGCTTTGCAGTAGGACGGCAATTCTCTTAACAATGAGTCGCCCTCCGCTACTTGTTGGACTCGGAGGTCACAACTCGGAAAATTCGCGACGAAAAGCACAAATAATTGTATAATAATGATTTGCTATTAGTAAAACTGTTTTTCCGACGATACTGACTTCACCGCCTCATTTGTCAGTTTATTCTTTGTACACTAATACGAAAAGTCACAAATAAAATCGTTACTTTTGTTCTGAATTGAATCACCACTATATAGTTTTTATTTCAAATGAAGGTTCAATATTTGTTATTAAAATTATTCTTCTACTTGATTATACAGGGTTATTTATCGTCATAGCGAGATGGCACTTAGCAAGATGCGGCCGATGATTCGCCATGGAATACCTGACATTCGCCTTACGGTTGGGAAAACCTCGAAAAAAACCCAACCAGATAATCAGCTCAAGCGGGAATCGAACCCACGCCCGAGCGCATCTCCGGATCGACAGGCAAGCGCCTTAGCCGACTGAGCTACTCCGGTGACTAAAATTATTATATTTAATTTACACTATTCTTGTTATGAATGACTCAGATACTGAAATACCAACCAATTCCAGCAGTTTAGGAGAAATCACTGTACCCAAACCGATGGCATGTATGAAACCACGTTTTCGTTATTGTTATGGAGAATCCTGAAAAAGGTGTGTTTTCCGTTAAAGAAAAAAAATGCAGAGATCTTTTACGGCATCAACAGGAAGTAAATTACAATAACCGTAACATAACAGAAGCCAGTGTTCCCAATTCCATTTTTTCTTAAACAGATTTGAGGATGTGTATGCAAAATGAATCCTAGGGATGCGATGTGATATACGATACGATGCGAGACGAGATGTACAGACCCAGAAACAAAATTTGGGCCACGAAGTGTGAATCACGGCACGATACGAGACGCGACGCACTATACGATACTGGACATGATGCACGATGCGATACATGATGTGATATACGATACGATACGATACGTGATAATGCGTGGTACTGTACGATACGATACGTGATAATGAGTGATATAATACGTGATGATGCGCGATATAATACGTGATGATGCGCGATATAATACGTGATAATGCGTGATACTGTACGACACGATACGTGATAATAAGTGATATAATACATGATGATGCGCGATATAATACGTGATGATGCGCGGTACTGTACGATACGATACGTGATAATGAGTGATATAATACGTGATGATGCGCGATATAATACGTGATGATGCGCGATATAATACATGATAATGCGCGGTACTGTACGATACGATACGTGATAATGAGTGATATAATACGTGATGATGCGCGATATAATACGTGATGATGCGCGATATAATACGTGATGATGCGCGATATAATACGTGATAATGCGTGATACTGTACGACACGATACGTGATAATAAGTGATATAATACATGATGATGCGCGATATAATACGTGATGATGCGCGGTACTGTACGATACGATACGTGATAATGAGTGATATAATACGTGATGATGCACGATATAATACGTGATGATGCGCGATATAATACGTGATAATGCGCGGTACTGTACGATACGATACGTGATGAGTGATATAATACGTGATGATGCGCGATATAATACGTGATGATGCGCGATATAATACGTGATAATGCGTGGTACTGTACGATACGATACGTGATAATGAGTGATATAATACGTGATGATGCGCGATATAATACGTGATGATGCGCGATATAATACGTGATAATGCGTGATACTGTACGATACGATACGCGATAATGAGTGATATAATACGTGATGATGCGCGATATAATACGTGATGATGCGCGGTACTGTAAGATACGATACGTGATAATGAGTGATATAATACGTGATGACGCGCGATATAATACGTGATGATGCGCGATATAATACGTGATAATGCGCGGTACTGTACGATACGATACGTGATAATGAGTGATATAATACGTGATGATGCGCGGTACTGTACGATACGATACGTGATAATGAGTGATATAATACGTGATGATGCGCGATATAATACGTGATGATGCGCGATATAATACGTGATAATGCGCGGTACTGTACGATACGATACGTGATAATGAGTGATATAATACGTGATGATGCGCGATATAATACGTGATGATGCGCGATATAATACGTGATAATGCGTGGTACTGTACGATACGATACGTGATAATGAGTGATATAATACGTGATGATGCGCGATATAATACGTGATGATGCGCGATATAATACGTGATAATGCGTGGTACTGTACGATACGATACGTGATAATGAGTGATATAATACGTGATGATGCGCGATATAATACGTGATAATGCGTGGTACTGTACGATACGATACGTGATAATGAGTGATATAATACGTGATGTTGGGCGATAATCTACAATACGATACGTGATAATGAGTGATATAATACGTGATGATGCGCGATATAATACGTGATAATGCGTGGTACTGTACGATACGATACGTGATAATGAGTGATATAATACGTGATGATGTGCGATATAATACGTGATAATGCGTGGTACTGTACGATACGATACGTGATGAGTGATATAATACGTGATGATGCGCGATGTAATACGTGATGATGCGCGATAATCTACAATACGATACGTGATGATATGCGATACGATACGATTTTATACGTGATACCATATGGTATAGGCTAAGATACTGTACGTCATACACGATACGATATAGATCTAAGGCCTATATTACAGTATCAAATTTCTGTGTTACAGAATACGATAAAATTTTTGATCAAATATACAGGGTGTTTCAAAAATACGGGGCATAATTTCAGGTATGTATTTCCCACATGTAGACAATCAAAATAGTTCATTACAATATGTGTCCGGAAATGCTTCATTTCCGAGTTATGGCCTTCACAACATTGAAATTCACAGGAACGTTTTTCTTTCCGCAGGTCGTTGTCATTACAGAAGATGTTCAAAATGTCCACCTTCTGCTTGAATACAGACCTCACATCGATATCTCATTGACCTGCGAACACGATCCCAAACTCCAGGAGTATTGCGTATGTCCTCAGAACATGCCACAATTCGATTCCGAAGGGATTCCAAATCAGGCACCGGAGACGAATAAACCAATGATTTTAAATGGCCCCACAAGTAGAAATCGAGAGGGTTCAGATCAGGTGAGCGTGGAGACCAAGCAATTGGGCCACCTCTACCTATCCATCGATCAGGAAACCTTCGATCCAAGTACCGGCGAGCCGTACGACTGAAGTGTGCAGGAGCGCCATCATGCAAGAAGTGAATGTGTTGACGATTGATCAGTGGAGTGTCTTCTAAAACATGAGGTATGGTTCCGGTGAATTTCCATGTTGTGAAGGCCATAACTCGGAAATAAAGCATTTCCGGACACATGTTGTAATGAACTATTTTGATTGTCTACATGTGAGAAATACATACCTGAAATTATGCCCCGTATTTTTGAAACACCCTGTATATGATCAAATGTAAGATTTTGAGTATATTACACAATGTCAAAGCTTTTATCATATCTGTCATTACAGTTTTAATAATGGATCCACAACAGTTCTATGCTTGTTGCAACTGTAAATGCAGTAATGTATATTGCATTAATACTAAAGAAGAAATCAAAGAAAAAACGTATTTCATCGGCTTAGAGTGTAGGCTAAACCTGCTAACTAATAAAAAAGGAAATTTACAGGGGAAACAAGACTGAGTATAAATTAACTCTGAAGCTTTAGGACCAATTCCAAAGTACAGACCTGGTCCTAAAGTTTCAGAGTTAATTTATACACAGTTTTTTGTTTCCCCTGTAAAATTTCCTTCCTATTAGTTAGCAGGTTTACACTCTAAGCCAACGATTTGGGTTAGAAATTGGAGTAGGGAGAAAAGATACAAAAGGAATCTATCAAACTCTACTAAGAGAACTTCATTGTGAAGATGTGAAATCCTATATGTACTAAGTATTTAATAATGGATGATGAAACTTTTCATGTGACTCATAATGTGACATTAAAAGTTTTGTGGTTTTCACAGACCATGTGTACTTAATGTCCGCCATTTTCTTTCTTCTCAGTCACAGATTTTATCAAAAGTATGATGATGACCATAACTTTTATCACAGAACTATGTCACAGCTAGATATGACCAAAGATCTGCTATAGACACTGTAAAAGATTTTATTATATACATATTTTATTAAATTTCTGTGACACAGAAATTTGATAGTGTAATTATAGGCCTAAGATGTGATTTGAGGTGTGATACACGATCTGATACTCGATGCAATATTATACAGTATACAAGACATTATAGGCCTATATGACATCCTAAGTACAACATATATGTTGTATTATACGTGATAATATAGAAGTTATAAAACAATATTTTCGAAAAATAGATTTCTTCAGCACCCCTCAGGGGGTTACAGCAAATGCTAACTACACTGCAGTCAACTTCACGAGCATCGTTCTCAGGTCTGCAATGTTCATAATTAAATATTTATACGCTATTATGCTACTGATGCTTTGATTTTGTTGTGCAAGGAAGTTCATATCTTCACGACAACTTTTAGCGCTTGTGTTATTACTGAGGATGCCGGACCGTAAGCATAAATTACACAGCAACACAGTGCATTGCTATCGCAGGGATCTTGCAGCTCCCGGAAGTAGCTCCGTTACCGAAGATATTTATTATTTCATCTTTAGCTTCGGGGTAACTGCAACTGTAAATATGCAGTTGTGCTGCAACGAATATGATATGATAGGTATCTATTAACCACATCTGACCACATGTAGACTGAAAATGTACTCCTCTACGACAAGGAAATAACGGTGTTTCATATTTAATAAGAGTGTTCCTTGCTGAACTTGTAATTGCGTGATAGCCCGTATATCAATGCAGTGACTATATAAATATTAATTGAAAATCATGGCGGGTGCTAATATGACAAAGAAAAAAAAGTAAGAATATATCTTTATACAACATAATATCCTATATAATTATAAACCTCTCTGTTTACATTGTTGCTATTATCATTATGACTTATTAATCTATACTAATAATAAATCTGTAGCCAAAATTTTTCTGGTAATTTTCGATTTTCCAAAAATAATTGGTGTTAACATGTATAATTAACCATCCTGAAACCGAAAATCGCTTTTTTGAAATTTTTGTTTGTATGTCTGTCTGTCTGTCTGTTTGTCTGTCTGTCTATCTGTCTGTCTGTATGTTTGTTACCTTTTCACGCGATAATGGCTGAACCGATTTATATGAAAATTGGAGTATACTGTAAATTAAGTTCGTTGTAACTTAGATTTTAGGCTATATGACATTCAAAATACTTTATTTAAAAGGGGGGTTATAAGGGGGCCTGAATTAAATAAATCGAAATATCTCGCTTATTATTGATTTTCGTGAAAAATATTACATAACAAAAGTTTCTTTAAAAATAATTTCCGATAAGTTTTATTCTTTACAAAATTTTCATAGGACTGATATTTAATGACATAAATGATTTTTAAAATTACAATAACAACGCCATCTAAGGCGCTGTATTGAAATAAAAACAAATGACTTCGTCTATAAGGGGCCCTGGACAACAACAATCGAAAGCTATGAAACATAGCCTACAGAGAATGTTTCTGTGTCTGTATGAAGTAATATCGGAAGCTTAATTAACCGATTTGTATAATTAATTATTAATTCACCATTGGAAAGTGTAGTGTCTCTAGATGGACATAATGCTGTAATGTTATTATAGTAACTTCTGAGTGAAGCCAGGACAGGTAAGATTAAAATAGCTTCTTATGCACAGAAAAGTTGATAGGCTATTCTCTATTTCCTAAAATAATGTTTATGTCTCTGGATCAAAATGATCGCATTTTAATTTTTTAAAAATATAATTTAAATTAAGTAACATACTAAACGATTTATTCTTCTATCAAACACGAATGTTCCCTGGATCAAATGTCCTATTTTAATTACGCAATTACTTTATATTTATTTCTAACGGGTGCAGCGGAGCGCACGGGTACGGCTAGTATAAAATATAATGTTATTAATTCATAAGATGGATTTAGTCTTGTTGACTTGTTCCGGTTACAACAGTTTGAACTCTTGCGAATTTGAAGTACCTAGTTTTAACATTAGTCTATAAATATAAAATTATATATATATATATATATATATATATATATATATATATACACTGTATATATGTATATACATTACAAAATTAATGATTTTCACAATTTCAAGATAAATTTTACTCCTTTTCATAAAATTTCCGTAACATATTATTATTCTTCCTTTTACGTCAATTAAGAAACTTTTTTAAAATTCCATAATCTGGCATTACCCATGTCATAATATAATATAATATAATATAATATAATATAATATAATAGCAGAAGTTTGCCTGAGTGATATACTGGTAATTAAAGTTTTAAGTAGAAATTGAGAAAAAAGCACTACTTGAGAAATCACTTCTCTTCATAATACTATCATTATACATACATACATTTTATTTATTTTATTGGGTTATTTTACGACGCTGTATCAACATCTAGGTTATTTAGCGTCTGAATGAAATGAAAGTGATAATCCCGGTGAAATGAGTCCGGGGTCCAGCACCGAAAGTTACCCAGCATTTGCTCGTATTGGGTAGAGGGAAAACCCCGGAAAAAACCTCAACCGGGTTTCGAACCCGGGCCACCTGGTTTCGCGGCCAGACGCGCTGACAGATGTGGACTACATACATACATACATACATACATACATACATACATACGAAATATAATAATGGGATGTAACAATATCAGTAACAAGTCCAGACGAAATTAACTATTTCGTGCGAGAATGAATACCTAAAATGGTGGTTTTAAATGTCGTTATATAGGCAATCAAGTTACAGCGATGAAAGATGAATATCAACACAAGTGAAGTCTAGATATCTAATGTAACTTTGAAAGAACCACAGCCAGTAAGTTAAAGTAGTGTTTCAGGCGGTCTGCTAAGCTCGGGCAACTAAGATATAAGAATGTTTTGTTCCAGAAGTTTTAAATTTCCACAACGATTCTACAAACCCATTTTTGTCTTTTATTTATTACAACTCCCGACAGCAGTATAACCCTAACATGGATCCTCTAATTCAAATACATTGTTCTAAGCAATCTAAATCTGTTACTCGAGATTCAACACTTTATTTCCTTTCTGGAGCAGACCACATTCGAGATTTTATCGCCTCTTAGAAATCGATCATTCTTCGCAGGGTTTGAACAGCGAACTTGATATCCAATGATAAGCATGATAAATGCACCACCGAAGACAAGTATTTTGTGACTGATATCTGCGGCCTTGCAAATAATTTTGGATAGTGACGCTGTGAAGTCACCATTCCACTGCTGTTCCTGGCTTCTGCCACTATTAAAAGCGCTACGATGGTTCAATGTTTGCGCACTGTGCTTGTAAGCTAGGAGTCCCGGATTGAAATCCCAGTTTATCCACTAGTGAACAAGACCGTAGCCAAGAAAACACAGAGGTCACAGTCTAGGGCCTACTCCGGTTCCCTTGTGACATCCCAACAATTTTTCATTTACATTATCATAATTATTCATTACGAGTGTAATGTGGATCTGCTGCCTGTGGTGCACTCCGGATAGCGTCTGACGAACTAAGTGAGCTACGCTTCTCGGCAATAGTGAAATCTATGAGCATCCTTGCAGAGTCATGGCTTATAACTACAGGTTAAGCGCAACTGTCATGGGGGGGGGGGGGAATGTAACTACTAATGAAAACGTTTCATTCACCAGTGATGATACTATTATTTCACAATAACGAAGTCTCGCTGAGCTGCTAAACAAACAACTTTGGTGAGTATCACAAACAACTTTGGCGAGTATCACAAACAACTTTGGCGAGTATTACAAACAACTTTGGCGAGTATCACAAACAACTTTGGCGAGTATTACAAACAACTTTGGCGAGTATTACAAACAACTTTGGCGAGTATCACAAACAACTTTGACGAGTATTACAAACAACTTCGGCGAGTATTACATACAAACAATGAATGACTATAGAAATGATAGGCCTACTTCAGTACTCCATCCTTAGGAATGACTATTTCCACCTCAAACTTTCCCTAACCTGCAGTGCCACAGATTCCAGTCGCTGACAGTTGCAGCAATAATCATCGAACACTATCTTAGTAGAATATACGTAGCATGTTGTTTTCAAATGGCTGGAGCTTGGTTTCACACCAGTAGTCCTTGTGCTTTCCAGCAGAGTCCAGCTAAATCTTTTCTGTCCCTTTTCCCCTAGGCCCTAGGTCTAGTCGTCTGCAAAGTAAAGCCTTGGTTTTTCTGAACCGACGCATGCGACGTGCGAGGTACGAGGCCCGCCTCGCACAAATCCGATCTACACGAGAGATAGTGAGTGGTTTCTATAGCTGCGAAGTACGCTGACCTCGCATCTCGCAGTTATAGAAACCACTCACTATCTTTCGTGTAGTCCGGATTTGTGCGAGGCGGGCCTCGTACCTCACACGCCGCATGCATCGATTCAGAAAAACCAAGGCTTAATAGTTGCTTCTTGTTTGAAGATACATCCTCTCCATACAGGGATCATCCTGTTCCTGAGACAATTCCCATTCTTTGCAGCTGTTCATCTAAATTCTAAGCATTCGTGATTTGTTTCAGCAGATATATTGATGGCTTCGTACTTTTTATTTAAAAGGTTTATCTTATTCTTTTCTTCTCTATTATGGCTTACAGTATATTTTGTTTTACTTTCTGTAGCCTTCTTTGTGGCGAAATTTCTTTTGCTGTGTCTGCGGAACTTTAGAACCTTGTTTAGCTAACGGGTCTGCTTGTTCATTACCGAATAGCCTCACATGAGAAGAGCTCCATTGCAGCACAATATATTTTTCTTATGCCATCAATTTTTACTTGGTTTATTTTACGACGATTTATCAACTGCTATGGTTATCTAGCGTCTGAATGAAATGAAGATGATAATGCCAGCGAAATGCCAGGGTCCACCCCGAAAGTTACCCAGCATTTTTTTCTTAATGGGTTCAGGAAAAATCCCGGAAGAAAACTCTATCAAGTAACTTGTACCAATCAGAATCTGAACTCGGGCCCTCTCGTTTTGCGGTCAGACATGCCAATCGTTACACCAGAGCGGTGAACATCAAAATTTTTTAGGCTTACATCTATAATGAACAATTAGGTATGCTTTAGTTTCAATCGTTTTAAGCACTTGTCTAACGTTCCAGTAAAAAATATTAGTAATCCCTAAGATTAATACAAACAACTACACATAATATAATCTATGACCGCTCCGGAAAGTGAGTAAACAAGCCAGTAACAATGTCGGCCGTGTGTTTGGCAGCCACACAGTATGAACGGTCGCGTGCTGGTCGCCTTCATTCTATCACGGAATTGGTCCGAGCTCGGCTCTCGATCAAGCATGGAATTTTTCATTGAAGAATCCATAGTGACGTTTGTGGCGAACGAGGTCGCAGTTGGGGATTTTTCTCAGGGTTCTCCCGTTTCCACACGTTAGGTAGCCCAGCAACATCAGTCCATTCTATCTTCATTCCATTGTATTCCATAGCATTCCCTGATCGTCGGCTGGCAGCGCACGGAGAGGGCGTCTAGGGACGGTTAAGGCTGCGTGTTCGAGATCTAGATATTCAGCAAACCTTAGTGTAGTCTGCTAATGTGGGTTGGGAATGCGTCTAGCTGCAGGGTAAGCGCAGTAGATCTACCGAGTCGCAGTGTAATATCTCCCGAGTTGAGTTCCAAACTGTCTCAAATTTAGTTGATATGTGAAACTTCGGTTCTATATTAACTTAAAAGTTTGAAGCAGTTGTGGCTCTGGAGTGTGAGAATTGGTGACGTATGGATTGTCCACTTAAGAGTGTTCGGAACCTCAAAAATGACGAAATTTTGAAATTTTATTTTGTCTCATTGTAGGCCTATTCTACAGACTTCAGGAATTACAATGATATATGACGCTTATTGTTTTGAAAATTGGAAAGTATTTTTTTATCTTTTTTATTTATGTTGCACCTGTCAATTGATGATTTTTGTTAATTTTGAAATTTCCCAAATATTACATTTTTTTTTAACATAACACGCATTATCTCAGCTTCTACCCGAGATACAAAGCTCAAATGTTTACCACATGTTCTCCATAAGTATTTCCTAGTTTTAACACAGGGAAATGTTTCTATGTTGGATAGTTAAAAAAATATATATATATAATATATATATTCTCTCTTTTTTTCTTTCCAAAGTTCAGTTTCATAATAAAAAAATTTAATTTGTAAACTTTTTATAATAACTAAACGTACTTATGTCTAAATCATCAACAGGCTTCCAGTAATATGTGGTAAAAGTTTCATCTTTCTACATATGAAGGTTTCTGAGAAAATGGATCATGAACTTGGTGAAATTTAACATTGTGAAGGTAGGCGATTCCGAACCTTCTTAAAGCGAGGTAAGAAGCTGTTATATGTATTAATCATGAGTGACATGCTCGAAATAAGAAAAATGTTAAAATTGTTTTAATGTCGCCTATTATCTTTGTCTTCCATGACAGTAGCGTTGTCATACTTGCCTCTACATATAAGTTCTAGGCTAGGCGCTCAGAACCGCAGAGACAGATACATATTAATTAAGGCGCAGTTGAAATTAAGTAAATGCACTGGGAGGGGGGAATAGTAGATTTAGACTTCTGCACATAAAAATCTCTGAAGAAGAGAGCTCCAGGTAAATTTATCCGGCCAGCTGTTTTTCGCTGACAAAGTTCTCTTTTTATGGACAGATATATCTGCAGGATTACATTTGGTCAAGAGCGAGTGGTGTCTGACAGGTCTAATGTACAGTCTTATACAAAAAAAAATGAACGGCTGCCATGCCCAAATTCCCATTCGGAAGACTTCGGTTGATTCCATGAGAGCTTAGGTTTACACGTGAAGGAATTTCCTAAGGGCCCCATACACACTCAGTTAAACTGTGCAGTTTATCATGTGTCACGTTATACCTGACAGATTAACTGCATAAACTGTGCAGCTCGTGCTGGTAATAACGGAGGCCTACGCTAGTGGAGCCACTTTTGCGACAATAAACTGTGCAAATGGAAATTTATTTTTCAAAACATTAATTTTCTCACGCATTACAAAATAATAAAACGTTAGGAAGCTACGAATACGTGTATTAAAATAAAAATATAAAAACACGACGAAAAGGGATTCGAACTGCCTACACTCGAGTCCAGCGCACTACGACCTGAGCCACGCCGCTACATCATTTCTTGTTGCAGCAATGAATAGTTTCGCTGCAGTCGTTTGACTGGTAATTTTTAATTTTTTTTCTTTTCTCTTGAACCCAGGCCTATATGAAAAAAGCCGAAACATGTCATGGATTTGGCCACCCAAAATTTTCCCTATCCGAATCTTGGCATCAAAGTGGAGCGGTCTCCTTGTCAGTTCTTTTACGCAGTTAAACTGAGTGTATATGTATATTTACGCAAGATTCTGCTCTGTTTTTCCTTTGTTTGTTTGTTGTTTTTTCTGTCTGTTTATAGGTCAAGTGTTATGGATAATTTATAACAAAGATATATTAAATATATTCAAGGAGTGAATTAATTGCAAAATAAACATCCTATTCCTAGACCTGTTAAGATTTATCTTGTCTCAGTAGAAATAAAACCAAGTCCCTTCAAATGAGGGTGGAGATTATAGGAGGGTTGTAAATTTTCAGATTCCTTTCAAAATCTTGTTGTTGTACAGGCTGCCGGAATTCAGTTTCTTGAAAGACAAGCTCAGTGAAGGAACTACACAGTACGAAGAGAGATATTTTGTTATTTTATTTTGTGCTACAGAATGTATCAACTAGTTCCTTCCGCCACTGGATGGATGGACGGCACCGCTCCATTCCCCCATCCCCATAACAACACAGACGAAGTAAGACATATCTCCTTTCTCTCTCTTTTCACAGTGAGGCAAGATACATCACACAGCCTTTAGTCGTATGAACCAGGCGCTGTCCGAAGTGGACTTAGGTAAAATTCACGCTGCAGGAGAGCGGTCATTTTTTGTGTCTAAGACCGTACAATGCGTATAGAAAATACGGAAGCACTCGCAGAAATCATTACGCTAAGGTCGATAGGATGTATTCTGGGCTGGAAGACAGACACTCTTTAAAAATACTGACATACACTAAAACAACTGTTTAGACATGATGGAAACAATAAAAAAAAAAAAAACACACTTCACGCGCATATCTCTTCGGTGACATATAGGCATAAACAGTAATGAGAGTGTGGTAATTATTCGCAACTTCATAAAGAGTCTGAATTGTTGCGAAAAGGGTCAAATGAATAATGAGAAATCTGTTTCTTCATGTAATTTTTAGATAGTTTCTATCATGTCCATTTCTATAGTTATATTACTAGAAAAAGTTCTGCGTCGTGATCTAAGGCATTATTCTTGGACTCGTTTACAGAATGAGAGCTGGTTCGAGTGCATATGAGGAAGGAATTTTCTCACGAAATTTGGCCAGGAATTTGGGACCGGTGATCACTCAGCATCGTGATGAATTTGAAGAGCTACAGTGAGTAGGAAAATCCGGTTTCGAAAAACAGCTATAACGACTGGAGAGATCATCGCGCTGACCGCAGTTACATCCATACTGGTTGGATGATCGTTTACCCCTGTTGACGCATGTCGGTTTTGGTCCTTCATGGGATTTCGCGCCATGGCTCACATTTCATTTCTAAAAAAAGGAAAAAATTTACTTCCAATAAATGTGTGTGGAATGCAAATGAACCTTAGTATGATTGACCAACAAGGACACTTCCATATCTGTAACTTTGAGCCGCCACGATGGTCTAGTGGCTAGAACGCTTGACTTATAATTATGTGGACTCGGTTCGAACCCCTGCGTTCCCCCGATTTATAACTTGTGTTGGACAAGCCCGCAGTTCAGGTAACACACGGGTTTTCTCCGGGAGCTTCGATTTTCATATGGCGTCCCAACAAATCTCCAAAATCTCATCTCAACACGGATATAGCGTATACCAGCCTCCTATGGCGCACCCTGGGCAACGACTCTGTCGGTAAATTGGTCTACATAACTGGCTTCATATGGGTGAATGACGAAGAATCAAATAGGCCTACCCGTCATTAATATATACATCATTAACTTTGCTAGTAGAAAGATACATTACTTGCTTTCTTAGATACTTTAAACATTAACCAAGGAATCGTCAAATTGATGGGTTGTAAATTATTTGTTGATCGGTGTAAAGGAAACTATTCATAGTTTAGTAAGGCTGGTATTACGCTATTGAGTTCTTTGACAAATAATATTATAAAACATTTTATCAAAGATCTGAGATAAAAGGTAGGATTTTGAGGTATTACCACTATATAAAATATTTTATCCAAGATAATCTAATATTAAGGAATAAAAATCATCAGCCTTCATTTACAGTTAAATAAAATATTTTTTTTATCACAGATGTGCAAAAATGAATGATGGACATTACTATGCATGTTTAGCTACAATTAGTTCAAAATATTACATTATAAATATTGCTAAACAATAAACAGAAAAGGAAACACCTGTGGTTTAAAACATGGATTGCAAGACGTAACAAGAAAAGTACCCATCAAAACTCATTAAGAAAAAAAAAAAAGATACAAAGCGAGGACTTAAAAAGTTATATAAATTATTTGAGAATGAATGAAAATAATTTTCAGTTTGTCCAAACTTGTGCATCACTCCTGTATAGCAGTTATAATCTCTGCTATTTTATATACACTTCTCGTCTTTTATTTATGTTTTTTGTAGTCCGTGTTTTGTGTTTTATAACATTTCATTTGCTTCATATTCTCATTATCAACATTTTGATCATAGTAACAATTCAACAATATTTACGTTCCGCTATATTGGTTTCAAGCTAGGCAGATCTTTTATAAAAGATAACAAGATGCAATGCACTTACATTTTATAAAAGATCTTTTATTAAAGAAACTTTTATGTAAGAAAACCCATTACACCGTCATATATTTATTATAGATCTTTGTCAAAGAACTTTGATAGTGTAATACCAATCTAAGATGTTAGGAAAAGAACAGGTGTTATGTTGAATTTCCATTAGCAAAATCTGACGAACGTTAAAGAAACAAATGTTAAAGAAACTATAGTCACGAAGCTTTAGTTTATGAGGATACTAGGAACCATAGACTGTGCAGGTACTATTTCGCATTGTCTGTAATGAGGCGATAGTAGCGATCCTAGTGGTTAGCAACTATCTATGGATGCATGTTTACTACGTATTGAGCTTCGTAATTGTATATACTAAACTGTGGTACAGTAGGACTCCAATTTAGAGGAAGGAACATTTAACTTTCAAGCAGATTTGATTCAGTTCATGCTACGCTGCTGTCGTGTACACAACGAGTACTCGATACACGATAAAGAACAAGATTTAGCCAAGAAGAAAAATTGCAGGTTATTGCTCCAATAGAAAATAGTAAACAAATAAGCAAAATTGCTAAGCGATGTAATCTAACCTTATCTGTTGTTTACAGGATAAACAGTGACAGAGAAAAGATAAAAGCTTTTGCAGAAGAACTGAAAAAGAAAGGGGGTAATGTAAAGAAAAGAAAATCTATGAAATTTCCTGATAACAAGCAATTAGAGAATGAAATTTTTGAATGGTTCAAGCTAAAGAGAAGTGAGGGAATTCTTATGTCAGGTGAATACTGCGTGTGAAAGCAACGTGAAGTTAACAACAAACTTGGTGTTTATACAAAATTTAAAGCTAGCAATGGGTGGTTAAGGAATTTTAAAGCACGTCATGGCATTCGCCAGATCTCAATACAAGGCGAAGAACGAAGTGCTGATATATCACCTGTTTCTCAGTTTGTGTAGCGTCGATATCGAAAACTATTTATTCAGTGTATGATAAGAAATGTCCGTGAGTTCTTAAAGAAATACTCTATATAGTCTATAAAATATGCAATTGATAACATTGCAAATGCTTGGAATGATGTATCCAGGGAAACTATAAAGATAAGCTGGAATAAATTAACACCCAATAGTTAAGTTGACTGTAAGGTATCTGATTAATGTTCAGAGGTTATTATGCAAATAATTTTATAATTATTATGTCACGAAATAAGTGAATTCATGAAAATATATTTGTTATTTATTCATTTTTTTGTTGAAATTATGAAAATATATTTATGTTTTATTCTATTTAAAGCGATTATATATTTTATTTATAGAAGGAATTTAATTTTTCTTATGACACTTAAAAATGAATAGACTACTTTGGTACTTTATATTTAACTACATGCTAATAATAATAATAATAATAATAATAATAATAATAATAATAATAATAAACAGGTTCATATTAATAAGGAACAGGTTCGTTTTAATAGTTTTTAAGTCCCTCTTTACTGTAGCTACAATAACATCTGAACGAATGCAGGGGTCTTGCTACGTCGAGTGCATCGTCTCGGGCGAACTTAGTGTTTGCAAGGTATTCCTCTAAATTGGAGTTCTACTGTACTAACCTGGACTCTTCTCATAAACAAAACTTTGCGGTTGTCATTTGTTAAAAAAAATTGACGTTTTTGGCTAGGACCGGAAATTTGTAGTTGACAAGCTCCCTGCTGGTATTTCAATTAAGAGGCGTTGTATGGAATTCCAGAGTTGTGAGAGGACTCCTCAGGTTAACAATGCGACCCTTGCTAAAAAGGTTGAGACTTGCTCGTGTCTAAAAGCTGCCGATGACTCAGGTTCGTACCGGTCTTCTCCCACTTGATTCTTTGCTAGCTTATACAACCCAACTATCGAACTCAGCTTGTTCGGCTGCAAACAACTCGTTTAATGAGAAACAAACATTAGAACAAGGCAACATAACTACGCTGGCATTATATTGAATTTTGTGCAAACAGATTAAGTCCAATACACTTTCCACTGACCTCGTACTCTATACATTTCTATTATTTCGCTAACGACATTCTGAACTTCTAACTTCATTTAATTCCATTTCCGATTTTCAAATGTACAGACGATATTAATTGCATCTCGGAAAGGAAACACATCTTTGTAACACGATAATCTATATCCTTATATATTAATCGTATATAACGCTGAGTAAATTTTAGGTAATCATTTTAATCAGTTATTTAATAATATCGCATCATCTACGCAGTTGCCTAGCGTCGATGAAAAACGTACTCGTAATAGCGAAAGGATATTTTGGCGATATAGGTAAGATAATTCATGATACATTACTGAAATTTGCCTTACATTTGGAGAAAATCTTGGAAAAAAACTTAACTTAATCAGCCCGACCACAATTAGACTAGAACCTATGCCCGAGTGCAGCCTCGGATCATGTTTGCTGACGCTAACCAAACTGGTGACCGTTAACAATTACTACTCGCAACCAATTCGTATCTGAGAACATACGGCGTAGTGATCCATTCTTGTATATAAAAAAAGAAAGGGGAAATCATTAATCGATATCAAGTGCAAATAATACATAATATATATCAGCCTACTCAATAATTGTAATGTAGATTATAAGTCTTATCCTCTAGATTTCCACTTCCTTCAGACAAGCGGCCGTCTCAATGATTTGGAAAAAAATTTTTCCTGTTAAAATCTTATCTTTCATCTTTACAGTATATCAAAAACTGAGTAGTTCTTTTCTAATATAAGTACACATTTATTTAGGCTAGACCTACTTTTTATTAGCTTTCAATATTTTTAACTGCAATAATAATAATAATAATAATAATAATAATAATAATAATAATAATAATAATAATAATGTCCCACATCGTAGCGTCGTGATTAAACTAAGACGTGACTCGCTGTACGGAATGAACGCTGGTTGGAATCCTCATGGGGTAAAACATTTTCGCGTAGATTTAGGCCATTGTATGGGATCGGTGCCCATCCAGCAATGTGATGAATTTGGGGACTTAAAATTGTTAACGAAATCCGGTTTCGAAAACCAGCTACAACAGCTGTGAAGGATTATCGTGTTGACCAAACTTTACTCCTGTATTGGTAAGATGATGGTTCACTTATGTTGAGGCACATGGACGTGAGACCAGGCAGTTAGCTAGTTGGCTATGGTCCTGCATGGGTTGTGGCGTCATATAAGCAATAATAATAATAATAATAATAATAACAGTAACAATAATAAGAATAATAGTAATGATAATAATAACAATAATAGTAATAATGATAATAATAATAATAATAATAATAATAATAATAATAATATAGGTTGGAAAACTGCCTGTATATGTATGTATTTATTAACACTACAATTGGGTATACACCCGGTGGTAGTGATATATAATATACAATAATTAAAATTATATGAAATAAAATAAAATAAACGTAAATGAATATAAAATAAAATAAACGTAAATCTATAAATAGTAGATGCAATATAGACGAAGTAAAAGAACAAGCCAAATACAGTATTAGACTACTTTTGCGGTACCTACCAAAGATACGAGTACTAAAAGCATGTATTTCCATATAAATCTTGACTACAATATTCTTCGAGCAATGCAGTACTTTCCCTTTTAGTACGCTATAAGGCGAAAGTAAACTAAACGACGATACAGTCACACATTGTACGGCCATCAGTTTTGTACAATATTGGTGTAAGTATAAATTGTTATATTTTATGTGCACACTTCTCGGATGAAATAGTTATCTACTATGAATAAAATCCGTCCAGTAGTTGGCTTGGCTTTCAGAAGGCGAGACCGGGGATGCAAGGCACTTAGATTTGATTTGGCTCATTGTGCGCCCTCTGCATATATGCGATGATTTTTCAAGTACGACTGGTGGTCTGGGTGTCATTCGGGAATCCAATGATGGCACTGACAGGTGGGCCATCCTGCCTCAGCCCTGGAAGAGCTAAGTTGAATCCTCGTACGAGCTAAGTTGAATCCTCGTACAAGTCCCATAGCCCGGAGCCCCATGTCTTTCCTATATCAGCATCGGAAACCCGTACTGTCCCCAAGACCACCTCAGTCTATTGCAGATGATAGATGAAATGAGGGGAAGGTGGAGTGTGTTGGTGGAATGCTAGAGGGAAACGGGAATACCCCGAGAAAGAACCCAGAAACATCTGCTTTGTCCATCACAAATCACATCATGACATGACCGGGAATCGAATCCAGACCGCACTAGCACTTGAGTCATAGATGTGGTCCCGTCCTGTAGTTTGGAAGTAAAGATTTTAAATACCGGTGTAAGAACAAAACGAACGACATAACATACAAAATTTTACCAGTATCAATGATGCTGAAAACATCCATTAGAGTGTCGTGACGAAATTTATTTTTTTAACATGACAATTTTTTTCCCCGTAACTTCTGAGAGACAGAGAACACGTAATGTAGATGTCGACAAGAGTAAAATGTATTACAACTCACATAAAGAAGAGGCCCCTCTTGCAGCCGTACATCTTGTTGTAGAGCACCCAAGAATCAGGCAGGATATGCTTGGGGTACTTGCCCTCGAGGGAGAAGACGCGGCGCATCTCGGTAGGGTCGCAAACGAAGACGGCCGTGACGGGCCCAATCGTTTCCTTGTACACGGGGCCCAGCTGGCGGTGCCGGGCGTCCACGTACTCGTGCAGGTGGGGCGACGAGCCCGCCGCGATGAGGTCCAGCATGGTGCCCACGACGGGCAGGCCGCGCGGCGACGGCATCTCGCGTGCCTGCGCCGGCGCGAACCAGCTCGACACGGCGCGCCTCCACATGCCGGCACCTGGAACGGGACTGACCACGCGGCCCGCCTGGTGAGGTGCAGCGGCACGGCGCGCTCTGGCGGCCGCATGTCACCGCACTGCTGCGGCCCATCCACGCAAACTCAGCGTAACGTAACAAGTGGTTGCCATGACGAGCCGGCGCGGCGCGTGGCTGTAAGCAGCCGGGTAGTGTAATCACACCTCAACAACCCTTGCATATACACATGAGCCTAAGGGTGCCGTCAGGGACGTCGCTAGGGGGGTGCGAAAGGGTACGCAAGCACCCCATAAAAAATCGGAGCACCCCTTTCCGCACCCCAAAGGACATTTGAAGTCCTGATTTGAGCAATTCATTTAAAAAAATATTAGGCATAAGTTATTTTGAAGTAAAAACAAACATATTCCTGTAAGAGTGTAAAACAATTTTCATTAAACGCGAGAAATAAAAACTAGCCATTATTCAAACTGTACATAACATTTGACACGTAATTACAGCACTGTAATAAAGAGAAACTTGAGTCAGAAGATGATTACTATGCGGATGACTTTCATCCAATTCTTGATAAAATTTTTAATGAACTGGAATACGGATTTTCTGAACATAGCTCAATAATTAAAGGCATGAAGTGTTGCAATCTGGATCTAAGAATTTTCTTGGATGTGAAAAAACTATGTCCCTTCGTGCATCGTTATGGATGTAATGAACAAAGTGTGGAAGCCGAAGTGAAACTAATCCGTAAAACGATTGAATGTTATGAGAATGAACATGATGTCACTACTGACAACATTTTAAAATTTGTTAATTTTCTTCAGGAGTATAAATTGGCATTTCACGAAATTCACAAACTTTCCAGAGTTTCTATCGTAACACCAGCATCTAGTGCGCGATGTGAACGTGCATTTTTGTGTTTACGTTGCATTAAAACTTACTTGCGGAACAGAACGGGCCATGAATGTCTTAGCGATCTCGCAGTCCTTGCTGTAGAGCAGGATCTCGTAAGGCGTTGGATATTGAGGATCTAATCGACAAATTTGATGCTGCCCATGGTAATCGACGTATAGCTTTATATTAGGAAACTCAACACACATTCCCAGGCAAGCAGTAATAGTAGTAATCATCATCATCATCATCATCATCATCACCATCCTTGCATATATTGGGCCTAGTGGCCCGTTACGGTCTCTTGCCAACGCTTGAACGGTCTGCCCAAGGATCTCTTGCCCACAGGATGGTAATTTAAAATTTGGCTTGGAATTCTAGAACGAGGCATTCTGATGACATGTGATCTCCAGTTCTGTCTGTATTTCTGTAGGTATTCCGTAATCAGTTCAATCTGCAGTTCTTTCATAATGTCAAAATAGTAATAATAATAATAATAATAATAATAATAATAATAATAATAATAATAATAATACATAGTAATGATAATAAACAGATGTATAGTATGCGCGCAACTGCATGAGAGAACATTTTGGATTTTTTATGTACCACATTTTTACAGCTCGCACCCCATTTTTACAGCTCGCACCCCATCCGCACCCCCTTTGCTCTGATCCTGGCGACGTCACTGGGTGCCGCATAAGTTGAGCAATCAGGTTACCTCTCCGATGTGCATGAGGAGTCTGTTGAGACCCCAGAGTTCTATAATGTGTACTGAATGACATTCATACCTGCGGAGTGACCAGCATCCAAAATAAATTTTTTTCATTGATTTTGTACGTTAATTTTCTCAACTTTAAAATTTTTCTTTTCTCTTGTCATAAATTGATCTGAAATTTAAAAACGCCTTGGATGGGCGCTTCGAGCTTTTGAAGACCTCAATGGAAATATAGCTAATTTAATTTTTTGTTTGAGTGTATAATAATTATTGTTATAATAGCTAGAAAAAATTATTATAACAGGTTCTGATTTACGTATACAATGAAATGATAATATACAGATTTTCCTGTGTTATAATTAGACATCGGATTTTTAGGCACTAAAAATTGCAGTTTTAGGCGCCTAAAATAAGCTCAAAATTTGTAAAATTAGGCTCTATTTTAATGAAAATAGGCATTTTAGGCACATCAAGGTATCATACTTATTTCTTTCACTGAAATTTTTAGTTATACATTAAAATACGCACAAAAAAGTATGTTTAAACATTAAAAAAGGATACTATATTATATTTATAAACAGAGCTGCACAAATTTAATATATTGAAACTAATGAAATAATGATTATTGATATCAAGATTACTCATTTTAAGTTATTGAAATTCAGTTCCATGCTCAGACTTTATTATAATTATCTGCACAGTACACCACCAGAATTTTTTCTAAATTCTCCACAGTTAACCTTTGCCTTTTGTCACTGAGAATAATTTTGAAAGCAGAAAAACTTCTTTCAACCGAAACTGATGTGAAAGGCGCAAATTTTAAATTAGGTACAATAGAAACATCAATACTTACTGGAACATTTACACTTTCCCCCGATATCACTCTTGATACTTTTTCCAACAATGAAAATCCTACATTCTTATTTAATACGTTGTCCCACTTATTTTTAACTTTTTTCCCAGTTTCGCCCAAAGCAGAATGTATGTTCACTTGAGCTTCCTTTACTATTGCTATTTGGCTACAAAGAGATTGTTTTTCACGTTCTAATTGTTCAATGCTTGCAGGTATGAAAGAAAAGTTTGATGTTATGTAGGCAATATCGTTTTTCACTCGTGAGTCATTCAGACAATCTTTCACTGCTTTCACACACGCTGCACTATCAGTTTCAGGTACCGTAATTTATCAATAACTGTGATCACTTCTTTAAAATACTTAGAATAATACACCACTGACTGAATCCAGGTTCCCCATCGTGTAACAACCGGCTGAGGTGGGAGTGGGATATCTGGAAAGTTCTCTCTGAATATTGAAATCCTGGATGGGGCTTTACAAAAACATTTTTTTGTGTTAGAAATAAACGAATTGACAAGAGGAAATTCATTCCGGATTGTTTCAGAAACCCTGTGAAGGCCATGTGCTAGACAGGTTACATGCGTGAGGTTAGGATAAAATGTTTTAAGAAGTGGAGCTGCAGCAACCATGTATGAGGCAGCATCAGTACAAAACAACAGAACTTTAGAATCGTCTATATTACCTGAGTATAAAGACTGTAGGCCTTTATTTACAAAATAAGCAATGGCTTGGCTATTCACTTTCGAAAGTTCCTTAACACATACGAGGTGTGGAATCGAAGGTCCATCAGGACTAAGTTTTCCTACTACCATATTTGCTATATACCTATTCATAGGATCTGAGGTTTCATCCACAGAGACCCATATGTAAGAATCACCTATATCCTCCCGAATGGAAGCTAAAGTTTCATTGTATATTCTGTCTAAGTAATTTTTTCTTAGGGTCGACTCAGATGGGATATTTTGTTTGCAGTATTTTTGTAAAAACTGTCTTAAAACCGGATTTTCAATTGCATTCCAGGGAATGTTAGCAGCAACAAACGCTCTGGTTAAATCAGCATAGAAATTGCTGCTGAGATTGGATGAAGTAGGCTGTGTTAGTAAAGTTTGTTGCAGTTGATTTTTCTGCTGAGCTTTAGCCTTATGAGCCGCTCCTTGCACATGCTGCTTTAGGTGGCACTTCTTTTCTTGCGAAATCTAAAAATGTAAAGTAAACTGAATTAAAATAAAATCCTAATTGTTGTATTGCCGTATTTCTATCACAAAGTTAGTGGGTTCGAACAATCAAAATTTTAATGACCTGCAAATACTTTAACTATCGGAATTTAAAAGGTTAAAGTGTAGTGGTCTTAAAAAGAATTATACCTCAGGATAGCTCAGTCAATGTATAAATATTATAGGCCTACTCATTAAAATTAATAGAATTGATATATTTCAACTATTGTTACATACCTGTTTGCTACAAATCTTGCAGAATATTATTTTTCCATCATAAGTGAATTCTGAATATTCTGTTAGCCATTGCCGGATCAATGTAGATTTTGCATTTATATTTTTCGGCATTATCGCGTTAAACTTCACAGGAAAACGTCCTACCGCTCAAAACTTCTCAACACAAATAAGGTGAGGGAAAGAGCAACTGTTAACGAGCATTCAAATGAACCGTTGTTATTGAGATTCAATTGGACAAAAATACAAAGTTCCACTTATTGTTGCATTTCCTGGTAGTGTTAACACTAGGAGGGCCATTCTTTTAAATATTTTGTAACGGTTTACCCTACTAATTCGCAGTTTTACGACTTTTCATAAATATTTCAAAAACACTCTTTCTCCAAAAATTGTGATTTTATGACACTCTGAAGGGCAGTACAGCTAATCGGTTTCAGACCGAAAACAGTCATTTTTATAGTATAGTATATCTCTGAATCGGTAGCAGCACATGTTGTGATTGTTGCCTGCTTCAAAACTAAGGTTGGTTCTTTGTCGGCATTTATGCCTCCAAACATGTTAAATTCGGTGAAATCTATTGCGAGTGTCGTGAGATTCAAAACATTTTGTTTCCTTTATCAATGGTTTCATGGCCGGTGTGAAGCAAACTTTCCACTTTTTAAATGCCTTAAATTTCGCAGTGAATGCATGTATAAATTATAAAAAGTAAGAGTAAAATGCGAAACTTTACAGTGAGTTAGGCATTTTTAGGCGAATATTAACAAATTAGGCTCTAATAACCGTTTTAGGGCATTTTAGGGCACTATAAAACTCTTTGAATACCTTTCAATTTCCATGAAACACAAATATTAATAATTATTTTTACTTTTCTCCTAAAGAAACAAAATAGGCATTTGCCCTAGAATCCGATGTCTGGTTATAATAGCTGGAAAAAAAATATAACAGATTGTGATTTACGTCTACAATGAAGTGATAATATACAGGTTCGACTGTATAATAATTGTTGTAGTAGCTGGGAAAAAACAGTGTAACAGATCGTGATTTATGCCTACAATGAAATGATAATATATAGGTTTGACTGTATAATAATTGTTATACTAGCTGGGAAAAATTAGTATAACAGATTGTGATTTACGTCTACAATGAAATGATAATGTACAGGTTTGACTGTATAATAATTGTTACAATAGCTGGAAAAAATTAATATAACAGATTGTGACTTACGTCTACAATGAAATGGTAATATACAGGTTTGACTGTATAATAATTGTTATACTAGCTGGGAAAAATTAGTATAACAGATTGTGATTTACGTCTACAATGAAACGATAATGTACAGGATTGACTGTATAATAATTGTTATAATAGCTGGGAAAAATTAATATAACAGATTGTGATTTACGTCTACAATGAAATGGTAATATACAGATTTGACTGTATAATAATTGTTATACTAGCTGGGAAAAATTAGTATAACAGATTGTGATTTACGTCTACATGAAATGATAATGTACAGGATTGACTGTATAATAATTGTTATAATAGCTGGGAAAAATTAATATAACAGATTGTGATTTGCGTCTACAATGAAATGATAATTTGCAGAGTGAACCGTAGGTACGATAATGTCATTAAGTTCAGAGGGTTATTCTTTGAGATATTTTAGACAAAAAAGTTCAGTACAATTTCGCTTCCTTTTCAGAAAAAAAATTGTTTTATATGAAACATTTCATAGCGTGTTTTGGGAAAGACATTGATTGAATTCTCAATATGCTCAGTCAGTTTAAGAGAGCAGTGTATTATGATAATAAATGGTCGAAATTTGACCCGAAAAAATGTAACTTTTCGTTCTGCAAAGGAATTTTTAAATGTCTTATTTGGTCAGATAAAATGTCTGCACATTTCAAGGACAAAACTAGAATTCTTTCAATAATTTATTATCATAATACACTCATCTCTTAAACTGGCTGAGCATATTGGGAATTCAATCAATGACTTTCCCAAAACACGCCATGAAATGTTTGATATGAAACAATTTTATCTCGAAAAGGAAGGAAAATCGAGCAAAATTGTATTTAATTTTTTTGTTTGAAATATCTCAAAGAATAACTCCCTGACATTACTTATGGTTCACTCTATATAATCACAAAATTTCTTAATAAACATGTTCGGGTACTCAAACATCTCAATTGTCCATTTACGTAATTTTCCAACGAGTACAGCAAACAATGAGGATTAGCCTAATAAATATTTGGTAGTATCTTATGGAAGATATTGTCATTTGTGATTATGACTTAAGTCCTTAATGACAACAATGAAGTAATTATATACAGGATGTTTAAAAAATACGGGGCATAATTTCAGGTATGTATTTCCCACATGTAGACAATCGAAATAGTTCATTACAACATGTGTCCGGAAATGCTTTATTTCCGAGTTATGGCCTTCACAACATTGAAATTCACCGGAACGTCGTTGCCGTCAAAGGAGACATTAAGAGGGCACTCTGACAGTTCATTCCGAGGCGAAGGTTACATTCAGTGTTGTGTAGGCGTTAGACTGTGCGACATGTATTCAAATGAAGAGCTGGCAGAGATACACTTCATGTACGGTAAGGCGGACGGCAATGCTGCGCTGGCTCGTCGTTTGTACCAGGAGAGGTACCCACAGCGACAATGTCCAGATCGGAAGACATTTGTACGTCTACATTACCGTCTGTGCGAGTGTGGAAAATTTAACTCTCCTGGTTTGGGAAGGGGACGACCAAGATCTACAACTCCAGAAGTACAGGAGGAGATTCTGGAGGCTGTGAACATGACTCCTTCTATAAGCACACGAAGGGTAGCGTTGCAAGTCAATGTTCCTCATACGACTGTCTGGAGACTGTTGAAAGAGTACATATCAATTGTATCCTTATCATTTGCAACGTGTACAGGCCCTGTCACCAGCAGAATACCCTGCACGAGTTACTGTAGGTTCTGTCAGTGGTTCTTGCAGCAGTGTGGTGTAAATCCGAACTTTCCTGCCTTAGTATTATTTACAGATGAAGCATAGTTCACACGAGATGGCATAACAAATTTCTACAATCAGCATGTATGGGCATATGAAAACCCACGTGCAACTGTTCCATCTCATCACCAGGTGCGGTTCTCCCTCAACATGTGGGCCGGTATCATTGGTGATCGATTAGTTGGACCCCATGTACTTGTAAACAGACTTACGGCGCAGGCGTACACAAACTTCCTGGAAAACACCATACCTCATGTTTTAGAAGACACTCCACTGATCAATCGTCAACACATTCACTTCTTGCATGATGGCGCTCCTGCACACTTCAGTCGTACGGCTCGCCGGTACTTGGATCGAAGGTTTCCTGATCGATGGATAGGTAGAGGTGCCCAATTGCTTGGCCTCCACGCTCACCTGATCTGAACCCTCTCGATTTCTACTTGTGGGGCCATTTAAAATCATTGGTTTATTCGTCTCCGGTGCCTGATTTGGAATCCCTTCGGAATCGAATTGTGGCATGTTCTGAGGACAAACGCAATACTCCTGGAGTTTGGGATCGTGTTCGCAGGTCAATGAGACATCGATGTGAGGTCTGTATTCAAGCAGGAGGTGGACATTTTGAATATCTTCTGTAATGACAACGACCTGCGGAAAGAAAAACGTTCCGGTGAATTTCAATGTTGTGAAGGCCATAACTCGAAAATGAAGCATTTCCGGACACATGTTGTAATGAACTATTTTGATTTTCTACATGTGGGAAATACATACCTGAAATTATGCCCCGTATTTTTGAAACATCCTGTATAACCACAAGATTTCTTGTAAAAAAAATTAGGGATTCATTAAAGACACAAATGCCCATCTATGTAACTTCTCCAATATGCCCAATGAGAGTTACAAATTTTACAAAAAATGGTTTTTCAGTTTTTCACTTCCTAACGCACATAAAACATTTCCTCTCCTTTTCGCTGAAAAAATTCTTACCCAGACTCTGATAATGCATTTATTTGATTATTACGATGTTCTATTCGATGTAACTTCAAAATTAGCCATAAAGTTACAGCGGGCCCATAATATGTCCATTATATTTATATTCAACATTCGGAAGTATGACCATATTCACCGTACTTGGAACAGCTGTCGTGGCGCTCGACTTGAGAACCGCAGAAAACTACACTCGCTCTGGCTGCTGTATCAAATCTTGCACACCTCTTGTCCGACTTTCCTGTCATGTCGGTTTTGGAATCTCTCATCTCTTCACAGCTTTGGCACGCGGTCTCAACAACAAACTATTAAGGCTGGTTCACAATAAACCGGGAACGGAAACGACAACGAGAACGAAATAATGTCAAAATAAATATATTTCCGTTCTCGTTGTCGTTTCCGCTCCCGGTTTATTGTGAACCAGCCATTATTCTTATACCTAAGCAAAGAACATGCAGATATTCTCAGTATTTCACAATCTTCACCTCTCGATCTTTCTGCCGATATTAGAACATGTTGGACGCTATCGTCTTTCAAAATTAAAAAATACAGTAACTATCTAATTCAATAGGTATAGTAAATTACTTTCGTGCGTAAATATAATATTCGTAAGCAATATTTAACAATGTAGGGCATGTAGCACGTATGGGCGAATCAGAAATACATATAGATTGTTAGTTGGGAGACCGGAGGGAAAAAGATCCTTGGGGAGGCCGAGGCGTAGATAGGAGAATAATTTTACAACGGATTTGAGGGACTGAATTAATCTTGCTCAGGATAGGGACCGATGGCAGTCTTATGTGAGGGCGGCAATAAACTTCTGAGTTCTCTAAAATCAGTAAATAAGTAAGTAAGTGAGTGAGTAAGTAAGTGTATTTCTAGAACGAATGAACTAAGGGGAAATGGGAGGAGAAACAATTAAAAGGTACGCGATGACATGCCCTTGTAAGGTGCGAGAAATTTGGGGCTTAGAGAAAACTTTTATGTAAGCTCCAACCTTGTTCGCCACTTGTCCCACTCCATTTTTCACTGTTCCGTTCAAGGAACACAGAGAATTCTGAAGGTACCCAATGGCATGCCCTTGTAAGGTGCGAGAAATTTGGGGCTTAGAGAAAACTTTTATGTAAGCTCCAACCTTGTTCGCCACTTGTCCCACTCCATTTTTCACTGTTCCGTTCAAGGAACACAGAGAATTCTGAAGGTACCCAATGGCATGCCCTTGTAAGGTGCGAGAAATTTGGGGCTTAGAGAAAACTTTTATGTAAGCTCCAACCTTGTTCGCCACTTGTCCCACTCCATTTTTCACTGTTCCGTTCAAGGAACACAGAGAATTCTGAAGGGTAATTACGAAAATGGACGTTAACGTAATAACTACTATGTAAGGGGAAGGAAAATCGCAAGCATATCTAATTCATTCTTTTATTATTTCACTGTATTCCTTCCCGACTTTCTTTCTTTCTATCTTGAATATACTTAGTGCAAACATGAATTGGCGACGATGCAGAATACTAAGATCCGTTATCTTTCATCGACTTTATGTAACCGTGACATGCATGTTGAATTATCAGCAAGATTGCTTTGCCTTTCTGTGTTACTACAATCTGATAACATTACACAAAAAGAGACATGACGGGAGACAATGAAACGTGACAATACATTTCTATATGTAGGCTATAGTGTCTTAGCATTTTGAACTTCTTCAGATCCTGTGGAATTTATGACGGATAAAGCTGTTGGGTTTTCTACACATAGGTCTACATTAATTTCATTTGCCATTCTCATTACACCATCCTCTACAATTTCCTCATTACTTTATTACAGTCTCATTGCCTCTAAACTACTTATCTAATCAATAATCTCGTTGCATCGCCGTCAGCACCAAGTCTGGACATTTCCATATTTAGTGACTCCATCAAACGATTGCCTCAGAAATCCCTTCGAAAAACGAAAATGGTGATGCTTCAAAAGACCTTTCTCAACATAGACGTATTTTATAGAGATCATTAATAGAGAAGACATTACCCTACACATCTGTGAAGGTTGCGTTAATAAGAATTTACTAAATTACACAATATTGTTTTGTGATATTAAAACAAAGAATGTGACAAAATATATAAATTTTTATGGTCTATGCTCTCTTTTGTTGTCCTAGAAAAAAATCATAATGTCCATCATTAAATTTAAATAATTAATGTTACTCAAAAATGAATATTCTTTGGCATTTTACTCGTATTGTAACAAAATATCTATGTACAGTACAATGATATTGATCCAATAGATAAAGTAATCAATATCAGTAGTAGTGTAGTTTATTTTATTACGAAAAAAATTATAGTTTGTTTAACGACGCTCGCAACTGCTGAGGTTATATCAACGTCGCCGGTGCGCCGGAATTTTGTCCCACAGGAGTTCTTTTACATGCCAGTAAGTCTACTGACATGAGCCTGACGCATTTAAGCACATTTAAATGCCATCGACCTGAACCGGGATCGAACCCGCAACCTCAAGCACAGAAGGCCAGCACTATACCGACTGTGCTACCTAGGCCGACTTTTATCACGAGGTTATGACAATAGTGAGGACATCAGAGTGCTGCAGAACAGCACTTACAACCGGTTTATATTCGACCGGTTGCAAATCAACCGACGAGGTTGGACATTCGTTCGGATATCCGGTCTTGAAGCGGCTAGACAGAACCACAAATATAGAGGACAGAATACGAAGCGCATTTCACCATACAGGAACTCTGATGACATTTTGTAACTGTATAAGTGGAGTAATTGAAGGAAACTTACTTTTCCTATGTAAAAAGGGGGTTAGCTTGAAATTCTTAGGAAAATAATTTGGGACTAAGAGGGATGAAGTTACAGGAGAATGGAGATAGTTACACAACGCAGATGCACGTATTGTATTCTTCACCTGACATAATTAGGAACATTAAATCCAGACGTTTGAAATGGGCACGGCAAGTAGCACGTATGTGCGAATCTAGAAATGCATATAGAGTGTTAGTTGGGAGGCCAGAGGGAAAAAGACCTTTCAGAGGGCCGAGACGTATATGGGAGGATAATATTAAAATGGATTTGAGGGAAGTGGGATATGATTATAGAGACTGGATTAATCTTGCACAGAATAGGGACCGATGGCGGGCTTATATGAGAGCAGCAATGAATCCGCGAGTTCCTTAAATGCCATAAGTAAGTAAGTTAGCTTGAAATAGGATTATAATTGATTGGACCCTTTGGTACATTTGTATTCATAACTAGAATATAAATCAACAAAGGAAATAAGCGTAATGCATAGATGAAACATGACGTGTAAACAAGAATAAAATAAATTACATTTACCTACAAAAGAGAAGAGCAAATATGTACACACTTACTATTGTAACGTTCATTCTTTAAACTCAAAACACATAGGCTACCTCTAAAAGAGTAGTTGTTAATATAGCCTATGTCTTTTAATTATTATAAGTGGATGTATTATTATTTCTCTAATAAATCGTTTTTAGGGAGATAACAAGTTATTAACAAAAATAAAAGCACTCCCAATTCTAATGATTGTAGTTTCATGATGCGTGCTTCAATCAATGAGAAGAAAGGAGGACATATCATTTGAAAGGTACATGATGATAATCGCGTTCTTGCAACTATTCTTGGGACTCCTGGATGACTCAATATTATCTGTCTTTCATGATCCAGAGCCGTCCAAGCGAGTGAGACTCGGACATTCGTTAAACCGAACATTGGACTACTCCGCGAGACAGAAGAGCTTCGCATATTGTTTATAGCGCCAGGCGTTCTGTCTGTTCTATGATAAAGGAAAATATTTTAAAAACAAGTAGCTTGTTTGTAAATATAAAGTTTGATATTTTATTATTACAAATGTTACGCAGTTAACTGAGAGGACCATTGTTTAACTTAATAGTCAAGTTACTAGAGCTACATATTCGTACATTCTTCCAACTTTCTTTTGCTAGTTCAGAAAATATTTCGATCCCTTTGTCGTCCACACAGCTCTAAACAGAAATAAATTTCCCAGTATTGCTTTACTGGCAAAGTAAGAGATCGCTTACTTATCTACTCTGCATTCTTTGACTGAATAGTTCTGGAGCTGTATGAGTTAGGTGGCTGGCTGGCTGGCTTCACGAGGGCTGGACCCGTGCACTTAGGCACTCTTTGGCCCATTGTGCGTGCTATACAGAGTGATTCACGAGAATTTACCGCCACTTACGGAGCTTATTTCCGAAGACATTCTGAGCAAAAAAAAAAAAAAAAAAAAAAAAAAAAAAAACATTGCTATAAACATGTGTTCTAATCTCAATATTTTCAGAGTTACACTAATTTGAAATTGTTAGTAAAATGCCTTTTTTCTTTAGTTTTAAGAGTAAAAGAATATTACAAATAGAGAATGAACTATTCAGAAGTATCATTTCTTTAATTGACTAGTATTGTGAAGCTAAAAATAGTTGTTAATTGCTTTGTAAAGATTTCGTTTTTTCAATTTTTAACTAAAAATTACATTACTCTTACGCATTTATCACAGCAATTGTTACAAATTATAGTCTATGACTGTAGGAATTTGATTCTTTAGAGTTTAATTATGCATCCTAATGTACAGTCTCAAAGAGTTTACAAGAGTGGCGTGATTTGTAACAATTGTTGTGATAAATGTGTAAGAAAAATGTAATTTTGTAGTTAAAAAAAATTCTGTACCAAGCAGCTATGGACTGATCTTTATCGTGATCCTTCTTTTGGTCATTGTCATTGTCCTTGTAGTGGTCTTTATCGTGATTATTGTTATTGTCCTTGTAGTGATCCTTATCGTTATCCTTATTGTGACCATTGTCATTGTCCTTGTAGTGGCCCATGTTATAATTATCATGGTCAATGGCAGTGTCCTTGTAATGGTCCTTACCATGGTCATTGTTCATGTAATGCTCCTTATATTGGTCATTGTCATTGTCCTTGCAGTTGTCCTTATCGTGATCCTTATCATGGTCAGTTATTGACCTCGTAGTGGTCGTATCGTAATCCTTATCGAGGTCAGTCATTGTCCTTGTAGTGGTCCTTATCGAGATTCCTATCGTTGTCATTGCCATTGTCCTTGTAATGATCCTTATCGTGATCATTTCGTGATAATTTTCATTATCCTTGTATTGGTTAATGTCATGATCCTTATCGTGGTCAATGTTATTGTCCTTGTCGTGGTCTTTATCGTGATCTTTGTGGTTGTTGTCGTGGCACATATCGTGATTCCTATCGTGGTCTATTTCATTGTTCTTGTCCTGCCATGGTCGTTGTCTTTGTCAAGGTACTTATCATGGTGCTTTCGAGGTCCTTGCGATCCTTATCGTAGTCCATGTCGTAGTCATTATGTAATCCTTGTAGTGGTGCTTGTTGTTGTCCATGTCTAACCCTTATCGTGGTCCTTGTCTTTGTCTTTTTTGTGGTCCTTATCCTCTTAATGGTCCTTGTTTGTCTTTGTTATGTTCCTTATCGTGATCTTGTCGTCTTTGTCATGATCCTTATCATGGTCCTGTTCATTGTAATGGTCCTTATCGTTCTTCTTGTCTTTTTCACGGTCCTTATCGTGGTATTTGTTGTCTTTGTTATGGCCTTTTTTCGTGATATTTGTTGTATTTGTCATGGTCCTTATCGTAGTCTTGCTTGTTATCGTGGTCCTTGTGATCCATACCATGGTCCATATCGTGTACCTTATCGTAATCCTTGTAGTCCACGTCTTGATCCTTATCGTGGTCCTTATTGTAATCCTTATTGTTGCGCTTGTCGTAGTCCATGTCGTGATTCTTGTCGTTGTCCTTGTTTTCGTCTTTGTCCTTGTCGTAGTCCTTATAATTGTAGTTGTTGTCTTCGTCATGCTTCTTGTCGTGGTTCTTGTTCTCTTTCTCAAAGTCAGTATCATGGTCCTGGTTCTTGTCGTGATCATTATTGTGTCCTTATACTCGTATTTGTCCTTTTTGTGGTCCTTGTTATCTTCCTTGTGGTCTTTGTCATTGCTCTATATTTATCATTTTATAACAACATTGTTTTTTTCCCCTACGAATAGTGACTATTTGCTACACGGTTCCTTCCATACTTTCATAAAAGATAAAAGATAATGGGACGTAATCAGGGATCTGTACCAGATATGGACAGATAACTAATAACATTTTGACTGATGTGTATTTTGGAATAGGGTGAAATTACGCATGCATTGCCAGATATCTTCCTGCATGGTTACGTCGATAACGTGCGAACCGCGCTATAAAACTTGGACCTTCGCATCACCAAGAGTCGTCTCATTCCTTTTTTGGGGAACTGTAGACTACGTAGCTCTCCTATATACTGCTACTCTCAATTGTGACGTGAAGGCTATTGACGACGAAATCGTAGCAATGATCTATTTATTTTACATGCTTAAAAGAAGAAAAGAGTCCACACCTGTGGAGTAATGGTCAGCGCGTCTGGCCGCGAAACTAAGTGGCCAGGTTCGAATCCTGGTCGGGGCAAGTTACCTGGTTGAGGTTTTTTTTCCGGGGTTTACCCTCATCCAAATACGAGAAAATGCTGGGTAACTTTCTGTGCTGGACCCTGGACTCATTTCACCGGCATTATCACCTTCATTTCATTCAGACGCTAAATAACCTGAGATGTTGATGCAGCGTCGTAAAATAACCCAATAAAATAAAAAAAAAAGAAGAAACGCTCGTAAATAGAAGTTGTCCTATTCATCCTCTGAATAAAAAAATTAACCTACTGGTTCCATAAATGCATTAATCTCTTTGGCTACTTCTTCCCTCAGTTCATTTAATAAGTCCTTCTTATGCGTTTCTTTTTCAATGTTTAAATAAAAAGAGGGGGACCTGCATGAACACAAAGAACAACTTCATCTGCGTCTACATCTATTTCAAATTCAAATTAAATACAATGTAAGAAAAAAATTATGCCACTGAATATAACCCACACTGGACAGGGCAAATCAGGTGGGTAGCAGATTTCATGCAAGCATAGAATGAAATGTCCGAGCGTGTCCACCAGCGGACGAAACTTGACCTGACATCACCGTTTTGCTGGAGACCGTCCGGGACGTCCGCTGTTGATCGGGACATGTCCGAAGCAGTATGCTGCAGCCTCATAAGAATGCGTATAATCACTGTCTCATCCGACGGTCCAGTCGACCTGGTTGGCGAGTTGGTATAGCGCTGGCCTTCTATGCCCAAGGTTGCGGGTTCGATCCCGGGCCAGGTCGATGGCATTTAAGTGTGCTTAAATGCGACAGGCTCATGTCAGTAGATTTACTGGCATGTAAAAGAACTCCTGCGGGACAAAATTCCGGCACATCCGGCGACGCTGATATAACCTCTGCAGTTGCGAGCGTCGTTAAATAAATCATAACATTTTCCGACGGTCCTAGACAAAACTGTGCTGTCCGATGCAGTATGATACCGGCCTTACAGTGCTTATTTTTATGGATAATTAATTTCCTATTCTCAATTTATTACAATTTTTAACTTTGTTGAGTATGAATCTGTAGTGGCCCTTCAACGGATTTTACAAATTTAACATAGGCAATATTGCTAATATTTGTTTAATATCTGCTTTCAGCTTCATTCATAGTTGATATTATTATTATTATTATTATTATTATTATTATTATCATTATTATTAACATCATCATCATCAACATTAGAGGCACAGAGATACATATCGAGCGGGACAAAGGACATCCCTAAGCACTTAAAACCGAAAGAAGTTTTGTGCACCCATTATGGAGTTGCTTGCGGACTGTGCTTCCCATCTCAGCTGGTCTCATTATCTTCCATACTACACATTACTCTCTAGCCTTTAAATATTTATACAGTATCTCTGGTTGATATAGCTAGCTTAATTACTTAGTCAGTTGTCATATCACCACCATCCAAGCAAAAATCTGGGGACTTCGGTACCTCTTATACAGATCTATGAGTTACTGCCATCTACCAGACTTCGGACAAACCGCGAGGAACACCTATTACGGCAGATGGCCGATTCGGCGTCACGCAAACAGAAGAGATGTTCTGATAAATCCTCATAATTAGACAGTGGATGCGGGATGACTTAAGGAAAAGTGAAGTTGTTTGGTATCAGAGTATATGGCACGTAACGCGCCGTCCGTCTTTTGTGTACCTGGAGAGTACAGCAGCGTACATAACGAAGGAACCCCCGTCCGTTTATATAGTAACATTACAACGCAATGTGTGCAGTTGTGTTATCCTGCTCAAGTATTTAGTACGCGTTGAATAGTGTTGTGCTGATCCATTCATAATGGCAAAACGTTAAATTCGCTCAGAGATACGAAATGCAATTAAAAAGTATGAGAGTGACATTTTATGTATTAACGAAGACAATATCGTGTGTAATGTATGTAAAATTGAAATAAAACCAGAACAACTCAGGCTATAGAGAAACGTTGCAACAGTACATCGCATCAGGAAATGCGTTGAAATGAAATCTGAGGAACCATCTACATCATCATCATCATCATCATCATCATCATTTAGTGGTGCGGGTCTAACGACACGTGCAACATGATACCCATACAAATATTCCTCTAAAGAAATTGAGTGATCCCCATTTAGAGGTTTTCTTCAGAAATTCTCTCGATACAAAAACTGTTTAAGCGATAGGCGAAGACGATTCAGCTTCGACAACTTACGAGAGTATATCGTCGTTTACTACAACGCTGGTAATTGCATTAATGATGACGAGGACTGAACCTTGCAAGGTATGTACTATAGTACGTTATTTTTCTTTTCCTTCTGACTGTACGGAGATACAGTAGCATGTTGATGTCGTATGTTTACGTTTAAAACCTGTTGAGCCAATGGTCTGAATGAAAAAATGTAATATATAGTAAATGTGCACCTACATTCAACGATAAGTCATCCCGCATCCACTGTCTACTCATAATCTTGAGCTTGTCCGCCACAAATACAACTCCACCGAGATTTGAACTCAGATTCGCTGTCGTCGTAAACCAGCCTTCTGCCAACTAAGCTACCAAAAATTATTAATTTATTACTATTATTTTTATTACTTTAATAGTAGTCTAATTGAAATTCATCCTTGAAGAATATAACATGTAATATAGTCCTATTAAAGACGTGAATTATCAAAATATGAGAAATGCATTTTTCATGCTGACTGTGTTCTTAAAATCATGGCGAGATATGTAATGTTTTCATATCTTACTATGAATGTTGAGAAACCCTTTAAGCTACAGTGCTGAACTCTGTCTTACGTTAAGTTACATTAAGTTCGGCTGTTGAAAATGGACCCTTGTTACGGACGTCTGGCTGCACTCTTGTTTTTCAGCTGACGCATTTCCCCTCCCTGTTTGAAAACACCTAGAACGAGACTCGAACTATAAAACTCAGCCATAAAACTAGTATTACGGCCTTTAACATGTCCCCCCAAGCGAACCTTATTTTAGAATGTCTTACTGTGACATCATAATAATGGCGAAGTCTGAGGTTTCTTCAATTCCTTTAATTAATAATAAGGAAAAACATTTAAAGGCGTTCCTCGAATTCTTACAGAGCATGCGACAGGAAGTGTTCGTAAAAAGAATTCAAACTCAAGTTCTTCTAGTGTAATAGTATTGCACGAGGGAAAAATGTGGGTGTGAAAACAAGGAAAAAATCGTGAACCAAGATTCCGTTGGTTCATGTAGCCAAGGAAACACGTTCTTGAAAATCCTAATTTACTTCTTACAGAATTCGTTACTGCAACTAAACAAGGTAATACATACGTATAACTGTTTAATTTAACAGGAAGCTGTAAGAATTTCTGAAGCACAAAATGGGGCACTTACCAACACTAAAGCTCCGCGAAAAACTCACTCTATTAATCGTACAACATTCAGTAGCGGAAATAGAAATTCAGTTCTTTAATTTTAAAACAATTTAAACACAACGTAGACATTAACTGTTAGATTTAACAGAGGCCTATATTCGGAACAGAAGAAGATATCAGATGGTAGACGAAATTAAGATATATGGATCACATGGGGAGACAAATAGGAAAGCAGAAAATAGGAAAGATTGAAGAATACTGGGTTTGTAGTGAAAGACCTGCCATTTAGAAGAACACTATGTATGTATGTATGTAAAAATAAATTATGGTTTATTTAACGACGCTCGCAACTGCCGAGGTTATATCAGTGTCGCCGGTGTGCCGGAATTTTGTACCGTAGGACGCATATCTTTCTAGCGCTGCAGATCAACATAGCCTGGAATTTAACAGGAAAGCGTTCAATTCAGCGCGTACTCCAATAAAATTTAAGACATAGAGGCATGTTCATTTTCTGGTCTCAAAGGGTGCTATTCATAGACATTTCGCTAGCCCCCGCTACGAGAGTGCTAGACAGGATTCATATCATAGGCTATCATATCGCTGACACTGGTTTATGAATACGAAAAACGTTAGCTCGCTGATCATCCACCGAAAGCCCGCGCTAAGAATGTCTATGAATACGGCCCTAGAAGTCTAGAAGTGTTCCTCGTTCCGCGTGGTAATCATTATTATAAGCGAAGCGCCTGAAAGTTACAACCAACAGATTTAAGTGATTTAACACGTGACAAAAAATGTGTGACAGTTGGATAATGATGATAAGTAAGGGAATAGGTGAAGCCGCGTCTGTCTTATGGCATGAAGAATTTAGACTTGCGATGGCGACGAGTTGGAACGTGGGAGAAAGTTGAATCTGAATTGTTAACGGTGGATTAAAAAATCACAGGAAAAAAGGAGAATGGTCATTAACCCCAATGGTACTCTCAGATGTAAGAAGTCGTTTGTATACAAACTGCGAAAATAGGTTTCAATATTTTCATGGACATAAATATTTTCAACATGTTTCATATAAAAAGAAAGCGAAGTACAGTATTTTTTCAACTTGTCTGTGAACAAGTTTTCTCGTAAATATTGTATAATTCCGTTCCTTTACCTGTTGCGAATGATATTGTTGTTTAGTCAACTGTCCGAAGACAAGTCTGAACCTCGTAAGTGACACCAATAAGGCAACACTTATGAGGCAACTAAATCTTGTAGGGTGGTCAGTTCCTTTCCCCTGCGAATGATATTACCTTTTTAAATTCATTTTCTTCAACTATTACTCCAAGGATACAAGTAGGCCTATGTTAATGAATTTATTTAATATGTTTCCAAGTAAGAAAAAAATAAGTTTCTTTTTTGGGTCACACAAAAGCATTATTTTTAGTCTCTTAATAATTTTACTTCATTTATAGATTGCACGTTTTAAATAGATACACGTGAGTTAATTTTTCACAACATCACGTAGAACGTGTTTATCGCATCCCTAGAATAATACTATCGTAACCCTAAAAAATTGAATTTTGAGTTACAGGCAGTTTTGTAATCTTTATTTAAACCTATATCAAACAGTACAACTGTAGTACCGGTATCTCTAACAATAAGTTCAAGTGCAAAGTCTACAGGACTCTTACTAATGTTATGTATGTATTTATTTACACTGCAAGTGGGCAAGCACCTGATGGCAGTGGTACAAACAATATAAACAATACAATAAAATTACAATACACAATACAATTATACAATACACGATACAATTAAATACACAATACAATTATGTACACAATGCAATTAGAATACACAATACAATTATACACAATAATTACAATTAATAATAATAATAATAATAATAATAATAATAATAATAATAAATAAAATAACCTAATTAATAAGTGAACCTAATATGTATAGGCCCTACATAAGTTTCACACTGGCACTGATAATAATCTTTCACTTTACTCTCATCTCACTCACTGTACTGGCACTATGACACATTTCACTGACACTTTAGAACACATTTCACTTACACTATATAACATATTTCACTGACACTATAGAACACATTTCATTGATACTATAAATTATCACTGATAGAAACTATTCACTGCACTGTAAAACCATAACTTCACTGACTCACCGCTTCACTGATACAACAGTTCAAATAGGACAAACAATTACATCCTTATTTATACTTATAAACAGAACTACATTTAAACTAAACATTTCTAGTCTAAGACCCTCTTACAAGCTATTTTTAAATAATTTACAATTCAAACCAAGGGAGTAACACGTCAGGCTAAATAAATACATGTCACCTTAAAAAATAAATGTCACCTTAATTTTAATTACACTTTATACACAACTTTTTAAGTTATTCTTGAATCTCCTTAAAGAAGGATAGCCCTCAAAGACCGCTGCAGGTAGGTCAAATACTTGGTAATTCTGAGTTTTCATGTGACTTTGAAATGTTTATCTTGCATTTACTCAAAACTAACTTTTGGTAGTTACGACAGTATTATTTTAAGGGTGCGATATGTAATGAAATAATTTCCAACATTTTTCCATTTACAAAAGTATGATTTTGAAAGTGATGTGAATGCTAAAATATATTAGTGGTAGCCAGTGGCGTAGCATGAAATTTTGAGCAGGGGAAGCTAACTCAAGTTGTCTTCATGCAATATGAGAAAACGTATTACAAAAATATAGTCTTAAAATAAATAGTAATCAATTTCAAGTCAGCAGTCGAAGATTGGTTGGAACATCGTAAGTAACACCAATAAGGCATGACCTCAAATGATACGTAGTAAAATATGATTTCACGGTTTACACATATCTCTTAACAAATAGACACGTATACGTGTAACATTAGCTCACTCCCTGTCATACTTAGGGAAATCACAATATTAGTATCATTACGTAAGTATGCGTCTGTCTTTTGGTTGTGTCCTTCATTGACAACAAGGGAGTCGGTCATTAGTTTTTTAAATCACACTTTTGTTCGTAAGTCAGTCTTGATAATACAATTGTCCTAAAAAATTCAAGTAAATTAGTGTCAGCAACTCTTATTTCACTCATTATTTATTATATCAGCCACAATGCACACTAACACTTCAACTGAACACAACTGACGAAAAGGGATAACTCGGAAACTACTTATTTTAAATGTTAAAGCTAGCTTCTTGCTAGCCTTGCGACTAGGTTAGTTTAGTTAGAAAAGGATGGAAAATCTGCGGGGTAGATTAAACAGAAGAAACCAGTCTGCTTGGAAGCTGGTGTGTGCAGGCTTCTTGTTTACTGCTGCATCACAAATCATCCTGAGCTGCCGCATCACAATATTTAACGCGTAAATATAAATTCTATTAAAATTAATAAATAATTTTCTCCATAAACTGCAGGTTTATTATGAAATTATTATTAACTGGGGAAGCTAAGCTTTTTAGCTTACATTGACGCTACGCCACTGGTGGTAGCTGGATTTCGTGTCGTTAGTCAAGAAAAACTTGATGAAATATCTAGGAACTGCTTTCGAACATAGTCCTCGAAAGTCTCCGAGATATGCACCACAGAAGAAAGAAACCCAAACAGGTAATGAATTTAAGCGGAGTTCGAATCCATGGCCCAGCGAAGTCTTGTAAACACAAGTCCAATACGTTACCACTGAGCTATAACAGCAGTCCAAAATATGTTGAACACGACATTATTAATAGCCTACTTATTATTGTTATTGTGTGTTTTATATGTCTGGACGACGGGTCAAATGATATGGAATACTCCGGCAGTGTGAGTGAGACTGTAAAAGAAACAGTTCTGAAACAATATCATCGTGGACAATTAAACAAAAGTTTAAAAATAGTGAGTAAAATGTTTAACATGATATAATGTGAAAGATTGTAGCTTATGATGGTACCCGAGCTGCAGACTACTATCACAGTCTAGTATATACAGTCACGAAGCTCAATACATAGTAAATATGCATCCATAGATAGTTGCTAACCACTAGGATCGCTACTATCGCCTCATTACAGACAATGCGAAATAGTATCTGCACAGTCTATTGTTCCTAGTACCCTCACAACTCAAGCTTCGTGACTGTGCTGCTATCAAATCAGAATGAAGTAGCAATACTAAGATTGTAACGTTATCGTGCTTTACGACACAATTAAGATGTCCAGTTAAATATGGAAAACTGTACGGGGCTTGTGCATCTCGTGCTGCGAGTTCCGTTGCCTGCATTAAATTAATCCATATGGCGTGACACCGCACTGGTTCAACGGCACTGAAATGCTGATCCTAGCAACTTCCGTGTTCCAATATAATGAATGCACTTGCAGCCTGCGAAGAATCAAGAGCCTTGATGCAGATTCGGTGTAGAGCGCACTGGACACGATTCCCGCACGTTTTTGCCAATGTTTATTTTCGTAATCATAATTAGAATTCGTGGTTTTTAGCATTTATAATTTTAAAATTTAACATTCTGAGTTGTAATTTTAGCACTATGTAGCGTCTATGATTTCAGAAATATAGCATACCTAGGCCTACATATACATAAGTCTACATAGTGTTATGCCAAATGATACGTCTTTCACTGCAAACCCAGAATTCTCCAATCTTTCCTATTTTCTGCCTTCCTCTTAGTCTCCGCATATGATCCATATATCTTAATGTCATCTATCATCTGATATCTTCTTCTGCCGCGAACTCTTTCTCCCGTTCACCATTCCTTCCAGTGCATTCTTCAGTAGGCAGTTTCTTCTCAGTCATTGATCAAATCAAGTCCTTTTTCTCTTCCTAATTAGTTTCAGCATCATTCTTTCTTCACCTACTTTTTCCAACACAGTTTCATTTCTTATTCTGTTTGTCCGTTTCACACGCTCCATCCTTCTCCATATCCACATTTCAAATGCTACTAGTCGTTTCTCTTCACTTCGTAGTAACGTCCATGTTTCTGCTCATAGCATAATTATAGTAGCCTATTAACAGAATATAGCTAGTAAATCAAGGATAATAAGTTACGAAACAATCCTCTCTACAAATTCATCTGGTGTAACACTATAAAAAAGGGGAAATATTTCATAGCTAGGAGTGATTTTCGATCAACCACACTATTTTTCCTTGCAATTACTGTGTTAGAGCTTGCCTGTTTATCTTGTTCGTAACTATGTGTAAATGAAGTTTTGCTAGACACTTTTGCATGCAAGACTTACACTGTAATACAATCTCAGCCTTAACAAACTTATCCAGCATATCGTTTATTAGTGACGGAAACCATCCATTTCAAATCCACATGTAATATTAAAAGATAATCCCATAATATGTGTATATGGATAAGACTATTCTTCTAGCATAAATTAATTTTTTTTTTACTAATATAGGGCACAAACTTGATTTAAAATTTCAGCAAAGGAAGTACGAGTATGTTCCTATGTCTACACACACTCAGCACTGTTCGATAACTGCTATTAAAAGAACTCTAGTTAACGCAGAAATTAAAAGCTAGTTTCTTCTTCAGAAATCCACAAATTTATTAATATCATTCTTTTTTACAATTTCTTATTTATTTCGCAAAAAATCAAAATCATATCGTATTTTCAGACACTTTTCGCATTTTCTTGCAAATTCAAAACTACTAAATTACCAATCTTGAACTCGTGAAAGAAAGAAAATCCTAAAGGTCATACTGTTTGTATTGAAGACATTTAGCTAACTCTAATCATAACATAAGATGGGAACAGTTCTCCTGAAATGGAGCCTACAAGACGCTAACAAATAAAATTTCTCAGATCTTCAGCCCTGGCTGTTGGAGAAATAGGGATATCAAAGCCACTCTTTTGCGTAGAGATATTGGAAGTGTAATTCTTATGGTCCATTAATAAAAAATTATGTTATTCCTGTCGAAAAGGTTAGTTTAACCGATAAGATTGATTTCGTCTATTGTATGAATTAAATGTTTTCATTATTAGTGAAGAGCAACAAAAGCTTCCATTTAGCCGTAGCAACAATCGAATCGGTTGCTTTACAGTGCCACACACCTTTGATTGAAATTCTGGATGATATGTGTATATATCAGGCAGTAGGTCTACATCTCACGATACGTCAGAAGAAGAACAATTGTTTGAAGTCTGATTAGTGGAATATGTAGCTGATCGGCAATGTATGTAATGGAGGGGGAAAGGAATCACCCACCGCATTATCTCCTAGCCTGGTTTCCCCATAAATGGTGCCATGTTGGTATAAGTTGGGGTTCAGACCTGTCTTCGGACAGTTGACTAAACAAACAGTGCTATACGGCGTAATCCAGCGGTGATCAAAACTCGAGCTGCAGTGATTACATGCGACAGACAGCCTATGAAGTAAGGAGACGGAGGAAAGGTACTTGGCATAAAAACTACCAGTGGTGGTTCCTGTACTAACATCTTGATCAATCCCGGGGATAAAAATCGCGAGGTTTGCTGTATCAGTAATGTCACTGCTGTCATCAAGAGCCAGTGAATAATATATGATTTTTCTTGCTTCTTTTTTTTAACTTTCCTCTTGAATATAATCAAGAATTTTCTGAATTCTTCTCTCGATATTTGGTCGAGAAATTCGTAGTTTTTCAAAATTAAAAACTTCTTATGAACAAGTTATTTAAGCTATTTTAATCATTACTCTTTTGAGAAATTCTGTTCTATTAAAAGGCGTAAGAGCACGAGATATTTCAAACTCTATTAGGTAGCTGACTTCCTTACATTTATTTATCTCATCTTTCTCTTCCTGGCTATGATTTAAAACATGTCAATTCTTGGCGTTTAGCAGTTCGTTGGCACATAATATTGAATAAGTTTTTCTACAATATTATTATTAAATGAATAACTAATAATAATAATAATAATGATCAATAAGATTAAAATTGAGACAAAACCTAATAATTTTATCCTTCTAGGGAGAAAATATAAAAATATCATCATGCACGTACAGAAGAATTATAGAAACACATACTTAGTGATCAGTAATAATAATAATAATAATAATAATAATAATAATAATACATTATTCAGCGTGGCAATTAATGTTTCTATATACTCCTAATTGAACCGTTGACCAAAGTAAACATATTACATTTTGTCCGACAGTACAACAAAAACGTTCTCCTCATTCTTTACGAAACCATCTCTTACTGCTTGTAGAGACAAGAGTTTGTAGAGCGATATGATACAGCCATTGTTTGTCTTCAGTACCGGTACGTGAATGAAACATACAGTAATGTACAGGAAACTCCTTGTACCCGTTTGAATGTCTGTGATTACACGATGTAATCACGACACTCGCTTTGGTGACCGCTGGCGTAATTTCTAATTCGTGGATTTATCTTCATTCCACGGGACTAAATGTCCGTCCCTTGTCTTGTACAAATACCGAACATTAGATGACCGATACTAAATTTTTATAGGGTCATATTGGGTTTTGCTCAAGTCGTTAATAAACTCCAAACATCTTATAACGAGAAATTTAATATATATATATATATATATATATATATCACGCACACATAAAAAAACCTCGCCTTTTGTATTGTATAACACAGACATAGACCTAATGTATAATGTGAACTTTCATGGACAAAAAGAGAAACTTCAGTAATAGAACGAAGAATTTACTAGAAATGACCGCCACCTTCCCCTCTTGCATGGTTGTTCAAGGCCACTGCGTTATCATTGCGTTACAAGTAAAGACTTGTTTCTGGAAACTAGTTGTTGGGGCAGGTAGCATACACCCACACCGCACCAACCCCTACCTTGAGGGTTGCCACGTGCATTCTGCGAATTCCTTTGACCTTGCCACTGTTTTGTGAGTGCCGAAACCAGCTAAACGAGTAAAGAAAGGCTGACCTCATCGCTTTCTTACGGGGAATCATGTTCACTGTTGAATTTCCGACTCCATGTAGATTTTCAGTATTCTACCGTTTATCACCAGCTAAGGAAGTTGCAAAACTTTAATCAAATAGGCTATTTTGTGAGAAATTAAAATATCAATTTCTGTGAAAGACAGAAAGTTTGCATTTCTTATTCACCATTATAGACGTGTTCGCTAGTGTTATCTTATGGAAATGTCCAATAATGCTTTCAAACTCGTTTTGAATAGCTATTCAAATACAGTACAATTCAAACAAAAGAATTTCTACAAAGTTGTATTCTTACTTATTAAAATTATTTTTAGAATAAAATATGTACGAATCAGTGTCATGCATTACAGGCGCTATATTCGGTTCAAGTTTGTCGAGTACGGCGAAGTTCGATATTCGCCCATGTTCGCTCTGCAGGAGGAGCCCTGTCGTGTATGTTCCATCTTGTTATAAAAATATTCGCTGTCCTCTACTCCCACCCGTTCGTATTTTAACCGCTGAAGAGTTTTAGGACAGATCTTGCGATTAAGTTTTCGTATGAAATAAGACGAAGTTTGTAATGGCTTGGTTATCTCTCTCATGTTCGAACAATGCAGGACACTAGTACGAATACACACACTTTGTGATACACACATAGACGTCAAGATATAAGCATTAAGATGCCAAAATAATAAGCAAAATAAGTCAACTTTTTATAAAAAAATTATTATTTGAGTTAACTGAGCAAAACATATCAAATAAATTTCAGATTGTTAAATCAAAGTTTCTCGCTCTATTATCATCATCATCATCATCAACATCATCACCAGCCTTCCAGTGTTAGACTCCAGTGGATCTGTTACGGTCTCTTGCCAGCGTTTCCTAGGTCTTCCTAAATTTCTTCGACCTGTTGGGGCATACGATAAAATCTGCCTGGGCCATTTAGAGTTATCCATCCTCTTGGCATGTGTCTGCCACTGAAGCCTGTATTGCTGCAGATAATGGACAATAGAGTCAATTTTTAATTCCTTCAGAATATCTACGTTCCGATGATGGTAGAGAAGAGAGTATCCAGCAGTTTTTCGCATGAATCTCATTTTGGCAGTTGTTAGCCGTCTTTTGTCGCATTTTCTTAGTGTCCATGCTTCACTGCCATAAACCAAAACTGGTTGTGCGAGAGTTTTGTAGATTTTCAGCCTTGTATGTCTTTGTACTTGGGAAGGTTTGAATACACTATTGATGATTCCAGCAATTTTTAGAAATTTTGTGATTTTGTTGTCTATATCATCATCAGTGATGAATGATAGATTATAACCTAAATAGTTGAATGAATTCACACGTTCTACTAATGTGCCATTTATAGTGATTTTGGATGGAACTGGATCTTTTACTAAAAAGGCCATGTTTTTTTTGTTTTTTTTTTTTTCGGTTGATTTTTCCATATTCAATTTTGAAGCAGTTATTTGTAAGTTGTGGACGGCGCGTTGCAGTTCATCTTCTGTTTTTGCAATGATAACGTAATCGTCAGTAAACAGCAGAATGTCGAAACAAGTGTTCCGGTTGATTTGTATTCCGGCATGATGGCCTTGCCTCCAAATTTTGAGGATGTGGTTCATGTATATTATTATTACTATTATTATTATTATTATTATTATTATTATTATTATTATTATTATTATTATCAGGGAACGGATTTATATGGACTAAAAATATATGAAATATGTAAATATATATGTAGTTATTTTTACCAAAATATGGAATTAAATATGGATTTTTACCAAAATATGGAATTAAATATGGACTTAAAATTATAAAAAAATGACTATGTACGTTAAATATTGGTACATTTTAATCAAACTAAACAAAAAATATAATGGACGTACCTTATCTTCCAATGTAGTTTCAACAAAACACAATTTTTATTGTCTGTTACCATAACAATAGGTTACAAACATTTCTTTCAAGTGCTGAAAAGTGAATCTTCTTCTATTGTCTCTGAGGATAGATTTATACTGACTAAAAGAGCGTTCGACGTCACAAGAAGTAACTGGTACATAATTCAATTTCACAATGTCTGCTGGGGATAAGTCCAAGTTAATCTTCACTGTTGATTCACCACTCATCACAGCAACAACCTTTTGTAGTTCTTCATATCCAGGGTTTTTTGAAAGTACAGTGTCCACCTTAGCTCTTACTGCATCTGCAACTTTACCTCTACCACGATTCAGTTGTTCCACAGTACTATTTATAATTTCAAAACTTTCAGATAGTGAAAGGTGCCTATTTTGGAGACTTTTGAGCGTTTTTATGATGCATGAAAATGTATGCTGAATGTGAGCTAAGTCATTCTTCACACTTATGTCACAGGTAACTGTTTTCGCAGTATCAATTGAGACTGCATCTTCAGAGTCCAATGCAAGGAGAACATTGTTAATAGAGTCTATATGTTCGGCATAATATTCAACTGCTTCTAGCCATGTACCCCATCTAGTTAAAATTGGCTTTGGTGGCAATGGAATTTCAGGGTACATTTCTTTCAACACGTTAACTCTACTGGGAGCTTTGAGAAATACTTTTTTCACTGATGAAATCAACAAATCTACTTTAGGGAAATTGTCTCTGACCACTTCTGCCACACGATGAAATGCATGCGCCACACAAGTAAAATGAGTCAATTTAGGATATACAACAGATAATGCTTGTCCAGCTTTGACCATATAAGGGGCAGCATCGCTAATAAAGAATAACACATTATCGTACATAATACCCTTTGGCCACAGGATACCCATAGCTTCGTTGAACAGTTTAACTATAGTTTTGTTATTGCACTTTTCTAGAACATTACAATGTAAAAGAATTCGTTCAGAATATTGTTCACTTAACAAACCGATAACTACATTACCAACAAGTCTATCTTCTTTGTCGGGAGTCTCATCAATGGAAACCCAAATTGAACTATCTTTAATTTCATCTCTTATCTTCTGTATTGTCTCATCGTAGATGGATGGAGCATACGTCTTCCTAAGTGTTGACTCATCCGGGATTGTATGTTGAGTATATTTTTCAAGGAATTCCCTAAAGACCTTATTCTTTAGTTTGTAGAGAGGAATATCAGCAGAGATGAGAGAACGGCACAGGTCGATGTTAAACTCAGATCTTACATTCGATGTTGTTGGTTGTGTTAAAAACAATTGTCTCTGCTTGGAATTTAGTTGTTTGTTGGCCTGATGTTTACTAGTTGTAATGTGTTGTTGCACCAGGAACTTTTGTGTAGATGATACTGCACACTGACACAAATTACAAAATAATATTTTATTGTCAGTTGATAAACCATCTTCTTTAAATTCTGAAATGTAACTTGTTAGTTTTGATTTTAAATTGACTGAATGACGTACTTTTGGCATATTTACCGTCTTTATAGTATGATTTACAAAACTGAACCTATGTGTACTCTGACTGGCATTTAACTGTTGAGCTGCACAACTGAAGTCTGTTAAAAATTTTAAATTAAATTAATACAGTTTTGTAACTTACTTTCCCATTGTTGATAGGACTGCTAATTTTCAAATAACTCTGATGTTAAAGGGATTACTGAACATGTGTTTAAATCTCTATTGTTGAAATGTATTTTTAAAAGTTAATGGAATTTTGTTTTGTTTTATTGTTAAACCTAATATAATATGGACTGTTTTATATGAAATATGGAAAATATATGGAAATTAACGAAAATATGTACTAAACTCTAAAATATGGAAAAATATGGAAAATAAAAGTAGGATTTTTCAACCCTACACATTGTGAAACATAAAGATAATGCAAAATATAAATTATATTAGCTTTATAAGTAAATATGTATTTACATATAAATCCTTTCCCTGATTATTATCATCATCATCATCATTATTATATTAAAACAGATTTGAGGGAGTTGGGATATGGTGATAGAGACTGGATTAATCTTGTACAGAACAGGAACCAATTGCGGGGTTATGTGAGGGCGGCAATGAACCTCCGGGTTCCTTAAAAGTCGTAAGTAATTAGTATTACTACCATTACCATTGCCACTGCTACTAAGGAAGTGTTATTTCCTTCTCGAGTTTCCTACAAACATAGAGTGTCCCGCAATTCGACGGACATGGCTTACGGGTGTATTGGTGAGGTCATTTTAAGTAGAAAATGTCGCATGAACCTATTATATCCGAAGCTCAATGACTAGGCTCTATACTCCATACTGAAGTTAAGGCACATTAATGCAACGGATAAAGATATAAAGAAACAGGTCGTCGCTTCGTGTTCGTGGAGCACTGTTGAATATGCTCTGACCAACTATTGAAATGAGGCTTGACCAGAATATGTAGCTATGTAATAAGTATATTACATATAAAGGCATGCTAGAGCGGTGATCTCCTTTTCCATCGTGATCGTTACAGTACATCCATAAGTTATGGAACTTGAACTTTCTGCAGATATCACTTAAAATGATTTTATGTCGCGAGAAACTTCTATCAGTATAATGTTATTGGTGCATTAATACAAGACAATGGATCGTATACGGAGACTAAGAGGAAGGCAGAAAATAGGAAAGACTGGAGAATGCTGGGTTTGCAGTGAAAGACCTGTCCTTGGGCAGAAAACTATTAATGAATAAATGAATACAAGTTATTGTCTGACGTTTCTTCGTGTTTCATCAGGCTATTGCGTGTGTCACTCGCCACTGAAAACTCACTATGTTTCTGTGTACTTTTCTAGAAATTCCCTAAAATGTGGATTATTTATTTAATAATTAGGATGTTGGCACTGACCATCATGGTACACAAATCCATGCTGAACGTTGAGTCTATATCTTAATAATTTTCAGATTTTGATGATACTGCTTCTTTTGGATTACGTTCAACACATTTTCTGTGGCTTTTGGTTTTGCAATGCCTTTCAATAGATTGCTTTTGTCACTTTTATATTTATTTATCTTACACAATTTATATAGAGTGTTAGTTGGGAGGCCGGAGGGAAAAAGACCTTTAGGGAAGCCGAGACGTAGATGGAAAGATAATATTAAAATGGATTTGAGGGATGTTGGATATAATGATAGAGAATGGATTAATCTTGCTCAGGATAGGGACCAATGGCGGGCTTATGTGAGGGCGGCAATAAACCTCCGGGTTCCTTAAAAGCCAGTAAGTAAGTAAGTAAGTAAGTAAGTAAGTAAGTAAGTAAGTAAGTAAGTAAGTAAGTAAGTAAGTAAGTAAGTAACACAATTTATATGTAATGTTGTCTATATTACAGCCAAAATATCAGTTCAATATTCCTCAATTATGACCTGTAAGATTACACGCTTGAGCGTCTTACATAAGGCATTTTACTTTGCCACGAACTTACAATCAGCCACAAAGCTGTAGTTATTTAAATAACACGACTAGTAAGAGAACAGCATTGATTGATAACAGTATTCACTATGACTGCTTCCCGACTTCGATTTGCTAAAACGAGATGATAGCCGGATGTCAAAGCACCTGCATTACGTGCTCATACTACAAGCAATACAAATCGAACGGGGTTCACTTATCAGCAAGATAAAGTACAATCATGTTTCTTACGAAAATGTTGTGCTGGTTCTTGAGGTGACGCAGTGCAGGTGCTTTGACATCTCTGTACTATTTTGTATAAGAACGTAGAGTTGTGACGTTACATGTACTCGAATCAAGCAACATCATTCCAGCGTGTAGGTTGTTAGCCTAGCAATCACCCTTCCCACCCCCCTCTTCGAAATATGGATTTCTTATTTATTAACAGCAATGGAAAAGTCCATTCTTTTTCTTAACCATGAACGTCTTAGGGCCTAAATTATATATTCTAGGTGTAATTTTAATTGCTAAATAAATAGGTTATATTTTGATAATATTATTACTGCTATTACAGTGACAGATTATAGACTGGGAGAGTCCTGGTTTAGTCTCCGATGAAGACGGGTGGCAAACTATGGTGTATTTATTTTTCAAGGAAAAGCCTTCTGGGTAACTTTCGGCGTTGGAGCCTGGACTCGTTTCGCTAGCATTATCCTTCATTTCACTTAGACGCTAGATAATCATCGCAATTGATAAAGCGGCGTAAAATAAACCAATTAAAAAACCAGACATGTTAGCTAATGAGCAGTAACAATAGAAAACATCTTTCCTTAGCAAATGGTTTAGAAGAATGCGTAGGCAGTAGGCTTTAATCAATCCCTTAAAAACTGCGAACATTTACCGCAACACACACTTTTATATCATCATATAAGAGAAAACGTTACGTCTTCTTAGTCACTGGAGAAGACACTTTTCTCTGAGAATTTGTAGCAATTAACCACAAGCACCTAAAACAAGAGGTAAAGAGTTAAAAAATTGGTGCATTCGCCACACCTTAACTTCAATATAGGCCTACCTGTCTCCAGCCTTTGAAAAGACTAAACAAGAAGCAACATGTTTTCGCCTACAGCCGACACTCTATCATCACATATACAGGGTGTTAAGAAAGAGGATCTAATATTTTGAGGGATGGTAGTACGCATCACAACAAGAGAAATAAGTCCAATAAATATGAATCCTAAAATTAATAGTTTTTACGAAAAACGCCCTTTAAAATTCGTGTGTTGCTGACAAGTTAATAGAGCCACACGTTCTATTCTGTAGGCGTTTCTTAGCAAACCAATTGCCTGTCTTGCTGGAGGAAGTTCCACGCCATCAAAGACTACAAATGTGGTTTATGCATGATGGAGCATCAGCCCATTTCCATAACAGTCAGACGACATCTAACACGGGCATTTAATCTCAATGGATTGGCCGGGGAGGTCCTAGACCATGGCCTTCTCGTTTCCCAGATTTTAATCCCTTGGATTTTTGGTTATGGAGACACTTAAGTCCATAGTGTATGCAACACTCATTCAAGACGTTCAAAAGCTACAAAATCGTGTCTTCAGAGACCAACCAAGTGTGTTTAAAAGGTTGCATTGTTGCCTCTGAAGTTGAGCAGAAATATGTGTTAAGATGAATGGAAGTCACATCGATTTTTATCTGCTATGAGCAAGTTAAATTCTAATATCTCGGAAGATATTATTTTCAGGACACTTATGAGGGGCTTAGAACAAAAATCAGGTAAGTGACGGAAACCTAGTTTTGAGAAAATTACAGTTAAAGTTCTACATGCAATGGAATATTATACACTAGTTTGGTGAAATGATGTCTATATAGCAGCACTGCACAGTGTGATCTCTTACCTGATTTTATCCCAAAGAAACATTCTTTTGGGCTATCACAACACGCACTTACTTCATTTTGTTTAATAATGTCACTTATCTGCTTTTTGTTCTAAGACCCTCATATTTATTTCGACTTTTATTACTTTTTTGATGAGTTCTACCACCTCGTAAAATATTAGATTTTTTAACACCCTGTATATATTGACTCACGGTTCAAACTGTTCAGTGTCTTAAATTTACCACCACTTTAAATAAAGTATAAGTTGGTATTACGAAAGGTTTGAATATAACTTGATAACGAGGGTAACAATTTAAGTAATAACACACGAACTGAGAACTGGTCGGCAGAGGGACATATAACTCACGTGATCTGCTTGAGAAATCCCACTGAATTGTTCTGTTATCCCGCGTTATATTTTCTACCCCACTAACTGGCACGGTCTTCTCGCTCATAGAGCTGCTCCCTATTTCGTATGTTCAAAGACTAAACACTAGTGTTGGTAGAACAGCTGCGTAAAATATAAAGTGTAATTATTCTTAAAATCTAATATTCCATGCGAAATTATGTTCAGTATTTATATAGGTACCAGTGGTGGCTGAGTCCCGCGCCGTGGCGTCGCGGTCTAAGGCCGGGTGCACACAGAATCAGACGCGACGCGACGCGACGCGGCGCGGCGCGACGCTACGTTTTGCTTTACAACGCCTCGCGACAGCTTAAAACTGTCTGCTCGCGACAACTGATTTGTTGGCTGTGTGGGTTTGGAAAACTGGCCTAGGCTAGAAAATGGCGTCAATAATAGAGGACTGTCTATATGAAAAATTCTATTGTAGTTGCTTATTATTTCCTAAGGACGCAAGCTCCTAAAAATCTATACGATTGAAAGAGTCTTAAAATTAAAACGTCATTTTTTATGTTATGACCAGACATCGGATTCTAGGGCAAATGCCTATTTTGTTTCTTTAGGAGAAAAGTAAAAATAATTATTAATATTTGTGTTTCATGGAAATTGAAAGGTATTCAAAGAGTTTTATAGTGCCCTAAAATGCCCTAAAACGGTTATTAGAGCCTAATTTGTTAATATTCGCCTAAAAATGCCTAACTCACTGTAAAGTTTCGCATTTTACTCTTACTTTTTATAATTTATACATGCATTCACTGCGAAATTTAAGGCATTTAAAAAGTGGAAAGTTTGCTTCACACCGGCCATGAAACCATTGATAAAGGAAACAAAATGTTTTGAATCTCACGACACTCGCAATAGATTTCACCGAATTTAACATGTTTGGAGGCATAAATGCCGACAAAGAACCAACCTTAGTTTTGAAGCAGGCAACAATCACAACATGTGCTGCTACCGATTCAGAGATATACTATACTATAAAAATGACTGTTTTCGGTCTGAAACCGATTAGCTGTACTGCCCTTCAGAGTGTCATAAAATCACAATTTTTGGAGAAAGAGTGCTTTTGAAATATTTATGAAAAGTCGTAAAACTGCGAATTAGTAGGGTAAACCGTTACAAAATATTTAAAAGAATGGCCCTCCTAGTGTTAACACTACCAGGAAATGCAACAATAAGTGGAACTTTGTATTTTTGTCCAATTGAATCTCAATAACAACGGTTCATTTGAATGCTCGTTAACAGTTGCTCTTTCCCTCACCTTATTTGTGTTGAGAAGTTTTGAGCGGTAGGACGTTTTCCTGTGAAGTTTAACGCGATAATGCCGAAAAATATAAGTGCAAAATCTACATTGATCCGGCAATGGCTAACAGAATATTCAGAATTCACTTATGATGGAAAAATAATATTCTGCAAGATTTGTAGCAAACAGGTATGTAACAATAGTTGAAATATATCAATTCTATTAATTTTAATGAGTAGGCCTATAATATTTATACATTGACTGAGCTATCCTGAGGTATAATTCTTTTTAAGACCACTACACTTTAACCTTTTAAATTCCGATAGTTAAAGTATTTGCAGGTCAATAAAATTTTGATTGTTCGAACCCACTAACTTTGTGATAGAAATACGGCAATACAACAATTAGGATTTTATTTTAATTCAGTTTACTTTACATTTTTAGATTTCGCAAGAAAAGAAGTGCCACCTAAAGCAGCATGTGCAAGGAGCGGCTCATAAGGCTAAAGCTCAGCAGAAAAATCAACTGCAACAAACTTTACTAACACAGCCTACTTCATCCAATCTCAGCAGCAATTTCTATGCTGATTTAACCAGAGCGTTTGTTGCTGCTAATATTCCCTGGAATGTATTGAAAATCCGGTTTTAAGACAGTTTTTACAAAAATACTGCAAACAAAATATCCCATCTGAGTCGACCCTAAGAAAAAATTACTTAGACAGAATATACAATGAAACTTTAGCTTCCATTCGGGAGGATATAGGTGATTCTTACATATGGGTCTCTGTGGATGAAACCTCAGATCCTATGAATAGGTATATAGCAAATATGGTAGTAGGAAAACTTAGTCCTGATGGATCTTCGATTCCACACCTCGTATGTGTTAAGGAACTTTCGAAAGTGAATAGCCAAGCCATTGCTTATTTTGTAAATAAAGGCCTACAGTCTTTATACTCAGGTAATATAGACGATTCTAAAGTTCTGTTGTTTTGTACTGATGCTGCCTCATACATGGTTGCTGCAGCTCCACTTCTTAAAACATTTTATCCTAACCTCACGCATGTAACCTGTCTAGCACATGTCCTTCACAAGGTTTCTGAAACAATCCGGAATGAATTTCCTCTTGTCAATTCGTTTATTTCTAACACAAAAAAATGTTTTTGTAAAGCCCCATCCAGGATTTCAATATTCAGAGAGAACTTTCCAGATATCCCACTCCCACCTCAGCCGGTTGTTACACGATGGGGAACCTGGATTCAGTCAGTGGTGTATTATTCTGAGTATTTTAAAGAAGTGGTCACAGTTATTGATAAATTACCTGAAACTGATAGTGCAGCGTGTGTGAAAGCAGTGAAAGATTGTCTGAATGACTCACGAGTGAAAAACGATATTGCCTACATAACATCAAACTTTTCTTTCATACCTGCAAGCATTGAACAATTAGAACGTGAAAAACAATCTCTTTGTAGCCAAATAGCAATAGTAAAGGAAGCTCAATTGAACATACATTCTGCTGAACATACATACAAACTGGGAAAAAAGTTAAAAATAAGTGGGACAACGTAGTAAATAAGAACGTAGGATTTTCATTGTTGGAAAAAGTATCAAGAGTGATATCGGAGGAAAGTGTAAATGTTCCAGTAAGTATTGATGTTTCTATTGTACCTAATTTAAAATTTGCGCCTCTCACATCAGTTTCGCTTGAAAGAAGTTTTTCTGCTTTCAAAATGATTCTCAGTGACAAAAGGCAAAGGTTAACTGTGGAGAATTTAGAAAAAATTCTGGTGGTGTACTGTGCAGATAATTATAATAAAGTCTGAGCATGGAACTGAATTTCAATAACTTAAAATGAGTAATCTTGATATCAATAATCATTATTTCATTAGTTTCAATATATTAAATTTGTGCAGCTCTGTTTATAAATATAATATAGTATTCTTTTTTAATGTTTAAACATACTTTTTTGTGCGTATTTTAGTGTATAACTAAAAATTTCAGTGAAAGAAATAAGTATGATACCTTGATGTGCCTAAAATGCCTATTTTCATTAAAATAGAGCCTAATTTTACAAATTTTGAGCTTATTTTAGGCGCCTAAAACTGCAATTTTAGTGCCTAAAAATCCGATGTCTAATTATGACTACTTCACGACTCACAATAAAGAAAAATAATATATTAAATCAATAATGAGTGATAGTTGAGAGCAGAGAATTAGGCTTACTACAAATTACAGTGGTCGTCAGTCATTTTGCGCCAGACATAAAACTAACAAATTCTTAATAATTTAGACCTCCTGAATTAAAAAATAACAAGCAAAATGTTCCATCACTTCGGGTTTTCGAGATGCACAATATAATTAAATTTTTATGCATTTAATTTAAAAATCACCATATTTCGTGTGTAACTATTTTGTTTTACAAATGTGAAGACCCATTATGTGAAAACAAATGTAGTATATGTAGGGCACCATGATAGGAGCACTTGTAGAAAGGGAAATTATTTTATTGCCCTTCTACGAGTCTATTTGGAGGGAGTGAAACAGGTTCGCGGTATAAATTCACTAGAGTTTACCTGATTTTACTTGAGATGTGCATTTCTTACACAGTGAGCTTAATTACATTACTGTAGTTTATATCTTGCAATATATCACCATGTCAAATCCACTTCTAGAAGCGGAAATTGTTTTATTGTCCTTTTCGGTTCCATTTGGAGGGGAAGAAACAGGTTCGCCGTATGAAAACGCTTCAGTTTACCAGGATATTTCTGTGGTGTTAGTATTCTGTGTAGGACGTGTAGGCTATTTCTTTAATGTGTGCTCTAATGATAATATTCAAAGTATGAATGGTTTATATGTGCGGATTTGAAGGTTGTAGCAATGCTTTTTGGAATGCAATTAGGCTACACAAAATTTTGCTGCTTTCTGTACGAATTGGACAGTCGCGCTCCAGATATTTTATTTTTATTTTATTTTATTGGGTTATTTTACGACGCTTTTTCACCATCTAGGTTATTTAGCGTCCGAATGAAATGAAGGTGATAATGCCGGTGAAATGAGCCCGGGGTCCAGCACCGAAAGTTACCCAGCATTTTCTCGTATTGGGTTGAGGGAAAACCCGGGAAAAAACCTCAACCAGGTAACTTTCCCCAACCGGGATTCGAACCGGGCCACCTGGTTTCGCAGCCAGACGCGCTGACCGTTACTCCACAGGTGTGGACTCGCGCTCGAGATATGCATTATAAAATAAAACGACAATCACTAGAGCCAGGGAAGAAAAATGTTATACATCAACCCCTTGTACCTCAAAGCGAAGTAATTTTACCCCTTTTACACAATAAGTTAGGGTTAATGAAGAATTTTGTTAAAGGGATAAATTATAAAACTGAAGCATTTAAAAATATCCAGGAAAAATTTCCTGCTATTAATAATCCGTGGCGCTACACCCCGTGAAGAGCCCAGACCGACCAGCCGGCTGCTGGCCTCACGTCCACATGCCAAAACAGAGGTGGACGATCATCCAACTAGAATGGAGGTATTGTGTGGTTAGCACGATGATCCCCCCAGTCCTTACATCTGGCTTTCGCAACCGGCTTTCGCTACCTATCGTAGCTCCCCAAGTGCATCACGATGCTAGGTGGGCACCGGTCCCATACATTGGCCGAAATTTCATGAGAAAATTTCTTCCCCCATGAGGACTCGGACCAGCGCGCATTCCTTAACATTTCCTGCTATTAGTGGTTCAAAAATAAAAGAGGGAGTTCTCAATGGACCACAAATTAGAGAAATAATGGACAATCACTTCGAATCTTTGCTGGAAGGAAAAGAGACAGCCGTCTGGATTGCATTCAAGGAGGTTGAATTAATTTTCTTGATAACTGTAGAAGTGAGAACTATGAAGAACTAGTGAAAAATTTACTGTTGGCGTATTAAACTAGGGGTTGTAAAATTTCCCTGAAAATTCACTTCCTTCACTCACATCTTGACTTTTTTTTCCCGAGAATTGTGCGATTTCAGTGATGAGCATGATGAGCGCTTCCATCAAGAAATTTCAACTATGGAAAAAAGATACCAAGGACAATGGAGTACCAATATGCTAGCAGACTATTGTTGGACTTTAGCTCATGATGTACCTGATGCCCAGTGTGAAAGAAAATGGAGAAAAAGAAAGCTGTAATCTTCTGAACAGTGAATATTTAGCCTTATTGTCATTATATAAAACAATATTTTGAATAGATATAAATTCCAAAATGTCTCAAAAACTGTAACCAACAACTGTTTTTATTGCCATATTCGTATTCAGGATGCTCAAATTATGTAGAAAACATATATCACATGTCTAGCGCAAAAAAAAAGTGTTAACATTTGTTACGCAGTGTTATTACCCTGGGTATTATAAATTATGATTCACCTGGTGCTTTCATCTCATTTGCAATTTTTCACATATTTTCAGAAACCACATTATTCTCGTGATATTGTTTCAAAGATTGTACAGAATATATCTTTCCTGTACTAAATCAACTAATTTATCCGCATCGAGCTCCATTATGAATAATGTGCACTACACAACAATAGTATTTTTTTTGTAGATAATGAAAGCGTGCAATCATAGCCACTACTAACGCATGCGCAGTACACTGTCGCTATCAGACTGTTTCCTCGCGACGAACTTCTAGCAGTCATTCGAAGCTGTCTCTTCGTGTCGCCTTGTGTCTCCTCGCGACCGTCGCGCCGCGTCTGATTCTGTGTGCACCGCACCATAAGAAATCAATGGGAGACAAGTACCATGAGACAAAATGTCGCGTCGCGCCGCGCCGCGTCTGATTCTGTGTGCACCCGGCCTAAGGCATCCTGCCTAGGACTCGCGTTACGGAATGCGCGCTGTTTCGAGTCTTCATGGGGGAAGAAATTTTCTCATGAAATTTCGGCCAGTGTATGGGACCGGTGCCCACTCAGCATCATGATGCACTTGGGGAGCTACGATAGGTAGCGAAATCCGGTTACGAATACCAGCTATCACGGCTGGGGGATCATCGTGCTAACCACACGTTACCTCCATTCTGGTTGGATGATCGTCCACCTCTGCTTCGGCATGTGGGCGTGAGGCCAGCAGCCGGCTGGTCGGTCTAGGCCCTTCACGGACTGTAGCGCCACGGATTATTATTATATATACCAGTGGTGGCTGAGGCCACTTTGTCTGAGTAGCTTGTGCTAGAACATTGAAGTCAGAAACGAAGAGTAACGATAATGTATCGTTTTATATCATGAATATTTTATACAAATAATAATAATAATAATAATAATAATAATAATAATAATAATAGTAATAATAATAGTAATAATAATAATAATAATAATAATAATGGCAGACCTAGTAGGCTAATAAATTAATATAATAAATTCACGGAACTTTGAAGTTTTCTAAACTCTTCTATACTTGAATTTTATTTTTCTGTGATTTTCAGCAAAGAGTTCAATGACTTTCTGTCTAAAATTGGAGATCTTGCTATCACAAGTGAACTAAATCCAGCACACCTTTCTTAGTCCAATACCAGATGCATTCAAAAAGAACACGAGGAAAACGGAAGAAAGAATTTTTAATATCACATCAACAAATCCATTTGTTTTTTGCATAAACATTTTAGCACTTTTTATTTACATATTTATGTTCAAATCTAGAGTTAATCTTTCTATGTGTATTTACTTTCTGTTTATCTTCATATTATGAAGAAAGTGTATTTTATAATGGAGTATTTATTCATAATTTGTTCCTCATCAACACAGCATAATTACATGCATAAATTATGACGCCAGATACCGCATTGTTTTCGCTACGCCGGCTCGCGCTCTTTTCAATAACGTATTTGCCGGGAAGAAAATCAACCCTGGCATGGAACAAATATTCGTTATTTAGTGCTGCCATCTCGAATCGAGTTGTCAACTGAATGGCACGGATAAGACCTTTCCTCTTGCCATTTACAACCCCGTGAAGCTCCATCGAATGGATTACAAAACACTTTTGCGCATTCCCATACAGAGGTAGTTAGCAACTGGCTCGAATGACAAGGATATGTGCCGTGTACAGCTATGCAGCAGCGCATGGGCGAGCGAACGGCATTGTTAAGGCTGGTTCACAATAAATCGGAAACGAGAATCGGAACGAAAACGAAAACGGTAAAATTGTTAAAATGTATACATTTAAATGTGAGCATTCACAATTAACGAAAAGCTTGCCGGAGGTCGAGATCGGGAACGGAGAGTTGGCCAAGTTTCAACTTTGGCGTTCACGTTTCCGATCACAGTCCACTAGATTCATTCTATTGCCATCTAAAAGCTATTTTGTCTTCGTATATTTTGTAGCAAGAAGACCGTGACATAACCTATGCATTATTTTGTTCTGTGCTGTGCATCATGGAGCAAGTTTTATTTGATGAGATTCTAATATTGAAATCCTCACATTTACGATAAGCGGCGCGCCTCGTATAAGATGAGAAAATAAAGGAGAATACGTGGCTTTCAATAGCTGCATCTTTGAACACCGATCGGAAGCGAATCATATTTTATTACTGTACTGGTTGTATTACACACCACATATTCACGCTTCAATTCAATAACTACTGTTGTCTTCATTTTTGTTCTATTACAAATGTTTCTTCTCTAATTATTTTACGTTATGATAGACTTGAAATAGGTTGTGATAATAAAGGTGCAAGGGCATATTTATAGTACCGTACCTAATGAAATGTTTCAGTTGAAATTTCGAAGTTGGTTAACCTGTGTTTATGTTGGCTGCCTTGTACTCATGAGAGAATGCCATTGGTCAATTATACACAAATAACATCAGAATGCGTAATATCGACTTTACATATCGTTATTGACATACATATCGATATGCTTAGTCGTCTACGTTCTCGGTTTATTGTGTATCAAAAATTTTCATATTCACGTCCTCTGCTTCTCGTTTTCATTCTGGTTCTTGTTCCCGGTTTATTGTGAACCAGCCTTTAGTCTAACACGGCGCGGCGCGGTAGTTCAAATCGATGTTCTGCTGGATTCACTCCATGATAAATCCATATTTTTTATAATATTTGAGATCTTATAGCGTTCTGAATGTAAGTTAAAAATAAGATTTAATTATATTTTATTTAGGCAGTGCCATGGCACAAGGGCACTACCCCTAAAGCCGTCCCTGATAGGTACTTTACTGTTTCACTCTTTCAGAAGCAATTACAACGTTCTGCTGAACTCAAATGAACTGCATAAATATATTCTAAAGCAGGCGTTCTCAACCTGGTGCTTGCGAGCATCGTGGTGTTCTTTTAATGGCATTTGATGCTATCGTTATACGAGTGAAAATGTGCTAACGAGCACGAACGCTCATGAAGTCTTTTTTTCAATGCAAACTTTCTTATACGAGTCAGAGAAAATTGTGTTCCTATCCATCCATTATACTATTTTAGCGACCTAATAGGCTTTCTGTATTTAATCCCTTTCAATTAAGTGTAGACTTAGTCAGATAATCAAGATTATTCAAGAGAATATATGGCTGCTGGTGAGGAACTTGAATTGATAGATCTCCAATCCTTTTCAGCGCTGAAATATTTGCTTCAAAAGGAGAAATTCATAGCCTTTGGGAAGTAGAAGACATAAAAAGATTCCAAATACTGCAGAGTGTTTCTCTCAAAAGTCTAGCGTTGTTCGGGACGACCTACCTATATGAAAAACATCCTCAGTTATGAAGTAACTGAAGAACAAAGCATGATCACGATTAATTGATTCGCATCTAAGCGACGTCCCTTTGGACATGACTGAAATTTTGAATAACATACAAGTTCAAGGATCTCATTACCCTGATGAGTGTTTAAAAAATATATATTTTATTTGTTATTTAATTTATTCATATATTAAACTTATTCGACGTCATGGTGTTCGCTCACTTAGTGTTAAGTGTGGACGATGCTCACAATCTTAAAAAGGTTGAGAACCCCTGTCCGAAAGATTTAAAATGCAACGAACATCTCCGAGAAAATTTTTATTAACTACCATACAATACTGTAGAATTCAAGCCAGAGCTCCCAGCCATAGTAAGGGCATTTCCCTCTGTGATGTCCCTACGTCGGATATCCTGCAGCCTCCACGTCACAGAACCTATTGTGTGTCCGGCTAAGAGTCCGACACAGGGACGAAGCCTGAAACAATTCCAATTTTAGGAATAAAAGTAACAGTAGGCCTAACTAATTTCGATGAAGATACTCCTAATTTTTAACGATCTATTCTCACAAATTATTAACATGTGTTTTAAACCCTGATAACGCAAAAATGCAGATGCAGTACGTCAGTCGACATAACGCCTGCCTAGGAATGTTTCGAACGATTTAACTGAAATGTTAATAATCAGTAAAAATTCTCCAAATAAAGATTAATTTTTCATATAGACTAGTTTAAAAAAAATGTTCACTTCATTAACAATGTTTTATAAAGTCCGTCAAAAACTTATCTTATATAATAGCGTGATATTTTTATTTCATTCTACTTGATGAACGTTTTCGGTTTTCATAAACCATCTTCAGACCACATTACCTCTATTGAACTGATGCTGCATACTCATTCCATTGGATTTCAACGATTCATAATTATGCAATAATTAATTTGTAAATGCAGTTTTCATTATAGTTATCATGTAAAAGGTCATAAGAAAATAACCGCTCATATTTGAAAGGACTGTATATGCTGCAAAATAACCTTCATTTTAGACTATTTTAATTTAATACGTTAACATTTTAAATATGTACATTCATTAACGTTTTATGATATCCTGTATTTTATATTTTAACATAATATGGTTAATGTAACCCATTGCACATCAGTATAACAGTTCAATAGAGGTAACAGTGATCTGAAGATGGTTTATAAAAACCAAAAACGTTCATCAAGTAGAATGAAATAAAAAATATCACACTATTATATAAGATAAGTTTTTGACGGACGGACTTTATGAAAACATTGATAATTAAGAAGTTTATCGGAACAAAAAATGGGTATAAAATTCACTTCATTAAGCTGAAATCGTCGTTGCAACCTTCGACTGAATGAATTTAGACTGATTTATCACATTATCATATAAAACATTTACTGCTATTGATATTAGTGCTAGTTTTATCTCCAAGACTCATACATTTACGTAACGTCAAACGTTTTTCTAAAAATAAAGAATCCTCGAAACAACGAACAAGATAAGAAATACGCACAATCTATCGCAGCTTGTAACAAAATTTGATGTCATTATATAGAGTGGCGCAGATGAAAGTAGCCCGTTTAAGTATAGAGTAAACACAGAAGAAAATACAGAAGGGAAGTGCTGAAAAGGACTCACCTTTTATAGAGGATATTAAAAGTGGCTCCCTGTAGCAGCAATACACAGCTGTGCACGTGACAATACGTGCAGAAAGAATTACAATACTTTTCACACGACTTAGTTCATATATCTCGTCTTTTTCATGGCTACAGTATTTTGTTTGGACGAATGTAATATTTAACTTACCATAACAGGGACTGAGTCTTAACATTACAACTAGGCCTACGAGCGAATGACTTGTATTGTTTGGCGACTAAAAAACCTTGACCTCCAAGAAACAAGATGAAAAGATTTAGCTTATAGATGGGGAGGAAGTGCCAGTTACAAAAATAAGCAAGCTGATGGTTTTCGTTTTTGCAGTCATGCAAATATCCCGAGCACTTTTCAGAACTATTGAAATTAGCCGAGTTTTATTTTAGCATTCCTTGCTATAACGCTAATGTAGGTAGAATATTTTCTCTTATGAACACTCACTCAGTGGTCTGATGAGTGTAACAGATTAAAAGTACCATGGATTAAAATAATATTGTTATTACAATGTAACACGAAAAACTTCAATTGTAGTGAATTATATGGCAATATTAAGAAAAATAAGAATCTGCTGGGATGTATAATAAAATCAGAAAAATATGACTGGTGTGCTTAATTATGTAAAAAATAAACTCGTTTCTTTATATTTGTACATGTTGTTTAGTCAACTGTCCAAAGACAGGTCTGGATCCTACAAGTGATACCAACAAGGTATCACTCATAAGGCAACTAGGCTAGGAGATAATGTGGTAGAGTGGCCAGTTTTTCCCTCTCCATTGCATACATCGCCGAATAGCTACATATTACATAATCAGACTTCAGATGCATACAAACAATTGTTCTTCCTCTGACAAGTGAGATGTACTGCCTGATTATTATAGATCTACATATCAGCTAGAATCTCAATCAGAGGTGTACGTTATTACTTTATATCCCTCTGAACTGCATCCAGCATCAATCCCGAAACGTTTTGATTTTACTTGTCTTATATATGGCAACCCTAGTCTTAGATTTATTGTTGTTGTAGTTTAGTGAGCTGTCCGAAGACAAGTCTGAACCTCACAAGTGATACTAATAAGGCACCACTTATGAGGCAACTAGGCCAGGAGGTAATGCGGTAGGGTGGTCAGTTCCTTTCCCCCTCCATTGCATACATCGCCGATTATCTGCATATTACACTAATCAGAATTCAGATGCATACAAACAATTTAGATTTAAATGAATTAAATTGTTAACTGCCTCCCATTGAAGGTAGCCCAGAAGGACTCAGTATACTCTCCTACATGAATTTTACAATATTAAATGTTTACATAAATTTGTTGACAGAAAATTAAAATAAACATATATGAATTATAAAGTGAAGAAAAAGAAATTTGGGACTCATCTCTACATATACCTTCTTGCCAACACCAATTGCACTGACAAATACAATAAGCCTTCGGGCTGCGGAACATTCGGAACAGAGGAGAAAAATATGACGACAAATTCTAATGCTGAAATCTCAGCATGGGGACACTGTATCTTATTTCATGCATGGCAAACATTGTTCTGAGTTGTCTTACGTGAATATCAGGCACTTTGTTTTTACCACGTCACGGTACTGACACCTTGTGTATATAAGTAGAAACAAATGCAGGACAAGCTTAAGGAACATTCCGCTAGGGATACAAACGTTGACAGATAAGGCAATTGAAAACACGTGACAATCAAAGACGAAATGTTTTCCTTGGCATCTTGCGAACATTTCAACGCATATAGCGTGGTATACTCCCTCATGAAACAAATGAGAGGAATATAATTCGTGTGAAAACGCATATACGAATGTAATATTCTTGTGATTGACAAAAGGGAGTGCGTCCGTAATCTTAATGTTTAAGTCCAATATGCCATCTAGTTGATATAATCGAACTATACAAGGATGTACCTCGGTGACTCAATCGACTGCACGATATGCAAGCAGTAATAGATTTGATAATAGTGAGATTAACATTTTATATCCATCATTTTTATTACCAAAAATGTTGCACTTAATCTGTTGATCAAATATATTTTACATTAATGCAAACCAAAGTGGATGAGAACTGAGAACTGCAACTGTGGCCGTGGGATACACAGATTACAGGTGGTGACTCAAATGCAAGTGCATTATAATAATATAATGCCAAGAATGCTATCTCCCTAAAAATTCACCGTTCTTTTCCGAGTTTGAATCTCCTCGGACACAATGGCACTACTGAAGACAATCTTCATTCATGTTTATGATAGTCTGACTGAGCAAAATAAGTACAACATTTCTTTGTATTGTCATTGGGAGTCCATTTACCTTAAAGTTTTATTCTTTCTTTTTCTTTAAGCAGAACTATGTCTTTCTCCTCACTAGATATGGATCAGGGATCTTGGGAATTGATAGCCACATAAAAATTCAATTCCTCTCCCTCTACAGAAGATAATATAAGGAGAACTAGGGTACAAGGAAAAGACAAGGAGAACACGGAGAATCAAGGAAAAAGGGGAAGACAAGAAGAACAAGGAGAATAAGTGGAAGATGGAGAGAATAGGGGAATTAAAGAACAAGAAAAACAAGGGAAATACAAGAAGAATATGGGGAATACATGGAGAACAATGGGAATACATGGAGAGTTTTTAAAAACTCTTAAATTCAAGTCATTGCACGAAGCGAGCGAGTGGCAACGTCTCGGCAGAATACATTGTATAAAAAATACGTACAGTGACTCAAGAGTTCGTTGACCTCTTACATCTGTATGACGAATAGAACCTATTAGCGACAATGTTGCTGGACTGCTCGAACATCAAACTTAATTTTCTATTTTTTATAATTAACCGTGCATTTAATCACAAAACGTGAAATAGATTTTCTATTCGTTTACGTGTATCCTATCGTCCCTTTCAAGCTGCAAGGTCATTTCATTTCCACTCTGTTTAATTGTTGAAAAGAGTATTCTTGGTACAGAAATTAGAACAAAAATAAGCTTTGCTATTATAGTGTAGTATATAGGAAATAAAATTAGTTGTAAAAGGAAAGAAAGATTCAGCTGACGAAAAAAAAAAAAAAAAAAAAACATCGAAACTAGTCAATCAGGTACAATAACATCTTTTATTTTAAATGTTAACACAGTGAGATCGTTATTTAATAATTTAAATAACTCAACAGTTAATAATTTGAGCATAACTGCTGTTGAAACTATGAAATGGACTCAAACAATAACATATATAAGTTACTTTAATGTTTAAATTAATAGAACTCAATTATATACTGATCAACTGTCCCAGATATTCAGGTCTCACGTCTTCCAACACGATAAAAAAAAAAACAGACTAAGTGTAACCCATGTCCGGAAACACGTTTACAATACAACTTTTAATATCTCACCATTATTAATCTCATTTTAGTTAAGTGTCACTAGGACACTAAGTTTTGTAACTATATTTTTTGCACAATTGTATTTTACAGCTATTGCTGTTAGGCCTTGAAAGTTAGAATTCCCATATAGAAACTTGTTGCTAGGGAAACCTTTTTCCTAACATAAAACTGTACTGAAATAGATCCATTACAGTGCACTTATTGTTACTTAGTTACCATTATAGTGCAGTTTTGCGAAGGCTTTGGAATAATATTGTTCCAAATTTTCAATGCAAAATATATTGTACTTGCAGTTTTAAAAATATGATCGTGCAAAAAATGTTCTATAATACATGTTTGTGATTAATATTAATTAGATAGACCTCATTATCTAAAACCGGTAAGTTAAGGAGAATATAATATGTTCATTATTTGTTGTAGGCCTGTTATTATTTCATTTTTCCATATACAGAATGTCCTATGATTTCTTCCACGTTTGTATAAGTAAGTTTAAAACAGGAAAGCAGTGTTTATGTATTAATTGGATTATTATTAGATGGTTATATAAAATTTAATTAAATACTAGCTAGTATCTGAAACCATACAAGTTAAGGAGAGGCTAGGTTTATTATTTATTATAGCTCACTATTCTATAATTCATTGCATTTATTAGTGAGGTATATGCTGCAAAACATGTTCTGATTTCTTGTTGTTTTGTATGAGTGTAACACAATATCTGTTACTTAAGATCAGTTTAATTCTTTTTGCAGTGGTAGGCAAACAAAGTTCATTTTGCTCTCACCCCTTCTTGTTCACCGCTGCTGCCTGTAGAATAGGTTCATTGCAACCAGTCAGCGCTTGATCGCACGCAGAATCGTCTACGTGCACTTGACCTTGACATCGCTGCTCTAGACAAAGCACTTCACTAGTCTCTTCCCTATTCTTTTCGCAGTGGTCCGCAGAAAATGCTCCTTTTAGTAAAATGCGACGTTTTGTTCATGCACAAAATTCATACTTTAATATCAACTTTTCAATCTAACAGAACCTCTAACATTGTAAATGAAAGTATGCTCTATTCTTTTCGCTACAGAATACGATATTTTATCTCAATTGGATACATTTTATATATGGTTTCACACTAACTCCAGTCAATGCACTTACCTTATCTTCATTTATCGGCATAATCTAACTGCTCCTGCTATTTCGTGTCTTTCATTTCAGAGGGCTTTAGAGCTGAGACAGACATAAATTTAAAGGTAATGCTGATGGTACTGCTAGTGCTGATGATTATAATAGATGATGTAATGCTATTATTGTTGATAATGGCGATGGTGGCGATGGCTGTGGTGTTCATGATGATATGGTTGTTCTTCCACAATTTAAATCAAATTCCTGCAAACTGGATGTTTACTTTAAATGCGAAAGAACTGGTCATGTTATTTCGTGTCCTGTACTGCACCATATTGCACTGAAAGATTATTTAAGCTGTACTATGAGGAATATAATTGAGGGGCTCAGTGGAAAAGAGTTCCATGCCACGAAAACTAAATTTTATAGGAGAAGCATTTATTCCACTGACATTCCTATCTTTAAGTGACGAAGAGACATTTATAAGTGCTCAACATGCCACAAGATTGGAAGTTCTTAAAAGAAGTCCTAGATGGCAAGATCTGTCGGATTATCGAAGAAATTAAAAATCAATAGGAATGTGGCATGGGCTCCTTTTTCACTGGACCCCTCAACTGTTGAGCGATTAGAGTATTTTCTAAGTCAAAGAACGTCACACTGCGCAAGTTCTGGGTCAAAAGTCTTGGTTCATACCATAAAGAGATATTCGTTTCTCTTTTCTATTACGTATCTATGCTCAGAAGAAATTAAAACATGAGAGTTACTATTTAGTATACAAATATACAGACGTAAAATTCTGTAGTTTTTATATAAAAAAACCTGAAATATGCAGCATGGCCGGAAGAATTCTACCATGTCATAAAACATCTGATGCATGAAACGAAACGAAGTGGTCGAGTGGTTAAGGTATTTGTATCTAGAATACGGGATCGATGGTTCGGATCCGACAGGATCAATTATGTTTTATATTTTTGAACATATAAAAATATAATAAAACCTAACCTCATAAATACACCCTTTTCATGTGGTTTCATATTACATAATTTGAGTTCCTAAATGTTATGGTCTGTAATATCATTTGCGGCATTTATCTTTCCACTATACTTTGGTTTAATTCCATACATGAATAAAATTAACTCATTCCAAAGAGATTGTAATAAATTATTCATGTTATAGTCTACTGTAAGCATGTAGAATTCGGTAATTCTAATTAATGTTTCAAAGAAACAGCCATTAAATAAATTAAAATATTTAATTTCATATTATTTTTTTGATGGTCTAAAAGTAAACATATCATTATACCTAATTTATTACTTCCCCCCTTCCTTTCGTTCCGCCGGTCGTTTGTGTAGAACAGTCATCGGCAGAATTGTACTCACGATGACATCAGGCAATGCAACCAGCAATACACATGACGTAGCATGGCTGTGGATAGGGTTGAGGACTTGCTCAGACATCAGTGGCGTGCAGCCATCACAAACTTCATATTTACTGTACCGTAACTTTCAAGGTGCCACAGAATTCTAAGTTTATGTCATAAGTAGCCAATCTCAAGATAGCGAATAATCTTTCATCTTTCAGCCGCGATCTTTGTTTTGATTTTGCAAGTTTCAATTAAAAAAAATCGTAACTGTAAGTGGAACCAAACACAGCCGCTATATTGTCGGCAAATAACCTAAGGGAAGCATATTTTTCCGTAGACAGAATTTTAAAGAAATTTAAACCACACACGTCTTTGCACCGCGTTTGTAAATATGCATCACTCTGTAAATCAGCTACTACCTGCTGCATTTCTGGCTTAACCTTGTTTATGTCTACGGTCAAAGGATTCGCAAAAATTAAGAAATCATTTTCAACATTTTTAAAATTATCGAATCTCCGTTGTTGGAACTCTGTTTGTATATTTAGATGAGCATAATTAATTATTTAAATTTTATTCAGAAATATCAGAAAGAGATGGTAAGCATGGAAAATAATGAAACTGTTCTCCCTCATACTTGATTTACAGATACCTATCATTGTAATGAATGATCGCACCATATCGTATTATCTACTACGTTTTTCTATTGCCCTTCGTACTGCAATTCGGATTTAAAATGTTCATAAATACCTGTGATCTTCTGATGCTCTTTATGACACAGGCTACATTATAATGACGTTTAATATTGTGCCCTTTAAAACTTTCCAGCACAATAAACATATACTACAGTTTCCATAAGCACAAGAAAAATACGTCTCCTCCCATTCTTCTTTAAATACAGGTTTCCTACTTTTGGACAGAGCTATGCTCAACTAGCTATATGTTACGCCACTGGTAGCTACTTGTACAATGTACCTGCAAAGGGCTGGTTGGGAGGGAGGATGTGTATTCCTTGTCTGCCCCTGCAACGTCACTTAGTAACAGACATCGCGGTGACATTTCTGCCGACGGCTGGTGTACAGGGTAACACACTGCAGTTGACTCTTCCTCCACAACATTATCCCCCTACCCTTATAGTACTCGAGGACAAATACTGTAATCACTTGATATGAGCGTTCAGCTTTCATTTGTTTCACAATGGCAGAGGTGAACGTTCGTCACAGGATAATTTTATTGTCTTCTGGGTGAATGGAGTTAGTGCTTCAGAGGCTGGTCAAAGATATGGCGTTACCGAATCCACGGCTGGGAGATAGGTTAAACGTTATAATGTTCATGAAGAAGTTGGAAACATTCAATTCCTGGCAGACCACGTGCTTCTTCAAGAAGACAAGGCGCTCCAAAATAACCATTTTAGAACCGCGTTGGAACTAAAGGCAGTTTTCCTCTCTCTCCAAAGACTGTATGGAGGAGATTAAGAAGCCGAGGAATCAGGTCTTTTCGTGCATTGAGAAAAGAACCAATAACCGAGGAATAAGCCGTGGATCGTTTAGCGTTTGCGAGTGATCGGGAAAACTTCGATTGGAGAAGTGTTATTTTTTCAGACGAAGTCATTGTCTTGACCACGAGCAACGGATCTGTTTGTGTATATCGCCGAGTCGGGCAACTATGGTTCTCTCTTCGTGGCTACTCTTGCCAGAAGTGATCGCGTTGAGTGTTGCATGTTGGGATTGGATCACTGTTGCCAACATATCACCCTACAATCTCGCTAACTTTTCAACAAAAAGTAGCTAAATCTCTCCAAAATTTGTTTAAAAAATCCTCAGAAATGTCGCTAAAATTAATAATAAATATTACTAAATAAAAATAAGAAAAAAAAACATAGGCTACATATGCGGAGAAAAATATCATATCCAGGTCGTCACTCTCTTCTGCGGAGTCTGATTGTATTGTTGACGGCTGTGATGTTGAGGTGGGAGGTGTGAGAACAACTGATTGTGAAACACTGCACTTGATCCAATCACTGACACTACACTTTCGGGCAAATTGTAAGTTTAGTGTGGAAATTTTGACCTAAGCGTTTGACCACAAATTTTTTTGTGAAACCTAACACTTTTTAAATGTTTATATTAAAATATATTAAAACCAGCAAAAACTAGTCTCATTTGCTTTTACACGAACTGTTGGTACAGAATTCCAAAACTCAATTTATTGCCTCGGGTCGGTTCGGAGTGGAAAACTTCCGCGTTGCGGGGAAGAACCAAGATTACATTAGCTGCAGCTCGCGACTCGTCACGTGTCAATCAAAGTTGCCTCCGTTTATGGGTTTGGAGCATGTAACTACAACGTCTTTGGTTGGAGCACTGGCATTGAGAGAGATCTTACCGGTGAGAATTATTGAATCAGTATCTTTCACCCCTGATCACAAATATATGAGATCACGGCTTTCACGTATGCATCATTAGACAACTCAGTCATGCACCCATGACTGTTTAAAACTAAGAAGTGCATGACTTCAGTTGAATGTTTTAACTTAAAAGAAAGAAAAAAATGTAAGGATATAAAAATCAGTATAAAAGTTGCTAATCGTATTTTACAAAATTTGTCGCCGAGACTGATTCAAAATTCTCTAGATTTAGCGACGTATCGCTAAATATGACAAGTATACAGGAGGAGGAATATTAGAACTCATCCACATGCTTACAGTATAATATGAATAATTATTAATGAGTTAATTATTGAATAATTTCAAGGGCAAAATTGTTCCGGGGCCGGGTATCGATTCCGGGACCTCTAGTTGAACGTACCAGCGCTCTCCCAACTGAGCTACCCGGGAACTCCACCCGACACCATCTCAACTTTTCCCTTCATATCCACACAACTCGCGTGGGCTGACGAAATGCCAGAGACCCACATCGAGTGCACACAAACTCTGTGTGACTTGGAATTGTGGTTTTCTGTTAACGTACACAGTGACGTATATATTATGCAAATCTAGTCTTTCAGGTGAAGCTCCCTGTAAAGCAGATTTGAATAATTTCAAGGGAAAAATTGTTCCGGGGCCGGGTATCGATCCCGGGACCTCTGGTTGAACGTACCAGCGCTCTCCCAACTGAGCTACCCGGGAACTCCACCCGACACCGTCTCAACTTTTCCCTTTATATCCACACAACTCGCGTGGGCTGACGAAATGCCAGAGACCCACATCGAGTGCACACAAACTCTGTGTGACTTGGAATTGTGGTTTTCTGTTAATTAATTCTGAGTTAATTATTGATGTAAAGAATTAAAGTGGAAAGATAAATAATGCTGCAAATAATATTAATAGACCATAAGTTTAGGAACTGAAATTAATATGAAGCCACATAAAAAGGATGTATTTATAAGATAAGGTTTTATTACATTTTACATATTTAAAAACATAAAACATAATTGATCTTGTAGAATCCGAACCGTCGATTCCGTACTCTAGATACATATACCTTCACCACTCGACCACTTCGTTTCGTTTCATGCACAATATGTTTTTGTAACATGGTAGAATTCTCCCGCCCTGCTACATATTTAAGTTTTTTTTTTTTGTATATTTGTATACTTATTACAAATAGTAACCCTTCATGTTTTAATTTTTTCTCCTCAGAATGAATCTGTAATATTTAAACAGGAAAGAGAAACGAATATCTCTTCATGGTATGGACCAAGGCTTTTGATCCAGAGCTTGCGCAGTGTGGCGTTCTTTGACTTAGAAAATACTCGAGTCGCTCAACAACTGTTACAATCCCCAAAGTACCTCTCGTCAGTCACCACCTAAGTGCGTAACATAGAAGGATAGTGGGCACGAAATAGAGGATTCAAATCAGACCATCTTCCTTTCAGTACAATCAATTCACGAACACTGATTTGGAAGTACCATGTGCTTGTGAAAAATTCAGACGACATAACATTATACAGTTTATTAGTTGTTGCATAAAATGTATAATGAAACATTATGTACTAAATTATCTAGCATTATTTATTTTTAAGGTGAAGCTCATATACCTAACAACTTATAAATCATTTTCCCTCATTACACTACGTATTTATTGAAAATACATACTGTACATATACAAACTCGTATATTATATTGTCTGATAAAAGCAATAAAGTATTTGTAAATTACAGTACTTACTATAAAAATAAAATATATTTAAGTTCCTTGTTAAAACATTCTATATTAACATAGGATATTTTCTTGAAATAAATGTTAAAATTGCATTCATGAAGCTATAAACCAACACAGTTATATAGAATATATAAAAAGTATTTTCACTGTGTATATCCGAAGGGCTCCAATATAAATTATTCTATTTAGAAATCAAAGTATCATATAAAAGTGGATTAATACAGTATTACTTTTAATCTCAGTAGGCCTATACATAATTTCAAAATACATAATTTTTACATTATCACTGAATTTCAGTGACAGTATTTTACACCTTACACAACATTACATCTAAAAGTTTTCCACTGTCCATTATTTATATATTATTAAACTAAAATAAGTATATCTGCATTGACATTGCAATAAATGCAACAAGTGAGATAAGGGACTAATTGTAAACTTTTTCTAATGTAACAGTAACAAGGTACTTCAAATGCATTTGTACATACAAGTAAAATATAATAGAACTTTCAAGGGAGTTTATTGTATTCACTTGAGAAAAAGTTTGGAGATGATTCCAATGATCGACGAAAATAAATAAAAACATATATAAGAACTTCGAACCTGATTATTAATTATGTTGTTCATGTTAGACTGAATAATCAACACTTGTTGAATGCAATACAAATGTTAACCATGTTAAGAAGGTTAGGTCAACTTCGTCCTAAGATAGAAAGAAAAAAAACGGGCAAGAGTACAAATAGAGATAATTCCAAAAACGTAGTATCAGCATATTTTTTTCACTCCCCTCATTTGTTCACCTGAAGAAAAAAAGTAGATCCAACCTTCAAAATATTATATATATTCCATCAATTAAAAATTAAAAATTAAATTAAAAACATATTCTGAATAATCTATCATTACACTCTCTCTTATTTGATCTTCCTCGAAATTCTGGGGAAAGGACAAACTTAAAATTTCAGCAAGGGCATCAGAAGTCATAATTCAACTCATTCTCCTAAACATGGGACTACATGGAAATAATATCGAACTGAAAGAAATATATGTATTATGCTTTTTATCTGTAAGGTAAAATTAGGACAATTTCAGTACTATTAATTGATTTTCTTGACTCGTTGTTGTTATTGCCTTTCCAACATTTCGTCATATTTACATTATAAACTATGTATTTGTATCCAGTTAATATAGGCCTAAGTGGAGAGTGACGAATTAAATCCAACAAGAAACTCTATGAACTATACTGTATAAAGATGCAGATAAAACTACAACGAATAAAATGGGTCGGACACATAGCGAAGTCAGATAATTATTTACCAGTCAACATATTCTATCTGCAATAACAGAGAGTAGAAGAGAAAAAGAAAGACCTAAGATCAGGTGAGAAGGAGGAATAAGTCTTAAGTAAAAGATACAAAACTCAAGGGTAAATCTAAAGACAGAGAAGCCTAGCGGAGTCTCTGAGAAAGGTTAGGTATGTTTCTAAGCAGAATGTGGCGTCACTGATGATGATGGTGGTGATGGCGATTATGATGATAATATTTGTATACCATTTATTTGGAACTAGATCCACACTTCAAGAGTGTCTTAACTTACATTTTTGGAAAGGAGAACATAAATAATCTGAAAACTATCAGAGGCAAAGGAAGTACCACATATTGAGAATAATAATCGATTCAATTTAGGGCGAGAGCAAACAGTGCTAGACATAGACTATGCATAAAATTAAATCGGAGCATTATTATTGATATCTTTGTTGTAAATCTCAAAACAATGTATGACACTTAATGACTCATTACAGTGTGTTCATACATAAAAGGAGTCCACACCTGTGGAGTAACGGTCAGCGCGTCTGGCCGCGAAACCAGGTGGCCCGGGTTCGATTCCCGGTCGGGGCAAGTTACCTGGTTGAGGTTTTTTCCGGGGTTTTCCCTCAACCCAAGAAGAGCAAATGCTGGGTAACTTTCGGTGCTGGACCCCGGACTCATTTCACCGGCATTATCACCTTCACCTCATTCAGACGCTAAATAACCTAAGCTGTTGATAAAGCGTCGTAAAATAACCTACTAAAATAAAAAAAAATACATAAAAGGTTCATGCTAATCTTTATATGCAAATTGATCACTTTGCTCATTTATTATCTAGACTGCTGTTAGAAGAACTGGGTTGAAGAAGGGTGGCCAAAATTTTCTCTAGCATAACCTCCGTTTCTTTGTAGGACTTCTCCATAGTATCAAACCTCTTCTTATATTCATCCAATTTTTTATGTTTTTCTTCCACAATTTTATGCAGTTCATCCATTTTCTTCTGGCTCTGAGCGAGTAATAACTTCACTTGTTCCATTTCCGAAGACTTGCCACGGTTGTTTATAATCTCCATAGCTCTTTTTAGAATCCCAGAATCGAGAGTGCAAGCTCCACAGCCTGCTGGACAACAACGGGATGTCTCTTCCTCCAGTTCTTGGCGTTTCTTCTGGTGGCTGGTGAAAAGAATTCTGGAGCCACGATTGGGGAGGACACGTATCTTATTATTGGGAACTTTATCTGGGAAAAGTCGAACCCTGTCAGTAAAGGATTTTAAAGAATAACCTCTTTCTGGCCAACAGCAGCATATTTCCTTCAAAGTATTGATAAATGGGACTGGGGAACCTTGAAATAAACTTTCAATATAAGACATGAGCTTCACCCGCGACACATAACTCACTACTTCGGCGTCATCTCTTATAGCCTGAGTGTCACTGACAGCCAAACCATTCAAGAGATTAAAGAGAACAATTGCAATCAAGAATATGAACAAGACAAACACAACGTGACTTGTACCAGGAAACGACACGAATGGAATAGATGCAGCATCAAATTCGCCAGTGAGCATAACAACCGTTTTAAATACTGAATTTCCAGGATGCAGGAAAAAGTTTTCTTCGGAATCTCCTTCTTCACCACATTCGGTTGCACCACCACAGTCACGGAATAAAGTATAAAAACTCAGCGCAAATGCAACGATCAGGATAGCATACCAAGCCAGGAATTTCAGAAAGTTCCAAGACACTGTTTTGAACATCTCAATGTTGGTTGATAGGCGGGGATGACGCCCGATGAGAAGGACAAGTTCAGCCCATGACGCAAGGATAGCAACAGCAGAAACGTGAGGACGGGCATGTATATGAACCCAGCCACAGAACAGAATGGTGGCAGTGGCCAGGATCAACAGCAACTCCAGGTAATTCTCAGGACTATTCAGATATCTTACTGGACGTACGAGAAACTGAAACAATTCTCTTAGTATTAAACAAATGAGAAAGAATATTAAGAGACCCCAGGAGAAGCCAGAGTCGTTTTCCTTACTATTATCTGCAATTTCAGTTTCTGGATGAGCTGTTGTGTTCCTATTTATCAGACTTGTGTTGGATGTGTCTTCACTTGTTTCAACATTTTGTGGTCTACCATAGCTAAGTAAAATGTACAATGTTAACAGTGCTACGAACAAGATATAAAATATAAGGTTAACATAAAAGAAAATGCGAATTCGATGCCACTTGAGGTCCAAAAAACTGGTAAATATAGGATGTTTCAAAAGATACCTCAAATCTCGAGATCGGCTGATGTACAGCAGAGGTTCAGTCTCTGTAATCGTGGTGCTAGAATGACTACGTACTGGAGGTTCGCCTGCGTCCTGAGAGTTGTATAGTGGCAACGTCGTTAACTGTGAGTTCCGTCGTTGCTGTGTGTTTTCACTTTGTGGTGGAACAAGAAACTTATAAGAAAAAGTAACTTCATACGAATCTTCTCTGGGGAATTCACCATTTGTGTCCAGACATTCATTTAAGAAACTTTCCAACATTCTTGGTGATATGTTAGCCAAAGGTGGTTCATCGAAGACATTTTTGATACCAATATAAGCACCGTGTTTTAATAAAGTCGAAACGGCATACTCATCTTCATTCTTAGCAGCATAGTGCAACGCCGTGTTTCCTTTCATATCTGTGGCGTTAATGTCTAGTTTGAGATTAGGAAGATATTTAAACAGAAGATCGAGACATCCCTTGTAGTCTCTGTGAACTGTGGCGGTATCCGCCCTAGGTGAAGTTAAAACTGCGTGGAATGCAGTTCCTTTTCCTCCAGTAGAAACTGACAAATCCAAACATTCAGGGCCACGTTCTAAAAAGAGGAGAAGTACATTTGGATGTCCACTGTAACAAGCTAAGAGAGCAGGAGGTCGTCTCTCCGTTGGACAAGTTGTGTTGACATTCACACCTCTGTCCAATAAAGCTCGTGTTTCGGTAGTCAGACCGTTCTCGGCACAATACTGAAGCAACGTACGACTTCCATCCCCCTTCTCCAGCTCTGCAGTTGGAAGGTTTTCAATTGCCTTAACAAATGAACTACAGTCACGGTGGTACAAATAATTAAAGAGGACACTAACATCCACATTTCGTTTCCTGTCTTCAACATTTCCTGCCTCGGGCAGTAACTCAGCAAATTCTGGCCATTTATGAATAATCGTTTCCCTAGCAGTCTTACCATTCAGAGCTTTCGTATTATCCACATCAATATCGTCACCAGCATGCTCTAGAATTGTCTGTACTACGTCCTTGGCATCATTTTGAGCTGCAAAATGTAAAGCTGTGTAGCCTTTCCTATTAACAATATTAGGATTAATTCCGTCCTGATTCATAAGAAGTTGAATGCAGTGTTTATATTTGTTTATCACATCTTCCGTTTCACCTTTTAGTTTATGTTTAGCTATAACATGAAGAGGCGTGTTTCCGAAGTTGTCCTTAATGTTAATGTCTATCTTCGAATTTGAGAGAAGCACTTTTAGGACTTCGTCTCTGGCAGAGTCAACTGCAACATGAATTGGCGCTTTCTTATGTACGCGGTTGATACTGTTGGCATCTGAACCGGCATCTAGAAGGGCTTTAACATACTCAGATCCATCCTCTTCTTTGCAGGCGAGATAAAGGCACGTGGCGTGGTAAGGATCATCATAGAAGTTGTCAGGAAATACATTAACTTGTTTGAGAACGTCGCAGAAGGAGGATAGGTTTCGGGAAAGCCAAGCGTCCAGCAACTGTGCGTGGGGGTCTGGAGAGCATAGGCTCCCCATTCGGTTAAGTTCCACCTTCTCTTCTGTCATGTTACCGCTGAAACAATGAAAAAATGACATGAATAAAGAAAAAAACACCTGAAGCATTTCAATATGCTCTCACAACGTTAAATTGAGTAAGTAAATCTCGCTTTTGGTTACTCTGGCTTTTTAAAACCATTTTAGTGAATTCTTTGGAATTTTCTTTTTGTATACAAACATAAATCTCGAAATAGAACATATTCTTCAGTGCTGTCATGCGGACCATACGCGTCTTTATATTATGCTTTATATCATGACTTTTTATATTACTTCACTTGAAAGATGAACAGTCATTCGGGTTGTTACGTTTTTAATGCACATTAATAATTTTAAACAAGGTTGTCATAGCATCATTTCTCATTGTACTAACTATAAAGAGAAAGAAGAATGTGAAAAAAGAAAATTTCTAGATTTTCACGGAAGTGCGTGTTTTCAGTATTTTTTAAAAAGAAAAGCCATTTTCGGGCACCATCTTCTGTATAGGCTATCTGCTACAGTAATTGCTTCTAAAGTAGGTCTATAGTAATGGAAAGATTTTGTTCACAATCAGTTTATCCGGGAACTCTGCACATGAAATACTATGATTTTTGTAAAACGACACTGGCTCTTTATTTCAATTGTTCGTACGATACCTATCTTCAGTATTTGTAATTTCAGGCCTGTATCTTGGAAGTGAAGTCGAACTGACCCCGGTGTACAATGAACTTTTGCTTACAACGACTAGTACGAACACGCTGACAAAACTTCCCGGTTTAGCGATGCAACATTCTGTATATCCGTTTCAAAAGGCACGAGATCTTTCGAAAAACTGTCGGTCTGCATGAAATGAACTCGAAAGCTGTGGGTGACAACTGCAGCAGAGACACTTGCAGTATCTATATCTGATTATGACATCAGCTTCATAATACGATCCAGATTTCTTGCATAATTTATTGTTGATAATCCTCACTAATACTCTAGGACATCTAACATAATTATGTGACTAATAGTTTACGTAAGGAGTGTCTATATACAAACACATGCCAAAGTTTCCAACGTACTGGATAATCGAGCTTATGTTATCTGGACATTCCTGTCTCTTATCATGACCCACACACGTATTTTTAGTAACACATCCTTCCCTATTCAGATACCAATGTCGTTTTATAAGAAAATATGACATCACGAATATAAAACTATTCTCTGTTAAGTAGCTAAAAATAAGTGAAATATCTTAGATATCAAACCAGTATCAAAAACGACGGCACGTACGCCACAAGAAACCGCGTGGATTCCCGCACGAGAGGAACCAGGAAGATTAAAAAACCGAGAACGCAACACATTTAATATAAATTAATTTTAAACTTAACAGGCGTTCATCTGAATTACATCAGGATTTAACATTTACTTACTTACTTACTGGCTTTTAAGGTACCCGGAGGCTCATTGCCGCCCTCACATAAGCCCGCCATTGGTCCCTATCCTGAGCAAGATTAGTCCAGTCTCTATCCTCCCTCAAATCCATTTTAATATTATCTTCCCATCTACGTCTTGGCCTCCCCAAAGGTCTTTTTCCCTCCGGCCTCCCAAGTGACATCTAGTTTTAATTAATATAAGTTATCAATTATATTAATCGAGTGACCAACAATGTGATTTTATTTCAATCATTTGTGAATGAAAATCTTGTTTCAAAGTGATTTCCGATAAGTGTTGTTCAAAATGAAATGAAATATTTACAAAGTTGGATAAAGCTTAATGCTATGGAGACAAACTTTCAGCAAAAAGAGTTAGGCCTATGCCCCTAATTTATAGATGAGTTTATCTTCTTATTATTACATTTATTTAAATATTTTCTTTTTGTGTCCCACCTGGTTCTAAGGCCAAAAGTCGCCACTGGAAGAGACACGTTATCCATATCCTTATGCATTCTTCCTTTGTAAATTATACGACAAAATTGTTTTGCGGAACTTTAAGTCACGTACGCTTCTATTTCAGAACTATGTATTGTTCCACATCAGTGTACAAAATAGTCTGATCCGAAATTCTATTGCTTCCGCCGAGTTTGAGCCCGCGAAACTCAGATCTAATGGTATAATGAACACGTGGTTGTAAAGTATTGTGTTAGTATATTGTCCGCACAGCATTTTACTGCCTAAGAATCCCCCTCCCCTCAGCTCTATAATACGAGCCGTATTTACTTTTAGGTTGGTAACTTTATGTCAAAAATTAAATTATGTGTATGTTGGAACTGCCTCAAAATTACTGTTAGGAATTTTCTATCATCTTACTCAGCAATCGTATTTTGTACAAGAGATAAAAACATTGGACTTGTAAGAGAGTAGGCTTCAGAAAATTTTTCTAAAAGCAAGAGAAATCTTCAATCGGTTCTTCCTGACTATTACACTTTTACTACGTCATACTACTTTTGACAAATAAAACGGTACAAAAGGACATGTTTATCGCTAAAATTTTATCACTTCCCTAGCATTATCACTTCCCTAGCATTTGTTTCTTTGGTTGCCAACATTTCAAACTGCAAATTCTTTACAGTACTATAAAACATGCTTTGCGATCGTCATTTGTTTCCCGCATAGATAGTCAACTGAAAATGGTGAAGCTAACATTAGTGAAATAGAATTTAAGAAGTCAATTAATATGGTACTGTATTAGAGTACTTTATTTCTTCTAATCTTTATATACTTTCTTTTAATAGTGTAATGGTCAATTAAATCCCACTCGAGTTTTGATTTTCTCTAGATAAATCAAAACTTCTAGTGAGATTACTGTTGATAAATATTATTTTTAAGAGTTATTTCCAAACAAAGAATTTGCATAGTTTAATAGTCTTACTTTTACTTTGGTGTTTTCAATTCAGTTTGAAACTCTGATAAGTTAGTCTGTTTTTCACTCGTTGTATGCATAGTTTCGTTTTTAAAATTTACCTATTTCTATCATTTCAATTTTATTGCAAAGTAATTAGGCTTATTTTGAGTTATATTGACAAAAATATATTTCCTTTGTATTCAGCTAGCGGCGTGGTAGAGGGCTGGCCTTGCATTCGGGAGGCCCGGGGTTCGATCCCAGGGCCGGCAATCCTAACTGAGGTTTTTCATGTTTTACTCAGTTATTTCCAGGCAAATGCCGGGATTCTACCTCTTGAAAGTCCGGCCATGGACGGCAATCCTTCCCTTAATCCTTTCATATGTGTGAGTGAATAATGTGTAATGTCTTAAATGTTTGTGTTGTATCGGAGGTGGCCCTGGCATTGAGCTGATCCCTCATCCGGGGAGGCCCTCCATGTCCTTGTGTGGCCAAAAAAGTATGTGTGCGATCCAATAGATTAATTCCTCTCCCGACAGGTCGCGGCCCTGTAAGGCCCGTGTGACGTGGGTCGTATAAATGAACCTAAAAGGGAGAGGTTAAAGTAAGGGAAAGAAATAGAGAAAGTATTCAGCTATCGCAATTTTATTTTTTGTTGGTTATTTTTAGTCACATATTAAATATATAATTGGCTCGTAATAATTATGCAAAAAAGTTCGTGGCGCTATAGTCCACGAAGGGCCAATTCCGATCAACCGGCTGCTGGCCTCGTCCGCATGCCGAATCATCCAACCAGAATGGAGGTATCGTGTGGTTAGCACGATGATCCCCCCCATTCGTTATAGCTGGTTTTCGAAACCGAATTTTCGCTACCTATCGTAGCTCCCCAAGTGCATCACGATGCTGGGTGGGCACCGCTCCGATACACTGGACGAAATTTCATGAGAAAATTTCTTCTCTCATAAGGACTGAAACCAGCGCGCATTCCGTAACGGGAATCCTAGGCAGGATGCCTTAGACAACAACGCCACGACGCGGGACAATAATTATGTTCAGATGCTCTAAAATTTATTTCATAATCTTAAATTACTGAATATTTTTCCCTTGGAGGCACTACACAACTCTTGTAACTAAGGCCTTCATCAGCTTCACCCTTTGGAGAACATACATGGGCACTCTTGCCAGTAGTCAATGTGCTGAACTGAAGATTACGGTGAGTAATGCTTTCAAATAGGCATTATAATACAGTTCAGGATATAGCAGAATCGCAGTTTTAAACCAAACAGAGCTCTTTCCTTGTCTCACTTGAAGACCGCCACCATAGTCCAAGTAAGGTTGTCGAGCTGCTGCACGAAAGGTAAATAGCCAACCTTCACCTCTGCTTTTGTTTGTTTTTCCATAGCAACTTAGCACGCTGCCAGGTTCAATCTAGATAGTGGCTTTTTAACACTTTCACGTGTTTAAAGTTGAACCGATTTTCAAACGTCTATTAATGACAGTTTAAACTCTCATCATTAGACGAACAGATTTAGTAAATATTTGACTATAATTATTTGTTTACTATGCCGCCTTTGCTTATCTTAAAAAGTACCAGCCTAGCATCAAGCAGGAGCAGATCAACACACGTCAAACCACACGCAAGGCTGTACTAAACTTATGGACCCGACAACTTCCATCTTGTAACAGTAATATATATCTATGATTTACATCAATTTATCAACCACAATTGAATGAAACGTTTTAACAACATAACTTACACTTTAATAAAAGATAGACATGTTAGTGACAAAACGATACTGTGCTTTAGTCCGTTGTCAAACATCAAGATCAACAGAAACTGCCCTATTCAACGAAGTCTAAACCGGCAAACACAGCCAACAAGTGTTCAAAGTGTTTTTAAACTTTTTAAAGTGTTTCTACAAAGTTTTCACATTTCTACGACTACATTTATAGTTGTAATAATAGTTTTATATATTTTAGATTATACCACACGAACTGCAAGTGATTTTAACCTAACATAACATGTATATCATAGATCAACTTAAGTTAAGTCTAAGCAATCACACTAGTATGACCCGAAAATCATCATATTAAGTTCCATCTAATAGGCAAGGTTTTCACTATAAATGTTAATTTAACACTTCACATCTGAAGATGATACACATGTATCGAAAACGTTAATGCAAATTATTTACTTTTTAAGATAAGCAAAGGCGGCATAGTAAACAAATAATTATAGTCAAATATTAATAGCTTATCGGCAAACTACAACATGAAATAGATTTAGTAAAGCAATGCTAAAGCTAACATTGTACTCTAGCGTTGTATACGAAGTATCTCCATACAACCCGCATCGGTTTGCTGGGCAGACCGGGTGGGAGTTGTCATGTAGGAAGAGATGTGACGTATGAGAGCAAATAAGCCACCCGCTTCCTGAGCGAGCGCTGGACCGAGGCACCAGCTGGACACAATCAAGCGACCGTTCCAATTTTAGTACTTTCAAGATTCATGGAAACAACGAACATCGTGTGTCCGTGGAGCACGTTGTTCCCACGGATTGGTGATGCATGTCAGTCGTCATGGTCACGCATCGCCTGCAGTCGACAGGATCTCAGTGCGTCAAAATGCATGTGCTCGAGTTGAGTAAACATGTGAGTTAATGATCGGCTAGCATTCAGTGAAAGAGAATGGTGGAACAAAAGAACATCTGAAATACAAATGTAGTGTTTTCTGCTGCAAAAGCATCGCACCTGGATTATACTTCCGGAAGAGAAGTGTAAATTTGTCTTCCTTTTCCAGGAATTTTTCTGTTTACCTTTCTTGAGTTTATCCTGCATTTTCTTACATGGTGGCCTTACATTATGCCAAGAAGTAGTGGCAAAAAAAAAAAAAAAACCGGACCGACCCTTGTATCTGATTTCAGAGCCTTATTCACTCCAGAGCACGAAAAACTGGTAACTAAGACTTTCGTGGTTCGAATCCTGCCTGGGAAGGAAACTTTTTTCTTGTTGTTCTTTATTCAAATTTATTCCCAATATTTTTCGATTGCAGCGATATTTTACTACTTAATTAACTTATTATTCTCAGAACATGAATTTTACCAGCAATCGAAAAGTATTGGGAATAAATTTGAATAAGGAACAAAAAAAAGTTTCCTTCCCAGGCATGATTCGAACCACAAGTCTTAGTTACCAGTCTATCATTCTCTGGAGTTAACAAGGCTCTGAAATCAGCTACAAGGGTCGGTCCGGTTTTTTTGCCACTACTGTACATGACGAAGGAGTCCAGATACTTGTGAATTTTTAGGGTCAGTCGGAATTGTTACAAAAGTTAGGACGAAAATGGTGACAAAACTTGAAAGTTGACGATAAGAGATGATGATGGCAAGACTGTTATAGAGTATGAAAATGTTTCCTCCCAACCGCAATCATGGAGTAGTGATCATAAAAAAAAACCTTTATTAGTAAAAAACAAAAATAATAGCAGATTAAATAGAATTCGCCGAGAAGAGTTTAAATAGCTTTGGGATTCTGTGGAAGAGTTTTATTTGCTGAAGTAAAGTATAGGTATCCCCTTTACCCAGCACAAAGTACCATTGAGGTACTGTATAGCTCCATACTTTCATGACTCTGGCACTAAAGTGAGATGCTGTGGTCGACACCACGATGCGATCGCATTTTACCTCCGGGAAAGATACTGATTTGACAGGAGGCACAGTGGAAGTTGGGGCCATTCTGGGAGTTATGGCAACAAGAAAAATCCCGCCATCTTCCGGAATTGTGAACAATAAAAATCCTAGAATATGAGGGAGAAGAACACGAAATAAATTTACTTCTGACAACAGAAGAGGAAAAAATACATAAAAGAAACCGATAGAATCCATTCTAGACCGCTTCCAAAAACAAAGCTTTATTTACAAGATATTATGTGTCAATGGAGGTATTAATTCATAATTTTCCAGTTATACAGTGTGTAAATGATGTAAGTGTGCACATTGAAGAGAGAAATAAAATACATTAAAATAAACAAAAAGTCTATTGTGCGTTTAGTAGTTAAGTGCATGGTTAATTAGAAAATTTGGCTGAATGTCTGCGCAGTTTGGCAACAGCGCATCGCCAGATCACCTACGATACACATTCGGATAGGTCTGATTACCAGCATTCCATCCCTTGGTCACTGCTATAAGCTTCCCAGACTACCTAATGGCAGGAAATGAAGACACGTGGTAATTTCTTATTTAATATGCAAGAAAACCGTCTATTTAATTTAAAAACTGCAAAGGGACCTCATTAATTACCAGTTCCTCTAATAAGAGTAAAAATCAGAATCGTACAGACAGGCCTAATGCTTATCGAGTAAAACAGTGTTAACATTTAGGGGAAAATTATTTTTTTTCCTCAGAAAGTATTCCTTTGAAACTAATACGGTATTAGAATTTTTGTTGTATTCTAATCAAGAAATAAACTGTTAAAATATGCACAATTATACGAGTATTACTTCCACACTGTATTTTAGGGACATGTCGTTTTCCATAAGTATACATACATACACACATACATACATACATACATACATGCACACATATATACATAAATAAGTGTTCTGCCCAAGGGCAAGTCTTTCACTGCAAACCCAGCATTCCCCAATCTTTCCTATTTTCTGATTTCCTCTTAGTCTCCGCAAATGATCCATATATCTTAATGTCGTCTATCATCTGGTATCTTCTTCTGTCTCGAACTCTTCTCCCGTTCACTATTCCTTCCAATGCTTCCCTCAGTATTATTTATTTAGTAGGTTATTTTATGACGCTTTATCAACAGCTTAGGTTATTTAGCGTCTGAATGAGATGAAGGTGATAATACCGGTGAAATGAGTCCGGGGTCCTACACCGAAAGTTACCCAGCATTTACTCATATTGGGTTGAGGGAAAACCCAGGAAAAAATCTCAACCAGATAAATTGCCCCGACCCGGAATCGAACCCGGGCCACCTAGTTTCGCGGCTATTCGCGCTAACCATTACTCCACTCCCTCAATAGGCAGTTTCTTCTCAGCCAGTGACCCAACCAATTCCTTCTTCTCTTTCTGATAAGTTTCAGCATCATTCTTTCTTCACCTACTCTTTCCAACACAGTTACATTTATTATTCTGTCCGTCCATTTCACACGCTTCATTCTTCTCCATATTATCCACATTTCAAATACTTCTAGTCGTTTCTCTTCACTACGTCGTAATGTCTATGTTTATGCCACATACAATACCACACTCCACAAAAAGCACTTCACTAGTCTCTTCCTTAGTTCTTTTTCCAGAGGTCCGCAGAAGATGCTCCTTTTTCAATTAAAAGCTTCCTTTGCCATTGCTATCCTCCTTTTAACTTCCTGGCTGCAGCTCATGTTACTGCTTATAGTAATTACACCCCAAGTATTTGAAGCTCAGTTTATTAATTGTAATATTACTTTGTAATGTTTTTGTTTGTTTTCAATATAAACATAAATAAATCCGAGGCGTGACAGCCCATAAAGGCTGCTGGCCTCATGTGCACTTGCATCAGAAGAGGTGAACGAACATTCAACCAGAACTGAGGTATCATGTAGTTAACACGACGATTCCCCAAGCCGTTTTAGCTGACTTCTGATCCGGAGTTCGCTAACTATCATAGTTCACCAAACTCATCACCATGCTAGATAGACACCGGTTCCATACACTGACCGAAATTCTCTATGAGGACTCGAACCAACGCGCAATTCGTAACGCGAGTCCTAAGCATGATGATTTAGATCACGACGCTACGGTGCGGAGCGGGTGTTTTCGCTATATTTATTCGAATAATAAACCGTCCAATGCTAAAATCCCAGACAGAATACTTCTACTTTTCCGTAATAATTTTCAAAAGAGGATGTAATAGCAGAGTAAGCACAGAATGTAAGCTAATAAAATTTCTGACATCGTTCATCTTGATATGAACCTGGTTGGTCGTTGGAAAATTCCAAATTTAAGAGCATAATAAATCATATCTTAAAAAATAAAGCATATTAAAGCACAATTCCTTGAAAACTATCTTTAACGATTTATTTATGGCAGCATTACGTGTCTCTAGTATTAAGCCTATATGGGATTTTTAAAGGAATGACTAATTACCTAGTAATAAAGTAAGGTAACATTGACAATTAATTAAACAGGCTGTCTGTTTTTATAAAATCGACAAAACAAAGCTCTGTTTAGAATGGAAGAGCAATTTCACAGAGAAATAAAATGCCTTCACAATAATCAAATCAAACTAAATAAATATTTAACAGCAGCGTCGGTCTCCTCTGTACTAAAACAGTGCAGTAAACACTTGTCATGTAAATCAACATATCAGAAACATCTGTAAATGCGGCACAAAGGATTCGGGATTTCAGGCGGATCACTTAGCAAATGTCACTTCCTGTTAATAGTGTACGGTTTTTCAAAAGCAAGAGGTAACTTTAATTGTTCATATTAATTTGTTCTTTTTCTATACAGTCTTACAAATTCTGGCACTGGCAGATTACAGAAGAAATTGGATTTTTTTTGCATGACCGCCCGCTGTGGCAGTTATTCCATAACATGAACTCAGATCTGCTGTGTACAGCATTGAAGTGAGGCTGTTACTTGTACAAAAACAAAATGATGGACATGTACAACATCTTCGATGAAGTTATGGCAATGGGTGGTGATGCAAAATATCCCATTTGTTTTGTAATATGCTAGTGTCAGAAGTTTTAAGGTTGAATATCTACAAAATCCGTATATTACGAAGGTTGGGGCACAAGCAGTGGCGATTCTTCCATGAAGGATATGAGGATGATCCTACAGCTTAATTTTGTGTCTCTAAGGATAGAAAACATTTTAATACAGATTTTGATTTTCAATGCGTCCCGACGTAATAATTTCTTTTAAGCTTCCACTTTCTGTCGTGATTTGTCGCCACTGCACAGCTCAGAAATAATTTCCGAGGAACCATCCAAATATCTTAAATCAAACGGTTTTTTCTAGCAGTGAAGTTCGTGGACAAGGGAGGGTGCGGAGGGCGGGGTACGGCTTAACTTTAACCGCGTTTGAGGATATGACCATGTATTCAAGAGTGCTAGAAAGAAGCCCTCTTGTATGTATTCTAATATTACAACTCTTCTTTCTGGGTGATGGAGACCTGTCAGAGACTACAATAAGAATTTTCAAATATCCTTATAGCCTTCTTAAATGCAGTTCATTGGCCATTTAAAAATAATAGAATAAACGAAATAATAAATAATTTAAAATGATATAATAGCCTATAAAAATAAAATTAATAAAAATAAAATTCCATAAAAATAAATAAAATAAGCTATAATAAATACAAGAATTAACAGGACTTTCAGATGACAGGACAGCCGAAAGAATATCTGAAGTTGTATTTGATCATTTAGAAGAATTTAACTGTAGCAAGAAATTAATTGAGCAAACGTACAACGGAGCATCGGTAAATATCGGGCAGTACAATGGCTTAGGAGCCACCTTCGCAACTAAAAAGGGGAGGAGAATCGAACTTCACTACAAATAAATTACAAATTCCAGAATGGTGAGTCAAAGACTAACATAGGCCTACTTGTATTGATTTTGCATGCTCTATTATTATTATTATTATTATTATTATTATTATTATTATTATTATTTTTATTATAATTATTATTAATTTTTATAGACCTAGATTCGCTTTCCGGGCTCAGAGGCCGTGGTCTGTTGGTTGATTTTCTACCAGACGTTTCGTCTGCAGGTGCAGATCTGTTGGTTGATTTTCTACCAGACGTTTCGTCTGCACCTGCAGACGAAACGTCTGGTAGAAAATCAACCAACAGACCACGCCTCTGAGCCCGGAAAACGAATCTCGATCTATAGACTCAGGCCGTGAAAGCCTACACTACAAGATTATTAATTTGATTACCGGTACTATTATTATTATTATTATTATTATTACTATTATTATTATATTAATATTAGTTTCTGTCTTGGTCATCAGTCGTCAATCTGATATCCTACATACAAAAAATATCACGAGTCGCCACTGGGCACAAGTCTTTTTCCAAAGTTAAGCGATGGTATTACAAGACTGTCGTATGGCATCTATAATATGTGGTCATAACACTAGATGACATTGTGATGTATGGTTATCGCATAGAGGACAATATGAATCCAGTTATGAGTCGACCACCGTGCCATGCATATACAGTATAGTATGTGATCGCATCACTAAGGGACTGAAAATGTGATATGGTTATCGAGAGCAATATTATGCGCAATGCATTATGTAGGTATGAGTCGAACGACGTACAAAACGGATATAATCCTTTTTATGGTGGGTAAGTATACTGTAATGCTATTCCAACTATCGTAACAAACACGAATAGCATGATGCTGTGTCGTTTATGGATTTTTGATCCATACCATACTCTACTCTACTAGTATACTAGGTAATATACATATCCTGTCCTTTGAATAGCATATTTAAAAATTTCGAACCGCACCCATATTCTAAATAAATAAATGACTAAATTATTATTAAATTATTATCATATTGTGGCCCAAATTTTGGTCTGTAGTCACTTTTTTTTCTACTTCATGATGGAAATCTGAATCCTTATTGAGTAGGCAATGGATTTCATCGTTTATAAGAATTTTTTGTTGTTCTCAGCGGAACAAGAGATCCAATTATTAAACGTACAGCATTCAGTGTCAAAAGACGCGTTTAAGTTTAAATATAAATCGAATTGCAAGTAGAACAAAAATTAAAAAGAAAAAAAAACTGAAATTACTTGCGTTACAGGACGCGTGGCGCACTTTGCACAATGGAGTCTATCCTTATGGATATTTACAGCACTTTTCTTAGAGGAAAGTCATCACAATTATTGTCCACTACTTTAACTGATACATCAAGAAGGAATACCTAGAATCTCGTTATTGCCAATTGCAAAGAAAACGGTTATGGGCTGTAACTTTATTTCAAGTCGTAGGAGGATTAAGAATTAAATTCTCAGTCGAGGATTAAGTAATAACTTACATAAACTTACAATTGCCAGAAGATTAGACCTGCCTTCATCTTCAGATGAACAGAAGAGCAGGAATTCTTCTGAAGAAGAGAGATAAGAATAGAGAAAGAAGAAAGGAAAGGAGAAAACGGGGGAAAAAGGAAGAAAAAAGGGGGAACGCAAACTAGAAGGAAGCAAACTAATTGAGAAAAGAATGAAAGAAGACGGTAGGAAGAAATATATAAATTACAAAGAGAGAAGTACGAATAGTTTTTAGACAAGTATCCCTTACAGTATGCCCAAGCTATAATGTAGACATACATTCTCGCCTTTGTATCAGTGGGTCGGGTTAAAGTGGCAACTAAGTAATGCGGAGGTATGACGCATCTAACAGACATATGGCCGGGACAATGTGTCGTCGTGTCGACTTACATGGTCATCAGCACCTTGCTCAAAATGCGTCGTGTTTGCTAACGGCTATTGTCTTCGACAGTTATAGCTGACATTTACAGTACCGAGGCACAAAAAGCTCCTATACAAAGAAGATCCATTTCTGAAATGTCAGACATTTTATCGATAGATACCTTTTCGAATTCGATTTCGACAAATAGGTTATACAGAGTGAACCGTAAGTAATATCATTAATTTTAGAATGTTTTCTTTGAGATATTTCAAACAAAAATGCTTAACACAATTTTGCTCGTTTTTGCAGTGTATTATGATAATAAATATTGAAAATAATTTTAGTTTCGTCCTTTAAATGTGCAGAAATTTGATCCGAACAAATGTAACATTTTAAAATTCCTTTTCAGAACGAAAAGTTACATAATTTACAGATAATCTTTTAGTTCGACAAAGAATATGCTTGTACATTCTTCTGGCTTATTTTGGTTTTCATTAAAACGTCCACAGGCAAACTTTTGTCCAATATCCATTGCAGCTTTTGTCCCTTTCTAATTAATCACCTTAATGCCTCCGTCACTGCAATAAAAATACATAACGTAATGACTATTTGCGCTGCCGCCCATACGAACCGAGTCGCCAGGAAAACACTTACGTAACCAGGGTTACCATATGTACGACTATTTTGACTAATTGTACGAGGTACGACCGAACTCTATGTCGTACGCAATTTTGTACGACAATTTCACTTAAGGGAAACAATTATTTTGGAACTTATAATGTCGGTTTATAATTATTGAAATGATCTTTTTTTTTTAATTCAGTATGTCCTTGATTAATCCGAAAGAAACACGCTTTTAAGGGGATAAAATGGTTTGAAACTCTATTTGGTAACTATGCTTGCCATGCAAGTCATAATTTGTCATCTTGAGCTCTAGGTTTCACGTATACGGCGCGGTTATATCAAAGTAATAGGCCTACATGTTTAATTTTATTAACTTCCTTGTTTGTTCGATAAATGAAGTCTTTTGTCAATGAAATAGTTATCGATGTAGCATTAATACGTCTAAACGCGCCGACATTATAGAGGTTTCGGGTTTGAGTCGACTGTAGATGAATTAATTTGATATAATTTTCAGCCACCGCATTGTTAGATATTAAAAATATCTGCCGCCGCGCCGGCCAAAGATCAATTTCTGCTGACTTTAAATATAAAAAGTTGTTTCTAACCAAGCGTCATCGTGCACGCTTTACGGCGATGACAGTGTTGATGATGAAGAAATGGGTGGTGATTTGTTTCAATCCTGAATGTTATTGTGGATGTGAACAATAATTACGCTAGTAGTAAATTCTTAAAATTTGGAACTGAAATTGACTGGTAGACATGTATAATATATAGGTTATTTTATTATTCTTTATCAACTGCGATAGTTATCTGGCGTCAATGATATGAAGGTGATAATGCCAACGAAATGAGTCCAGCACCGAAAGTTACCCAGTATTTGCTCTTAATGGGTTAAGGGAAAACCCCGAAAACAACCACAACCAGGTAACTTGTCTCAACCAGGATTTGAATCCCTGCCCGCTCGTTTCACAGTCAGACATACTAACCATTACTACACAGCGGTAGACTAGAATTATGTGTGTGTATTAGGAAGCTGAGAAATGTACGATAATTTTATGCTCAAGTACGACAATTTTCATAAGTTGGTACGACGGTTGCGATTCCTTTATCTGGCAACCCTGTACGTAACTGTCGTCCTGCATTGGACATACAGTTGTTGTTTAATCAACTGTCCGAAGACAGGTCTGAACCTCACAAGTGATACAAGAAGGCACTACTTATTACGCAATTAGGCCAGGAGATAATGCGATAGGGTGACCAGTTCCTTTGTAGGCCTATGTATTAGCAAATCTACAACATTACTAAAGGAAAAAAAAATATTACTCCGCAGAAACTTCACCAATCACGTTGAAGAGTTAAAAAATGTAATTGGCAAAATATAAAGCACACACGCACTCACATAAATACATACATACATACATACATACATACATACATACATACATACATACATACATACATACATACATACATAACTTTCGACTTTTGTCCTTATAGGTCAGGGCGCTGCAGTCGACCAAGTGTCTGTTTAGGTTACGATAGATGATGTCACAGCGGTGTTGCACATATTTTCCGCATTGGAAGTTCGTTTTGCCGGGTAGTAAGTCTACATAAATACCATACCATATTATACTGCTACATACACTTTTATAGTGCACGAGATTGACAACACTGCATAGGCTATAAACAGCTCTTTTACTGCCCGCAGTTGCATCACCGGCTTCCGCCATGTGGTATGCAAGATAATCGCAACAGTATTTTTTGGACAGAGATTCATTGTTACACTAATTTTCGTTACATTGAAATAAACATAAAATATTTATCTTTATTTGAAAACGTTCCAGACGAAGTGTTATAGGCCTATCATAATATCACGCCGTCTCCTATATTTTTTGTCTAGTACACTTGCGGTCACTCAATTATTTAACAAGGTCATGCGTAGTAGTAGTAGTAGTAGTAGTAGTAGTAGTAGTAGTAGTAGTAGTAGTAGTAGTAGTTTTTATTTGACGACGCTTTCAACTGCAGAGATTATTCACCGTTGGAAATCAACGTGGGCGAAAAATAGTCGATAGATTTTGTCTGAAGCTCAGTACCAGAGATAGGATTTTTTACGTCTTGCAAATCTACGACAAGGAACCCAAAGATTTACTTCCTTCTCAGATGAAATCATGGAAGGCATGCAAACAAAAAAAAATCAGCAACCTCGGCCGGATTTGAACTCAAGAACCTCGAATTCGACAGTTAACATGATAAATACTAGTGTACTGAAGACAGCATACACATGGAAAATTATGTGCTAACTTTCTTGGCATTTATAGGATATATTGAATATATAAGAATCATACCGGCAGTTTACAGTAAACAGAGTGACATTCATTCCAATCAGACGATCAGAAATTCTTGTTAAAATTGTTATGTTTTATTTAACGACGCTCGCAACTGCAGAGGTTATATCAGCGTCGCCGGATGTGCCAGAATTTTGTCCCGCAGGAGTTCTTTTACATGCCAGTAAATCTACTGACATGAGCCTGTCGCATTTAAGCACACTTAAATGCCATCGACCTGGCCCGGGATCGAACCCGCAACCTTGGGCATAGAAGGCCAGCGCTATACCAACTCGCCAACCAGGTCGACATCAGAAATTCTTACTCGCAGTAACTGACACAGCAGGAAACCTAACTCTCTTTCGTATGTCTTGTTCTTAATCAGTGTACACAGCGCGAGAAGCGCAATGGGAACTCCTTTCTTTCAGTTAATATAAGCCGTATACTCAAAATGAACTTCCAACATCACAGGATGTAACTGGATCAAACTTCAAAAGAGAGATCCTTGTAAGATTCCCAATACTTAGCTCAGGGTTCATCTGCCCTTCTAGTACTCTGTGATGAATTTTTCAGAAAATTTTTTTCACAGCTACTCCTTTCACCCATTCTTCTGCATCTTAAACTACCATCAAGAAGTCAAGGAGAGATAGACTCCTAGTTCTCCAGTTTTTCAGTGGCCTTGGGCAGTATAGCGTTTTTACTATCATCGTGTGCAGCTTGGTGGCTCCTTTGAACACCCACCCACTTAACAGATTTACGACTTCTTACACAAACAACATTCCATCTCGTCCCCCATTCCCATTCATTAATATTCTCGTGCTGACAGATTCTTGGAATTTGGAAAAAAATGTGGCATCTCTCCCTCCACATGAGATAAATGGAAGCTGTCAGTTTTTCTAAACGAGGGTTGTGATTAGTAACTAACAGGCGAAGACAAGATTTCTGTCACAATAAGGAATAAATTTATTTATAACAACCAATTAGTAAGGGGCTGTAGAAGGGCTGTCGGCAAAGTCCTTTCTGTAAAACTGCACTTGAGGATGTAAAATAAACTACAATGAATAGTGTGCTGCTAGGAATGCCACGCTCTCCTGCAGATATAACAACCAAACATGTTGGAATGCTTGGCCATCTTATGATTATGAGTTTCTTGAAAATGTTTGTGTCATTTAACTCTCTCACTTCAAAGAACTTTTCAATGTTTCATCGTCGAAAATAATATGTATTAAAAAACGCGAGGAATTTGACAAAAGAGGCAATTATATGCAATATCAAATTAAAATATGAATTTTCATCAACACTGTTAAAATATGTACAATATCAAAAAAAAAAAAAAAAAAAATTGGTCTTATTCGATTATATTTTGTTCGAAACGGAAAGATATAAGTACCGTACTTCTTAATATCAATATCAACGTATCAATAAATAAAAATTTTGATCCCTCCAGGAACTATTTGTTATCGAGTATCCTAAGAGATAATTTCTGAAAGACAGCAGACTGAATAAAGTGACTGTACTCTTGATGAACGACACATAGAAAAGTATTAAAGAAGTTCCAGAAAAAGAATCTATGGAAGTCTACAAAATAATTGCAGAGGATGTACTCTTGACGAACAAAATCACTACAGTGACTGTGCTCTTCATGAAAAAATACGGAAAAGCATTAAAGTAGATGTTTCAGAAAAATAATTCCTTAAAAGCCAAAGAATAACTGCATCCTTGATGTACAAAATATACGAAAGAATTAAAGAAAATGTTCCAGAAAAAGAACGGTTGAGAAATGAGCCGACGTACATCCAGTGCTGGCAAGCCATAGAATAATTGCAGTGATTGTACTCTTGATAAATGAAACTAGAAAAGAAGCAGAATAAATTAAAAAAAAAAAATAATAATAATAATTTCTGGAAGATCACAGTATATTTGAAATGACTGTACTCTTGATGAACAAAACATTGAAACAAATTATCTACACTTTATGTGCCGCGAGGTCTTACTTCTCATTCCATCCAACAGACGTCAATTAAGACTTCAAATTTGGAAATGAAATGCTAATATGAACACGCAGCACCTTCCAGTACCGACCAAAATGGGCATCCACGCAAGCCAGTACAGGATGCACGTCGACTCATTTCTCTACCGTTATGCGAATGACTAAAGGCTAGGCTATCAGCTTCCCATGCCGTGTGCCGAGAGGAAAGCTTTACGAGATCAAAGTTACTTTTCTAGCGGATCATGTTTTGGGACATCGTTGTCTGTGATAAAGTGGTCACCATGCGTGTCATAGATTATATGTTCGAGGGTTGAAGGTCGACCGAGGGCAATAGATTAAGCGACTATATTTCTTTAAAATAGAATTAATGTGGTGAGTTCCGTTCATGAATTTATAGCACCTTGTCTACAAATAAGAGGGTTATTTTTCGTCCAAATTTTGCTGTTTCGCGTGGACAAACGCATTTTCAGGCTAATGAGAATGCAGTGACCTTTGGTGCTCGGAACAAGAAAATAGAAAGTTGAAAGACATCCACAATGCCATTAAATCTGTTGAAGGCGGGAAACTGGTTTAACACTACCAGATAGCCCAGGGCATACGAAAAGCCTAGATTGGCTGACGTACAATACATAGAGGCCCGCTCTCCATCACTAATATAATGTAAATAAAATTGAAATGTTGGGACAGATTTTTTTTGGGGAGGGGATATTCGTCTTGAAAATATATTATTATTATTATTATTATTATTATGACTACCCTATCATCATCATCATCATCATCATCATCATCATCATCATCATCATCATCATCATCATCATCATCATCCCTGAGGTCAAGTTCCTTCAAGTTCCAGGTTGGATTTTTTTCCTGGAACATTAAGAAAAATTATAACTCAAAAGGTTAATTTATTAGAAGCGTGACCTCGGACAACCAAGGATAAGATGGAAAATTTCGATTAGCCTAGGAACGTGGTTACAAATTAGCCTACACATTCTTGAGGGGAGAGGATGGTATTTTTTGGTGAAAAATGAGTAAATTTTCAAAAAAAAAAAAATCTTTAAAATCCTCTGTGATATGTGTGGAATGCATAGCATAACATTTTGTGGGTATTTGTGCCCTTATCGGATGTTGAGTCGCCATTTTTAAACTTCCTGCGTTATGGATTTTTAAATCACTCGCCCACTTTTATTGTTGTTTCCGGTAAATTAAATTTTCAAAATTTTTTTTTCTTTAAAATACCCTTTGATATGTGTGGAATGCATTGCATAACATTCTGTGGGTATTTGTGCCCTTATCGGATGTTGAGACGTCATTTTTAAACTTCCTGCGCTATGGATTTTTAAATCACACGCCAGCTTTTATCGGTTTCCAGTAACTTCATTTCTTTTTTTTTTTTTTGCTACACTGCCAGACAAAAATGGATATAATTTCTGAACTATAAAAGATACATGCATGAAATTTAGAACACACATTCTTTAGACTATTAGGGAACTTTTCTCTGTAACAGAATTTTGTTAATTGATTTCATTTTAAAAATACGTCAGTTTGTTTGCAAGAAAAAAAGTCAAAAAATTGTTATTAAATTTTAATTGTTTATTTTACAAACGTAGCGACTAATATCAAAATTCTGTTACAGATAGTTTGTAGAACATGCTTTTGCAAATACATTGCAAAAATTATTTGAATCTACCTTTAAAAACGGTTTAGATATATCGGTTTTAGTACAATCCTGCATTGGGTATATTTTTGTCAAATTTGGGCCCCCCAATTTTTTTTTTCAAAATATTTTTATTTGGTTGTGTTGTGCCACAGCTATGAGCTCTCTACATACAAAAAATTAATATTTTACACCAAATAGGAAAAAAGTTAAAAAAAGTACCATCCTCTCCCCTTAACAGGATGAAGATATCATCGTCGTCATCATCATCATCATCATCATCATCATCATCATCATCATCATCACAAGAAGGATAATTATTCCTTACTGAATTCCCATTTCCAGCATCCCCTCGTAAGTTGACAGGCCTGATGTCACATGCGCTCTGATCAGCATTTCGCAAATATGATTGACTCTTGGTCGCATAATAATAATAATAATAATAATAATAATAATAATAATAATAATAATGGTATTAAAGTAAAAACATAATAGAAGCTACCAGCTGTTTAACTCCTGTGAAATTTCTCTAGAAATTCAGTGATTCACTTCCGCAACTTTATAACTTGTTTGCTAATTTCATTTCCTTACGACATGTGGAAAGGGAAGCAAGTGTTTAATCTGTTCAATGTATTTTATTTGTATGTTCTTTGCTGTTTGTTGAACTGGTTTCCGTCTTAAGAATTTATAGCCATCAGAAGTTTCCAGTTTGAAGACTTGTACTGTTTTTCCAGCAACAAGGAGAATTGACATCACTCTTAAGTCACTCTCGTTCAACCATCAGTATCTTGATTGGTTGCATAATACAATCACTGTGAGGACCGGGGTTCGAATCGGACAAAATTTAAAGATTTTAGCTTGCTTTTTTCAAGCTTTAGTATATCCATATATATATATATATATATATATATATATATATATATATATATATATAACTGTGTAAGTTTATTTAACAGACTCTCCTAAGTCTTAACTTAGTGTCTGCATATGTTTTTCCAAACGGATCTAAGGACGACAAATTCATTTCATCAGTTTTTGTCATTTTTCTCATAACTTGTCATTTGGACTTGGGTCACTTTGGAAACCACCTCTTCAATTTTTTTACTTGGTTATTGAACGACGCTGTATCAACTACGAGGTTATTTAGAGTCGATAGAATTGGTGATAGCGAGATGATATTTGGCGAGATGAGGCCGAGGATTCGCCATAGATTACCTGACAGCTCTTCAATTGTGGGAGGGTTTGGAAGTATAACTTAAAGAAAAATACCGTAATTAAAATGTTCATAGTTTGGAAGTAGGTCTAAAGAAAAGCAATATAAAATTTTGCCTTATCAAATTCTATTCTATTTTCTTCTTGTTCTTTTTATTATGTAAGTATTGTACCTGTAACACCGATCATCGCTATTTGACACGGTGTTAGAAGCCCTCCGTTTTGTTGGTGTAAGTGCAACCACTTTCTTTCTTCATAGCCAAGTTCCACAGAGAATTCAAAATCTCGGTGAGGGGGGCGGTGTGGTCTAGAGGTTGAACATAGATTGACTCGTTTAGGCTTTTTCGGCCCGAGTTGTAAATGTTCTCCTTAGATTTATTTTTATTAGTAGACTATTACTTCGTAGAAATCAATCTGGTTATTTAATCCTCTGAATGTTTTCCCCAAGTCGTGACCTACCTAAATCTCTTTCTCGCACCCGAAAACGGTAGATTCACCCCGTTTCACCAAAATCCTAGGCTCCATTTTTAAGATAAAATTAAAAAATAGGTCTATAGAAATGGGTTATACAAGAATTGCTGTGTCCAGTACTCGTATGTGTCACACAGATGAATTTGTATAGATAGTAATTATAACTCTTCCAACCGAAAACTTCTCCAGGTAATCATTTTACGACTAAAAGGAATAGGCATATAGGTACTTCGTATTCTTTGGTTTTAGCATTGGGCCTAAATATTTTTTACAATTAATAAGGGACTAACCCTTGCATCAACCACCTACCCGGGAGGACCAGGGGTTTATTTCGGGATCACTTTCCCCTCGACAGGCTGGAAGATGATGAATGTTTGGATCACGATTTCTGGAGGAAGAAGATTGTGTTTTTCGGTTGAGGAAACATGAAGTCGAAACGTGGCCTACTCTGTGTAGTTCAATTTAATATGTTCGCATAGATTAACAATTATTATGCACATAACTATTTCAGTTCATGAAAGTTCGGGAAAACGTTTGAGACGCCAGACAGCCTCCGAGTAATCTCTCCTCTCAAAACATAAAACTCAAATTCTGTAAGCATTCTTGCTTCACCTGATACGTGCCATTTGCTCCTTTCACACTAACTTCCTCGATGCAACAAATCTTCAGCTGGCAGGAAGTAGAGATCGCATGACAAGCAAAACGCTTCGAATAACAGATTCATCTGGGATGTAACCTGCTGTCGACGGTATTCACTTCGAACTTGGTTAATACCTGACTGGGATTTTACCTAGGTAGCTTTAGATATTGCAACTGTGCAAGAGTAATTTAGTAGTATGTCAAGAGAGAGTGGACTCTGTTGCATACATTTCCTTAGTTATCACACACTTCATCCTGTACTTACATAAAAGCACAGTCTAGTATATATAGTCACGACGCTTGAGTTGTTGAGGGACTAGGAACAATAGACTGTGCCAGTACTATTTCGCATTGTTTGGGATGAGGCGATAGTAGTGATCCTAGTGGCTAGCAACTATCTATGGACGCATATTTCCTACTTATTGAGCTTCGTGACTGTATATACTAGACTGTGATAAAAGTGTATCCATGTACAAGCGCAGGGCGGTTGAGATTCAATTTATACTAGTGGCTTGTGCAGCAAATACTGCTGCAAACTAAGTTCGTTAGACGTTCAAATAAAAATTTTTCAGATTTATTTTCAATGAAGAATATTTGTCTTTTTGATAGTTATTTGCTTCCATAATAATGAAACATACTCCCTCCCAATGGATTTTTTTTAGGCCAAATACTTTTTCTTGAACCTATCCAACTTCACTTTTTGAGTTTCAACGCGAAAACGCAAGTATCAATGTCAGGACGATAGCAGTAGCTATTTCAGGTCATTGTGGATTGTAGGCAAAAGTTAAAAAAATGTCAGGTTTGCTAAGCTTTCGAACAATAGCATTTTCGTATAGCTGCTGCATGTAGAACTTGAAATGTAGAGCGTAAAACCATTTTATCATACTAAGAGATCTTTCTGAAATGATCTGGAGACTACAAAATTTTCTAGGCCTCTTATTTTATCAGTAAGTAATACCTTTTGATCTTTCCTTAGGAACTGTAATTTCTGCGCTCTCTCGAGCCAATACTGAAGACAGTGACACATACCAATATCTACACTACACCGCTATTAAGTATATGAAAAAGACCCAACCCCACTGGGTTAATAAGTATAAAAATATTTGATTTTTAATAACAATATTATTATCTTATTTAAGTTTTGTAGTTATATATAGTAGCCACTCAGTAAATTATAGAAATGAAGATCTAAATTAAGATATTCTCTACACTTACTTACATAACCACAAAACGTTTCACTTTCATGTCATCAATATAGCATCAATATTATGTACAATTAATGAAAAATAGATGCATCATGATATTAACTATAATAATATTTAATTTCTAATGGTAATAATGCCATCAAACCACCTCAAGTTTCGTAGATTTGAATATCCAATACACAGCTGTATTCAGAAAATTATACACTGCAGAATCAGGTTTTAATAACAAATTGAATTGAGCTTCTAAATATGTCGGCAATCCTGCAGCTCATGGCCTTCGTGTAATAGCCTATTGTTTATTGTAGTGTGTGTTTTGTTCTGAAATTCAATCAAGTCGGCCGTGATTCAATAAAATTAGTTCTCAAAACTGACAACAGATGGATTTTGGAAAATAGGAAAATTATGTAGGAAAATTGACATTTCACTGAACACTACTACTTTTCCGAAAAACTTTGGATGCCAGGCATGAAAATGTGGGGTCACTCATTAAAATCCGTTCAGCCGTTTTCCCGTAATTTCCATTACCAGTTCAAATTATATATATATATATATATATATATATATATATACACTATACGCACGTATTACATATACGCCCATTTTGTCTCCAAGATAATTACTGTACTACATACGAATCTAAATACACATGCCCACTTCGTCAGTGGAGAATTAATTCAGTGACATGTACGTCAGATTATTACGGGATTGTTTAAGCTTCAGCCAGCAAGTCCACCATTGAATACTGAACTAAACTCATACGTTTCCGAATTGGTTGGATGGTAACTTTTCAAGGACTGCTGTGCCCGGAATGGGTAAGTAATGTATTGAGCATACATTGGCCTATTGTGCGCTACTTGACCTATGCGATGGTTTTCTCAATTCGATGGCCCGGACAGCTGTCGCGAATCGGATGTTGACAGGTGGACCATCCTGCCTTAGCCCTGAGGTAACAAGGTTCCATCCCTGACAAGTGCCTCAGGTCCTTAAATTTTAATAAGCGTTATAAACCCGTTCTAATCCCAAGACGTCATCCCAGCTTATTTTAAACTATTGCAATGACAGATGAAATGGGGGGAAGTGAAAATTGTCGCTGGAATCAAAGAGAGAAATTAGAAAACTAAGAAAAACCCCCCTGGAATGTCTGTTTCGTCCATTACAAATTCTATCACAATCTAGCCGGGAATCGAACCCAGGCCATCTGAATTTGAGATTAGCTGAACTACTTACAGGTTCCATCATCAGGGTTATGAAGTATGTGTCCTACATTGCTGGGTCAGTTATGTCTGGCTAATCTAAACGAGGTATAGTTATATTTATTACCCATGTAACCTAGCTGCTACATTCGTTACCAATAATTTTATTGCAGGATTTGATCTCTTCTTTCAATGCCTTCGTGATGATAGAGCCGATGCATAATTCCAAAAACGTTGGATATTTCGGAATCTATGACATAGTGAAACCTGAAAATCTCATACTAATCTGTTAGGTCTATTAGTCTATGCACTTAGCACTCCGAAGACTGGTTGGAACCTCATAACTAGACCGCGAGCTTCATGCAATTGCATGTTTTTATTGATTTGGCATACTGGAAAAATAAAAGTGGATCTTTACCGATCATGGTTTTTAAGTTTGAATGAAGCCAACTTTGCGAATCTGGCTTCCAGGTTTAGTTTTCTATAAAGCTGATTTCAATATTATTCGAAGCCAACTTTATTTTGCATAAACAGGCTACATATTTCGAAGGTTTTCTCTTTTAAATGCATGTAATATATTTTTATTTTACATATTTAAATGCATATATTAACATCTTTCCCTGTTTTGCCCGATTTATTATCTAATTTTAATTAATAAATAATTTCCAAGACACATAACTCATAACCATGACTTATAAATTAAACAACTTACACTGCAGTGATATACGAAAAGGTATCAGAGTCACAGATGTGGCTTCTTTCCAACTCGATATTTATTGAAATAGCATCGCATGGTTGTGCAACTGCCTATGCTCTGAAGTAGGCCTAACGTCTACGAAGAGACATCAAAAACACACCATAATAACGGGAAATTAAACTCTCACACAACAATTAGATATCTAATAATGTCTCGATTCCTGCAACATCGCAATCGTCATCCATATGATTAGGCCTACTAATGCGACGAACTAGAGGCTTGCGCGTGTTCTAACCGATATTTCGGTGCTGCGAGTAAATCAATATAACTTATAGGCTATTATTATTATTATTATTATTATTATTATTATTATTATTATTATTCAACCAAACATTTTTAAAGACAGAGATCTACATTGTTTCATTCTGCACTATTTATTATGATATAATAAAGAGTGTCATATCAATGTTAGGTCCATATTTCTTCATAAGCTATACTTTACGTCATAACAAATTAATTCTGCGCAACTACTATCAGATATTTTTCTCTTCGCAAAATTTACAAGCTTTCCGCCACTTTAACACGATTACAGCAAATTCATTTCAATTCAAGTAAATGAAGGAAAAGATCAAGATTCTCTATCTGTGTGAATTAAATTTTGGAGTGACAAACCGTAATTAGAAGCTCACACATACTGTAATCCAAATTAATTTAAGTCTGCTATATTCAAAATCGTCCCGCGCCGTGGCGTCGCGGTCTGAGGCATCCCGCCTAGGACTCGCGCTACGGAATGCGCGCTGGTTCGAGTCCTCATGGGGGAAAAATTTTTCTCATGAAATTTCGGCCAGTGTATGGGACCGGTGCCCACCCAGCATCGTGATGCACTTAGGGAGCTACGATAGGCAGCGAAATCCAGTTGCGAATTCCAGCTATAACGGCTGAGGGGATCATCGTGCTAACCACACGATACCTCCATTCTGGTCCACCTCTGCTTCGGCATGTGGGCGTGAGGCCAGCGGCCGGCTGGTCGGTCTAGGCCCTTCACGGGCTGTAGCGCCACGGATTATTATTATTATTATTATTATTATTATTATTATTATTATTATAATATTCAAAATCATTACTGAGACAAACATTTCCAGTAGTGAGATTTCATTTTTTCTTTGTAGTCATGCAGTCTGTATAACAGAAGGATGGTCAACGCTAAGAGAAACTGGACAGACACAAGATACCACTACTCCGTACGGTAGGGAGGTAATGTATCCATATCCCTGGCTAAATTTAGTTTCATTTAATGACACTGCATATTTATGCATTTTATTTATAACTGGTACGCGATGTTAGTGCGAATAGTTTATGTAAGTTCCGGTTCTCAGGCACCCGGAAGTTCACTTACCCTTTCACTCTATTTATATGTTCACAATTACTCACAAAATTCCATTCTTGAAAGTCAAATACTATTGTCCCCACCTAAGTATCGTAATCTTCAATGGCTTTTAAGGGATCGCGCTATTGTATTTTGAACAGAATTTTCATCCTCCCCCCCTCCCCAATTTTAAATTAACGAGAAGAAATCTATGGTTCCAACAGGGACAATGAAATGGAAGATATTACAATAGCCGATTCTAAATCTGCTTATTTTAGTATATTTAAAATAAATGCACACCGCGTAGTCATTTAAATAACAGGGTGTGGTCTGCAGTGACTGCTGAAGTAGGTAGACAGTACTTTAGCTTCTATTCACATTGATAAAGATAAATGCAAGATCTCTCTTCTGTATGTATCTGAGAATTAAATATATATTTCAGTTTTTTTAAAGAAAAACAAATTCAGGCATTTAAATGTGATATAGAAAATAATATGAAAAAAAATTGAATCCGCTAAAATGAGGTTCTTGATTTCGGTAGCTGGATTTATCCTCTTGGATCAAAAGAGAAGTACAGACATCCTCAAGGAACTAAATACATACAGTTTAAACACAAACATTGCGGAACCAAAAATCAACTGGTATCAATATACGCGAATGAATGAAGAACGCGTACCTAAAATATTAATAAACTACAGATCCATAGGATACAGAAGTGTAGGCATATCGAAAGACGGTAAGACACGTTCACGCGAGGATGGAACAGACCATTGGACCTAATTCCTGAGGAAGGAGAAGAATTAAAACTTTTAACGCTTGTTCCACTCTAATGTTACATATTATCTTTACAACTATGCCCTCTCCTCTCTCTCTAAAAAAAAAGTATTTTAAGTTTGAGGTCCAAGTATGGTTTTTAGTAATCGACGCTATTTTTCCTTTTTAGAAAAATATTTTCAAAATAAACTTCTAAAAATATCGGTTACACATATTTTGTAACGAATAACACCTAAGAATCAGTTAAATATACTAAACATATGAAAACAGAAAACTAAATATATCTTAAATGTTGTATATAAACATCACTTTCACTATTGCTAATTTGTAAGCGTGCAAAATTTGTTCAGCTTAGGCTCACATTTAAATCTTTTGGTGATGAATACAGACCGTTGGCTTGTTTCGTTGGTTGCATAATTCTCTTAAATATAGCCAGCTATGATCTTCCTGAACATTAATGATCTGACAGTGTGAAGAATTTCATGTAGGCCTATGATACGAAGACATACTGTATTCTATTACACACAGATTCAAGAAAACTCCCGATGACAGAATGGCGGGATTTTTTTTATTTAGGGACAGAGTTCGTTCATGTACGAACAGTAAATCTAATGAACTGTGATTTCCGGTGAAACATAACATGTTAAGGATTTAATAATCTTTAAAAATTCAAAGTCAACTGTTGACTTCCAACCCCCGAACTTCGGATCTACTACTGTAGTTAATACTGAAGATGATAATTTACAAAATTTTCACAACAATTTTTTTTCTTCAATCTTTCATCCAATTTTGACCTAAATGTCGTGTATTTTAATTCACAACACTGTTATACAACATAGGCTTTCATGACATGCTTCGAAATGGTAATGGTTATGAATCATAACTAGACATCGGGGGTGGTATTCATAGACATTTCGCAGCACGCGCTACGAGCGTACTAAGCTAGCCCCGGCTATCCATTGGTTACTAGTACAGAATTCAAATCATATCCTATCGCTAATACTGGTTTATGAATACGAAAAACGCTGATAATCCACCGAAAGCCCGCGCTAAAAATGTCTATGAATACGGCCCCTGATGTTTAGGAAAATGCCTATTTTATTTGAATGTTCATATTTAAAGGCTTTTAGTAAATGTGCACGAATCATGAGAAATGAGTCATTCTGATGAAGTTTGACCTTGCCTTTTTTTTGCCGTTTACGCCCTTTTTACTTTAATATGTACTTTTTTTTTGCCCTTTTCTTGCTTTTATATGTACCTTTTTTTGTCTTTTCCTTTATACGACTACTCACTCAACAATACTGCATTTCTGCGTTCGAAACTAAGGAAATTGCAGTTCTTATAGTAGCCATAGATATGGGACACCCTGTTGCAATGCAGTGTTGTTGTTTCGCTTACTCCGGAATCGATCTTGTCCTTACCCAACACTGCTACCTGAAAGATGGGACATGACAGGAGCGTTGCGATCGGAAAAACAACTGAATGTCAGAGTGGTAGGTCTGTTGCTATGGTAACAACGGTTGAGTTGCCAAACTTACCGTTCCCACGTGGCGAGTGCTTAATAGCTCTCTTGGCGACATTTATTGTGCACACAATGTTAGCATTGGTACGTTTCGTCTTTGATTCTCTGTAGATTTTTGTATTGTTTTCTTATCTTCGCGTCAATTGTCAATGAATGTTTTAACATCAGCCATCTTAACGTCAATTGCTAGCTTCCATCAGCTGGCAGCGTGGTAGTCCATATTGGCAACATAGCACTGTAGTTCCAAGCTCGACCGCTTAACTGTCATGTCCCATCTTAAAAAAAAAAAAAAAACAAGTATAGCACTGACCTACCCTATTAATTCCTGGCTTAGTTGCCTCATGAGTGATGCCTTATTGGTGTCACTTGTGAGGTTCAAACCTGTCTTCGTACAGTTGACTAAACAACAACAAACATCAGTTATTAGTCGAATACATGAAGCGTTGGATTTCCACGCTGATAACCCGGTTTCGAATTCCGGTGAGTCCAACTATAATTTGTGGTGGACAAAGATGGTGCTTGCTGGTAGGACTTCGCGGCTCTACCGACGTATCAGTATTGTTACATTAATCATCGTCACACTGATTTTGTCCAATTAACATGGCAGAAGTTTGTGCGTTAATCTTGAAAAGTTGCTTGTTATTTATTGTAACTCAAATTATGGACGTGAAGTTGTGGATGAATAAGTACAAGTGAAACAAGTCTATAGAACAGTGTACTTTGTTAAGTTACTTATGGTCTTATGGATTATGGATGTTTACTTTATGAATTATGGGTAATTCAATATAATTTCAATGCCTTTTATTGTCCTATTTTTGTTGTTTTTAGAGCGTTTTTAGGCGCCTAAAATACCATTTTTAATGCCTTAACTTCCGATGTCTAATCATAACCATTGCCACTTCGAAGCATGCTTAACTGGAACATTTACAGTAGTCTACACATACAGTGTCTTTGAACACTGTAATAGCCAATCTTAGCCGTTGCTATTACACTCAAAATAAGGGACCATGTATTTGAATTCATCCGATAATAATTATATTATGTGAAAGAAAGCCATTGCTATCATCATCTAATGATATCACAGTGCAGCGGGATAAATGACGCGTGGGATGCAATTGAGGAAGTTCTGACACTGGACCAACAAACGATAATGGTTGCCAAGTTCGTAGAAAAAGACTTTCTGAGACGACTTAGTTTTCCTTTTCATACATTGCTCTATTCATGTTCTTTCAATGTCACGAATACACTATGAAGAATATGCAGTCAATTTTATACAACCGTATTGCTCAGTGGGCGTGGTTAATTATACTACTTATACCAACGAGTGTAAAAATATATTTCTAAGAATAAGATATTCAGTATTGCTTAATTTTTTTTCTACAGGCAATAATTTTATATTTTTGGCAATAACTACTGTTAAATAATAGTACATTATGCAACAAGCCTATATTGGTAGTAATTAAGACGCGAGTATGTTTTTTATGAAACGAGCGCAAGCGAGTTTCATAATTTTCATACGAACGTCTTAATTACCATTATAGGCAAGTTTCATACGACTTTTTATGCTCGACCATATTTCTAACTTGAAATTATTCATAAGTATTCATGTTATGGTTATGTAAGTGAGGAGCGGAACTGACCTGAATTGTGAGATGTGCGCAGACGCGAAAGTATTGATTTTTTCCGAGGCACGAATGTCATTGACCTTATATAATCTAGAGAATAACATGAACATTAGGCTTGATATAATCTGGAAATTGATGTAGAATTGAAAAACGAGATGACAAATTGAATTTATTTCAATATTATTTACAATTAACGCTAATTATTATAGTAACAGAACATAACCTTCTGCGACAGTATTGGATTTCCAGCCTCCGTGACTTTTCGCTAATTGTCTTTCGATTGCATATTCGAGAATAATCGATACTTGCGGTTTTATAATGGTACAATGGTGATTTCTCATTGGCTGAACAACTGAATTATAATGAATAGGTGTACTTTAATGAGGTGCATTAAAGGGCTACTACCAGGTGTATAATTACTACATTTCGGCATGGTCGAGCATAAAAACATTTTGATGTTTATATTACGCATGACCTCAAATCTAGCCTACACTCACTTCTTCGGCTCTACTCTTACATAATAAAATTAACACTTCATTCATATTATTATTATTGTTATTATTATTATTATTATTATTATTATTATTATTATTACTTATATCTCTTAAAAAATCGACTCTTTGGCGCTTTTTATTCATACTGCTGAGGATTATGAACAAAGCCGAGAAATTTACAACTAGCGGGACTCTCTTTTCATATAGTCAGCATTTTGGAAAAGACACTACTTAAAGACACAAGACAGCAAAGACTTCTCCAATTCAAATACAGGACAAATTCTCTAACTCCTGCTTAAATTCCTGCCACAAATAAAGTCTTATTATTACAATGTTTTCTTTTTTCTCTTGTAAGAAACGCACCGCTGACTTTCAGGATCTTTTATTTTATTTTCAGCAAACAAAATATAATTTGACTAGCCGTACCCGTGCGCTCCGCTGCACCTGTTAAAAATAAATATAAAGTAATTACATAATTAAAATAGGACGTTTGATCCAGGCAACAACTTTTACAACAGCGCAAGATAATCTGCTTCGCTCATTACCAAATTTTCTTTTGCATTGCATTTATTGCATATATATTTTAAGTATTTTAACACGATTCAATTGAGCATAGTTAAAAATTGAATGATAAAATAATGGATTGCTAAGCTAACGTACTATTACTGCATACTAAATCAATACACTCTCGTTGTTCGTTAATTCTCTGAGATTAAAATGAGTGTACATAAATATTATTTTAAGAAATACAGAAAACGAATGTACAAATTTTCTGTGCATAAGAAGGTATTTTAATCTTACCTGTCCTCGATTTACTCAGACGTTACTGTAATAACATTATAGCATTATGTCCATCTAGAGAAACCACACTTTCCAATGGTGAAATAATAATCAATTACACAAATCGGTTAATTTAGCTTCTGATATCACTTCATACAAACACAGAAACATTCTCTGTAGGCTATGTTTAATAGCTTTCGATTGTTGATGGCCAAGGCCCCTGTTTCGATTGTTGTTGTCCAAGGCCCCTTATAGACAAAGTCATTTGTTCTTAATTCATTGCACCGTCTTAGATGGCGTTATTTTAATTTTAAAACTCATTTATCTCATTAAATATCAGTCCTATCAAAATTTTGTAAAGAATAAAACTTATTGGAAATCATTTTTAAAGAAACTTTTGCTATGTAACATTTTTCATAAAAATCAATAATAAGCGAGATATTTCGATTTATTTAATTCAGGCCCCCTTATAACCCCCCTTTTAAATAAAGTATTTTGAATGCCACATAGCCTAAAATCTAAGTTACAACGAACTTAATTTATATTCCAATTTTCATATAAATCGGTTCAGCCATTATCGCGTGAAAAGGTAACAAACATACAGACAGACATACAAACAAAAATTTCAAAAATGCGATTTTCGGTTTCAGGGTTGTTAATTATATATGTTAGGACCAATTATTTTTGGAAAATCGAAAATTACCAGAAAAATTTCGGCTACAGATTTATTATTAGTATAGATTACTGATATGTAAGTAATTACTCTATTACTTTTTGCTAATGTTGTTTTCTTTTGTTTTATTTATTTATTGTAACTTTCTTTTGTTTTATTTATTGTAACTTCTCCGGAATGGGGATTTAACCCTAAATCTTCCACCCACTCATCATCTCAATTTCGAGATATCGGCCACCTTCTTGCCTCGGCTTGGCTTTTCGAGAACTGGTTTCACTTAGGCTTGCTTTGCCCCAGTGTGTGTCTTATATGCATGATTGTCATAGTCCGACATGTGGGCCAGGTGACATTTGTGAATCCGATGCTAACAGGTGGATCATCCTGCCTCAGCCCTGCGAGATAAATCCTATCAGCAGACGAGTAGCTTGATAAGCCCAAGGTCCCAATCCAAGTCCTTCCATATCAGCATCAGGAATTCGTACTACCCCTAAGATTTTCCCCAATCTATTTTAACTATTTCAGATAGATGAAATGAAGGAAGGTGGATAGTATTGATGGAATTATACAGAGAAACGGGAGTACCCCGAAAAAACCTTTGCAACGTCTAATTCACCCACCACAAATTCCATCACGACTGGCAGGGAATCGAACCCGGCCGCCAGAATGAAATACTAGCGAGTTGATGCTTCAGCTAAAAACGCGGCTTTCTGTCACTTTCACTCTTACAAAAGAAATTATGGAACTAATCTGAATGTGACTGTGGAGGTTAGGACGGGATTAAAAAAAAAACGCTCCTCTTTCAGAATCTAGATCAGGCATGGCAATGATGCCCATAGGCGCAAGCGCGCGCTTTATAGCTCAGGAGAGCCCGAGTGCTTTACAGCGGAAAGGAAAGATACAGACGAAAGAGGTAGTATATGCCGCTTGGTCGAGCTAATATTCAGGGATGGCCAGCACTGATTCAATAGATAAAGGGAAGAGAACTTATTAAAACTGTATCCATGTTAAATTTTAGATTTGCCTGAGAAGTATAAGTACATTATAAGAATGTAAGTTTTAATTTTGATGCTCATTTTTCACAAGTTTGATTTATTTATTCAAAATAAATATTTTCTCAACTTTTCGTATAGAAAAGTAAAATTTTCAGGTATAAGCCTATTTATTTAGTAGCCTTACAGCAGGGGCGTATACTGGTTAAAGGTTTTGGGCTACCGCTGACCCTATTATTACACAAAATATATCTAACAATTACTTTAATTTTAATTACTATGGTAAAACTAATAATACAAAATTATTACATTATGTTATATTATAAACTTTTTCTTTTGTAATTTCCTTGGGCTACCGCCGGTAGCCCCGGTAGCCCGCAAAATACGCCCCTGCCTTACAGAATGTTTTCGTAAATCTAATATACCGTATATACGTATTACTGAATTTAGTGCATTGAAAATTTTGAAAATATTCTCATGGAAATTATTTGTAAGGAAATGAATTAACAAAGCAACTACTGTTACATCATAAGCAAAAGATACGTGTACATGTGTTGTAAAAATGTCAGCTCTATAGCTTCAGCAGATTTCGAGAAAATAATTTAATATTCTGATGATAGGAAGTTGCTCACAAATATCGCCTTAAAATCGTAATGCGATAAGAGTTTTGTTATGTAATTAGTTACACTTAAAACAGATACAGTACCTAGGTAACTTTGCTTTGTACTGTAATATTGTTTTGATTAGTTTATTGATTACTTTTGTAAGGTTAAAGATACCATCAATATAAATTCCAACTTATCATGTCATACTCAAGCTCTTTCTTTGGAATATCACTTTCTTTATGAATGATGTGTTTCATTCACTTAATACAGTATAATTATACTACTATGGAATTTAAGTGAATATCCTTCTTAACTCTCTATTATGTTATTAACATTTACAACACATGTGCAATATTAAGAAATCAGTGTTGGTACTTTTGTTTATAGACAATATAGATAATATCAAACAGAAATAAGCCATATAAAAATAACGACATAAAATTTCACGTTCCGTTTGAAGTTTGTGCACCACTGTTTTCTTAATCCAACAGTTCCTCTTTCCATACTTAGCGCTTGCTGCCCGCGCACGACGTCAAGGTCAGAAAAATGCGCTTGCTTTGACATCACCGATCTAGACCTAGACAATGGTCACTCGTTCTGTAATATTAGTACGTTTATTGTGCCATTTTCAACAATATTATGTCGAGAAAAATAATTTTCCGAATTCAAATTCGAAACCAAATAAATCTGGTAGCTTACCATTAATGACAAACACTGCCATGTTACCAGACTTACTAATTACTGTGGAAACATAGACACTTCAATGTGTACTTGTTTACTACGTACCTTAGTTATACGCCAATAACCTGTTGCGTGTACACAATTCACCACATTTCGCCTCGACTTGCTCCACTCGACTGTGATGCACATTGCACACTCCACACATTCAATTCAACACAACGCTGGAAAGGGATCGAGCCAGCCAGTCAAGGACGACGTGTCCACCGCACTCCGCAGCAGCCATGGTGCTGAACTGGTGTTACGCTTCATAAATACTCTGTAAACCCAATCATTCCTGCGACGTTACTCACCGACTATTAAACACAACCTGCTAAAATTTATGTTAAATTACTGTTTCAAACCCAGTCATTGTTCTCACCTTTTTTCCCCCCTGTTTTTTTTTTTTTTTTCTGAGAAGAGCTGTCATTAATGAAAAGTGAGCGGATAAACAAAGGGGAAGAGGGTGTACAGACCATGATTCATTCACAAATAGACCGGAAGTTTGTTGAAAATAATTCAGCGCTCGCATGCTCTCTTTGGAGCTTCGTTTTAAACTAGTAAAGCTTCCTTTGAAAAAAAACTGTAAATGAGAATTGCAAATACGTGTAGGCTGCAAATCATCAGACCTCACTATGCAGTATTATGTTAACACTGACCACTTACAAACAATTATTACATGCTTAGGAGCTTGCGTCATTTACATTATTATCCCGCAGTGTGTCTAACCTGATCACTCAGGTGTTGGTGTTCCTGTGGTTATTTGCTTCATGGAACACTCGCTATAGAAATTTTGTGAAGCTGATCCCGTGAGAAAATGACACGGTGCAGTAGTTTCTCCAGTTTTCCGTATCAACGATAATTTTATTATAATTAGGGGGCGGATGTTGATGAAAAGTCATCTTCTTATTTTTCACATTAGGACGATGTCTATTAATATAGAAATCCTTTCTATGTTAATATAAACGTAAAAACGTAATTTCTTATACTGAATTTTTTTTGCATTTTTGGCGTTTTTTAATTAATAGGTCATTTTTATATTTTTTTCGGCACTTTTTGGTCATTTTTAGTACTTTGAAGAACTTTGAGTCATTTGGAATGTATTTGACTTTCTTATTTACCGATAGGTCTTTTAAATCATTTTATAACCAAATACGTCAGTAGTAATTACCTACTGAATAAGTGAATAACAGTGAAGTTTGAGTTTTATAGTTTGGAACAGATTCTAAAGTCCATCCCTCATTCCACTGAAGGCTTCACTTCACACAACGGAAGTAATACAAAATGCTTAACAGCAGCTTAGTTTAAGTGAGGGCTTTGACCGTCCTGGACAGGACGTAGTGTCCTCAACATGGTTCGGAAGGGATGTCTATTGTAGTAGACAGTATTTTTAACACAAAGATCGCAAGAATGCACGCTGCGCCCAAAATTTGTTGTCACTCACACTCCCTCATCTGGAAGATCTGCTAACAAAAGTGAAGCGCGGAAGGAGGAGGAGACGGAGAATAAAGGCACTGATATGGACTACCCCTGATTGAAACACATTGTAAATCCTCATTAAAATCTATAGTTTTCCCTTAAAACCTTCATTTTGTTGCATGTTATTTTCCTTTATCTTAGCCAAATTCCAGGATGTTGCTTCCTCTTTCCGAGATATGCAGGGCAGTCATTTAAACAAAGTGACTAATTTTTAAGAAGATGTGGTGCGAGTACGGTGAATAATATTTAAATGTAATTTTCTTTTAATTGTATGTCATTTTTCAATTAGTTTAAGGGCATTTTAATGATAATTTTAAGTATATTTTTAGGTCATCAACATCCGCCCCCTAATTATAATTAATGAAGCTGTCTAAACCTAATGTGAAGGGAAACCAATCACGATGTTGCCTGAGAAACTCGAATAGTCTACAGCAGTGATGTCAAAGCAAGCGCATTTTTCTGACCTTGACGTCGTGCGCGAGCATCAAGCGCTAAGTATAGAAGGAGGAAGGATTATGTATATGAATAAGCAACCTGTTGGACTAAGAAAACAGTGGTGTACAAACTTCAAACGAAACTTGAAATTTTATGTCGTTATTTTTATATGGCTTCTTTCTGTTTGATATTTTCTGTAAAACAAAAGTAGCTTACTAACACCAATTTCTTAATATTGCAGTTGTGTTTTAAACGTTAATAACACAACAAAGAGTTAAGAAGGAATATTCACATAAATTCCATCGTAGTACAACTATACTTTACTAAGTGAATGAAACACATCATTCATAAAGAAAGTGATATTAAAAAAAAAGGGATTGAGCATGATATGATAAGTTGGAATTGATATTGATGGTATCTTTAACCTTATAAAAGTAATCAATAAACTAATTAAAACAATATTATACTACAAAGAAAAGTTACCTAGGTACTGTATATGTTTTAAGTGTGCCGGTAACTAATATTACATAACAAAACTCTTATCGCATTATGCTTCTAAGCTGATATTGGTGCTCAACTTCCTGTCATCAGACTAGTAAATTATTTTCTCCAAATCTGCTGAAGCTATAGAGCTGACGTTTTTACAACACATGGGCACGTAACTTTTATTTATGATGTAACAGTAGTTGCTTTGTTAATTCATTTTCTTACAAACATTTTCCATGCAAAAATTTTTTAAAATTTTTAACACACTATCTTCAGTTTGATAATAAATATAAGTCAGTATTGACATATTGAATCAATGATCACTGTAAGAATTTTGACCATAGCTTTTCTCAATATACTATCTTAAGTAATACGTATTTACGATATATTAGATTTACGAAAACATTGTTTCAATATCTGTAAGGCTACAAAATAAACACGCAGGTATCTGAAAATTTCACTTTTATGTAAAAAAGTTGAGAAAATATTCCTTTTGAATAAAAAAAGCGAGCTTGTGAAAAATGAGCATTAAAATTAAAACTTATATTCTTATAATGCACTTATATTTTTCAGACAAATCTAAAAATTAACATGACTACAGTTTTGACAAGTTCTCTTCCCTTTATCCATTGAATCAGTGCTGGCCATCCCTGTATATAGCTCGACCAAGCAGCATATACTACCACAGTCTAGTATATACAGTCACGAAGCTCAATACGTAGTAAATATGCATCAATAGATAGTTTCTAACCACTAGGATCGCTACTATCGCCTCATTACAGACAATGCGAAATAGTACCTGCACAGTCTATTGTTTCTAGCACCCTCATAAACTCAAGCTTCGTGACTATATATACTAGAATAGACTGTGATACTACCTCTTTCGTCTGTCTCTTTCTTTTCCGTTGTAAAGTGCTCAGGCTCTCCTGAGCTCTAAAACGCGAGCTTGCACCTATGGGCATCAGTTGACGTGACTGCACTACAGTATATCTATAACATTTCGCCGCCTTGCTTAAAGTGTGGACCGATACAAACCGGTAGGTCTATATCACAAAAAGGTATGCTCACTTAAGGCAACCTATGCCTATGTGTCATTGTACTACCTACATAATTTAATTTTGAAATGGACGGTGAACGGCCGGTACGTTTTGCTTAGCGCTTTCTGATTGAAGGATAGAGTTCTTTTACGTAACGTAAATTTTGTAGACAAGAAAATGTGTATAAAGAAACTTAAAAAAAAAAAAAAAAAAAAAAAAAAAAATCAAAATTGGAACATACATTATTCATCTAAATAATATATACAAAAGAGAGTCTATATTAAAAATTCCATCACTAACCATTACATTGTGGGTTTAAATCAATTTAAATTTCTCACACTTTTCACAACTTTAATATGAGAAAAACGTGCGATTATCTTCTCCAATGTTGTTTTTCTCTCTGGCTACCAATGCGGAAGCTCCAAGAGTCTAATGAATACGTCAGGAAAAGAAATAATACTATTTTTATTTAATGAACTCTTATATTAAAATATATATTAGACTTCTGGGTAAACCAAACATGACATGGAATTTAACGTTTTCAACGTTTCGAAACTACAGAATGATATCCCCCCTCTTTGTAATATAACTTAAATAAGTTATTTACGTATTTTAATGTAGGCCTCTATACAAGGTGAAATTGAAATAACCTTGCAGATTTTCAGGACGAATAGCTGATGCTGTATGTAACGAAGAAGTGTAATACCATATTGGTGGGAAGTTCATAGATTTCTCAGAAAAATATTTTATCACAAATGTTTAATAACCTCTTACTCAGTAACTATTATGAGTAGGATCGTAATTTTTGTCCATATCGAAAGAAAATGTAATAAAGAATCATTTATTCCTTTGGCGTATTTCCATAGCGTGGAAGATTTTCGTGTAAATTTCATATTTTAAAAACCACTAATTTTAACCCACTGAACGATGCGAACACATATCGAAACTACAGAAATGTATTTCGATCTTAAGAGAAACTCTCATTGCTTTCTTTTTAAATTAACCCAGTCACATTACTTATTCATCGCATTATGTGTGTATGTATAAGACGTGTTCAAAACAAAAAGTGACGACATTCAGTATTAAAGGAGACACTTAGTTGAAGCTGTAGTACCGGAAATAAATATTATTTTATTTTTACTAACATTTTTAACATTAACCTCGCTATACCTTTAGGTTAAACGCCGAGAACCCGGAAAAACTGTTTGTTATCCTGTCAACAGTTGTTGACGTTATTGTGTGACGCTTTCGGCATAGCAGTTGCATAAGTCAAACAAAAAATAGGCCAAACTCCTAAACCGTAAGAGATGGATCAAAATGGATCGAATTTTTTAAAAAGTTGTATTTATTAACATATTTCCCTCGAAATTGTCCCGATCTATCTTTTGCGATTTAGCCGTAGCAAGTGGTTGAAAGTCTGTAAAATTAGTAAAAGTATTAGGCCTACATGTTTTTGGATTATTGTTTAAAAATGCATAATTTTATTTTGGGAATAAAATAAACAGAATTTTGGGTAGATAAATATTCATTCTTCCATTTACATTCAAGATGATATGATATATGGTATGATATATGGTATATTTCTCAATATACTCGGTCCTGCTGGCCCTTCACATTTCTGTATTCGGGCCAGCATTTCCTTACTTACACTATTTACAATTTTAACAAAGCCGTGATGTGACCCTTGAAGCCTGTCCATGTTCCTTTCACTTTCACTTAATATTAATTTCTTGTCCTATTCCTACATTCAACTTCATTCCCCTTTTCTCATAACTAACTAAATACTGCCGTCTTGTAAATAACATAATACATTTAACCTTACGTATTTAATATAGAACCCTAACCCTCGTTGACTATTTCCCTAAAAATTCACCCTATTATTAAATACACTGACTAAGCACTTCTTATACTACACATTCGCGCTCGCTGCCTAGCACATTTGTTACACTTTATTTATAACCGTATTAGAACAAAACTATTATTCAATAACCCTGAAAAAATGTCGCAGTTCAATTTGAATTATCCATTACATAACTTACACCAGCTATTATTTGAACCCACTAATACACCTTTTTCTGAGATTATAAACAGTTTTTTCTTCTCTATTGTCCCCTCGTTTCGCACTCCTAGTGCGATTTGCACTCTCAATATTTCCCCCTCTATTCCCCGCACTTATTTCATTTCCTCGATCACTACTCTCTTCTTCCGATGGTTCAGCATTCTTCTCTCCCCCCTTCTGCCTTCTAACTCCAAGGTCTCCAACTCTGTTGCTGTTTGATGCTTTGCTAGTTTTGCCGACTTGGCCTTGGGGTGACGTCATTCCTGCTCGTCTACTTGATGATGCAGCCGCTGCCTTTGAGTTTATCGCCTGAATGGAATCTGATGATAATGCTGATTTTCTCAGACATCCTTCTATCGCAATCTCCTGTGTCGCTGCCCTCTTGCCTTCCGCAACTTTACCTTTTCTATTCATTCCGCTATTATTTACAATTTCTCTTACTTTCTCCTTTATCTCTAATCTTTTTCTTTCATCAATGTTCTCTTCATTTGACGGTACATTCAAGATGATTCAGGAGAAATAATACATATTTCAGGGGATGTGAAATACAGCTATTTGAATGTTACGCATAACAAGTCTTACAAAAAGATATGAAACAACGACAAATTACTACATACAAAGGAATAGTATGTGTCGCTCTTTTGAGATCAAAACGAGTTTCCAATGTTGTGGCCACAAGAATAGGTATGTTCTTTCAGCCCCTGTATATTTAGCCGTCAGGTGACATACCATTTAAATCGAACGATGGATCGGCTGCGATGGTCACATGCATTGTCCACCAAGGTCCCCAGACCTTACTCCATCGATTTTTGTCTGTGGGGACGGATGAAAGGCGAAATGTATCAAATAAAAGTAAACACAAGGGTCAAATTGGTCGCTTGCATTAGGATTGGTGTTACTCCCATAAAAGAACAAGGAGACCTCAGGAGAGTAACATTTATTTTTGTCAATAGAGTGGAAAAGTGCATTGAAACTGGTGGTGGAATGTTTGAACCATCACTTTGAATTGTTGAAATTGATTTAGCCCATCTAAATAAGCAATATGTAATCAAGTAATCATTAAATTTGTCTTTTCTCCTTGCCACTTGTATGCCTGACGGTTGTTCTGTGTAACATTTAAGCAGCTGTATCTTCACACCCACTGAAAATTGGATTGTTTTTATGAACTCTTTTTTCTCAAAATAGTCATACCAGGGTTTAAGCTAGAAAATAAATCATTGTCGCAAAAATGAACAAATTAAAAATTATATTTGTGCAAATTGCGAAATGCTTGTGCAATATTATAAATAATTGTACAGAAAGATAAAATTAATAAAATATGCAGAAACAAACAGTTATAGTATGTAATTTGTTTCTGCAAGTTTTATTACTTTCAATCCATGTTATCACACTCTAGATATACTTATATAAGTAAATCATTATACGTAGGTATGTTTAGGATCAATTACGGCTGAATTTACATCACATTAAAATACGTTATTTTATGGGCACTCTAAACATTGAAATTCTTTATTAATAGGCCCTTCAAGATTTATTGTTAGCAGAGTGATAATTTTTTTCACTGAAAGGTGATTTCTAATTCCAGTTTTTACAAGATTCATGCAACTAAATCCTCGCTCACAATTTACAGTATGCGATGAAATTATGTTTATAAATTAATTAAAAGAAATTGTTCACTTAGCTTACATGAATTGCACTGGCTCTTTGAAATAAATTCCCGAATATCTATTGCTCAATACCTTTTTGAACATGCCCATGCCATTAGCATTTCATTTAAATTCAGATTAGTTCAAACACATCTCTGATTTCATTTTCTCCATTACCATATTCGTTTCTTAAGTCCAATGTGGTTGTCGCATTTTTGCACATTTGCATTTAAGGTTCGTAGCCTTTTTAGAAATTGAGTAGCAAAATGCGACAAATGCGATGTAGCTTAAACCCTGGTTCATACTACTACCCCCCCCCCAAAACATTTAAAATTCATTTTGAATCTTGCGTACACTACTTTTAACACTTGAATATAATTAATTGATTAACTAGTGGACTTACTCGTGTTAATTATGTAAGATTTGTCCGGCTTACAGCTGTTTCAGTGCTTCACGCACCATCCTCAGAGCCTATTCTGTAATTAACACGAGTAAGTCCACTAGTTAATCAATTAATTATTTAAAATTCCTCTGAATTACTCTGTATAACATATTACTCCAGTATAAATACGCCATAGGTATTGAGTCATTAGCATTCAAAGACAGATGAGTTCAGTATTTCTCGAAAATCTGTCCATTTGATGCTAGTAACCTTCGAACAATGCTGTTCAACGTTAAAAATAGATTTTGCTATTTTCACGGAAATATACAGTGCGTTTCCATATGGAATATTATTTATCGACAGACTACCGAAAAAGGCTGCTACGAGTATAAATGAAGCCACTTCAGTCATCATAATCACAGAAGCTAAGCGCCGTGCCCATGCGGCAACTTCTCAATCACCTTTGTGAGGTAAGTAGCCTATATTAATTAGTGTTAGAGAGATAAACAAGAGGCTTGCTAACTACTCATAGAAGAGCTACAGTGAACAAAGTGCAATGCACACCAGTCTCGTCACTACCTTCACTTACAAGGAGAGGATATAAAATTTTTGGATCATCGATTGTGATGATACTGTTTCACTTGGAAGGTAAGCCTAATGATGTAACACTTTGTCATTAACCACCACAAACTAGATCTAAATAGGTCTGTGTTGGCCTCTTATAATAATCTCTTCATTGGTATTCCGAGATGTCCCAACCAGTAGGATAATTTATCGTTTGTAGAGGAATTCTTTTATTATTCATTCGATAATCATGTTGTAATCAATTATCTTTGTAGTTCTGAATTCTTTCTAAAGATGATATCACGTTTAGTTCTTTTAAAATATAAATTTCTTATAGCCAAAATGTGTACGTATAACCTGCTTTTTTTTTTCGGAAAAATTTCATCTCAGCCATATGCAATTTTTTTTTTTTTGTCTTTTTGTTTCAGTGCCTATCCACATTTCACTATCTCTTGAAGTTTTTTTTTTTTTTTTTTTTTTGTATAAGGGTGATTTTTAATTCGTTGTTCAGAATATTAAACATTTTGTATTTTGAGAGTTTTTGGTTTATATCTGCTTTATTAAAGTAAGATAGTTCACAACCTAGATATTTAAAGCTTTGAATTTGCTCTAAGTAGTTATAATGCACTTTATTATGCTTCTTACTGGATTTGTGCCAACGAATGATTTAGTTGTTGAAATTTTCATTCCGAAGTCTATTGCTGGGCGAAGGTGAATATTTAAGGTGTCAGATAAAGCACGTTGAAAACGCAATATAACACAGAAATTGTATCTTAAGACGAATTTTACTCGCACGCTCTGCCACCATGTTCCGTATTTACTCGAAAATAATATTTCCTCGATTATAAGATCCTTCTAATTTTTGGTGAAATATTTCTTTGTAACTGATCTTCAGAATTTGCAATTACACTTGATTATCCGCAATTAAGATTGTATTTACTATTGTGCTGTCTCAAACTTCGATTCCTTTCTTATAAACTTGGTTACACTTAATGTAGTATAACAAAGCGACATTATACAAAGCTAAAAGATTTCCGAGTTACAGCTGGCGCCAGCGCTTTTGGCGTGTGTCCTAGATATATAGTGCCCAGTTTGTGAGCATGTTGCTAGTGCAGCTGAGAATGGTACCACTTCCTATACACGTCGCATCAGCCAAATGTCAAACACAGTTGTCAGACTGAATGTAGCAAATGTAAAACACTCGCACTTAACGTTCCCATTACTTTTTTCACACGCCAAAAACGGTGACGCGGACTGTACCAACTGGACACGAAAGTTGCCGTCTTTTAGCTAATAAACTTAAATTACTTTTTCTCCCAATTTCATCAATAAGTCGCAGTAGTTCCTTACGCAGGCGTGAGAATGATAATGCAGAGGTATCGAGTTCGAGTCGCATAAAATTTATCGTTTATCCTTTCTATGTTATTCTAACTTTAATTTATTTATAGAGATTTTTCTCTTATGTTAAAAAAAAACATCGGTACTTTACTGTAAGTTATATTATCTCAACATTCTTATAAAGTGTTTCTATTCAAGAACATGTTTCTATTGGAATATGGCATTGAAACTTTCAACTACTCAACAATGGTGTTCTTTCTGCTCACAAACGTATCCGTTATTAGAGTGCGATTACTTTCGAGTTAGCCTTATACAAATGACAATAGAACTGTCATCTTTGTTTAGTAGTGATGTCTGTTTACAAATGCTAAGTGAAAGCTTGGTGATTCCCAATAAATAATTTTATTAATATTGAAAAATATAGGCCTAGCTCACGGCCAGGCACTGCATTAAGTAACACCTCTTTTCATCTATTGCTTTAAACATAGGAGAATTACATTTATATAACATCGATATTATAACGTTGAATAACATGTCAAGGAAAAAAAAAAAAAAAAAGAAAGAAAAAAAGAAAACAATTGCGATCTAGGCCTATTAACAAAACTGAAAGGTTAATTACCGTATTTCTTCGAAAATACAACCCTACCTCTTTGCAAGATCTGTTATAACATTTGGGAAGGTCTTACATTCGTGCCCGGTCTTAAAAACGGAGTATATGGGCGCATCAGAATTAATTATCAATATATTCTTAGTGGTCTAATGTTCGCTTATACTTTTTATAAATCTACTTCATCTGATCGAGGAGTTATTTTAGAGTAAACACGGTAACAGACGTAACTTCCGCTGTCAGCATGTCGGATTTTATACTTTGATGCTGGAAACATGAAGAGAACGTGCAAGTAAAATTCGCTTTCAGATAAAATTTTTATGTTGCATTTTCAACGCATTTTATCAGCAGCATTAATTTTCTTAGTACCGGTAAATTATTTAATGACGAAGAATATCTATATGAAGTAAATTATATTTTCAATACGCTATATTTACGAACTTTTCTCAACATTTTATGAATTTTAAAGATGAAGATCTTAAATTGATGCATTGCATTATACAAATATGCCATGCAAGGAGATTTTTAAATACATAAATAAATGTTATAAAACATTTAATTTCTTATGTTGTGCATTATGACTCATTTCCGTTCTAATAGCGACTAGAGAAAGAGTTGGTTCTACTTAGGAATCATACATTAACGACAATCGTAAGAAATTACCTGCGGTTGTGTTGTGGGATATTTCTTTCTATGAATTCCATTTCGAGAATACGATACGATACAGACGGTGCAATATAGTTGCGCGTGTACCAAGAGGAGTACGTACGCATGCATGCTTATGTGTATTTATGTATCTCCGAAACAGACAATGTAATAACAAAAAGAAAGAAGACGTTACTGTAATATTATTTCGAAAATATTTTATAAAATGAATGTAGGAATATAATACATACTTTCTCACTGCACGTTTTACATGTTTCGCAACAATTCAATTGTTGTATCATGTTGCGAATGATGACTTTCATAGTTTATTTTCTTGGGATATTATTCAAACGATGTACTCTTCCTCAAAGAAAGGATGGGTCCACTCATGATGGTGGAAAATCTGTTCGATAGCGCGATTCACACGATAACATTCTTTGCTAGTATTCTGGGACAGCATCCGCCTGCAGTGAGACCTAAAGGCTGGAATAAATAATGCTTGTCTCTCCATCTTGTTTCGATTGCTTAGAGGTTAATATTTACGCGTGAATGTAGTTATTGTTATTTAAAATCAATTCCTTAATATTTGTTAAAACATTTGTAAATTTCACTGTTATTTCTAAAATGAAAAATCACCCTATTTACAATGACATTTTAAGATCTAAATTATGTCAAAATATATTGTTAAAATAAAGCCAAAAATGGAAAACTTTCTAAGTTTGGAAGGAAATAAAATAAAAGTAAAACAAAATCATCTCTGGTCAGTGTTATGGACAAAATAAAAATTACAGCTTCTTTCATTTAGCTACATATCTACTCTTTTGCTACTTGTATGGTTTCGAAACTCATAAAAGAAAATTAGATTCTCATTTAATAAGAATACATTTGTATAATATTTATCTATTATTTACAAAACATTAACATTTTTCTTGCAGTTTTTCACGTGAGTTTCGAGACGGGTTCCAAAACAAACCAAATAGATTGATTTAAATAGTAACTCAATTACACATTTTCTTTGTATCCGATCAGGTGCAATGTCTTGCATCTGGGACTGTGGATATTTCAACGTCCCCATCTTTCCTTGGGTGACTGCTATACAGGAATGAAATAGTTAACTAGGTATGCACCCAAATAAGATTTTTTCTGGATTACATATAGAAGACATTAATCCAAAAAATGAGAGACAATACATTTATTCATAAATTGTATGATTTAAATTTATGTGCGGCAGGAAGTTATTTTGTACAAATTTACGCGTAAAATATATCAAAGTATTTACGAAAATTGGAATTTAAAAGCACTATGATTACTAAAATATATTATTAATGACTTATAATGAGAATATGTGTACTCCCAATCCTTTAAGAGGGCTTTTCACTTAGGTACCTATACTAACATCGCAATGAAAGGTAAAAGTATTATAAAAATAGTTTCTCTCTCTTAAGAAATCGTTTTCTTTTCCTCTATAATCTATAAAAAGTGCACAGTATCATTTATTTTACGCAATATAAACGATTATAAATAAATTCCTTTGATTTAATTTGAAGTACTGTATATCAACATTATATTCTTTTATTTAAAACAACAGATAAATTACTTTAATTATTGAAATTATTACATTCATGATCATGATTGACTTGTAGACATGAATATGAAAAAATATCCTATCGAACGAAGCTTAAGAGAAATTGCGGTACACAAACAGTTCACTCAAGGACTTAGAAAATCTGCACCATCTGAATACTATGTCTTCATACATAGTATGAAAAAGTAAGAATAAAATATAAATGGATTTAAAAGGAAGAAGGAATAGTGTGTTATGAAAAGTGGAATGGACTCTCTCCACTGATGATGAATTTTAGAAAAAAAATATTCAATTTTTTTGAATAGTTACGTGGATTTAAAACTATCTGAAGAAGGTAAATCCAATCTTCAAAACGTCGTATGTTAATGTGTTATATACAGGGCTACTACAAAGGCTTTACCCGATTCCATAGCCTTGTATTATGAAAAGTATGAGACATACATTATTGAAAGTTATACCAATAAAAAGAGAAACTCATCAAGTTTTTGGTCCATCAACTTCTACAAGTGCTCTATGTGACCTCCTCGCGTCAAGCGACAAACATCCACTCGGTAGTCTAACTCCTGCCACACCCGCTGGAGCATATCACAATCAACTCTAGCCACTGCCGCACGGATCCGGTTATTAAGTTCTTCAAGATTAACTGGCAAAGGAGGTACATACACTTGATCTTTGACAAACCCCCATAGAAAAAAATCACAGCGAGTCAGATCTGGCGACCAAGGAGGCCAACGGAGAACACACCAATCGTGTAGATGGGGCTCCACCACATTTCCATTTGGAAGTGCGTGAGTATCTTAATGAGCATCTACCACAACGTTGGTGTGGACGGGCTTCTAACAACTTGGTATGTTCTCTGTTGGCCTCCTCGGTCACCAGATCTGACTCCCTGTGATTTTTTTCTATGGGGGTTTGTCAAAGCTCAAGTGTATGTACCTCCACTGCCAGTTAATCTTGAAGAACTTAATAACTGGATCCGTGCGGCAGTGGCTAGAGTTGATCGTGATATGCTCCAGCGGGTGTGGCAGGAGTTAGACTACCGAGTGGATGTTTGTCGCGTGACGTGAGGAGGTCACATCGAGCACTTGTAGCAGTTGATGGACCAAAAACTTGATGAGTTTCTCTTTTTATTGGTATAACTTTCAATAATGTATGTCTCATACTTTTCATAATACAAGGCTATGGAATCGGGTAAAGCCTTTGTAGTAGCCTGTTACTTCTATCAATAATCACAGGTCGGCCTGGGTAGAGTATTCAGTATAGTACTCACCTTCTGTGCTCGAGGTTGCGGGTTCAATCCTGGCTCAAGTCGATGACATTTAAGTGTGCTTAAAGTATCCCTGGCAGTTGCGAGCATCGTTAAATAAAGCATAATTAAAAAAAAAAAAAAATAGAAAAGTCCAATCTAAATCCCCTTCCCCCGAAATATGGATGGGAAAATTGAGGAGTGAAACAGAAAATCATGGACAGAAAACTACAATGAGTTTAAGCACAATTAGTTACTATGAAATACATTAGCAATAAAAAATTACATTAATTACAAAACTCTCATATGAATACATACATGACTTCTGACATTTATGATTTTAAACTTACAGATACTGCAACTCACCAATTTAACTACTCTTCTTACATACTTTCTACAACAAAACAGTGTTAATGTATGTCTAGGAGAGGGTAGCACCAACAATAATTAATCATCATCATTTTCATGAACGACTGCGGATTAGGTCGACCAACACAGCAGTTAAAAAAAGTAAAAATCTTTATGTATAAATAAATAGACGAAAACAGGAAAAAGTACAATTTCTATTTAATATGTGACCCATTGTGTGAAAAGGGATCTAAAGTCGTAAAAGGAAATTTTACAGGAGAACAAAATAACGAATTTGCTGTGTAAAAAACTGCATTTCTATGTTTTGACATCTTGCACTATCTGTAGGCTTTTTTTACATACTAAATTAGGACGCTGGTTTTACACAGAGTTTCTTAAATACCTCAATCTTTCTTATAGTTGCTAAGAAAACAAATGAAAACTTTAATTGCATTTTTTCTCGAAAAGTACAGTAGTGGCAAAAAAAAAAAAAAAAAACCGGACTGACCCATGTAGCTGATTTCAGAGTCACAGATTCAAATTTTGCTAGTCACAAAACACATCCATATTGTATAATTAATTGTAACAATGAAATGTATTGCATTTGTTCGATTCTTACCGTCTTTTGTTTCCTTCAGTGCCTCAAACTTAAGACGAAAAAACTTCGAGAGTTTTATTTTCATGTGGCATCAATATTACATTTCTATCTCTATTCGGCAAAAATAACTGCGTATTTTTACATTAAATAGCAGGACATACCTCTGGCTTCACTATCCATATTGAAATTACCACAGTTTGATACAATGCACAGCACAGGATTCTTTTGTATCAGCTACAAGGGTCGGTCCGGTTTTTTTTGTTACTACTCTACATAATGTAATATCAACATTCAATAAGTAATATATTAAAAACTATAGCACCTAGAACCATGAATTTTTTTTAAATGATCAGTATTTCATCCTCTTTTTGAAATCACAAAAAAACAAAAAAATGAAAAATCCGACTTTAGGTTCCATTTCCTGCAACTGGTCACATATACAGATAATAAAGTCCTTAAATTCGCTAGGAAGTCAATTACAGGGTCAGTTAATTGTCTGTTATTATAATGTATTTTATATTTTAATAGGTTTGCATTGCATATGCATCTTCCCGCATCCAAAGCTTATGGCACTTCAATTTTTCTTCTCCATTCCAGCCTGTCTGCCCAATCCATTTCTTCCAATCTTCTATCTATCTCTCTCTCTCTCTCCCCCCTCCCCCTCCCACCACAATGATCTAGTAACTTAATGTAACCATGTGATCTTATGACAATTTCTCTTTCTTTTCCATAGTGGAAACCATTCTAAAATTTTCCTGGGTAATCTCTGCTCTGGTATTCGTCTCATATGCCTATACAATTCTAATTGTATTTACAAAATCTAATAAAGAATTTTGAACATCCATTTCCTGTCTAATTATCTTGTTTCTGATTCTATCCAATTTGGGATGTCTCACCCCGACTGTCTCAAATAATCCATTTTTAGTGACAGAATTTTAATCTGGTATTATGACAAAAAATATTTTAAAGGTGCAAAAATTTGGGATGCAGATGACAAGATAAACTGACTTTAGAGTCATACACCACTGTTCATAGAAATTGCCACAAAAAAAAAAAAATCAGAATTTTCGTTTGCAGACACCTGATGGTTATTATAGTAAACAAATATAGGAGCAACTCTGTTGCATGTTTTGGGCAAAATCTACCTACAGCCTGCTACATGGGTTGTATACATAAGACAGTGCATATATCATTACCATTATAAAGTTACAAAGTTTATGTCCTGAGTTTGGTGGAGGTGTTTCAGAACGAAAATACCAAACACAGAAAACGTGAATCTTAGAATCAAGTTAGCGAACTTAACAGTGGTCAAATTGTGGGGCCACGAGGATGTGGAACATCTTTCCGTGATATTGACGGCAGTGCTGGTTGAAATATCACACTAGTAATAAGCGCATTTGGCATCAATGGAAAGAAGTCGACAAGAGGTCTCTAGTACAAAATGTCGAACCAATTAACGTGAAGATACAGTAAATACCTTTTCAGATTGGTTTTGGTAAACATGAAAACAACTGTGCAGACATCGGCCCAACAATGGTGGACTGTAACACACTGCTTAATGTCTGCAAGCTTGGTTTGATGCCAATATTTACAAAGCAAGATCGTAGTTCAAAGGCCTCTGATGAGACTTCTCTTGACTATAAGAACACAGACGACGCAGGTTGTAGTGGAATAAAAAAAAATATTGATGGTAAGAAGAAAGAATCCTAATTCAACCTTCTGCATCACCATTTTCGTTTGATGGCATTCTGATGATCAAATACTGAACTTATGCATTCCTGAACGTACACAGGTCCCACATACATTGTTTAGTGTTAGGTGTCATTGTCTTTCGTTCAAGATATCACCTGATATCCAATAATGGTACCATATCTTGATTAGTGAGAAGCTAGAAGTTGTGATCCTACCTTCCTGAGGACCTCGCTGTGTGTTTTAGCAGGATAACACTCGATCTCATGTGGCAGTGAATATTAAAAGGTTCTTGAATGAAAATCATGTTCCACTTTTGTCTTGGCCTGTATGTTCACTAATTCAACATATCTGAGATGATGTTACTAGTAGACTTTGTAGATAGCCCATTTAAGGGGTTAGGTACAGTTTATACCAGTAAATTTTTTGGAATTATTCAACATTTTTTCCCTCCATTACTGTATCTTGTACAATAATGAAAATTGGTATGTGTAAAACACTGTCCTTCTGCTATACGAAAAAAAAAAATATATACATTCCCTGATAAATAATATTTTTTTTTTATTTTGTGTTAGGAGAAAATACTGATATTTGACCATTTTTTAAAATAAATTTATTTTTATCAGACAATCTATCAAAGGTAGAGAGGTGATCTTGCATCATATTGCAGATATGACATGCATAAATACACACAAAACATTTCATCACAGAATGTTGGATAGTTTTTTAGTTATGTGGGAAACGCTTCATCACTGCACGGTGAACTGAATTTTGGAAAAAAAGAAAAAAAATGTAAATCATTTTTTTAATTGTAAAAACATTTTTTTCGTAAAGCAGAAGGACAGTATTTTATACATACTAATTTTCATTATTGTGCAAGATACAGTAATGGAGGGAAAAAATGTTGAATATTTCCAAAATTTTACTGCTGTAAGCTGTACCTAACCCCTTAATGCCAAATCGCACAAATCCTGTAACCACTACCCATGCTGGCAACACAAGATACTGAAAGCAAGTCATTTCTACAACTAGATCATTTATTTCTTGTATTACATACAAATTACACAAATTTGCCTTTCTTGATGTTGCAATTTCAATGAACAGTAGTGTAAAAAGTTTAAATTAATGATGTCTGATATATTGTACTACGAGAAATTATAGGATAAATACTGTATTCATTTGGCAAAGTTAAGGCAGACAATGGAAACTCTTGTAGTATCTATCTTAAATAAACGTGAACTCTCGTTCTTATACAAATGCCATCACATTTAACTGTGGCTTAGAAAGCAGAAAATGTGTACAGGTTAATTTCACTTAATATGAAACTTTGTGCTGTCCATGAATGGCAGGCCTATTTGTTCTCACTCATTATGGATGTTTCCATCCTTCAGTTTCTCCAGAAGCATAGGTTGCAAATCCTAGTTAAGGACAATTATTATGTTCATTTTATAAACTATGGATGAAATCGGCAGAGAACCAGAAACACTTTACATTTCAACACATTTATCTAAGTCATTCGACAAATAAAATAACTACACTAATTACGTCAAAAGAGAATATTGGTTGTTGGTTATTGTCTTTTAGTTATATTGTAAATAAGTAATATTTTACCTCTGATTCTGGCTGATATGTATATCTATTATCAGGCAGTACATCTCACTTCACGATATGTGTCAGAGGAAAAACAATTGTTTATATGCATCTGAAGTCTGATTAGTGGAATATGTAGCTAATCGGTGATGCATGCATTGGAGGAGGAAAGGAACTGACCACCCTACCTCATTATCTCCTGGCTTAGTTGCCTCATGAGTGATGCCTTATTGATGTTACTTATGAGGTTCAAATCTATCTTCGGACAGTTGACTAAACAACAACAGCAACAAGTAATATTTCAATTTGGAATTAACAAGTTACCACAGTTATTTTGTAGTAACTATAAGTGAAATAAATACAAGATTCCATGGAATATGCATTATTATTGCCTATGGAAATTTTTTATGTGAGAGTATTGCAGCTTATTTCCTGGTGAAATCGAGAAACATATTTTACATGATACCAAATAAGCTTCATCAGGATCGGTGTCTAAGCCGCCTAATGACATTCAAATCACCAAAAGCCCAAAAGATAAGCTCATCTTATAAAGAAGATTGCAAAAGAAATGACATTGTTGTGAATTATCAGGTAGGCCTATGCAGTTGTATTTTTCTTCAACAATACATTGTGGTTTTAACTTTTTACATTATAGTTTGGTTTTATATATTATTGATAGCTATATTGTGAAATAAAATTACTAGGTGTTTGTAATTTGATACACTTTAAAATTGCGTAATATTTTCAATAGAATCCGCGACAATAACTACTGCAATTTTTTCCTACTCGATCTCGGTTTATTTATCATTGTATTACTATTACAAAATAATGATACATTATATAAGAGAGTTTCATAAGTGATTAACCAAATTAACAATTAATTCCTCCCACTCTATGGATGTTTCTGCAATACACTTAAGCAATTTTTTTCATATTATTATAGATACAAACTAGAGACAAGATGCAACCTGTTTGCGCAACATTTTTTAAGAAATTTTTTGAAGTAAGATCTGACTTATTAACATCACCAAGAGTATGAAGAGGTGGTGTGCTGCAGCACACAGTTAATTTTCTGTGCCTTGCATAATTTTATCTATTTTTTCTTTCATTCCTTTTACACGCTTCAATATACGAAGAATCAGAAACTGCTATTGTCTAGCTTGTGCGTTGTCTGTAAGTCCCAGTCGATAATGTATGCTGACTTCCTTATCGCAATGAACAGCAGTAAAATGCAGCGAATCTTGCACATGCGCAGAGAGCTTAAATTCTCTTGATGTATGACGTAATCTACGGTTTCCCATTATAAGCAGTGTGAGCTGCATCTGCGAGCAGCGAGTTGAAATGACTCATTCGCATTGGCGTTTTATTTAACCTACAACCAATCAGGAGTGAATGACTATTTGTAGATGAGGTATACAATTCACAAATAATGTAGATGTCGCGACATCTCTGAGCAGCAGCAGTGTACTATTTGTGAGTTTGTGTCTATTTTACAAGTCCTGATCACAGAATGTAGAGACGACTATTTTATTCTGATGATAATTATATTAAACTTTTCTGTAAAACAGAAAGGTATTGTTTACAACATTTAATATTAATTTATTTATATGTATTATATTTAATAAAATTTAATTAAAAGATGCTATACTCCTGTTCAATTCCTTCAACCTCTGATAGATGGCCGGAATGCACCAGAATGCTATTTGCATTTAAAATTTTAGGTGCTACGTCTGTTTGTCAGCTTGTGTTGTTTCCTCTTTCTGAAGCTTTATCAGTTTGTGTTGTTTCTTGTTTGTGAAGCTGTTACAAAAACTAGGCAGTGTTAAAGTGTTGTTGTATTGAGTTCATATTTGTGTTAAGTGTGTAAAGGAGGTATATTGTATGTACAAAAATAAATATGAATTCAGTGGACAATTTGTTAAAAAACAGATTTTCTTCTATGCAATTAGAAGAGAAAATGAAAATAAAAAAATTAGGCAGGCCAACGCCTGATTTAAATATTAGTCAGAAGGTAAGTGGATGGAACAATAGCATTTACAGTAAACGATTTCACAACATAATATACGACATATATAGCTGAATTTGTGGCTGTGAAATCAGAAATGCTATTTTCTGCTTCCCTTGTCTTCTGTTCGGAAATAACGATGCATATGGTTGGTTTAAGACAGGAATTAAAGATCTTGGACAGCTTAAAGGCCAGAGCAGAAAACATAACTATAATAGAACACACATACATAATGTGTTGAACCTCTCTGCTCTGGGAAGTGTGAATATTGCAATGCAATTAAGCCGCGCTTACCACGACGCCATAAAAGCACACAATCAAAAAGTTGAAAAGAACAGACATATACTTTCAAAATTATAGATTGCATTAAGTTCTGTGGCGCCTTTGAGCTCGTGTTAAGAGGACACGATGAGACGGAAATGTCCGAGAATCAGAGTTTTCTTGGGACTAGTTGATTTTGTGAGTAGTTTAGAGAATGCAGTGAAAGAACACATGGAATCAAATCAGGTTTTCAAGGGGACCTCGAAAACGATCCAAAACGAATTGTTAGATTTGATATTAAAAGTATGTCGCGAAAAGATTATTGAAGAAATGAGAGATGCTGAGTTTATAGCTGTAATGGTAGACGAAACGACTGATATTTCAGAATAATTACAGTTGGTGTTAGTTTTTCGGTACGAAAAAAACAGTGTTCCATATGAAAGATTTTGGGGATTTTTCAATCCGGAGGGACAGAATGCCGAAGCTATTTCTGCCTGCATCTTAAAAGTGATGGATGAGGTTTTTAGAGACGAGCCTAAAAAAAATTATTGCTCAAACATATGACGAGGCCTCTGTAATGAGTGGTGGATGTAGTGGAGTTCAAGCAAGGATAAAACATTTCTATCCTAATGCCCACTATATTCATTGCTATGCCCATCAACTCAATTTAGTGATGGAAAGAGCTGCTTCACAAAATAAAGCAGCCAGAGTGTTTTTCTGCAGCTTATCAGGTTTTCCAACCTTCTTTGCAAGATCTGCACAAAGATTATCCACATTAGAAGCAGTGGCGGCATGTAGGATTCCTAGTGGTTCTGCAACTAGATGGAATTTTAAATCTAGAACGGTGAATGCAGTGTATGAACACAAGCACAGCTAGTCGAATGCTTTTTGGATTTGGAGGAGTCATCATCTGCCAAGACTGTTCAAGAAGCTTGTGGGCTCCGCCTCTATTTGGAGGATGAAGAATTCTTAGTCTGGCTGTCATTTTTCCACAAAATAATGCCCCATGTAGATGTTATATAGTCAATTACAAGCAAGGTCGACTGACGCTGTGAAAATAAAAAATGCTACAGCACATTTTATTCAGGCAATTAGTGGAATAAGGGAATCCACAAAAGATTCTGACAGTGAAGTGACGTCAGGTAATAAGCGACGGAAGCGGACATGTCGAAGTGCTGATACCAAGGAGGTATGTGTCCGAATCATACAAGAGGCTCGTGATTGTTTCCACTCCTTGGATCATTTAGAAGCAGCAAAGCTCCTAAATTCTCTCAACTTTAATGAATTTTCAAGATAGTTTCCAGAAAAAGAACTCGAAGCTGCTGTTCAAAATTATAATATATTGGAAAAGAACAGGTTAAAGACAGAACTCAGCGTTCTTTATGAAAGATCTGATTACAGGCGAATTGATGGAGCTGTTCCACTACTGAAGCTCATCATGAAAAATAATTTACAGGAAACATTCAGCGAAATAACAAAATTCCTCAAAATTATGATCATGACGCCTATGACAACTTCGGAACTGGAAAGATGTTTTTCGTCTCTGAAGAGGATTAAAACATTTTTATGGAATATGATGTCTCAGGACCGCCTTACTTCTGTCAATAGAAAAGAAACTGGTTGCCGACATGGAGTGGTTCAACTCTAAAGTAATTGACAGCTTCTGCAGCAATAAAGAGCGCCGCATGGACTTCACACTACGTCACTAGGTGAGTAGGTCAACCAAATTTTAACAACTTTTTTTTTAAAGTGAATTTCCTATATTGTAGCACACTCCCATTTTCAGCCATGAGCCGCCGCTGTCTCTATGTACACCTGCGTCTGCAAGTATGCAAAGAGCAATGAGATTTAACAGGGAATAGTAGAATTATTTTTCTCCAAATACGAGAAGCTGTGGAATAAATATAATTTCCACCCCTGTAATATTTTCAATTGTGATGAAACAGGAGTTTATCCTGTTCATGAAGATGTCCTGAAAGTAATGTCAATTAAAGGAAAAAAGCAAATGAACAAAATAACTTCAGGAGAGAGAGGAAGAAATGTGACAGTGCTACTCTCAATTAATGCAATGGGTGACCTGTTTCTTCCACCACTCTTTGTCTTTCCAAGGAAGGGGATGGACAATGAGCTGAGAAAGGATGCCCCTGAAGGTAACATTTAATAATAAACTGAAAAGCACACAAATGTGCATTGTTTCAACCTTAGTTAGTTTGCATTTGCGTAGTCGCGTATTGACCTTAGTCTTTTTGTGCATAGTTCTAGGTGTAGCATTCACAGACTTTACCACACAATTCACACACGCATGTTTGGGTTGGGTCGTGATATGTCTTGTTGGTACATATTAGCCCAAGCAGTAATGGCAATGCACGACATAAAAAATATACTGCTACTCAGCCTAGAAACGGCCCTAAACATATTCAAGGCCAAAATCATGCCTATACTATGCTACGGAATTGAGGTTATATGGAGTCATCTCACAGAAAATAACCTAAATGCATTAGAAAAGGTAAAATCAACATATCTAAAAAGAGCAATTGGACTATCAAAAACAATTAGATCATGATTGGTATATCTCCTAGCTAGAGAACCTTTCCTAATAGAAGACATCAAACTTCGGTATTTGTTACAACACACCAAGGCTTTTGGAAACCAAATGAAGATCATGGAGAGAAAAAGAGAAGACATATGGCCTGAGTTCTACGGCACTGGAGCCATGACAGACCGAACGTGGACGACCCCAAATTTCGAACTGCGGTATGTCGTGACTAGACTGGCAATCCATGGCTTCCATCACCTAATATGAAGGTAACATTTGTACTGCAGAGGAAAGTGGTTGGATTAGAGCAGCCTGTTTTTTTAAATTGCTGCAAGTATTTGTTGAAAATGGATGAGCAAGATTGGAAACTTCTGGTTCCAGATAGGCATTGTTTCCATAAGGATTTTCGAGTGATACTTTTTGTTTGTATAGTAGAGGCAGAAGAAATAGGAGAGTTTTTGGTCTTGTGTGGAAACTGCTCACTCCACACTTTCTCTAGCGGTTTATGACTTGAACAAAGAGACCATCCTGTTGCTGCATTCGAATGCTAATTGTTGACAAGTGCTCATCTGTAATACTGCTGTGTTATAGCTTGTTCGTAAATATATATACTAATAAAGAGTATTTTTAAATATTAATCATCCAATTAATCGCTATGATGTCTCAGTCGAGCCCTGATATCAGAAGTCATACTAAAGGCGTTATTTATTAAGCTTACTGTTTCTTGAAAGAACTTAAAGATTGTGAGGACATTAAAAGTGTCTTATCATCAACACAGGCAACCACTGCCAAGGCATGTGGTGTTTCTCTACGATCGGTTCAGAAAATTTGTGCAGTAGCCTACTTATTGTGTTATTTGTTTTATTAAGCTAAGCCTTTTCTTAAATGTGCTTCTAATACATAAGTATTTGTTTATTACGAAACTCGTTCATGTTATAATGTGTACATTTTCTACACACAGTAAAAATATATTAATTTTTTGCACTTTAATTTTTAATTTTCTCATGATTCACAAAGTTGATAACTGTATAAACATTATTTAGTATTTACTATTTCAATACAATATTCTGAGAACACATAAAAATAAAATAATTGTGTAATGCAAAATATCTGATTACATTATAATAATTATTACATTTGTGAAATGGCTAACTTGCGAAATATTATAAATCATAATATCATCTAAAGTCTGATTAGTGTAATATGTTAGTATTCAACGATTTATGCAATGGAGGGAGAAGAGAACTGGCCCCCATAACTTATTATCTCCTGGCTTAGTTACCTCATGAGTGATGCCTTATTGTTGTCACTTATGAGTTTCAGACCTATATTCGGACAGTTGACTAAACAAAACAATATTAAGTAAATCAGGTATTTGTAATTACTAGAAATCACGTTATTATTCTATTTGTTTGTTTAAGTTTTCCTATAGTGCAAAGCATGTGAATGGAGGAGTACAGGTTATTTGGGACAGGGCCATATACCAAGCAGGTTCTGAGAGGTATAGGAGTAGGGGTAGTGAATGAGGGGTTTGCCAGATCTGCCTATTTCTTCTGCCCCTAATATAGTAACAACATGATCAGTTTACCACCTCACACCACCTATAAGTTTCAACCACTAAATAGTGCTGTAATGAGGCCCTTCAGAAGGTGCTGTGGTGATTGGATGAGGAAAATCATCCCCTGGAAATCACTGTTAAAGATATCACTGGTTTGGTGAACAAAGCATTAAAACGGAATTAGCCCAGTCTGCTTTCTGTTGCACAAGACTGCATCCGTTCAATCGCAATTTTTTCAGAGACTCAGACGTCCTAGCTTCAGCATTTAGGGCTCAATCTAAAGACGAATCTATGACTGGAATTACAGAAATTTCAGTACCGACAACCAATAATCCAGGGGCGTCCAAGTCATCAGCTCCTCTGTTGTGTTCAAGAAATCCAAAGGAAAATAAGACTTCAACAGAAATTGGACAAGGTTTGTCAGATAAGTCTCATCTCACTAATCCTTCATCTCACTTCGTCTTTCAGGCTCCAAAAGATTATAGAAACTATTTCCCCTGTTTCTGAACAAGTGAAAGTGAAGAAATGAAGTGCTGATATCTGCACTGTACAAGAAACAGCTTAAAGAAAAACTTTTTCAGACAAGAGAAAAAAGGAAAGAGGAGAGAAAAGAACACAGGAAAGAGAAGAGAAAAATGTAAAGGATGACCACAGTGCAAAAGTGAACAGTAGCAAAGAGAAGAACAAATTAAAGTTCGATGGTGCCAGTGAGAAAAACAGAAACTGTGAAAATTTAGTAATCACTGATCAGTGTTAAAAATGAAACTGAGTGTATTATTTGTCTTGAGACAACAGATGAACAGTGGGTACAGTGTGCTTCATGTGAAAGATGGGCCCATGTAGAATGCACTGGTTCTGATAACAATGTCTATTTCATATGTGACCACTGTGAACGGCAAAAATGAAAATTTTTGTTTTACAATTTAGAAACCAAATTTTTCAAGTGGCCATAGAATAACTTTTAATAATTAAACAATTAACAGTATTCATTTTAAATAATACTATTTCTAAATGTGTATTTAATTGTAATGTAGGTAGCTTATATTTCAGATGTTATTGTACCATGGACTTTTGATTATTTTTAATGTTTATTGTTATGTTCGATACTCTGTTCCAAATCTATAAAATTCAACATTTTTAAATTCAGTAAATGAGTGTATTTACGATTAAATTAATTTAAATTTCTCAATTAAACTTTGAACTATGTATTTATGTTTAGGTATCCTAAGAGCATATTATCTTTGCAATCTGCCCTTTGGTTTTTCAATTTTGCACTTCGAAAACACTGCCAATTAAGTGTTTCAGTTTGAGGAAGAAATATTATGGTAAGTCTATCGATAGTAGATATACTTTAATATCCACCACACTTTTGTAGAGTTTGAATGCAATTTGTTATTACTAAATCTGTCAAGTGACTTACCAGGTATTACAGAAATTGTTCCTAGTCCATTACTATTGATTTGCAACCTGTAGCTTGCTTCTTCACAATACCTTGTTAAAAAATAATAAACAGTTGTAGAACCAATTGCACATTTACACTAGGTTTCACCAAGCTTCTTTAAAACAGCATAAATGACATGTGAAAAAACAGATTGTTTAATTTTAATGAGATCTTTAAAAGTTGATTGTTTCACCAAGCCTCGTTTCTTTAAAATTAACATGCATTTACTAATGTGGAAATTTCGCACTTGTATCTTGCATGTTTTATTTCTCATATGACTATGGCTTCGAAATCGCGAATTTTATTGGTTACATATGATCACGGATGACTTTGTTTTGTTTCACATGAGGAGGAAACAATAACAGGCAAATGGAAGAAGCAGTAATTTTAAGAACATCTAAAAGTTCTTAGTTCTTGATATTCTTCCTAACCTGAATACAATAGGCCTATGTTGTCCTACCATAATTAAAAACAAAGACAGACGGAATAACATAAAAAAAGAGATTTGGGTAACATATGAAAAAGAATTTTATTACGTTAAATAGTTTTCCAAATGTAAATAGGAGAAATGTAGAGCAGTTAAACTGTAACTCCAAAGGAAATCTAAGCAGAATTTTGCGGATGATAAGGCAGACAGCTTCAGAATCGATGCCACAATTATATACGAAACATTCTCAGCAATTGTTCTTAGGTCTAACTTTAGGAAGGAAAATCGCCTCCTCCATAAATTGCATAATACTTTTCCATTGTATTTCATGCAGATTTATGTACCCTGTAACAATTTTGCCATGCTTGTGTGGCAAAATTCAGGAGAGGTGTCAATAAATTGAATTTTAAGGGGTATCCATTGTATCCTACAAGTAAACCTCTTTGCACCCTTCCCATTTAAAAAGGATCCTCCTCTTACAGCTTTGGAATATTGTGCTATCATGTACTGACTCTAGCCATCTATTTACAATTTCTCTATGCAGAGCTTTGCATATGAAATTGTTTGAATACTGAATGAAAAATAGGATATTCTACAGAAGAATCTTTTTTCCATATTAATAACATTGAAAATCGCACCCGAACGGGCATTTTTAAAACTATAGCTTATTTAGTTCAGTGGTATAGTCTTTCAGAGATCTCACTCTCTTTACACACACTTTGAAGTGATAATAATACAGTAAAACCTCGATAAGACGTGCCCGCTTATTACGCTATCCCATGTAATACGCTTTTTTTGTCTGGTCTCTGCACATTTCATGTATAACGCCTTTATAAAATACCCCGATTGTTGCGCTCAAGTCCCGCATAATAAGCTGTTTTTGTGGAATATTTTCGATGTAATTTTCGGCAATGTACTGTAACAGCAATGAAACATGTTGGTCATTGAACTCATTGGTGCCATTAACCTGAAAAGTATTGGTATTCGACCCTTTACCTGCGCATTTAAACCTTCATACTTCATACCTTAGTATATCCCACCCTCTTGTTACACTCTCTTATTCGACTTCTTATCTGCGTGGTTAAAGCCTACATACAGTTACAATACCTCACCCTCTTGCTAACCTCTCTTATTCGACTTCTTATCTGCGTGGTTAAAGCCTACATACAGTTACAATACCTCACCCTCTTGCTAACCCTCTCTTATTCGACTTCTTATCTGCGTGGTTAAAGCCTACATACAGTTACAATACCTCACCCTCTTGCTAACCCTCTCTTATTCGACTCCTTATGTGCGTGGTTAAAGCCTACATACAGTTACAATACCTCACCCTCTTGCTAACCCTCTCTTATTCGACTTCTTATCTGCGTGGTTAAAGCCTACATACAGTTACAATACCTCACCCTCTTGCTAACCCTCTCTTATTCAACTTCTTATCTGCGTGGTTAAAGCCTACATACAGTTACAATACCTCACCCTCTTGCTAACCCTCTCTTATTCGACTCTTTATCTGCGTGCTTAAAGCCTACATACAGTTACATTACTTCACCCTCTTGCTAACCCTCTCTCTCAAACAACATTCCTCACCGGCCGTAATAAAATTCTGGAAATTTTTTCTGGACAGTTTGTTGTCCTTTAGTGTATTGAAGTATCCGTGAATGTGATTACAATGAGTGTTAAACGAAAAGCGCTTTCTGTGTCAGAAAAATTGGAAATCTTACGAAAGTACGATGAGAACAGTAATCTTACTCAGAAACAACTCTCTGATTCATTAGGAATCCCATCATCGACATTAAGAACAATACTAAAAAAACGCGACTCAATCACTACAGCTGCAATGTCGGGAGGATGTAATGGCAGAAACTGAAGTGTGGTAAAAATGAGGACTTGGAGAACATGCACACGGCAAACAACTATAAATGTTTTTTTTTTTCGAAAGAATTAAGTACAGTACACAATGTGAATGTATTTGACGTAGAGTACAGTAATTATATAATGGAGTAATACTGTATTACCTTTCCTGAATCATGTATTTCAACAAAGAAAAATGCTAATAGATACTGTATATAAGTCAAAATTAGTATACCCGGCTAATACGCGGTCCCAGTTAACACGCGTTTTACACCCAGTCCCTTGAACAGCGTCTTATCGGGGATTTACTGTACTGGTACTAAGGAGAATAATGACAACAACAATATAACTCAACAGTACGACATCCAACGCAGAACAAGAAACATACCAATAAAACAGCGCCACAGAAACCCTGGCTAAAGATGCAAAAAAAACGAAACTGACCAAGGGAAAGAAACGGTTCGCATAGAAGTGGAAAGAGGAATGGCCTGTGAATATGAAAATCAAAACACAGCTGCTGATGATGAGAAGAATGCCGAAGATGCAGAGAACACTAATGTATGGGAGGAGAGGAGAGATGAAATCGCAGTGAACCCAAACATGCAAAAGGATTATGAGTGGGGGGAAGTACCCTATAAAAGAAGATGGAGAAGAGAAGACATAATCCGCAGGAATAAACAGGACACAGAGCTACAGGCAGTGGAGAGCTTGGTCTGGCTATATGTAGCAAGATTAAAGATCTACCCCTTAATTACAAGGATATTGTATTCACTGAGTATTTCTGGCCAACTGGAGTCATATGCCGGCCCTTTCGTGCCCTCTGGAAATACAGGGGAACCTGTAATCAACAGGGATACTACAGCTACTAAAAGAATTAACACATTGAATTGGAATGTGGAAGGACTGAAAAATGTGCTCAACAGAACATCACAGGATCTTTTCAAAGAAGTAGATCTATGTATACTTACGGAAACATTCGTCACGAGAGAAGGAGAAGGAGAAGGAAACGTCTGAGATTTCTACAATATACATTCGCTCGCAAAGCAAGGAGAAAGAGGAAGGCCCAGCAGAGGAATAGCATGTTCCATAAAGTGACATATGGGGCCATTTAAAGTCCTGAAAAAGGAAGAAAATACGCTTGTCGTAAAGACTAAAGAGATAACAATCATAGTAGCCTACTTTAATTCAAAGTATAAAGCAGTCGACGACATAGACAGATAGACGGGCTGTCAGAGGCACTAAACATGTTATCTCAGACGAGAGCATCCTACTCACAGGCAACTTTAACTGTCCCATAAACAAAACTAGCAGGAAGACAGAACAAGTACTCGGTTTCCTAAAGGAAGAAGGCCTGAAACTTAGCAATAGTAAACACCTAAAAACATATATATGCTGTAACTGGGCAAGCGTAGTTGATCTAGTGTTTATGAGAGGCCCACAAATTATAGACCAGAGACAGCTGTAGCAAACAGAAGCAGCAATAATTAGAAAGCATATTCCAATCCTAACAGAAATAGAGCTTAAATCCTCGATAGAAATCAGAAACGAGGAGAAACAACAAAGTACCAAAGGTAGGAAATTAGAGGGTGCGGGGAGTTCCTTACAAGCATCCAGAAGACAATAGAAAATGGACATCTCTCAGAAGCGATGGAAAAGATTCAACAACTATTGGATAGTGCGACAATACCAATACCCAAACGGAGGACAACAAAACAATGGTTTGATACCGAATGCTATCGAAGGAGGCAGGAAACGCTCAACTTCCTCTATAGAACCAAAGAGAGAGCGAGTGAACAGGACTTACAAGTCTACAAAGAGAAGAGGAAGGAATACAAAGCCCTTATAGAGAAAAAAAGGGCCATCTATCTCGAAAAGAAGGCCCAAGAAGAAATAGATGAAGCAGAAAAGGACCTGTACAGCATCCTGCGCCCCAGATAACCTCGATTCCCAGCAGACATCCCAATAAATATATGGAAAGAACACGCACGCAACACACTAGCCCCACGAGACACAAGACCTGAGCGGACAACAGGAGAAGATTGGAGCCCCTGTGATCTCTTCACGTTTTGGCCATATTTTTTATTTTTATTTTATTGGGTTATTTTATGACGCTGTATCAACATCTCAGGTTATTTAGCGTCTGAATGAAATGAAGGTGATAATGCCAGTGAAATGAGTCCGGGGTCCAGCACCGAAGATTACACAGCATTTGCTCGTATTGGGTTGAGAGAAAACCCCGGAAAAAACCTCAACCAGGTAACTTGCCCCAACCGGGATTCGAACCCGGGCCACCTGGTTTCGCGGCCAGATGTGCTGACCGTTACTCCACAGCTGTGGAATTGGAACTGCCAGGAGATACGACTGGAACATGTACACAATCTATCGTTGTCAATGATGACAGGAAATTCAGCTATAGGCCTATTATAAAAATAATTACTGTATTGTGGTCGTAATGTTGAAAGTAGTATGTCTGATACTTTATTCACATATCTAGACAATAAAGCTTTTGATACCCTGTTCGTATCATCAATTACTCTGTTGAAGAGGCGTTAACTGGGTGATTCCTATCTATCGTATTCTAATCTATATTCAGTTTCTTCTAGAATCATTCTTACTACTTAATTTGTAGCTTTCATGGAATCCTTTATCACTTGAATCTTCAAAATGATTATTCCGAGTGTTATTACCACATATAAGTTCGTTGTTATGTTGAAGTTCTAAATAAAAAATTTCAGCATCAAATATGTCCACCATGTTGTTAACGTCTTAATGCATCGTTACTGTTTTAATGCGACAAATAGGTCCTAATAAATTAATGATGAGTTTAAAGATGCGTTAGCAACAACGGTGCTTGGTGAAACACAAAAACTGACTAATGGTCATTAAATTATTTAATGAGACATTATAATGATAATGAAAGTTGGTGAAACCAGCCATTAGAGTTCCATATAATGGCGACCTCTTCTTATGTTTAAAATCACAAATGCGAAGGAATCTACAAAGGGAATGAAACTTTGCTACACAGCACTATGTATCTTCATGTGACGCTTCAGGTGACTTCGTTCAGAGAAGCTCTTGTTACAAAGTTCGCATTGGTGGGGCTTCTCCCCCGTATGTATGTTCATATGTATTTTAAGTGTCTTACGGTATGCAAAGCTTTTGCCACACAAGACACACGGAAAAGGCCTTTCCCCTGAATGCACTTTGAGGTGTTCCTTGAGGGTTGAGCGCTGTGTGAAGCGTTTGGAACACTGTGTGCACTGGAATGGACGTTCATGAGAGTGAATATTCAGATGATCTTTTAAGTTACCTCTTAGTGCAAAGCACTTACCACACACTCGACACGCATGTGGTTTTTCCCCTGAATGCAACATTTCGTGTATTTTCAAATTGCCTTTTTGAGCAAAACTCTTACCACATTCCTGACATAAGAAACGTTTGTTGCCTGAATGCACATTTTCATGTTCTCGAAGAGCACTACGAACTGAGAAGCGCTTGGCACAGAGAGGACAGGCAAATGGACGCTCACCAGAGTGAGTGCGTTTGTGTCGAGCCAGGTTTGAAGATGAAGGAAAACTTTTACCACAACTGTCACAAATGTATGGTCGCTCCCCTGAATGGATGCGTTTATGAATCTGCAGGTCACCTGCTTGGGTAAACACTTTCTGGCATATATCACACTGATGAACTCGATTCCCTGATCTTTTCTTCTTGGCTGTATTTCTTTTTGCCGGCAGAGTAACTTCTCCTGGACCAGAGCCACTTCCTTCCTCTGCTGAAGAATTCTCTTGAAATTGCAATCTGCCAATAAGGAGTCAATTTAAAAACAATATGCTTATGCATTACAACACCTTTCTGAAGATGTTAAAGTAATGAATGATATTATAACTTACTGGATTCACGATATCATAAGAATAAATCAATGTGTACCTTCATTTCTTCAACATCATCAAGAAATATGAAAATGACATGAGGAAAAGAAAGGAGATAAGAGAAGAGTGGAAAGACAGGAGAGGAGAGATGAGAAAAGAGAAAAGGAGAGTACAAGAGAGAGGAGAAGGAGTAAGTAGAGACGAGAAAAATAGAAAAGTTAAAGGAACAAAATAGAACAAAATCTTAATTATTTATATTTTGATACTGTAACCTTCTTGCAACATTATTTGGTTTTTCACACTTTTTTGTGGGGTTTTTTATGACGCTGTATCAAAACCTCAGGTTATTTAGCATCTGAATGGAATGAAGGTGATAATCCCGGTGAAATGAGTCTGGGGTCCAGCACAGATAGTTACCCAGCATTTACTCATATTGGGTTGAGAGAAAACTCAGGAAAAACCTTAACCAGGCAACTTGCTCTGACAGGGATTTGAACCTGGCCACCTGGCTTCGCAGTCAGATGCGCTGTTACTCCACAGGTGTGGACCACACTGTTAATATATTGCCTAGATATATTCAGTTGCTTCAGCCGAAAACAAGCCATAATCGTACTGGCTGTAGCAAGTTGGTCTGTATCTTGTTCATTTGCAACACTTCTAGTTTAACTCAGCAATACAAGTAGAATCTCAAAATGTAGAATGTTTTTACTCCTAAGTTCAGACGATATGAATATTTATGTTACTCACGCAAATATACTGCATACAATATAACGTCCACACCTGTGGAGTAATGGCTAATGCGTCAAGCTGCGAAACCAGGTAGCCCAGGTTCGAATCCCGGTTGGGGCAAGTTACCTGGTTGAGGTTTTTTCCGGGGTTTTTCCTCACCGACATTATCACCTTTACTTCATCCAGATGCTAAATAACCTAAGATGTTGATATAGTGTCGTAAAATAACCTATTACAACTGCAATATGACGCAGCAAATCAGTCAACAAAACAAGAGAGAAGCTATGTACTCACGAGTCATTCTCATCATTATGCTTCTGTTCCGAGTCGACTCTATTAACACTTAGATGACAATGCTCATCTTTTACTTCTAGTTTGATTTCCACTTTAGAGTCTTCGATATAATTTTCGTCATTATCGTTAGCATTATCATCAGTGTTGTCATCAGCTTCTTCACATTCTTCCTACAACGACATATGCACATAGAAATCGCAGTCAAAATGATGCACTTTATGTTAACAACTGAAACTGAAGCTTTTAAGAATTATAAATTTTATTATCCAGCCCTGGATTTTAATAATGCTTATCTTATTTGAATAAGTACACTAATACATGGAAATATGTTTATTCCAAACCAATACAAATGGACATAACTAACGAATATAACACAACTGAAGCTCACTGTTACAGTTCTTAATGAAATGCTATAAATCAGTGGTTCCCAAACTGGGAGTCTGTAAACAGCTAAGGAGATTATTTACAAACTAAAACAAAAAACACCTTATTAACATATGCTTAATGTGTGTTCAGAAACATGAATATTTAACATAAAAATAAAAAAGTTCCTTTACTTATACACTAAAGTAAAAAATAATTTAATTAATGCGACAAATGTACCTGTTTTTTTTTTTTTTTCAGAAAATATGAATATCTCTCATCAAGTTCCATGAGATTTCTCGTATTTGTTTTGATGGCAATCACAGATGAGAAGCTTATTTTGTAGAAATATGAGATTATAAATGTTAGACCTAACAAAAATTTAAGAGCTTCTTTTAAAAGATCGAGATATTCTTGCATTCTTTTGAACTAAAACTAGTCTACACTTTGCTAAAAAGCCTAGTTACAATATTCTGTTTGTAGGTATGTACATATTTAAACTAATTTTCCTTTAACTGTCTAAAAATGGATTTAGTAATGAACTGTGACTATCATATTGTTTTGAGTGTCTTACGGAAAATATTCAAAAAGCTGTTTTTAGAATTATGTCAATTTAATTGCAAGTTCAAAAAAACAAATTCAGTATTTGGTGTATCATACATAGCTAAATTTCCACGATTTAATACAATGGAATGCATCACATTCCTTTTTGTCAAGCGATGCCTATCAGAAATCAAGTTTCTTTATAAATCCTTTTATTTTATGTATGTTATTTTATTCCCAATTGTTATGTTAACATCTTGGCCTTCCACACTACCATTCAAAGTGCTTAAGGGTTGGAAAATATCAGCAAAGTAGGCACTAGAAATGATGTTCATGTAATATTTCGTGTCACTGTTGCACTATATTCTTCTATTTTGGTAGTTTTTTGGTTGGTATCCATTAATTTTGAGTAAAATCATCGTTGTTTTTTATTTTACAGGAATTTGTATTTTTCGAATGGTGTTAAGTATCCTATCAGTTCAGGGGTCGCATACAGAAGTCTTGTCCAAAAGTGGATCGAGTCTTCAAAAAGTTTGGGAACCACTGCTATAAATTAATACTACAGGACACTAAAGTATGGGACTATTGAAAATGTCATCACAGTCTAAGACAGGTGAACTTTTTTTAACTGTAATGATGTAAATGGGCTTGTCTCAGTTATATAGCTCTATTACTATACAACAGGAACATACTAGTGGCTTATACTATGAATATGAAAAGAAACACACCAGCTTGAAAGCTGTGAATTATTCAGAACATAAATACGATAGTAAATATATGGGGACCTGAAAGTTATTGGACTTCTAAACGGAATGCATGAAGTTTTGATGTTCATGTAAGTGGAATGATCAGGATAGGAATCATTACAATGCTAGAGACTAGATTTCAAAATCGGATTCAGGGCACACGAATTAACCAAGTTTGACCTAATTTTATTTTGGGGCAAAACAAAATGTTAAAATTTGTTCATCAGTGTTATTCCTACCTCTACAGAATCTGCTTCTACATTTGCTTTTACGACAAACTGTCGCAGTGCTGCATCAGAATTCTCACATTTTTGTTTGAAGGCATACCACCTATCCAGCTGCCGAATACACTGACGACACACTCTTGAAGGAAGACCATCACCTGCCATTACCTGAACACAGGAGTAATTTATCACTTGACTTGAGAAAAGAGCAATTTCATATTTTGGTATCTGAACATCACATAATAATTTGAATCCATGTTTCCTATTACAAATGATTAAAATACCAATATTATACAGAGAGTTCATGAATGAAGGTATAGTCTATTGTCTAGTTCTTTTCTTCAGACTTGTGATTTTAGATCTTTTACATCCAGCATTCCAATATAACTCCCATTTGTAGCTAAACTGTATTAAGAGTTCATTCTAAAGTTTCCTACAATGATTTGTTTTCAATTGCATGAGGCAGACTAATGATTATGGTCATCTTTATAGACATATTCTTGCAATTTTAAATTGTGGGAGAAACTGAAATATACATTGCGTGTGAATAATCTTGACTCACAATATGAATTCTTCTTCTCTTTTAACACTTCATGGATGAGGCAAAGAATTCTTCTTTCTCGGTTTTCATATATTTCTGATTCCTGATGGTCTATACTGTTATGCTAATGATTCGTTATTTTTGTTAGCCTAAATAAAAAAACTTTGCTGTGTTATACTAACTTAGGCACTCTTTGTTTCCACTGTTCTGTTTACATATCATTTATTAGATCACTTTTTGTGTAGGCCTACATTTTTAATCCCGGTGTAAAAATCGTCATTTCTTATTTATTTATTTAATCTGGCTAGAATTGGACACCTTGTTACAGAAGCTATATCTGCATTGCTTTAAATTATCAGAGTCACCACTAAGTAAAAAATGTTTAACAGAAGAAGAAACAATAGAAGACATCATACTTCAATGATAATAACACCAACAATAAATTCTGGAAAATTGCATGTTTGATTTACAATGGACATTGTGTAATCAGCTTACAACTGGACACACATATTAAGAAGTAAGTATTTAATCTGGTAGAGTTAAGGTCATCAGGCCTTCTCCACTACACCACCAAAATACAAATACAATCTAACATTATAAAGCACTTCTTAAGAAAATGCATTTCTGAATTTTGTATTCTATGCAGACTTTCTTTATAGTAAGTGCCAATGTTATACCACCATACACAAGCACAGGTACAGCCATTATTTTATAAAAAGTCATCTAGCTGAACTAAAAGACAATATTCATGGTGAAATTTCCATCATGACGAAACTTCACTGTATTGCTGGAAAAATTGTTCCACAATGCAAGGTATGAACCAAAGGACGAGAATGTTACCACAAGATACTACCGTAAGTTATAGTATGTTAGAGTATGATTTTTATCTTCGGGAATCTAGCAAACTGTTTACCAAGCAAAGCATATTATTGCACAGAATCAAGATTACTTTGCAGTCAGAAGAGCCACTTTGGTAACTCGGTTGGTAGAACACTGGCTTATGACGACCACAGACCTAGGTTCAAATCCTGGCAATGGCAGAGTTGTATTTGTGATTAACAAACCCAAGACTATGAGAATTTTCCTAGAGATTACTTTTTTTTCCATCTTCATTCCACCAACATCTCCACAATTCCCCTTTCATTATTAGGCCTATCTCCTTTTCGAAAAACAATGCACCTGCTTGTTTTTGTTCGGAGTTGTATTGACTGCAAGGTTGCCAGATTCCAGTAATCCATGACAGGTAATGATATTGCATAGACTACCTTAATGTGACTACACATTTGAATTAATTCAATTCAATTAATTATATGGGGCCTGCCTAAACTTCTAATTTTGTTGCATTTTTGGGAGACTGAAATTTCCTTTTAATTATTAATAAAGCCTGGAAAAATAATGTCATATTACAGCCTGATATATACAGAAAAATACATGATATAGTGTTTAAATCTTATCAATAATAAATAAACTTCCAAAGAGTGTAAAGAATAAAGATATATAGTATTATCGTTATTTCAGTACAACCTGACAGGAGGTGCAAGGTGGCATTGAGTTGACGACAATATTGAACATAGGCTGGGCAGGGTCTTGAAAAAATTAATAAGATATGATATGCCTTAGAAAATTTGAAAACTTTGAAATCTATGAAGTAGTTTCGTATATCTTAACAAAAGGTTCTAACAAACATGCTGACATATGCAATCAACAGGAAGATGAACACTGGCTTTGTTATTGACCCAAAAGTACATCAAAAAAAAAAAGTGACGCACAGAGCAGAGAAGAAGATCGTGAAAAAAAGAGGCACTGTGAACTTTGCTTCAAATCTTAGCATGCAGGCTTTCACGGCCGGTGTCTAGTTGAAACAGAGCTTCCGGGCTAAGATGCCGTGGTCTACTGGTGCTGACGTTACCAGACATCTTCAGTGGTTAGGTATCCTCGGTCGAAGTCTTCTGCTCGGGATACCTGTAGCAACTGATGTCTGCCGTAGAAGTAGACGAAACGTCTGGTAACGTCAGCACCAGTAGACCACGGCATCTTAGCCCGGAAGCTCTGTTTGCTTCAAATATTTGGAAGAAAAATACAGCATACCTGAAAATCACTGGGAGGTGATTGGATTATTGTTTGGAGCACGTGAAACTATTTCAAAACTTTGTGGAAATTTTTTCCATAGATTTCATATGAATACATCAATTCTCCAGGATCTACCTATACAAATTTTAAATTCCTCTTTGTTAATTATTGTAAATCACCATTTATACAGTTTTATGAATGAATAAAGGGATGGCTGCTAAACAGCAAAGGAAAAAAGAAAAACTTAACTATATAGAAATAAGTTATTGTTTTTTGTACATAAACAAATTAATTACGTGGATGTAACCAAACTGTACCTCTTGTTATAAGGCAGCTATCCCTTTCTGGATTTTCTCTCTAAAAATAATTTCATAGAAAAAAAACTTATATTTTTACAATTTTTTTATATTCCAGGACAAATATAATTCAATCCATGACACAGGACACACGACTGAAGTCCAGAACAATCCTAGGAAATCCAGGACGTCTGGCAACTATGACTGGCTGTCTGCCAAGGCAGATGTTTCTCGTGATTTGTTCAAAGGTTAGGTGGTTGTAGATTCTAGATGTCTCAAAGATCTACAGATGAACAGCCTACATCTCCAGGGTGAGGAACTAACAACTCACATAAATCTCTGAGATCTGGCAGACCACTGACCTGAGGTACAGTATTTGGACTTGTTGGCTGAGAAATGCATGGTGTAGCTGATGGGTGAGTCAGCTTAGCCAAGCAACACAATCGTCACGCAACTCATTTCATAACAAGAAGCCTACTTGAACTGCACTGGTGAAAAACAATCCCATCCTGCTCATTAATTGCCAATTTCGATGCCAGTGGAGTCAGGAAGTAGACTACATAAAGAATCTAATACACTGTGCATGTAATATGATACAGTATTTACATCTCACTTGACGATATGTGTTAGAGGAAAAATACTGTCAGTATTACGAAGCATGTAAGGGCAGCTTAACTTTGAAGAATGGTTTGTAACTGGAAAATGTTCTTTTTGTAACACGAGATGTTAGCAATATCCACGTAACTTATCGTAGTCTACACGAAAAACAGTAAGTAATATATGCGGCAAATTTATGTACCCAAGTACAGTACAACATACGCCTATTAAAATTATCATAATTTTTCTTTAGTGGTCACTAAGTCTACCATAAGACAACATGCTAGGCTTATTTATCAGTCTTAAAAGCTCGTATACAAATCTATGCTATAATTATAACAAACTTGAGTATGAAACTATCACAAGATAATAGTAATTTACTAGGTATTGTAATTGCAAGCAATTACTAAGAGTGACAGCAATTATAAAAACAAATCACATTTAAAGAACTAAGACTAGGGCCTATTTGAGTTTATGCTCTGTTGTTCTGTAAGGTTGTCACCCATCCCAATTTTAATGAAACATTATGGCCTTATGTCTCAGTTTCATAAATCAGAATTAAAATAAAACAATTTCTGAAAAATTTTCGGTTAACTATTATGTGACAGCTGAGCGAGATACACGAGACCAAAATGGGATGGAGAAGTTCGCGAGAATCGTTTTCAACCACTTTCTTCATTGTTAAATATTTAAAGTAGGGTAATTAAAACTGTTGACAGATGAGAGAAACAGACTGCAAATTCAGATTATGGAGAGTGGATTTCTTGATAGACTAAAAATACAATAGAACATGTAGGCTATGCAATTCTATTGGTTTGATCTCAATAAGAGGCAGAAAAAAAACCCACAATAACAGCACTGCTGGTGTATCATAACTGCAACAGCTAGCCTACTACTAATCCATTCATTCGCAATGTTCTGCCCAAGGGCAGGTCTTTCACAGCAAACCCAGCATTCTCCAGTCTTTCCTATTTTCTGCCTTCCTCTTCGTCTCTTCATATGACCCATATATCTTAATGTCGTTTATCATCTGATATCTTCTTCTGCCCTGAACTCTTCTCCCGTTCACCATTCCTTCCAGTGCATCCTTAAGAAGGCTGTTTCTTTTCAATCAGTGATCCAGCCAATTCCTTTTCTTCTTTCAGATCAGTTTCAGCATCATTCTTCCTTCATCCACTCTTTCCAAAACAGCTTCGTTTCTTATTCTGTCTGTCCATTTCACATGCTCCATCCTTCTCCATATCCACATTTCAAATGCTTCTAGTCGCTTCTCTTCACTTCGTCGTAATGTCCATGTTTCTGCCCCATACAATGCTACACTCCACACAAAGCACTTCACTAGTACCTTCCTTACTTCTTTCTCCAGAGGTCCGCAGAAGATGCTCCATTTTCTATTTTCTATAAATTGATTGGAATCAAATTATTTAATAAGCTCCCTATAAACATTCAACTTCTTCCTGTTGAAAGTTATAAAACAAAATTGTACAGTTGGTTAATTAAAAACCCACTTTACTCAATAAATGAGTTCTTTGAAATTGACATACATTTTTAAATAATGCAGTTTTAAATGTTATGGTTGTTTCTTAATTTTTTTTAATAATGAGATTTTAAATGAAACCTAGTGGTAAATCAATTTACATTTAAATTTTAATGTATTAATGAACAGAGCAAATTGCACTACCTTATGTTGCATTTTTAAAGTTATTAGTCTCTGTTTGTAGTATTCTTAATTAGTTATTAAACATATGACAATTAGTACTTGATACTGTCTTTTATCTAGTAAATATAGTACTTTTAACTTTATATTATGTAATTTGATGAATACCTACATTGTTTTTATAATTAAATTTTTATTTTGTATATCTATGAAATGTATTGCAGTAAGATTGTAACATTTGACAATGTCTATAGTGAAGTTTTTCATTCATGACAATAAAGATTATTATTATTATTATTATTATTATTATTATTATTATTAAAAGTTTCCTTTGCCATTGCTAATCTCCTTTTGATTTCTTGGCAGCAGTTCATGTTACTACTTATAGTACATCCCAAGTATTTGAAGCTGTCCTAATACTAAAAACAACAATAAATTACTAAAGTAATGAAAGTGAAATAAGTTGGTTTAGTTTTAAATAACTGAAGCAATTTATGCTTCCGAAATTTTAATTTAATTTAAAAAACAATTATCTTGGTCATCAAATGTCTGTCTTTACATTTCTATGGCAAAGGTATACGCCAGCTAAACATACAACTAGTAAAACAAAATTCGTCTTAAAACTGCAACTAAAATAACTACAGTATGACAGTTAACTTCATTAGTAGCCTATATGGTAGCATTTAATTATTACAGTCCTAGGCCTAAGTTTTCATTTCTAACTTATGGTTCCTCTATCCAGTCGTACAGGTCATCTAACAGTTCCTCACAAAATTTTTTAATGAAATGACCCAAATGACAAAACAAACTTAACTGAATGGCTACTGGTGCCGATAGACCTACCTATCTAACTTATGTACTCCTGCATGACATAGGCCTATTATGAACTTGACAAATCACTTGACAAAACAGTAGGCCTAATACATTTTGAAATCGGGAAGTGAGAATTTCACTCCAAGGGCAAATTCTATTCAAGATGCGTTCTAAAGGTGAATTCATGTAAATTTATAATCGTTATTTCCCGCTTCTCGAGCAAATTCACATGTTAAGTCAAAAACAAATTACAAAACATACCATCCTCAGCATTAAAGCATTAATACTGCAAATATCATACGAAATTTTTCGACAGATCCATCTCGACTTCGTGTATACACTCTCCAGATACAAACTAACCTTAATAGAAACACACATCATTATTCTACTAGGCAATGGAATCGGCTGTTTCTTTGCTTCTGGTGACTCAAAAATGTGTATCATCACTCCCTTTTGCGACATACACAATCGGCATATTTTATTTGAGTTTAGACTACTCATGTTTCTAAAACATCTATTAAAACTCGATAAAATTACTCTATTAAAACACTTAATTTAATATTTCGACCACCATGCTTATTATCATTCAGGTTAGCCACTCACATCCTTGCGCAACAAAAATTCTCTTTGTATAGAGAATTTATGTTTTGTGTATGACAAGTTTAGGCGCCACTATTAATTTTATTTTTAACATCATTCCAAAATTCATTGCAAGTCAGAGGACACATTGTATCCCCAGTCATAAAGGAATAAAAGAAAATGAATTAGTGGATGTTTTAACCAAAGAAGCACTGAAACTCACTTCTATCATACTGACAAAATTATCTAGACCAGAAGACCTCATTATCTTCAAATATAAACTCGATTATTCAACAAGGCGATAATAATCAAAATCATGATTAATTAAATATTTCGGAATATTAAATATTCTTCTATTAAACAAGAATCCTCAATCCTCTAAAAAGTTAATATATTGTCTCACGGAAAGAAAAATTATCTAAAGGAAAAATCACCACGCTACAAGGATCATGGTTCATTCGCCTCAAAAAACGATCATACCAGTAGGCCTATTAAATATCTTGGGATAGATTTTAATAATGAAATCTCACTCGATAAAATTAAAGTAATAAAACGCATAACAATCTGACCTGAATAACCTTATCAAAACAAAACTACTGAAACCAGATCAAAAACTTAAAATAATTAATGAATTCATATGGCTGGGTTTAGTATATCCTCTACAATGTGCACCTTTAACTCAACTGTCGAGGACTTTTCTTCAAGATTTAGATAAAATTACCAGAAGTACTGTAAAGGAAATCATGATGTTACCTGATGATACACCAAAGAGTACCAGTATGCTATACGCTACTAAAAAGTCAGAGAAATAGGTTTACTGTGTACTGAATGGGAGGCTGGTATTCAACACTATAAAATACGCAGTAGTCTCCTATTTTTTCAATATATACATTTGCATCATGTACGAAAACTAAATGAAGAACAGAATTTGGTACTTCGTAAATTAAATATTCACAAAGACACTCTTCCATCTAAAATTAATGGAAGAAAGCTATGAGAGATATTGCAAACTCGATCTTTCCAGTCTTGGTGTCTCTTACCGCATAAGGGTTCCATCTGAGCCATACAGGGACACGATCCAAGAGCTATGAAGCTATTAATAAACTGATACTCGTGTTTCTCTTTATTTAACGAAAAACTTTCAAGTTATTTAAATATGCTGTAAAGTTATTGCATAAAACATTCCACTCTCAATAGACTACCCATATGCCTATGTAATAAGAATAATTTTTCATTAAGACAAAATTAATTCTAGAAAAAAAAACTAATAATAATAAACTAAAACTTAGGGCAAATGTCTGACATGTTATTTAAAACAAACAAATTCATTTTCCCTCGAAACGAATTAACAACTATTGTTAGTTACCAGTAATGTCTAATTATAAAATCAGTATTTTTAATCCTGAAATTTACAGTAAATATATATATTTTTTATTTATTTCTGCTCTAGTATATCCCAAAAGAGACTAAAAGAATAAACAGGTCAAATGACTTTTACCCTCTAACTGACAATAAATAAGGAATAAGTATCATGCAAATAACAAAACTGTACTCTTGGTTTCACAAGTAAAGAACCTTCGTTGCAGGGTTGGGTTCAGGAAGCCATAAATCTGACTGTCACGCTCCCCCAATTAGTGAAACTGTGGACAAAGATACCGCCAGGAGTCCACCGAGAATGATGTGTTGTGAATTTTCCATTTTTGAAAGAATCCAACTAGTTGCAAAAGAAAATACATTTAAAGAGTCTAGCCAAGAGCAAATGTGGCAACAGCTTCCCCTAACTGGTCTGTCAATCACTGTCATCTGTGAGAAGTGGTGTGAGGCCAGGGTTCTTTACTTGTGGAGCCGAGAGTAGTGCAAGTACAAACAACTATGTAAAATGAATGGATGCATTCAGCCACAACATTAACTCAGCTATTAATTTCTTATGAGTGGTAGCAGCTGTGAGAGGCTGAATTACCCTATTCCAAAATGTCTGCTGTGTTTAGAAACAATCACATCTTTGCTCCTTCATTGAGTGAGCAGCGGAAGTGCAGCGAAAAAAATGTTTGCTATGAAAACTGGCGACTGCTGTTATAGCTAAGCCAAAGCACTGTCAGTCAGCAAGGCATTCAATGATTTTACTGCCTTAGTGCTGTCCCAGCTGAATGCAACAAATGGCTATGCTTTAATTTTTTAGCAATCCAATAGCGAAATCGAATATCATGTAAAGGACACAGAAATTAAGAAGGCTTTAAGAACACTAAAATAAAAAATAAAGCTTTTCATTTTACAGTAGAGAATTACAATCATTTAGTGTAATCCCAATTTACAAATGCGTATCGATATATAAACAAACTAATTTTAAATACTATTTTCTTAACCTTACTCCTGTTTTTTGTTGCTTCATCAAAAGAAAAAGTAAATATCGGCACTAAATTCCCTTTTGACAATTCAATTTGCAACTAGGTATACAACTTCTTGGCACTTTATTTAATGTATTCTAAAATAAAACAAGTGAAATTAATGAGTACAGTGAAATTTCTCTCTCGAATTAGCTACCAGTTTCAGTTTCTCATGAATGACAATTTTCCATAAGCTGATCTTTCACTAATGAAAGGATGAATCCACCATCGTCTTTGCCCACAGCACCTACGTCGAAATAGCAACAAACATAAAGTGACTTTGGCTTGATAATTCATATGATCCTTAACAAAAGAAAATCGCGAAAGAACTAGACTACAAATGTCGCTAATGTGGCACATCTTATGGCCACATGTAGCTACTTTTAATACACAAACTCAGCAGTATTTGCAGCCTAGACTGGCCACGCATTTTGCAACAGTTCCAACAGCTTTATTTGTTGCTGAAAATCAGCTACAGTTACTGTTCGTCTTGCGTAGTCTAACTCCAAAGTAGTCCACTCCTGTGGAGTAATGGTTAGCACATGTGTCGTGAAATGAGCGGACCCGGATTCAAATTCTAGTTGGGACAAGTTCCCTGGTTGAAATTTTCCCTCAACCAAAAGAAGCAGAATTAAGGGGGATGAGGATAGAGGGACGGAGAGGGGTAGGGGGAGAAAGGAGGAATTCCAGAGTACCAATATAAAATTAAACTACTAGAGTCTCCACTATGTGAGAGCAGTGAAATTTGTGACATTAACATGGATTAACCATATTATTAGGATGTACGCTACATACTCATCATGACTTACACTTCTGAAAATAAGTGATTAAATTAAAGGGCTAAGGCCTGACTCAGTGGTGTAGGCAGAGGGAAGGTCACCAGGCTGAAGCCCCCGCTCGAAATACTTGAATATTATACTGGTATTAGATTTAAGTATGAAGAAACAATCCCCCATTGGCATTGCGAATGCGACATGTCGACACTGAATGAAAAATATTGTTCGACTGTTTCTACAGACAATGACCAATATTTAGAATAAAAAATCCTTTATATTTCTATTAACAAGTTGCTTTAAATTGACTGAGGACTTTCAAAGAAATTATGAAGCTGTTGTTCTCAACACAATAAGATTCAAAATGGACAATAATTAAATTAAGTTAAGTAATTTATTAGGGGTCAGCATCTGTTGATTCATTCTGAAGTGATGGTGAATGAATTTTGCTTTCCGGGAGTCTAAATTGATTTTGAATTTCATAGTTGTTGTATTGTCAACTATCTGAAGATAGGTCTGAACCTCACAAATGATACCAAGAAGGCACCACTTATGAGGCAACTAGGCCAGGAGATAATGGGGTAGGGCGGAGTTTCTTTCCCTCTCCATTGCATACATTACCGACTAGCTACATATTCCAGTAGTCAGACTTCAGATGCATACAAACAATTTAAGGATTTTTGAAAAAAAAAAAGAACCATAGTTCAAAAAATACAAATATGAGATATTAAGCATATGGTGAGCGTATTGTAGCAGCCATCCACTGAATTAGTATTGTATTTATTAACATTCCATGGTATTCATACATGCTTACAGCTAGAATATGGAACAAGTAAAAAAACTTAATACTATTATAAAATCTTAATTTATAGTGACAGTCTAGATGAAATATATACAGACGAGATTTACAATATAGTCTACTAGTACAAAACATAGTTTTAGTATCAATTTCATGAAGTGTTATTGAATGTCATGAATTCACCTACAGAATAGAAGGCGTGAGAAATTAGGTACTTCTTTAATTTGGCCTTAAATAATTTTATGTTTTGAGTTTCATTTTTATATCGATAGGGAGGCTATTAAAAATTTTTACTGCCATATAACGCACTCGTTTTTGATAGCACGATAGACTTGCCGATGGACTATGATAGTAATTTTTTTGGCGTGTATTTATGCTATAAACGGTTGAATTAGTTACAAAGTTTTCACGATTACATACGAGGAAGATTATTAATGAAAAGATATACTGACAAGCCATGGGCATTATTTGTAGTTTTTTTAAAATAGTCCTACACGATTCCCTAGATTTGGCACCTACTATTATTCTAATTACTCTTTTTTGTAATAGAAATATATTGTTACTATCTGTTAGTTGTTAGGAGAAAAAAACACCATAGGCCTATGTTACCGGAGTGGAAATTTTCAGTGGTTTTCATAAAACAACCACAGTCCAGAGACTTTTTTTGTGAAAACAGTCATTACCAGCCAGGACGATGGCAGCATTTACAAATATCCCATTCATATCTTGAAACATTTATTCATATAATTTTAAACTACAGTACATTTGGCAGTACTGCTTCTTACATACATGGCAAAAACCACCTCAGAGAAAAATACTTTAGCACGTGAATTGTTGTATTAGTTATGGAGTCATCTTTAGGTGCAGAAGTAATCCCATGGAAGAAAGATAAGCAACATGAGGAGAAGAAACAGGATATAATAAAGAAAAAGAAGCTTAAAGAAGAGGTCCACTTCAGCCACAACTGAGTATTTGTTCTTAAAATCACCATAGCTTTCTCAACTTAATTATAATTCTTTACATATTGCATATAGACTGAACTGAATTACATTAGCTCATACATTAAGTTAATACTTTTTCGTATAGGCTTCATCTCAAATTAAATAAATATGTACCAGTCGTTAAAATTTAACTGAAGAATATTGCTGGAGAATCTTTAGTGAGAAAATAATTCTTAGTCAAACGTTGTAATTATTGATATGGGAAGAATAATTCTTCACTTTACCAATTACCATATTGTTATAACCAAGAAGCACTTTTATTGACTTTAATTGAGTTATATAAATAACAAGACTGAATAAAATTATTATAAGGACTTAATTGTCTTCTGGCTAGTTCCTTTATAAATGCAGTTACAACTTTCAAGTTTAGTAAAAGATGCTAAAAGAACTAAAAGAAATTGTCGTAACTACATTTAATACGTGAAGCACTATTTTATAAGCTTCATTTTAATAAAAATAGATTTAGCACATAAAAATTCATAATAATACCAAATAACAAAATTTTTTTTCTGATACTACATAACAAATGCCAACTTTCAGAACAAAAAACATGAATTTCTCAATTTTAATGAAAATGCAGTTAACTTACACCTTCTGTGCCTTGTATAGCAGTATAGACAATAAATTAATTCCTATGACTTTTTTGTTTGTTTTCGAATGTATAACACGATGCATATGTTTAACAGGTACCGGTACACAATAACGGAACAATCTATATATGATTTAAGTAACATTTTAATATTAAGAATGTAGGTAATACAAAATATAGTATATACAATTCTCTTTAGTTTTGTTTTAATGTGTGCCTGAAGTGTGGTACTTCTCCAAAAATATGTACAGTTGTTATCCAATGTAATCAATTACAATTTGAAAGGAAACAATGAATTAATGCTATATAAGAACAACAACACTGTTGAACAACGAATTAATGTTATATAAGAATAAAACTGTTGACTATCAGTTTGTACAAGAAAGACCTACATATGACATAAGAAATGCTAATAAAATTTATGTACCATTTGTAAGATTAAAGAAAACCAAATCTAATTACGTTATTAGTGCAATAGAGGCTTATAATAAGTTGCCTGAAAATATTAAACACTTAGTACAAATCATTTTAAACACAAGGTTAAAGGCTGCCTAGTAAATAATCCATTCTGCAATTTGCAATTGGCTTTGTTGCAAAATAAACTGTTTATTATGGCGATGCCTATTACACCTTTATGTATATTATGGCTTAATAAATTTGAATTTTAAGAAACATTACACTGTCAGCAATAGCAATAACCAGATTATTAAAAATATGTTAACAAATCTGTAAGTTTTCATGGCTTCCCAGCCAAACATTGTTCTCTAAAATGTGTGTGTCCACTATATCTTACTAATACAGCAGCCTGTGGTTCTCAAACTGTGTCCTACCCCAGGGTTCCACAGAGCTGGTTCTGAAGTTCCGTGAAATATTTTCTTCAATGGTAGACAACTTGGCATGTCTATATTCAATAAGAGGAAATGCACACAATGTGCATAAAGTTCGTTTTGACAACCATGGAAAATGTATTACAGCTACTTAAATATTTGTCTTCTCAAAATTGTACCATGCAGCTTGTACATGTAATTTTATGAATTGCTGTATTTAAGAGATTCCGTATTACTGTTAAAATGAGTGTGTCAGTTCTTCTGATTACAGTAACTTTGAAAAATTTTTATGATTGAAATGGTGAGGTATGTATGCTAGTCGGACTAACAATGAGTCACTTTTGGTTCATGGCATGTCAGTGATGTAAATGGATGGTCGATGTCTTTAAATAATTTTATCAGTGAACAATTTAATTTTTAATTAGACTGAGAGTTGTGTGAGGTAATTGTAATGTATAAGTGGCTAAAAAGTGGAAGTTAAAAAAAATGATGGTAGGGAAAAGAACTGTGAAGATGCTAGTGAAGGTCGTTGTAGTAATCAAACCAGTACTAAAATCAGAAAGTATGATCTAATTTGATCATTCGGGTTCATATGTCTGGCAAGACAGCTATTACTCCTAATGTACAATGCTGTTTTGTGTTACAAAATATTGAATAATAGTTTGTTAGCGCCAGAAAAGTTGCATTAAGCCTTGTACACAAGACATTATTTGTAAAATGTTAGGTGAAAGTAAGCTTTTCTAGGAATTCTGCAACCAAAATTTTACATCAAAACAGACTTAATGAAGAGCCTGATTTGACGCTACAATTTTCTCACAACGAACCAAAAACTTCAAGAAACTCAGCTTTGCTAAAGAAGCACATCCATCACAATAGTTATGAGTAAATGAAATGAATATAGTACGGTATATAGAAAATTAGAATTACGTGGCACACTGAAAAAGTAAGGAAACTTTCAAACAATGATTACTGGAGATCTTATCAGGATAAAAAAAACATTATCTAGAAAAAGTTTTTTTTTTCAAAAAGTTAAAGAACATAAAATGAAATATGATTTAGAACTTTCAAATAAATTAGAAAAGCTTCCACTTCCAAATAATCCACCATCACATTTTACAGTTAGGGTTAAATTTGAATTAACACAAAATAGCCTATGTAAACGAGATGCAAAACCAACTGTATTAAAAGCAACAGCTTTGGAGACTATTCAAACAAGACACCCTGAAACAGAATGGATTCTATTTACATAGACTGATCACTTACAGATAAAAATGGAAATGTAGATGCTGGAATTTAAAGCAAATTGCTTAGTTTCTATACATCTCTTGGAAAGTGGAACACACAATTTGGTGGTGAAGTGAAAGCAATATAACTACTCAGTAATATAAACTTTTTTTAACAAGGTGATAATTTTGAGCAACTGCAAATCAACACTACAAACAATTAATTAATTGAACCTACTAAAAATTAATGAAATTCAGATTATTAAAATTCTCCGAAATCTACGAAAAAAAAATGTAACATTTCAATGAATACCTTCTCACTGTGAAATCCAAGGAAGTGAGATAGCAAAGAGATGGCAAAGAAAGGAACAAAATTTAAACAGAGCCCCTTAACAAATGTTCTCTTTCATAATGTAAAATTATGGATCAACTATATATCCCAGGCAAAATTCAAAGAAGAAATTCACGATAAAAGTAAAGATAAACTCTGTTAAGTTCTATTAAAAGACTCTACATCATCCCAGATTTACCAAGAAATAAATCAGTTGCAAACTTTCGGCTAACAACTGGCCATGACTGTCTAGCTGCTCAATTACATAGAATATACATATATTCATCATCCCAGTGCACTCTTTGTAAGATTCAAACGCTGTAATGAATAAAAACCATCTAATGAGGTGCACAGCAATTAAGAAGATGGAAGATAACTCAACTTACAACATACTACTGAGACGCTTGCAAGATAATGGAGTAAATTAAAGTCTTGAGCATTGGAAAACAACATAATTCTGTGGCACCATACATGAAACAAAACGAGATGTTATTAATACATTGACAAACTTTTTATTTATCATCACACACGGTTCAGACTGTGACTGTATATTATTATTATTATTATTATTATTATCATTATTATTATTATTATTATTATTATTATTATTATTATTATTACTGTGATGTCTTAGTGGTATGGCAATGCCACTGAATTGATTACAGTTATTTTAAAGCATGTTTCAATTTTCGGACATTTATATTATTTATTATTTACATAGATTTATAAAGTAATTAAGTAACAGTTTATTATTTTACCTAGGATAAGCAGACCATAAATAAATTTCCAACAGAACTCAAAAGTGCAAAAATTTGTAGTAAGTTCCACCATTCATTGTTTTTATTAATCAAGGTTCTGTGATACAAAAAAGTTTGAGAACCATTGTACTACAGTAAAACAAATGAGGAAAGATCCTTCGGAAGATAAAAAGATTGACAGGGGATAGGATAAAATACTGGGTTTTAGGGCTATTCAACAGATTTATTTCTCAACAAAGCCAATTGTAAAGTGTGAAGTTCTTCTTTCCTTCTTTGTTCTGCTTCGAAAGCCTGTTTCTTCCGCTCCTCTTCCCATTGAAATGCCAGTTCCTTTCTCTCCTCTTCGCACTGAAATCCCAGTTCCCTCCTCTCTTCTTCCTTCTTTGCATTCTCCAGTTTCTGCTTTGCATCATCAATCAAAAGCTGCAGCTCATTCTCACGAAGGGAATGCAGCTTCGCATCATATTCCATTTGCAACTTATGTCTTTTGAGCCTTGCTTCTAGCTCCTCTTCTACAATTCTCTGCCTTGGAATGGAATATGAAGACTGTTTTGATGATGATGCTAGTGGCCGGTTCTGTGCAGCTATAAAGGAAATAAGAAAGATGAAAAATGCAATTACTTGCATCAGGACAGGTTTTCACTAACACATCACAAAGAAAATTACCTTCTTGTGTTGTAGTAGGAGTGTCACTCCCCATACACACATCAGTACACGAATTATCTGTATCTGTAATACATCAATATATCAGAGATTAATGATGTTTTTGATAATAATCTGCTTAAAGTGGAGTTAAAATATCTTGTAGTTGCATTTATTAAATTACCTTGTGTGGAAGAACCGGCCAGAATTTCTGAAGCAGAAACTGGAGTAAGTTTAGGCCTATTGATCGAATCTGTAAAGTATAAAAGTTAATAATAATAATAATAATAATAATAATAATAATAATAATAATAATAATAATAATAATACGCTTAAACTAAAGTTGAAATAATGTGTGTATGAAGTGTAAGAATAATACAGAATAATTTTCAAACATCTTGCTCACTAAGTAAATCTGATACAGTACTTGGTCAATATGTATACTATCACTATCAATCACTTTTTGTCCATTTTTCTTTTATAGTCGGTACATGTAACTGTACTAGAAGCCAAGTAGGTAAATAAATTATGCTGTCACAGTGGTCTAGTGGTTAGAGCACTGAACTTATAATCCTGTAGACCCGAGTTTGATCCCTGGCATACCCCCCGACTCATAACTTGTGTTGTGCAAGCCTGTGGTCCAGGAAACACAGTGTTTCCTCCAGGAGTTCCGATCCCCTTTGGCATTCCAACAAATCTTTGTGATCATCTCATCACGAGTGCAGCATTGTAGCATACATCAGCTTCCTGTGATGCACCCTGGGTAACAACCTGGTCAGTAAATTGTTCCACACAACTGGCTTCATATGGGTGAATGACGAACAGTCAAGCAGCCCAAAAAAAAAAAAAAAAAAAAAAAGGCCCACCTTTGTAGCACTCTCGTTCAGAAATATCCTCATTTCATTTGCTATTTCACGAGGAAAGACCCAGAGAGTTTTATCAACACTTCATGAGTTCTTCACATAAATGGGTTCTTTAGAACATTTTCTATCACATTTAGTTGAGATTGAATCAGTATGACGAACTCTTTCTTTGGAAACCATAGGGTAATTTGATTCTATTTACAAAAATTGGATAACTTGAGTTTTTATCTGCAAAACTTGTCTAATCTGAGAACAATGTGCAGTCAATTATCTTTACATTGTTGTAGTACCAAATAAACAATAATTATTTTATAACACTTGAAAGTGCTATTATGGATAGTGAATCATTTACCGATTATGACTGCAGTGGGTCAGAATACATTCCACAGTTCAAAAGAACTCAACTTGAACAAAATGGGTACCGGTATGAGAAAATTAAGAACTGTGATAGATAATGCTCTAATAACTAAGAGTTACAGCTCATGCATTTTGTCAAGACACTCGCGATGTGCAGTATGGGAACAACGTTTCTGTGGAGGGGGTAAAAGTAGAAGGGTATGTCGGGCGTGTATCTAAAGAGTTCAAGGCAAAAACTAACCCATTCCCCTATAATTCGTAAGTAGACTCATCTGATCTCGTGCGCAGCTCTGTAGGAAGAATGAGGGAGTGTCTTGACAAAATGCATGAGCTGTAAGTTTAAACTGTGAATGAACAACAACAATAATAATAATAATAATAATAATAATAATAATAATAATAAAGCCTAGTAATAAGAGTAACAACAATAATAGCAACAAGATGATGATGATGATGATGATCATCATCATCATCAATTCTAGACCAGATTTCGTACTTCTCTGTCAAACAGCTATTTAACTGTCATCACAAGGCTGAATGAACCCCATTTCGATCTTATCTCCTTCAAAAAAAATTCTTGGGAATTAAACCCGGTACTTCTGTGTTGGTAATCAGACATACTAACCATTAGACCACAGAAGTAGTCAAGGAAAAGGTTAGAGATATTAAATCAATGATGAAGTTGGATGCCAAAAGTTGATACTATAATACAAGATGCAATGGAAAACTGGTGGTGCCAAATGGTCCAATTTGTTTACAACACTTGTTTATATATGTGTGTGTATATATATATATATATATATATATATATATATATATATATATATATAAGAATATAACATAATACTCAAACTGCGTAAGTTGGAGGACCCCTTTCATACGATATGCATTTTGCTGGATCACTAATACACTAACTTTATACTGGTACCGCTATGTTTGGTACAAGATAAGGAAATCTTTTTATACAATAGGCCTATATAACTATAGGCAACTGATACAACTATTATCAAGCAGTACGTCCCACTTGACCATATGTATCAGAGGAAAAACAGTTGTTGCATACATCTCAAGTCTGATTAGTGAAATATGTTACTAGTCAGCAATGACTGCAATGAAGGGGGAAAGGAACTGGCCACTCTACCCCATTATCTCCTGGCTAAATTGCTTCATGAGTGATGCCTTATTGACGTCACTTATGAAGTTCCAACTAGTCTTCGGACTGTTGACTGAACATATATAGCCTACAGCCTATTTATTTTTCACTTTATAAATTATTATAAACACAAGTTTAGTTCACAAACTTTGGAAACATTAGCTCCATTAATAAGAGACCTAACAATTTACAATTACAACTTACAAGTGGCTTTTAGAGAACCCGGAGGTTCACTGCCACCCTCACATAAGCCCGCCATCAGTCTCTATCCTGAGCAAGATTAATCCAGTCCCTACCATCATATCCCACCTCCCTCAAATCCATTTTAATATTATCCTCCCAACTACGTCTAGGGTTCCCAACTAACACTCTATATGAATTTCTGGATTCGGCCAAATGTTCTACATTCCCTGTCCATCTCAAACGTCTGGATTTAATGTTCCTAATTAGGCCTATGTCAAGTGAAGAATATAACATTTTCAAGAAAATTAAGATACAATTATTTCTGGGACTACATGGGATTTTTTATTATATTTTCAAAAATAAAATAACAAATCAAATTTTGAAAAGCACTTGAGGACCCCGAACTAATAGCTGTTGGAGGTAATTATTTAGCTTGTCATGGCCCTACGTATAACATCCCGAAAAGTGGTTTTTGTCATTAATTTTTTATTTGTTGAGTAGGCCTATTTCTGTTTAATAAGTGGCGGAGAAACTGTTGAAATTATTATTTTGGGTAATTTCCGAGAAGATGCCGGTCTTTTACAAGGTATGCGACAAGGTTAGACGGTTGGTTGAGGGGATAATATCTAAGTGACGTGAGGCTGAGGAATATGTGAAAAGATTTCAATGATCTTAAATAATTGAAATCACATCACTTAGATATTCCCTAAACTAACCCACTAAACCTTGTCACACACCTTCTCGGAAATAACCTGAAATAAATTAAACACACAGTAACAACAATCAAACATAATTTGAACAGTTTTTCCGTCACTTATTAAACACAAATCGGGGGTTTAGAGTCATAACGACGTATCTACAAAATTCATGTTTTGAGATAAATGCAAAAGAAGTTTTGCAACAACTGAAACACTATCACTGTTACCGCCAATGTTATTGTGTGCGACATATGTGATAACTCGTTGTTATTAGAGTATGTTTACATCCGCTCAACAATTTTTTTGTGTTTAAGCTAAGTGTTATGTAAGAAAAAAAAAGATTGTGTTGTAGATACGTTGTTTTGACTTTAAATAAATTGTTCTTTTTGCAAGTTACACTTAATTTTAATATTAATGACAATAGAAATACTGGACTGAAGTATTTATATATTATTGTTTAATTATATCTAATTATTGTGAAACAAAGAGTTTGATAAGTCTTTCTTCTAATATTGATTAGTAATATGTTGGATAATATGCCAAAATTTTTAAAACACTAAACTGATGGCAATATACCATAATTTTCCATAACTAACTTCAATGACTTGTACACAAACCGGTATCACTCAAACATTAGTAAAGAATTATTGTACCGAAAAAGGAATAGTCCTCAGTGCTAATAATAATAATAATAATAATAATAATAATAATAATAATAATAATAATAATAATAATAATAATATTCGTAGCGCTACAGCACTTCAATGATCCAGACCGACCAGCCAGCTGGCCTCAAGCACAGATGCCTAAGCAGAGGTGGAATCTAACTAGGATAGAGGTATCGTGTGATTAGCACGGTGGTCCACCTATTAGCCATTATAGCTGGCTTTCTTAACCGGATTCCTCTACTTATCATAGCTCTCCAAGTGCATCACAATGCTGATCATCATCATCATCATCATCATCATCATCATCACCACCACCATAATCACCTTCATTAACCTGTGCTTCTTTTCCGTCTGTAACGTCATTTATTAATGAATTATAGCATTGTGATAATACTGCTCAGGAATAATCCCCATATTGCGTAGAACTAGAAGATGTTTAAGTTATTTTTTCTGAACATGAACTGGAGAAGAGAATAAAGGCTGAAGTGTGAAAGAATCTCGCATTCTTGTTTTAGTTCTGCGGATTAGTATTCTTCTAAGCCCAAATTCTTGAGAAGTCCTGTTGCTGTATTTAAAATAAATGTGTTCTAAGTGTTCTTTCCTGTACTAAAACCAGGCGATCTTGAGCCAATTGACATTATTTACCATCACTGAAAAAATTTCTGTCCTTTATCATGTGGCGCCTCAGTTCTGAAAAATTCGGTACATGCTGAATTTCAATTATATGGTATTTTTTTGTTTGTCATTCTGACAGTAAAGAAGCATCCCGATGTGAAATAATTCTTTTCTCTATTGAGACATGATCAGAGTCGCACTCTATTTGTGAGTGGCCTGACTCAAAGGACATATCATTGATTACAGGGATGTCAAGATGCTTAACAGCATGCAGAAACATAGCAGACATATTTACATTTCTGATTTGTCCACCGCATGTGTTGAAGAAGGAATTCCAATCCTTACCATCTGCATTTTTGTAACAAATTAAAAAGACATGAAGCTACTTCTGCAGATCCACGTTTGGCAGTTCTTTCACTCCACATAACATGCGACTTCTCTATAGAAGTTGTATTGTATACAATTAAGTTGTACACAGCCAATATTCGCCCATAAAATAATGCTTTAGCATCTGTTTTGGGACAGTAGCAGACAGTCTCTAGATCAAATTCAGCTAAATGGATTTTCCAGTTGCAGCTTCCGCCTCAATGTTGTCTTTTCTAGTCCTGGCTAAACATTTCTGTTCATTGTGAGCATCCTGATCTTCACGGTGAATTTCTTTGTCTGTGGCTTTCATATGAGAAAATCTGTAGCATGTATCGCATAGATCATTTTTAGACAAACGGAAGGGCAATTCTATGTTGTGAATATATTTCGATAAAATTATTCTTTTTCAGTAGTTATGCCATCATTTTCACATTTTTCAACGTACAGTATTTTTGGAAAACCATTTATATGAAATGTAATTCTTTCCATTACAACATCTGAATTAGCCAAGCTGGTTTGTGCTGTCCTCTTTGATCTCTTGAAATTATGAAATTATATTATGTTTATTCCTTTTATACGTACACCATTTCATGTATGAACGATTCAGACAAATTGAGTATTGTAAGAAACCAGGCCTGACAAAATATTATGTTTATTCCTTTTATACGTACACCATTTCATGTATGAACGATTCAGACAAATTGAGTATTGTAAGAAACCAGGCCTGACAAACTTGCAAATTTCCACCGTCCATCTTTGGTTAAAAGCTGCTTATATGTATCATTTAAATTCCAAAATTCTTCATTAATTGGTAGCTACTCAGCCTGAGTAAATTTGAAATTGCATTCTTTCAGTTTAACTGACCGTCCAGCAATTTGATTTGCCTTTGGTCGATATTCTGAACTTTCAGACTATGGAATATGGCCGTAATTTTCTGAATGTGCATAAAGGGATAGTTTTCACTTGAAGTATGTACGTAGTGACTAATTTTTAAGTAAAATGTATTATAAGCAATTATAACGCACTTGATATCTGTTGATTCTATCAAAATTTTAAAATTGAATATTAACGACGAGTAATGAAACAACATTACTGGTATATAATCTTACCATTGCAGGCTTCACTGTTGATCCTTGAAGTTGAAAGACATTGCGGATATTAACCGAATCTGAATTCTCTTCAGTAACACATTTTTCATTTTTCAGGAGATCAAGAATTTTTATTCTTCTAAAAAACACGTTGACTGCACAGCACAAGTTCATTGAACGATATCTTTACATGACTGACAGTGCCGGTAATATGTATAATGGGACTGCATTAGGGATCGTTTTTAAAATCCTTTATTTCAAGGATTACGCCAACAGTGAGTGAATATAAGGATGCAGATATTCTGTATTTTGATTACGTATCTACAAATAAATATTATGCATTTAGAGACAAAACAACGGATCTACACATACGCTATTCTGACATTCAACACCATAGCGTAATATATGGAGCCAAATTAAGGTATAAGGTGATACCTTGTTCTGACATTAAATAATCAATTGCATTTGTAGATACGCAGCACACTATCTCCGTAACGGTTAAAGATAGACGTTCCGTTGTTTTGTCATTAAATAGATTGGTTCCCCAAGACATGAATGGTGTAGATAAGTCAAAATGGCCAATTATGTAGATACGCTGTTATGACTCTAAACCCCCGAAATATACGCAACAAATAAAAATTTAATGGGGAAAAAAAACTTTTTGGGGTATAATAGGCCTATGTAGAGTCATGATGAGCTAAATAATTACCCTGTCGGACCCCCAGGGGTCCGCAGACTACAGTTTAAGAATTACTGGCCTGAAATGTTATATTCTGATAAATGGATAAAATATTCAATACGTACTCCATTATGGGTTCCTTATTTAAAAACAATGCCCAGTTCCCTACCATTAATGGACTGCCATGTATTAAACATCAAACTTTGAAATGCTTTCCTGAAAAATTCTGATTTTGTTAGACATCACTCTCTGGTTCTCACCTCGCGTCATATCCTTCTTCCTCTTCGTCTTGATATTATCCCAACATTTTTTTAGCTGGGCCAAAGTTCGCTGAAATAAAAAGGAGACCTATAACGATATGATAACGTACATAACCTACTATCATTTCAAATAAATATTGTAATGTAATAATGTACAATTATCAATTTAAGTAAATAGGCTAACAAAAATGTCATTTGATGTTGACTACTATTAACACAATTTTTATCATAACTTACCTTGCTCACTTCAAAATTGGAGTTAAACTCCTGTTCTATCTCCACCCACGCTGCTTTCTTTTTGGCGAGGGTCTCCACATCCGTCCTTTTATCCTCTATTACTCTTTTCGTCGTAATTAAATTAATCAAAATAGTCTTTTCCTCAGCAGTAAACATCTTATGGGAAACCTCCATATTTGTTGTTCCTGTTGATCAAAGATTCCTATTGGCTACACGTGACGTATTCGTATGAGAATTATGAAAGCTCAGACAATAATTTTCCGAAAGAAGCCGAATGAAGTTCCGAACATTTCCGAAGGTCGAAGGACTCACTCAAGGCAACCTCAAGGATATTGTATCCTTTAAGGCCCGGTCTGCACTTATCGTTTTTTTACCTGACGTCTTATTTGATCGGGCAAGACGTATCAATCAAAACGCTGTGTGGAGACAGTAAAACGGAATAGGCTACAGTAGATTTAGCAAATACCAGTACTATGAAAGAATTGGGAGATATTTTGAAAAGACAAAAGAATAGAAAGTCGCCTGGGTCTGAAGAAATAAATAATAAGAACGTGAGAACTATCACCAAAGTTACACCTCTTTCATTTTCTGAATACATGCTGGATAAATGGAAAAATACCAGATAACTGGTTTGTAGCAAATGTTATAGGCCTATCCAATGCTTTTTTTTACTGGCGGAACATTTTTCATCTTTCATCATGAAATCGAGAAATGTATTCTTTGAACTCCGCTTAGGTCTTGAAGTTTTAAAGTTTGGCGAAAATGAGGTTAGAAATGACAAAATTTCCGTGTGCTAGATAGTAATAATCTTCAAACCTAGGGTAGGCTTTAAGCCAATTGGACCAATTTATCCCAATTGGGCCCAACGCAAAGGGGGTCTGCACTTAAGTACAGTGATTTATTTGGATTTTTGTGCAACTTTCAGAACTTCATAGACACTATAGGAAAATGCACAGCAGATCTGAAAGTGGCATTGACAGATGTGAGGGTAGAACTTACTAGAACAGAAACAAGAACAAATGAATACCATAAAGTTTTTGATATCAATAGCTACTTGCTTGTGGAATGAGGCACTGAAGCCAATTATTCCAGCAGAGATTAAGATCCCCATGAAAATAACTTGAGTTTCTTCCTTGCAATAGGTCTACCTGTACTGCATTTCCAAATTTATATATTGCCCTTCGAATCTTCCCGACAGACTGTGACATCAGAGGAAAACAGTTTTTCTAATCTTAAACTGATCAAAACTTATTTGACAACAATTAAAGGAAACACAATCTAACAAAGATTTTATTCTGACATATTCAGTAAAATTATTAATAAAGAAGAATTACAAACGGATATCAAATATTAATAAAATTTGAAAATAAACCTTGGTGCGAAATTAAGAAAAATAAAAGTACCAGTATGATTTCTAATTCTCCAAGAAGAACAGCAGTGGCCATCTTCAGACTAATAACTGGACATGGTTGTTTGGCAGTGCAATCTCTTCAGAATTGGAATTTGTACTTCAACAAAATGTGTTCTCTGCACAGAAGAAGAAGAAGAACCTGCAGCACACACTAAATTGCAAAGCTATCAACATTTCAGATAATAAAAGTGTCAGCCACTGGCATAGCTCAAGTGTTTGCCTGCTGATCCAGAATAGACTGATTACCTGGTCGGGTTTTTCCGAGGCTTTCCTCAACTGTAAGGCGAATATCGGGTAATCTATGGTGAATTCTCGGCCTCATATCGCCAAATGTCATTTCGCTATCACCAATTACATCGATGCTAAGTAACTCAGTAGTTGATACAACATCGTTAAATAACCAACTAAAAAAATTATAAAAGCGTCGATAAAATCACAGATGTTTACTGGTATATTAGAAAAGTAATGGGGAAAATCCAATGTTTTGAGCATTTGAAATAATTTATACAGCAAGAACATTTGAATAGTTTGATAATATTTTATTATGTCCTTTGAATATGAAAACCACCTGGAGTTTATTAAACTTAGACAAAATCCTAAAAGTCTTTGCAGAGAAAAAAGCAAGAAAGATAATTTTTCCTTATTAAAGTGAGTAATACTAATATGTCTTTTTATTATCTATTCATATTAAGTGATATTTAGAATTAATATAGGTAAATACAAAATATAAATTATTTTCTAATAATGTTGTTCTTATGTCTTGATTGAAAATAAATATAATATTTCACTCAGTCATTTCACAGTGAATAAAATAGGTGATTTTCAACTAATTTAGACTACTGGTATCTAAAGAGAATCAATATACCTATTATGTTGTTTGTTTACTTGTACATTTACTTTCCATTAAATCACATTCATTTCTAAATGCATATTTTGATTGATTATCGTTGTATAATCGATATATACGTAAATCTCGCCACATTGTTTTGTGGTCTAAGCATCTAAGGCATCATGCGCACTGGTTTTAGTCCTCATGGGGAAGAAATTTTCTCAAGAAATTTCGCCAATTGTATGAGACCAGTTGCGCAACGTGATGAATTTGAGTTGTGAAATCTGGTTGTGGATAACAACTATAACAACTGCCTAGTGAAGGATGCACTGGAAGAAATGGTGAACGGGAGAAGAGTTCAGGGCAGAAGAAAATATCAGATGATAGACGACATTAAGATATGTGAATCATAAGAGAAGGCAAAAAGGAAGGCAGAAAATAGGAAAGATTAGACAATGATGGGTTTGCAGTGAAATATCTGCCCTTGGGCAGGAAACTATGAATGAATGAATGAAAGTGAAATCTCATTTTGTTAGTTTTTTTAACATATGAGGTTGTTGTTCAACACAATCAATATGCTGATCCTCCAGTCATGAATATCATAAGAACAGGAAGGTTAAGATGGGCTGGACACGAAATGGGAATGGACAGTTCAGGGATTCTGAAAAGAATCGTAACTGAGAACTCTGAAGGAAATGGAAGCAGATTGAGAACCAAAATCGCAATTGAAGAACAGTAACGTAGTACCGATGAGCATAGCGGAAAATCATTGAAGAAGTCAAGGCCCTCTAGAATTAGAGGACTGTCAGGAAAAAAGAAGAAAAATTGACAGTGGTAGCACCAAATAAAATATTTACTAAAGATCCAGGAGTTGGACTCAGGTTCCCGTGTTCAAACCTGGACGAAGACAATGGATATTAAAGGGGTTATAAAATCCTTAAAATCTTTAACATGACTTCCTCCAGAAGAAGTAATGCTGTGTGTTCTGCACCCATCCATCCATCCGTCCGTCCGTCCGTCCGTCCGTCCATCCGTCCGTCCGTCCGTCCATCCATCCATCCATCCATCCATCCATCCCATCCGTCCGTCCGTCCAACCAACCAACCATTCATCTCACTTTCTGTGTCAGAACTGTCTAGCTTTTGATGTTTTTTATTTTATTTGGTTATTTTACGACGCTGTATCAACATCTAGGTTATTTAGCGTCTGAATGAAATGAAAGTGATTATGCCGGTGAAATGATTCTGGGGTCCAGCACCGAAAGTTACCCAGCATTTGCTCATATTGGGTTGAGGGAAAACCCCGGAAAAAAACCTCAACCAGGTAACTTGTCCCGACCGGGAATCGAACCCGGGCCACCTGGTTTCGCGGCCAGACGCGCTAACCGTTACTCCACAGGTGTGGACGCTTTTGATGTTGGTAGCCTCGTTGATTCAGTCCACAATAACGGAAACCAGAATTTTTTCCTTTTGTATATTTCACGCGACGCAATTATGTCGCAACTATTAAAACTGGTACCAAAATTTAATGTTGCTCAGTGCTAGCACAGTCTAATACTTACAGTCACGCAACTCATACGTATAAAATATGCCAACATTTGACAGCTGGCACGACAGTAGCCCTCTAGCGGCAGGCAAGTTAAAAGTGTGCACACGACATATGATAACACATCAGAAAACGGGTTTTGCGTAATTTGTTTTATATTTTTATGCTATACAGTAAGTGTATATGATTCTTATTAATTTTACTTTAGAATCCTAGAAGAATTTCACACGCAGTTAATCTACAAGTTTCAGAAGCTGGGGATAAACGTAATTCTTTCTGCTCCTTACAAGTGAATCATGGCCCTGTTCACGTATCATGGTTTGAAATAATATAATTGTTCGTACGTGGATGGTTAATTAAATTCATTCCTAAATATATTTATGAATCATTAGAACTCTATATTTCCTGTGAGAAGAGTCAAAATTGTAGGGCATATCTCGTAGGGTACATTGCGTGGTGAACTCCTCTCTCTATTTCCTGAGAAATTAACTATTTTCCATACCGCAAATTGGGGTAAACTCGGCCGCTGAGGCAGTGGCGGTTCCTGGGGGGAGGGAAGGGAGGAACGTCCTCACATTTTCTTCTTCTGAAAGTAAATACCAAATAAAACATCTGCCTTGAAATTCGAGGAAGATTCGATAATTTTTAACTTCACACCTATAAGAAAAACTCGGTTGATCGAGTTTTAAATGACGAGCGCTCGAAAACTGTGAGAAAGATGCGAGATTGTCTGTGTAGAGGAAAGGCACTCCATTCCTCCTCTACTGCAGTTAACAGGCATAGACAACAGCGCACTAGCGGGCAGAGAAAGAAGCAGCGTTTTAAAGTAAGTAAATGAACGGAGAGGGAGGAGATTTTCCTCTGAATCAGTCATGGGCGGGAAATAGAAACCGACTGGTCTTGCAGCAAGCTCGCTACCGCTGCCACCTAACGATGTTGCATTCAACCGGACTATAACACGTCTAGGAGGAGACACAACAAAAACAGTTTTAACTCAACGCTATGAAAGACACCATGTAAACTTTTTTTTTTAAATTATAAATCAAAAATATTATTCATTGCACTTTATATAGGCTACTATTCATGGTTTGAAACTTTCGTGGATATTTCAAAGTTAAAGTCGGGTTTATGTAAAACAAAGAGGAAGTAGTTTTACGTAGTTGGCCCGTGAAATTCACTTCTGTTCATTGTTTATTAGACAGGGCAACAGCCAAGTTGTCAGTTTTGTACAAATACATTTGAAACTGAAAGTAGGTACTCCAGACTACCTCATTTTTAACATAAAAAATTAATCGGCCACCGGCAGCTTTGAATAATAATCATAGTATGACTTTACAAGAACTGACATTCTTCATAAGAATGTGATACTGAACTTGCAAAATGTACATGTGGCAACACAGACCACGTGGGTGGTGCAGTGTTCTCGCTTTCCTCAGATTATTTCCCATTCCCATTTCCATTTCCGTAAAACGGTTCCGGTTAAGAGTTAGTAGCTGGTCTCTTCAACACGTGTGATGCTGTAGTGTGCTCGAAAAATGCTACGAGGTTGTGAATTTCCTTGTAATTGTTAATTTGTGCAATTATTAAACAATAAATGGAAGTGAAATCATAATATATTTTGGACAATTTAGGAAACTCAGTTTACAAGAACAGATTATTGCTATACAGAAGGGAAGGCCAACCCCAACACTACCAGGTCTTACATGTAATCATATAGGCTAATTTGTAGCATGTTTCATTGAAGAAGGTGTCATTTAGTGCTATTAATTTCTTTCCTTCTCTTAAGAAATATGCAGGAACCGCCACTGCGCTGAGGTAAACTTGAAAATAAAAAAGAGGAAGATTTAAGCCTTAATATGACAGACATTGATTTATGAAGTTCATTATTTTTCATTTCTTAAGAACCGGTATTTCCTTTATTATTTTGAGTCACAAATAGTGTGACTTCAATTAACTCAGAAAACGTAGGACTGATTTTATTTTCAGATCAGAAGTGGTGTAAGTCAAAATGGGTAATGAGGGTTAAAGTAGACATTCTTTAAAATACAGCGCAAAGTAGCAGTTAATATTGAATTTATTTAAACTATTAGTAGTCAGTGAATAGCACGAAGGATATATTAATTGCTACTTTACGCTGTATTTTACAGAATATTTACTTTAAACCTCATTACCTAATTTTGACTTACACCACTTCTGCTCTGAACGGCTCAAATAATCACTGGAAATGTAAAATCAACACCAATAACAGTCATGCAAATTATTACAGAAAAGATTGCTTTTTATATTAAATTTAAAAAGGCTCTTGAGAACTTAATACGTCTGCCACATGAATCTACACCAACACATCAGAAATTTATCGACACAGTCTGGATTTATTCAAGAAGTGAATATTTTGCAAAAGGATTACTATACTCCATGAATTCTTGAAAAATTAACATCATGATCCCTACTTGAATGCAATATAACGTTCAACTTTTGAAAAATATAAAGAAAAAAACACGAATACAAAAATTATGGAATTACTTGCATTAAAAACTGTAGATACATTAAATCGGAATGGTTACACATTTACACATATGATTTCTGAAAAAAAAAAAATACTGTAACAGGTATTTACTTTGTTTTTATTTAAACTGTCCTTCCTGACATACAAATAGGTAACTGATAACTATAAAATAAATGTTTTATAGAACACATTACGTAGGCTACCTACAACGTGGATTGTTGGTTATAACCAGGGAAAGGATTTATATGTAAATACATATTTACTTATAAAGCTAATATAATTTATATTTTGCATTATCTTTATGTTTCACAATGTGTAGGGTTGAAAAATCCTACTTTTATTTTCCATATTTTTCCATATTTTAGAGTTTAGTACATATTTTCGTTAATTTCCATATATTTTCCATATTTCATATAAAACAGTCCATATTATATTAGGTTTAACAATAAAACAAAACAAAATTCCATTAACTTTTAAAAATACATTTCAACAATAGAGATTTAAACACATGTTCAGTAATCCCTTTAACATCAGAGTTATTTGAAAATTAGCAGTCCTATCAACAATGGGAAAGTAAGTTACAAAACTGTATTAATTTAATTTAAAATTTTTAACAGACTTCAGTTGTGCAGCTCAACAGTTAAATGCCAGTCAGAGTACACATAGGTTCAGTTTTGTAAATCATACTATAAAGACGGTAGGCTAAATATGCCAAAAGTACGTCATTCAGTCAATTTAAAATCAAAACTAACAAGTTACATTTCAGAATTTAAAGAAGATGGTTTATCAACTGACAATAAAATATTATTTTGTAATTTGTGTCAGTGTGCAGTATCATCTACACAAAAGTTCCTGGTGCAACAACACATTACAACTAGTAAACATCAGGCCAACAAACAACTAAATTCCAAGCAGAGACAATTGTTTTTAACACAACCAACAACATTGAATGTAAGATCTGAGTTTAACATCGACCTGTGCCGTTCTCTCATCTCTGCTGATATTCCTCTCTACAAACTAAAGAATAAGGTCTTCAGGGAATTCCTTGAAAAATATACTCAACATACAATCCCGGATGAGTCAACACTTAGGAAGACGTATGCTCCATCCATCTACGATGAGACAATACAGAAGATAAGAGATGAAATTAAAGATAGTTCAATTTGGGTTTCCATTGATGAGACTCCCGACAAAGAAGGTAGACTTGTTGGTAATGTAGTTATCGGTTTGTTAAGTGAACAATATTCTGAACGAATTCTTTTACATTGTGATGTTCTAGAAAAGTGCAATAACAAAACTATAGTTAAACTGTTCAACGAAGCTATGGGTATCCTGTGGCCAAAGGGTATTATGTACGATAATGTGTTATTCTTTATTAGCGATGCTGCCCCTTATATGGTCAAAGCTGGACAAGCATTATCTGTTGTATATCCTAAATTGACTCATTTTACTTGTGTGGCGCATGCATTTCATCGTGTGGCAGAAGTGGTCAGAGACAATTTCCCTAAAGTAGATTTGTTGATTTCATCAGTGAAAAAAGTATTTCTCAAAGCTCCCAGTAGAGTTAACGTGTTGAAAGAAATGTACCCTGAAATTCCATTGCCACCAAAGCCAATTTTAACTAGATGGGGTACATGGCTAGAAGCAGTTGAATATTATGCCGAACATATAGACTCTATTAACAATGTTCTCCTTGCATTGGACTCTGAAGATGCAGTCTCAATTGATACTGCGAAAACAGTTACCTGTGACATAAGTGTGAAGAATGACTTAGCTCACATTCAGCATACATTTTCATGCATCATAAAAACGCTCAAAAGTCTCCAAAATAGGCACCTTTCACTATCTGAAAGTTTTGAAATTATAAATAGTACTGTGGAACAACTGAATCGTGGTAGAGGTAAAGTTGCAGATGCAGTAAGAGCTAAGGTGGACACTGTACTTTCAAAAAACCCTGGATATGAAGAACTACAAAAGGTTGTTGCTGTGATGAGTGGTGAATCAACAGTGAAGATTAACTTGGACTTATCCCCAGCAGACATTGTGAAATTGAATTATGTACCAGTTACTTCTTGTGACGTCGAACGCTCTTTTAGTCAGTATAAATCTATCCTCAGAGACAATAGAAGAAGATTCACTTTTCAGCACTTGAAAGAAATGTTTGTAACCTATTGTTATGGTAACAGACAATAAAAATTGTGTTTTGTTGAAACTACATTGGAAGATAAGGTACGTCCATTATATTTTTTGTTTAGTTTGATTAAAATGTACCAATATTTAACGTACATAGTCATTTTTTTATAATTTTAAGTCCATATTTAATTCCATATTTTGGTAAAAATCCATATTTAATTCCATATTTTGGTAAAAATAACTACATATATATTTACATATTTCATATATTTTTAGTCCATATAAATCCGTTCCCTGGTTATAACCAAGCCCCTACAGTCTCGGCTGCGCGAAACGAGGAAACCGGGCAAATTGAACGCTGCGCTTGCCGCCATATTGTTGGAGAGCAGACAAATAATAGCAGTGCGTAAATCACGCAATTTAACGCTGTGATGATCTAAAATTGACATATTATGGCCATTTTCGACGTTTAACGTAAAATTAGGACGAAATAAACATATTCAAAGTTTCATTGATATGTGTTAGAACATTAAAGAAAAGAAAACACGTATGCAGCAATTTATAGAAAACATACTGATACATCCATAAATAGGCCTACACAATACACATTATAGATTGTATAATTTTACGATAATCAGCAAATTGTTAGGTTTCAGAGAATCTAAAATTATATTAACATATTAACTCTTAGATCACAAGACATAAATATATGCACCTTGATTACACAAGTTCTTGTTATAATCAAATTCCTAAGTGAAATAAATATGCGATAATCAGTATAGACTTGTTGTTAAGTTTTAGAGAATCAAAAATAAATTATATTACCGGTAAAACATAATATGCGAAGGTAAGCCAAATTACATTGAATTCATTCTTCAATTAATAAAGGGAATGCTATCAATTATAAAAAGTATCGGTTCCTAATACATTGCAAACAATAGGTAACGTGAAGACCTAAAAAGTAAACAATCACTTTATGCAAGATAAAAAAAAACCACATACTTTTATGTGTGGATTTTTTACATATTGTATTTTTATTTTAAATAAATAAAACAGATATATTATCATTGCTTGCGGAGTGATGGTACATAATTTTTATGCACATATGCAATATCAATAAGATGCCATTCCTTGCTTTTGTTAATAAAATATATTCGGCAAAATGTAAAAGAGTTATTTATAGGTGAACTCTGAATCATAAATTCACAAAGCGAGGCTTAGCTATTATAGCTATTTATTTATTTATTATCTGTATATTTATTTATCCATATATGGATCTTGAATGAAAGTTTATTATCTTGCAGATAAATTCATGTACATAATAAAAACAAAAAGTTATCTTTCCACTAATGTTTTAACATCTGATGTGTAAGTCTAAATAATTCACTCAGTGGGATTTCTCTACAGTCTGATATACCTGTACTAACAATTAAGTATTCTTTATTGTCGTAAACTACTGATTGATTTTTAATGATATTGATATTGTAACAACAGAAATAATATTATATCGTACCTTTTGCAAATAGCTTGGAAAATTAAACAGGGATGGTATTATCGCCGCGCTCTCATGGTTAACATTCGGCAGGTCTTTGAGCGGCCTCATGCGTTCGGCAGGTCTTTGAAATTTAATTGTATTATTGTTTTCAATTTCTTGTGTCGCCGCTCCAATCACTCGCCTCAATTTCAATAATGTAACCAATAAGCTGCTTCAATTATTATTAAATGACACTTACTTGTCTAATCCACGTAGACTAAACCCGAGGTTGCATTGTCTTGTGCTGAGGACGAACATTAAGGTATGTGATTAAAAATTATTATTAAAGAGTTATTATTAAGAGTTAAGAAAGCCAACGTACTCGTATATGAAATAATAATAATAATAATAATAATAATAATAATAATAATAATAATAGTCATTTAACAATATAACAAACTAGTGCTTATTCTTATCGAGAAAGTAGACGTGACAACGTGACGCTTAGAGTGAAACCTACAGAGCAACAATCGGTCGGCAAAATTATTTTTTTAAACCACACCGCACGTTATTGTATGATGCCGACATGTTAAGCATGAGTCCGCGGCGATAATATATCATCTTTCAAAATTATATTGCCATTACTTTCACACTATTCACTAAAAACACCCGAGACAAAACAAAGGACACGTATGACAATCGTGTTTACCGCTCTATTTCTACCAGTAGCATGGCGGCGTAAACATGCGCAGACTGGTTTCAATTTTGGACAGCACACCAGCGCTCTGTGTGAGTCTAGTATACTATTATAACGTCTTTGATTATAACTGATGATTTTCTCTTGGTCTTTAGGGAATCTGAAGAACGACAAATTCAGAGATTTAAATTTGTTACTGCAATTTTCGTCATTGCACATATTGCCTTTATTCCGATGCATGATTAAAACGTTATTATAACATCTCGCATCCCTTTAAAGCACGTACTGGCTGAACGAGACTATGACCAGTGCCTTGCCTGCCGCTTGGGCGCTAGTGTCGCGAATGTTGGCAGAAAAAGTCTTGAAGTTTCGTGACTGTATGTATTAGACTGTGGTGCTAGTATGCTGGGCTTATAAGCCAGGAGGCCGGTTCAAATCCATTTCCAGCTGATTAACTTATGTTGGGCAAGTCAACATAGAGGTTCTTTTTTTTCGGATACTCCAATTGTCCTGGAGTGATATCCCAACAATTCCACATAATCATAGCCATTCATTCATTACAAGTGCACTCTGGATTGTCTCCGACGAATTAAGCTGTTTACGATTCTAGGCACTAGTGACATCTATGAACCAGCTCGTAGAGTTGTGACGAATAACGACAAATTAAGGGTTGTCATTGGATAAAAAAAAAGTTATAGGCTACATTTTTTTTTCTTTTTCTTTCTTTTTGTTTGAGCTAAATGGAGTCTTATGCAAACATATGCACATGCAGTCTGACCTCAATTTCTCGAACCGCTATAACTCGAATATTCGATTTATCGGAGAATTTTCTTGGTCCCAAACATATTACTGTACATGTACTTTACGTGTTAATAATAATCGATAAGTCGAAATTTGGTATTTCGAATTTTCGATATCTAGAAGCAAAATTTTGATCCCAAGAGACAGAATTCTATAGTGCCTGTGATCAGTCTTCTTGATTCTATAATGCTGCTGCACAAGTCGTGGGCCGCCATCAAAACGAAAACAATTACAAATTGCTTTCGAAAAGCAGGATTTTCGTATGGTGACTCAGGGCCCGATGACGGTGAAGAAGATGAAGAGGAGCTAACCACCCCACTCCTGATGAATGGTTACAGTAGGCCTACTAGCGGATTGTCAATTGTGACGATGACTATGATACCTTCGTTAATGTGGATTCTCAAGTTATCGTGGCCGAGAATCCAACGGATGTGGGTGTTCTTAGTGCAAGAATGGACCAGAGTAGTGCAACAGTGGATCCGGAGGAATAAGAAGAAAATGAGTTAGTCGAGGTTGGGCAGGTCAAATGTTATCCAACACCATCTGCGAACCAGGCGTTAGGTGCTCTAGCAACAATTCGATCTTACATCCAGGGACAGTCATGTGTGAATGATAATCTTTTCAGTGCTGTTAATACTTTGGAAAATTAGATGGAAGAAAACAAGATGAAAAACAAGAAAAAGAAGAAACTGACAGACTATTTGCAGTAGTACAGTACTTCTCTTGTAAAACATAATCCTGCATGTTCAGGTAATCTTCCAATGAAATTTCAGTAAGTCGAACTAATTTTTTGGTCCTGTTGTGATTCGAGAAATCGAGGTCAGACTGTATTAAAAATTTACCTATATCGATAGTAGCATAATAAGTTTATGATGAATAATTCACATGTTGATAATGATCACGATGTTTTGGTAGTTGGTTAGTGATGGTTGGTGATGATGTTGAAACAAATTATGATAATGATGAGGGCGACGACGTTAACGACGATACGCCAAATTAAAAAAAAAACTGCGTTTATGGTGTGTGTGTGTGTGTGTGTGTGTGTGTGTGTGTGTGTATGTATGTACAGTCTTCGACAGAAAAAAAATTACCGGTTGCCATACGCGCAGTCCCCTTCGAAAGACATCGCTTAGATTTACGCGTGAAGGAATTTCTTATGCAAGACTCCGTTCTGTTTTTCCTTTGTTTTGTTTATTTGTTGTTTTTTTCTGTCTGTTTATAGGTCAAGTGTTATGAATAATCTATAACGAAGATATATTCAAGGAGTAAATTAGGTGCAAAATAAACATTCTTTTCCTAGTCATTTGAACCAGGCGCTGCCCGAAATGGACTTAGATAAATTCACGCTACAGAAGATCGGTCATTTTTTTGTGTCTAAGGCTGTACATTTAATTTTGATACAGAATCGGTATATGCATAGTGTTCGGCAGATTGTGTGAAATATGCGATATGCGATAGGAAATGCTGTTCTGAGGTTGAGTTTTTAATAGTTTTTTTTTTCCTTTCTTTCTGGTGCCATAAATCCTGAATCATCACTTTGCAGGCTCTATAGAATTCAGAAAAATAAGTGTATTGCTACTGAACTACAGCACAAATTTTAATAATTCAGATTTGATAACATGTGGCACTCAGACTCATAAATTGTGAAGATAAACACGATGAGGAAGCACTTAAAATACAGACTCACGGTGACTATTCATCTTAACTTGCGACATTCGCTTCTATCATGACCAGAACGCTGCTGCTCTCAACTGAATGCCAAGTTTTATCTGCAATTGAATCTGTGAAGTAAACTGTACGGAGTCAATAGTCTCGAAATGTGCACTTTGTTTTGGTGTCGATATCAGAGCGGGTAATTCCTATAATGTAGGATGTTGGATCATATTTTATTTAAAGACTTGCGAAAACAGTATGCCTACTCAAATTAAACTTTATGATCATGTATTTTCAATGCATTTGTGTGATTTTTACAATATATTAATTATCAACACATAATTTTATTCTGGCTGCCTGGCTCGCTTTTCGAGGGCAGGAGCCGGGACGAATCCATGCACTTGCGCTTGCATAGCCTATTGTGCGCCCTAGAGGCTATGCGATGATTGTTCCAGTTCGATAGATAGATGGCTCGGGTCGTCGTCCGTCATTGTCGTCATCATCATCATTATCAACATTCCTCCGTTTGATACAAGGTTTTTGCAAAATTTCGCCAGCGTACAGTATTCTGTTTTGAACTACAGTCCATGAGGATTTACTTGTCTAGTCCCTTTTAGAAAGAGAAAGAATACTCACCATCTCTCTCTACCCTCATTTATGGTGACGGCGGTATGGTCGACACTCCTTCCAGCGACCAGGAGTTAGCAGCGGCGGCACTCTCTTCCTCTTCAAATTCTGACTCCTCTCCGCCAGAAAGTTCCTCGTCCGTGTCCGTGTCGTCCAAATTTATTACGAATCGATCGCTAATTTCGTCTACTAGTCCGTCCTTCTCCCAATAAAATTGTTCGACTTTTTCCACGTGTTCACAGGCCTTTTTCCAATTATCTTCCGTCACTTTTGCAAGAGCGCTCTCAAACAACAATTTCACATCTTTACTTTTGAACGAAATATTACGCTTCGCAACGTCATTTTTAACCTGCCCCCATATTAATTCGATCGCATTTAAATCACAATGGTATGGTGGCTGTCTCACTACAGTATGGGAGTGCATTGTCGCAATTTGGTCGATTTCGTATGTTTTGAAATTATCTTTTTTAGTTTTTACAAGTTCATATAATACAGGTTTCGTGGATCGTAAATCAAATTCAATGTTATTGTTACGAAGCCAGGACTGCATTTCAGATTTCGGTGTTGATGAAATTGGTGCCTTATTGAGTTCTGTTGAATGATAGGGGGCATTGTCCATTACAATGATGCTATTGAGAGGAATGTTTGGTAATAATTGATTAATGAACCAGTTCTTAAATACAGTGCTGTCCATCTCCTCGTGGTAGTCTTTAGTTGATTTAGATTTGAAAGTTAGAAGCGCGTTTGGAATGAAACCTGTCGAACATCCGGCGTGTAAAATAATAAACCGTTGACCTTTTCCTATTGGGGTTTGAAGTGGGAAGTCAATTTCGTGATCATCGCTTTTCCAAACTTTGCTTTTCGTATGGTTCACATTAACCCAAGTTTCGTCTAGATAAACAACGGCGCGTCCAGTGGCGCGTAATTCTTTCATTTTTCTTAAGAATTTAAATCTCTTTAAAATAACATCTGACCTTTCCATTAAAAATTTTCTGCCTTGAGTATTTTTAACATACCTAAATTTCATTTTTTTAAGAATTTCTCTCAAACTCCATATGCTTCCAGTGAATAAGCTTTCCTTAATTAATGCGTCATTTATATCCTTCAAACTAGGCAAAAAATCAGTCCGATACAAAGAATAAATTACTCGTCTTATAGCGGCGGCAGAAAATGAGTCAATTGCAGTTTTCTGAGGGGTCCTGTTTGGGCGTTTCTTTCCTGGAGTTCGCAGAACACTTCCACTTTCTAGTGCCTCCCTTTGTTTTTTTAAAATCCTGCTAACACTACGAGACGATATACCTGTCGCTGCAGCAGTTCTTTCGATAACACTCGACACAGATATTGTTTGCTTTCCGCGTTTCAGTGCCTCATATTCTTCAGTAAAGAATTTGTGTACATTAATAACCATGTTCATACTGTCCGACTTCAAGGCTTTCCCGCGTTTTCCCATATTGCCTACCATGATTATTAAAAACAAGAGCACAACACACATTACAATGTTTAAGATAACAGGGAAACCATGCAATTCCGAAAACATTTTGTTTAAATTGTGAATTATTGTATATTATATTATATTATATTATATTAAATTGACACGAGACACACACTTACTTCACTATTCACTATTCACAAAACACTACTGAATAAATGAACTCGAACAACGCCAAGACGCCACTGAGAGACCCACTAATTGGGTTTGCAAAAGTGTGTTCTAGAAGGGCCAAGGGAGAAGGAGGGAAGGGAATTCCAAGAATTCTACTAAAGAAAACCTTTCCCCCCTTACATCTGTTGACAGTCGATAGACAAGGACCGCAGACAAGGATAGTAGAAATCACGCCAACTTAACCCTCATGCACTGTAGATGCTTAATCTATCTCCATGTCTTATTTGTAGTGTTCAGTTCATTTTCGATTGTTATTCTTATATATGTTTTTCGACCTTTCCCATCTTCTGCTTCCCTGAGGATTCTATTATAATACTTGTAGGTCTACTCGACTCAAGAATTACAGCTTGTACAGTATCGCTTCATTTCCGCCATAACTTCATGAAGTCTGTGGACACGACTTGTATAAAACGCACCGTAGTTAACTTCATAGATTCGGTGTCTGAATTTCCATTCCTAGTTTATGACGAGCTCGGCGCTAGGGACACTAAAACGTTTGAAATAAGCAGGCAAATAGGCACTAAAACAAGTTCAAAAAGGGCACTTATATAGGCACTATCGAGAATGATAGGCATTGAAGTGGGCACTAAATCATTTACCACTTTAAAACACATTTTGACATGATTGAACAGTAAAGTAATAGCAATATATTCAATTTAATAAATTCAACTATTCTCTAAGGTCTCGTCAAACAGAACGCGGACTGTACGCGCGGACGGGAGGATCGCAGTCCGCCACGGACTGGAGTAGTCAAACGGTAACTACGTCATTGAGTAAAACAGAACGCGGACAGTAGAGGACGAACCAGCGTGGAAGCAGTTGTTGCCAAGTGCAGTAGACTACTCATCGTATATTTTCGATTCTTTTTTCTAAATTTGTTTGAAATTGTACTTTTACTTTCGTTTTTTATCGCCTGGATTAATTAACATGTCCAAAAAACGTATTTAAAGAACCTTTTCCCGAGAAATGCAATTGCAGATCATAGAGAAAAATAAAATTACAATAAACGACTTGACTTAATAGAGTACGACGTGTAGTTTAAAATGCCTTGGCAAATCAGCTCAGAAGTGACGTGTATTTTTTAGATCTATAAAGTTAAATATTGTTTCTGCAGTTCATGTTGTCAAAGCTGTATGTTGTCTTCACAACTTTATTAAAAATTTCATACAACATAGTACTAGTGAACCAGAAGTACAAGAAGATAGCACAGTCATGAATCAACCCGCTCATGTTTTTTCAAACATAGATCGATTGAGAGAAAGATCGAGTAATGCTGCCCATACTATACGAAACCATTTTGTTAATTTTATTACTTCAACTACCTCATTAATAACTAAGTGTAATGATACCTATTATTCGTGAGAAATTCGTTCCAGCACTGCGAATCGAACCCAGGACCTCTCGGCTTTGCGCACTGAGCGCTCTTTCCATCTGAGCTATGCCGAGACCCGATTCACGGTGCAGGTCGAACTCGCCTCCTTTGTATCATCCTGGGTTCGATTCCCGGTGCCGGAACAAATTTTTCTCCAATAATAGGTAGGCCTATCTACATGTTGAATGCATGTCTTGATTATTCCATGAGGACGGCGAAATATATATATATATATATATATATATATATATATATATATATATATATATATAGCTCGGGAAAAGTGGCACAAGTCAAAAATGTTAATTTCACAGGAAAAGGAAAAAAAACTGTCTTCACACTGGTTTATGTCGATTTGATTTTCTTCTGTATGAATTATTGTAATGGGAGAAAAACTTATGTCTCTTTTCCCAAGAGAGCAGATGTTCCGTAAGTTGTCAATAAATTATTAAAAAATGTTTGTGGAAACTGACTTATCCTACTTTTCCCAAGCACTGCAGATATATCAATGTTAACAGTAATAATTAAAAAAACTGTTGTTGGAAATGGCCGCAAAGTCATTTAAATATACGCTCCTGCATATGACATGTGTCTAAAATGCATTTAGTAGGCCATTATGATACAATTGCATTATTATTATTATTATTATTATTATTATTATTATTATTATTATTATACCAAATATGTTCCTAGTTTGTAACAAATTGTACTCTATATTTAAAATATGTTTCTTAAAAAAAAGTAGATTTTTCGACAAGGGAGAGAAATTTATATTTCGTTATAGGCCTACTGACTTCTTCTTTTCGTAAAGGCGAAATTCGTTAAATTGAAATATTTTAACATTAAATTATATGAGAAAAAGGCACGAGACAGAACATAATCTCGTAATGCTGAATATTTCGTTATACTGTCGTTCGTTATAACATTTTACTGAATACTTGATAATTTTCAAACACTTTTTCTTTGCTTAGTTATTTAACAACGCTGTTTCAATTACTGGGTTATTTAGCGTCGATGGAGTTGGTGATTGCGAGATGGTATTTAGTGAGATGAGACTGAGGATTAACCATAGATTACATGACATTCACTGGGAAAAACCTAGGAGAAAACCCAACCAGGTAATCAGCCCAAGTGGGAATCGAACGCACGCCCGAATCAGCAGGCAAACGCGCTACAGTCTGAGCTACGCCGGTGGATAATGTTATTTTAAATTGAAATTATGTATTACTAGCCTATACAGGTGTAGATAAAGTTATGTTTACCTTAGTAGCAGTCATTTTCCCTTGGGGGCAAAGGCGGCAAGAACGTAGACTGACGTCTCTACTCGTACTTCTACTAATGCCGATTGTCCGTGAAGGAGAGAGCCTTAACCTCCCGCTACCATATGGCCTCTCTGGCTTGTAATAGGAATAGAAAGAAACTAAATTTGAAGAATTTAGTGTTGAGGAATTTTGTGCGTCAATATTTAATTTAGGCGCTTCACAAAATAACTCTTAGGAACTGATCTATCAAAATCTAATGAGAAGTACACAAATTAATGCAAACATTATACAGAAAGCCACAAAAGTTTTCATGACAAACACTGTTGTGAAATAGTAAAACATATTCGAGAACACTTAAAATGTGTTTTCTTGAGTAATATGTTTTTTTCAATATTGTTGCACATTGCTATTATTACTTTGATGCATATGGACAGATAAATTCAATTTCTGATGAAATAGCTATATGTAATGAATAATAACAATAAACAAATAAATCTGAGACTTTTTTTTTCACAACACCTACGGGTATTCCTTGTTTTTCAGCGTTTTGTGTTTTGGTACTGATCAGTATAACATTAGCCACTCAGAACCAATTGCATAATCTTTGGAATCATGCATTTAATCTCTTGGTAGGACTAATTTTCCATTGTATGCGGAGAAATTATTTTTGTAACTCATGCAATCATTTGCTCTCTTATCTATCAGTAAGTTAGGACGCAAACAACTGGCTCTGAACCCAGACGACCTAGCAGAAGACTCTATGATGATGATGTGCGAGTTACTTAACAGAAATAAGCTGTGTAATGCTTCAAACTTATGAACGCGTTACGTTTCCCTTGAGATATTTATGGAGAATCTCTAGGATGATATCAACACAAGGATTCTTTTTTCTTCTCAAATTGATGCTTTACATTCATCAACAAATCCGATGGATTCTGCAAAACATTTGACATTTAATACATTTCACAAGATTAACTAAGTTTGGATTACTTTATGAGGAAAACATACCATCATGGAAAATCATTGAAGATGAACTGTTTTGTCACTCGTATGGACCCATTTGTGCAACTTAAAAATTTTTTATTTTTTTCTGGAGTTCTCAGTTTCAAGGACAGGATTTTCCTACACGCCATGAATATACGACATAGACCTCTCTTCTCTTCAGAAGGAAGATATGCCAAAAAGTTTTTTAATTCGTTGTTTTACGACGCTTTAACAACTGCTATGGTTATCTAGTATCTGAGTGAGATGAAACTGAATACCAGAGAAATGAGGCCAAGGTCCAACGCCGAAAGTTACCCAGCATTTGCTCTTAATAGATTGAGGGGAAACCCGGAAAAATTCTCAACCAGGTAACATGTCCCAATCAGAATTTGAACTCGGGTCTACTCGTTTCACGGTCAGACATGCTAACCGTTACTCCACAGCGGTGGACCCAAAACTATTATAGCCTTAATAGTAGCTTCGAGAAATCTTGAAAACTGAAATAATTTATTAGCCAATAAAAAAAATGTGTCTTGAAGGAGTTAAGTAAGATATTCAACTGCTGAGAATCATTTATGGATCATTAAATGGACAAAGAACTGTGATGGCAGTCATTAGAGGTGAGAACGTGTGATAGATAGAGAGCGCATTTAAAGTTTGTAAACCGCAAGGTTAACTGCAGCATCGACTATAGGTATGACCATGATCAGGATATAAGGAAGTACAGTGTACTGTCAAACATTCTGATGGGGGCAGATAAGAAAGTTATTTTTTTTCCTTCCACCATATTAATAATGTCAAAAGAAGTGCTTATACAAATTTTGGCCACTCGACCGAAATTACGAGACCGTCCAGAAATAATAATAATAATAATAATAATAATAATAATAATAATAATAATAATAATAATAATAATAATAATGATTTATTTAACCTGGCAGAGTTAAGGCCATACCGCCTTCTCTAACACTCAACCAGGAGTAAAACTGCGTTACAAAAAACACTACAAATTTACAAAGTACACTACAATTTAACGAAGTACACTACAATTTACAAAATGATTTCCCCCTGGGGCCGTTTACAGAAAAAAAGCACAATTGCATGGAAAAATTATTGGAACAGCTAGCTACAGTAATTGTTGAGCTATTTGTCAACATATCCCCCAAATAGAATTGAGACATCTGTCATACCATGAGATCAATTTTTGCATCCTTGTGTCGCAGAAGTCTGCCGTCTGGTATCGGAACCAGCGTTTGACAACCGTCTGCACCTCTCTGTCGCTCCCATGATATGACAAATGTCTCAGTTCTGGTGGGGAATATGTTGAAAAATAGCTAAAAAATTACTGAGTCTCCTCCAATTAATTTTTCTAATGAAATTGTGTTTTCTTTCTGTTAACGGCCCCTGCCGAACTTAACTTTTTTTATCTGCCCCCATCAGAATGTTTACTTGTCAGCGATACAGTCCTTTGAGCTACATATTTCTATATTCCATGAATGCACTTTAAAATATTAAATCACCTATTGCTTACATTTCACATTAAGTTACCACGTTTACTAACAATATGTACGATTCAGTGTGTTACGGAATTACAATACACATATTTAGCCTTCAATGAATATACAGTTAACCACACAAAGAAAATGTAGGCTATATCATATTCCTTTGCACTACTTTCTCTTCTCTCATGGTTGCACTTGTTGCAATAAAAAAAAAAAACAATATGTTTCATCAGGGATTGAGACGTGAATCTCTTACGATATTCAGTTAAGCAGTGTTTATACTGAGAAAAACTTCTTTCTACAAAGCATGATGTAGCACGGGTGAATTTAAAATATGATGCCTACCAATAAATCATTATTTTAGTCTATTTCGCAACACAATATTCAACATAAATTGTTAAAATTACGACAAAAAACATAACATTAATAAAAGTACTCGTCTCTCGCTAAAATTGTCCGTAGAGAAGCGTTGAGATCAGAACTCTTCAACAAATAACTACAGCTTCAAATACAGAGACTTATTTGCTTTCGGCATATCTTACCGATGTTTTGGTATAAAGATAAATGTTTTTTATTTCTGTTGGTTATTTAACGACGCTGTATCAACTACTAGGTTATTTAGCGTCGATGAGATTGGTGATAGCGAGATGATATTTGGCGAGATGAGGCCGAGGATTCGCCATAGATTACCTTGCATTCATATTACGGTTGGGGAAAACCTCGGAAAAACTCAACCAGGTAATCAGCCCAAGTGGGGATTGAACCCGCGCCCGAACGCAACTTCAGACCGGCAGGCAAACGCCTTAACCGATTGAGCCACGCCGGTGGCTTAAAGGTAAATAAATGCTACGAAATTAAGTAAAGAAGTACGTAAGACTGAGAAGAATTACGGTGGGAAGTAAATAAATGCTGTACATAGTCCATATATACGAATGAAGAAGTGAAGACGTGTGGGTGAATGTGAAAAACTAAGGGAAGAAGTTAAGAATTGTGCCAGCAAGTGTAGAAGTACGGGAGTAAGAAATAACTGCCAAAGAGTGGTAAATAAATGCTACGAAATCACGTCCACTACCAGTGAGTTGTGAGCGTAAAGTCAGTGTACCTAAGAGATACTGGGTGTTCATTTCAAAGTGTGTCATGACGTCACTGTTGTTGGGTCACCGATTTGAAGCGAGTTTCAGCTTATATGTGAGAGAAGTTGCCTATTATTTAAGGCGTTCTTCAATCTGAACTTGAGAACGTGTACGGTATAACTTGAACGTCGTAGCAACAGATGGCGGTCTGTACGGTCTGTGTGCTACCATAACCTCTTTCGAACTGTGTTTTGCGCCGGCAAGTCGTACGCAGGGTATTTGTTATCATCGGTTGCGTACGGTAACATTCCACAACACAAATCAAATGCTCCGTGTCCATGTTGACCGTCGAAGTTAATGTCAACAAATACGTAAGTAATCGTCTTAACCCTCTCCCCTTATCCCGACAGTACGTATTTCCAAACAGTTCACATTCCTGCCACTACCGGCGTTACCGTACGTATCGGCACGTACTCTTCAGAATGAACGCCGTACTTGCTAGCCAACTTCTCTGCCTCTTAGATTATACACCTGAGCTGCGGAAGTGTAGGAAGATTGAATTCTCTAGGCTCATCAGCTAGCCACATGACGGCATACAGCGAGCCAAGACACATTTTGAACTGAACACCCAGTATAACTCCACCCACACTCGTGACGTCAGTAAAGCACTCTGTGTCCTCTTCATCTGGGTTATAGATAGAGTCCATTTTCACTGTCATATAGAAGTACAGAAACTGCCATGGTGATACGAAATTTTAAAGGAGTTTCACGACTCAAATTCTTAAAATGCTTTTTGACTGTGCCAAACAGATACTAAAATGTTTGTAACTTTCGTGCTACATTTCTTGGTTTCTATGAGGCATGTTATATCAGTGGTAGTTAATTGTGTGCATCGATGAGTACAAGCAGGCGGAGGACATTTTGAACATTTGCTACAAATTGTAAGCTGAAAACAATTTGTACAAGTACATTGTAATGTAATTGTAAATAGAATCCGTTTCAATTGAAATATGGCTGTCTTTGTATTGAAATAACCCGTAAACAAGGCATTTCCGAACATATTAATTACTTTTTTTTTGTTGTTTTGGTGTGAGAAATTCGCACTCAAAGTTTGTCCCCGTAATTTTTAATTATCATGTGTATTGAAAAAGGTGGGTAAGAATGGTCATCCTTATCTAACACTTCGGTATATTTTAATTTTTGTTTTTCCTTCCACCATGATTATTTAGGTATAAACATTGTCTTACTTTGACTAGATGCTGAGGAAACCCCATTTTAATCATTATTTTAAACATTTTTCCTCTACTTACTTTCGTGATTTATGAGAGTTAAATTCTCTGTGCACTTTTCTACTTATTGGAATATTGAAAATACGTAGTTCAATCACTGCCATCCTTTTTTAAAGCCATGCTGTGTTACACAAAGGATTTCTCCTTCTATGGTGTTCACTCTTGTCTGAACTTGCAAATACCTTATAAGCTGAGCTCAATAGGCCAATTCCTCCGTAATTTGTAGTTTTTGTTCTGTCATCACTTTTAAATACTGGGCAATCTATTGCTATATTCTATTCTTCTGGGACATGTCCGCTTTAAAAACAGATATTAATAAAATCAAGATATAGGAGAGAGTCGAGTAGTATCGGACAGTGCGTTTCTTTCATCTACCACCATATGGTAGTACCTGAATGACATGGTTACGTTTCTCTATGCGACATCACAGAAACGTAACCATGTCAATCAGGTACTATCATCGTGTGGTAGATGAAAGAAACTCACTGTCCGATATTACCCGATGTCCGATACTACCCGACTCTCCCCTACTGTATTTCATGTACCTTTTTATAATTTTATTATTTTTGCGACCTTTGATATGTTCTATAAGATGAATGTAATCGAGTTAGTAAGATCGTTTGCTTGATGATTAGATTTCGGAATTCGTTGCTAGGTTATAAAATAAAAGTAAACAAGTTAATGTCTCAGTATCTTAGCCAAACAACATAGAAGAGCAACAAAAGTTACTGTACAACAGTAATTAATGATTTCACATGGAACTTCGAAACAAAAATGCAACGGAAACGAGTTACGAGGTTTCGAAACTCTTTTCTAAGCACGAAAAAGCGTTCGAAGAGGGTGGATTTGTTAAGAAATGTTGTCGAAACGTTGTGTGCTGATAAAACTGACTCCTTCATATCAATATATTGTCAAGAAACATTATTAAGAACAGTAGGTGTGTGAAAGACGATAAGCAGTAGCTTATTGGAAAAGGAAAACAATTTGATTACAGTATTATTCTATTGCACGCAAGGAGAATAAAGATATAACGGACACTGCCCATATGCTGATATTTGTTAGAGGTGTGAATATTAGCTTCACAGTTAAAGATGATATTATAGAAGTTAGAAGTAGGCCTAAGCATGATACCACAAAAGGTAGTAACTTGTTTGATAAGGTGCTACAAATTATTTATTTAATTCACCTTGAAGGTGGTGGGCTATGTAAGCCTTACCTGCATTCGGGACTACTTAGTTATCGATGTCTTGATTTGGGTATGATGAATAATCATTCTTGCAATTCACAGTGATGAAAGTTTCAAATCATAACAAATTGGCAGAAGATTGGATGTTAATGTCAGGGTCATGACCCTTCATACTGCTAACCCTTATGACGTCAGCAAATCCGTCTTGTAAATACTTTAATTAGCGAAACATTAAAGCATTTCGATTCAGAGCTGCGAAATCTGTCACGACTGCTACACAAATTAGCAGCGCTAGTAGACATGATAACTTTGGTGTTAGTGGCGCTTGCCGCCCTCTTCTTGTACAAACTCCTGATATTCAGACCCAAAAACTTCCCACCGGGTAAGTTCACACATATGAAGAGCTTCGAGTGCATGGCATTTGACTGATAAGTTTTCTTAGTTCGTTGCGAGTCGCATGTATGAATGCATAGGTAGTAGGCCTACGTATGTATGATTGCATAGGTAGTACGTATGGTATGTATGAATGAAGAGGTAGTAGGACTACGTATGTATGATTGCATAGGTAGTACGTATGTATAAATTTAGAGGTAGTAGGGCTACGTATGTATGATTGCATAGGTAGTACGTATGTATAAATCTAGAGGTAGTAGGATTACGTATGTATGATTGCATAGGTAGTACGTATGTATAAATCTAGAGATAGTAGGACTACGTATGTATGATTGCATAGGTAGTACGTATATATGAATGTAGAGGTAGTAGACTACGTATGTATGAATGCATAGGTAGCACGTATACATACCTATTCATACATGTATGAATATAGAGGTAGTAGGCCCACATATGTATGATTATATAGATAGTACATATATATGATTAAATAGGTAGTACGTATGTATGATTGCATAGGTAGTACGTACTTATGAATGTAGAGGTAATACGTATGTATGAATGCAGAGGTAATATATATGTATGATTGCATAGGTAGTACGTATTATTTTATGAATGTAGAGGTAGTATGTATGTATGTATGTATGTATGTATGTATGTATGTATGTATGTATGTATGTGTATGTATATGTGTATGTATGTATGTATGTATGTATGTATGTATGTATGTATGTATGTATGTATGAATAGGTAGTACGTATACATGAATGCATGTAATACGTACGTATGAATGCATAGGTAGTACGTATTATTTTCAGTAGCGAAGCGTGACAAAATTTTTGGATTAGCTGGGCTGAAGGCATGGATCAGAAATAGTGATCTAGGCCGTGCTTTACGTCGCTAAAAGATACACGAAACGCGGAAACGCTCCAGTTTTTAATTAACTAAATTCTAAATTGATCTTGTCCCTTCTTCGAAAATGTTTGGGAAATCTCAGCTTACCCTGCCTACCCTGAAGCTTTATGAATGCTGAGGTAGTACGTGTGTATGAATTCACAGGTTGTATGTATGTATGTATGTATGTATGTATGTATGTATGTATGTATGTATGTATGTATGTATGTATGTATGTATGTATGTATGTGTGTATATTTACGTGTATTACTTGTAATAATATAGACTATCATAATCGTTTATATATGAGGCAGTATTTTGTACGCTGCTAAAGTTCTCTCACATTCTTCTGATCTGCATGTAGTTTTTTCCGTCATGTCATTTTAACTCACTGCAATTACCTTGCTGTTTTGATTGTGAGAACTTTTTGAAGGCGCGTAATTGCAAAGCTTGGTGTGAGACCTACACTCATAGCCATATTACGGTGTTAAAATTGCAGGTCCTCTATGCTTGCCTATCGTGGGATCGGTGCCATTCATACCGCCACAACATGTTCAGTTCACCATGTGCGGCAAATGGAGGAAACGCTACGGGCCTGTCGTGGGTCTCATGTTCGGTTCCAAGCCAACCGTGGCCATCGTCGAGCCGAAGGCAGTGCTGGAGGTTCTACGCCGCGAAGAGTTCCAGGGACGCCCTGACAACTTCAACTCGAGGGACAGGGCCTTCAACAAGAGGCTGGGTAACACAGATTGCATACTGGGACAAAGTATTGTAGAAGAATAAATTACAATAAATTTATCTACTCTTCCAATAGTATCGACGTCATGTAGGCGTGTAAAAGTCCATAAGAATAAAAATATTTTATCTAGAATTTACAGATTATTAAATCTGCATAATACTCGTATGAATTAAAAGTTTGGGTTAGAATTGCGGCAAGGTATTATATATTATGAAGATAATTCCATAATTAAATTATTACTTTATGGGTTGCATCACGAATTCGGCTTTTTTTTTTTTCAGGATTCTTCTTCACCGATGGTGCGTACTGGGTGGAGCAGAGGCGTTTTACATTACGTCACTTGAGAGATCTGGGTTTCGGCAAGAAGAGCTTAGAGACTATCATAGTCGACGAAGTTGAGCAACTGGTCAGGAAGCTACAAAGCAGCGAGACACAGGCACGTGAAACCAGACATGACACAATAATTCTGAACGAGTTAAAATTTTAAGACGTAGCTGTATTCCATGGAGTGTTATTCATATAAAATAATGCCACACTTCTCTATTAGCATGAAATATTTTCTCTAATAACGCGATTTATCTGCATACCCGGACATATCACTTTTTAAACAAAGAATAATATTTTAAATAATTATAATAACCTGTATAGCTGGACTTGTTATATTATCATTGTCAATCATGCGTTATCTTCTCCCGGTGCGGTTTAGGAGTTGTGGCTTGGTCTCAATCAGTAGTAGTTTATTCGGTCGTGCCAAACTTCTCTTTCGCTTAGCTTGAGTATAGAAACTGCCATTATTCATCCTCTGTAAATGCATGCTGTATCCAATTCATTATGTCTTCCTGAATAAATTGAAAAATTTGCTGTATATGTAATTAGCTGTATTATCAATATAGCACATTATCTCAGATAATAGAAATCATCTGTAATACAGCATTATTACATTGCCAACATAGAATAATATCTTATAAAATGATTTATTTATCCACAATGTAGGGAACTTAACATTTTTAACATTTTGAAACAATACTTCAAATAACTCTATCCATCCATAATATCCCAGTCGTTACGCCATCAGCATGGAAGTCTCATATAACATTTATTTAGATGCTACTTTATCAAAACTGAATAGTGACTAAAATAATGATACACTTTTATAATGTTGGACTTTAACATTTTTGGCATTGATACAGAACCTCAAATAGTCATCTATAATGCCGCACTTGTTACCTTATCATCACAGAATAGTGTGCCAAGCAGGGTGCGAATTAAGATTTCTTATGAGGGGAGGATAGAATCCTAGATAGAGAATACCATACATAAAATTAGTATTATCCTCGTTCGATACGGCTCAACGCTTGGTCGCACTGAGTTGCTTGTCTTGCATCTTGATCATAATAATAATTATATTCATGAGCAGGCTTAAGATAAGATGTGTAATTCTTAAGTTATTGATTATTGTCAGCTTGCTGGTGATGATAATACAGAAGTATTATTTTCTTTGCTTACTTTATACTTTATAAAATACATATACTCGTATTAAAACAATTATATTTTGTGGGGGGGATAGAAGTATAGAAGTTATCCCTGGCAGGGATGTTAATATGAATTTATGAGAGGGGGGTAACTTTCCAACAGGGGGGAAATCCCACCAACCCCCCCCCCCCCCCCGTTAATTCGCACCTTGGTGCCAAGTAATGATAATCTTCTATAATGTGATGCTTGTTACGTTACCAACATAGTAGAACATTATCTCAAATAATTAGGTCTACATTCATAATAAATTTAGTGTTTATCATGTTACTTGAGAAAATGTTCTTTAAAACAAAATGATTCAAACATTTTTAATAGGCCTATCACTTTTTCACAACAAAATTATAAATAAACTTAAAATAACTAGGCCTACATTCATAATAAATTTCGTGTTTGTTATCTTACTAACTCAGAATATTATTTCAAATAACGCCAATTCGTATTCCTTAATTTACTAACATTATCTCAAATAACTGGGCCTACATTCATAATAAATTTCGTGTTTGTTATGTTACTAATTTAGAATATTATTTCAAATAACGCCATTTCGTATTCCTTAATTTACTAACATTATCTCAAATAGCTAGGCCTACATTCATAATAAATTTCGTGTTTGTTATGTTACTAATTTAGAATATTATTTCCAATAACGCCATTTCGTATTCCTTAATTTACTAACATTATCTCAAATAACTAGGCCTACATTCATAATAAATTTCGTGTTTGTTATGTTACTAACTAAGAATATTATTTCAAATAACGCCATTTCGTATTCCTTAATTTACTAACATTATCTCAAATAACTAGGCCTACATTCATAATAAATTTCGTGTTTGTTATGTTACTAATTTAGAATATTATTTCAAATAACGCCATTTCGTATTCCTTAATTTACTAACATTATCTCAAATAACTAGGCCTACATTCATAATAAATTTCGTGTTTGTTATGTTACTAATTTAGAATATTATTTCAAATAACGCCATTTCGTATTCCTTAATTTACTAACATTATCTCAAATAACTAGGCCTACATTCATAATAAATTTCGTGTTTGTTATGTTACTAATTTAGAATATTATTTCAAATAACTCCATTTCGTATTCCTTAATTTACTAACATTATCTCAACTAACTATGCCTACATTCATAATAAATTTCGTGTTTGTTATGTTACTAATTTAGAATATTATTTCAAATAACGCCATTTCGTATTCCTTAATTTACTAACATTATCTCAAATAACTAGGCCTACATTCATAATAAATTTCGTGTTTGTTATGTTACTAATTTAGAATATTATTTCAAATAACGCCATTTCGTATTCCTTAATTTACTAACATTATCTCAAATAACTAGGCCTACATTCGTAATAAATTTCGTGTTTGTTATCTTACTAACTTAGAATATTATTTCAAATAACGCCATTTCGTATTCCTTAATTTACTAACATTATCTCAAATAACTAGGCCTACATTCATAATAAGTTTCGTGTTTGTTATGTTACTAACTTAGAATATTATTTCAAATAACGCCATTTCGTATTCCTTAATTTACTAACATTATCTCAAATAACTAGGCCTACATTCATAATAAATTTCGTGTTTGTTATGTTACTAATTTAGAATATTATTTCAAATAACGTCATTTCGTATTCCTTAATTTACTAACATTATCTCAACTAACTATGCCTACATTCATAATAAATTTCGTGTTTGTTATGTTACTAATTTAGAATATTATTTCAAATAACGCCATTTCGTATTCCTTAATTTACTAACATTATCTCAAATAACTAGGCCTACATTCATAATAAATTTCGTGTTTGTTATGTTACTAATTTAGAATATTATTTCAAATAACGCCATTTCGTATTCCTTAATTTACTAAAATTATCTCAAATAACTAGGCCTACATTCGTAATAAATTTCGTGTTTGTTATCTTACCAACTTAGAATATTATTTCAAATAACGCCATTTCGTATTCCTTAATTTACTATCATGATCTCAAATAACGCTTCACGTCTATAATACTGGATTTATTATACGATATACTATTTGTATGAAATAGCGATTATTCATCTATAATATTATATTACTGACATGGAACAGTATACTGCATCTCATTGCTATTCGTGTATTATCTGCACTATTGTACTTGTTACGTAGTATGTAAAAGAGTACAAAATCTCAATGTTATTTATCTAAAACTAGCTAATGCTGTAAATTTAAGAATACCACACTTCATCGTTGCATTCATCTGTTATATCTACTAAGAGATCCTCTTTCGAAAATTTGCATTAGATTCGTGTGAAGATTAGCTATCGCAGTAATGAAGTGCATCTGTTACCTGGATTAAATTGTACATGGATGTGGGTATCAAAAGGAATTTGCGTAAGTAAAGTATATACCACCCGTATATCAGTGAAGTTTATATTTATATATAGGGTTATTCGCGAGGAGTTATCACCACTTACGGAGCACATTATGTTATTATGCATGTTTTCTTAATTTATTATTTAGGAAATATTAAAAAATACATTATTATTACATGTTATGCAGAGGTATTTAAAGTACGACTTTTTTTTCATAAATACATGTAAAATATAATCTTTTTTAAGGTTGGTATGATATTTTACACCCTTATTTTTCCAATGTTTGCTACGACAACCTTGACTATTTTCATTTCCTCGCGGCACATTGGCACACCGGTTGAAAATGACTGCGATAAGGTATAAAGTAAAATATAGAATATAGCAATGTGAAATTTGGCATCAATTTGAAAATAAAACAATTTAATTGTGCTTTTATTCAAGGCAAAACAGTCGGATGTTAAAATTTTTATTCACAACAGTTCGCAGCCCCCCACTAATAATTGCTCTTGGGGCCTCTAGAGGGCCGAGGCTTCCCAGTTGAGAAACACTACTCCAGTTAAAGAGAACATTGCCACGTCCCTTTAAACTGTCGCTATGATTGTCTCAATATTTTATCGTATTTCATCAACGTGTTAATATATTTAATTTTTTGTCGTTCTATCAGAACATATTCATGTTTAATCAAAATACTAATAATTGTTGTGTTTCTCTCGAAACAAGGGCATATTTCATCAATATATCAATACGTGATTGTTGTGGTTCTATCAGAACGTTATCACGTGTCATAACGAGCTAATACGCTGTTCTTGTTAGTCTCTATAACTAAGGTCATGAACTCATTACTTATCAAAATGGTTATGGGCCTACGAGGTAGTTTAGATTGTCTGAGAGCAAGACCATGTTTGTTATAATTCTCTCAGAGTGCAATCATATTTTATCATCGTGCTGAAACGTGATTGTTGTGGTTCTGTCAGAGTAGGCAAGTTTAATCAAGTACTGAAAGAGATTGTTGCGGTTCTCTCAGAGTGAAATCATATTTTATCAACGTGCTGAAAGTGATGTGGTTCTGCGAACATGTTTGTTCAAAGTGCTGACAGTGATTGTTGTGGTTATCTCAGACTACCATAAATGTGTTATCAGCTTTCTGAAAAGTGATGATGTTTTCCTCAGACTACGGGTATGTTCGGGCTGCCGTCCATCAACGTGCTGATGGAGGTTCTGGGCGGCGTGCGCCATTCTCACACGGACGCGGAGTTCAAGGCGCTTCTGCAGAAGATCACCAGGCTGTTCAGAACAGGCAACCCATCCGGCGATATTCTGGACGTCCTCCCCTTCCTACGATTTTTCATGCCACGACTGGCGGGGTATAGAGAAAGGAAAGTTGGCACTGTAGACGCACAGAAATTCTTTAAGGTAAGTAGGCCTAATATGTTGTTGTTTTCTAATGCCAGACATTCGACAATAAACTCATTTCACCTCTTGCACTCCAATATTTTTCAAAGATATTGCCATGGTCAACCACTGAAGCACAGATTTTGAGGTGTTCCGAATCCATTTCTTGGTTTGAGTTGCACAATGGGCAGTTAGGGAACTGATGTAAGCTAAGTAATATAAAAATTTATATCAATGCGATTTGATTGTAAACAATTTACTTCTGCAAAAAGTTTACTCATATTTTTGCAGCAAAGCATTCGGGAGCACATGGAAACTCTTGACGAAAATGACCCAAGGGACTTCATTGATTTGTATTTGATAGAGATGAAGAAAAACAACAGTATCAACACCACGTACACAGGTAGGATACATTTTTATCTGGAATAATATTGTAAACTGAAGAAAGAAAGAATTTCCAATCAACAAAATTCATATTCAAGTGTTAACTTTTCTTAAATTTAATTAGGATTACACGAATGTTGGGATGATTTGATATTGAAACATTCAGAGTCAGAAATCGAGTATATGGAATAAGAAATCACGTGAAGGGAATTTACGAAGCAATAAACATGAATTATTGCTCTGTTGTAGAGGACAGTCTGATACTGATTCTTCTGGACCTGTTCTCCGCGGGAGCGGAATCCGTGGCCAACAGTCTCGATTACGCCCTGCTGTACATGGTTTTACACCCCCACGTCCAAAAGAAGTGCCAAGAAGAGTTGGATGCAGTGGTGGGACGCAGCAGAAGACCCTCTCTCGACGACAAACCCAAGTAACTCATTGTAATATATCTAAATAGCCTATCTACAAGTCAGAAAAGAAAGTAAATTATCTCCTGCAAAGTACAATGCGTTTCAGATTCTCTGCATCCCCATACGCGGAAAATGTATGCTCTGGAAAATCGATATCTGGAATGTAACACCGCACATCATCGGTAGCACTAATTGTAAGAAAATTAAAATAGGTATCAATTTTGCAGTTCAATACATATTTATATAGTGATGACTATTTTTACAAATTACCCATTTTCTGAAGTATACACAATTCTGATACATGTTCAAAAAATCCTTTGTAACACGCTTAAATACCTCTCATATAACTGAACGAATTTCCCTGCAAATATTTTTCTTTCTCCTCTATGATTCACGCCGCAAGTAATGGAAATTCTTTGACCATTTCCTGAGCAGTTTTTAATTACGCGGACTACATTTCTCATAATTCATTATGAATAATTTTGCACGCTTCTAGACATTTTAAAATGACTTTTGGAAGCATGAGATATTCCCAAATTCACACTCACTGGGTAACTATGCAATATTATAACTGCACGACACGTCCAACAGTTCTGAAGCACTGATCTTGACTGTAAAAAGTTACTTCTCGTAACCCCCGAAATGAATATCTCCGCCAATGAATTTCCCGTGAGTTACATACATTAGGTCTACATGGTCTACGATTTTATTTTATTATTCGTGATATGTGTTGCAGCTTGCCCTACATAGAGGCCACTTTAACAGAGGTGCTGCGGAGCAATCCCATTGCACCACTGACTCCTAATCACCGCTGCATGGCGGACACTAAGCTCCATGGCTACGATATCCCCAAGGTGAGCCACTCTATTCAAAACCGGTGATATTCAAGAATAGAACTCACAGAGGTCCTGCTCCATTTTGCCAGTCTTTCTGGTTAGATGACGTCAAATGAGTCGGTGACAATGGAACGATGGTAGAACTAATGTTTGAGAAACTTCTTACTCTTACTTTCTGTTGGAATTATCACGGGATTTCCTATGGATCTGGATTATTTACTTGGTGTTACGAGCAGTTTTGTCATGTTGCAGGACTCGACGGTGTTGGTGTGTCTGTGGGCCGTCATGTCGGACCCCGATCACTGGGGTGATCCACAGGTGTTCAGACCCGAGCGTTTCTTGGACTCCCGCGGCCGCTTCGTGCGCGACGAGTGGTCCATCAACTTTGGCCTCGGAAAGCGCGTGTGCATCGGCGAGTCGCTGGCCAGAAGCTTGCTCTTCATCTTCTTCTGCACTATGATGCAGGAGTTCAACTTCAGCGTGCCGGAGGGCGATCCTCTGCCGTCCACCATACCACAGCCGGGCTTCACTACCGCCCCACGCCCCTTCCGCATGACGGTCAAGCAGAGAATGTGATGCACGCAGTAGTTCAAACGTCAACAAGACTCAACGCATGTGGTGTAGTTATAACATCAGAACGTACAATCGTACAATTTGTTGCATTCAAAATTGTAGTCAACTAACGACTTACTACAATAGCGTAAATAAACATAAAATACTGATGTAATGCAGTAATAAGTTCGTAAGTTGATAATGGGCTGTGGGTCTTAAAAGTATTGAGTGGTAACTTAGTCCTTTTTACTGTTACGGCATACTCTTTTTTTGTAGGAACTTAAAACAGTCTTTCTGAGAATGTCGTACAATTTCGATTTAAATTAAGTTGAAACTATTTTTTTTGAAGTGACATATTAAATAACAATATCTATTTCGTAACAGACGTTCAACTATTAACTAGCAATTGTTACTTTTTGGTCAAACTGCCATTTGGAGACCAAAGTTACATTTAATTTTACTTTTTACTTTCACTCGGTTTGTTAAGTGACTTCTGAAAATGAATGTATTGTAAGTTCTTTATTTTTAGCATCGAAACAGCAGCTGCTTTTGGAGCACAATAATTAAGCAGTTGCTAGAGAAAAGCATGCTTCCACTAGCCCCGTTTAAACATTCATCCCACAATAAGGAAGCCCAAAGGAAAGAAGTCCAGAAATCGTCTTCAGTAGCTAGCTCTCATCATCCTTGTCTCACGAGGACATTTGCCATTTGCGTGAATTCAGATAAGATATAAAACGATAGATTTTTTAAGGAAATAAAGCCTGCAGATTTACGTCATGAAAAGGAACGTTGGACCTTAAAGCAAACTCATTGCTAAGGCTATTCCTATCCTCATGTCTCTGAAGGTTAACGTTTTGGTCAGACCGCGATTGAAACTACAAATAAGTGCAGGGACATCACGTGACACAGCAGTCTTCTGGCAGTCAAACAACAACAACAACAACAACAACAACAATAATAATAATAATAATAATAATAATAATAATAATAATAATAATAATAATAATAACAACAGAGAAACGTAAATGCAATAGGCCTTCTAATGCCATATCGTTTAAGAATGTAAAATGAAGACTATCACTATAATTAATTTATATCTTCATTTAGAAAATAGGAACATGAAGAGAAGACAACTGTCAGCATATTAACTTTTCTTATTAACTTTTTTTATCTACTTTCGTAACGGCTAGAATTAAGATAATTTTGAAAAGCACTGGGAATAAATATTTGTAGCTTTGAATTTGTCCGAAGAAGTTTTCTTTTCAAGGTATAATTATGTAAATTGATATTAGTTTCCCCGAAATTTAGAGATTTGGAGCCATACTGCTTATTACATTTAATTTATCACTTTACCTCTTCAAAGAAACAGAATTAAAAAGGAATGATAAAATCAAGTTCGGCTAAAGAACGAGTTTATGTTACTTTCTCAAAAAGACCCATCAATTATTTTCAATCTAACTTAATGTTTAATGAATATATCTCATGTGCAGTATTCCCTATAACACTGACTTGTAGACAGGCCTACTGTATGAAAAAGATCAGTCCAATAGCTAAGGAGAAATAGTTCTGCACGGATAGACGGCATTTCGAAAACCATTTTTTTTAGTACCGGTAACAGAAATATTGAAAGCATTTATTTTCATAGAAACCTCAAAATAGGTATTTTACAGCATGACAATTAGGGCCTATTTTTGTCTGTTCACACTTCGTACAATGATAAAGTAAGAAAACAAATTAATTAACTGTACTATAGAGCGAACTTTTTCGGAAATACCTACCTTAAATCATTATGCGTACAATGAAAATTATGGTCTTTTAATTTGTGTTCCTCATATTTACCAAGATCCGAATACTCTCATTCAGTGGTGGCCAAGCCCCGAACCACTTTTTGATACTTCACGCATAGCACGAGGAGTCTGGTAGGGTGGATAATGGGGGGAGGGAAATAAACACGACCTCTACAGTCTAGCGACCGATCGTCATAGATATACAGTAAGTTCAATTGTACAGACATTGTATTTAAACAAGTAAGCGCAATACGTATTTGTAAAATATAAAATAAATATGGTGACACAATTCAACTGCAAGTAGATCTCAAACAGAGAACAAATTTTGGTCAAATGACATTAATGCAAGAGAATCGTAAACTTGAACCATTTTTCTGTATCTAAATTAACTTCTCTATGTCTCTACTGAAAACCATATGACTTAAAAATTTTGGTGTTATTTGCCATAGCTATTTTTAATTGTGCCAAGTCTGTTTTGATGGTTTTATTTTTTTGGAATTTATTCGCATATTAAAATCGTATTTTCTCGGCTATCTTTACCATGCAATTTTTAATATATTCAGTCAGTGAAGGGTTTCATTGACCGAGAAATGCAATAATAAGCTGACAAGAAGAATATTATTGTCTCTTTGGCTTGCAATTTCTGTTGTTAATGTACACTTTTGCCCTTCTAGTAGCGATGTCCTATCCAAAGACATAGTAATGAAAAAAAAGGTAAGTTATGAGTACAGCGCGGACTTTTAAGCATTGAAAGCTAAAGTGATTATTATTATTATTATTATTGTTATTATTATTACTATTTTAATAACAAAACGTAGGTCTATCTCACTAACCTATGATTTCAATGTGATCCGTGTGGGCTGATTGATAATGTCGTTGTATATGGTATTATTTTACTTAAAAAATGGGTGTGGCTGTGACTGGGACAGATCAGTGGGTTTTACGGAAATACGTATCGACAGATGTAGACGAAATCTTTCGTTTGGCACCAAAACCAAGGCGCTACCACATCGAAGTCGCGAGATATAGATCCACTGCCTGGAAATTTTCGCGCACCTCCAAAATGGCCGCAGTCGCCGCGTAACCCCACCAAGTTCATGCTCGCATTGTAGTATTATACCCGATCGAACAAGATCACATTTATTGCAATCGTATTGTTAGTCACAAAGTTATGGTGTCAGAATTAGCATCATTTATTACAGACGCTATGTTCGGTTCAAGTTTGTAGAGTATGCGATGTTCGATATTCGTCGATGTTCGCTCTGCAGGAGGAGGCCTGTCGTATTTATTCCACCTTCTTATAAATATATTCGCTGTCCTCCACTCCCACCCCTTCATGTTTTAGCCACTTAAGGATTTTAGCACAGATCTTGCAATTAGTTTTAGAGCAAAGGAGACATCTGTAATACACAAAAATATTCTTCACCTACTCTTCATGGAATTTGTGTTTGTAAGACGTGGATGGTTTTGGAAGCGACATTGCTTCTACCTTAATCCACTACTGCCTCTTATGAGGTTTGTTGGCAGAATGAAGACGTTATGGGGGTAGGGAGGAGTACGTCGGCAGAGACTACAGTGAGTGACATCATTCACGGACATTGAGCCAGTATTTGGCCGTCCATACTGTTAGTAGTAATGTTAGGCTGTGGTAATAGTTAGGAAGACCATTGCTACGCCAATACTTCAGAGCGCTTCGCTTCATATTATGGAATGTAATTAAAACTGAAATGGGTAATGATCTTTAACGTTGGACTCATTCCATTTGACGTGTAAAATGTTTTAAACAAAATGTATGCCTTTACTTCTAAGTGTGGAACGGTTCTCAACAGAACTTCGAATTTCCGAAGGTGAAAGACGTGTGTGCAGTTTTTTACAGAGCAATTCGCAGGCAAGCTGTTGTAAGTGACAGCAGCAGCTACGTCGAAGAAATTGGCTTGCTGCTTCATCTCGTATAATGAATGGAAAGAGTTTCACCAACTATGTTACCGACGACTGGTATCTGCGACCCTGGAGATAATTCGGGATGATGGCACTGTGAACTCAAAACACTCCATTGCTGTTGTGGGTAAAACAAAGTTTCTTTGGCTCAGAGGTTTGCCAAGCCAAACACGACAAAATTTGAAGCATACCTTCCTCCGATAGGAAAGTAAAGCTGTGGGTCCAGCGTCCTATACTTGTGGCATGTAAAATACTAATATCCCTTACAGAGGAGTCCAAACAAAATTATCCGGTCATTTCTCGCCCACGTTGAATTTCGGTGCTGAATATCCTCTGCAGCTGAATATGTCGTTATATAAACCACCACCACCACCACCACCACCACAAAAAGAAAGATTCTACTGATCTAGTGCTTGTAATGAAAATATTTTACTCAACGGTGCTGCTAATATATGCAGTATAGGCTACGTATTTTCCGTCACATTAACTCATCAATGATTTAATGTTCTTTTTAAACTTTAGACGAACGTTATCGCTCAAATAAAGAGCATCATCAGATCTTCACTTTAGGTAGCATTTACACTAGTGACAATGACATGAGCACATAAAAACAAGTTGAATTATTAAATGTAAAATATATATGAAAAATTAAAACAATTTAAATAGTATTAAAACTACATAAGTCATGAATTCACTCAAGTTACACGACTATTTAAAATCTTATGTTAACCGATATGAAAACATTTGTCTAAAATTAAAAAAAAAAAAAAAAAAAGAACATTAAAGTTCTGATAAGTTAATGCCACGTAAAATAAATATACAAATTAAATACCTGTAACTTATCAGAACATAGGCTACAATGTATGTAAAAGTTGTGCTGTTACCAATTGTACAAATCGGAGGACTGAACTGATAACCAATGTTTTTGACAGACATTGCGCAATTCTGAATTATTACCAATAACATGACATGTCTAATAACACCGTCCACAAAAATGGCTATTTCCATCATCTCCTCAGTCACCAGGGATGCGGATTCCAGTCCAGTAAACATTACAGAAAGGTGTTTTGTGCCAAAACACTTTTAGATATGGATGAATGTACTAAGCGAAGAACGTCAAATGTAAAAGATGGTAACCTTAAGTGTTTATACATAATTTCAGTTTTATAAATTTGAATAAGAGTATCTTTTTGCAATAAAATGCTATGAAAAGCTAATACTGTGTTTTAAGAACCCGAAAAGACTCCCTTTACTCCAGCAACTATGACCACCAACTACTAACCACTCACAAACCAATTTTAAAACCAAGTAAGAAGTTTAACTCTGGCCAGAGCTCAGGCTTGTAGCATCTTTTCTATTTCCCATTTTAGTGTGGAGGACGGTGTTGTAATGGTAATTAATCCCAACCTTTCATTTTGGAAGTCCGATCCCAGGGACCGGCTATCCTGAATTGAGTTTTTCATAGTTTCCCCAAGTACCTCCAGGTGGGTATTGGGATAGTGCCAATTACAAGGGCCACAACCCGACTCCTTTCCAATTCTAACTACCCTTTGACCATCACTTCTCACATATCATCCTATTACGAGTATATTCCCGCGATAGGCCTGCCATCTATCTAACAGACTAACGTACTCGGCAAAGTTGTGCTCGGTGGATACGACGGTAAAACCACTGTCATACGGTAAACTCCGGCAAAAAAGGTATAAAGTAAATCCGCTTTCATCTTCGCAGTATCCTTCGAATTTTGTAGGCTAAAAAGCCAGCACATCCTATCCACTACACCTCTACCACTACCGGCAAGATGTATTACAAAAAGAGCCCCGAAATTGCATGCCATAATTTTATTATCTGCTAATATATATACAAGCATGACTTTAACATTAGGAAATATGACAATAAGTGTACATAAACATTTCCAGTACAGATACAAATTACAAGTGGATATAATAAACTTTTTGTATACTTATTTCTTAGAATCTGAAAAAAAAAAAAAAAAAAAAAAAAAGCGTCTGGCTTGCTTAAAAACTGCAGAAATTTGCAGCTCAGTTTGGAATTGAGAACCTGCGTTTAGTTTGTATAAAGAAAAAAACTTCATTCCATATCACACTATGCTATTGTGATCTATCTAGACGGCATTAACCATTCTACAGAAATGTATCGTTTGGTATGATAGAGTTTTTGTCTTTCAGAATTTCTCGAATTTCTCAGATCTGTTGGTACTTGCTTACTTACTTACTTACTTACTGACTGGCTTTTAAGGAACCAGGAGGTTCATTGCTGCCCTCACATAAGCCCGCCATTGGTCCCTATCCTGAGCAAGATTAATCCAGTCTCTATCATCATATCTACCTCCCCCAAATCCATTTTAATATTATCTTCCCACCTACGTCTCGTCCTCCCGAAAGGTCTTTTTCCCTTCGGCCTCCCAACTAACACTCTATATGCATTTCTGGATTCGCCCATACGTGCTACATGCCCTTCCCATGTCAAACGTCTGGATTTAATGTTCCTAATTATGTCAGGTGAAGAATACAATGCGTGAAGTTCTGCGTTGTGTAACTTTCTCCATTCTCCTGTAACTTCTTATCTCTATTTTCCTAAGCACCTTATTCTCAAACACCCTTAACCTATGTTCCTCTCTCAAAGTGAGAGTCCAAGTTTCACAACCGTAAAACACAAAGTTCGCTGAAATAAAAAGGAGACCTATAACGATATGATAACGTACATAACCTACTATCATTTCAAATAAATATTGTAATATAATAATGTACAATTATCAATTTAAATAAATAGGCTAACACAAAAATGTCATTTGATGTTGACTACTATTAACACAATAGCCTCATTTTTATCATAACTTACCTTGCTCACTTCAAAATTGGAGTTAAACTCCTGTTCTATCTCCACCCACGCTGCTTTCTTTTTGGCGAGGGTCTCCACATCCGTCCTTTTATCCTCTATTACTCTTTTCGTCGTAATTAAATTAATCAAAATAGTCTTTTCCTCAGCAGTAAACATCTTATGGGAAACCTCCATATTTGTTGTTCCTGTTGATGAACGATTCCTATTGGCCTATGAAAGCTCAAACAATAATTTTCCGAAAGAAGCCGAATGAATTTCCGAACATTTCCGAAGGTCGAAGGACTCACTCAAGGCAACCTCAAGGATAATGTATCCTTTAAGGCCCGGTCTACACTTATCGTTTTTTACCTGACGTCTTATTTGATCGGGCAAGACGTATCAATCAAAACGTTGTGTGGAGACAGTAGAACGGAACAGGCTACAGTAGATTTAGCGAATACCAGTAACTATGAAAGAATTGGGAGATATTTTGAAAATACAAAAGAATAAAGAGTCGCTTGGGTCTGAAGAAATAAATAATAAGAAAGGGAGAACTATTACCAAAGTTACGCCTCATGCATCTTCTGAATACATGCTGGATAAATGGATAAATACCAGATAACTGATTGTAGCAAATGTTATAGGCCTATCCAATGCTTTTTTTACTGGCGAAAGATTTTTCATCTTTCATCATGAAATCGAGAAATGTATTAATAATCAATTTTTCTTTGAACTCCGCTTAGGTCTTGAAGTTTTAAAGTTTGGCGAAAATGAGGTTAGAAATGACAAAATGTCCGTGTGCTAGATAGTAATAATCTTCAAACCTAGGGTAGGCTTTAAGCCAATTGGACCAATTTATCCCAATTGGGCCCAACGCGTAAGGGGGCCCGCACTTAAGTATAGTGATTTATTTGGATTTTTGTGCAACTTTCAGAACTTCATAGACACTATAGGAAAATGCATAGCAGATCTGAAAGTGGCATTGACAGATGTGAGGGTAGAACTTACTAGAACAGAAACAAGAACAAATGAATACCATAAAGTTTCTGATATCAATAACTACTTGCCTGTGGAGTGAGGCACTGAAGCCAATTCTTCCAGCAGAGATTAAGATCCCCATGAAAATAACCTGAGTTTCTTCCTTGCAATAGGTCTACCTGTACTGCATTTCCAAATTTATATATTGTCCTTCGAATCTTCCCGATATTCCTAATAGTGACTGTGGCATCAGAGGAAAATAGTTTTTCTAATCTTAAACTAATCAAAACTTATTTCACAATTGAAGGAAACGCAATCTAACAAAGATTTCATTCTGACATATTCAGTAAAATTATTAATAAAGAAGAGTTACAAACGGATATCAAATATTAATAAAATTTGAAACTAAACCTTGGTGCGAAATTAAGAAAAATAAAAGTACCAGTATGATTTCTAATTCTCCAAGAAGAACAGCAGTGGCCATCTTCAGACTAGTAACTGGACATGGCTGTTTGACAGTGCAATCTCTTCAGAATTGGAATTTGTACTTCAACAAAATGTGTTCTCTGCGCAGAAGAAGAAGAACCTGCAGCACACACTAAATTGCAAAGCTATCAACATTTCAGATAATAAAAGTGTCAGCCACTGGCATAGCTCAAGTGTTTGCCTGCTGATCCAGAATTGCGTTTGGGTGTGGGTTCGATTCCCTCTTAGACTGATTACCTAGTTGGGTTTTTCCGAGTTTTTCCTCAACTGTAAGGTGAATATCTGATAATGTATGGTGAATTCTCGGCCTCATATCGCCATATGTCATCTCACTATCACCAATTACATCAATGCTAAGTAACTCAGTAGTTGATACAACATCGTTAAATAACCAACTAAAAAAATAATAAAAGTGTCGATAAAATCACAGATGTTTACTGGCATATTAGAAAAGTAATGGGGAAAGTCCAATGTTTTGAGCATTTGAAATAATTTATGCAGCAAGAACGTTTGAATAGTTTGATAATATTTTATTATGTCCTTTGAATATGAAAACCACCTGGAGTTTATTAAACTTAGACAAAATCCTAAAAGTCTTTGCAGAGAAAAAAGCAATAAAGATATTTTTTCCTTATTAAAGTGAGTAATACCATTATGTCTTTTTATTATCTATTCATATTAAGTGATATTTAGAATTAATATAGGTAAATACAAAATATAAATTATTTTCTAATAACGTTGTTCTTATGTCTTGATCAGGGGCGGCTTTAGAAGAGGGGCTGCGGAGCTGCAGCACCCCCAGACATTTGTGGCTCTTGTCTCGTTTTATGTTGTGAAATACATTTATTATACAGTCTCTATTTAGCGGCTAGAATTTTTAAAAAAATTTCACTCTCAATGACATGCACGCAATCGTTAGTGAAGTCCACTTCCTCCCCTGGTGCTGCCAGAGCGAAACCAGAGACCAGGACTATAGGGTGAAGCTACTTCCTCCCTTGGAGCTGCCAGTCTCGTCTCGGATGCTTTGCGCGTTAGTTTTACCCCTCCTCCCTGCTACTCCTTGCAGTGAATCCAGAGTTTCCAGGCGCTGCAAAATTTGCAGCAGTTTGTCAGTAGCGCGCAGTTTTAAATACATTTTCTTTAATGTTGTGAGTATAACAAGAGCAACAATGTTTAATTCTGCACAATATTTACAGTCTATTCAGTTCAGTACCTTAACAATTCAGGAGAAATGTGAAATTAAGTGCCCATCAGTTGAATCTCATACTGGAAAGAGCCCCTAAACAAAATACAAAGGCTCGCATATTTTTTGCTGATTTATCCAGTATCCCTGCTTTCTTCTCTCGATCTCCACACAGTCTGCATTAGATTAATGTGTTTCAAAGACAATTCCATCAGCTGGGGCAACAAGATTGATTTAAAATAAGAACAGTAAATGTTGTTCATGAGAAGAAGGAGCCATTGCTAGAATGTTTTCAAACCATAATGGAATCTGAAACATCTAACATCACAATAAATGAGGCAAGCGCCCTGGTGCGTACTCTTGAATATCCTGAATTCAATTTCTGGCTCAGTTATTTTTTTCATTTATTGATGTATCATGTATATATATTATACAACCAACTACAACATCGCCAGTTAGATATTTCTAAGGTTCAAATCTGCATATAAAAATTAATTTATGGTTTATTTAACGACACTCGCAACAGCAGGGGTTATCAGCGTCGCCGGTGTGCTGGAATTTTGTCCGCAGGATTCTTTTAAATGCCATTAAATCTACTAACATGAGCTTGTCTCATTTAAACACAACTTACAAGATAAGGCGCATGGAACTAATCTTTAAATAAAGTAAGTTGCTTGGTTTATTTTTGTATGCAGCCTCCCTTAATTCAATACCCACGAGCCGCCACTGCTCTTGATTGAAAATAAATATTATATTTTCACTCAGTCATTTCACAGTGAATAAAATAGGTGATTTTTCAACTAATTTAGACTACCGGTATCTAAAGAGAATCAATATATTATGTTGTTTGTTTACTTGTACATTTACTTTCCATTAAATCACATTCATTTCTAAATGCATATTTTGATTGATTATCGTTGTATAATCGATATATACGTAAATCTTGCCACGTTGTTTTGTGGTCTAAGCATCTAAGGCATCATGCGCACTGGTTTGAGTCAACATGGGGAAGAAATTTTCTCAAGAAATTTCGCCCATTGCATGAGACCAGTGGCGCAACGTGATGAATTTGAGTTGTGAAATCTGGTTGTGGATAACAACTATAACGACTGCCTAGTGAAGAATCCACTGGAAGAAATGGTGAAAGGGAGAAGAGTTCAGGGCAGAAGAAAATATCAGATGATAGACGACATTAAGATATATGAATCATATGCGGATGCAAAAAGGAAAGCAGAAAATAGGAAAGATTAGAGAATGATGGGTTTGCAGTGAAATATCTGCCCTTGGGCAGAAAACTATGAATGAATGAAAGTGAAATCTCATTTTGTTAGTTTTTTTAACATATGAGGTTGCTGTTCAACACAATCAATATGCTGATCCTCCAGTCATGAATATCATAAGAACAGGAAGGTTAAGATGGGCTGGACACGAAATGGGAATAGACAGTTCAGGGATTCCGAAAAGAATCATAACTGATAACTCTGAAGGAAATGGAAGCAGATTGAGAACCAAAATCGCAATTGAAGAACAGTAACGTAGTACCGATGAGCATAGCAGAAAATCACTGAAGATGTCAAGGCCCTCTAGAACTAGAGGACTGTCAGGAAAAATAAAGAAAAATTGACAGTGGTAGTTGTAGCACCAAATAAAATATTTACTAAAGATCCAAGTCCTTGTTACCATGCTAGGAGTTGGACTCAGGTTCCCGTGTTCAAACCTGGACGAAGACAATGGATATTAAAGGGGTTATAAAATCCTTAAAATCTTTAATATGACTTCCTCCAGAAGAAGTAATGCTGTGTGTTCTGCACCCATCCATCCATCCACCCGTCCGTTCATCCGTCCGTCTATCCGTCCATCCATCCATTCATCCATCCATCCATACATCCATCCATCCATCCATCCATCCATCCATCCATCCATCCATCCATCCATCCATCCATCCATCCATCCAATCCGTCCGTCCATCCAACCAACCATCCATCTCACTTTCTGTGTCAGAACTGTCTAGCTTTCGATGTTGGTAGCCTCGTTGATTCAGTCCACAATAACGGAAACCAGAACTCTTTCCTTCTGTATATTTCACGCGACGCAATTATGTCGCAACTATTAAAACTGGTACCAAAATTTAATGTTGCTCAGTGCTAGTATGCTGGGCTTATAAGCCAGAAGGCCGGTTCAAATCCATTTCCAGCTGATTAACTTATGTTGGGCAAGTCAACATAGAGGTTCTTTTTTTCGGATACTCCAATTGTCCTGGAGTGATATCCCAACAATTCCACATAATCATAGCCATTCATTACAAGTGCACTCTGGATTGTCTCTCCGACGAATTAAGCTGTTTACGATTCTAGGCACTAGCGACATCTATGAACCAGCTCGTCGAGTTGTGACGAATAACGACAAATTAAGGGCTGTCATAGGATAAAAAAAATTATAGGCTACATTTTTTTCTTTTTCTTTCTTTTTGTGTGAGGTAAATGGAGTCTTATGCAAACATATGCACATACAGTCTGACCTCGATTTCTCGAACCTCTATAACTCGAATATTCCATTTATCGGAGAATTTTCTTGGTCCCAAACATATTACATATACTTTACGTGTTAATAATAAGTCGAAATTTGGTATTTCGAATTTTGATCCCAAGAGACAGAAAATACTCTGTACAGTATCTAGAATTCTATAGTGCCTGTGATCAGTCCTCTTGATTCTATAATGCTGCTGCACAAGTCGTGGGCCGCCGTCAAAACGAAAACAATTACAAATTGCTTTCGAAAAGCAGGATTTTCGTATGGTGACTCAGGGCCCGATGACGGTGAAGAAGATGAAGAGGAGCTAACCACCCCCACTCCTGATGAATGGTTACAGTAGGCCTACTAGCGGATTGTCAATTGTGACGATGACTATGATACCTTCGTTAATGTGGATTCTCAAGTTATCGTGGCCGAGAATCCAACGGATGTGGGTGTTCTTAGTGCAAGAATGGACCAGAGTAGTGCAACAGTGGATCCGGAGGAATAAGAAGAAAATGAGTTAGTCGAGGTTGGGCAGGTCGAATGTTATCCAACACCATCTGCGAACCAGGCGTTAGGCAATTCGATCTTACATCCAGGGATAGTCATGTGTGAATGATAACCTTTTCAGTGCTGTTAATACGGTGGAAAATTAGATGGAAGAAAACAAGATGAAAAACAAGAAAAAGAAGAAAATGACAGAATATTTGCAGTAGTACAGTACTTCTCTTGTAAAACATAATCCTGCATGTTCAGGTAATCTTCCAATGAAATTTCAATAAGTCGAACTAATTTTTTGGTCCTGTTGTGATTCGAGAAATCGAGGTCAGACTGTATTAAAAATTTATCTATATCGATAGTAGCATAATAAATTTATGATGAATAATTCACATGTTGATAATGATCACGATGTTTTGGTAGTTGGTTAGTGGTGGTTGGTGATGATGTTGAAACAAATTATGATAATGATGAGGGCGACGACGTTAACGACGATGCGCCAAATTAAAAAAAAAACTGCGTTTATGGTGTGTGTATGTATGTACAGTCTTCGATAGAAAAAAAATACCGGCTGCCATACGCGCAGTCCCCTTCGAAAGACATTGTTTAGATTTACACGTGAAGGAATTTCTTATGCAAGACTCCGCTCTGTTTTCCTTTGTTTTGTTTATTTGTTGTTTTTTTCTGTCTGTATATAGGTCAAGTGTTATGAATAATCTATAACGAAGATATATTCAAGGAGTAAATTAGGTGCAAAATAAACATTCTTTTCCTAGTCACGTGAACCAGGCGCTGCCCGAAATGGACTTAGATAAATTCAAGCTACAGAAGATCGGTCGTTTTTTGTGTCTAAAGCTGTACATTTAATTTTGATACAGAATCGGTATATGCATAGTGTTCGGCAGATTGTGTGAAATATGCGATAGGAAATGCTGTTCTGAGGTTGAGTTTTTAATAGTTTTTTTTTTTTCCTTTCTTTCTGGTGCAATAAATCCTGAATCATCACTTTGCAGGCTCTATAGAATTGAGAAAAATAAGTGTACTGCTACTGAACTACAGCACAAATTTTAATAATTCAGATTTGATAACATGTGGCACTCAGACTCATAAATTGTGAAGATAAACACGATGAGGAAGCATTTAAAATACACTCACGGTGACTATTCATCTTAACTTGCGACATTCGCTTCTATCATGACCAGAATGCTGTTGCTCTCAACTGAATGCCAAGTTTTATCTGCAATTGAATCTGTGAAGTAAACTGTACGGAGTCAATAGTCTCGAAATGTGCACTTTGTTTTGGTGTCGATATCAGGGCGGGTAATTCCTATAATGTGGGATGTTGGATCATATTTTATTTAAATACTTGCAAAAACAGTACTCATATTAAACTTCGTTTATGATAATGCATTTTCAATGCATTTGTGTGATTTTTACAATATATTAATTATCAACACATAATTTTATTCTGGCTGCCTGGCTCGCTTTTCGAGGGCAGGAGCCTGGACGAATCCATGCACTTAACGCCCATACATACATACATACATACACACATACATACATACATACATACATACATACATACATACATACATACATACATACATACATACATACATATATCAATGTTAACAGTAATTCAAAAACTGTTGTTGAAAATGGCAACAAAGCCATTTAAATATGCGCTCCTGCATGTATGACTTATGCGTCTAAAATGCAGATAGTAGGCCATTATGTTACAATTGTATTATTGTTATTATTATTATTATTATTATTATTATTATTATTATTATTATTATTATTATTATTATTATTATACAAAGTATGTCCCTAGTTGCTAACAAATTGTACCTTATATTTAAAATATGTTTCTTAAAAAAAGTAGATTTTTTCGATAAGGGAGAGAAATTTGTATTTCGTTATAGGCCTACTGACCTCTTTTCGTAAAGGCGAAATTCGTTAAACTAAAATATTTTAACATTAAATTATATGGGAAAAATGCAGAAGACAGAAAATAATCTCGTAATAATGAATATTTCGTTATACTGTTGTTCGTTATACAGTAACATTTTAAATGTATACTTGGTAATTTTCAAACATTTTTTCCTTAGTTATTTAATAACACTGTTTCAATTACTGAGTTATTTAGCGTCGATGGAATTGGTGGTGGCGAGATGGTAGGCTATTTGGTGAGATGAGACTGAGAATTAACCATAGATTACATGACATTCACTGAGGAAAACCTCGGAGAAAACCCAACCAGGTAATCAGCCCAAGTGGGAATCGAACGCACGCCCGAACGTAACTCCGGATCAGCAGGCAAACGTGCTACAGTTAGAGCTACGCCGGTGGCTGATCATATTTTCAATTGAAATTATGTATTATTAGGCTAGACAGATGTAGATAAAGTTATTTTTACCTTAGTAGCAGTCATTTTCCCTTGGGGGTAAAGACGGCAAGAACGTAGACTGACATTCCTACTTTTACTAATGTCGATTGTCCGTGAAGGAGAGAACCTTAACCTCCCACTACAATATGGCCTCCATGGCTTGTAATAGGCATAGAAAGAAACTAAATTTGAAGAATTTAGTGTTGAGGAATTTTGTGCGTCAATATTTAATTTTAGACTGTTAGGAACTGATCTACCAAAATCTAATGAGAAATACACAATTAAATTAATGCAAACATCAAATAGAAAGCCACAAAAGTTTTCATGACAAACACTGTTGTGATATAGTAAAACATATTCGAGAAAACTTAAAATGTGTTTTCTTGAGTAATATGATTTTTTTTTTTCAATATTGTTTCACATTGCTATTATTACTTTAATGCATATGGACAGATAAATTCAATTTCTGATGAAATAGCTGTATGTAATGAATAATAACGATAAACAAATTAATCCGAGACTTTTTTTTTACAACACCTACGTGTGATCCTTGCCTTCCGGCGTTTTGTGTTTTGGTATTGGCCAGTGTAACATTAGCCACTCAGAACCAATTGCATAATCTTTGGAATCATGCATTTAATCTCTTGGTAGGACTAACTTTCCATTGTATGCGGAGAAATTATTTTTGTCACTCATGCAATCATTTGCTCTCTTATCTATCAGTAAATTAGGACGCAAACAACTGGCTCTGAAACCAGACGACCTAGCAGAAGACTCTATGATGATGATGTGCGAGTTACTTAACAGAAATAAGCTGTGTAATGCTTCAAACTTATGAACGCGTTATGTTTCCCTTGAGATATTTATGGAGAATCTTTAGGATGATATCAACACAAGGGTTCTTTTTTCTTTTTGAAATTGATGCCTTACATTCATCAACAAATCCGATGGATTCTGCAAAACATTTGATATTTAATACATTTCACAAGAGTAACTAAGTTTGTACTACTATATGAGAAAAAAACATAATGGAAAATCATTAAAGACGAACTGTTTTGTCACTCGTATGGACCCATTTATGCAACTTAGGTCTACAAATTTTTATTTTTTTTTCTGGAGTCCTCAGATTCGAGGACAGAATTTTCCTACACGCCATGAATATACGACATAGACTTCTCTTCTCTTCAGAAGGAAGATATGCCAAAACGGTTTTTTAATTCGTTGTTTTACGACGATTTATCAACTGCTATGGTTATCTAGTATCCGAGTGAGATGAAATTGAATGCTAGCGAAATGAGTTCAAAGTCCAAAGCCGAAAGTTACCCAGCATTTGCTCTTAATGGATTGAGGGGGAAACCCAGAAAAATCCTCAACCAGGTAACATGTCCCAACTAAATGATATTAAACTATGGTATTCACTTAACTTTAATCCTTGGTTTCTCTGTTTTAATAAATGGCGCTTGGCCCACTATGGTTCTGAACCCTTCAATTGTAAGCTGAAAACTATTTGTACAAGTACATTGTTAATGTAATTGTAAATGGAATCCGTTTGAATTGAAATATGACTGTCTTTCTATTAGAATAATTCGTAAACAAGGCATTTCCGAACATATATTTATATTAATTACTTTTTTGTTATTTTGTGTGAGAAACTCGCACTCAAAGTTTGTCCTGTAATTTTTAATCATTCTGTATATTGAAAAAGGTTGATAAGAGTGGGCATCCTTATCTAACACTTTGGCATATTTTAATTTTTGCTTTTCCTTCCATCACGATTATTTAGGTATAAGCATTGTATTACTTCGACTAGATGCTGAGGAAATCCCATTTCAATAATTATTTTAAACATTTTTCTTCTACTTACTTTCGTAATTTATGAAAGTTAAATTCTCTGTGCACTTTTCTACTTACTGGGACATTGAAAATACGCAGTTTATCACGGCCATCCTTTTTTTTTTAAAGCCATGCTTTGTTATACAAAGGATTTCTCCTTCTAATGTTCACTCTTGTCTGAATTTGCATATACCTTATAAGCTGAGCTCAATAGGTCAATTCCTCTGTAATTTGTAGTTTTTGTTCTGTCATCACTTTTAAATATTGGACAATCTATTGCTATATTCTATTCTTCTGAGACATGTCCGCTTTTAAAACAGATATTAATAAAATCAAGATATACTGTATTCATGTAGCCTACTTTTTTATAATTTTATTATTTTTGCGACCTTTGATATTTTCTATATGATGAATGTAATCGAGTTGGCTAGTAAGATCATTTGTTTGGTGATTAAGATTTCGGAATTCATTGCTAGGTTGTAAAAATAAAAGTAAACAAGGTAATGTTTCAGTATCTTAGCCAAACAGCATATAAGAGCAACAAAAGTTACTGTACAACAGCAATTAATGATTTCACGACGGAACTTCGAAACAAAATATGTAACGAAAACGAGTTACGAGGTTTCTAAGCACGCAAGCGTTCGTAGAGGGTGGATTTGTTAAGAAATGTTGTCGAAGCGTTATGTGCTGATAAAACTGACTCCTTCAAATCAATATCTTGCCAAGAAACATTATTAAGTACAGTAGGTGTGTGAAAGACGATACGCAGCAACTTAATGGAAAAGGAAAACAATTTGATTACGGTATTATTCTATTGCATGCAAGGAAAATAAAGATATAACGGACACTCCCCATATGCTGGTATTTGTTAGAGGTGTGAATATTAGCTTCACAGTTAAAAAGGATATTAGACTATAGACGTTACAATTAGGCCTAAGCATTATACCACAAAAGTTAGCATCTTGTTCGGTAAGGTGCTGCAAGCTATTGATTTATTTCAGCTTGAAGGTGGTGGGCTATGTAAGCCTTACCTGCATTCGGGACAACATAGTTGTCGATGTCTCGATTTGGGTATGAAAAACAATCATTCTTGCAATTCACAGTGATGAAAGTTTCAAATCATAATAAATTGGCAGAAGATTGGATGTTAATGTCAGGGTCAAGACCCTTCATACTGCTAACCATTATGACGTCAGAAAATTCGTCTTGTAAATACTTTAATCAGCGAAACATTAAAGCATTTCGATTCAGAGCTGCGAAATCTGTCACGACTGCTACACAAATTAGCAGCGCTAGTAGACATGATAACTCTGGTGTTAGTGGCGCTTGCCGCCCTCTTCCTGTACAAACTCCTGATATTCAGACCCAAAAACTTCCCACCGGGTAAGTTCACACATAGGAAGAGCTTCGAGTGCCTGGCATTTGACTGAAGCGTTTTCTTAGCTCGTTGTGAGTCGCATGTATGAATGCATAGGTAGGCCTAGGCCTACGTATGTATGATTGCATAGGTAGTTCGTATGTATGAATGTAGAGCTAGGAGGACTACGTATGTATGATTCCATAGGTTAGTACGTATGTATGATTTCATAGGTAGTACGTATCTATGAATGTAGAGGTAGTAGGACTACGTATGTATATGATTGCATAGGTTAGTACGCATGTATGAATGTAGAGGTAGTCGGACTACTTATGTATGATTGCATAGGTAGTAGTATTTATGAATGTAGAGGTAGTAGGACTACGTATGTATGAGTGCATAGGTAGTACGTATTTATGAATGTAGAGGTAGTAGGACTACTATGTATGATTGCATAGGTAGTACTTATAAATACCTATCCATACATGTATGAATATAGAGGTAGTAGGACTACATATTTATGATTACATAGGTAGTACATATGAATGATTGCATAGGTAGTACGTATAGAGGTAGTAGGGCTACATATTTATGACTACATAGGTGGTACATAATGTATGATTGCATAAGTAGTACGTATGTATTACTGCATAGGTAGTACTTATTTATGAATGCAGAGGTAATATATATATATATATGTATGATTGCAGAGGTAATATATATATATGTATGAATGCAGAGGTAATATATATGTATGATTGCATAGGCAGTACGTATTATTTTATGAATGTAGAGGTAGTATGTATGTATGAACGTATGTATGTATGTATGTATGTATGTATGTATGTATGTATGTATGTATGTATGTATGTATGTATGTATGTAGTACGCATGTATGAATGCATAGGTAGTACGTATTATTTTTTGAAAGTAGAGGTAGTACGTATGTATGAATTCATAGGTAGTATGTATGTATGTATGTATGTATGTATGTATGTATGTATGTATGTATGTATGTATGTATGTATGTATGTATGTATGTATGTATGTATGTATGTATGTATGTATGTATGTATATTTATGTGTATTACTTATAATAATATGCCATAATAATCTTTTATATACGATGCAGTATTTTATACACGGCTAACGTTCTCTTACATTCTTTTGATCTGCATGTAATTTTTTTCCGTCATATCATTTTAACGCAGTACAATTACCTTGCTGTTTTGATTGTGAGAACTTTTTTAAGACACTTAATTGTAAAGCTTGGTGTGAGACTTACACTCATAGCCATATTACGGTGTTCAAATTACAGGTCCTCTATGCTTGCCTATCGTGGGGTCGGTGCCATTCATACCGTCACAACATGTTCAGTTCACCATGTGCGGCAAATGGAGGAAACGCTACGGACCTGTCGTGGGTCTCATGTTCGGTTCCAAGCCAACCGTGGCCATCGTCGAGCCGAAGGCAGTGCTGGAGGTTCTACGCCGGGAAGAGTTCCAGGGACGCCCTGACAATTTCAACTCGAGGGACAGGGCCTTCAACAAGAGGCTGGGTAATACAATATTCAACACAGGTTGCATACTCGAAAAAAGTATTGTAAAAGAATAAATTACAATAAATTTATCCACTATTCCAATAGTATCGACGTCATGTCCGCTTGTAAAAGTTCATAAGAATAAAAATATTTTATCTAGAATTTATAGATGATTAAATCTGCATAATACTCGTATGTATTAAAAGTTTGGGTTAGAATTTCGACAAGATAATATATACTATGAAGATAATTCCGTAATTAAATTATTACTTTATGCGTTGCATCACGAATTCGGCTGTTTTTTTTTTTTTTTCAGGATTCATCTTCACCGATGGTGCTTACTGGGTGGAGCAGAGGCGTTTTACATTACGTCACTTGAGAGATCTGGGATTCGGCAAGAAGAGCTTAGAGACTATCATAGTCGACGAAGTTGAACAACTGGTCAGGAAGCTACAAAGCAGCGAGACACAGGCACGTGAAACCAGACATGACACAATAATTCTGAACGAGTTAAAATTTTAAGACGTAGCTGTATTCCATGGAGTGTTATTCATATAAAATAATGCCACACTTCTCTATTAGCATGAAATATTTTCTCTAATAACGCTATTTATCTGCATAGCCGGACATGTCACTTTTTAACCAAAGAATAATATTTTAAATAATTTTAATAATCATTATAACTGGACTTGTAATATTATCATTGTCAATCATAAGTTGTCTTCTCCCGGTGCGGTTTAGGCGTTGTGGCCTGGTCTCAATCAATAGTTTATTCGGTAGTTCAAACTTCTATTTCGCTTAGCTTGAGAGTATAGAAGCTGCCATTATTCATCCTCTGTAAATGCGTGCTGTATCCAATTAATTCTGTATTCCTGAATAAATTTCAAAATTAATTGTTTATGTAATTAGCTATATTATCAATATAGCACATTATCTCAGATAATAGATATCATTTATAATACAGCATTATTGCATTACCAACATAGAATAATATCTCATAAAATGATTTATTTATCCACAATATAGAGAACTTAAAATTTTTAACATTTTTAAACAATACTTCAAATAACTCTATCCAATACCTCAGTCGTTACGCCATCAGCATGGAAGTCTCGTATAACATTTATTTATTTGCTACTTTATCAAAATTGAATAATGACTAAAGTAATGATATACATTTATAGCTAATGTTGGACTTCAACATTTTTGGCATTGATGTAGAACCTCAAATAGTTATCTATAATGCCGCACTTGTTACCTTATCACCACAGAATAGTGTGCCAAGCAGGGTGCGAATTAAGATTTCTTATGAGGGGAGGGTAGAATCCTAGATAGAGAATATTATACATAAAATTATTATCCTCATTCGATACGGCTCAACGCTTTGTTGCACTGAGTTGCTCGTCTTCTGATAATACAGAAATATTATTTTCTTTGCTTACTTTTTACTTCATAAAATACATATACTCGTATTAAAACAATTATATGCCTACTTTGTGAAGGGGAGATAGAATTAGTTATCCCTGGCAGGGATGTTAATATGAATTTATGAGAGGGCGATAACTTTCTAACAGGGGGGAAATCCCCCCTATTCCCCCCGTTAATTAGCACCCTGTTGCCAAGTAATGATAATCTTCTATAACGTGAGACTTCTTACATTACCAACATAGTAGAACATTATCTCAAATAACTAGGTCTAGATTCATAACAAATTTCGTGTTTTTTATGTTACTAACTTACAATATTATTTCAAATAACGCCATTTCGTATTCCTTAATTTACTAACATGATCTCAATCTATAATACTGGTTTTAAGTTATTATACGATATACGATTTGTATGAAATAACGATTATTCATCTATAATATTGTATTACTGACATGGAACAATATACTGCATCTCATTGCTACTCGTGTATTATCTGCACTATTGTACTTGTTCAAAATCTCAATGCTATTTATCTAAAACTAGTTAAGACTGTAAATTTAAGAATACCATACTTCATCGTTGCATTCATCTATTATATCTACTAAGAGATCCTCTTTCGAAAATTTGCATTAGATTCGTGTGAAGATTAGCTGTCGCAATAATGAAGTACATCTGTTACCTGAATTAAATTATACGTGGATGTGTGTATCAAAAGGAATTTGCGTAAGTAAAGTATATACCACCTGTATATCAGTGAAGTTTACAGGTATATAATATAGGGTTATTCGCGAGGAGTTATCACTACTTACGGAGCACATTATGTTATTAAGCATGTTTTCTTAATTTATTATTTAGGAAATATTAAAAATACATTATTATTATTATTATTATTATTATTATTATTATTATTATTATTATTATTACATGTTATGCCGAGGTATTTAAAGTATTTTTTTTTTCATAAAGACATGTAAAATATAATTTTTTAAGGTTGGTAGGATATTTTACACCCTTATTTCTCCAATGTTTGCTACGACAACCTTGACTATTTTCGTTTCCTCGCGGCACACTGGTACACCGGTTGAAAATGACTGCGATAAGGTATAAAGTAAAATATAGAATATAGCAATGTGAAATTTGGCATCAATTTGAAAATAAAACAATTTAATTGTGCTTTTATTCAGCGCAAAACAGTCAGATGTTACAATTTTTATTCACAACAGTTCGCAGCCCCAATTGCTCTTGGGACCTCTAGTGGGCCGAGGCCTTACAGTTGAGAATCACTACTCCACTTGAAGAAAACATTGCCACGTTCCTTTAAACTGTCGGTATGATTGTCTCAATATCTATCGTATTTCATCAACGTGTTACTATATTTAATTTTTTGTCTTTCTATCAGAACACATTTATGTTTAATCAAAATACTAATAGTGATTGTTGTGTTTCTTTCGAAACAAGGGCATATTTCATCAATATGCCCTTGTTGTGGTTCTATCAGAACTTTATCACGTTTCATTAATGAGCTAATACACTATTCTTGTTAGTCTCTATAACTGAGGTCATGAACTCAGGATTAATAAAACTGGTTATACGTGGCAGTTTTGGTTGTCTGAGAGCAAGATCATGTTTGTTATAATTCTCTCAGAGTGCAATAATATTTTATCATTGTGCTGAAACGTGATTATTGTGGTTCTGTCAGAGTAGACAAGTTTAATCAAGTACTGAAAGCGATTGTTGTGGTTCTCTCAGAGTGAAATCATATTTTATCAACGTGCTGAAAGTGGTGTGGTTCTGCGAACATGTTTGATCGAAGTGCTGACAGTGATTGATGTGGTTCTCTCAGACTACCATAAATGTGTTATTAGCTTTCTGAAAAGTGATTATGTTTTCCTCAGACAACGGGCATGTTCGGGCTGCCGTCCATCAACGTACTGATGGAGGTTCTGGGCGGCGTGCGCCATTCTCACACGGACGCGGAGTTTAAGGCGCTTCTGCAGAAGATCACCAGGCTGTTCAGAACAGGCAACCCATCCGGCGATATTCTGGACGTCCTCCCCTTCCTACGATTTTTCATGCCACGACTGGCGGGGTACAGAGAAAGGAAAGTTGGCACTGTAGACACACAGAAATTCTTTAAGGTAAGTAATATGTTGTTGTTTTCTAATGCCAAGCATTTGACAATAAAGTCATTTGACCTCTTGCACTCCAATATTTTTCAAAGATATTGTCACGGTCAGCCACTGAAGCATAGATTTTGAGGTGTTCCGAATCCATTTCTCGGTTTGAGTTGCAAAATGGGCAGTTAGGGGACTGTATAAGCTAAGTAATATAAAATTTTATATCAATCCTTAGTAAATTAAAATCTCCGTAACATTTCAGAAGATATTCCAATTTTAACAATAGCTTTTTTTTTGCGATCTAATTGTAAATAATTTACTTCTGCAAAAAGTTTACTCATATTTTTGCAGCAAAGCATTCGGGAACACATGGAAACTGTTGACGAAAATGACCCAAGGGACTTCATTGATTTGTATTTGATAGAGATGAAGAAAAACAACAGTATCAACACCACGTACACAGGTAGGATACATTTTTATCTGGAATAATATTGTAAACTGAAAAAAGAAAGAATTTCCTATCAACAAAATTCATATTCAAGTGTTAACTTTTCTTCAATTTAATTAGGATTACACGAATGTTGGGATGATTTGGTATTGAAACATTCAGAGTCAGAAATCGAGTATATGGAATAAGAAATCACGTGAAGGGAATTTACGAAGCAATAAACATGAATTATTGCTCTGTTGTAGAGGACAGTCTGATACTGATTCTTCTGGACCTGTTCTCCGCGGGAGCGGAATCCGTGGCCAACAGTCTCGATTACGCCCTGCTGTACATGGTTTTACACCCCCACGTCCAAAAGAAGTGCCAAGAAGAGTTGGATGCAGTGGTGGGACGCAGCAGAAGACCCTCTCTCGACGACAAACCCAAGTAACTCATTGTAATATATCTAAATAGCCTATCTACAAGTCAGAAAAGAAAGTAAATTATCTCCTGCAAAGTACAATGCGTTTCAGATTCTCTGCATCCCCATACGCGGAAAATGTATGCTCTGGAAAATCGATATCTGGAATGTAACACCGCACATCATCGGTAGCACTAATTGTAAGAAAATTAAAATAGGTATCAATTTTGCAGTTCAATACAAATTTATATAGTGATTATTTTTGTAAATTATCCATTCTCTGAAGTATACACAATTCTCATACATGTTGAAAAAATCCTTTGTAACACGCTTAAATTCCTCTCATATAACTGAACGAATTTCCCTGCAAATATTTTTCTTTCTCCTCTATGATTCATGCCGCAAGTAATGGAAATTCTTTGACCATTTCCTGAGCACGTTTTAATTATGCCGACTATATTTCTCATAATTCGTTATGAATAATTTTGCTCGCTTCTAGACATTTTAAAATTACTTTTAGAAGCATGAGATATTCCAAAATTCACACTCACTGGGTAACTATGCAATATTATAACTGCACGAGATGTCCAACAGTTCTGAAGCACTGATCTTGACTGTAAAAAGTTACTTCTCGTAACCCCCGAAATGAATATCTCCGCCAATGAATTTCCCGTGAGTTACATACATTAGTCTACTTGGTCTACGATTTTATTTTAATATTCGTGATATGTGTTGCAGCTTGCCCTACATAGAGGCCACTTTAACAGAGGTGCTGCGGAGCAATCCCATTGCACCACTGACTCCTAATCACCGCTGCATGGCGGACACTAAGCTCCATGGCTACGATATCCCCAAGGTGAGTCACTCTATTCAAAACCGGTGATATTCAAGAATAGAACTCACAGAGATTCTGCTCCATTTTGCCAGTCTTTCTGGTTAGATGACGTCAAATGAGTCGATGACAATCAGCGTATTCCGAATCTCACCGGTCCGGTGGCATCAATGATGTCACGTTGCAGCGAAATAATGAACAAAATGCTGAAAGGATCGATGGTTGTCATGGCGACTGTACAAGTTGTTGTCTGTGCTACGCTAGCAAAATTTTGCGAAATTTTCGTACTCCCATCTCGTTCAAAGAAAAGAGAGCATAAACAATTTATTTCTTGAACCGGTAGTAATAACTGGTCCGTTGACATGTTCGCTCATAAGCCATTAACATATTGTTTTTACGTTGTGCTCATTACAAACAATACAGCAGAACTAAAGCAGAACACACCGCCATGACACAACAGTGCACGATGTTATTCGTCTGCTAATTCCCGCCCTATACAAGAACCAATCAGATTCATTGATGGCGGCTGACGGAGACTGCTACCACCTCTGCAAGTTGATGGCACCGGTGCGACACCGGTGGAGCATCAATGACGTTATCGGTAGAATTCGGAACACCGTGATGCCATCGGATTGCTCACCGGTGAGATTCGGAATACGCTCAATGGAACGATGGTAGAACTAATGTTTGAGAAACTTCTTAGTCTTACTTTCTGTTGGAATTATCACGGGATTTCCTATGGATCTGGATTATTTACTTGGTGTTACGAGCTGTCTTGTCATGTTGCAGGACTCCACGGTGTTGGTGTGTCTGTGGGCCGTCATGTCGGACCCCGATCACTGGGGTGATCCACAGGTGTTCAGACCCGAGCGTTTCTTGGACTCCCGCGGCCGCTTCGTGCGCGACGAGTGGTCCATCAACTTTGGCCTCGGAAAGCGCGTGTGCCTCGGCGAGTCGCTGGCCAGAAGCTTGCTCTTCATCTTCTTCTGCACTATGATGCAGGAGTTCAACTTCAGCGTGCCGGAGGGCGATCCTCTGCCATCCACCATACCACAGCCGGGCTTCACTACCGCCCCACGCCCCTTCCGCATGACGGTCAAGCAGAGAATGTGATGCACGCAGTAGTTCAAACGTCAACAAGACTCAACGCATGTGGTGTAGTTATAACATCAGAACGTACAATCGTACAATTTGTTGCATTTAAAATTGTAGTCAACCAACGACTTACTACAATAACGTAAATAAACATGAAATACTGATGTAATGCAGTAATAAGTTCGTAAGTTGATAATGGGCTGTGGGTCTTAAAAGTATTGAGTGGTAACTTAGTCCTTTTTACTGTTACGGCATACTCTTTTTATTGTAGGAACTTAAAAAGGTCTTTCTGAGAATGTCGTACAATTTCGATTTAAATTAAGTTCAAACTATATTTTTTGAAGTGACATATTAAATAACAATATCTATTTCGTAACAGACGTTCAACTATTAACTAGCAATTGTAATTTTTTGGTCAAACTGCCATTTGGAGACCAAAGTTACATTTAATTTTACTTTTTACTTTCACTCGGTTTGTTAAGTCATTCTGAAAATGAATGTATTGTAAGTTCTTTATTTTTAGCATCGAAACAGCAGCTACATTTGGAGCACAATAATTAAGCAGTTGCTAGAGAAAAGCATTCTTCCACTAGCCCCGTTTAAACATTTATCCAACAATAAGGGAGCTCAAAGGAAAGAAGTCCAGAAATCGTCTTCGGCAGCTAGCTCTCATCATCCTCACCTCACTAGGACATTTGCCATTTGCGTGAATTCAGATAAGATATAAAACGATAATTTTTTAAAGGAAATAAAGCCTGCAGATTTACGTCATGAAAAAGAACTTTGGACCTTAAAGCAAATTCATTGCTAAGGCTATTCCTATCCTCATGTCTCTGAAGGTTAACGTTTTGGTCAGACCGCGATTGAAACTACAAACAAGTGTAGGGACGTCACGTGACACAGCAGTCTTCTGGCAGTCAAACAACAATAATAATAATAATAATAATAATAATAATAATAATAATAATAACAACAACAACAGAGAAACGTAAATGTAATAGGCCTTCTAATGCCATATCGTTTAAGAATGTAAAATGAAGACTATCACTATAATTAATTTATATCTTCATTTAGAACATGAAGAGAAGACAACTGTCAGCATATTAACTTTTCTTATTAACTTTTTTTTATCTACTTTCGTAACGGCTAGAATTAAGATAATTTTGAAAAGCACTGGGAATAAATATTTTTAGCTTTGAATTTGTCTGAAGAAGTTTTCTTTTCAAGGTATAATTATGTAAATGGACATTAGTTTCCCCGAAATTTAGAGATTTGGAGCCATACTGCTTATTACAGTTATCACTTTACCTCTTCAAAGAAACAGAATTAAAAAGGAATGATAAAACCAAGTTCGGCTAAAGAACGAGTTTATGTTACTTTCTCAAAAAGACCCATCAATTATTTTCAATCTAACTTAATGTTTAATGAATACTTCTCATGTGCACTATTCCCTATAACACTGACTTGTAGATAGGCCTACTGTATGAAAGAGATCAGTCCAATAGCTAAGGAGATATTTGTAAAATATAAAATAAATATGGTGACACAATTCAACTGCAAATAGATCTCAAACACAGAACAAATTTTGGTTAACCGACATTAAAGCAAGAGAATCTTAAACTTGAACCATTTTCCTGTATCTAAATTAGCTCCTCTATGTCTTCTGCATTACTGAAAACCATATGACTTAATATTTTGGTGTTATTTGCCATAGCTATTTTTAATTGTGCCAAGTCTGTTTTGATAGTTTTATTTTTTTTAGAATTTATTCGCATATTAAAGTCATATTTTCTCGGTTACCTTTGCCATGCAATTTTAAAAAAATTCACAGTCAGTGAAGGGTTTCATTGACCGAGCAATGCAATAATAAGCTAACAAGAAGACTATTATTGTCTTTTTGGCTTGCAATTTCTGTTGTTAATGTACACTTTTGCCCTTCTTGTAGCGATGTCCTATCCAAACTCATAGTAATGAAAAAAGGTAAGTTATGAGTACAGCGCGGACTTTTAAGCATTGAAAGCTCAAGTACTTATTATTACTATTATTATTATTATTATTATTATTATTATTATTACTATTTTAATAACAAAACGTAGGTCTATCTCACTAACCTGTGATTTCAATGTGATCTGTGTGGGCTGATTGATAATATCGTTGTATATGGTATTATTTTACTTCAAAAATGAGTGTGGCTGTGTCTGAGGCAGAGCGGTGGATTTTAAGGAAATACGTATCGACAGATGTAGACGAGATCTTTTGTTTGGGACCAAAACTAGGGTACTGTCACATCGAAGTCGCGAGATATAGGCCCACTGCCAGGAAATTTTCGCGCACCTTCAAAATGCCCGCAGTCGCCGCGTAATCCCACCAAGTTCATGCTCGCATTGTAGTATTATACCCGATCGAACAAGATCACATTTATTGCAATCGTATTGTTAGTCACAAAGTTATGGTGTCAGAACTAGCATCATTTATTACAGACGCTATGTTCGGTTCAAGTTTGTAGAGTATGCGATGTTCGATATTCGTCGATGTTCGCTCTGCAGGAGGAGGCCTGTCGTATTTATTCCACCTTCTTATAAATATATTCGCTGTCCTCCACTCCCACCCCTTCATGTTTTAGCCGCTTAAGGATTTTAGCACAGATCTTGCAATTAGTTTTAGAGCAAAGGAGACATCTGTAATACACAAAAATATTCTTCACCTACTCTTCATGGAATTTGTGTTTGTAAGACGTGGATGGTTTTGGAAGCGACATTGCTTCTACCTTAATCCACTACTGCCTCTTATGAGGTTTGTTGGCAGAATGAAGACGTTATGGGGGCAGGGAGGAGTACGTCGGCAGAGACTACAGTGAGTGACATCATTCACGGACATTGAGCCAGTATTTGGCCGTCCATACTGTTAGTAGTAATGTTAGGCTGTGGTAATAGTTAGGAAGGCCATTGCTACGCCAATACTTCAGAGCGCTTCGCTTCATATTATGGAATGTAATTAAAACTGAAATGGGTAATGATCTTTAACGTTGGACTCATTCCATTTGACGTGTAAAATGTTTTAAACAAAATGTATGCCTTTACTGCTAAGTGTGGAACGGTTCTCAACAGAACTTCGAATTTCCGAAGGTGAAAGACGTGTGTGCAGTTTTTTACAGAGCAATTCGCAGGCAAGCTGTTGTGAGTGGCAGCAGCAGCTACGTCGAAGAAATTGGCTTGCTGCTTCATCCCGTATAATGAATGGAAAGAGTTTCACCAACTATGTTACCGACGACTGGTATCTGCGACCCTGGAGATAATTCGGGATGATGGCACTGTGAACTCAAAACACTCCATTGCTGTTGTGGGTAAAACAAAGTTTCTTTGGATCAGAGGTTTGCCAGGCCAAACACGACAAAATTTGAAGCATACCTTCCTCCGATAGGAAAGTAAAGCTGTGGGTTCAGCGTCCTATACTTGTGGCATGTAAAATACTAATATCCCTTACAGAGGAGTCCAAACAAAATTATCCGGTCATTTCTCGCCCACGTTGAATTTCGGTGCTGAATATCCTCTGCAGCTGAATATGTCGTTATATAAACCACCACCACCACCATCACCACCAAAAGAAAGATTCTACTGATCTAGTGCTTGTAATGAAAATATTTTACTCAACGGTGCTGCTAATATATGCAGCATAGGCTACGTATTTTCCGTCACATTAACTCATCAATGCTTTAGTGTTCTTTTTAAATTTTAGACGAACGTTTTCGCTCAAATAAAGACCATCATCAGCTCTTCACTTTAGGTAGTATTTACACTAGTGACAATGACATGAGCACATAACAACAAGTTGAATTATAAAATGTAAAATATAACTTATATGAAAAATTAAAACAATTTAAATAGTATTAAAACTACATATGTCCTGAATTAACTCAAGTTACACGACTAATTAAAATCTTATGTTAACCAATATGAAAACATTTGTCTAAAATTAAAAAAAAAGAACATTAAAGTTCTGATAAGTTAATGCCACGTAAAATAGATCTACAAATAAATATACAAATTAAATACCTGTAACTTATCGGAACATAGGCTACAATGACTGTAAAAGTTGTGCTGTTACAAATTGTACAAATCGGAGGACTGAACTGATAACCAATGTTTTTGACAGAAACTGCGCAATTCTGAATTATTATCAATAACATGGCATGTCTAATAACACCGCCCACAAAAATGGCTATTTCTATCGTCCCCTCAGTCACCAGGGATGCGGATTCCAGTCCAGTGAAAATTACAGAAAGGTGTTTTGTGCCAAAACACTTTTAGATATGGATGAATGTACTAAGCGAAGAACGTCAAATGTAAAAGATGGTAATCTTAAGTGTTTATACATAATTTCAGTTTTATAAATTTGAATAAGAGTATGTTTTTGCAATAAAATGCTATGAAAGCTAATACTGTGTTTCAAGAACCCGAAAATACTCCTTTTACTCCAGCAACTCCGACCACTAACTACTAACCACTCACAAACCAATTTTAAAACCAAGTAAGAAGTTTAACTCTGGCCAGAGCTCAGGCTTGTAGCATCTGTTCTATTTCCCATTTTAGTGTGGAGGACGATGTTGTAATGGTAATTAATCCCAACCTTTCATTCTGGAAGTCCGATCCCAGGGGCCGGCTATCCTGAACTGAGTTTTTCATAGTTTCCCCCAGTCCCTCCAGATGGATACTGAGATAATGCCAATTACAAGGGCCACAACCCGACTCCTTTCCAATTCTAATTACCCTTTGATCATCACTTCTCACATATCATCCTATTACGAGTATATTCCCGCGATAGGCCTGCCACCTATCTAACAGACTAGTGTACTCGGCAAAGTTGTGCTCGGTGAGCACGACGGTAAAACCACTGTCATACGGTAAACTCCGGCAAAAAAGGTATAAAGTATATCGGCTTTCATCTTCGCAGTATACTTCGCATTTTCTAGGCTCGAAAGCCAACACATCCATCCATTACCCTATGCCAGTACCGGCAAGATGTATTACAAAAAGAGCCCAAAATTGCATGCCATAATTTTATTATCTGCTAATATATATACAAGCATGACTTTAACATTAGGAAATATGGCAATAAGTGTACAAAAACATTTCCAGTACAGACACAAATTACAAGTGGATATAATAAACTTTTTGTATACTTATTTCTTAGAATGTGAAAAAGCGTCTGGCTTGCTTAAAAACTGCAGAAATTTGCAGCTCAGTTTCGAATTGAGAACCTGCGTCTAGTTTGTATAAAGAAAAAACTTCATTCCACATCACACTATGCTATTGTGATCTATCTAGACGGCATTAACCATTCTACAGAAATGTATCGTAGAGTATTTGTCTTTCAGAATTTCTCGAATTTCTCAGATCTGTTGGTACTTGCTTACTTACTTACTGACTGGCTTTTAAGGAACTCGGAGGTTAATTGCCGCTCTCACATAAGCCCGCAATTGGTCCCTTTCCTAAGCAAGATTAATCCAGTCTCTATCATCATATCCCACCTCCCTCAAATACATTTTAATATTATATTCCGATCTACGTCTCGGCCTCCCCAAAGGTCTTTTTCTCTCCGGCCTCCCAACTAACACTCTATATGCATTTCTGGATCGCCCATACGTGCTACATGCCCTCCCCATCTCAAACGTCTGGATTTAATATTCCTAATTATGTCAGGTGAAGAATACTATGCGTGAAGTTCTGCGTTGTGTAACTTTCTCCATTCTCCTGTAACTTCATATCTCTATTTTCCTAAGCACCTTATTCTCAGACACCCTTAACCTATGTTACTTTCTCAAAGTGAGAGTCCAAGTTTCACAACCGTAAAACACAACCGGTAATATAATTGTTTTATAAATTCTAACTTTCACATTTTTTGACAGCAGACTGGATGATAAAAGCTTCTCAACCGAATAATAACAGGCATTTCCCATATTTATTCTGTGTTTAATTTCCTCCCGAGTATCATTTATATTTGTTACTGTTGCTCCCAGGTATTTCAATTTTTCCACCTCTTCAAAAGATAAATTTCCAATTTTTATATTTCCATTTCGTACAATATTCTCGTCACGAGACATAATCATATACTTTGTCTTTTCGGGATTTACTTCCAAACTTATCCCTTTACTTGCTTCAAGTAAAATTCCCGTGTTTTCCCTAATCGTTTGTAGATTTTCTCGTAATATATTCACGTCATATGCATAGACAAGGAGCTGATGTAACCCGTTCAATTCCAAACCCTCTCTGTTATCCTGGACTTTCCTAATTGCATACTCTAGAGCAAAGTTAAAGAGTAAAGGTGATAGTGCATCTCCTTGCCAGATCTGTTGGTAGTGAGATAAAAAGAAATCATATTAGTTACTCAGCAAGACATACCAGAGAAAAGTAACAGGTACAGTAGAACTACATGAACAGAATTATGCAGCCATCCTCGTAAAAAAGCATACCAGGATTCGCTAGCACAATACCCTACCATGTCCTATAACCCATATTAAGCTGTGGCAGCGAAGCATGGGTGTTGAAGAAATCTCACGAGAGCAGAATAACGACTTGCGAAATGTGATTCATGAGGAAAAGAGAGGTATTTTTAATAGGTTATTTTACGACGCTTTATCAACATCTTAGGTTATTTAGCGTCTGAATGAGATGAAGGTGATAATGCCGGTGAAATGAATCCGGGGTCCAGCACCGATAGTTACCGAGCATTTGCTCATACTGGGTTGAGGGAAAACCCCGGTAAAACCTCAACCGAGAATGGAACCCGGGCAACCTGGTTTCGCGGCCAGACACGTTAACCGTTACTCCACAGGTGTGGACAGAAGAAAGGAATATAGGCCTGCTATGTAAAAGGGATCTAAACAGGAACATTGATATTTTGCAAGAATTCAAAACCGAGTCATTTCTGAAATACATCCATCAGTATCAAATAAACTGGAAACACCATCTAGCAAGAATGAGCTCAAATAGGATCCCCGAAGCTGTTTATAACTACAGAGGATGAGAGATAAGATCTGTTGTTAGTCTGTAAAATGCTGGCACTAAAATTTTTCATAAGGTTAATAATGCTTAAGCATCTTCCTGTGCCCAAATTTTTCTTCTCCATTCTGCTCTATATAACCAGTCTTCTTCTGCCTACATAAGTATTCTGCCCATGGGCAGGTTTTTCACTACAAACTCAGCATTCTCTAATCCTTTCTATTTTCTGCCTTCCTCTTAGTCTCCGCATATGATCCACATATCTTAATGTTGTCTATCAGCTGATATCTTCTTCTGCCCCGAACTCTCCTCCCGTTCACCATTCCTTCCAGTGCATATTTCAGTAGGCAGTTTCTTCTCAGCCAGTGACCAAACCAATTCCTTTTCTCTTTCTGATCAGTGTCAGCATCATTCTTTCTTCATCTACTCTTTCCAACACAACTTCATTTCTTATTCTCTCTGTCCACTTCACACGCTCCATTCTTCTCCATATCCATATTTCAAATGCTTCTATTCGCTTCTCTTCATTTCGTCGTAATGTCCATGTTTCTGCTCCATACAATGCCACACTTCACACAAAGAACTTCACTAGTTTCTTCCTTAGTTATTTTTCCAGAGGTCCGCAGATGATGCTCCTTTTTCTATTAAAAGCTTCCTTGGTCATTGATATCCTACTTTTGACTTCCTGGCTGCAACTCATGTTACTAATTATAGTACATCCCAAATATTTGAAACTGTTCACTTACTCTACTCTTTCATTTAGAATTCGTAAGTTTACCTTCTTTATTTTTCTTGAGACAACCATGGATGTTAAAATTAACTTTACTATAATTTGAATTCTTAGTCCAGTTGATTTACTTATATTTTTAAGCAATAACTTAGGTTTCTGCAGGATTAGGCCTACTTGAACTTTGTTTTGTAAGATTACGATGTTCTGTCAATAAATTGATAATTACTAATAGAAAAAATCTATGATGCGACTATTTAGAGAAGTAGGCCTACTAATATAAATACTTTTTACTCGTTTGGAACTTCTAGCTAAATATCTGTTTCATATCTTAACATACGTCCAAATTACCATTCACACTCATAACCAGCTGAGATCCCTAGTTAAGTATCATACAAAGGCATTTCTTTGGTTTTTATATGGTTCTGTAACTCTTAATTAAAAAAAAAACAAATACTTAGATTCCAATATTTGCATTCAAGTTCCTTTTTTTGACCAGTGTTACCATTTATAGGACAATTTCTGTCTTACAGTACCTTATTTTCGTATTCTACCAAAACTATAGATAATCCTACATAACCTGGCAACGCCACACACATGAACGTTTACACTTTACAGACTTGTTCTTCCTCAGTTGACCTGTTACCAACGAATCATAAAATTAGTAAAGATATTCACGAACAAGCTCGTCGTGTCGCTATGTACAATTGTACTGTATAATCAGTAATGTGATATAGGGAAGGTAACTGTACAATTACCATATGAATCAAAGGCTGAGAGAAATTTTAAATCCTGAGAAGAAACAAAGAGACAAATTTTATAGGAATTAACGGCATTTAATTAGATAAAAAGTATAACCTAATAAAAATGTAATTATTTAGTATTTTTCAAATTCCTTTTATTTTCTTTAAGATTTCTTTTTGCCCAAAGACGACGAATATCACATTCAAGATAAATGTTTATATTTGAGTGAGTTAGAAGTATTTGGATTTTTGCGTGATACTTCATTTGTCTTTATAGACTGATTGTACCGTCTCGTGTCTGTTTCGGATCGTAACCCTCTACTGCACTAGTTATTTTTTTTCTCAAATAACGGTCAGCTGTTTTAACGGCGCCATACCACTGCCATCGTGATCTAGACCAGGCCGTAATGCAGGATGTGTGACGTCACTCGATGGGTCGGGCTTTTCTATTTGAGTATACGGAGCTGAGTGAAATATATTACTTTAATGCGTGTCGGTGCTCAATTTTATTTAGTGTAATGTGTGTATAAGATATGTTCACTTCTTACTGCATAATATGTTGCAGAAATAATTACAAAACTGTGTTATTTTAATGTGAACGGAGTTTTACATGTTAACATAACCTGTTTGCATCAACATTTTAAGTTTGGAATGGAAGCTATTTTCAGATTTAATAAAGAAGAAATATTTATATTGTGATTTTAATTTAGCACATCTATCTTCCTTACTTGTAGGTAGAAAATTTACCACAGTTCCTCCTATGAAATAAGTGTAGGTACGTACGGTTGTCTGTTACTTCATCTGGTAGGTTAGATAAATAGAATTCAGTACGACCCAGTATAGTAGGGAACAAATAAATAATACAATTAAATTGTTATTCAATGCAATGTGTGCATAAGTTCCGGCTAGTTCCATTTATTTGTTGCATAATGTGGCAGGAATAATTATAAAACTGTGTTATTTTTATGTGAAGAGAATTCACCATGTTAACATAACCTATTTGCGCCAACACTTTAAGTTGAGAACGAAAGCTATTTTGAGATTTAATAAAGAAGAATATATTTAAGATAAACTTCAGAACACGGTTATCTTCCTTACTTATAGGTAGAAAATTCACCACAGTCCCTCCTATGAAATGTACATACGGTTATATTACTTAACTAGGGTTAAACGAGCGCTGAGGTATAATTCCGGTAACTTCTGAACTAAAAACAGTTGAATTTATTTTTTCTGGAGATGCATTTCATCCTCTAAGCAAGGCATAATAAAAGCCTGAACTAACCGAACTAATTAGTATATGCAAGGTGTATGAATACGAAGGGAACTACCTCAGCGCTAGTTTAGCCCTGGTAACATATTAAACTAATCAGACTGGAGTACCGTATGAAACGAATAAATACAATTGAAGTGTAGACAAATTGCATTTACAAGTTATACGTAGCGTTATGCTTAATTATGATGCATAATTGCGAATATAGAAATAAGGCAAGTACTGATAGAGTAAACATAACCTATAATGTCGACACATCAAAATATGCGTGCAATGCAACTGAAAATTGTTGAAACGTGCGTAAATGAATGTGCAAGAATTTCGTAATGAAGCTAGCGTGCTTTATTTCAATTAATTACAATACTAGATACTGTAACAGTAATGAAAACTATAAGGTAAGTATAATTTTTCATAATATACTATATGTATCTCGCTTTTAGTTCAAATTGTGTATATTATCAAACGCCGTATTATATATAATGTAGATTATTCACACATAAGAAGGGCGCAATAATTTAAATTTAATAAAACAAATACGGTAAACTAACAATAATGGATTAGACAAGAGTAACATCAGTAACGCTGCACTTAGGCCTAATCATAATTTACTTTACATGCCAGTCAATGTTTCACTTTCACGTGTATATTATTACTCATATTTACTGTTTATAACACCAAAAATTCACTTAACCACATAAGGGCGCAATATTTAATCGAAATAAAGGCAGGTATTACACATACGAACTTTGCCTGCAACAACGTAATTTTCACACCAAAAATAATATTATACCTTACGTTGCAAATGAATTATGTCTCAAGTGTTTCACAATCACTGTTTAAAATTTACTGACGCGATTACACTGCATTTCAGAGAAATATATGTTATTTTTCATGTACTGCAACTAATTGATATGGTTGAAAGACCGCCCTTCGCGATCAGCTGTTAAGCGAGTCACGTGGTCTGCCTTACGGCCTGTATTAGATCACGATGGCAGTGCGCCATATACTGAGAGATACCAACTTCTTAACTTATCTTCGTTGCTAACTTCAGAGCGTTGCCTCAGAGCAACAGAATGCATATAAACATCACACAGAAAAAAAAAAAAAGTAGTGTTTTGCTGAAAACATTACAAGCGATGCCCTGACCTGTCAGAAGTCTACTGACTTTTGCCGAGTAATAGGATAAGTAATTGTGGAGGATCATTTTGATATTGCAACTTTCTCATTTATGAATATAAGCAAGTCATCACAAATTTACACTAATACTATAAACAAAAATGTGACGAGTCACCACCGCTTTGCATAATTTGAGACAAGTATATATCTCTCAAAGGTGACTTATCTTTGATAACATTAAACCTAATACAAGCGGCGGAGAGAAGTCGAAGAGTGACCTTCGTTAATTTACGTCTGACAGTAAAATGCACACAAAATATTCCATGAAATTATAGGCTGAACTAGAGGATGCCCCTCGTGCGGCAGTTTATGTGACCTGGAACTATAGCTGGATTACGATGGAAAATGTCCTGTATTCTTTTATATAAAAGTCATTGTATTTGTTCACTGTGTATAGTAAGAGAAAAGTTATACTTTTTTGCAGTACGCCTCTAAAATAGCACTAGCAGTCTGTACATTCAAAGAAAATAATACCTTAACATTTGTTGCCGGCTTCTAGTTCATTTATTATTGTCTGGAATACTTCAAACATAATATCACTAATACTTCCATTGTTTTGAAAACCGTAATGTTCACTTTGTAATTTTAATTTATTGGTCTGACCCAACATTTTGAGCTTGCCCTGCGACACAGAATAACTCACAATAAAATTTAAAATGAAAAATTACATAAACAGGTTTCAAACAAAAGTGAAAGAATAGAATATAGTATAATTTAAATTGAATATACTCCATAAAGATGCTGACGAAATATCGCTACAGAAAATTTTATTATGGTGCTGACGATGGCATCTTGAAAATCTCTCTTCAGCTTGTATTTTTCCCTCCAATAGTAAACAATTAACTAGTCTATGTTTAATGTATTTTTGTACAATTTTATCTAAATTTGATATAAGTCCTAAGTGAGATGGGTCTATAATTATTCATGATGTTTTTATCTCCTGATTTATAAATTGGAATAATTATTATTGCATTCTATAAATTACTTGGATATATACCTTAAGAAAAAAACTTTGATTTAAAAATTTAAGATTAAAAGAAATAAAATATACAAAACAAGACCACCAGACTTTTAGACAACTATTTGGTTGGGCTACTAAGAATCACTATAGATTATAACAAAAGACGCCTCTGGAAAGTTTCTTAAAGTCATCAATTAGCCTTGGTGCATAACCGAATGTTGATTAAGAAGAAAAAGGGTTATTCACAGAATATTTTTTAAGTTTGATAAATTTTCGAGGCGCTTCTTACACATTTTGAAAGGTCCATAGGTTTATTCGGGGATTCCCTAGCACCCCGGGTATCCCCCATAGCTCCGTTTGTGACACAATAGTGTGTTTTAATTGTTTAAGTATGTAATGATTTTGTATAGTGTTGTTTAGTCAACTGTTCGAAAAAAGATTTGAGCCTTGTAAGTGACACCAATAAGGCATCATTCATGAGGCAACTAAGCCAGAAGATAATGGGGTAGGATTAATAGTTATTTGAAAGTGGAAGCGCAGGGCTTTAGATAACGTAAACTGACAGTGCGCATGGCCAAGTACTGAAATCAATAGCAAGTTTGCTCATCACAAATTGTGTTATAGCGGAGAAAGATAACGTATTTGAAACTTGTGCTGGATGGGAGGAGAAAATGAAAGTTTTAAATAGAAATAAAAATGATATATCGATTAAAACTATACAATTTAACTTCAGCAGTCGCTAATTTTTTTATTTATACTTGACAGAAAGTTTCTGAGATTAACTAAGTTATCTACGTAAGTATTTAAAAAATGAAAGTAATTACCAATAGGTTTAACAAAGGCAGGGTCCTTAATTAGGTGGACTAGAAACGGTAAAAACATGGGCTTGAAAGTGAACAATGAAATGTTGCATTATGCAGATGATCAGATAGTGATTGCGAAAGATGAAGAGGATTTGAACTATATGTTAAGAAAGCCAAAGGAAGAGTATGCAATTTATTGATGGGCTGAAAATTAATTTTGTAGCATAAATAAAAATGTAAAGTATTTGGAATTAGGATAGGAGATAATTTAAGCATGTGGAATAGAATGGAATTGGAATGGAATTTTGGGAGTGGGGCAGTATGGCCCAGCACTGCGACCTGTTAGGTCTATTGGGCTAACCCTCAATCTAGGCGCATTCCCAAACCCACACCGGCTGACTACACTAAAGCCTTGGTTTTTCTGAACGGACGCATGCGACGTGCGAGCTGCGAGGCCCGCGTCGCAAAAATCCGGACTACACGAGAGATAGTGAGTGGTTTCTATAACTGCGAGGTACGCAGACCTCACATCTCGCAGTTATAGAAACCACTCACTATCTCTCGTGTAGTCCGGATTTGTGCGAGGCGGACCTCGCACGTCGCACGTCGCATGCGTCGGTTCAGAAAAACCAAGGCGTCAGGTTCGCTGCGTACCCAGGCATCGAGCAAGCCATCGCACTCGTCTCTAGGCCAGCCCCCTCTGTGCGTCGTCAGCCGGCGATCGGGGAATGCTATGGAAAGATGACGAATGGAGAAAGATGACGGAATGATGTACAGGGTGGCTTAAAAGTCGCTTTCCCCAAACACTTCATTACATTTAATTACATTCAATTTACATTTCAATACACATTCCTTTATAGATTTTAATCAAAATGGAGGCCCTGTTTCTCGATACACAATTCACAACGTTTAGACACGATTTACAGATGGCAGAACATAACTCACGATTTTCATCGATTTTCACGAATGACTGTTCGATCATCTGTCGCAACTGATGCAGATCCTGCGGTTTCTGAGCAAAAACATTATTTTTCAGGATACGCCACAACGAAAAATCACATGGCGTCAAGTCGCATGATCTGGGCGGCCATTCTGCCATGCCACGACGGTCAATCCATTAATGGAATTACTAATTCAAGAAGTCCCTCACTCCTACACATATTAACTGTACTCCAACCACGAGAAAGTCTCTGGGGAATGAGACGAAGCGGGGTAATGCTGTGAATGAATGTTGATTTCATAAGATGTCATAAGGTCACACACGTGGGTACTCGTATCTCTATTGGCTAGCTCTCACAGCACAAATGATAACATTGATTCACATATTTATACTACCCTAGTTACAAAATTAGAACACGGTTAATCTCATGGTCTTTTAATCCCTCCATACAGGAAATAACATATGCAGGAGAGCGCATGGTTTTTAAGCTGATGTTATAACGGTAATATTATCTAGCTAATTTGCTCCAATAGATGACGCAATAGTAAGCACATTCCTTTCACGGTTTATCTCCTGGATGGAGAACAGTAAAACAAAACAACAACAATAACAAGATATGACATCGGAAAAACAGTTGACGCACGAACATGGCTGTCAACCCACCACTTATTACACCAACTATTCGTTTATTCCAGTTATGACATCTGTATCTGTGTGCAAGTATGAAACCTAAGAACGAATATTGGGAAAAGCGACCCACGTTGTAGGTGCCTAATATGAGGGAAAAACGGGAGAACCCCGAGAGAAACCTCAACTGCGACCTTGTCCGCCACAAATGTCACTATGGATTCTTTAATGAAAAATTTCAGGCGAGGCCGGGACTCGAACCCGGGCCGCCTGCGTGACAGGCTGGAGGTCTGACTATTCAGCATATTAAGCGTGTGAACAAAATTGAATTATTTAGGAGAGATATTTAATAAAGAAGGAAATACGAGTAGTAAAATCGAAATAGTATGGAGAATGAATAAGGGAAGAGCGGCTAGTAGAGAAATGAATGGGATATAGTGGGACTAAAAAAAAAACACAATGACAACAAAGGAAAGACTGTTTACAACTGCTATTACAAGTATTCAGAGCATTTCTTTATATGGATCTGAGGTGTGGGATATTAAAAATTATTAAATTAGGAGCAAGCTATTAGTCAGAGTCTAAAATCTTTTAAGTACACTCTACTTAGAAATGATTTTACTGAACAGAACTAGGCTCTTGCGGAAGTTTCTAAATAATTTTAAATGACCAAGTTATTGTTTTTCTCCTCTCTTTTCCTTTTTTTTTATTATCTTGATATTTTACTTAATCGTTTGTATCTGTATGCTACGTTTTTGCTATTCAACTTTTTATGTCTTGTAACCCACATGTAGTCTATTTTCCTATTAGTATATTAACTTTATATTATATCGCAAGTGAATTAATCGTCGAGTTTATCTCGAGTAGTTTATGTATATCTTCCCCTTATATTATACAACTGGTTTTGATTATATGTAATTTTCTACTTTATTTTATATTTTACTTATATTATGTAACTGATCTTGATTATATGTAATTTTATACTATATTTTATGTAATCTCTAAGGTATCTTATTTTGTGTTGTTTTGTAATCTATCACATAATTTTGTATTTAATGTATATTATTGAAACCTGGTTGAGTGGAAGAGAAAGCCTTATGGCCTTTACTCTGTCAGGCAAAATACTGTTGCTACTGCTTTTTTCTCGTTGCCAAACTTTCAGAACGGCCCCGAGGTTCACTCAGCCTCCTATAAAATTGAGTGCCGGGTCTTTCCCGGGGGCAAAAGGCGGTCAGAGCGTGGTGCCGACCACACCACCTCATTCTAGTGCCGAGGTCATGGAAAGCATGGGGCTCTACCTCCATGCCACCTCAGGTGCCTTCATGGCATGTTGCGGGGATACCTTTACCTTTTTACCTTTTACTGCTGCTGCTACTATTATTCGCTACAGAGATGGGTTCTCTGAGGAGAAGCTGTAGAATATCAAGATTAGAGAAAAGGCGAAATGAGGAACTCAGAATGATTAGTAATTTTGAAAACACAATTATTGAAGGAATGGAGATGAAGATGCTTAAGTGGGTCGCGCACTCCAAGAGGATAAATGAGAGTAGATGACATAGAAAAATTCTAAAATGGGTAGGTTACTATTTGAAGCAAGAAAGAGAGGAGATGATATTTGAGAGATGAGTGGGAAATGCAATGAAGGCTAGGATGCTAGTGAAGGACATGATTTTAGATAGAATTAAATGGAAACTGAGAATGGAGAAACGGTGTGAATCGCAATAAATCTGTGTATAGGCCTAATAATAGCTTTATTATTATTATTATTATTATTATTATTATTATTATTATTATTATTATTATTATTATTATTATTGGATAAATGGTAGAATCCTGACAGAAGGATTAAGAGTATCCGGCGAAAACCTGTCCCGAATAACGTTTCTGCCTCTATTACAAGTTCGGAGAGATTTGCACCTGTATCTCCAGGCTAGATAGCCACAGTCTCTGGTAGTTTGAGTAACTGTATGCAACTTCGAAATTGTCAATAGACTAATGAATTCTCCCTAGCTATACTGCAGCAACTGCAGTTCGCGGCTAGTTTCCACCCCCTGGCAAGAATAATTGTTTACTCACAAGCACCTGCAATCTGCCAAAAACGGTACTTGATCATTTTATCTGTGTATTTGTTCAACGGGACTTCCCACGCCCACGGGATAACAGAAGTACTGTACACTGATGCAACAAACTGAATTCAAGTGCCCAAGATATTATGACGAGGTGCTGACGGAGACATACACCAGACAGTTTGCGCATTTGAATGATTTGGCGGTTTCTGCGTACGGTCAGGGTCACATTATGGCATTGAAAACGTGAAGATAAATACAACATCTTCACAGTGAGGCGAAGACCGCAGAGTGTTGATGTTCCAAGAATATTTATTCGACTTCGGACAACTACAATAATACAGTCTTGAACTGGTGATTGAGGTAGGTACTTACGTCTAGTTTTGAATAAATTTGGGTCTTGTTGAACATCTTTTTTTAACATTTACGGGAAATTCCAATTCAACAACAAGAGTGAAGGTTCAAACGTCTATGGCACACTAACATAATATAAATTTTACACATTTGGGACATGTACAAATTCTAGTTTAACTCATAATTTGTAATTTTATCTCTCTTAATAATGACGTTTACGGAGACAAATACGTATTTATGTTGTACGCCTACATTGTATCAGGCCTATTTTCTATTTTTTTTTACACAATTTCAAACTTACATCCCAGATAGACACATCGCGTGGGACTCTTGTCACATGGTGACGTTAAACTGTGGGAATTATTTTAAAACGATATAATACGTGAAATTGTAATCTAATGTCTTATGTACGAGATGGACCTCGAGCACACGACCATAAGCTTTACGTAATAAACAAGCTGCGCCTTAAAGCTTATGTAACACAATAATTTGTTTTGGATTTTGACAAAAATGCATGCTAATATGTTCAGAAAATATATGTGTGTCCTGTCACCATTTGTCACTGTTTAAGGAAAGTTTTGAGTTGTTGAGAACAGTCGTGTTCGCCATCATAATACAATATATGAATTTATACTTATTTGTTTGAAACCGACTGAAAAAAATGACTTTCTGGAAATAAGCTCTACACACAATTTTATGTAGGCCTACGTATGTTACAGATTTTAATATACAATACATTCTACATGTTTCCTATAAACAAACAAACAAACAAACAAACAAACAAACAAACAAACAAACAAACAAACAAACAAACAAACAAACAAACAGACAAACAGACAGACAGATAAATAAATAAATAAATAAATAAATAAATAAATAAATAAATAAATAAATAAATAAATAAATAAATAAATAAATAAATAAATAAATAAATAAATAAATAAACAAACAAACAAGTTACTTACTTATTACCAAATGCCTTTTAAGGAACTCGCAGGTTCATTGCTGCCCTCACATAAGCCCGCCATCGGTCCGTATCCTGTGCAAAATTAATCCATTCTCTATCATCATATCCCACCTCCCTCAAATCCATTTTAACATTATCTTCCCATCTACGTCTTGGCCTCCCCAAAGGTCTTTTTCCCTCCGGCCTCCCAACTAACACTCTATATGTATTTCTGGATTCGCCCATAAGTGCTACATGCCCTGCCCATCTGGAACGTTTGGATTTAATGTTCCTAATCATGTCAGATGAAAAATACAATGCGACAAATAAACATATAAGTAGAATAAATAAATAAATAAATAAATAAATAAATAAATAAATAAATAAATAAATAAATAATATATACAGAGTGGCCGACTTAACTCCTTCACCTCCGAGAGCGTGTGAAATATTTCAGATACACACAAACCGACAATTACTACTCGGGACAACTATCTTCACCGGCGGCTTGTTTCTAAACCAACTCGACTGCGCTTCGATATCGGGAGTAAGCTTACACTCAACAGCAAATATTGATACAATCATTTGCTGCTCTGTCACCGTGCGGAAAGAAAGTTACTTCGGAACAGAGTTGCCAGCCCTGAGGCCTGACTGGATCGCACAATTGGTTCCAAATTATCGTACTTTTGATTGGAGGATCGTACACTACATATAAAATAGGCCTATTTTGATTATTTTATCTAAACTCTCTCCACAGTGTTTTATTTAAACTTTTTAAAAATTCTTATAAAGAAATAATTGTTAAAAATTAAATATTAGCACATAAAATGATAGTTTAAATACTTTGTTGTCTCCGTACCTTGGGGGGATCTTCATAAGGATCAACAACAGCAGGAACATAAGAGCCAGAACCTACATTTAGCCCTTTTACAGTTTGTTTCATCAGAGCAAAAACCAAGCTTTAAATTAGGGAATTTGTTTACCATAATTTTCTATAATTTTATTTCCGTCCTGTATATCTAGGTACACAGGATATATTTTTTGGGAGTAGAACATACTAGGACCACTATCACTATCTTCTGATTCCACTGCTACTATTTCACGTCAGAACCTATCACAATGACATCTGATTTCTTACAGCCCGTACACGACCATGAAACACGACTGGCACAAGCAAGTATATACCATATATAACAGGCTGTTCTATGTTCCTTTGTATGTACAAAATAGGCTCATATATTGAATATGTATGTTTCCTTTTTCTGTTACGGGGTTATCAAAACATTATAACCAACTTATTAGTTGTTATTACAAGCTTACGTGGCTGCAGTAATTATGTTTAGACTATTGAGAGGACTGGAGAGAACATTTCTCTGACATATTTGGAAATAAACAAAGGAATATTTGTCAGCATCATTTTTAATAACCACAAGTAATGGTCACTACGTGATTTCTTGTCGCTATGAAAATGTTTACCAACATCAAGCTGTCATGTCACCTGGGCTTGGATACATAGGAGAGCAATGTTTATAGAAATATGTTTTGCGACAGTCGACTTCTACAGCAATTGTAACGCAGAAGTGCTCCATGCAGAAACTACTATAAATGTATAAATGAAATATAACTTACCCGTAATACTGGAGAAAGCTATATATAAAATTTAATTGTAATAAATATTTAAAATTCTCTTCTTTTGACATGTTTTACCCTCTTTGCAATAGGATCCTACATTTTACGCACTATTCGCGGATCGCACGATCGTACATGATACCAAATTATCGCACATGCACGATCCTTATTGTATGGTTGACATATTTTTATCAATTTTATATACTGATAGTGCTATTCAACAAACATAAGGACCCCGGACTCATTTCATCGGCATTATCACCTTCAACTCATTCAGACGCTAAATAACCGAAGATGTTGATAAAGCGTCGCAAATAACCTAAAAAATAACAAACATAAAATATGTAACATGAGTTCTATGTATTTTATATTTTTATATTTTTCACGTATTACATTTTCGGCAAGTCAGTGAAACAATATACAGATTAATTAAATTGAACATATCTCTTACAATGAAATTAGACACTTACTACATAGCCTATAACTCATGATTTTAATTATTTATTATGTTTATCACAGTGAATACTATATTGGAGTTATGTTTTAGATATCGTCATAACATTTGAATATCTGATGATGTCGTACAGACGAAAACGTTCATACATTTTCTTTAATAAAATGTATTAGCAAATATTAATTTGCAACAAATGATAGATCATATGATTGAGAAATTTTAAATAAATTTATATCTTGAACTGATTTATCTGAAAATCAAAATGAATTGTAAGATATCTGTGTGGTTAGTTTATGAGAAGTATTTTTGCCATATCGACAGACATTATTAGAACTGCAAGGTAAACTAAACTGTACTGTTGGAATTAAGTTATTAGAAAAAACTATGTTTTTATTGTCAAATACTGCTGTATATTATCTATGCAGATTGTACAGTATGAAAGTTGTTCATTGACAGTAACGGCACAGAGTAAATCCGTCAGATAAAAAGAAAAGAATTTTCCTTTGACATTTTGTGTTATTTCTTTATATTTATTAGAAAATCGAATTTGTTTATAGAAAGAATTGCAACTCACAATAAATCCAGTAGCACTTGGCAATACATGGAAACATCCCCTTTCTGCAGCAGTGAGGGGAAAATATGTAAAGAAACACTTCCTGTAGCAAGCAACGCTCTACAAAACGCTCTACGCCCCGCGATACTCAACTTTTAAGCCTTGGTTTTTCTGAACCGATGCATGCGACGTGCGAGGTGCGAGGTCCGCCTCGCACAAATCCGGACTAAACGAGAGATAGTGAGTGGTGTCTATAGCTGCGAGGTGCGCAGACCTCGCATCTCGCAGTTATAGAAACCACTCACTATCTCTCGTATAGTCCGGATTTGTGCAAGGCGGGCCTCGTACCTCGCACGTCGCATGCGTCGGTTCAGAAAAACCAAGGGTTAAAAGGACTCATTGAACACCTTCCATCATGTACGTAATAAAATCCAAACTCCAAATTATTCCGTTCTTAAAATCTATAGGGTGAACGTGAACACAGTTTAGCAGTATGCTACAAGTACAATTCACAATGTGAAGGAGCAGTCGTTTGAGTTTATCACTGACGTGAGTTGAAGTGTACTTAAACATTTGGAACACATTTTTAGAAATCGTATGTAAAATACAATGCAACAATTTGATGTTAATAAACAAGTGTTTTGAAGCAGTACTACGTCATTTCCCGAGTGTAGGTAGAGGGTAGGCTACGTATGGATTTCCGTCTGTTATAAAAAGTGCGAACTTTGAAACTGTTACTGCACGGAAAATGGAAGAGCTAAGTTATTAATTATTCATTTAAATAGAGGTTAGATGTCGCTTCTTAGCAATAGTAAACCGGTAAGACCAGATGGGTGCTGGAGTAGAGGGGCGTCGCGAAAATGGTCGCGGTATGAGTCACAGCCGATTGCGTCAGTGTGATTTGAGATAAGGAAGCGATCACTACCTCGTTCTGTAGCTTAAAGACAACGCTATCAGTGAAAAAAAATCATTTATCTGCGAGTTCATTTACGAGATTTACGAGACTCAGTTTGTGTGAGTAATAGTGAAAATTCGGAGCAAAATATCATCGCGAGCCGCACTTTTAATTCAAAAAAGATTTTCAATTGAAAGTGAAGGTGATTGACAATCATTATGTAAACTGAAATCATTATCACAGCGACAGTCAAAACACCGCATCCCTTCAAATATTGATCAGTGGGCAGGTTATACTTAATATTTATTGACAATGACAAAGTAGACGAGAACAGAAGTGTATGAAATCTTGGGAAAGTATACTAAAATATAAACGACTAAAGTGAAAGGGAACTTGTGATGATAGGAAGGAATGAACGTAAAAGTGATTAGTCTAGTAATGTTAGTAAAGAAACGAACATTATTGAGCGTAGCCCTATAACCAGATAGCTAGGGGGAACAAATTAATAATTGAGCTGATGTTATGAAGGAAAATAACAAGGTGTATATTAAGTATCAGAATTTGCCTTTACATCCAGTCCACTAGTCTTTAGACCGTACTGCTTTTCACAACCGGTCCTATTTTGTAGGTTTCGCCCCCCCCCCCACCAAGTATTAAGTAAGTATGTATAGAGTTATAGACGGAAATAACAGGTATGAGAGTGAATGACAGTCGTGGTGGCACCGAATGCAGGAATGTCAATATTAGATGATATGGATGGAATTTTTTCCTCGTAATATTCCATAGTGTGTTACGTAAAACTATCGAAGGCTTTTTCATAATCTAAAAACATTACATAAGTGGGCAAATTGAATTCTCGTCTCTTTGGGATTATATGTACCAAAATAAAACACAATCAGTGGAAGATCGGCCTTCTCTGAACTCACAGTGCTCCTCATTTTTATAATATTTTATTCTCACTTATGTTTATCCGACGAGTTATCACTTTGGAATAAAGTTTGTATGAAGAGTTTAAGAGTCAATGCTCCCAAAGTTGTTACAATCACTGCAATTGCCTTTATTGTATATTGGCATTATTACAGCTATCGTATATTCCTCAGTAAGCTGATATGTAGTTCAACAAATATAAATTATATTTCATAGCTTTTGCTTAATTTGCATTGGTGCAATTTTTAAAAATTCAGTATACATTCCATCGCCGTCAGTACATTTGGTGTTATGGAAAGAGTTCAAAATTGATTCCATTTAATTAAAATCTATGAAGTCCATGTATTTCATAGGGATTTACAGTTTCATTGTCTATATTATTTCTCCATGACTTTGGGAAAAAAAGATAAGACAATTCATCTGCTACAGTATTGCAAACGATTATTTTTGTAAAAACCTGGAAATAATTTTTTTTATATCATAATAATTTTTCTTTAGCCTATACTTCGTATAACGAGGAAGAAAAATCAAAAGTATAATTATATACATTTTCAATTAGTAAGACATTAATATCTTGCAGAAAATTTTAATTTAAGTTGGTTATTTAATGACGCTATATCAACTACTAGGTAATGTAGTGTCGATGGAATTTATGACAGAGAGCTGATATTTGGTGAGATGAGGCCGAGGGTTCACCATAGATCAACTGACATTCCTTTACATTTGGGAAAAACCTCAGAAAAATCCAAATACATAATCAGTCTGAGAGGAAATCGAACGCACGCTCGAGCGCAGCTCCAAATAAGGTTCAAACCTTGGAACTGTAGTTGGTAACATAGACAGTGCTTAGCAAAGAAGTATACCATTAACTATTTTTGTTTTACAGTGACCTGAATACAAACAAAACGATATGGCAGTCGCACTTATTTTGGGATTTGTAATCCTTCTTTTGGTTTATCACTGGATGACAATGAAGCCGAAAGACTTTCCGCCAGGTAAGGAACCACAAACATTTGGGAACAATGAAACTTATATTTAGTTGCACATGAACATTCACATGTCACAATCCCACAGGTCCTCCGTATCTGCCCATAGTGGGCTCTATTTTTTCCATGCCGAAGAAACTAGCGCACATGACCATGGCAGGGGAGTGGCGCCAAAAGTATGGACCAGTGGTGGGATTCTTCTTAGGCCCCAGAACTGCAGTGGCGATCTGCGGTCCCAGAGAAGTGCTGGAAGTTCTGCGAAGAGAGGAGTTCCAAATCAGACCGGATGGTGATTTCTTTAGAGAGAGATCCTTCGGCAAGAAACTTGGTAAGATCTGAGTCACGCCCATAAAATAAATTCATATTTACTTCATTAAAATTACTTCTTTTGTTTACCAATATGGTTCAGTGGATAGAATGTATGCTTTGCAACCAAACGGTCCGTGGTTCGATTCCCATCTAGAGCGGAGATTTCACTGCATCCCACGGGATTGGGTGATTTTCCTTTGTCTTGCCTTATCCTGTGACGTCTCTACAGTTGTCCTGGATCGTGCTGACGGCATGGTTGGAGAGGTTCACATTTTGAGAGAGTCTAGTGTTGGTCCAAAGACACCCACCCTAAACCGCATTGGACTGTTATATTAAAAGATTTGAAATCGGAACTGAACAAGCAGAAGATATTTCTTGAACAAGCATAAAATTATGTGAGAAATCTATTTGCTTGAGTGCAATAAGGGATATTTACACGAATTTGTCATTTATTATGTTCCTTGTAAAGTTCTATACAAGTATTTCATCATAATTTTGAGCCGAATACATGTTTTACACTTACTTATGTTCTTTCAACAAACATATCTCTTATTGATATGAACAATTGATTGTGTAGGTATATTCTTCTCTGATGGTCCATTCTGGGTCGAACAGAGGAGATTCACTTTAAGACATCTAAGAGATTTTGGCTTCGGAAAGAAATCAATGGAAGGATTCATCTTGGATGAAGTCGAAGATATTCTGTTGCATATGAAGGATCTCAAAGTTATGCAGGTGAATACACTCAATTATGCATTTTCTGGAATTTTATTTAGTTATGAGTTTGAAGAATATTTTCTTAAAAATGTTTAACGTCTTGCTTTAGTCAAATTATGCCAAGCATTCAGAACGCAGTTCTGTGAGTTAAATTCATCTAATACAGTAGATTGTGACTACTCTTCGCTAGATTTATGTTATTTCTCATATAAAATATTAATTTGTAGATTATGTGTTTAGTCCTTCCTATGGTTATCTAGAGGCTCCGGGCAATCCACAATAGTATACATATGTATGGAGTATAACGTACACAATTTAGGTATGCTGTTCAGTGAACATGACAAAACAAAACAAAGCTAGGCTCTTGGGGATCAGTGCTCTAATAGGATTTGGTATCGAGCATTTCATTAGGAAAGAATAAAATATATTTTATTAGGAAGAAGGAGAAATATTTAATTTGATACACTTAAAATGTTTACAGCCACTCGTAAAGTGTAGAGACATGATACTCTTCATCATTCATCGTTTCAATTTCTCGTCATTGGAACTTCCTACCTTATACCTTAAACCTTAAGGAGCTGTCACACATTGACTACTTTCAAAAGCCGCTTGTCAAACAGACTGCTTAGACACTGATCTTTATTAAAATGTAATTTTGTAATATACGATTTTTTATTTTGAATATATAAATTGTCTCTATTATTTTAATTACTTCGATTCACATTCTTGCAATATTGTTTGACAATCAGAATTACATGTAACTAAACTAATCTTTATTTTGATATTAGGCCTATTATTATTATTATTATTATTATTATTATTATTATTATTATTTGTATATTACTCCTGTATTACTTTCATTTTTATATTTGCTACTGTTCCTATACTGATTGAGTGGAAGAGAAGGCCTTTTGGTCTTAACTCTGCCAGCAGATATAAATCTATTAAATCAATAAATATAAAGCTTCCTCTAATCCAACGGTCTGAGGTGTAAGCCCCTCCCCCGTCGCTGCTGGCCATGAATTACAATTCTTGACATATCCATGGAGGCCGGCCGAGAGCGTCAGCAGCTTCGGAGGGCTGCCGCAGGCGCGATATGATAACCACCAGAAATGAAGACGAAATATTGATAAGGAAGGAAAGGAAGTGGCGAGAATGAATGGGGTGCCAAGCGCCTGATAAAGTTACCTGATATTCATCCATAGGAGTGAGGGAAAACCCCCGAAAAACCTCACCCAGGCAACTTGTTCTAAGCGGAGAATCGAACCTCCGCCCGCTGTGTTCGGGAGAGAAGACGCTACCACGAGATCACAGTGGTGGACATCCTCCGGAGCTTAGTAATTCGATTTTGTGAATCTCGAGGAAACATTTAATAGTAGAATCAGTAAACCTGAAATTATTGAGGCTACTAGAAAAATTGCAATTGATACCGCAAGCAGACCGGATCATGTGATTGTATGGACAATTAAAAGTAACATAGCCTTAAACATAATTTAAATAATAATAGAAAAAATCTTGTTTATGGGCAAGTAACACCAATCTTTACGAAAAAAGAACAATTCTAATTCACAAGGGTGGTGATAAAAATGTACTAACTGGCGCCCAGTAACAATTTGCTCAGTTATCCGAAAAGTAATTGAGAGAACACTTAACAAACGTCTTCGTAACTACGTTACATTTAATGAGCACCAGACAGGTTTTGTAAGTTCACCTGGGATGCAAGTCAATACAGGGCTCCAAAGGTTGCGGGTTCGATCCCGGGCCAGATCGATGGCATTTAAGTGTGCTTAAATGCGACAGGCTCATGTCAGTAGATTTACTGGCTTGTAAAAGAACTCCTGCGGACAAAATTCCGGCACATCCGGCGACGCTGATATAACCTCTGCAGTTGCGAGCGTCGTTAAATAAAACATAACATTTAACATTTAATACAGGGCTCCTACAAAAGACCTACCCGGTTATGTTCTATGAATCTGAGGTACATGAAAATAGCATCAATGGAAAGAGAAACTCAAAAAGTTTAGTTGTGGCAACATTGTTTTCCTAGTTGTTAACACTCCCTCACAATAGCGCATATAAATAAATTTGTTCATTGTTAAGGCGAAATGGCTGCTATAGAGGACAGAAAAGCTTGATTTTCATGTGAACTAATCGATTATTAATATGCAACGGCATTACCGAACAAAGTTTGGTACAGATCCACCCAGTGGCCCTATAATCCGTCTAAATGGTACACTGAGTTTAAGGCAAGATTCTTCGCAAGCGGTTGCGATTTCACCCGTACCGACTACAGTTGCTGCAAGCCCTAAAACAAGAGGAAAAAGTGCTACGAAGAAATTTCTGCATAAGTATGCCGACTTTAATTGAAAACGATGATCAATTTATTCGTTCCGTGGTGTTTTCTGGCGAAGCCACTTTTCATCTTTTTGGTAAGGTGAACAGACATAACCTTAGAATCTTAGGGGTCGGAAAATCCGCGTACATACCTAAATGGAATTTGATTATAGGCTTGATGTGTGCCGTGTTACCAAGAGGGGACACACTGAACATCTTTAAAGTAAGGAACAAACCTTTTTGAATTTATCTTTCCATTGGTATTACTATTTTCAGACATCTCAGATTCATAGAACATAAATTACATGTGGTCGAAACCGGAAAGATCTTTTATAGGAGCCCTTTTAGACAATATCCTAAAGTCTGCAAAAGAGAGGAAGGAGTCCATCTGTGTGGATATGTTATGTTTTATTTAACGACGCTCGCAACTGCAGAGGTTATATCAGCGTCGCCGGATGTGCCGGAATTTTGTCCCGCAAGAGTTCTTTTACATGCCAGTAAATCTACTGACATGAGTCTGTCGCATTTACGCACATTTAAATGCCATCGACCTGGCCCGGGATCGAACCCGCAACCTTGGGCATAGGAGGCCAGCACTATATCAACTTGCCAACCAGGTCGACTTCTGTGTGGATTTTCTAGAGTATATACAAGGTGGTTCACTTAATTCTTCCCCTCCGATAGCTTGTGAAATATTTCAGATATACAGAAACCAACAATTATAAGTTAAATTACATCGAAGGGGATATCTGATACGTGTAAAACAATTTTGAAGATATTAGAGTCAACTTTCTTTGTTTAGGTGGGAACCAACTATGTTTTCTGTTGCAAATGTTGCGTTAGCTCTGTCTAATAACAACTGGCTACTTTACTGACTGTTTGAATGTTACCGGTAAGAGTAAACATAATGTCTGACCAAGGATCCAACAGAGAGAGGACAATTCTGGTTAGAATTGTGCGTCAATTAAATCACAAACACAATGTACTGTACATTTTAATACCATGGAAATGTTGCACATGGTGAGTAAAAGTATTATACAATAAAAAAAATGAACAAATATTCTCCGGTGTGCAATCAGAATCAATGTCTGTAATCAAATTCCTAGAAATTATTGGCAAGTTAAATTGATTTCACGTTTAAAACCTTCATACCAATTAATTGTACAATTCTAGTGAAATGTAGTTTAACGTACCTACACACACGTAAAACACTTCGCCGATGTCTTATCGTTCAATTGTCCAGTATAGAACTGAAGAAAATAAGGGTTGTATTGGGTAGTGTACAGTATTATGGGTGTGTTCGAGCTTCAATTACGTCATTGTGAACTAGACATAAGGAAGGATGCGTCAGATATTGTTTATGTTTACTCTTACCGGTGGCATTTTGAATAGTCGGTAAAGTAGTCAGTTGTTATTAGACAGAGCTAACGCAACATTTGCAATACAAAACATAGTTGGTTTCCATTTAAAAAAAGAAAGTTGACTCTAATATACATTACCTGTATCAGATGCCCCCTTCGATGTAATTTAACTTGTAATTGTCGGTTTGTGTATATCTGAAATATTCACACACTATCGGAGGTGAAAGAGTTAAGTGGGCCATTCTGTATAAGTCACGAACTATAAAAGCAAATATACAAGTTAGTATAAAAGTTGTTGGTTTAATGGCTGGAGCACGAGAACTATACCCAAATGTTTGATGCAGTTTTGGACTTCACTATATCTACAGAAGTCATATTTCTTAGATATTGGAATTGCTGTGATTAAGGGTTCTATTTCCATATTAAAAAAACATTTCATTGACAGTAATGATACATTTTAATATTTTCGTGTGAAACAAAATCATACTGTTTAATTTCTGTTACATTTAATAGAATTTTTGTATGTTAGAGCTATTTTTCTATTTTTGTATTAGACATTTTTGTCATGTTATTATATGTACATTTTCCAGTTGTCTATATAACTTTGTACATGTGGCAGCCCTCTGATGAGGGAAATTTTATAAATGAATGAATGAATGAATGAATGAATGAATGAATAAATAATTAAAAATAATTAATAATAACTACCGGTACCGTACTATCTTAATTAGTTCACGCTTCACCACTGTGATTTTGAATGTTCTAATTACTTGTACAACCCAACAACTTCAATGATGTCATGTTTCACGTCAATAAGAGCAGGATAGCCGAATGTCTCTGAAATAAACTTTACTTATTGCATGTGATGCAGGTGACCGGACTGTTCACCGTGTCCGCTCTGAACGTGTTGTGGGGCATGATTGCTGGGATCAGGTACGAACGAAACGATGAGCGTCTGCAGGATCTTCTCAAAAAACTCACTGAGGTCTTCCGTGCAGGCAATCCCACTGGACCTCTCACCAATATATTTCCCATTCTCAAATGGATCGCCCCGGGCTTACTAGGACACACTAAGACCATGGACACACTCAAGAGCCTACAAGAATTCTTCAGAGTAAGTGAGCTGGCAGTCACTTCTATTTGTCAGTGCTTTTCTACAGGACTATTTAAGAATCAATCAACTGACGGGCACTTCTTTTGTACAAGTTTATAAGTAAGTTAGCTGGCAGTCATTTCTGTTCGTCAACGCTTTTTCTGAAAGACTAAGAGTTTAACTGACTTGCACGAATTTATAAGTATTTTTGCTTATGCTCACAGATCGACAGAGCTGCATTCTTTTAATCCAAAGGTGTCTGCGCACTGGGAAAAAAGTCTGGTTTTAACATTTCATCAGCACATATTTCAATGAGTTATTTTCTTCAAATTTTTTGGAACTTCAACCACTTGAAAGCAAGTGTCTAAAAACGAATTCAGTATACATCTTTTACTGTTGTAATTGTTTCAACTTTCTTCCCGAAAATACTCAAAAACTCTTATTTAAAATTGTGTAAACTTAATTACATGTATACAAAAACAAATTCAGAATTTGCCCTATCATACATAGCTATATTTTTCACAAGTTCTTGAATACACTGGAATGAATCGAATTAATTTTTGTCAAGTGATTCCGATCAGAAATAAGATTCTTTATATATCCTTTGATTTTATCCCTGGCCTTGCAAACTACTACTCAAAGTGTTTTAAGGGTTCGAAAATATTAGCAAGGAAAGCTAGTATAAGATGCCAAAGATAACTGAAAACTAGGTTTGCTAGTATATGAAGACAAAGGGAACTGAAAAGTAGGTTTATATTCCGATTTCTAGTCTTAAACTACAGGGACATCATTTTATTTTTACTTCAATTTTTATTGTACCTGAGTTTTTGAATGTACTTCACTCCCACCCCTTCTACTAGTGACGTTCCAACTGATCTGCACACAGAACCAAGACCGCATTGAGTTAGTGAGTATAGTATGTTTCAGAAATATGTTCGCGTTTTCCAGTGATGAAAGAGCTTTCAATATTGAATCATATTTTCGCACAGGTACTGTCGTCCGTTTGCCTACGTCGCATCCCTGTTTCCCCCACCTGCTTCTGCTCGCCCCTCTCTAAGGGCTAGTGGCTGGGCTGTCTTAGATCTTTTCTGAAAACATTAATTTCTGTTAGGAATTGGACGTCTACTTAAGATTATACAACTGTTTAAAATAACTTAAATAAAAGGGCCTTGTTGAGTAATTAACTGTCACGTGATTTTCCCCCTGCGACATAACCACTTGGATGGACAGAAGATAACATGTCTGAATAATTTTATCTGTGCGGGTCGGGCAGAAGTGAAGATTGAATTTACAGTACGTAAGGTACTCTTTTATAGAGTAGGTACAGAATTATTTCAACATGAGTTACTAGTACGGAGGACTAAACTGGCAATAATTGGAATTAGATGCAATAGTCTATAGTGCGATAATATGCACAAAAGAACTGAAGCCTGTATCGAAATGAACGGCCACCATTTTCAAAAATGTGTTTAAATATCCATATTATCATTATTTTTCAATTTAACTTATTCCCTATAGGCTATTGCACGCTAATGTGCTGTAGACAGTATAATATACACTGCACAATGAATACATTCGCATGGACAGCTCAGTTTGTGAGTAAAAACACTTATTGTTAATACAGTACTGTATTTTGATTAAACAAAAACCTAATAAAAATTATCAAACTCAAAATTGCGATATTTCCTAGTTTACGTAAATGGATGAACTACTTTTCTTCCCTCCTGTACCTAGTAAAGTGATTTGTTTGTATTTTACGCCAGTATCATCGAACTCCAGTCGTGGAAGGGGTTAGCAAACGGTGTTTCCTGTTCTCGATCCGTTAATTCAAAGGTATAGCCAGGTTAATATTAAAAATGTTAGTAAAAATAAAATGATGTCCCTGTATATTAACAGTTCTGCTCTTAACTGGAAAACCATTTTCAACACATTAGGCATGCTTCTCGAAAACCATCTTACTTCCTAGTGATAAAAAAGATTTTCATATAACGAACCCACACATTCATAAATTTTGCTGAAAATACAAGTTTGCAACACTTTTTCTTCGATGGCATTTACCACTTTAATGTAGGTAGGTGTTATCAAACATGTTCGAAAATCCAGAAAACAAAGATAAACAAATTAAGCTATTGGGTAGAAAATAGCGCAAGCATCATTTGCTTTTGTATTGAACTATTACCGCAGCGCCACAGCGCCGTGGCGGTATAGTTCGAAGTACTACAAATTGTTTATTATATTTCTTACTATTGTTGCATAGCATACTTTTATTTTAGACCTTTTATTTGTTTTCGATTTTACAGGGACTTTCATTTTTTGTACGGGATTAAAAAGGGTAGTGGCGATCGCAAACAAAAGTACTGTCCAAAAGTGGATCGCATCTTGTAAAAGTTTGGGAACCATTGCCCTAGAGGGAGTCTAAGGTATAATTCTTCATTGCTATACTGCAATAAATGGATAGTGATGGGAGGATTTTTAGTAACTTTTTTCCTCCAATTGAATTTTTCTATGTTAATTATTCACATAGATCTAATCTAACTTAGCTAATGCTAATTTAATATTATATTTAAATGCTCTTGTCGGCCTGGGTGGCGTAGTTGGTATAGCGCTGGCCTTCTGTGCCCAAGGTTGCGGGTTCGATCCCGGCGCAGGTCAATGGAATTTAAGTATATTTACTGGCATGTAAGTGTGCTTAAGATTCATGTCAGTAGATTTACTGACATGTAAAAGAACTCCTGCGGGACAAAATTTCGGCACATCGGCGACCCTGATATAACCTCGGCTGTTGCGAGCGTCGTTAAATAAAAGTAACATTTTTAACATTTTACATGCTCTTTAACTTCTACTGTATTTTGGATGCTCAAAAATCCTCGAATATGTTGTGGGGCATGCACTGAAGATGAAAGCAGTATATTCCTATGGAACGTAAGAAAATCTTTACTTTATAAATGAGATATAAAAGAAAATTCAAACTCAGGATATTCATGGAACTATTACCAAAAATGTTTTGCCGTCTGTGTGCCTCCCTGGCTGTCTGTTTTTCTGCGTGTGTGCAAAGATAATTTGTTCTAAACTACTTAACGAATTTTGTTCAGATTCAGTTTTCAGTTCTTTATTTCAAGTCAACAGCATACAAGTGCTAACCACTGATACGTGGAAACGCCCTGTAACAATTCAGCCCCTCAGGCCAAGATAATGATAATCGACATACTTCGGCCCTATAATTTACATTCTTTACTATAGCCTACTTTATCCATCGCAATTGTTTGCTCTAATATCATCTTCTATTCGAGTATTTAATTTTATAATTCACTACTTCTAAGTTCAGGCCTAGGATTTTCTCATTCTCATCTCGATATTCTTCCCAGTCTCACTTTACTATTCTTACTATGCCTCTTTTATATTTATCACTATTAATTGAAGGGTTCAGAGCCATAGTGGGTCAAACACCATTTATTAAAAACGTATAAAGCAAGGGTTAAAGTTACGTGAATACCATAGTTTAATGAAGATTGACATATCATTTAGTTTTAATGTGTATACTTTATATTACTTGCGTCGCCCTGGTTGGCAAGTTGGTATAGCGCTCGCCTTCTATGCCCAAGGTTGCGGGTTCGATCCCGGGCCAGGTCGATGGCATTTAAGTGTGCTTAAATGCGACAGGCTCATGTCAGTAGATTTACTGGCATGTAAAAGAACTCCTGCGGGACAAAATTCCGGCACATCCGGCGACGCTGATATAACCTCTGCAGTTGCGAACGTCGTTAAATAAAACATAACATTAACATTATATTACTTGCTATATGTTTCCATTGAATTATGGTAATAACTTCGTTTTAACCCTTGTTTTCTACGGTTTTAGTAAATGGCACTTGGCCCACTATGGTTCTGAACCCTTCAATTGTTTCCACAGGTTCTTTGTAGTTAAACAATTATCACTTAAACTAAAAAAATTCCTTATTCTTCGCTTAGTTCACTGACCACACATTTTTCTTTCACTGCTTGCACTTCCTAGTCACTTTATCTGCTTATCTCTTGTATTTTCACTATTCACCTTCATTCTTAACACAAAATCATGAACGCTCCACTTTTTATAAATGTAATTTCCCTTCCACCCTATATTCCTCTTCTACCATCTCTTTACTCTAGACATCTCTCTCTTAGGTTAATAAACTCTATATTGTCTTTAGTATATCCCCAAATGGATAATCTGTGCTGTTGTTGTTTTGAATGGTTCCCTCATCTGACCGTGAATCCTTCCTATCCTGACACAAATTCCTTTCTTTCTGTAAGTCTACTGCCCGCTTCTGTCAAATTACTGATTTTCTTCTTAGACACTTCTTCTGACACTTCCCTTTTCCCTTCCCCTTGTACTTCTCCCTCCTCTTGTTTACTTGGATAGACTTGATTTCCACTCCTATAATCACATCATTATTACTCTAATTCCTCCCCCCCCCCCCATCGCCTAGACTCCTGGTTTCTCTTCTTTTTTTCCTCGCTCGTCTTCTTTCTTGCGCCCGTGTTCCTTGTGACGCTCTTCTTCGCATTCCTGCTCAAGTACGATGCCCTTACCGCCGCTCTTAGCAGACTTGTATTTGCCTTACGTTACATGTTTACGTTACTGTTTCTGCTTCCATCTTCATGTCGAGTCATATTTACACTTCCCCGTTCGTCATTATGTGGTTTCGCTACTATCCTCTCCAGTTACCGTGTGGTGATCTGCCATAGTCTGTTGTTTCGTCCTTGCAGTTGGAATAACTTTTTCCACCATCCCTTTTCCCTTACTCGTTTTAAGTAGATACATAGAGTGAGTACATATTTAGTTACTAGCCGTACCCGTGCGCTCCGCTGCACCCGTTAGAAATAAATATAAAGTAATTACATAATTAAACTAGGACGTTTGACCCAAGGAACATTCGTGTTTGATAGAAGGATAAATCGTTTAATATGTTACTTAATTTAAATTATATTTAAATAATTAAAATGCGATCATTTTGGTCCAGAGATCACTCATTTGGTGCAATGACAATTCCTTTAACATGTTTCTTAATTTTTATTACATGCAAACATAGTTTAATGAACATTGACATCATTTAGATTTAATGTGAATACTTTATTTTACTTGCCATATGTTTCCATTGAATTATGGTAATAACTTAATTTTAACCCTTGTTTTCTACGTATTCAGGAAATGGCGCTTGGCCCACTATGGTTCTGAACCCTTCAAATAACTTATATTATATTATATTATATTATATTATATTATATTATATTATATTATATATTATATAAAAAGTGTGTTGATAACGGATGTAACTTACATAATCATTATTTTAAGAAATACAGGAAACGAATATACAGAATAGCCTACCAAGTTTTCTGTGCATAAGAAGCTATTTTAATTTTGCCTGTACTCAATTCACTCAGAAGTTACTGTAATAACATTATAGCATTATATCCATCTAGAGAAACTACACTTTCAAATGGTGAAGTAATAATTAATTATACAAATCGGTTAATTTAGCTTCCGACATTACTTCATACAAACACAGAAACATTCTCTGTAGGCTATGTTTCATAGCATTCGATTGTTGTTGTCCAAGGCCCCTTATACACGAAGTCATTTGTTTTTTTTATTTAATTACACCGCCTTAGATGGCAGTTATTTTAATTTTAAAACTCATTTATCTCATTAAATATCAGTCCTATCAAAATTTTTCAAAGAATAAAACTTATCGGAAATGATTTTTAAAGAAACTTTTGTTATGTAACATTTTTAAAAAAATCAATAATAAGCGAGATACTTCGATTTATTTAATTCAGGCCTCCTTATAATCCCCTTTTTAAATAATGTATTTTGAATGCCATATAGCCTAAAATCTAAGTTACAACGAACTTAATTTATATTCGAATTTTCATCGAAATCCGTTCAGCCATTATCGCGTGAAAAGGTAACAAACATCCAGACAGACAGACAGACAGACATACAAACAAAAATTAAAAAAAAGCGATTTTCGGTTTCAGGGTGGTTAATTATATATGTTAGGACCAATTATTTTTGGAAAATCGAAAATTACCGGAAAAATTTCGGCTACAGATTTATTATTAGTACAGATTCTTAGTGTATAGATAGTATAGTGGAAGAGAAGGCCTCGTGGCCTTAATTTTGCCAGGCAATATACTACTACTACTACTACTACTACTACTAATACTAATAATACTACTACCACCACCACTACTACTACAACATTATGAATCGTTATCATCAACTGTCGGCTGTCTATTTCTTCCCTCTGCAAAACTGTCCACTTCTCCTTTGGAACCTGTCCACCGTTCTCTCTCGTTCTTCTCGTTGATACATGTAATCCAAATTTTGGATGATCTTTGTTCCTCAAAACAATACTCCAGATCATAAAATTTTCCATTCACTTTCAGCATATCTTCATATATTTTAGCGAAATGATCTTTCGTTCTAGCTACTTTCATATAAGCTAGTAGCAGTTTTCTTCTGTTTCTTACTTCAAATGGCATAACCAATTCTGCTCTTACTCCAGAACCACTGAATCATCCTAGGTTATTCAGAATAACTTCCCTGATTCTTATATTCTTAAAACTCCCTAAGATAGGTCTATTTGAGCCTTTCCCTAATCTATATGTATGGTCGTCATGTTCTTCCCTAAACTCAAGATTAAAGATCAAGATCACTTTACAAATGTCGATTACTGTATTCAAGATTATCGCTATATAGAGCACAAAAAAGGGCAGGTGCACGAATCCCTGCGATGTCCAGTCCTAGCAAAGCTAAGCTAATATTTCATCTTCGTATAATACTATTTTTTACCCTGTTGTATAATTTGTGTTAATTTTCAGCAATCAATCAGAGAACACCACAAGTCACTGGACGAGAATAATCCAAGAGATTTAACTGATGTTTACTTGAAGGAAATGAAACGACAGTACGACAACCCAGACTCCACGTTCACAGGTAATGTAAACATGAATAATGTTTCGAAGCAAATTAGAGTTAATGCTCATTCTTATTATAATACATCACATCGGAATTTAGAATTTGGGCAAGGTATGTTAATATGGTTTTCGTAACGGTGATTTATACTTTTTTTTTGTGATAGAGGAAATTGTTTATATAGAAAACTTTCAATTTTCGACACTGACTAGTAAGTGTGGTGGAATATATCTTTCAATAAAGAATTATGTACTAAATATAGAGTGTCTCAGGAGGAATGTAAAATACTTCAGGATTATGACGTTTGGGTTAATCTACATCGATTTAACCTGAATGTACCTGTGTCTGAAATGTAACGGTCGGGAAGTCAGTGATGGGGAAATTTTTAAATGGAGAGTGGCATTACAGATGTATTTCTACGTTTTAGAACATTGTGATGTGATATATTATTGAAAATGCGTGAGAGAAAGTACTTTAATGGATATAAATCTCCATAAAATTTAGTGGAAATGGAAGTTACTTTATCAAAGATGACGTCAGTGCATTCACTTATTTAAACAAAAGACACTTATAAATATCTCTGCCAACTGACTGAACGGAAATGGTTTTCTTAAATAATTTTCACTTTGTGCAACATAATATTCTTTTAAAATATAAATTCCACTATTTAATAATACTGAAGAACAAGACGCTTAAATTTTTACGTTGTCAGAAATAGGACTTACTTCAAAATTTCATTCTTTTTTCCCAACCCTATTTTGGAGTTAAAGGAATCAGATTTGTGGCGTTGAAGTGATGAGTGACATTTTAAAAGTTCGGCTCAATCAGGATCATTCACGAGACATTCGTAAGTTTTTAATGAAAATTCACAGGGGCATACAAAACTGATCTTTCTAAGTTTATTGAATATCAGTTTAAATAAGTGAATAGACGTACTATTAAATATCAATTGTATCTACAGTAATTAATGAATTCCAATTTGCAGAGGAAGGCCTCATCACGATCTGTCTAGACATGTTCGCTGCAGGAGGGGAGGCCACGACGAGTACCTTGGGTTTCTGTCTGCTGTACATGGTCGTGTATCCCGAGGTTCAGAAGAAGGTGCAGAAGGAGTTGGATGCCGTAGTAGGCAGGGACAGACGTCCGACCCTCGAGGACAGAGCCAAGTATGACTGTGTTATAATCTTATAAGTTAAAAAAAATGTCATTATCGTCCATTTACCTCGCAGTGCAATAAACCATGAAATTATATAATGCACGTTAACCCAACATCAATATCTTTTCTCATTCTGCCTTCAAGCATTAGATCCAATAACCTGTTGCAGCTTCATTTCTAATTTTGTTGCCATCTTTTCCTAGGGCAGCCAAATCTCCGATTTCCTGAGGGAATATAATGTAGTATTTGAGAGGGCAATCTGTTATTATCTATTCGTATAATATGTTGTAGCCAATTATTTCTATACCTAACAATATTCTCGCTTAAACTGACAATAATGTAACTTTTTATTTCAACACAATAGTAATCACTTTCTATGATTGAATGTAAACACTCCCGTCAACAATGGGATTTCTACTCCACACAGTAACACAGTATTCGTTATTGCACTCCACAGACGACAATGACCATTTACTTGAATTATTGAAAAAACAATGTACTGTTAATCGTAACTAATGTTCACAAAGCACTATTTAAAAATCAGAACTGTCAGTTCTCAGTTCACAGTTCGTTTGCCTTGGCTAGTTCTTCTAGTTCAGTCACTCGAGTTCACAGTATCTCGAACCCCAGACCTTCAGAGACAGTCCACTGAACTTCGAACTCAGGTCCCCCAACTGCGGTCCACTGCACTCAAACTCAGCACTTCCGGCTCCTACAGTTACGGACACAACTCAAGTCGAACTCCGGTCTCGAAGCTGGCTTCACTGCTACACAAGACTGGCTGGCTTGCTGTCCAACGATTACAACAACTGCTCAGCTCACTTGCGTCTCTTCTTTTATAACCAAACCATAGTTTCGAGAAGCAACGATTTCGCGAACAATCTTCAGATGTCGAGAAGATGGCGCCTATCTAGGCTTCTCTGGATTTCTCCCCTCAGTCACCAGCTGCTTTACTTCCCCCTCACCCTTCGTCACGTCCGCGCCGCCACCTCGCGCCCCCTCTTACGTCTGTCCCCTCCAGACCCGAGCGGCCACAACTTTCTTCGCTGCGTCGCTCGTTTTCTCGTGTGCCCCCGACCTCTGTGGGACGCGATTGACCCTCGGCTGTCACAATATGTAACCTAGTGCTTTGTTCTTCATTTGCGATGCTCTCACTGCTCTTTACTGTCATCTCTGATCTTAAAAACGCATTTCTTCACACTGTACTCTACTCTTGTTCTTCGAAGTTAGTATCCAATTTTCACTATCATATAGATAAATTCTTACGGACTTTGTTTTATAAAATGTTATTTATTATTCCATTCTTATTTTACCTTTTAAGTTACTTGAATAGGGATAGACATACGGTTAAACCTTTATAATTTATCGTGCCATTTTCCAACTTAGAACTTTGTTTTAAGAAATAGTCTATTATTAACTGAGTTTTGTGAATAGAAACATAAGAATCCAGTATATTTTTAGACGCTAAAATTTCCTTTGGGGCAAAATTAGTTTCTTCAAAATGACTGAAGATAATATAACAAAAGTAAAAAAGAATCAGGTTGGGCTTGGCATATTAATTAGATTACACTTCCACCACGGGGCCTGCAAAATGTGGCTTAAACAGTGTTTCAAATAATAAATTACATCATATACACTCATAAAGCAAAATAGGCCTATTTTACTTCATTTATTGCAGACTTCCGTACATGGAGGCGGTGTTAACAGAACTGCTACGTGTGTGTTCCGTCGCACCCACTACACCACCGCACAGCGTGAATCGGGACACCTACGTCAACGGGCACTTCATCCCAAAGGTAAAACGAAGCTTTCAGCACAAACATTTTATTTCGGAAGATTCACCACGAAATTCTCCACAGTGGCTCAGATGGTAGCGATTCTGTAGCTACAAATCAAGCGGACAAATTTCGGTTGCAGACAGGGAAGTTGAAATATGTATATGTCCCTCCAATAAGAACTGATGTGACCCTTGTATTTACTCTGTATTATATTTAAGACGAAGATGGCTTTCAAGAATTCTGACCAGTGACCACAAGACCAGAGAACCTCGCTACACGTAAATGTAAATGATCATGATTAGCCTATCGCAGGGTGAGGACGAAATGCACTAACGAGCTCGGCATTTGAAGGTAAATAATACCGATACTGTCTCGCAAGAAATGTCGGGTTTAGAGCAAAATTTTAGTTGGCGTGTGATGTGAAAATAAATTAATCTAACCTTCAAAATAGAAGTAATTAAATTCTATGGTCTTGAGTCAGCTTTCAGTGAGATTTGTTATCCCACGAGAGTACCTATTTCTGATAATGATGCGAAAAGTTCAGTGATACCCATTTCAACGACTTCCAAATTTTGGAAATATTTTCCACACAGGAACTGGGCCATGGATCGAAACAGATGGTGATCTGAAGGTCGCGTTGTATGCCGTGTGTTATAGCAATTTGATTCCTTCCAATTTCGGATTTTTATGGCTGTTACAGCAGTACAGGATTTTGCATTGTAACTGCCTAACTGAACATAATATACGTCATACTATTCATTGTTATAATAGGATTCCATGGTGCTGGTGAACCTCTACAGTCTCTTCCAAGACAAGGAGCACTGGGGCGACCCCGAGGTGTTCAGACCCGAACGCTTCCTGGATGCGGATGGAAAGTTCGTCAAGGATGAATGGATGATTCCGTTCGGCGTGGGCAAGCGGGTGTGCGTCGGCGAGGTGCTACTCCGAAGCGTCGCCTTCCTGTTCTTCACATCTATCGTGCAGGAGTTCTGGCTTAGCGTGCCTGAGGGCGACCCCAAACCCTCAACCGTGCCTCTCTCGGGGTTCACCATTGCCCCTGCACCATTTAGGGTTAAAGTCACTAAGAGGGCCTGAACTACAACTGTTACTACATAGCAAGAAAGCAAATACTGCGGCATAGTTTAAACTTTTCTTCTTTCTCGCTTACAGTCTCTTCGTCACCAACATCAAAGATTGTATCTTCTCTGTGCTAAAGGATAGTGTGTAATCAGTTCGTGAACGACGATGGAGCTGTGATCCACTGAGATGAAGGGGGTTGTAATCAAAGAGTAACAAACTATCTAGAGAAAATTGGTAGCGGGTTTGATTATAATTCCGGCCTTATCCTCTTCCACCTCTTCACTCATGGCTGGACATAATTTTTATTTTAAATCCGCGTTTCTTATAATTTGTTAGAATAATTATGTGATTTTAAAAATTCTGTGAGTGGTTATATAGAATTGAGCCTTTATGATAACTACACATTCGTAAATTATTTATTATAAACTGTTACTAAAGTGCTACAGGCTATTAAAATTCAAATCAAATAGTTATCACACACTCATTATAGGGAATATGCAGAGGAAAGTTGTAGTGTTGCAAAAATCGGTACCTGATACCAAATGCTTTTTGGAATTCCTGTTATCCGTGTACAGCGTTCTCTTACATTGTTGGTATATCTTATTCATATTGAATGCCTGTAAATTTATCTGGGAGAACGCAAATGAAATACAGATTGATTCTGTGACTTTATTGCAGACTTTTAGGGATGATAGAGGGGAAAGGAACTGACTACCCTACCCCATTATCTCCTGGTTTAGTTGCTTCGTGAGTGATGTCTTGTTGTTGTCACTTATGTCTTGTTGTCACTTATGTCTTGTTGTTGTCACTTATGAGGTTCAAACCTGTCTTCGGATAATTGACTAAACAACAGAGGAGCTCGTAGTGAACAACTTCAATACAGAAACTCTCATCTGTGTCACGTTCTGTAATTAATTTTACCAAACGGATCGCTTCTGGACACGGGTTCCTATATGAAAGTTGTTCAAAATGATCTCTTCTATCAACCTCAAAAGCTTGTAATAACGTCACACAATGACCCGGTACAATAACGTTTTAGATAAAAGCAAATATGTCTCAGTCTGAGATAAAAATATTCCTGTCACTTGACAAGTATGAAAAAAGCATAACGGAAAGACCCTAATAGCCCAATCTTTTTTATTGGGATATAGGTACTTACTGTAATTACAGAGTTTTAAATTAAATACAGGCGTCGCTGAATATTTATAAATTTCATAATGTCGATTTAATATTATTTGCAATGCAATTGTTTAACAGTAGTAAATCAGTTGGTTAAGAAGTTTTCATTTGAATCCTATGTTCATAAGTTAAATTCCAGCCTAAGACGATGATTTTTAAGAACGATAAAAACCCTTAGCATTGATTACCTCGGAAGAAAGTAAAGCTGGAATGTCCGTTTCGTAGATTCGTGAAAAAGCTTTCTAAAGAGTACGAGGGCTCTAGGAAAAATTTACCAGATATATCTCGCCTATGTCAAAAATTGAAGTAATACAATGTTCTGGTATGTGTGGCCTTTTAATGGGCGGGGGATTCGGCTCACCCTCCAAGTCTAATCAATAAAATCCTTTAATGATTTAATGTAACGAATACTGTGATGTCAATATTTCATATAGCGACGAAAAGTGAAGTTGTGTTGTTCTGCATTTCATGGCTTTAGTTGTGAATACTTTGATATTTGCAAGGTAAAAGTCTTTTGTGTGATGATTAGTGTTAGTATATCCGTTTACATATTAATTCATTACTTTTAACCTTGTGTATATCTGAAACAGTTATGGAAGGAATGGAGTCATTGAGAAATATATTGCCAAGCGTTCCTCCACATTAGTTAAGATGATATTATTATGCGTTCATAAGTGTTGCCGAGAAATTATACTAGAAAGACTTTGTACCAAATCTGGGCAAGTGAGACCAAAAAGGTTTCGAAAGCTATTGAATGCTGATCAACATTAATAAAATGGACAGTTATTTCAAAAGAACGATGAGTACATAGAGTTTACTTAATTTTGTCAACTGGGATAATTAAAAAAATGACGAGTTTCCAATAGATTCTCGTCTGTTGTGTAAAACAGACTGTAATTAGCCTATTTAGAAAAGTGGCCTTAAAGTACTGTAAAACTGTAATAATGTTTAATTTATATGTTAAGAGGTTATGTTCGTCTATGCATTAGTCTGTTGTCATTATGTAGTTTTCTATTTGATGAATTAAACAGATTATCAAATCATTTAAAAATCCTCTTTTATATACTATGCTTTCCTCAAAGATGTTATGTCATTGGTATTTTATAACATGCATGACATTACTCTGCGGCCTGGAGAATACAACGCTTTTCATAATTGTTTCTGCAGTGAATTTACAAGCACTTGATACGTATTCTATCAGTACACTGATTATCAAAAAAGACTTTACTATTTTACAAGCTTATAGAATTTTATCTACATATTTTAAAGAAATGGTTAAGGTGTCATTTTAAAGCAAAACATATCAAGTTTTGACTCATGTAGTGACGTAGTACCAAATTCAGACACCAAGAGCTCTACATCAGTTGCAGTACAAAATGTCTACTTTCACTAGTGAGGAACTTGCTTGATGTATGTTTGATTTCACGAAACAGAGTCCGTGACTACAGTGCAATATAATTTTCGTACTCAGTGTCGTAATGATCCTCCAAGTAGGCCTTCGTCTTGTCTCTTTCCTTTCTGCTGTAAAGCGCTCTCTCCTGAGCTCTAAAGCGCGCGCTTGCGCCTATGGGCATTAGTTGATATGACTGTTATAATGTAACAACTGGTCTTATTTTATTTGTTATTAACTGTACGTAGGCGAGAATAACATTCACAAGCTAATTTATTATTTAGTTTTAATTAAAGAATTAGGTGAATTTACAGCTACAAGGCGATTATGCCAAGGATGTGGACTGACACCTACATTATTTAATATATATATCTTCAACAAGTCTTTACAAGATAGAACAAATAATCTGAGTAAGGTGGGAGTGCAAATGTTTGTCCACGTCTTGATCTTTGTGGACGACCATGTGGATATAGTGTAGTACAATACCTGATGAAAAAAGTGTTTGGTGTATACAAAGAATGTGACCTCACAGTTAATATATCCAAGACAGAGTATCTAGTCTTCCGAGAAGAAGAACAAAATTTACAATATCAGTTGTATACGATTAAATCGGCACCACAGTTTAAATACTTATTTATGATAAATTATACATACATCAGATGTCAGGATATCCAGGGGGATAAACGAGAACGATCCTCCAAATTACAATGAATAACATATCAACACATAGGACTGAAGGTTGGAGACTCACCTGAAAAAGAGAAAGAACAATTATTAACTGTGGAGATGGAGGGGTTGCGAAGGAGTATGAGGATTTCCAAACTAGGACATAACAAATGAAGTTTTCATAAAAGGAATGAATAATAAGGCTATACGTGAAAAAGTGGTAGAGAGTATCGAAAAAAAAAGTTATTATAAATGACAAGACGACGTACAGCGTGTAAACGAAGGAAGAGTCATCGGATGACAGGGAGAGGATAATTTGCGAGAACCATGATAGAAAGAGGAATACAGAAAAGCCAGTGAAGAGAAGCTGACGAATGTGATTACTAGACAAACACTAATAAAAAGTGGAGAAGCCTTTAAAACTGAGAAGAAAGTTGAGTAAAGAATTAAACATATTACAAAACAGTATATTTTGATCACATTTATTTTGAAAAATAATTCCCAACTGGAGTGTTTCATACTTACACATATTAGCCTATATTTTAGCTACAGATTTTTCCAAGTTACAACATATAGAAGTTAATTATGTTACTAGTAACAGAAAACCTTAACAGAAACTTTGTTAGGTTCTTTGACCATGATTCCGAATTCATATCACGGAAAATTTTCAAATGTTGGCGGGTAAAGTACCGTTCGGAGTCCTTATACAGTATTTAGTTGAAAGACAAAACTTTTATTCACAAAATCCTATAGTAAATCAGTGACGGAGGCCAATTATAAAGAATAGCTAGCTATAACCTAACATATTCGATCTAATGACATACCTTAGAATTTTGATAGTTTGTTGAATTTGAGGTTTCTATAGAGTTTTGAATTTGAGGTATAAAAGATTTGTATGCTTTATTGAAACGTAGGAAGAAAATATTCTGACCAATTCAATTTCAGCCGTCAAATAAAGGTAAAGCTTAAGAAAGTTATTTGTCGTTGACCTTTTGTATGGACACTGAATGGAGTGAAATTGTATTGTGAGTAATAAAACTCACTGAAAATTAGATATGTATATGCTTTAAAATGTCGTAGGTGTTTTGTCAAGATATTTTGGAAGACAGGAAAAGTAAGACGTAAGCCTTCAGGACAACCTCAACGGTATATTAATTATATTCTTGACATAGACCAAAATCTAATTAATTTAATTTACGAATCTAATCCATGATAGCATTTCTTACGTTCGTCTTGTGGATGAAATAAACTCGCCAGGATCAAAATTGCTGAAATATGAATTATGAAAAAAGATTATATTGTTTAGTCAATTGTCCGAAGACAGGTTAATACTATGAAAATAAGGTAGAATTTTGCTGAATTGTGAGACATTCTTTGAGAAGAGAATATTTCATTTGTAATTTACTGATTTTCTTGAAAAGGTATATTTAATTCTATATTTTGTGTCGAAATAGTTATTTGTGCAACAAGTGGATAATCTTGATCATTATGACATGAATGAATGTTTGACGCAAGAACGATAGTGAGTGCGATAATTTTCACGAGTGTCATAATAAGATTATCCACGAGTTGGATACAACAGTTTATGGCATCTTAGCATTACAAATTGCAGGAAATGAAATGTGAAAGAAATTTGGGATCCATAGCTGACAGAGTCTTCATAAGTTCGTATCGACTGTTGCACCTGGCATTGACAATAAATAAAGAGAAATGGATGACCTTGCAGGTTATGTTACAAATGTTCCTTTATTTTGTCAATATAGTTTCTCCGAACTGTTTTATGTGATATTACAAAAGTGATACAAAACTGTTGAAGATGGAAATAAATGATACGTTACCTCCTGTCCTCCATTTCATTTCTTGTTATGTCGCAAGTAGAAGCGGTAGGCTTAAGCAAGATAGCAAGAGTTCCGGTATTACGTCATAGCGAATATGCCATTGCTTTTATTGGCACGCGTGCTATAATAAGCCGATTACGAACGATACTGGATGTAGTAACAATCTGTTTATAATGCTAGGATGGCATAAAATATTTTACACTTATTTATAACGCTTTCACACAAATCTTTATAGTAAATCATTGCTACTGGCTACTATTCTAGACGTATTCTTGTCTGATAGTCCATTCTGGGTTGAACAGAGAAGATTTACTTTAAGATACTTGAGGAATTTTGGCTTCGGGAAGAAATCAATGGAAGGATTCATCATGGACGAAGTCAAAGATACTCTTTCGTACTTGTAGGATCTCAAAGTAATGCAGGTATATATATCATATAGGCCTTTATATAAATATAAATAATGATGATTTGTATTTTTTTTCCATTTTACCTAGCTTTGAGCTTGGTAAATATGTATTTAAAATAATTCATTGCATTACATGTGTTACAGATTATGCTACAAATTAAGTGCGTAAGTCTAATTTTTAAATGAAACTTAGTTATGAGACAGAAATATAACAAACGTCAATCTCTATGTATGATATTATGCAGGGTAGGCCTATTCTCCTTCGAGTAAGATGCTAATTCATACATTGCGTGACAAGAGATACATTTTGTTATAAAAAAAACTTCGACTGTCCTTAATTTTTCGTTTTTTTTTTTTAGTTCAATCATAAAGTACTGCATAACAAGTTTGTCTGTTTAAACGACTGCATAGGAACTAAAAATGAGTTGATACTACCTTTTTCTCAACACTCGTTACAGAAACCAGGTATAGAGTTTCGATATTAGTCGATGCTCAATACTATAACTTTAAAAATGAGTGTGTCTACACGAAAATTACTTTATTATTGCTTTTCCTATGGTCTTGATTAGTCCCATATTTGAAATAGTTAAGGTTCATTAATAATATCTGTTGGAATTGCTTGGTTCGTCTGAGCTTAATAACAATTTACCAATAGGCCTATATATTTCGCGCCTCATTGATCACATCCTATTTTCTTAGAAAGCAAAGAATTTCCAGTTTCAAATATTTTTTTTTCCGGAGAATATTAGGCTTTGTCAGTTTTAGTTACATATCCCGAATTCATTCACAAGTCTTATACCTTTGACAATACTAAATATTTTGTAATACAATAAGTCTATTTCCTTAGGAATTCCTCCTACGCACTATTACTGAGGGATTTTTCAATCCCCCCCCCCCCTCCACGATTGGAGCTATTGACATTTTTGGTTTACGAGGGGTGAGGATTATTTTATATTTTTTAGTTGTGGAAAGGCAACATATATCTGTAAAACGCGGAACAGAGGTGGATATATCTCATTCTTTCGTAAACTTTCGTATAATGGAAGTTGAATTCGAAAGAAAGAAAAAAAGAAAGAAAGAAAGAAAGAAGGAAACAAACAAACAAACTGAAAAGTAACGAATACTTTTCCCAAAAGTATCGAGGGTATCGAGGACCCAATTCTACATATATTTAATTATTTTACATCCCTTTTCTCTGTATGAAAAACGTAGTTTCGAAAATAGTAGTATCAAGGAATTCAAGAGGGCAATTTATTATGGATGAATAAGGCAAGACAGTCTCTAACATTCGTCCTTTTGGCTTAAAAAAGAAATTCGGATTTTGTAAATGGAGTTATATGAGACGACTAAATATGAAGCTTTACTACACTGAGTACACTAAGGTTCTCTGCGTACCCCGGTTTCGAGCAAGCCACCCCACTTGTCTCTAGGCCAGCCTCCTCTGTGCGTCGACAGCCGGCGGTCGGAGAATGTTATGAAATACTCTTATGATGACGAAATGGAGAAATGGTGACGGAATGATGTAGGAGTCTAATATGGAGAAAAACGCCAGCTGCGATATTGTCCGCCACAAGTGTCATTATGGATTTTTGAATGAAAAATCCTAGTTCAGACCGGGACTCGAACCCGGGCCGCCTGCGTGACAGGCTGGAGATCTGACTATTCAGCGTATTAAGCGTGTGGACAAATAGAAGTATTTAGGAACGATATTTAATAAAGAAGGAAAGAGTAAAATCGAAAATACGGAGAATTAATAGACTAAGGAAAGAGCAGCTATTATAGAGAAATGGATGGGATATATGGAAAAAAAAAAAGAAAAAAAAACACACGCACAATGACAACAAAGGAGAGACTCTTTACAACTGCTATTACGAGTATTCAGAGCATTTCTTTATATGGATCTGAGGTCAGGGATATTAATTATAGAATTAGGAGTAAGGTGGAAAATTCAAATATCTTGGAGCAACAGTAACAAATATAAATGACAATCGGGAGGAAATTAAACGCAGAATAAATAGGGAAAATGCCTGTTATTATTCGGTTGAGAAGCTTTTGTCATCTAGTATGCTGTCAAAAAATCTGAAAGTTAGAATTTATAAAACATTTATGTTACCGGTTGTTCTGTATGGTTGTGAAACTTGGACTCTCACTTTGAGAGAGGAACAGAGATTGAGGATGTTTGAGAATAAGGTGCTTAGGAAAATATTTGGGGCTAAGAGGGATGAAGTTACAGTAGAATGGAGAAAGTTACACAACGCAGAATTGCACGCATTGTATTCTCCACCTGACATAATTAGGAACATTAAATCCAGACGTTTGAGATAGGCAGGACATGTAGCACGTATGAGCGAATCCAGAAATGTATATAGAGTGATAGTTGAGAGATCGGAGGGAAAAAGACTTTTGGGGAGGCCGAGACGTAGATGGGAGGATAATATTAAAATGGATTTGAGGGAGGTGGGATATGATGATAGAGACTGGATTAATCTTGCACAGAATAGGGACCGATGGCGGTCTTATGTGAGGGCGGCAATGAACGTGCGGGTTCCTTAAAAGCCATTTGTAAGTATATAAGTATTAGGAGCAAGCTATTTGCTACAGAGATGGGTTGTCTGAGGAGGAGCTATAGAATAGCGGCCGTCAGCACTCGCTGAAATGGGTAAAGGGTAAGTAGTGTATCGAAATATACACCGTCGTGAAAAGGAATTGGTTGCGTTACAGACTGAGAAGAAACTGCCTACTGAAGGATGCATTGGAAGGAATGGTGAACGGGAGAAGAGTTCGGGGCAGAAGAAGGTATCAGATGATAGACGACATTAAGATATATGGATCATATTATGTGGACACTAAGAGAAAGGCAGAAAATACGAAAGATTGGAGAATGCTGGGTTTGCAGTGAAAGACCTGCCCATGGGCAGAACATGTATGTATGTATGTATGTATGTATGTAGGCCTATGTATATATGTATGTATGTATGTATGTAGGCATATGTATGTATGTATGTATGTATGTATGTATGTATGTATGTGCAGAAGGAAGAGGTGGAAAGCATACCTGCCAGTAGCCACGGTTGCATGCCAGTGGATCTCTTATCCGCGGGTAAAAGACGCTAGCCCGAGGGTGTACTGTGCTGATGACCACTGCTGCAGAATATCAAGATTAGAAAAAATGAAAAGTGAGGGACTCAGAAGGATTACTAATTAGGAAAACACAATTATTGAAGGAATGGAGATGAAGACGCTTAGGTGGTTTGACACTCCAAGAGGATAAATGAAAATAGAAGACATAGAAAAATTCTAGAACGGTTAAGCTACTACTGTATTTGAAGCAAGAAGGAGATGACCATCGAGATGATGTTGAAGAGATGAGTAGAAGATGCGATGAAGATTAGGATGCTAGTGGAGGACATGTTTTTAGATAGAATTAAATGTAAACTGAGAACGGAAAAACGTGTCAATAAATCTGTGTATAATATTACTTTTATTATTATTATTATTATTATTATTATTATTATTATTATTACTATTGGATAAATGATAGAATGATGATAGAAGAAGTAAGATTATACCGCGAAAACCTGTCCCGAATATCGTTTCTGCCTCTATTACAAGTTCTGCGAGATTTGCACCTGTATCTCCAGCATAAATAGCCACAGTTTCTAGTAGTTCGAGTAACGGTGCGCTACTTCGAAATTGTCGATAGGCCTAATGAATTCTCCCTAGCTATAATGCAGCAACCGCAGTTCGCGGCTAGTTTCCACCCTCTGGCAAGAATACTTGTTTACTCACAGGAACCTGCAATCTCCCAAAAAGCGGTACTTGATCATTTTATCTATTTGTTCAACGGGACTTCTCACGCCCACGGGATAACAGAAGTACTGTACACTGATGCAACAAACTGATTTCAGGTGCTCATGATATTATGACAGGTACTGACGGAGACATGGTCCAGACTGTTTGCGCATTTGAATGATGTGGCGGTTTCTGCGTACGGCCAAGGTCACACTACGTCACAGAAAACGTGAAGATAATAATACATCTTCCCAGTACGACGAAGACCGCAGAGAGTTGATGTTCCTGGAGTATTTACTCGACTTCGAACAACTTTAATAACACAGTCTTGAAAGACTGATGGTCGAGGTAGGTGCTACATCTAGTTTTTCATAAATTGGTTTTTGCTGGACATTTTTTTAGACATTTTTTAGAAATTCTGCGTTCAACAACATTAGTGAAGGTCCATACGTCTATGGTACACTAACATAATATAAATATTAGATATTTGGAACATGTACAATAGGGTGGAGTGAATCTATGCATGAAATTGTTTTTTATCTGTTTTTTAAATGTAATGGTTGCAAAAATCTGTCTTTTCACGTAACTTAGAAATGTGAAAAGTATGGACTTTCTATATTTAATTTTTGAAGTGCACCAAGGGCTTTGAAGTTTTTACAAATTATAATTTTTATGTCTTTTTGTATATTTATTCCATTATGTTGTTTTTCATTATATAGCTTTTGTAAAATTGTTTAATTTTCATATTGATCATGGTAAGCACGAATCAGTTGTAATATTCTTGTATGACTGACCGTCGGAAAGATTTCTTTACCCAGATTTCCTTAGTTTTGATAGCAACTCTTTCTGAAATCTCTCCAATAGTAGATTCTTTTGATCTGAAGTCAGGTTTTAATTCATTTTTGACCCATAGGTAATATTTCATTACGTTATGATAGGTAGGTAATTGTGATGGGTTCAGCCTCTCTGGCATTCCAATACAGGGAAGAAAGTCAGATTTATTGCCTTAATTGGAGCCATTGTTCTGATTTAAATACCTTGCAACTTAAGAAGAATTAATTTTTCATTAATTATATCATACGAGTTTTGTAATTATGCCCAATTTTCTTATAAATTGAGATTTCTGTGATATTTCAAGATGAAATAACAGGGGACCAAAAATATGCAGAGTCTTTTAACATGTATTTTTTAACTTTTTCCTGACATCCTGTTCAGATTAAAGCACTCGTTAAAATCTGAACCTCCAAATTTTGTGAAAACTCAAAAATTATGGTCCTCTTGGGGCACCTCTAAATATTAAGCTAGACAAAAAATATTTTGCATTGTTCTTTATCATATCAGCCCACAACTTTTCCCTGAAATTACATTTTGATTCCATAAACTTCATATTTTCACTCCACCATAATGTACAATTCTAGTTTTACTCACAATTTGTAATTTTATCCCTCTTATTAATGAGTTTACGTAGAGAAAATGCGTGTTTTTGCTGCACATCTTATCAGGCCTATTTGCTATTTTTTTAGACAATTCCAACCTTACATCCTAGACAGACACATCGTGTGGAACTCTCGTCACAAGGTGTCGTTAAACTCAGGGAATTACTTTCAAAATTATATAATATGTGAAACTGTAATGTAATACTTATGTACGAGATGGACCTCGAATACATGACCGTAATCTTTACGTTATAGGGCCTACGTCTATTATCAGACAGTACATATCACTTGACGACGGAAGAATAAATTGTTTGTATGCATGTGAGGTCTGGCTGGTGTAATATGTAGCTAGTCTGCGATGTATATATTAGAGGGGAGAAGGAACTGGCCACCCTACCTCATTATCTCCTGACCTAGTTTCCTCATAAGTGGTGCCTTCTTGGTATCACTTGTGAGGTTCAAACCTGTCTTCGGACAGTTGACTAAACAACAACAACACCAATCTTCACGTAATAAGCAAGCTGCGCCTTAAAGCTTATGTAACACTATAATTTGTTTTGGATATTGACTTAAATGCATTATAATACATTCACAAAATGTCTGTGTGCCTGTCACTATTTAAGGGAAATTCTGAGATGTTGACACATTCGTGCGCTACACTGGAGAATTAGCACGTTAGATTTAAACCGTGCCGTTAGAAGGAGAAATTTGTTTCTTTTTCTCTCTACCTCCTTCGATCTGAACATTATTGAGATATAGCACCACTGTTACTCTCATCTATTTCAATGATTTTCCCTGGACCATCAATTTGTTTGGACGACATTTCTACATAGAAGATTAAGACAGATCTTACAAGCGATCTCCAGTTACTAACAGTATGGTCATCAAAATTGTGTGTCCCTTTCATCTCGAACTAAAATCTCTCTCGCATTTTCTTTTGTTCCATCACGGCCAAATGGATTTATCTCTTCGGTATCGATGTTTCTAGTCGGTCATGGCCTTTATGACAGTGTTTGTTTCGTAATATTGATAAACAATAATATAATTATTAAAGCAGGGAATAATTGCATGGCCCCTAAAAGTTTTTTTTTTTTTTTTTTCGTAAAAGGCTAGGTATTTTTTCTAGGCCACAAATAAAACTTCAACGCGGTCATAATTATGTACTTAACGCTTTGACGAACATTAACCGGAAATTTACTTTCCGTTATTTAAATGATATTCCGTGAAACATCTTTTTTCCCCTTTATTTCGTTGTTATCTTACTACATATGCATTTTCTTTTAGTGATTCAAAACATCGTCGTTGTACTGCATAAACCTTGCACTTGACTAATGGAGTGATTTATTTAAGAATATAGTCGCGAATTTTACTACCACCATTTCGATTGTCTATTGTTTGACACGGCTCGGTACGGCTAGATGACTAGTGGCCAGCGAGTAACGTCGACTATTGACATTGCTCTACCGTGCTTATTATCCAATTGTTCCCTTATTTGTTTGAAGCCAACTGGGAAATAAAAAATAATGACTCAGGAAATAGGCTCTACACACATCTTATTTTATGTACGCAACAGATTGTAATATACAATACATTCTACATGTTTTCTATAACGAACCAACCAACCAACCAAATAAATAATAAAAAATTATTACCACATAAATAACCAAATACATAAATAACCAAGCAAATAAATAATCAACCAAATAAATAAGTAAATAAATAAATAAATAAATAAACAAGCACACAGAAACAAACAATAAAAACAATATATATATATATATATATATATATATATATATATATATATATATATACAATGTGGATCAAAAGTAGCTTTTTTCAATATTTGTTCTTAAGTTTCATACTTTTACATATTATATACAGATGTCATAACTGGAATAAACGAATAGCTGATGTAATAAATGGTGGGTTGACAACCATGTTCTTGCGTCAACTGTTTTTCCGATGTCATGTCTTGTTATTGTTGTTGTCTTGTTTTATTGTGTTAATATGGTATAGGAGTGAGAACTTCTTGAACTAGCAATTCTATGAATGGATTGGCTGTCGTGGCACAATGTAATGGCTACCCAGACCACAGTATAAGAAGAATCAGTAGGGACAATTAGCCCATTTCGTGAGAATGAATTCTGAGTGCGTATAAAATTAGCTTTAGCGGCCTTTTTCAATAATATCTCAGAATCGAGAGCAGCTACAGATCTGTGCGACCACCCCTTTGCTTTACAATCGCGAGTTCTGCAATCTTAAATTGATAATTGACACGAATGATACACTTTGAATGAACCATAGTGAATTTCTAATTTCGGAATGACGCTTCATATTAAGGGAAAATAATAATAATAATGCATATCCTTCATTAATTACTTCTCTTGCCGTAGACCCATGCTTTCCATTTGTAAAACAAAAAAAAATCTCTAATTACTATCTTTTAATTAAATATCATAAACAACTCAACTTTTGCTCAATTGCATATTCTGTCAAAATGTTTACCTTCATCTGTGTGTTTTTTTATATGGACAAATGAGTAAACTGTCAAATAATAAGACTGCAGTATCAACAAACTTTGTTTTGTCCTTGATTTACCTAATAGTTAGAATTATGCAGTATAATATTTATTAGTGACAATTAAATTAGTTTAATATTTGTTTATGAAGATTATCTCTGTGGTTATCTTATCTTGAAGAGTTTCCATACTGTTAGTGTTTAGCCAGATTTAGTTGAAGCCTGCGGTTGTATCTCAAACATTGCTGTGAGTACCTACTTATAAGAAGAACATAGGTAAGTAATTTGTAAATTTAAGGGAAGAAATATATGCTATAAAAAGAGCCAACATCAATCATCAAGAGTAGTGACTCAAATTTTAACATGCTGTCGAAAGATATAAAAATGAAATATATCATTAACAAACGAGGAACTCCAAGATGATATTATTTTAAAGTTATAAATGAAAGTATGAAGTTTGGCAAAATTCACTGTAGAAATTAAATATGTAAAACGTTTTAGCAGTGAAACAGTCTAATGCAATAGTTTTCAAACTTAGGAGGAAAGGACCCGCATTCGAAGGAACATATTTTTTGTACACTCCTTCAGGAATGTTTCCTGTACTAGCTGCTGAATAGGAAGTTAGAGATGTGGTTAGGTAAAACCCTAAATCATATTATATACCCAGATTGCTCGGTCTTATAGGCTTTGACGGTCACAACTTTTGTCAGGTTTACTATGCTGCCATCTGGTTGTTACATAAAGAGTTATGTCATAACTCCCATTTGAATTGCATTAGCGACTGTACTGCCATCTCGTGTTCGTTTACGGCGGACGGTTGCCGATCCTGGCGGTTGTTCTCTTCAAAGTGCTATCGATTTTAACATAGGGATGAGCTATCTATTATATATATGACTTAGGGTAAAACTAATATCCAGACGCTAAATAACCTAAGATGTTGATAAAGCGTCGTAAAATAACCTACTAAAATAAAATTAAAAACTGATATCAAGCATTATAATGCAGTTATTTATTTTTTCACAATAAACGTCAAACGGAAGGAAATCGTGCATAATATTATACATTTATACTAAATGAAAAACAAAATTACAATCAGTAAAACATAGTATTGTTATTTATATAAATGTTAGTTAACATTATAGTAATATTTATGTTATTTAACATGGTACATTACACATTTATGGTTAATATAAATTAATTTACTTTTGATTTTATTAAAATACACTATGTGAAATATTAAACTTTTTATATGCTTAAAATGTCTTCCAATTTAAGTTCTATTTGACTTTGTAACCTTCAATCTTAAATATGCTGCTGAGTTCATGCTCTTTCTTTTGAGACTTTTAATACCACAAAGAACAGAAAATGTACGCTCACATAAATACTGTATGTCATGGGGAACGGCATTAAAATGTTTTAATGTCATTTGTGAAAATTTATATGTTCGACACGAACTAGTAACTAAAAATGAAAAACCTTGTGTGTACTGTAAAATATTTTCCAGAAAGTGCTGCATGATAACTCAACAAGTCGATTTTCCTCATATTCGGTCAGATTTAGCGTATTACCAATCTCGTATTGGCAAAGAGATTCTGCATCTAGCTGTTATCAGAATTGGGAACAGGAAATTAGTCTCTGAGAGTTGTTTTTCAGTTGGTTATTTTATCAACAGCTGTGGTTATCTAGCATCTGAATGATATGAAGGTGATAATGCCGCCGAAATGAGTCCAGGATCCAGCGCCGAAAGTTACCCAACATTTGCTTTTAATGGGTTAAAGAAAAATCCTGGCAAAAACCTTAACCAGGTAACTTCTCCCAATCAGGATTCGAATCTGAATGTTATTGAAAAATCTTTCAATGCTGAGCACTTATATTTCACTTTATCTAGGAGGTCTTTTTAGAGGAAAAAATGAATTTCTGAAGAAATGTTGATGCGACATGTGACTTTTTTCCATTCGGTTAGTCCACAACTGCAACTTATCAATTCACTGCAGCTTCAATCCTATTCTCAGCTGGAAAATATCAACGCCTTGGAAATGCAAAATTAGTTCGATAGGTAAGGAGAAAATGTCCGCCGTATTTGGTGTGCTACTTCACACAAGCAGGGTAAATCATGTTTGTCACTTAGCTTAGAATAGTACTTTTTTGTTCAAACTAAACAGAAACTTATCTTATCTCGAAACTCGATAAATCTTGAGAGAATGTTGTCAGTACCAGTATTAATATAATCTATTCTAAAAATAACCATATAAAACTACTCAAATACATTTATTTATAGTGTAATTAAATACAATTTTACGTCTCTGCCTATATACGAATACAAAACACTTCGAGGTTCACCAAGGAATTGTGCTTGGTTTATTGGCTGATGATGAAGGATTCTGATACGGAATAAAACACAGCCACCTCAAAAGATAAAAATAAACTGAATAGGTTATCTAATTCTCAGAAAATATAATAAGTAAGCGCAGCACTATTTGTTTGACTTTGTGTGCTTAGTTTATGAGAAGTACGTTTACCATAACGACAGACATTATTAGGACTGCAAGACTGCGAGAGTGAATGTGGTTTTCTGTGTTTCTCAAGTCGGAGCCACGACAACTGTTCGGAGTAGGGTGAAATATGGTCATATTTCCGAATGTTGCATATAAATCTAAAGCACATTTTATGGACACGCTGTAGCTTTATGACTAATTTCGAAGTTATATAAGTTAATAGAACATCGGAGTAATCAAATAACGGCATTAGAAGAGTTTGGATAAGGATTTTTTCAGAGAAAAGGGGAGGAGATATTTAAGGAGGAGGAAATAAAGTCGAAAGTATAATTACAAGTATTTTCAATTAATATCTTACAGTAATTTTCAGTTGGCTATTTAATGACGCTATATAAACTACTAGGATATTCAGTGTCGATGGAATTGGTGAGAGCTGATATTTGGTGAGATAAGGCCGAGAGTTTACCACAGATCGCCGTTTGCCTTACAGTTAGGAAAAACCTCAGAAAAACCCAACCACATAATCAGCACGAGAGGAAATCGAACTCACGCTCGAGCGCAGCTCCGGATCAGGTTCAAAACTTGGAACTGTAGTTGGTAACATAAACAGTCCATAGCAAAGAAGTATACTATTAACTACTTTTGTTTTACAGTGACCTGAATACAAACAAAACGATATGGCAGTCGCACTGATTTTGGGATTTGTAATCCTTCTTTTGGTTTATCACTGGATGACAATGAAGCCGAAAGACTTCCCACCAGGTAAAGAAACACAAACATTTGGGAACAATGACGCTTATATTTAATTGCACATGAAAATTCACATGTCACAATCCCACAGGTCCTCCGTATCTGCCCATACTGGGCTCTATTTTTTCCATGCCGAAGAAACTAGCGCACGTGACCATGGCAGGGGAGTGGCGCCAAAAGTATGGGCCAGTGGTGGGATTCTTTGTAGGCCCCAGAACTGCAGTGGCGATCTGTGGTCCCAGAGAAGTGCTGGAAGTTCTGCGAAGAGAAGAGTTCCAAATCAGACCGGATGGCGATTTCTTCAGAGAGAGATCCTTCGGCAAGAAACTTGGTAACATCTGAGTCACGCCAATAAAATAAATTCATATTTAATTCATTGAAATTACTTCATTTGTCTGTCGATGTGGTTCAGTAGATAGAATGTACGCTTTTCAACCAAGCGGTCCGTGGTTCGACTCCCGTCGTGAGCGGAGATTTCACTGCATCCCACGGGACTGAGTGATTGTCCCTTGTCTTGTCTTGCCCTGTGACGTCTCTACGGTTACTCTGCATCGTGCTGACCACATGGTTGGAGGAGAGGTTCACATTGTGAGAGAGTATAGTGTTGATCCAAAGACAGTCAATCTAAAGAGCATTGGATTGTTATCGCCTTGTTATGTAAGTGAGCTTTCTAAAAAGATATAGATATACTAAAAACTATTAGTAAACTTTAAAATCTGAAAGATGTCATTGTTGCAACTAAGAATAGTCGTTAGTCTATTTTATATTATGTAAGTTTGCTAGCTCAAATGGGTCATTTGCAATAAAGAGAGAAGTTCGACTAAAGAGAGAAATTTTTTGCGTGTACTATAAAATCAATGATTTGTCGGTTGGCCTCTTTTTATAAAAGAGGGGTGTTACATTCAACGATTTGAAATCGAAACTGAACAAGCAGAAGATATTTCTTAAATTAGCATAAAATTATGAGAGAATTCTATTTACTTGAACTCAGTAGGGGATATTTACACGAATTTGTGATTTATTATGTTCCTTGTAAAGTTCTATGCAAGTGATTTATAATTTTGAGACGAATACATGTTTTACACTTACTTATGTTCTTTCAACAAACATATCTGTTACTGATAAACAATTTATTGTCTAGGTATATTCTTCTCTGATGGTCCATTCTGGGTCGAACAGAGGAGATTCACTTTAAGGCATCTAAGAGATTTTGGCTTCGGAAAGAAATCGATGGAAGGATTCATTATGGACGAAGTCGAAGATATTCTGTTGCACATGAAGGATCTCAAAGTTATGCAGGTGAGTACATCAAATTATACATTTTCTGGAATTTTACTTAGTTATGAGTTTGAAGAATATCTTCTTAGAAGTGTTTAACGTCTTGCTTTAGTAAAATTATGCCAACAATTCAGAATCAGCTTTGTGAGTTAAATTCATCTAATGCAGTAGATTGTGACAACTCTTCGCTAGATTTTTGTTATTTCTCTTAAACAATCTTAATTCGTAGATTATGTGTAGAATCCTCCGCATGATTACCTAGAGGCTCCGGGCAATCCACAACAGTATACATATTATGAAGTACAGTGCGGCGTACACACTACGGGTCTGCTGTTCAGTGAATATGCCAAAACAAAACAAAGATAGGTGCTTGGAGATCAGTGCTCTAATAAAAGGATTTGTTACGGAACGCTTCATTGGGATAGTATAAAACATATCTTATTATGAAGAAGGGGAAAATTTTAATTTGAAACACTTAAAATGTTTGCATTCCCTCGTAATGTGTAGACATGTGAAGTAAGTAGATAGTGTAAATAATTTTGTTTTTTTTTTAATGTGATTGATTGTCCTATTGCAATTTCCACCATTTATTTTTACTTATTTATTTTTATTTAAATATTTATTTATTTGTTAATGGAAAAAGTTACACAACACAGAACTGCACGCATTGTATTCTTCACCTGACATAATTAGGAACATTAAATCCAGACGTTTCAGATGGGCAGGGCATGTAGCACGTATGGGCGAATCCAGAAATGCATACAGAGTGTTAGTTGGGAGGTCGGAGGGAAAAAGACCTTCGGGGAGGCCGAGACGTAGATGGAAGGATAATATTAAAATGGATTTGAGGGAGGTGGGATATGATGATAGATGCTGGATTAATCTTGCTCAGGATAGGGACCAATGGCGGGCTTATGTGAGGGCGGCAATGAACGTGCGGGTTCCTTAAAAGCAAGTAAGTATTTATTTGCTTATTTATTAATTTATTTATCTCAATCCTTTCAATAACTTATATTAATTCTAAACTCATTTCCACTTTGATAAACTATTTATTCATTTTAAAAAGTTCAATTTAAAAATAACGAGCATTGGTTTCTACTGTTTAGGTGAAAAATATATTGTGAAACAAAAAATAAGTCTGTCTAGAATTTAGACGCATTTCACTTATTGTGAGAATTATCTTCTGTTTCACATAAGGTGGCTTTAAATAAATATTTAGTTTGTTATTAAATTCACGTGACGTATATTTTGTGCGTGAGTATTATTCTCATTGTTCAGTGCCTATAGAAATAAGCAGATGTAAACACACGAAACGGTGCGGGGAGACGAGTCAGAGCTCTCCGTTCCAAGCGAAGCCAGTATAGGTCAATGATCCATGCACACCTAACTTGTACTCAAAGTAATCAAACGCAGGACTCTAACTATGCGACACTGGTTCTTTTTCAATGTAGACTTAAAATAAACTTTTCTAGTGCCTTCAGTGTTATTAATTTTAGACAATTTATACTAAGAGGAAGACAGAAAATAGGAAATATAGGAGAATGCTGGGTTAGCAGTGAAGTACCTACCTCTGCGGGAAGAAAAATATGAATTAGTCATAAATTACTCAAGAACAAGTTTGAATATTTGAAAGACTGCACATAAAATTGTATTATTCTATGTGTCTATCTTTCTGTAAGGAAATACATGGCGATGATCAGGACTTACAGAGAACTTAAATGGATGTTCTGTGTATTCATTTCAAAACATCCCATTTGAATAATCTTAGATGTGTAGGGAATATGATTTTGAGTGAAAATAAATCGATTTAATTTTCGCGAGGGGAGGGAAAAGTTCAGAATCACTCCTGATTAAATTTTCTGTTCCATCTCTTCACCTCTACTCATCTCCACTTTTGAATTTCAAATTGCACCCCTATCTTTAGACTCACCATTTTAAAGGGATGATAGACTTTATCCGTCTACCAAAAAAAAAAAAAAGTTAAATCGGTTCATCCGTTTCTGAGAAAGAGCCAGAAACTTATCATTTAATGAATAACGATAAACAACAACAATAGGATTACAGGAGTTAAAAATGAATATATGTCAATTATAACAAATTACAAAAGAAACAGAATCACAACAATAGCTCAGGCATACTGATAAATACCCAAATATTCTACATCCGCGATATGACCTAAGATGTTAAAGCTGTATAAAATAAACTTAAAAAAAAAAATTCACCGGACGATACCACGACAACAGGAACTCCAGTTATACCAGGCAAGCAACAGGTTTGTTTATCTTTATAATACTGTATAATGCCAATTAAACTTTAATTCATTACTTAATACATTAATTCTGGCTCTATCTCAGAAATAGATGGACCGAATTATTATTATTATTTTTTTTTGGTAGACGGGTATGTATAATATCATCCCCTTTAAAATGATGTTCTTGACAATAGGGGGTGTAGTTTGAAATTCAAAAGTGGGGGATGGGTGGAAATGAAGGATTTATTTCTACTGGCAGAGTTAAGGCCAAAAGACCTTCTCTTCCACTCAACCAGTATAAGAATAATAGCAAATATAAAAATGATAGCAGTATAGGAGCAATATAGATTAATAATAATAATAATAATAATAATAATAATAATAATAATAATAATAATAATAATAATAATAATAATAATAATAGCAAAATTGAGACAAGCTTAGTTACATGTAATTCTAAGTGTCAAACAGTATTGCAACAATGTGAATCGAAGCAATTATTAAAATAATAGAGAAAATGTTTGTATAAAAAATAAAAATCGATCAGTATCGAAGCAGTCTATTTGACAACCGGCTTTTGAAAGTAGTTGATGTCTGACAGCCCTTTAAGATATGAGGTAGGGAGTTCCAATGACGAGAAATTGAAACGATGAATAATGAAAAATATCGTGAAGTGTTGTGATTAGGTATACTCAATGTGCCGGTGATCTGAGATCGAGTATTTAGGTTATGATTGATGCATAAATACACGAGTCGAGACGACAGATAACTTGGGGTTGAGGTGCGCAGAATTTGAAATAGAAGAGAAAGACGGTGTAAAGCTCTGCGGTCGTTGAGACAGAGCCATGATAAGGATTCGAAAAATGGTGAAATATAATCGTATCTTCGGATATTGTACAGTCTTAGAAAAAAGTTTTGTAGCACAGATACTTTACGTATAAGTTCCAGAAAGGAGGCAGTCTACATGATCAGAGGATGAGCGATCTGGTTCACAATTCATGACTATTTTTCGAATATTTTCTAGTCAGAAAATGAGTTTACCCGAACTTATTATACACGGAAGCTTAGTGAAGTCGATTCTGTAGAGCTCGAGGAAACATTTAATAATACAATCAGTAAAACTGAAATTATTGAAGCAACTTTCAAAGTTGCAATTGATACTACAAGTAGATCGGATCATGTGATTGTAATGACAATTAAAAATAACATAACCTCAGACATAATATCAATAATAATCGAAACAAAATTGCTTGTTTTTGAGCGAGTACTCCCAATCCTTATGACAAAATAAACATTTATAATTTACAAGGGTGGTGATAAAAATGTACTAACTGGCGCCCAGTAACACTTTGCTCATTTATACGCGTAGTAATTGAGAGAGAGCACTTAACAAAAGTCTTCATAGCTACGTTACATTTAATAAACACCAGACAGGTTTTGTAAATTCACCTGAGACGCATGTCAATACATCTTTTTTAGACAATATTCTGAAGTCTGTGGTTTTTCTAGAGCATATAGGAGCTTACTGTCACGTACTATAAAAACAAATACAATTACTATGAAAGTTGTTGGCTTAAGGGGTTAGGTACAGCTTACAGGAGTAAAATTTTGGAAATGTTCAACATTTTTTTCTCCATTACTGTATCTTGTACAATAATGAATATTAGTATGTGTAAAACACTGTTCTTCTGCTATAAGAAAAAATATGTTTATGATTAAAAAAATATATTTACTTTTTTTTTTTTAAATTCATTTTACTGTGCAGTGATGAAGCGTTTCCCACATAACTCAACAACTATTCAACATTCTGTGATGACATTTTTTGTGTGTGTTTATGCATGTAATATCTACAATATGATGCAAAATCACTTCTCTACCATTGATAGATTGCCTGATAAAAATAAATTCATTAAAAAAATTGTCAAATATCAGTATTTTCTGCTAACACAAAAAAAATTATTTATTAAGAAATGTAGTTGAAAGAGCATGATATTGTAAACATGAGTTTCAGCAATAAAATAAAAGAGAGAGAACATGAAAAAGTTAGAAATTTATGAGTTATGAGGGAAAACGCTTCATCACTGCACAGTGAACTGCCACCATTATGAATTTTGAAAAAAAAAAAAAATATATATATATATAATTTTTTTAAACCGTAAAAATATTTTTTTCATATAGCAGAAGGACAATCTTTTACACATACCAATTATCATTATTGTACAAGATACAGTAATGGAGGAAAAAAATGTTGAATATTTCCAAATATTTTACTGCTGTAAGCTGTACCTAACCACTTCATGGTTAGAGCACGAGAAGTATACCCAAATGCTTGGTGCAGTTTTGGACTTCACTACATCTACAGAAGTCATATCTATTAGATATCGTAATTGCTGCACTTAAGGAGTCTATTTCAATATTAAGAATCCATTTCTTTGCCAGTTGTAAATTTTAATACTTTCGTGTGAAAAAAAATCCTGTTTAATTTCCGTTACTTTTTATAGAACTATTGTTCTATTTTTTATTAGACCTTTGTCATATTATTATACTTCTTCCAGTTTTTTATATCACTTTGTACATGTCACAAACCTCGAATGAATGAATGAATGAATGAATGAATGAATGAATAAATAAATGCCGTAAATACATTCATAAAATAATTAATAGCAATATTAATAAGCATACCGATACCGTACTATCTTCATTAGTTCACGCCTCGCCGCTGTGATTTTGAATGTTGTTTAATTATTGGTACAACATAATATCTTCAATGATGCCATGCTTCATGTCAATAAGACTAGCACAGCTGAATATCTATAAAATAAACTTAACTTATTGGATAAATTGAACATGATGCAGGTGACCGGACTGTTCAGCGTGTCCACCCTGAACGTTCTGTGGGGAATGATTGCCGGCACCAGGTACGAACGGAACGATAAGCGTCTGCAGGACCTTCTCAACAGGCTCACTGAGGCCTTCCGTGCAGGCAATCCCACTGGAACTCTTATCAATATATTCCCCATACTCAAACGGATCGCCCCGGGCTTCCTAGGACACACTAAGGTCATGGACACACTCAAGAGCCTGCAAGACTTCTTCAGAGTAAGTGAGCTAGCAGTCACTTCTGTTTGTCAGTGCTTTTCTACAGGATTATTTAAGAGTCAATCAATTGACGGGTACTTCTTTTGTATGAGTTTATAAGTAAGTTAGCTAGCAGTCACTTCTGTTTGTCAGTGCTTTTCTGGAGGACTATTTAAGAGTTAATCAACTGACGGGTACTTTTTTGTAGGAGTTTATAAGTAAGTGAGCTGGCAGTCACTTCTGCTTGTTAGTGATTTTCTGCACGACCATTTAACAATGAATCAACTGACTGGTACTTTTTTGTACTAGTTTATAAATATTTTTACATATCCTCATGGATCCCAGAGCTGCATTCTTTCAATCCAAAGATGTCTGCGCTTTGGGGAAAACATTTCATCACCACATATTTCAATGAATTTTTTCGTCAAATTTGTTGGAATTTCAACCACTTGAAGTCAACTGTCTAAAAACGAATTCAGTATCCATCTGTGACTGTTGTAATTGTTTCGATTTTCTTCCGGAAAATACTCAAATGATCTTCTTTAAAATTGTGTAAACTTAATTACATGTAGGCCTACATAAAAACAAATTCAGAATTTTCCCTATCATACATAGCTATATATTCCGTGAGCTCTTGAATACACTGGAATGAATCGACTTTATTTTTGTCAAGTTATTCCGATCAGAAATAAGGTTCTTCATAAATCCTTTGATTTTATCCCTCGCTTTGCAAACTACTACTGAAAGTGTTTTGAGGGTTCAAAATTATTAGCAAGAAAGGCTAGTATAAGAAGCCAAAGAGAACTGAAAAATAGGTTTGAATTATATTCCGACTTCTAGTCTTAAGATATATTAAAATTTCTGCTCTTAACTGGAAAACTCTTTTCAACACATTAGGCCTACTTCTCGAAAACCATCTTATTTCCTTGTGATAAGGGAGATTTTTATATAACAAACCCATACATTCATAAATTTAGCTGAAAATAAAAGTTTGCAACACTTTTTCTTCGATGGCATTTACCACTTTAATGTACGCAGATATTATCAAACATTTTCGAAAATCCAGAAAACAAAGATAAACATTGAATTTGCACAAGTAAGGCCAAATTCAACAGTGTTCATAAATGAGATATTAAGCATACAAAGAAATAATTTATTACAGTTGTATGAACACTTTTTGTAAAATTAAATTAAAATTAATATAATCAGTTAAAAGCCAGACATGTTTCGGAGGAATGCTCCTCCATCTTCAGTGGCAATACCACGACGCTGGTACAGATGTTCGACCGCGTATCGTGGCTTAAGGAGACAAAAATGGCGCAAACAACATTTTGGTTTTGTATTGAACTATTACCTCAGCTCCAAGGCGGTATAGTTCGAAGTATAGTACCGGTACTATATCTCCACCTTATATGCCTTCTTATTCTGAAAGCGCTTTTTTTTAGTTGCATGTTCATGTTACTGTTTCTGCTTCCTTTACCATGTCGAGTTATATTTATTTTCCCATTCGTTATTATATGGGTTCCTGACCTCGTTACTAACCCCTCCAGTTATGTGTGGTGACCTGCGACTGCCTGTTGTTTCGTCCTTGCAGTTGGGATAACTTTTTTTCCATTATTTCTGTTCTTTCCCTCGTTTAACGTAGTTGTACAAGTTAGTATATACTTACTCGTAGTTATAGTTAGTATAGTGGAAGAGAAAGCCTTACGGCCTTAACTTTGTCAGGCAAAATGCTACTGCAACTGCTACTGCTACTGCAACTATTACATGAATACTTATCATCGACTGCCGGCTGTCTATTTCTTCCTTGTGCAAAATTGTCCTCTTCTCCTTTGGAATCTGCCCACCGTTCTCTTTCGTTCTTCTCGTTGATATGTGTAATCAAATTTCGGGTGATCTTTGTCCTTCAAGCAAAACTCCAGATCATAAAATTTTCCATTCAATTTCAGCTTATCTTCGTACATTTTAGTGAAATAACCTTTCGTTCTAGCTACTTTCATATAAGGACAGTTTTTCTTCTATTTCCTACTTCAAATGGCATAATATTTAATTCTGCTCTCACTCCTGAACCACTGAGTCTTCCTAGATTTTTCAGAATAACTTCGCTGATTCGTGTATTCTTAAAACTCACTAAGACAGGTCTACTTGAACCTTTTCCTAATCTATAAGTATGGTCGACATGTTCTTTCTCAACTCAAGATTAAAGATCAAGATCACTTTACAAATGTCGCTTACTCTCTCCAAGATCATCGGATATAGGGCTCACAAAGGGTAGGTGTACGAACTTTTGCTGTATCCAGTCCTAGTAAAGCTAAGCTAATATCTCATCTTCGTATAATACAATTTTTATTCTGCTGTAGTATAAATTGTGTTAATTTTCAGCAATCAATCAATGAACACGAAAAGTCACTGGACGAAAATAACCCAAGAGACTTAACTGATGTTTACTTGAAGGAAATGAAGCGACAGTACGACAACCCAGTCTCCACGTTCACAGGTAATGTAAACATGAATGTTTCAAAGCAAATTAGAGTTCATGTTTATTATTATATGATTTATCACAAAGGAATTTCGTATTTGATCAAGGTATGTTAATATAGTTTTCGTAACGGTAATTCATAGTTTTAATAAATAGTAACAAATCTGATCAGTTTTGAAATTAGGAGACGATTTCAGAACTGTAATGATTTAGAGTAGTTATATTTATCTTCATACTTGATCATTTTAACGACAGTAAATGTAAAAAATATTGGAAAACGCAATGGTTTCAATAAAATATTGGGTTAACTTCCTCATTCTGGATTTGTTGTAACGAACATACTCATACAAGCGGCAAAGACAAGACAAAAATATAGGTTATTTTCAACAAATAAGAACTAAATTCAAGAACAGCAACAAAAATCAGCGTTAAAGTAGTATTTGTAGACTCTGTTTGTTTGTTTAGTAACGCTTTTTTCGGTCCAATCAGGATCGTTCACAAGATATTCGAAAGTTTTAAATGAAGATTCACAGAAACACACATACTGATCTTTTTCAGTTTATCGAAAATCAGTTTAAATAAGTGAATGGGCGTACTATTAAACATCAATTGTGTCTAATTAATGAACTCCAACTTGCAGAGGAAGGCCTCATCACGATCTGTCTAGACATGTTCGCTGCAGGCGGGGAGACCACGACGAGTTCCTTGGGTTTCTGTCTGCTATACATGGTGTTGTATCCCGAGGTGCAGAAGAAGGTGCAGAAGGAGTTGGACGCCGTAGTAGGCAGGGACAGACGACCGACCCTCGAGGACAGAGCCAAGTATGTCTGTGTTATAATCTTATAAATTAAAAAAAATTGTCATCATTATCGTCCTTTTATCTCGCAGTGCAATACACCATAATGCACGTTAACCCAGTATCAACATCTCTTCTTCTTCTTCTTCTTCTTCTTCTTCTTCTTCTTCTTCTTCTTCTTCTTCTTCTTCTTCTTCTTCCAAGCATTAGATCCAATAATCTCCTGCGGTTTCATTTCTGGTTTTGTTGCCACCTTTGCCTAGGGCAGCAAAAAATCCAATTTCATGAGGGGATATTATTTAGTATTTGAGGGGGCAACCTATTATTATCCATTCGTTTAATATGTTGTAACCAATTATTTCTATATCTAACAATATACTTACTTACTTACTTACAAATGGCTTTTAAGGAACCCGAAAGTTCATTGCCGCCCTCACATAAGCCCGCCATCGGTCCCTATCCTGTGCAAGATTAAGCCAGTCTCTATCATCATACCCCACCTCCCTCAAATCCATTTTAATATTATCCTCCCATCTACGTCTCGGCCTCCCTAAAGGTCTTTTTCCCTCCGGTCTCCCAACTAACACTCTATATGCATTTCTGGATTCGCCCATACGTGCTCCATGCCCTGCCCATCTCAAACGTCTGGATTTCAAGTTCCTAATTATGTCAGGTGAAGAATACAATGCGTGCAGTTCTGTGTTGTGTAACTTTCTCCATTCTCCTGTAACTTCATCACTCGTTTAAACTGACAATATGTAACCTAGTTCTTATTCTTCATTTGAGATCCTGTCACTCCTTATTATAGTCATCACTGACCTTAAAAACACATTTTCACTTTCATATAGATCATTTCTTATGGACTTTGTTTTATAAAATGTTATTTACTATTCCATTCTTATTTTACCTTTTAAAGTTACATTTTTCAACTTAGAACATTTTTTTTAAGAAATATTCCATTATTAACTGAATTTTGTTAATAGAAACAAAAGAATCCAGTGGATTTTTTGACGCTAAAATTTCCCTTGGGGCAAAATTAGTTTCCTCAAAATGACTGGAGATAATATAACAATAGTGAAAAGGAATTAGGTTGGACTCAGTCCCCATGCAATTGTGAAAGAAGCATATTAATTAGATTACATTTCCACCACGAGGCTTGCAAAATGTAACTTGAACAGTAATTCAAATACTAAATTACATCTTATACACTCATAAAGCAAACATTTTGATATTTTACTTCATTTATTGCAGCCTTCCGTACGTGGAGGCGGTGTTAACAGAACTGCTACGTGTGTGTACAATCGCACCCGTAACACCACCGCACTGCGTCGATAGGGACACCTATATCAGCGGGCACTTCATCCCAAAGGTAAAACGAAGCTTTCAGCACAAACATTTTATTTCAGTGGATTCACCAAGAAATTCTCCACTGTGGCTCAGGTGGTAGGTGGAAGCGATTCTGTAGTTACAAATCGAGTGGACAAGTTACGGTTGCAGAAAGGAAAATGGAAATACATATCCCCCCATTAAGGACCGATGTGACCCTTGTATTTACCCTGTATTATATTTATCACAAAGATGGCCTTCAACAAATCTGACCAGTGACCACAAGACCAGAGAACCTCGCTACATGTAAATGTAAATTATCATAATTAGCCTATCGCAGAGTGAGGACGAAATGCACTAACGAGCTCGGCATTTGAAGGTAAATAATACAGATACTGTCTCATAAGTAATGTCGGTTTTGGAGCAAAAAATTTGAGTTGGCGTGTGATGTGACAAGAAAGTAATTTAACCTTCAAAATAAAAGGCATTAGATTCTATGGTCTTGAGCCACCTTTGAGTGAGGTTTATTATCCCACGACGGTATCTGTTTCTGGTTTCTGATACGAAGAATTCGATGATACTAATTTCAATGACTTCCAAATTTTGGAAATATCTTCCACACAGGAACTAAGCCATGGATCGAAACAGACGGTAATCTGATGTAAGGTAGGTCTACATGCCATGTGTGGTAGCAGTTTAATTCCTCCTAATTCGGGATTTTTTGTTATGGCTGTTCCAGCTGTATAGGATTTTGCATTGTCCTGTTGCAAGAGAATTCTATTTCGATTAACTAATGCCGGACATCTCTTTCTCCGAACTTAATGCAATCGTTCTAGCTGTTGAGAATAAATATCTACATCGAGTGCATGTCCGTTTGGAACAAACTCCCAGTGAATCACATTTTCAAAATCTCACCAGAAACATACTATTACTTTGGGGCCGACCGATTTTAACGACTTGAGATGTCAGAATTGTTTTTTTTATATACACATTTTTGATCACATATTACAATTATTCTGATAAATATATTATCCATGAAGTTAGCGATAAGCTGACGACAGATATCCGCACTACGTTCAGCATGGTCAGATGTCAGATTCATGACATTTCGGCCTCTAATTATGAGACGACTTAATAACGAGTTTTTTTTAAATTTGTATCCTTGTTCTCTTAGCCTTCTCTTGCAGATTTATTTTTGTATTAATCATCATAAATATCAGCATCATCATTCTCCTTTTTCTTTTGATATTCTGAGTTCGTCTTCACTATTGCTGTTACATTCATTTCTGAAAGCAGCGTGTAATGGGAAGGTAAACAAGACTTCTTCATACCGTAACACCATTTTTGTTTTCGACTTTCCTCAGTTGGACAGATTTGTTTTGAAACATAAAAGCAACGTATTTGACTCTTTTGAGAAGACTAACCTTTGTCCTGACATATGACCATAATATTAGTAGTCTAATAAAAGGTGTTTCCCCATCCTTTAAGACGACATAATAAAGCGTTCTTGGTACGATTCCCGGTGTGGGAAGAGATTTATTTTCCATCCAGAGACTGGGTGTTTTTTGTACTAGTCCTGTGTCATCTCTGCGGTGGCTCTGCAACGTTCTCACTACACAGTTATGTAGGTACTCCATGTAAGAGAGACTAGTGTTGGTCCATGTAGCGCCTTAAGACAAAGGAAAGTGTTCATCCAGTTTGTTTAGAAGCAAGGGAAATATTTTATTCAAGCGATGATATTAAATGTGCACTGTATGTGTCATTGTAAAGATCACTCTAATGATAACCGATATTATTTAGCAGTCAATAGAAATAATTTACTCAAGGTATGCTCTTAAGTGTGCACTGTATGTTTCTTTGTAATGAGATTACTTATTATCAGAAACAGTAAAATCTAACCACATAGTCCCAAGATATATTTGCGCAGAAACGGAAATTGCACCTAAAAGTTATGTCTATCCCTTGAAATATCCCTAAATGATTCGTAATAACGCTGAAAAATACGTCAAATAATGGTTATAACTTTTGTGCATCTGCAATTATACTTAAGAGTTAATGTACAAGTCTCAAAAGGCCATTGTTCTAATGGATACCATGTACTGTATTTCAAATTCCATTCTCCTTTGAGAAGTTTGTCTCATCAAGCGACTGTTCTTTTCTCTCAAGTATTAAGGTTGGTTCACAATAAACCGGGAACCCCAGTTTATTGTGAACCAGCCTTTAATGGTCGTAAGAAAGGGGTTTTATAATATAGAGGAATGACAACTGTCTAATCGAACATAATATATGTCGTATTATTCATTGTTTTAATAGAATTCCACGGTGCTGGTGAACCTGTACAGTCTCTTCCAAGACAAGGAGCACTGGGGCGACCCCGATGTGTTCAGACCCGAACGCTTCCTGGATGCTGACGGAAAGTTCGTCAAGGATGAATGGATGATCCCGTTCGGCATGGGCAAGCGGGTGTGCATCGGCGAGGTGCTAGCCCGAAGCATCGTCTTCCTGTTCTTCACATCTATCACGCAGGAGTTCTGGCTGAGCGTGCCTGAGGGCGACCCCAATCCCTCAACCGTGCCTCTCTCGGGGTTCACCATTGCCCCTGCACCATTTAGGGTTAAGGTCACTAAGAGGGCCTGAATACTACAACTGTTACTACATAGCAAGAAAGCAAATAATGCAGCATAGTTTAAACTTCGCTTCTTTCTCGCTCCCAGCCTCTTCGCCGTCACCATCGAAGATGACCTCTTCTCTGTGCTAAAGGATAGTGTGTAATCAGTACGTAAGCGACGATGGAGCTGTGATCCACTGAGGTGAAGGTAGTTGTAATCAAAGAGTAACGAACTATCTAGAGAAAATCGGTAATGGGTGTGATTATAATTCTGGCTTTATCTTCTTCGCACATGACTGGAAATTATTTTTTTTTAAATCCGCGTTTCTTATAATTTGTTAGAGTACTTATGCGATTTTAAAAATTCTGCGGGTGATTATATACAATTAAACTTGTTCATATTGAATGCCTCTCAGTTCATGTGGGAGAGTGCAAATGAAATACAGATTGATTCTGTGACTTTATTACAGACGTTTAGGGATGATGGAGGGGAAAGAAATTGACCACCCTACTGCCATTATCTCCTGGCTTAGTTGTCTCGTGAGAGATGTCTTATTGGTGTCACTTATGAGCTTCAAACCTGTCTTCGGACAACTGACTAAACAACAATGGAGATCATAATTAACAAGTCAATATAGGAACTCTTGTCTGTGTCACGTTCTGTAATTACCAAACGAATCGCTACTGGACACGGTTGTGTGGAAATTAAAAGTTGTTCAAAATGATCTCCTCCATGAACTTCAATTTTTTTAAATAACGTCACAGAATCACTCGGTATAATAACTTTTTAGAAGAAAAGCCAATTTGTTTCAGTTTGAAATAAAAATATTCCTGTCACATGACAAGTATGAAAAAAAGCATAACGGAATGACTTTATTACTCCAATCTTTTCTTAGGACACAGGTATTTGCTGTAATTACAGTGTTTTAAATTAAGTACAGGCGTCGCTGAATATTTATACATTTCAAAATATCTGCTTCATATTTTTTACAATAAAATTGTTTAATAATAATAAATCAGTTGATTGAAAAGATTTCATTTGAATCCTATGTTCGTAAGTTAAAATCCAGCCTAGGACGATGATTTTTAAGAACGATAAAAATCCTTAGCATGGATTCCTTCGGAAGAAAATAAAGCTGTGAGATCCGTTTCGTAGATTAAAGGCACGTGAAGAAGCTTTCCAATGAGTAAGATGGCTCCAAGAAAAATTTACCTGCTATTATTCGTCTATGACAAAATTTGAAGGTAGTACAATGTTTCGTTATGTGTTGTCTTTAATTAGGCGGGGGATTCGGCTCACCCTCCAACTCTGATCAATAAAATCCTTTAATAACTTAATGGAACGAATACTGTGATATCAATAATTCTTAAAGTGTAACTGTAGTTCACATTTACGTCTTCGAAGTGAATTTGTGGTGTTCTGCATTTCATGACTTGAGTTACGAATACTTTAATATTTGCAAGGTAAAAGTCTCTTGTGTGGTGATTAGCGTTAGTACGAATATATCCGTTTATATATTAGTTCATAACTTTTAACCTTATGTATACCTGAAGCAGTTACGGAGGGAATGCGGTAATTGAGGAATTTATTGCGAAGCGTTCTTCCCCAGTAGTCAAGGTGATATGTTTATGTCTTCATAAGTGTTGCCGGGAAATTATCCTAGAACGACTTTTTGCCAAATCCGTACAAGTGAGAAACCAGAAAGGTTTCGTAAGCTATTGAATGGCGATCAACAATAGGTCTGACATCAATAAAATGGACAATTATTTGAAAAGAACGATGATAATAAAATTATATAGAGTTTAATTAATTTTGTCAGCTAGGATAATTTTAAAATCGTTGAGTTTCCAGTCGATTTTCGTCAATTGTGTAAAACTACAATTTAGCATATTTAGAAAAGTGACTTTGAAGTAAAATTGTAATAATGTTTAATTTATATGATAAGAGATTATGTTGTTCTATGCATTACTCTCTTTTCATTATGCACTTTTTATTTTATTAATTAAACAAATTATCAAATCGTTTAAAAATGCTTTTTTATATATTGAACCCCTAGAATAATACTGTCGTAACTTCCAAACATTGAATTTTGAGTTACAGGGAGTTTTTTAATCTTTATTTTTCGCATTCATCGTACGATTAAAATTTAATTTGCTTTTAAACAGTGTAGAAATTGACTAGTTAGTTGACGTAGCCAGTTAATAATTTCCACTGCTTAAATAATGAAATCAATTAAGCAATGTAAAAAATCTGCCAATTTTTTGGCTGTCGGCTGACAAAGATCTTTTCCGGCTTCAAGGAATTTAAATCTATCAGAATCACCTGGAAATTGGCTGACTTGGTGACACTGTTCTCATGATGTAACATGCAGCTAGTTCCAGTGTCGCCAATTGAAGTGTACGGAAAGTCGCCGAATAGTAGTATCAAAAGTTACTAGATTCCTTATTATTAATTAAGAAAATTTAGTTTTGTTACTAGACATTGCTGAAAAAGTCGCTAAATCCCAATTTTAGCAATAGACAATTTAAAATAAATTGTCGCCGAAAAACAGTTCAAAGTCGCCAGATTTAGTGACTTGTCGCTTAATTGGCTACACTAGCTAATACTCTCCTACTTCCCACTGTTGCCAACATAGTGGTTTACTCACTAAATCTAGTTTTTTTGTCCTCTGTCAGTGGCTAAAATTCATTAAACGGTGGGCAGTGAGAAATCTAGTTTATTTTAATGCCAGTGGAAATTTTGAGTGATTTTGCAGTAATTCTCAAACACATCTGTAAGGCAGATTGCATATAAAACACTTACGACTCTTTCGACGATGACCATTATCTTTTCAAAATACTTCTCTTGCAATATTAGATGTCTATCAATGTACTTGCAGTTAACCGCATAACAACCCAATGGCTGGAACTGAAAACAGAACACACAGCCTTTCTACAGAAAGTAAGAAATTAATTCGATGACGGCGAGTTTCTTTCGTTGTTCCTCCAATCAAGCAACTGCTGAAAAGACTTTATGAATGTATGGAAATACTGAAAAATGTTGCTAGACTAAGTTTCCATTATGTTCTACAATAAATCAAGTTTTTTTTTTTAATTCAGTAGAGCCGAAAAAGTTACTGAAAACTTTAAAGTATAGGGGCGCGTGATGGACATAATGAAACGAAAAAAATTTCAGCATTACTACTACTTGTAAAGTTTTCTGGCACAAAGAGGTATCAAATAAAAACCTGTTAAAAGAATTACCGAGTTCGCGTCATCAATGTTAGGGTCTATGTCTTGTTTGGTGAAATTCAGAAATGGACTTAAAGTATGCTATTATCATTAAACCAAAATTAGAGATAGGATGGATATTTCAGTAAATTTTGAAGTTAGGGCTGCACTAAGACGGAGTGCTGTATGTTGCTATAATTTTTAATGATTATTCATACTATTATATCTTATCTGCCTATTATTTAACAATTAAGTGCAAAAAACCTATAGGAACGAAAATCTTGTGGGTTTTATGACATTATTTGGTGAGTTTTTGTAAGCGTGTAGTGGTTTCTCGCAAATTGCAGTTGGCAACACTGCTACTTCCTTCCCTACTCGGCAAGAAGTGTTTATCAGGAAGCACCAACCGTTAACCAAGAAGGAATATTTGAGATAGTGTGGCAATTTAGGACACTGATGCAGAACTTAGGTGCTTATATTAAAATGAGATACAAGCAGAGGAACGGACTGGAATATTTGCGCACTCGAACGATGCGTGAGTTTTTGTGTTCTGCCAAGGTCATATCAGATAATGCCCAAGACATGTTTATCGTACAATGCCCTTAAGCCAAGCGTATCACAGTGGCGAAGACTACCGAAGGTAGACGTTTGCATGATTTATTCAGACTGCTACAGCATTAACAACAGTCACTATAAGTACGTACATATACATCCGACGTGACCACGCATCCACTCGTGAATGAATTGGTGGTTCAGGTAGGTGCAACTACTTTTAATATACCTAAATAAAAAATTATAGCAAGGGCTCATACGTCTGAAACAACAAAATCTAAAGAAAATACTTATTTTAAAGATGGTAATGTCGCCATTCTTATTGATGTCGGTTGCAGAGAGAAAATATATTTATTTTACTAAGCACTTCTCCCCCCTCCATTGAAATAATTTCAACCTTGCACAAATGCACACACAAACAGGTGATGGAGCTCCTGTAACATGGTGTCATTAAAACTTTATGACATCGTGAAATGAAACAGATGTTAAATTGAAATAAGTTGTACATCAGATAGCCTCAGTGCGATTCAAATACACGACTATAGTCTTCATGTAACAAGAGACCTTTATTATTAAGGCGAGCAGGGAAGACAATGTGGCGATGAATTTTTTTTCTGATGTAATTGAAAATGCTTGCTTTAATCTTACTCTGTACGAGAATCTACAGGAAATGCATGAAAACAATAGGCCTACGTATTTCTTTTTAATGTAGTGTTAATTCAGTTGTTGCTCCAAGAAAGTAGTAGTAGTAGTAGTAGTAGTAGTAGTAGTAGCAGCATTTATTTATTTATTTAATCTGATAGAGATAAGGCCATGAGGCCTTCTCTTCTCCTCTACCAGGGGATTATAACTACAATATGAAAAGTACAATAAAATGCAATTACAATGATTATAATTACATTTAATATTACATTTACAATTACAATTACAATAAAAGTCGAAGTACGAAAAGATTATCCGATCAATAAAGGCTAGATAATTTATTGTAGAAGTTAAGAACAAAGAAAGATTTTTTAAACTGAGGTACAAATTAAACCTAAAATAATAAAGTTATATAGTGATGAAATTACCTGATATTGAAATATTTTGTGCTAGAATAAGAGAACTATTTACAAGAAGCAATACCTGAACGAGTCTCATTTACTAACCAAGTGCTTAGTAAGTTTGCGTTTGAATTCAATTTTATTTCGACACTCCCTGATGCTAGCAGATAGCGAATTCTAGATATATACATAGGCCTACTCGTTTTGAAATCAGTAAACATTTGTAATTCCAATTTTTTTAACTGATGTGAAATACATACATAGGGTTACTACGAGAAGAAATTCTATAGGAGGACATGGAATCTAAAATAAGAGGACATTGCTGAAAAAGGGAGGATTTTTTAAAAATTGGTATGAACAAAATTAAAGATAAAAACAATGGCTCACCCTAGTCAGTTTTCTCACTAGTTGCTGGATCAGTATTACATCTGTACCCGACTTATCGGTGGAGCCCACTTTGTGCAGAAGAGCCTGAAGGGACCAACTTATATCTTGTAACAAATAACTATGGAACTGTTCACAGGACATGTCCTTGGAATTATATTTCGCCATGATGATACCTCTGTCTTCATTAGCATGCGATTTTGTTCTTTTGTCCATTGAGCAGGTATTAGGGAAAATACTCTCTCAACACTTCCTTTGTGACTTGGGATAAATAAATAGAACTGACATATTTTTAAGAATTCTGAGAAAGTTTCAGTTCTCACAGAACTATTGGAAGGAAGAATTTACACCATTGTTTATCTAAACTTAAATCTTTGTCCAAATTAACTTGATTGGCATATCTTTGTACATTGTAGAATAAAATTGATAAAATAGCTTAGAATCATAAATAGTGACATTTTTAGAGTGTAAGAATTCAATGAATATCATAGGTCATCATATTTTATGTTTTTTATGTGCTCCAGCTTCAACCATTGAAAGCAGTTAAATTCTTTCATAGGTTTTCACCACTTATTTAGATATTCTATACATAATATCGCACGTTATTCAATATTCATATTAATTCTAGTTGAAATGCGAAATGCCGGACATTTCAAAACTTTTTAATGCTTGCCGGACAGGTGTCCTCCTTTTGCCGGATGGATGATAACCCTAGAAATACCAATATAAAATGTCCGTAAATTGCTGCCACCTGGTGTGCGCAAGAAGAACTACTGAAAGGGAGCCCTGATCGAGCATATCTGGCTCCTGTTGGAGAAGTTGAAGTACGTGTTTTTAATGTGAGCGCCAAGAAAATATTTCAGTAGTCAACACTGAAGTATTTCCTACAATTGCAATGTAAGAATTACCAAAATAATTTGTTGGCATATTACATGTTAAGAGTCCACTGCAAGAATGATGGATGTCATTTAGAATACATTTTTCAGGAGAAGCAATTGAAAGTTTGAAATGCTTAGCGCTCAAAGCTTAACTGTGATTTTCCGATCATTACTGGACAGTGACTATCAGTGTTAATACCATATAACTCTCTATGTACATTCCATATGTCTTAAGCTATGCATTGACAGTCTTGGTTCATTTTCGACAAGAAAGTGACATCCATCATTCTTGCAGTGGACTCTTCATGTATAATGGACTAACATCACAGCAAATGTGTAGAGTCTAGAGCAGTGGTTCCCAAACTTTTTGAAAGTGCGACCCACTTTTGGGTGAGACATTTGTTTGCGACTCCCCCTTCCCCATTACCATATCAGTAATTAACTCCATTCTAAAAATACAAATGCCTGTAAGTTCGTGAACAACGATAATTTCACTCAAAACCAGTTAGATACCACCCAACTTCTAATGTGTTGACCTGCAAGACGAGAAATTGCAATATGCAAACCTATTTTTTGCACGATTGTGTTTTTTGCTGTATTTACAGCTATTGTTGTTAGGCTTTGAAAGTTAGAATTCCCACGCAGAAACTGTTTCTAGCGAAACAACACTTCATAATACAAAACTATACTGAAATAGATCCATTACAGTGAACTTACTGTTACTTATTTAGGTACCGTTACAGTGCAGTTTTGCGAAGGCTTGGGAATAATATTGCTCTAAATTTTCACTACAAAATATATTATATTTGCAATTTTAAAAATATGAACGTGCAAAAAATGTTGTGCCATACACGTTTTTGAAGTGCATTACAAAATCTCGGAAGTTGAAAAACTCGCTCTATTCGTTTTTCGAACTTTTCCTCGATTTTGTAAAAAGCACTTTCCAATCTTGTATCGTAATATACTATTTCAATTCTTTTTGGCTTCTTAGGCTGGCCTTCCTTTCTGATATGAATAGTTCAAATGCAAAACAAGTTATATCCCCAGAAATTTTTCTCAGAAATGTGCAAAATGTGCCAAACAGTATATTTACAGTGTATTTTATAATTCTTTTTCATCACCCAATTCCTTCTATAGTAACAAGATTTTAGAGCAAATATTGGCCTTCAATATTGTTCCTTCAACAAATTATTTAAATTTAAAAAGTGGATATGACTTGATTTGCACAGATCTGCGCGTATAACTTGTTTTGCACTTAATCGTGATGTGAGTAGATATTAACTTTGAACTTACTAGTACTGTAAAATATTGAACAAAACGTGTGGTTATCAGTTCAAATTATACATTTTATTATTATTTTATTATTATTTTCATAATATTTAAAAAAATTACTGAAAAATATAACTTTTTTAAGATTGCATGGTGAAATTTTCACATGAGTAAAGACCTAATTTTATGATTAGCCTACCAATGAAAATTATACACATAGTTGTTATCATTGCAAATTGTACATATTATTTTCATAAAGTACAAAATTACTGAAAAATATAACATTTTTAAGACTGCCTGCTGAAATTTTCAGAAGAATACAGACCTAATTTTGGATACATTTATAAAATAAGTAACAAAGAAAGCCCTTTCCAGACTTTAACCAATATTCTGTTCTTTTGGGGAATTTCTACACATGCTCTACAGGAGATTCAAGATCAACACAATTATAGTTCTGACTAAGGAGCGGATTCCTGTGTAATTAAATATTATTTTTGCGTGTGATAAAACACAATTAACAAAGTTAAAAATTCTGAACATGATGTTTCAAGTTTAAGACCACAATTTTATTTCACATAAAACCACATATTTTCACAAAAAATTATGTAAATACATATTTTCAGGAAATCTATTATATACACATAAATCTTGTAGTTTTTTTTACTTAAATAATTTTTTACAAGAACTTTTAAATATTTTAAAACTAAATCAATTATATCACTCAGAAGTACGTTATCTTTTTTTTTTTTTTTTTTTTTTTTTTTTTTTTTTTTTTTTTTTTTTAAGAATTCTTGGTTGCTTCGTGTTTCTAAGCGCTGTGCGGTGTATCCGTGATCCATTTTTGTAATAGTATCGCCTCAAGTTCTGAGAACTGCTAGGCAGCATATCAATGTTATTATTAGAGAATAAATTAACATAGACAAGGAGGAGAGATCTTGGAACACATAATTAGGAATGTTTATTGTTGCTGAAGATGATTTCATTCATCGCTTTGTTTGTGAAACACAACAGATAAGAGCTCGGGTATGAACATGATTTAATTTAAACATATCTCTCGCTTCTCGCTCATGTCTACCATGTAAGGCAATATATCTTGTTGTGATTCCCTGTTATCGGGCTTCGTCAATCGATATCCTTCAAGATATACTGAAAGATGGTTGTTTAAAAACGATTTGGCTTTCCTATTGGGAAATTTAAGTTTTTTTGTGTGACATCATAAAAAACTCGAAACATCCAAAAACCTCTTGGCTGAAACAGGGAGGTGCGTGCGTGAAAATTAAACTAGACTCGCTATCAGGTTCAGAAGCACAATTACTAAGGGACAAATTCCAGAATGTGTTGGGGAAAAACAGTGGATATAAAAAATGTGTAAAGTTGCTCAAGTATTGGAGGGTGTGCCTGTAGGTGAAATTGACGGTATTTGTGTTTGTGACATTCCTCTCTCTAAATGTGCATGTCTGACGTCCTGTGATGTGGGAAGATCGTTTTCACAGTATAAGTCGTTGTTCAGAGATAATAGGCATGCATTTGTGATGGAGAACTTGGAGAAGACCTTTGTTGTTCACTGCAATTCTCGGCCAACTACTAGCACTCAAGTGTGGTTGGTGAGTACCTAGCAACATTTTTTTTTTCCAAGCTAAGTAAGGTATTTTTGTCATATTAAAAAAAATATTTTTTTTATTTTTAGCAAATATTTTCGTACTTTTTAGCACATAAAAATAAATATATTTAAATTTTTTAGCACATAAAAATCCGCTCCCTAGTTCTGACTGTAATTTCTTGTAGAAGGTCAGTTTAGGATCTTCTCTAAAATTCAGTCCACTCCTTGCAAGAAGATTATGAATATCCCTTATTTCATTTGTTGCATCCTCACCCAAGCCTTCCGATATTACGTTATAGCCCAGATCACATATATGATCTAGGGTTAAAGCGAATACGTCACTACTGTTATTGGCACGCGTGCCATAATAAGCCGATTACACACGATATTGGGTGCAGTAACAACCTGTTTATAATGATAGGATGGCATAAAGTGAATTAAAAAGAAAGCAATGAAAAATATGGAATGAAATAGAACTACGAGTGCTGTTTTAATAATGCCTGTAAGAGAAGAGTCATGCCATATTCTATAAATTTAGCTACTTATGTTAAGTGTCAAAACAATGTGATTTTCGTTGCTCTAGAAAGAAGCTAAATATCCGCCACGATTTACCCACAATACTCCTTGAGTCATAGCCTACTCCTCTTTCGGTTCCTTCTTTGAAAAGGGTATGAAGGAAAGGACCAATTTTAAAGTTTGAATATAACTTAGTACTGGCCTCCTGTGCCCAGGTTGTGGGTTCGATCCCAGCCTAGGTCGATGGCATTTAAGTGTGCTCATGTCAGTAGATTTACTGGTATGTAAAAGAAATCCTGCGAGACAAAATTCCGGCACACCGGCGACGCTGATATAACCTCGGCAGTTGCGAGCGTCGTTAAATAAGCCATAATTTAATTTAATTGAAAGTTTGTAAAGTTAGAAGATCGAAATAGACATTTATAGGCTTCAATTCCAAAAAGAGACACTTATCACCAAAATAGGCAATTTTAGGTGCTATAAAGTTTCCATTACCTTAATGCTGAAGCTCTATAATGGATATTTAATTAAAGAGCCTTTAAATTTGAGTAAGACAAAATAGGCAAAAGGACACTCTATTCACCACTTTTCAAAACCCACAAAGAAAGCATCTTTATTTAATGCTGATCCAAGTCACATTTCATTATCACTTCGTGAAATTCTGACGAAAACCACATAGGTTCCATTCAGAATGATCTTTTACAGTTTGTTGTTTATGCCATTATTTGAGTTTTGTTTCCTAGCAATAAAATAAGCTAGTTAATTTCTATCAACAATCGTTCGCTATTTTATTCGTCTATCAAATGAAGACCCACTATATTTTGATTATCATAACAATCATATTTCCGGCACTAAACTGAAAGATAACCATCCAATAGTTCAGGTTAAACCGGTGTACGTAGAGAGGTAGACGGCATGCTAGAGTCCACCACTTTTCCTTAATTTTTCAGCGTATTCCGAATCTCACCGATCGGTGGACAACAATGACGTCACGCTGCAGCGAAATAGGAACAAAACTGCTGAAAGGTTCGATGGCTGTCATGGTGACTGTACAAGTTGTTGTCTGTGCTACGCTAATAAGATTTTGCTAAATTTCCGTACTGTCATCTCGTTCAAAGAAAAGAGAGCATAAACAATTTATTTCTTAAACCAGTAGTAATAACTGGTCCGTTGACATGTTCGCTCATAAGCCATTAATATTTTTTTACGTTGTGCTCATTACAAACAATACAGCAGAACCAAAGCAGAACACACCGCCATTACACAACAGTGCACGATGTCATTCGTCTGCTAATTCCCGCCCATACAAGAACCAATCAGATTCACTGATGGATACTGCCACCACCTCTGCAAGCTGATGGAAGCTGTGCGACACCGGTGGGGCATCAGTGACGTCATCGTTGAAATTCGGAACACCGTGATCCCATCAGATTGCTCAGCGCTGAGATTCGGAATACTCTCTTTATAACTTACTTAGTTACAAATGGCTTTTAAGGAACCCGCAGGTTCATTGCCGCCCTCACATAAGCCCGCGATCAGTCCCTATTCTGTGCAAGATTAATGCATTCTCTATCATCATATCCCACCTCCTTCAAATCCATTTCAATATTATCCTCCCATCTATGTCTTGGCCTCACCAAAGATCTTTTTTCCTCCGGTCTCCCAACTAACACTCTATATGCATTTCTGGCTTCGCCCATACGTGCTACATGCCATACCCATCTCAAACGTCTGGATTTAATGTTCCTAATTATGTCAGGTGAAGAATACAATGTGTGCAGTCCTGCGTTGTGTAACTTTCTCCATTCTCCTGTAACTTAATCCCTCTTAGCCCCAAATATTTTCCCAAGAACCTTATATCTTTATTTCATTTATTTATTTATTTATCTATTTATTTAATCAATCTTTGTTCACGTCATGGCGGATTAGATGTGTTCCAGTCCTTAATCCGCCATCACTCTCTACAAAATTATTACAATAAATAATACATAGTTTTTCCTGTATCAGCTACATGTAGGCCTGCTCATATTTATGTGAAGATCTAGAAATCGAGATTCTTAAGCATGACAAAAATGATAAAATAAAATACACATGTAATTTAGGAATGTTTGAGTTCGTGAAATATTAATATCTGGCAATAAGTTCCAGAACTTGTTACTCTAGTTGCTAACATACTAAGTCCGTAGCAAAATATGTACAGCATTTATTATTATTATCTACATTTTTGTTTTCCAGTGACCTGAATACAAACAAAACGACATGGCAGTTACGCTGATTTTGGGATTTGTAATCCTGCTTTTTGTTTATTACTGGATGACAATGAAGCCGAAAGACTACCCACCAGGTAAGGAACCAAAATAGATTACAAACAATGGAGTTAGTTGGGCTGTGAGAAGAAAACGGGTCACTCTTTCCTCTTGCAGCAGAGTAGGCCTACTATCAGCCTACTGTATCTATGCGTGACCTTCAATGATTCGCTTTCCCAACGACCTAGAATCGACTCTATTCTAGCTCTTTGCGCTTTCCAATGCAATAATAATAATAATAATAATAATAATAATAATAATAATAATAATAATAATAATAATAATAATAATAACAATAATAATAATAATGACATTTTGTAAAGACATTTCACGCAACCCTAGAGATTTCATAAATCTTCTGTTACTTTTTTATGTGGAAAGGGTTATCATCTCACTCGTACAACTCTTAATTGGATATGTGTTACAAAAATGAAAGTATACGTAGTCTATAATTTACTCTATAAAAATTCGTACTATCAGAAAAAGTAGACTTGAAAAATATTATTATTATCATTATTATTATTATTATTATTATATTATAATACTGTCCACAGCTGTGGAGTAACGGTTAGCATGCCTTACCGCGAAACGAGCGGGTCTGGGTTCAAATCCAGGTTAAACAAAGTTGCCTGGTTGAGGTTTGTTTTCGGGGTTTTCCCTCAATCCATTAAGAGCAAATGCTGGGTAACTTTCGGCGCTGGACCCTTGACTCATTTCGCTGACATTATCACCGTCATCTCATTCCGATGATAGATAACCATAGCAGTTGAAAAAGCGTTGTAAAATAACCAATTGCCATTGTTATTATTATTATTATTATTATTATTATTATTATTATTATTATCATTATTATTATTATTATTATTATTATTATTATTATTATTATTATTTTCGTGACCTTCCATTAATTGCTCTTCGAACTCCCAGAAGGCCACGCCCCCGGTTGAGGATTACTAGTTTAAAACGTTACTGAAAAGAAGAAAAGTACTACTAGTGTAACTTGGTGACCACTTGGATCGATAACGTACAGCTATGCACTCGAGCTTCCATTTTCATTCATTTCATTCATATTTTTCTTCCCAAGGACAGATTTTTCACTATAAATCCAGCACTCTCCAATCTTTCCTATTTTCTGCCTTCCTCTTAGTCTCCGCATATGATCCATATATCTTAATGTCATCTATCATCTGATATCTTCTTCTGTCCAAACTTTTGTCTCGTTCACCATTCTTCCCAATGCATCCTTCAGTAGGTAATTCCTTCTCAGCCATGTCCCAGCCAATTCCTTTTTTTCTCTTCCTGAGCAGTGTCGGCATTATTCTTTCTTCACCCACTCTTTCCAGCACAGCTTCACTTCTTATTCGGTCTGTCCATTTCACACGCTCCATTTTTCTCCATATTCACTTTTCAAATACTTCTAGTTGTTTTTCTTCACAGGGCTTCCTTTATGTAGGCTTATACCAGGGATTCTTCAGTCATGAGTCGCGACTCAACATAGGTCAAGAACGGTAACCGTTGATTCTCGAAAAAAAAAAAAAAAGTTGAAAGTACTTCATTTAAAATTTTTAATCTTTTCAGAACTGAGTGTTTACAAACAGTAATGAAAACACATTATCTGTCTCTGTAATAATTAATTCGTGCACTTAATCTACAGTGTTATTACATTAGCACTATTTAACTTCAAAATAGACCGATGGGACGGACAAGTTGATTGCTTAGTTGACTTTTGGTCTTGGCCGCAGGTCCTCCGTATCTGCCCATAGTGGGTTCCAGTCCTTTCCTGCCAAAGAAGCTAATGTACAAGGCCATGGCAGGAGAATGGCGTCATAAGTACGGGTCCGTGGTAGGACTCTTCTTCGGCCACAGAACTGTGGTGGCGATCTGCGGTCCCAGAGAAGTGCTGGAAGTTCTGCGAAGAGAGGAGTTCCAAGTCAGAGCGAATTCTGTGTTCTTGAAGGAGAGATCCTTCGGCAAGAAGCTTGGTAAGGTTCGAGGTCACACCGATAAAATAATTTATGAACATTACTTCATTTAAAGACGATTTTACAATTCCCAATTTTAGGTTTCGGTCAGATATGTTTAAAATGGAACGATGATAGAGAAACTTCGCAGGAAATAATACTGTCAGAGAAATATTGCCCCAAGATCACTTTAACGTTATCTGTCTCTATCTCATAGTATCTGCAAGTTTTCTAATCTCGATCCCCGTGGTTAGAAAGTACTAATTAATCGTCTGATTTTCGCGGCAAGGCTTGTAACAGAGAATACGAAACTCTTTTTTTTTTGTGAAGGTGGATGCGCAGTGGCGTCTCGTGGCCTAGAATTTTTCCGGAACTATTTGATTATAGCTTGCCATGCGTGGTACTAAAACTAAAAAGTCATTTCATTATTGCTAAAAAAAATTACATTATCTTTACTTGTATTACACTGTTTTACCGCGATACGAACGCGACCGCGACGGAACTGAATCAGCCCCAACAGTCGTCCCTTTTCCGGCGCCTTCACTCGCAATATCTGTGTTATAGGATCTAGCATCTCCGTGCACTGAGCGCTACGCCGAACCAGGAACTACGTCATACTCTCCTCGTAAGGTCTGTATTGGGGATCTAGCATCTTCGGGCTAGAATTTATCTGTCGCTTCTACAACAGAAGACTATAGCATCTCCTCCGCGCAGATGAAGTCCAAACCGTGACTATAAAGAGAACGAGATTTCCTCTATATTTGAGAGTTGTTCGTAAATATCTGAAATAATATAGGGGAGAGTCGGGTAGTATCGGACATCGGGTAATATCGGACAGTGCGTTTCTTTCATCTACCACCATATGGTAGTACCTGAATGACATGGTTACGTTTCTCTATGCGACATCACAGAAACGTAACCATGTCAATCAGGTACTATCATCGTGTGGTAGATGAAAGAAACTCACTGTCCGATATTACCCGATGTCCGATACTACCCGACTCTCCCCTACTAAGCAAATTTTCATGCGGGGTTGAGAGACAATGGGGCTGGATCTTAAAGAGGTGATGTGATGTGATGATAAAGGAAGAGAAAACTGTTTTTAAATGAACGTTGCTTATTAAAGCTGTTAGAAATATTCCACAAGCTATTCGGATAGAGGAAACAGGAATTCTGCGTGGAAATTTTATATGCAGTTGAGGGAGAGGGTTTTGAGTTGGGCGTAATGTAGTGGGACTGAAGTTACGGCAAGAGAAGGTTATGGGACTGCTTGTGTAGGAGAGATATACTCTTGTCTTCAGTGTCCCAGTATGTTGTAGGGGCAATAGGATTTCAGAGAGACGGATTCTGGGTCAAACGTTAGTTCTCTCAATCGAGAGTTCAACACGCATATCCCTCGATTTTTCGACCACTAAAACAAGATTTCTGTTATCGATAAATCAATACGCCTAGCCTTGATATTTCGACCACAAAACGGACTTAAAGGAAAATATAGAGTTCGCGCAAATGAAAGTGAATTTTGTTGAATCGAAGTCAGGTATGTACGGAGGTTAATGTTAGTGGTTGAAATGGAAGCAGGACGCTCAAACCTAGTCTTTATATACTTTCATTTTTGTTGTGTGCCGATAAGCTGCTATTATGAACTATAACAATTTTGTTGGGCCACCTATGCTTATCTTCTTAACCCTTTGTTGCCTGACGGTACTTAGAAGCACCGTGATTTATTTTGCATACTGGAAGAACTGGAAGAATAATAAACCGCCAGAAATTACGTGCAACCTGATAAATAAAATCCATCAAGGATACTGACAGTACTGTACATAGAAATACGACCTTTTTAAAAAAAATAAAAATAAAAAAAAAATAAAAAATTTCTGAAAAAATTACTGTATGTTTTGAATTCATATTCTAACAACATTCACTAAAGAAAACGGATTTATTTTAATTTTTTTTTTGTGTCCGGCAACAAAGGTAGTTTTTTATAACATTAACGTTTTCGATACTACTTATATATCATCATCAGATGTTAGTGCATTATGTTAACAATATGTCTAGACATTACGATAAGTAATATGAAACCAAATAGTAAATTCATAAAACATCATGAGGCTAGGTTTTCATTACATATTGTCAACATAATGCACTGACATCTGATGATGATACATAAGTAGTATCGAAAACGTTAATGTTATAAAAAACTATTTAAGATAAGCATAGGTGGCCCAACAAAATTGTTATAGTTCCTACTCTTTATATAGCCTACACAGTTTGACCGGGAGGTCAGTGAACGTAAAACGCTAGAGAAATCTATATTCTCTCTTAGTTAATGTTGTGAGCGCTTATGACGTCACCATGGAGTGAAATGCCTTGATTTTATTTTTTCATTACCCTATTCGTATGTAGGTGCTACCAGTTACTGTCAAAATTCTTCAATTCATGAAAGTGGATAAAGGGGATTTTGAATCTATAGGATTCTATAGTAGAGGAGAACATATACATTTTTTTATCTGGTCGTTGACCATGTTTAGAAATGGCCGCTGAGTATAGGTGAAAATGTATTATGTGCAAACGTCACTGAAAAGTAGAATGATATGCATATCCTTTCAGCTATGTTTTATCAAGATTTCATGGAAAATTGGAATTGTATGACGTACCGGATAAATCCGACAGTATTCTTATGTGTATTCGCATGGACAAAAATCTAATTTCGGCCTAATAAGATCATGATAGCGAACCTCATCCACTGCAGCTTGTGATAAGAATTATGCTTACATCTACCTTCTGAAAAATAAACTCCCCAGTATCAGTATCAGTAAAATATGTATTACAAAAAGATTATGTTACAGTTGAAATAGAATAGAATTACACGGAGTTACGAGAAATCTTTTGATAAGATTTATTTGTAATGTACTGATTTCCTTTTGAAAGTTATATTTGAGTCTCACATTTTTTACTCAAAAATATTTTATACTTACCTTTTATTCTTCAACAAATGTTTTAAAATATTAAACCATTGTTATTGATTCCTCTTTCAGGTGTATTCTTCTCTGATGGTCCTTTCTGGGTGGAACAGAGAAGATTCACTTTAAGACACTTAAGAGATTTTGGCTTCGGGAAGAAATCAATGGAGGGATTCATCCTGGAGGAAGTGGAAGATACTCTTTCATACATGAATGAGCTCAAAGTCATGCAGGTACATACATCTAATGGGGATTTTATTTCTCTCCATTTTGCTTAACTATAAGTTTGGAAATCGCATGAGATAATATTAAAATGTATCTGATATTCAGACCTAAAATTTTCACGTTACAGGAGAAACACCATAAAGCGGCAAAACATTGTCAATTTACTAGCTACAAATTGGTTAATCGATTGGAACGACTTCAGAATACCACTAAATCATATCGTTATTGCATTACTGAATTATTAATTTTTGGTGGAAGAAACATTTTTATTTATTCATTCATTCATTCATTCATTCATTCATTCATTCATTCATTCATTCATTCATTCATTCATTCATTCATTCATTCATTCATTCATTCATTCATTCATTCATTCATTCATTCATTCATTTATTTATTTACTTATTTATTTATTTATTTATTTATTTATTTATTTATTTATTTATTTATTTACCCTTGTGCCATCAATAAACAACATGTATGATTTTATACAGTAGTTATTTTAAGGGGTTAGGTACAGCTTACAGCAGTAAAATTTTTGGAAATATTCAACATTTTTTTTCTCCATTACTGTATATTGTACAATAATGAAAGTTGGTATGTGTAAAACACTGTGCTTCTGTTATATGAAAAAAAAAATATTTTTACGATTAAAAGAAATTATGTATTTCTTTTTTCAAAATTCAAAATGGTGGCAGTTTATTGTGCAGTGATGAAGCATTTCCCTCATAATTCATAAATTTATTAACTTTTTCATGTTCTCTCTTTTTATTTTATTGCTGAAATTCATATTTACAATATCATGCTCTTTCAACTACATTCCTTAATAAATAATATTTTTTTTTATTTTGTGTTAGAAGAAAATACTGATATTTGACCATTTCTTTAAATGAATTTATTTTTTTATCAAACAATCTATCAAAGGTAGAGAAGTGATCTTGCATCATATTGTAGATATGACATGCATAAATACACACAAAAAATGTAATCACAGAATGTTGGATAGTTTTTGAGTTATGTGGGAGACGCTTCATCACTGCACAATAAACTGAATTTTGAAAAAAAAAATGTAAACAATTTTTTTAAATCGTAAAAATATATTTTCTTATAGCAGAAGGATAGTGTCTTACACGTACTAATTTTCATTATTGTATTGAATATTTTCAAAATTTTACTGCTGTAAGCTGTACCTAACCCCTTAAATGACACAGTCTTTATATTTAAGTACATACGCGATATTCTGAAACGCAAATAAAACATCATTTCGGAGTCCGTAATAAATTATATAGCCTACATCAATATTCTGAATATTGATCATTTCCAATTACCTTTGTGCTTAAATTAATGTCAAAAAAAGTAATGTGAAAACGAAACCATTGAGCGAGCAGTATGTCAAATCGTCAATATCTCTTTCAAACCTCGTACTCTCGTCTCCGTTTCGGCCTATGCTCAGCGTTTCCAAACGTACAAATGCTCTGGTTTGTAACTGTACGTGGCTGTCATTCAAAAACCAATGCTTTCTTGCCATCAAATTTCGATGTTATATGTTAGAAATTAAAAGGTACCGTCATTTTCCATAACTATGGTCCTGGAACACAACTATGGTCCACGATACAACCATTTAAAGCACACTGTAGAAGTAACATAGACCGTTCATAGATAAGTGCAGTGACTTGACTTCGAACTACAGTACAGTAAAAATATAGATAAACGAGGTACTACGTTATGGAGTACAAAATTTAAGTGGTTTTATCGTGGACCATAGTTGTGTTCCAGGATCATAGTTATGGGAAATGACGGTACCTACAATATGGCAAGTTAAGGCTCGTGATCCATTTCTTCTAAACCGCATCACGACATTTTGTCTTAACGCATTAGGAGCACCGCGGAAAAACCACAGACAGGATAAATGAACTCTATTTAGAAGATGAGTCAGTTTGCTCATATAGATCGACTCTAATAAGTTAAGCCCTTTTATTGGTAAATTGTAAGTAAATTTAACGAGATCAGTATTTTTTCAACTGTGTGTTTTATTACTAGTGAGGAACTACAGTAGATCTACACAGTAGATCTACCCATCGCCACTTCCACTACTAATAAAATATGATTGGCTGTTCTTGAGACTTCAAGTTCGTGCTGGTGACAAGTTTTTAGTTAACTTACAATTTTACACACTCACTTGTATAACACTACGTAATATTATTTACTTCATTTCATTATTTTTCATTGTACTTTCATCTCATGTTTCTCCGAAATCAACTTGTACTTTATTTTTAAATTTATCATTGTTCTGTATTCTCTCCGCAAATCATATTGTATTTTATTTTTAAGATAACCTCTACTTTGTATTCTGGATCCTAGTGGTCAGCCGTAGTTGTCGGCCAGATGTCCCAAATTGTGGAATTAGTAGCCCGTGTACTCTGAAAGTTTCCTATTGGAAGCCAAAACCTAGGACCTAGAATGTTTTACGCTGCATGACTGTAAGAGAATTACGGCTGAATGCATGTAAAACAATACAAATTCTTGAATAAATCGAATTTGGTACAGGTGACCGGGCTGTTCAGCGTGCCCACCCTGAACGTTCTGTGGGGCATGATTGCCGGCACCAGGTACGACCGGAACGACGAGCGTCTGCAAGACCTACTTAATAGGCTCACCCAGAGCTTCCGCTCGGGTAGTCCTACGGGAGGTATCATCAACATATTCCCGATACTCAAGAAGATTGCTCCAGGCCCGACAGGATTCACCAGATTCAAGGAAACCCTCGAGAATCTGCAGGACTTCTTTAGAGTGAGTTAAATAACAAATATTTGTATTTGTTTTTGCTTCTCAGCGGATTTATTTTAGGGTAAATCATTTAATCATCTGGAAGGTACCGGTACTTCTTTTTGTACAATTTCTTACATATCATTCCTTGTCCTTATGGTTCGGCAGAGCGACGACTGCGTTAAGAAAGACCAAAAGACATTCTTGTTAATTCGTAATATATAACTCTACTTAAGAACTGTTAAAAGTCCAGACATCAAACTTAAAAAAGAAGAGAAAGACAGCAGTTTTCGTGTTTGGAAACAGTTTAGTCAGTTAATGTTATACAACACAGTCATGTATTAGTGAAAGAAAAACAGGACACATTAATGGGTTTCTGCACAATAACGTTTGGGCATTTTCAAGAAGCTTTATTAATTAAGTCTTTATATGCAGGGTCAAAATGAGACATAACTTTAGTCAACCAACAAAATGAGAAATCTACTTTCGTGTAAATCTTCTGTTTTCAAAAAAGGTGATCTGTCTTACCTTTCCCTCTCTTCTTATCTGATGGAAGAAGACTGTATCTTGACAATGCGATTGATCGATACTTTATGGTGTCGTTTGAATTCGCAGGTAGTGCAGAAGAACTGAATATAACTTCAAATGAAAGATACGAATTAATCGATATTTGCTTGGAATAAAAAAAAAATTAAGTAGGAAAAAAATTAAGAAATCATTAGTTGTCTTTCCATTTGGATTATCACAAGAATATCCTAATATAACGAAAGTAAATGTAATTAATGTAGCTATACTTTTAATTAGCGGCTGTTTCGGTCCCACGTTTTCGGTAAACAGACAGATAGGTAACAGATAGCCTATATAGGCACCTGACACTTGGGCCACGCTTTTTCGGTCATTGGTATTTTTGGGTTACTGCATATTGGTAATGACTGTTTGGGTAATTATGGCATATTGGTACCTACTTCGGCCATAAAATGAAATAAAATTAAATGGAACGAGTAATTAGTTTTACTGTAAGCAACTGCACAGGAATTTACTGTCAGAGTAGGTACTATTCCATTTCTTCGTCTTCACTACCGCTCTCAGCCGAACGCTCACTGAGATTGACCTTCAGTTTGTAGGCCAGTGCCCTTAAATAAACACTCAACTGTCTCTGGTCTTGTAGTCCTGGTATCTTCTCACATTGGACACGATTTGTTCCTGGTTCTTGATGTATGTTTTGTTTAGGAGAGGCCTTACATTTCTTTGCATTCCAAGCAGGCGTACAATATTCCATTCATTACATGCTGTTGCTTTTTTAACTTGTCTAAACATTTCCAGATGGAAGGGTGTCGCACAGAAACTAATTTGTGAAACTTATTATGCCACTCCTTCACTGAATTGTTTGTGCGTTGTTCACTAGGTACGCACGCATTATACACAGTCCATATTTCCGAAGGAAATACTGGTGGCCGAGCTCTTCGCCTTCCTTGTGCATGTACACTGGTCACGTATACCCGGTCCACATAATTTATTAACTCTGTCTGTTTCATAGTGTAATGTGTGCTCATTTTCAGCAATCCATCAGGGAACACGAACAGACAGTGGACGAGAATAACCCGAGGGACTTAATTGACGTTTACTTGAGGGAAATGAGAAAACAGAAGAACAATCCAGATAGCACATTCACAGGTAATCTTATTAAAAATATTGTCATAAAGCAAGACAGCATCAGATCCATGCTGACATGGTTTAGCCTGTCTACTTCATAAAAAAATCATGCGATGTCAAGAATGTAGATTCGTTTTCATATCGGTGATTTGTATTTTTTGTGTAACAAATAATGAACATCGTTCATCTGCAGATTCGGAATATTTCAGATTTGATAATAGATTGAAGCAATTATATGTATACTGTATTTGATCTTATGTCTTCTGCCTGAGAAACTGATTAAATAATGAGGGGATATTTGTATAGGAAATTTTAATGAGTTCAATTCTCGACGTAGATTAGTAAGTGTGACGGAAGATTAGATCTGATAACATTAGAAAAATGCATATTATGTCTTTAACTTTACATAAAGAAATAGTAGTAACGGAATCCTAAATTTGATCACAAATTGTATTACTTCACTCGTTTACAAAAGAAACTCATAAGTTTATCTGACAACTGGCTGAATGGAGCTTGTTCTTGTGAATACTAATCATATTTCACTACATAATGTAGTTTAAAACTATACTATTGCCTATTTAAGGAATAATAAAAATCAATAATTGAAATTATGTGTTATCAAAATAGGGCCCATATTTATCATTCATTCTGGCGTTGATGTTCTTGAGTTGGAAATCAATAAAATGTTAAGTGTTTTGGTAAAAATCTTTCGCCACGTGTAGAATTTATTATTAGTGACCTCGAGAGACAAAACTGATCTTACAAAGCTTATTACATTCCTAGAAACCTTTCTATTAAAACTCAAACAATTATTGAGTAAATGAACATACTATTAAATGACAACTATCACGAATAATTAACACACACCAATTTGCAGAGGAAGGCCTCATCACGATCTGCCTAGACTTGTTCGCTGCAGGCGGGGAGACCACGACGAGCACGCTGGGTTTCTGCCTGATGTATATGCTACTGTACCCCGAAGTTCAGAAGAAGGTGCGGAACGAGTTGGACACCGTAGTAGGAAGGGACAGGCGCCCGTCGCTTGAGGACAGACCCAAGTACGACTTTGTTATATATTCCAATATTTGCTCATCATTATCTTGTGATTAGCTTGTTCCAAAAACTTGCAAATTAACCCGAAAGTGGTTGCCTACTTTTCTGAGTCGGTTAATTAACGATACTGTAAAAACTCCGATGGCAACTTGTGATGGTGTGATTTATTTTTAACAAGACTATTACACTCTTACTACGTCATACTACTTTTGACCAATAAAACGGACGTATTTCAACCAATCATGGCTGCTTATCGCACAATTTTATCGCGTCCCTAGCATTTGTTTAATTTTATCGCGTCCCTAGCATTTGTTTAATTTTATCGCGTCCCTAGCATTTGTTTCTTTGTTTGCCAACATTTGAAACTGTGCTGGTCTGGACGTCAAAAAAAAAATTATATAAAATTATAAATCACTCCAGTCGATGCGCAGCAGTTTCAAATACGACTCGCATTGGCATTCAAGAACAAGAATTAATAAAAATCACTGATCATACCTATGCATCTTCTGAAATCCGATTTACAAATAAATGAAGAGCACCATTCGGAAATCCTGAATAAGTTGAATACACCATGTAGGCCTAAATCAACGAGTTCCACTTCTATTATGCACACGTCCAATATAGCATCAATTGAACCACCAACCACATTCAAATTTGAAAATTGTGCATTCAATAATTATTCATTTTAAAATTATTCATTCGGAAATCCTGAATAAGTTGAATACACCATGTAGGCCTAAATCAACGAGTTCACTTCTATTACGCACACGTCCAATATAACATCAATTGAACCACCAACCACATTCAAATTTGAAAATTGTACATTCAATAATTATTCCTTTTAAAATTATTCATGTTTATTTTTTATGTCATCGTCGTTAATTAAAACTTTTCTAACACTTGTGTACAATATATTAGTTAGGTTATGTTATAGCTTCTGCTATATGATATTATGGATAGTCACGTATCAGAGTTTGTTTAATATTAAGATTTATTGAAAATCATCTGTCAAGTGACGTTGATTACTGGGATTCGGATAATTGAAGTGGAATGTTGCATTTTAATAAAAATGAAACTGAATCAACAATGCCTTCTTGACTGGTAACAGTCCACAGAGTTCAATGATGATTCCATAGTTGGCACAACTGATACCGGTAACAAGAAAACATAATCATAAAACACTACTGCCATCTAGCGTAATGTTGAGATGGTACAATAATAATAATAATAATAATAATAATAATAATAATAATAATAATACTTATTTGTTAGAAACCAGTGTACAAGGCCTGGATATGACATCGTCAGGTTCGATAGTTGATACATTTGAAGACAGTTGTATTTTCATAAGCCAATTAATATTTTATTGTATTGGAGTACTTTGTTACTTCTAATCTTTATATACTTTCTTCTAATCGTGTAATAGTCAATTAAATCCCACTCGAGTTTTGATTTTCTCTAGATAAATCAAAACCTCTAGTGAGATTACTCTTGATAAATCTAAGGATTCTAACAAAAAGTTATATTGCACTGCTATCAGTGCATAACGATAAAACTTTGTTATCCATTGTAAATGAAGTGATGACGTGCCCCGCTCAAATTTCGGAATTGTACACAGAAGCGCACAAAAACACAAAAGTATAATACTGGGTCAACAGTATAGAGCAGAACAGGTTCCACGGCCGGCCGGCTATGCGCGCGGAGGTGGGGGACTCGAGGCTGTGAAACCTGTTCTGCTCTATACTGTTCACCCAGTATAACTACAGTCCGAAGGTTTAGCCCCGATCTAGCCCACCACATGGAGAAGGAGATGGCATTACGTCTGTTTACTGCTGCGCCATGCATCAGGTACGTACAGTCAACTCACAACACTTACGCAGTAGGACCTGTCAAGCCCCATATACAACCCGATCAGTCTTATAGGATTTCCCATGAGTAATAATATGATTAACCATAACTTTTCAGTTATTTCTGGAACTATCACCATTTTAGAATCACCGCAGTTGCCAATGACAAACTAAAAAAACATGTAGATAATATCGCATATATTCTTAATGGGTTACCTAACGGACCAATTGCCACAAACCTAAAACATAAGTTTGTTACATAAGTACTCAAGAATAATAAAACTGTGGAAATGCAGTAATGTCGGCTATAATGCACGAGATAATATGTTATTGGTTCCATAGACGTAAACCTGCTGCAATACAACTTGTGCGAAAGCAACATCGCTTACGTTAGATATGCTCCTATTACGTCCTGTGATATGGAACGCTCCATTACACTGTTACGCCTTGGTTTTTCTGAACCGACGCATGCGACGAGAGAATGGTGAGTGGTTTCTATAGCTGCGAGGTGCACAGACCTCGTATCTCGCAGTTATAGATCTTACTATCTCTCGTGTAGTTCAGATTTGTGCGAGTCGGGCCTCGCACGTCGCATGCGTCGGTTCAGAAAAACCAAGGCTTAAACCCTGTCTGCACTCGTGGTGGACAAGGTCGCAGTTGACGTTTTTCTCGGGATTTTCCCGTTTCTCCCTATTAGACATCTACTTCATTCCATAAACATTTCTTCAGTTCGTCATCATTCCACAGCATTCTCCGACACCGACTAGCGACGCACGGTGCTCGTCTAGGGACGAATGGAATTGCCTGCTCGAAACCTGGATACGCAGGGACATTAGTATAGTCAGCCTATGCGGGTTTGGGAATGCGCCTTGTTTGAGGATTAGCGCAGTAGAACGTGAAAGGTCGCAGTGCTGGATTGTAGCGCCCCCTCTAATAAATTCAATTCAATCCTATCTAAGTGAACATCGCAGAAATTTTCCCTTCGAAATATAGAGAATATACATCGTAAATCACTGCAATACTGATTATAGTGAAAAAAACAGTAGCCTACAATGCTACAGTCTCGTTATTGGATGAGGTTCTAAGTTAAACAATCCTTAAAAGAATCAAGTGGTGTGAAGTGTATATTATTAATGTAAATCTGTAAATAATTTAAGATGAAAACAGTTGTAAAATGGAAATAATGTAATCATACGTTTGTATTCCAACTAGGGATACTGTACGTATGTTCTTTGAACAAAATAATATACTGTTTCCAGAACATTGTCACAATGTACTGTTCGTTCATATATTTTAAATGTTAGTTCATTTGTGCAACTGCCTACTGTATGTATGTTCTCTGAACGACAACATGTTCAATAACATTGTTTGTTTATTACCTGTACAGTACATATACTGACTTCACTAATCATCATATTAATACGCAGACTGACCTGGTTGCCTGCAGCTTGAGGTCTTACTACACGAGTGTTGCGAGTTGATTATACGTACAGTCTTAGAAAAAATTTTGTCGCACAGATACTTTATAAGTACCAGAAAGGAGGTAGTGCGCATGATCAGACATACAACGAAACAAAACTAATTTCATTACCTCAACTAGTCCTCCTCTTGTGAACTAGGTCGCACGTCCTCTGATCATGCACACTGCCTCCTTTCTGAGACTTACAGAGTACCTGTGCGACAAAACGTTTTTCTAAAGGTACGGTCACACGTCGCTACTTTTGCTGCGCAACTTTTGTACTGCAGCTGCAAAAGTTGCGTGTCGTGTTCACACATAAGCCAAAAGTAGCGCGCTGCACGCTACTTTTCGTGCTGCGCAACCGAGTGCTGCAAAAATTGCAATTTGAGATTGCGAGTCTGTTTACACACAAGGCCCTACTTTTGCAGCCGCAGTCTAGCTGCAGGTTTCCATCTCCGTGTTTTCTCAATATACATTTTGTGGTTATGTTCGCATTATTAAGAAACTCATACGAAAGCTTACTTATCTATTATTTGCTTTTCTGTCCTAACTAGTATTCAAAAATTGATATTATTTTTACTATAAAGCTTTTAAAAACGCCTATATACTTAAATGACAACCAACAGCATATTCAGTAATCAATGTTGACAACTCTCCTGTTTGAAATTACCCTGCGGAAAATTAAAAAAATGAACTGTATCGTCAGCAAATATGCTCAGTCTGTGTTGTGCATTTAATAACTGTTACAAATAATTTATTTTCATCACATCTAACATTAAAATATATCCAAACAATAAAAGTATCATCGGCACATTTGGGTAACAACACTGGTCGCAACCGCAGCAAAAGTTTCAACAAAACCGTTATAAAAAATGCTGCGGCTGCAGCCCTGAGAACCCTGTTCACACGTCGCTACTTTTAAGCTGTGCGCAGCATGAAACAGTAGCGGACAGCAGGTTTGGCATCCGCTACTTTTCTAGTTGCACCGTTGTTCACACGTCGCAATACGAGAGTTGCGCAGTTTTTTGTACTGCAACGCTACAAAAGTAGCGACGTGTGACCGTACCTTAAGACTATGCTTGATGCATGACAGCAGTAAACAGATGTAGGTAATGCTACCTTCTGCATCAAGTCGCGGGCTAGATCGGGGCTTAACCTTCGTACTTTAAATATGACAGTACTGAGACAATCGCCGTACTTAAATACAAAACGTTAATTTCTGAAGTATTTTGTGAAAAATGTAACCGCAAATAGCAATCTCTAGAAAAAGTACTCATAGTCAATTCAGTGATAAAATCTTAAAGTATAACATTTAAAAATATCTTCAAATATCTAACAACCGTTTATGTACTCTTATCTTTTATAGGCTGTCAAAGAATAAATCATGCGTAATTTCCGCCTGATGCCGCGTTGTTCCTTGAGTTACACTAAATGATTGAGAATTTTCGAGTAAGTAAGATTAAACTGAAATGAACTATAAAATTATTTATTTAGAAAAAGTCAATATAAAGCTCTATTAGACTGCGCAGTTCTTCGTAATGTCCATGTATTTAATTTGATATTCCCAAAACATTCATAAGTATGAAATATAAATTGAGGGGCTTAGAACAAAAAGCAGGTAAGTGACATTATTAAAAAATGAGGTAAGTGCGTGTTGTGATAGTCCAAAAAGATGTTTCTTTGGGATAAAATCAGGTAAGTGATCACACTGTGCAGTGCTGCTATATGGGCATCATTTCACCAAACTAGTGTATAATATTTCATTGCATGTAGAACTTTAACCGTAATTTCCTCAAAACTAGGTTTGCGTCACTTACCTGCTTTTTGTTCTAAGCCCCTCAGTTGTGCTATTCATTTTACTACTTATAGGATATATATCAAGTAAGATGCACTGAGTGCAGAAAATTAAAAGTTATACAAACATGTGTAGCAAGTGTTTTCCAGGGATGGATTGCACGTACTCTGATTTTTTGGTTATGTAGGGAAGTCCTACTTGAACACTTGGGGTAAATGTGATAACTAAAGCTGGGACATCTAGGACGTTTGTCGTTAAGTTACATGCTCCCAAACTATAGCATAGCAAGTAGAGAGAGCAGGAGAGGTCAGTGTACAGCAGCGTTGTCAGACACAGCCTAAACGGAGCGGAGCGCTCCACTATAACTCGTTGCGAGCTCCGGTGCTTCCACAGACATAAGAAAGTTCACGCTCCGACTCGACGTCTCTAGCACCACAACCGGTTTCGGAGCTTACAACTCTGACACTACTGGTGTACAGACTCTGTGCACTGTTCTACAGAGTAAACAACAGAGAATACGGTGTATACTCTCATGAAAAATAAACTGGAGCACAGGTCACGTCGCCGTTACTGGATTGTGGAGTCTGTTGCAATAAACACTACCTACGTTTTGATTACGTCTACAACCCTTTTATAATGTGTAGCAAAATAGACTGCATTATCCAGCCATGTCCACCATCTCGTTACAACGGGTTAGTGCGGTAGAGGGACTCCAGGAGCCATTTATCTGAATTTCGTAATCCGACTTGGTGTCTTAAAAATATTTCTTTGACATTCGATATGAAACTGTTCACATCACTGTAGCAGGAGCGAACTTCTTCGGCTATTCGATGTAGCCCATGGGCTAGGATAACTTCCGGCTAAAGTAGCTGAAGTTCCATGTTAGCATCCGTGATGAAAATAACTACATTATCATTTTTTTATTTCGTCTGCCATAAGATGGTCATAGGCGTTTGAAAAACTTAGATTATATTTAAATGAGCCACTTTATCAAGAATTTCAGGGGTTAATAGAAAAAGTTTCATTGGGTTTGTCTAGTGAAAGAATGCCCGTAGGCTAACGACGTTGCAACAAATCTTTCAGCGGCGTCTGTGCTTTCATCGATGGAAATACATATTTTACTGTCTCCTATACTTTGTCGTATGCGAGATATAACATCATAATAGCATTTCGGTATATAGGCTAGTATTTCCGTGAAGTTGATTGATTGGGGAGTTCCCTTTCCACGTATTTTCGCATAAGGCTTTTAAAGTGTGTATTATCAATGTTTTTTATTGGTATATGGACACATACCATCATTTTACATAAATCGTGAAAAAACTCTTATTGTGTGGTACACATTGAATTGTAACTGACATGCGATTCTTGTCCTCCTTCCCCAGTTGAAACTGTCATCTGTGCTTTATGTTTTTCGTATTACATTGTTGTGTTACGAATTTACGTTTCGTACCTTTAATTTCTCTGCTACATATATTTCATATGATTTTTACCCAACTTACTGCGAAATTTTATGAGCCTAATTCCTCCATCACCTTGTTTACTATTGATATGTTTGATGATTCGGCCATTATACGTTACGTAAGATTGGTAATGTAGATAATTCTGGAGGTCTGTCCACTATACAACATAAATGTGTAGGCCTACTGTTGCCGGAGTCGCATGCCTGTACGCAACCACTCCCCCACCCCTTCATACTATTTACCTTCGACAGACATCGCAGTACAGTTAACTTGATATCGTCCTGAAGTCCTACATGTCTCGGCTTTAGTGATATCATTTAGCGTGACAGTTAATTTAAATATCCAAATAATACAATTTATTATGCTTTTAATTTTCCATTGTTATATTTTTTTATAAATTCGATTGTCCTTCTGTTCATATTGTTTCATTCTTTACAATAAACTTCATTTCCTACGTGCTACTTCAAAATTGACCTGCTGCTATTCTTATTGTTGAGCCGAGAATCTTGTTTGTTATTAATGTTGCTAACTCGTTAAATATATTTATAATCTTTTTCATTTCTACAGTATGAAAGTGAACTTTTCAAAACAAGAACGTTTGTTTCAACTTACATCACTGCTTAAGGGAACATACATCCCACTATTAAATCCCTTGAAAAGAATGAAAATGTATTTTTAAATGCTGTGGTTCCATTTTAAAAAAATATGTGCTCAAAATGTCTGGAAATAATTTACCTCTCAATCATCTCAATGAAGATACGTAGATTAAAATTGGTCATCATACTATTTCTCAGAAAAAGGTTAAAATTGTGAATGTATTTGTTTATTATGTAAATTATACTTCCGAAAATGGTAGGAAATATGAGACTACAAACAGCGTTTTAAACAATAAATCTTGCGGAATATGTATGATAAGCACTTTCTTGTGTTAAATATTAACATACCTTGTTAACATGTTTCGACCTATTTTCGGTCATCTTCGGAACTGGTCGTTGTTGGTCTTGGCACCTCTTGTTTCCTGTGTGGGTGCGTTCGTAGTGTAGAGTCAACCCACACAGGGAACAAGAGGCGCCAAGACCAACAACGACCAGTTCCGAAGATGACCGAAAATAGGTCGAAACATGTTAACAAGATAAGTTAATATTTAACACAAGAAAGTACTTATCATACATATTCCGAAGTGATACAGTGTTAAAAATTGTGTAATCAAGATGTATAATAAATATTGTCTCCTGCATTTATCAAGCAAAAACTCTGGTTCATTTTATGTCATATAAAAGCGTCTAAAAATATAGCACTTTTTAAAATATGGAATTTCAAGCTGCATATAATTTTAACATTGTCTCCTTAGACGTTAAGTATACAATTATTGGATTATATTTACATAATTTAAGATTGTGTGTCTCATATCTCACACACACACTAATTTATCTTGCATCTTTTCAGTACCTACTGAAAGATTAACCGAGAAAATGAGTAACATGCATTTTGTGCATCTTATTGCAGACTTCCTTACGTAGAGGCGGTGCTAACAGAACTGCTACGTGTGTGTTCCATAGCACCCATGACACCACCGCACTCCGTGGATAGAGACACCTACATTAATGGTCACTTCATCCCAAAGGTAAAAAAAAAAAAAAAAAGATTTCAGCACAATAATTTTACTTGGGAGAGTTAACCATGAAGTACAGATGAGGAGGCGAAACCTGGCATGTGAACTGTGCGAGAAGGGAAAGAATGAGCTACCGGTATCAGAAAGAGTGTTTGTTCCATGATGGTTAAAGATCGGTTCACATCTGCAGACACTGAACGTGCAGACACGTAGCGTAACAGAACAATGACAGACAGGCAGTGTGGCAGATATAATATTTAGTATATTCCAGGTCAGCTTACTTAATACCCTAAGGGTGAAACCTAACAATTTTTCCCCTATTACTACATATGCTAGGGATTATAGTGATTTTCTAGCTCTCAGGTTGAATTTTCTTTTACAAACTTCGTTTCGAATTTCGGGTACTGACAAATACTACAACTGGCAGTTATTTTCTAACTGTTATGTTGGCAGCAATAACTTCGCTTTGCAGTAAAGTAAACTGATGAAAATGCAAGTACCTACGCTTGTAAATTAATAATTAATTAGTAATACCGGTATTAATATTAATATCAATATGCAATTCAGTTCTGTTTCATTGTGATTACAATTCAACTCTATAATCAGGTAGGTGCAATTAAATAAAAAATAGCTTATAGATCTACTTCGTATGAAACATGCACGTAAAAATTTTATCATTTTAATGAAATTCTTTCGTGTTTAGATTTTTATTAAAATGTCCAAGAGAGGAAATAGCATCGTAGCGACTTCTTCAAGAAAGAAAGTGCTTGTAAGTTTTTAAGTAAGCTATACATTTTAAAGTGTGTTCTGTTTTCGGAATTTGTACTAATCATTTCACGTGATCAAACTACATTTTTAGGTTAGGTCTCGTGAATCGTAAACTGTTTAGTTAAAGCAATGAATTTCGTCTTGCCACACAAAATAAATTTTAATATTAGATCATACTAATCTTAATTACCAACATAATATGCGAGAAGTCCAGGAGGAAAATATACTATTTCACAATTTATTGAACCATTTAGAAAACACCTCGCAACATAAAGACGAGATGTGATAAATAAGTAAGACATTGTTATTGTTAATACCATATTATTATTATTATTATTATTATTATTATTATTATTATTATTATTATTATTATTATTACTTGTATTACTTTCAGTACGTAGCATTGTGATTTTTCCCTCTTTGGTGATAACTGGTATCAGTTGGCAACACTGAAGAGACGGCCAAAAAGGAACTTTTAGGAACTACACTTACGTGATCCTCACTATATATTTCCATGGAGTACTCAAATCGATTTGAATACTGATAATACGCCTTCCGCTGAGAACTAGTCTCCTCATCACAGGGCTCCAGGTGAAAACTGCCGACCATTTCGTTCACGTTAAAATTTAATTCTAGAAATAGCACAATTGATCCTTATTGGTTTATTGGTGGCCTTACTGCACGTGAATTTTCTCACTATTCACTTTTATTCAACCACTATAGATCCGATTACGCTATTACTTTCTTTCGAAGTCACTTCTGTAATGACTACAGTAGTACAGTCTACTGTACTTCAAATTCATCCCTTTTGAGTAGACCGCTTATCCAGGCGAAAGCAGAAGAACGGTAACTATTGTCCTATAGCAGTTGCTGTTTTCCACTTTGAATTTCAACCCATACGTCACAATGTTCATTATTTCAACAGGGCTCCATGGTGCTGGTGAACCTGTACAGTCTCTTCCAAGACAAGGAGCACTGGGGCGACCCCGAGGTGTTCAGACCGGAACGCTTCCTGGATGCGGACGGAAAGTTCGTCAAGGATGAATGGATGATCCCGTTCGGCATGGGCAAGCGGGTGTGCTTGGGCGAGGTGCTAGCCAGGAGTGTTGTCTTCCTGTTCTTCACTTCAGTCGTGCAAGAGTTCTTGCTGAGCGTACCTGAGGGCGACCCCGAACCCTCAACCATTCCCCTCTCGGGGTTCACCATTGCCCCTGCCCCATTTAGGGTTAAGATTACTAAAAGAGCCTGAACAAATGCATATTATAATACAGTAAAAAAATAACGCAATGAACTTTTTATTCTTTCCCTTCTTCTTTTTCCCCAGTTACTTCGATGTCGCCATCACCTCTGTAAATTCCTATTGTCCCCATTACGAAACAGTAAATCTTCAATTTATTTGTCAAGTGCATTTGTATCTGCTTCTCAGGGTCATAAATTAAAATAAGCCTACAGAATCCAATAAAGAAAAAGGTCTCCTACTTTTGTTGCAGGGTGAACATTGAGTGTACTCACTAAGTGAACTAGTCCTAGCAAGTAGTTTTGTGCTAACGCGGGGGTCCTACTTTCACATAGGAGCATGGTCATCACCTGGTTCACAGTATTTACACAATTAAACACACTGCACTGATCTTAGAGACTTATCAAGTCTTCTCATACTCAGTTGTAATCCTGGCCAATCGTGTCCACCGTTTGCCAGCTGTTTTGACGAAAAAAGTATACAAACACGAATTGTAGGTCGTCCCACGTTCCTCTTACCTGTCCTAGGATCCCACATCGTTGCTTTAATCAGGCAGTCTTAATACATGGCTTCCTACTTCCATTTCAGGCGGTCGAAAAGTTGTATAGCGTTGTCTCTTGTGCCGATCTCTTCCGGACCTCATATTCAGACAAAAACAGCGCACAGTTGAAAGATTGACAAAATAATAGACAAACACTATCACAATAATTGGTCACTTTCCATTTTCATTTCTCTATTCTTATTAGCTACATTTTTCTAATTTTATATGAATTTTTCCATACATTTTCACCGCAATAAGTAATGTAACCCTTTATAGTAACATTATCTTTAATATTAAAACTAAGAACTGTTAGCTGAAACACTAACACCTAATATTTGTCCACTGAGAATATAAAAAAAGACTATACTAATCCACGAGATGAGGAAAATGTAGGTATGAGAAAACAGAAGTCTGTGAATAATAATAATAATAATAATAATAATAATAATAATAATAATAATAATAATAATAATAATAATAATAATAATAAAAAATTCTACAAAGAACCTACCATCACAGGTTATAGTATTTTCTCACTTGAACTCAAAGATAAAAGGACTACAGGATCTAAGCTTTTGGTATTTAGACTCTAGATCCGAAGTAAGCCATAAACAATGTACGAGCTACTTCTTTAATCCCTCAATGACGATAGTTAGATCGTCCTCGTTGATGTTATGGGTACCATATTTGCCAATGAATCCAACATTTTTGGGTCTAAAGTCGGCCGAGAATGATATATAATTTTAAGAGCCATAAAATTCTTAGCATGAAATTGTTCGGAAAAGAAGTAAAGCAGGGAGGTTCGTATCGTAGATTAACTGCACGCGAAAGAAAATTGTCCCAGAATGAGAAGGCTCCAGGGAAAGTTCACCACGCCAAATTTGAAGGTAGTGCAATGTTCCAGGATGAGAGCACTAAGAGGATATGGGTTTCGCCCCCCTACACCTCTGATCTGTACTTGTATAAGATAGTAGTCCTTAATGGGACGAGCACTCTTGTTAAGATATCAATAACTCATACTTATAGGGTCAAAGAGTAAAGTTGTTCTGTTTTGTATTTCACGGGTTGGTAAAAGTATCTTGCTAGGTATTCACTGCAGTTTGTGTTTTATATGAAATCAATACTAATTGACCTTGTGTATAATTTAAATATGGAGTAATTGTGTAATTTTGTGCGCGGCGTTCCTCCGCATTACTTAATATTTTATTTCAATGTCTTCAGAAGTGGTGCCGGGAAATTATACTAGATAGATTCTGTACCAAAACTGTACAAATGAGAAACCAGAATGGCTTTGAAAGCTATAGAATTTGAATGAAAGTGTTATGATGTTAAAAAAATGAACAGTTTTGATTATCTATGATTTTTTTTCTTTTTGATTCTTTTCACTTGTCTATTACAGGGTCAGAGACTCTTGATACAGTTAGACATGTCACGTGAACTCAGAAAAGTGGCTTTAAAGTAAATTTATATCGGTAATGAAATATAATTATTTTATAATATGATATTTTTATGTATGTATTTCTCTGTCTACATTATGCACATTTTGTATTAATTAAAAGAGGATAGCGAATTGTAAAAAAAAAAAAAAATGTTTCTTTATCTTTTCTACATTACATTATTAACTTAGGTCTACCTCATAAGCAGAATTGGAGCCTACTTCAAAGGTAGATATACATTTTTTTTTTTTTTTGGTTTGTCCTTACAATGAACTTAAAAGCACTTGATTGAAAGTTGTACAAAATCAGAATTTCGTGCCTGATGACCCTATGGTCTATGGTTACAATGTTTATTTTCTCATTATATGAAGTATAAAGAATAAATTATTGTGATGCTGCGAAAAATATTTCAAGAAATATGTTTGCAGCTTTCCTGAAAAAAAAAAAAAAAACAAAATTCTGGCGTGGTTTATATTTTTTTGCCTACTAAACTATTTGAAAATAAAATATAACGTTTTCCTACGTAAAAATATGGAACAATATAACAGTAGAATCCATATTGGAACAAAGTTTTTAACTAAAGGAAATTAATTATGATGTACAAAATTATTATTCTTTGTAATTTTTACTTTTAGTTTATACTCGCAGAGACAATATTTTTGCTTAAATAATTGTAAACCTCTTTATTCGTTGATGAATTTCCAAAGAAAGAATCTGAGTTACAAAAATCTACCTGAATGACAGTAGGGCCTACTCGTCAATACGAAATGAGGAAATACCGGTATGCTTAGAATTTCATCATAAGCGACTAATATCTACTGACATATTGCTTTTGTATACCAATTTTGGTAAATACAAAATTATTGTATTATAAATGATTAAAATACACGAACATCTGTTTTTGGGAATTTGTGCAAAATTAATTCCATACATCTATTGCAACAGTAAATTTTAAATGAAGTGAAATGCAGTATCCTGCTTTCGGGAGTATTAACAATGCCAGTTGTGTGCACTCCAGAAAACCGAAATGTACCTTATTTGAATGCATACTAAATGATTCGTTTATATGGTAATTCAAGACATTATGCTATAAACAGAAATATAATTCACAAAATGTTAAGAAACGTGTATTTTTGCGAAACGCTTCAGGGACACATATATTTTGCCTTCCGAAATTAGCATTAGCACATTGACAAATAGGATACAGCGGCCGATGAAGACCAAGTCATCAGTGGAGGGATCAAGACAATCTTTTTTAAATTACCTTTAGACACCACATTGTCTAAAACAAGGAAGTTGATGATGCTGATGAAGACGACGATGATGATAATGATAATGATGACGACTTGTACATTTTGTGCCAAAGTTTCAAGTTTTATAGCTATTATTTTTGTGATATTTCCGATTTTACTTATTAAACTCGACATGAGAGAAAAATAATTATCAAAATTAACTTTTTTTGGTATTACACAGTGTCCTGAAACTTGACACTTCCAACGTTTTGGAACTACAGTTCTTACAGGGTCCATCATCAGGGCAGATAGGTAAGACCGGGGGGGGGAGAGAGACGCCTACTTTATTGAGTTCGTTACACTAGGCTAATCCGGACGACTAAGCAAAGGTTTTAATTGGCTATTGTTTATAAAGGAAAATAATTGCTGGAGTTAAATGAGACGCTCGGAAATGATCATACTACACGTGTATGTGAAACAGAGCTATAAGTAACTAGTTATGGATTAATAAAACTAACTTTAGCATAGAAAAGAAAGAATCTGAGATTGTTATAAAAAGGAGTAGTTAATATGACCTGTGTAGTATTACACTGTGCAATAGGTAGCCAAGAGTATATCCAAATCAATATGGCGTGTCACAGCGTGTGTTATTAGCAGGTTACAAGATCTCTATGAGTTCTGACTTGTGTTATGTAGAAGCACAGATTGTTACGTATGTTGTATGTCGATGAGTTCATTGTGATCCAATTCAGCCATAGAAAAGACGCACCAGGAGACAAATGCCGCCACCAATATCTACTACACTGCAATTGTTTCTTTCGGAATTTGGAAACGATTATTTTTGTGTGTGTAACATATTCTTAGAATGTATATTTCTTGTCATTTAATAGTAGATATTTCAATAAATAAATGTAAATTATTGTTTGTATATATGTGCAAAACTTCTGTTGTATTTTTATTATCAGATTATTAATTTTGAAATTCAATTGTAATCATTGGCGTTCTTCCGTTCAGTAGCGACTCTTGGTAGAAGCTAACTGCAATGTTGAATACAGAGAAGTAGTAGGCCTATGTCTCAACGGTCGTCGTTTCATTCGAGAGAAATTTCATTTACGATTTCAAGACTTGAACATATGGAGTCAGATTTTAATATTTTCATAGCATAGTGTTGAGAAAAGTCGTTCTCTTTTCGGACTTTTTGTATTATCAGCTACATTTCTGCAGTCACATTTTCTTTATAATGTTAACCTGTGTATAAATGTTCAAAGAGATTCTACTTGATGTTGTGAAAGGCTCACTTATAAAGTTTTGGTTCTCTATCATAAGAGCCCGAATTCTCACCTTTCCTCCGTACTTCTGTTCGTTCATCATCTGATCTTTGTCCCCTTAGAAGTAACCACTCCAACCTGTAGATCACATTTCCGTCTTCGACGTTGTCCTTATTCAATTGGATTATACACATTACATAATGATGGTTATGAAGAGTAGTGGATAAATGGTACTATACTGACAGGAGAATGAAGTATCCCGTATAAACCTGCGCCGAAACCGTCTCTGTTCACAATAAATTCCATTTACAGTCCCTCGGATTGTCACCCGCAACTCCGACGCTGAGAGACAACGCAATGTATTCTTGTCGTTCGAAGAACGGTATGCCGCTTCGAAATCGAAACAACGATTTCTTCAGATCTCAACTGCAGTTACAGATCTCGGATTTTATCTCTGTCTCTGTGCAACGTCACATTTGAGGTGTGGAAGTGAGGGAATGGGAGAAAAATTGTAAGTCGGCTTAGAGTGTAAACCTGCTAATCGCCAAAAAGAAAATTTTACAAGGGAAGCAAAAAACTAAGTATACATTAATCCAAAGTACAGGTGGCATTTGTACTTTTACTTTAGATTTGGTCGTAAAGTTTCAGAGATTTTTGCTTCCCTTTTAAAAATTTCTTTTTGGCGGTTAGCAGGTTTACACTCTAAGCCGACGTAATGCTTTTCAATACGCTGACGCCCACGCTGTAAGATGAGCCTCTTGAAATTTAACGGTCACTGACCGGTAGAGATATAATCCGAGATCTGTAGTTCTCGGTTACTTTCGCACTCAGCAAGAATAAAATTGTCAAGAAGCAATACTTGATGCAGTGTAACAATATTAGGACACTGATGCAACAAAGAGAACTCAGGTGATCATAACAAAATGAGATATACGAAATACCTTGATAAAATTCTAAGATAAACTATAGTGGCAAAACACAACATATACCTACCAACTAACACTAGGTAATGTGTAAATTAAAACACAACTAATAAAATACTGCAAAAATAACAGTCAGGAACTTTTATTACTTGTGGGATCTTTCGCACTGACTTGCGACTTCGTCTTCCTTTGTTGTATACTCAAGATCACTATCTCTCACCGACTTTCGTGACACATCTTTCCACTTTTAATATTAATTTGTCTGGATCCTTTTTTTATTTTTATTTATTTTTATTTAGCTGGTCAATATCTACCGTATAAATCATCACTGTCTTTCAGTCGTCAATTTTACGTAATACATCAACCGAAACCTGATGCACAGAGTTCAAATACCCAGTATTCGTAAAGTGAACAAACTCCCGTGCAATAACTCCCGATATGATGTAAACAACTGGATTTGCTAGAAGTGACTAGTAACATAGACCGTTGTTTCAATCAAGAAATTCATGGTTGTAACTCATGTAGAAGCGCCTCTGATACAGATATTGAAAAAAAACAATTTTTGTGACAGCTGTGTAAGACTATTCAAAGCATTATTCCATTAAAAGTTCGATTTTGAAAAATTGTAACATAGACCGTTATTCGACCCAACACTTCTATTATGTTTTAACATCAATTTTCTTTGAACTCCGCTTACGTTTCGAAAGTTTTAAAGTTGGACGAAGACGAGGTTAAAAATAACAAAATTTCCATGTAGGCTATAGGCGAGTAATCATCTCACTTCCACTATAATATATTCTACACAGAGATCCACCACTTTCTCTCCATAAGAAAAGCACTGAGCACGAGAGAAATCACGATAATATTTCATATGTCGGTACACTGGATGCATACTAATAACCTCATTGCAATAAATTAAAATATGATGTTATTTAATGACGTTTGTTTCAAATACAAAAAATTAAACAAAAAGCCTAGATCTACCTCAAATTATCATTATGATATCCTTAACGAGTGTCTGTAGTCTAATTCTTTCATAGTAGGGCCTATATTTATATAAAACGTTTCGGTTGTGTTATATTTTGTATCGTGCACATTGCGTTTAATACACAATATCAGGGGTTTAGACCTAGTCTATAGTATTTTTTTTCATGTAGGCCTATTTGGACGGAGTTTCGCAATAATAGACCAACCGACAATTAGAAAAAATGAGACATTTGCACAAATCTGTTGATGGCAGGCTAATTTATCTCGGAAAAAATGAAGAATGCGATATTTTAATTTTGCTGCTATTTATAAGCAAAAATTCGTTTATTGCATAAAATTCATTTATTTATTTTATTTTGAAATATTAATTCAACTGCTGGTCTCTTATTAAAAATCGGTTAGCCTTTTTTGGTATTATTTGTGATATTTTATGTAATAGTATGAATGTTATAATACTTCTTGCATAAAATGATTTATATATAAAAAAAACAGATTTATTTCAATGGCCAATATCTCGAAACAGGTTTTTGGCGCTGAGATCACTATTTGGTAATCACCGTCCAATTATTATTCACCGGTACTATGATATTTTTAATCAGTGTCAGGAATTCTTTCACGGAAAGGCCTGTATTTATATTTTTACTTTAATTCTAGAAGTGTTCAAGGAAACAAAACAATTTTCAGTTTGCTCATGGCCACCTAGGACAATGGTCACGTAGAACAATAAACTGCTTGCTACATGGTAATGTTGAACGAAAAACGCACAAAATACCCATCGGCGATGGGTAACTTTCAATTCCCGCATGCGTGTAATTTTTAGTCCAAAAAGGCATGCTCAACTGAATGCGTTTTCAGCACTATTGCATGCATTACTTAAATGCGTAAAAGTTGAAAGAAAAGTTGAACCGTGCAGATGCACCTTTAGCGCACTCGAATGATGTGGCAGTTTTTGTGATCTGCCAAGATCATATAAGATAATGTCAAAGTGCTGATGTAACTGCAATGATAATTGTGTATTATATACAAAGCCTCACAGAGTTGTGAAGACTACCGAAGGCGAATGTTTGCGTAACTTGCTTCATACTGCTACAGCATTAGTCTAACAGACAAGATAGGTACATATAATTTTTAGTCCAAAAAGGCATGCTCAATTGAATGTGTTTCCAGCACTTTTGCATGCATTACTTGAATGCGCAAAAGTTGAAAGAAAAGTTGAACCGTGCAGGTGCGCCTTTAGCGCACTCGAATGATGTGGCAGTTTTTGTGATCTGCCAAGGTCATATAAGATAATGTCCAAGTGCTGATATAACTGCCATAATAATTGTGTTATATGTACAAAGCTTCACAGAGTTGTGAAGACTACCGAAGGCGAATGTTTGCGTAACTTGCTTCATACTGCTACAGCATTAGTCTAACAGACACGATAGGTACATATAATTTTTAGTCCAAAAAGGCATGCTCAATTGAATGTGTTTCCAGCACTTTTGCATGCATTACTTGAATGCGCAAAAGTTGAAAGAAAAGTTGAACCGTGCAGGTGCGCCTTTAGCGCACTCGAATGATGTGGCAGTTTTTGTGATCTGCCAAGGTCATATAAGATAATGTCCAAGTGCTGATATAACTGCCATAATAATTGTGTTATATGTACAAAGCCTCACAGAGTTGTGAAGACTACCGAAGGCGAATGTTTGCGTAACTTGCTTCATACTGCTACAGCATTAATCTTAACAGACACGATAGGTACATTCAGTGTGTCCACGCATCCAGTCGTGAATGAATTGGTAGTTCAGGTAGGTGCAATTACATTAATATTTACGTAAAGATTAATTTTTTGGTCCTACATAATGTATCTGTTATGGTAACAATAGTTATTAGAGGAGAAAAATTCCACCACTTTACATGTATACACATTTGTTTTTAATTGTTCTCGATTCTAGGCTGATTCAGTTACTGCCCAAAGAAAGTAGTAGTAGTAGTAGTAGTAGTAGTAGTAGTAGTAATAGTAGTAGTAGTAGTAGTAGTAGTAGTTTATTTAACGACATTTTGCACTGCAGAGATCATTGAGCGTATAGATTCAATCTGAGAGAGAAATGGTCGACGAATATTATCAGGAACCCTCTGCCAAAGACATAGTTATTTATACGTGCTGTAAAAGTACACCCTTTGACACGGAAAATGGTCGCTGTTCAGAAACTAAGGCCCTCAGATAGCTCGGGAATCATGGTATGCGCTGAGTTTTCACGCGTGCTTTTTAGACAGAGATATTCGAAACCCGGTCATCGTTTGAAGTAACAATTACTGCAACACTATAATAGAACAAAAGTGACAAGTATGCCATTGTTTGAAGTGGTGGTAATTACATATTATAATAGAGGTGCAGTTCAACAGAACAAAAATGACAAATATGCTATCGGCTTAATTAGCAATTACAGATCACAACAAACGTAGGTGCAGTTCAACAGAACAAAAATGGCTTAATATTCTAGTCTGAAGTGGCAATTGCAGATGTACAATTTAACAGAAAAAAGAACAGTGTGTGATAGGTTGAAGTTAAAGTAACAGAGGTACAATTCAACAGGATAAAAATGACACATACAGCATCGCTTGACGTGACAAATTACAGATCATAACGGAAGTACAGATCAACAGAATTTGTTTGAAGTGATAATTATAAATAATGAAAAATAAGGTGACCAGATTTTTAAAATAACAAAACGGGACGGAAAATGTACATTTTTTAAAGTAAGAAAGACTTAGTAAGCATTGCGTGAAAATTCTTTTTATCAATGGAGCAGATTGAATAGCAAAAGTTTGGGAGTTGTTTTCTATTCTCATTGGAAAAGAGGTAATTCGTGGATCTCAACCAAAAAGGGACTTTCGAGCAGTCAGTGGACGCAAGCCATTAAGATGAACTGCAATACAATACCTGTACGTACTCTTCCTGGTAGAACTCTTGACTCAACCCGTAGCAGAAGATGCGACGAGCAAGAAACGCTTCCTCACGTTTTGGGTTTCTGCCATCATGGAGAATTGCTCCGAATCAACAGACATGATACGGTTCGTTCTCTCATCGCATCTTCAATCTGTCAGAATGCTTCCTATGAGGTTTATGAGGAGGTTGGTTGCGTTTCTTCTGATGGCTCTACTAGACGTGCTGATATCATCATTATTGATCAGCAGAAGGATAAGGGTGTCATTTTTGATCCCACAATCCGTTTCGAGATGCATGAACAACAGCCGCAAGCGGAGTGTCGTGAAAAACAAGTCATATATGAGCCTTGTTTTCAACATCTTGGAGCACAATACCACATCACACATTGGACAGTTTCTGGGCTCATGTTCGGTACCCGTGGCACGATCTCACGAGAAACTTTAAATCAACTTAAACAATTTAAAATTTCTGATGCAACGATTGATGCCATAGGATCTCACGTGTTAAAATCATCCTTAGCTATAATTAATAATCATTTGTATCTAAGAAACTTTTATTGTAAATGATTTCCTATGTTTTCTTATTATTTATCTTAATGTTTTTTTCTTTGAAATTGTCACATAATTATTTTTAATCATTGTTCATTGGGAATAGTAGGCCGATCTATTGAACCCTTATTTAGGGTGGCTTTTGTTGATACAAAATTACTAAAATTATCCTCATTTTTTTAAATATAGAAGCAAAGACTGTGTAAACAACTTACGTAACATGATGACAATTATGCACCGCATTACGTCAAGCCGTCTTTGACATTTTGCCGATGAACGAACTTCCTTTTTTTTAGTTGGTTATTTTATGACACTTTATCAATTTTGATGGTTATCTAGCGTCTGAGTGAGGTGAAGGTGATAATGCCGGCGAAATGAGTCCAGAGTCCAGCGCCGAAAGTTACCCAGCATTTGCTCTTAATAGGTTGGGGGAGGGGGAGAAACCCCGGAAAAGCATCAACCAACTTGTCCCTACCTCGGTTTGAACTCGGAAGCGCTCGTTTCACGATCAGGCATGCTAACCCTTACTTCACAGTGGTCTTCTTTAATACGTCCTTTTAATTACACAGCACTTTGTAGAAGTTGACACAGGTGTGATTAAATTTCATTGTTAAACAACATAACTTTCAAAGTTTGTACTGAAAATGCGTTCCTATTACTTGTCCACAAGTCATTAATACAAGAAAATACTCGTTCATCAGGAGCATTAGTTTCAGGTAAAGAGAGAAGAAACTACAATATTTTAAGAAAATTGGATTGACATATTGTTGACATTAAAATGTGAAATAATTTCTACCCATAATTCGTTAGGTGATGTTTTTTACAGTTTCAATTTTTCCAATATTTCTGATGTCATGTACTGCTTAATATAGCCTACACATACTCATTGTACAGACCAGTATCATCTGTTTATTAATGAAGGAAATCTTGAATCCTTTGCATTTCCGTCCATCGGGGTAACCTGATCAACAATCATTTCGGCCACATGCTTTATAGAATGTTTCCCTGTATTTGTAATCAAGCTTCCATTATTTCGTAGAGTTCCATCCCACTCGTAAATGGATTTCCGTGTAGGAACAACAGTTGGGTCCACATTCCATTCCCTCCATGTGCGCCGCGGAACACGCGTAACAGAATTCTATTCTGTAAACCAGAGCACGCATTGAACTTTTTGCTCTACCGTACATATCTCCATTGACAAGTAACTAGACTGATACATGCAAATTTTCATTCATACAACAAAAAGCTTGAAGCGAAACATTTCACACAACAATGGCCATGCAACAATAAACTTGAAACAAAACACTGCACACAACAATGGCCATGGAAAAGGTATGAAACGAAATCTTGGAGAGGTTTTCTATTGATTGAGCTTTATCTTAAGGAACTATAATATAAGGTTATGAAATTACAATATATTATTTCTGTATAATCTTAGTGTGGACACGGTGTATAAAAATGTAACGGTAAAATATTAATATGTTGCAATAAGTGTCAGAGCATGGGACTGTAGTTAGTAACATCGAGAGTCCATAGCAAAACATGCATAGAGCCTACTATTAATAACGGAACACTTTGTTTTCCAGTGACCTGAATACAAACAAAGCAACATGGCAGTCACACTGATTTTGGGATGTGTAATCCTTCTTTTGGTGTATCACTGGATGACAATGAAGCCGAAAGACTTCCCGCCAGGTAAGGAAACACAATAGATTCGATAATGTATAACTCAATTGATGAATTATTTATGCTTGCAAATTGAATTAAACTGCTACATTTTTGTATAGCTCAACTGATGGATTGCATCCGCTTTAAATCGAATTAATCTGTTAACAATGTATTGTACGTATTTTTTTTGTAGAGCCACCAGCGTAGCTTAGTCGGTAGACTCGTTTGTCTGCCGACTTGGTTTAGATTCACACTTGGGCTGGTTACCTAGTTAGTTTTTTCAGAGGTTTTTCCCAACCGTAAGAAAATGTCACCTCACCTCGCTAAAAAATTGTGTAACTCTTGACTTGTTTCACATCTTAAAGCTGCAATGCTAATGTAAAAACTATGGAATGTAATAAATTAAATGAAATAAAAAAAAACAGCTTCTGCTTAGCTGTACTAGTGGTATCAGCCAAATATTTAACTATTTTTCTGACGGTGTATGGTTGGGCTGTGAGACGGACACGGATCATTGTTACTTCTTTTGCAGCAGAGAACCACCAGCCATCTAAACGCGACCTTCAATGATTCGATATTCAGTACAACAATAACAATAATAGTAAAAATAATATTAATAACAATCACTCGACACCGTGGCTCCTATAACCCACTAAACTTACAAGCAGAGAGTCCGGGTTCAAATACCTGTTGATTCACCTTGAATTAATAACGTGTTGGACAAGTCCGTGGTCAAGGCAACAACACAGAAATTTCCTTTTCCCCTGTAAGATCCCAACAATTCTCCATTATCATAATTCATTACGAGTGTAAAGTGGATTCTCCGCCTGTAATGCATTCTGGATAGTCTCTGACGAACTAAGTGGTCTATGCTTCTCCGAAGTAACGACATCTATGAGCACACTCGTAGAGTCTGGGCGAATAACGGCAAGTTAAGGGCCTTGCCATTGGACAATAATAATAATAATAATAATAATAATAATAATAATAATAATAATAATAATAATAATAATAATAATAATTCTCAACAATGAACGAACATTATTACACAGCAATCTTACCATATGTGATGTACTAAAACAAAACTTTCTGAGTTTCTCTTTCTATCAGTAGCGGACGGTGGGTTTGAAAGTTGAGGAGGCCAAGACGTGGCTGATGAGAATATAAAAATATAAGGCCTGTGACTTACCTCATTACCAAGCGCAGAATTTAAGAAACTAAAATTAGGTTTTCCAATTTATGTTTTAGGATTTGAAATCTTATGTTTAGGAATTTATATGATTTTATGGGGGGAAAAAAATAAACAACATACTGTTAATATATTATAACGGCTTGGTAAAGATTGTCTCTCTTTAGGACACTTTAAGTCCTAACCTACGAATTAGGTCTTTTTAGGTCATATTGAATTTAAGAATGTTACTCTTTGCTACATAAAACGAATAAGAAAAGCAATATTTCGAGAGTAACGAGACAGCAACAAAATTGATTCGAACCCAAGAATCCGGGATTTGCTCATTACTATTACATACCGTAGTCTAATTTTACAGCAAATTAACTCGACGATCCTCTTTCTTCGCAAACCGATCAATTAGGTCACAACATACTGAACAACTGCTACTGGAAGAAGCTAGAGACAAATCTGTATTGTTTCTAAACTCTCGATATATTTAAAATACTGTAGTTTATAAATAAATACATCCCGTAGCACAAAAGAATAAAATAGCAGGAACACCCGCAAACAAGAGAAAAATCTAACAACATGAAAACTTACACGCAAGGAGAGAAAACTAACAACACGTAACTCAATTTTCTAAAACCAAGAAGAGAGAAAGAGAGAGCTTCCCAATACAGCCGAAACCAGCGGTAACTATAAGCAGTACAGTTGTCGGCGGTGGGTAGGACGTCTCCAAGTTCAGCTCCCCTCGCACTTTCTAGTCAAGTTTAAACACTCCTCTAACCAGCTGTCTTATTGGTTGAACTGCTGTTGTCATGGTTACCGGGGAGTAGAGTGATGTAGCCGACTCATCTCTCCGGCTCTCGCATAGACTGCAGGCTGCTAGATGTCGACTATACAGGTTACAGAGCTGTCTGTTATTTTTCAGTTAGAATTATTTGTGCTATCTACAGTATAGGAGCGGGCATCACCAACTGAATGCGGTCGACTTTACGTAACTCACATCTTAGTCGTAGTAAATAGTAAAATTAATATAAAAGGAAAAATGTTCATTTGCTGTAACTTGTCTGTGATCTTAATTCAGATGGAATTATTACTGCCATATTGTGTTCTGGTAAAATATTAGGGGAGGCACGGCCTCTCTTGCCTCCCCTGAGAATCCGCCGCTGCTTTCTATTGGTATGAATTCAAAAAAAATCTGAGCTATATTAAACTTAAGTTACTTATGTTAGAAACCGGAAAGGTCATTTGTGAGAGCCTTGTATTAGCGCTGTTTATACTCAAAATAGACTCGTAGGTCGTGCAAGTTGATCGCCTGATTCACTTTGAGTTTTGGGCAGAAAGGTTAAGAATTCCTGACCTATACTTATATTAAGTTTATATAAGGAAAATCACATGCTGCAGGTCCTCCATATCTGCCCATATTGGGATCTACTCTCTTCCTGCCCAGGAAGCTAGTGCACGTGACCATGGCAGGAGAATGGCGCCGAAAGTACGGGTCCGTAGTGGGACTCTTCTTCGGCCATAGGACTGTGGTGGCGATCTGCGGTCCCAAAGAAGTGCTGGAAGTTCTGCGAAGAGAGGAGTTTCAAGTCAGACCGAATTCGGATTTCTTCAAGGCGAGATCCTTCGGCAAGAAGCTTGGTAAGATCCGAGATCATATCGATAAATAATTAATTTATGTATATTACTCCATTTAATGACGATTTTGAATTTCCCAGATTTTGTGATTGGATGGAAAAATGAAACTTTGCAGGAAATAATATTCTCTGAGAAATATTGACCCAAGCCAATTTTATTTAACATTATCTGTCCAATAGCATCTGCCAGTTTATCTATTCCAGATCCCGTTGTTAGAAGGTACTAAATAGGCTAATTGATTGATTAGCGCGGTAAGGCTTACAGCAGAGGATATGAAACTCTTTCTTATGCAGATGAATGTGTTGAATATTTTTCATTTATAAGTGACGTCTTGCCTTGTCTTTCAGTTCCTTTAGCAACGAGATGGATAGAGGGGAAAATGGGGTCACGGAGAAGAGGACCGGGGCCTTAGGGGGTTGGTGTGATACGAGATAAAGAAAGAGGAAACTGTTCTTAAATAAACTTTTTGGTTTATTAAAGATGTTGGAAGTATTCCAGAGGCTATCGGGAGGGAGGAAACACGATTGCTGAAGTGTAAATTGGATATATAGATGAGGGGAGGGTTGTGAGACAACCTTATGATGGGACTGAAGATAATAATAATAATAATAATAATAATAATAATAATAATAATAATAATGTTTTATTTTCGCTGGCAGAGTTAAGGCCATAAGGCCTTCTCTTCTACTCAACCATCCTTAATCAATACAATACATATTTAAATTACAAGTTACGGGAAGAGAGGATTACGGAAGTACTTATTTAGGTAGGAGAGAAATACGCTTGTCTTCAAGGTATGATGTAGGAGCAAGAGGACTTCAGAAAGACGGATTCCGAGTTCGATCTTAGTTCTCTCGACCGAGAGCTCAACATGCCTAGCCGACCATTTTTCGACCGCTAAAACAAGGTTTCTGATATGGAGGGCTCAATGTGATTTTTAGACCATAGAGGGAAAGGAAAACCTTCGGTTCAAGCTGGGGAATCAAATTCAGGTATGATACGGCGGTAAAATATTAGAGAATTGAGATTAGCAGAATGACGCGTAAGTGACTGAAATATAAGTAAGGAATTGAATTGAAAGAGTGGAAATAGGAGGAGAAATTTAAAAGGTACGCGAAAACGCGTCCTTGCAAAGGGAGTTCGGAGCTGTTAGAAACTGAGTATGTGAGCTCCAAGCCTTTGGCCACTTTCATCACTCTGGGTTACTCTGCTTCACTGAAGGAGCTCTAGAAAATGTTGAAGGGGAAAAGCCGAAAATGGACGTAACCTCTTAGGTACCACAAACGGGTGTGGAAGTGAGGAGCTCAGATCTGTCCTTATATGCGCGGTTTGATCGGACGTGGAGGTCACGTGAAACGCGAGAGAAATCTGTATTCTCTCTTCATTAATAGTGTTGGGGCGCCTGTGACGACACCTTGGTGCGAAAATGCCTTGGTTGTCTCTCTTATTACACGTGCTTTCTTTTGTCAGTTCCAAGATATGACTTGGTGGCCAGATAGATCGAAGGCCATGCACCTTCTAGTGTAATGGACGAGGGAGTTAATATTGCTGGCTTCGACATATCTATTTATTTACTGCTGGATATAGAGAACTAATGGCTGTTAAAATATTTTGTCTCCCTTTTAGCAAATAAGCAGACTGAAACATAGAAGTTTTCGTTCCCTATTCGCGTGTAGGTGGTCTCATATCAGAATTGGAAAGTTTGGACTATTCAACTGTTATTAACTGAAAGTATCTCATTTGTGTTTTTTAGTTTACAATTACAGTGTAACCTGTCATATCGACCACTAGATGTTCTTCTGAAGCGGCCTATTATATAGTAATAGTGTTTTATTTAATAACGCTTTCAGAGTTATTTCAACATCCAAATTCACCATGGTCGAGAAATAATCGATAAGTTTGTCATGGAGTCCTCTATCAGTGACGTGTTCTTTCACGTACCCTAAATCTACTACACGGAACTCACAGCTTTACTTACCTCCCGAAGAAGCTGTTAATGTAAATGGTCTTCAGATTAAGGTTAAATTTTGTAATGTGGCAATTTGTTCTTATTTTATTACATGTCAATGATAATGCGTATATTTTATTCATTCCCTGTTTAATTTACGAGTACGAGTATTGTTCACTTTTAAGAAGTATGTTACAATCAGGAACATTTTGATCACACATATTTATGAAAATCATTTTCCGTTGCTGTATGTTTTATATTAAAGGATATCAGCTAGCAACACATTTTCCCATGTTTTTACCAACAGAAAGATAATTGAATATGTACAGCTTAGAATAAATTCAATGCTGCCTTAGCATGAACTTTTGGTTTCTTGGATCGTATCACGGAAAAGTTTAGAAATATATTTGTTGATAAGTAACGCTGCATGTTTTAGACTTATCTTTTACTCTTCTATAAATATTTATCAATAGTAAACTATTGCTATCGATTATCCTTTTAGGTGTATTCTTCTCTGATGGTCCTTTCTGGGTAGAACAGAGAAGATTCACTTTAAGACACTTAAGAGATTTTGGCTTCGGGAAGAAATCAATGGAGGGATTCATCCTGGACGAAGTCGAAGATACTCTTTCATACATGAAAGAGCTCAAAGTCATGCAGGTAAATATATCTAATAATGGACTGAGCTTCTCTGCATTTTGCTTAGCTATAAATTTGTAAAATATTTTTGAATGAATTCAGTGTCTTCCTTTTCTCACATGTAAGTACTACACATGGAGGACGTAATTATTTTCAATGAAATTCAGCTGGGAGACAAATATTACAATTCGTTATGTTTATATCATCCTAATTTGTATAAGATGTTAATTCTTAGGCTACATTGTGTGGCAAGAGTTCTGTTTCACTTTAATCTCGGAACAAAACTTTCGACTCTCTTTAATTTTGTTATTTTTTGTTTTTAGGTTAGCATTAATTACTTAATAATAAACAGGATGATCGATCTAAAGGTATACATAAATGACAGCGTACAATGCGAGAATTTTACACTATAATTTTGTAATGCAAAGAACTGATAGAAAAAATGCATCACTTGCAGCATAAGTACAGAAAAGTAATGAAGCAGGTTATGCATCAGTCATTTCCTCATCAGTCGAGATGTGGACGCTACAGCATAAAGTGCAGTGCGTGCTCTGGTTTGCGGATTTAATCAGTTACACGTGTTCAACGGCGTGAACAAAAGAAATGTTTATCCTCCCACACGCAAATCCATTTACGAGTGGGATAGAACTATGAGAGACTGGAAGCTTGATTTCATAAACAAGGAAAACATCTTAAAAAGCATGTGTCCGAAGAGACTGTGGATCAGCTGCGTCAGTCATTCACTACAAACCTAGGTAATTCAATTAGATAGACCAGTATGAAAATGGTAAGTTCCTCGTTCAACAATCTTCACAAGTGTCTCCGTTTGCGTGCTTACGAATTCGAACTCCATCTTAAACCAAACGAGTGCCACGAAAAGTGTGACAACAAATCTCGGAGAGATTTTCTATCTATTATGCTTTACATTTTCAAAATTATAATGTACTTGTTCTCTCATTACACGCTATATCTTTAGCTCGGTCACTCTGTATTTGTGTGCCTAACGACTGCATACAACATTTCATTATTCTGCGTGTTTGTCTCTCCGTATAAAATACGGTATTTCGAAAGTAGTGCAATTTAAAGATTACAGAGAGCAATTATGGATCAATAAAGCAAAACTTATAGTAGATAGCTTTTGATATCGGTTCATGCCGTTCAGAACCAAATTCGAATTTTGTAGATGGAGTTATATAAGTCAACTAAATATGAAACGTTGTAGGAATTCTCTGGAATGAAGTCAGACGTGTCCACTGAAGAAATTAGTTTCTGCTTCGTAAGGCGGGAAGAAATGAGTTAGTTTTGGAGCACGCTCGACACTTTTTTCTCCCGTCCAGTGCGATATAGTTGTATATTTTCTTCAATAATGTTGCCTTTAATTCGAAGTTAGTCATAGGAAGGATTAGTAGTGATAGTGATATCTTCCATTTTTTTAATTGACTAGATAACAAGGAATTAGAGATAAGTCTGTGATTTAAATAAATAATACCGTAATGTATGAAACAAAACAGATTATGGAAATAGAACTGCAAGTTCAAGCACAACATGTTTGAGTATATATGGATCAGGGCGAAAGGTCAAGAATGTTTATCATATAATAAACAAGTGATAAACTGCTATACAGAAGAAAATATGACGCTTCCTCACAAGACAGTGCCATTTAAAGCAGTGGTAATGCATTTTTTTGTTGTAATTTTGTATTTACCTGTCATAATATTTACATTTTTAAAAGCCAAAAGTTTAATTTATACATTATAAACCTGAAAGAGTCATTAATATGTATTGTTAAGCTAGATTATTTAAGTCTTCACCAAAAGTACTTTTCAGGATAGGCCTAGATACTTTTAAGTAAGTTTTAAACAGCAAGTAAAAAAACCTAAAGTTCTAAAATATTAGAACTATTTTTACAGTTTTATTTATTTAGTATTTAGTATTTATTTATTTAACCTGGTGGAGATGAGGCCGTCAGGCCTTCTCTGCCCCTCTACCAGGGGATTACAACTACAATATGAACAATAAAGTTACAATTAACATTAAATTTACAATTACAATTACAATAAAAAAAAAGGACGACAAGATTACCTGATTAATGAAAGCTAGACATTTTATCATAGAAGTTAAGAACAAAGAATATTTTTGTATTTACTGAATTACAAATTAAACCTACAATAACAAACATCTATAGTAATCTATAGTATAGTAGCAGAATTAGTAATCCCGGCTGTCCCAGCTGGCTTTAGTTGAGGAGAATGTTTCAGCAATGGGATAAACACCCGTGGCAAATGCAGTCCATTATTTGACCTTGATCAGTCAATTCAAAATGCACTGACATTTGTCATGCAATGTATGTAATGGAGGGAGAAAGGAACTGGCCATCCTACCTCATTATCTCCTACCAAGTTGCCTCATAAGTGATGCCTTCTTGGTATCACTTGCGAGGTTCAGACCTGTCTTCGGATAGTTGATTAAACGGAAACAAACAATAGGGGAAGTTAGGCAAATATGGGCACCATAAGACATTTTACTCTATATCTTGCACTTGAGTAATGATAACAGCTTAAAAACCTAAAACATTTTAGAGTACAGTATATCTATTTTAAAATATGTAACCCATTCAAACGCTAAAATTATTCTTTTATGTCGCATATATGCTTTTTACGCATGCACATATGCCCATATTATCTGCATTATAAGGGTAATATGGGCACATTGGTAATATAGGCAGTAAAGGAATTAAATGCATTTTAAATTTTCAAGCATATATTTAATACAAAATACATGTATTTAATGCTTCCTACACTAACCATTCATAGAATGAAGTTATTGGTGAAGTAACAGAGCACTGAGCAAATGGAAAAAAAACGAATATTTAAGTAAATACTGAGACTACATTAAAATTTATATAACACATTCAATGAGGAAGAAAGACTATGAAAAATACTTTAACTAGTGACAAATGTTATTTCAAATGGTCTAAACCCCTGAAAGACTAAGAACAAAAGCAAAAGAAGACAAAATAATGTTCTAAAAATATTTCGTGAAGTCATCACAGAAAAATGAATCACTTTCCATCTCAACACATTCTTCATTGTACCAGAAAGCGCATGATCCTTCACACTGTACTCACTTTTCTCCATTCTGCTCAGTATAAAATTTCCTCTATATACTGGATAAATGCAAGAAGCATTTGTTGAAGAAAATGCGTTCATATTCAAGTGTTTTCAAGTTGCTGATTTTCTAAATTTATTGGCTCTTGTTGCCACTCTTTTGATAACTTCAGAAAAACAAATGAAAACAAAGAAAAATATTCTAGCTTTTGTGTAAGATAACATTCCATTTCTATAAACTAAATTTTGTATATAATTTGTATTATAATCAATAAAATTATAGCAATGAACATAAACAATTATTATACGACTGTCCTGGTATTGGAAGGAAGTTACAAAATAATCGAATGTTAATTTTTAAAAATTAGAATGAAAAGTTAGAATAAGTAGGACTTAGTATTTAGCAATGATTTAGAATTATATAATTAAAAGTATATGAGTAAATTTCAATTATATAAATAACATTTACCTCTTAAAATTTCATTCTATAGTAAAATATGAATGAACGATTTAAAAAATAGCATTCAATGTTTGTGCCCATAATACCCTGAATAACAGTGCCCATATTTGCCTTAGTGTATTATTTCAATAAATGACTAGTCTGCCCAGCAAGTACGTGCTTCAGAACCCCCTCATATCGGTTATTGCTCTGTTTAAATCTACCATTCCCGCCTGTAAAGTTTTTCGGTACTACTCACACATTTGCGGCTGTCTTTACTTAAGTAAAACATGTAAAAATCAACAACAGCACTACTTTTTCTATGCTTCAAAGTGTGTCCAGCAGCGTCAACACCATTCGCACTATGGTTCCCCAAATTAGTTCAAGTTTACCAATATATTACCTGCTGCTTCGTAACTCACGAAGAATTGAATACTTCAGAACCATAGCGGGCCAAGCGCCATTTACTAAAACCGTAGAAAACAAAGGTTAAAATGAAGTTATTGCCAAAATTCAATGGAAGCATATAGCAAGTAATATAAAGTATACACATTAAAACTAAATGATATACCAATCTTCATTAAACTATGGTATTCACTTAACTTTAACATTTGCTTTCTCCGTTTTTAATAAATGGCGCTTGGCCCATTATGGCTCTGAACCCTTCAAATATGGTAACATGGGCATTACCTTAAAAGTGCCCATATTATCCGAGTGCCCATATCTGCCTGATTTCCCCTAAATGCTGGAACTGCCTACTGCTGCAAATGTTGCATGAATGTTTTTGTACAATTTCTTCGTAATCTACCGGGTGTGAACAAAGTTACGTCTGATTTCTCTTCATGCAAGCATACCCCTTGTACAAGGATCAATATTATTATTGTTATTATTTTGTAACCTATTGCTGAGTATGAGTAGAATTACTATGCCATTATTATGGTTATGATTTGTTTCACATAACCATTGCAATGAAAGAGATAAATAATTCTTCTCGCATGAAAAATTAAGCGTAATATTTTACACACGCGGTACATATAAATGATAATTCGCTGTTGTAATGTGCACTCCATTGTTACGAATTAAATAGCATTGCAATGACTGCATCAGTTGTATACTAATGTTCTAACCTTGACGTCACTTGAGCCTGTGTTATCTGTTCACATTACGAAACACACAACTTTCCCACGCTAGATCCAGGGCATAATATTATATGAATTTCCGAATCTGAAGGCCAATACTCTCCATTTACGCCAAATCGATTAAAGAAATTTGGGAAAATTTTGAAGGAGTAAAAGTTAAAAGTTTGAAATAATATTTAATATACGTTAATACGATATGTGTCAGAGGAGGAAAAATTGTTTTTATTTATCTGTAGTCTGATTAGTGTCATATGTTACTAGTCAGTCGGGGATAGAAGGAGAAAGGAACTGGCAAACCTACCACATTATCTTCTGGCTTAGTTGCCTCATGAGTGATGCCTTATTGATGTCACTTATGAGGTTCTAACCTGTCTTCTGGCAGTTGACTAAACAACACGTTAATAGAGAAAAGCCTGTCAAGTTGAGAATAATTCAACTGGTATCCCTAAAGACAGGCAGAAAACTCCGAATTCCTACACCACGCCATAACATAGGCAGGCGAAAAGGTGAGCATCGGAAAAAATTTCATGTTCGTTCGAATTCGCTGACCAATTATTTTAACAGCTAAGATTTGTTTTTGACTGTCCTTCGCTCATTTCCTAAAACCAATGCTTTCTTGCCAGTAAATTACAATGTTATGTGTTGCAAATTCAAAAGGTATTTGGGGTGGTAAGATTCGTTCGTGGTCCTTTCTTTTACATCGTATCACAACATATATCTTATGGAATTAGGATAACTATGGAAAATCCAAGGCAGGATAAGTGGACTCTACTTACAAGACGAGTCAATTTGATCGTTTAGATCGACTCTATTAAATTATTAAGCCTTCATACTGGTAACTTCTAAGTAAACTGAACGAGACCAGTGTTTTTTGAACTGTGTGTGTCTTGTTATCATTCGAATGCCGCCACGGTGGTCCAGTGGTTAGATCTCTGGAATCATAATCCAGTGGACTCTTTTTCAATCCCCAAAGTACCCACGATTTATGATTTGTGTTGGGCAAGCTCGTGGTCCAAGTAAGAGGGTTCTTCTCTGGAAGCTCCAATTCCCCTGTGACATCCCAACAAATCTTCATCATCGCCAGTGTAGGGTAGGTCAGCCTCCTATGACGCATCCTGGACAACGACTGTCGGTAAATTGAATTACACAACTGGATTCATAGGGATGAATAACGAAAATTCAAGTATCCAGAATTATTATTAAAACAAATATCGTCCACACCTGTTGAGTAACGGTTAGCGCGTCTGACCGCGAAACCAGGTGGTCCGGGTTCGACTACCGGTCGGGGCAAAGTACCTGGTTGAGGTTTTTTCCGGAGTTTTCTCTCAACCCAACATGAGCAAATGCTGGGTAACTATCGGTGCTAGACCCTGGACTCATTTCACAGACATTATCACCTTTATCTCATTCAGACGCTAAATAACCTAAGATGTTGATAAAGCGTCGTAAAATAACCTACTTAAAATATATATATATATCGTCTGAGTACAAGTGAGGAATTATCCATCGTCACTTTCACGAGTAATCAAATGCGATAAACTGTTTTTGCTGCTTTCAGTTGGTGCTGGCAGATATTTTTTGTGTACCCTTTCCCTTACAGTACATTCTGGTGTTGTTTGAGAAGTTTTCTATGTAGGACCAAAACCTAGCACCTCGAATGTTTTATGCAGTATATGTATAGAGAATTACGGCTGAACACCTATAAAACAAATACAACTTACTGCAGAAATTGAATTTGCTATAGGTGACCGGGCTGTTCAGCGTGCCCACCCTGAACGTTCTGTGGGGCATGATTGCCGGTACCAGGTACGACCGAAACGATGAACGTCTGAAGGATCTCCTTAACAGGCTCACCATGAACTTCCGCTCGGGCAATCCCACGGGAGGTATCATCAACATATTCCCTATACTGATGACGATTGCCCCAGGCCTATCAGGATTCACCAAATTCAAGGAGACCCTCGTGAATCTGCAGAACTACATCAGAGTAAGTCAAATGACAGGCATTTCTGTTTCTTTTTGCTGATCAGCGGAGCTAATTCAGAGTATATATCTGCAAGGTACGGATGCTTCTTTTTGTCCAATTTGTTACAAAATTTTCCTTGTTCTTACTTATCGGCAGAACCACTACTGATAATAAATAAAAGTAGAAATGTTTGCGTTATGAAAGGCAAAAAGGCATTTTTGTTTGTTCAGAAGTCATCCCGTTTAAAAATGCATAACAACCCAGAAATCCCATTAAATTTGGAACACAGTAATTAATTGAATGTATATCATTCATTTAGTGTTCTGCCCAAGGGCAGGCTTTCACTGCAAACTCAGCTTTCTCCAGTCTTTCCTATATTCTGCCTTCCTCTTTGTTTCCTCATATGATCCATATTGAATGCATATATTATGTTTGAAATCTACTTACAAGCAGACAGTTTTAGTAAAATGGAGTACTATGGAATATTAAATTTATAGACTTCATAATATTGGAGCCACGAGGGATTCATTCAGCCACGGAACTTCATGTTAAAATTACGTATCTACCTGCGCCCAAAATTATATTTTAGCCCAACTTCTTTCTCATTTTTTTACGATATCCTTTAAGTTTTCGTTATTTAGGCTGTAGCTTTTCATAATTAAATTGCAAGAAATTGCTTGATAAGTACACTTTAGCATTATTTCACGGCACTAAAATTTTTCTAACGATCATTTTTTTCACATAAATCTCTCTCCCTATATCGTATATTGTAAAATGTTTACCTATACTTTTTCTAGTTCTATTTTCAATATATTTAGCTATATTTTCAGAAACAAAAAAATAATCGAGCGTTATTGCTAAATATCTGGACAAGATGTACAACTGGTATCTAAATTTAATCCGGCCATTTCAATATTATATTATTCTCTCGAAATATTTGAGCCTATTAAAAACTAACCAGATATTGAATGGTTGGCCAGAGCGAGACTGAAGCAAGGAAATGTTTGTTATTTTGGATAAACCAAGATTAGAGCCTAATGGTTTTAGAAGTATTTACATTATTATCATTACTTATTTGAATGTACACACTTGGGTAAAGTGAAGTGTAATGAAATCCATTTATTTTTATTTCCGTACTATATTTTAAAATAGGTTGTGGATACATGTGATCGAGCTGAAAACAGATTATTCGTAGGATTACTATTCTTGCCTGTTTTATAGTGTAATGTGTGCTCATTTTCAGCTATCCATCAAAGAACATGAACAAACACTGGACCAGAATAACCCGAGGGACTTAATTGACGTTTACTTGAGGGAAATGAGAAAACAGAACCATCCAGATAGCACGTTCACAGGTAATTGTCGTAAAGCAAGGCAGCGTTCAGATCCATTCTAACATGATTTATTCTACTGCATAAAAATTCATCACGTCAAGAACGTAGGTTCGTTTTCATATCGGTAATTTGTATTCTTATAACAAATAATATAAGTTAATATCAGATCAACTGCAGACTCACAAGATTTCATATCTTTTAGTACAGTGGTCGTCAGCATTCGCTGAAATGGGTAATGGGTTAGGAGTGTATCGGAATATGCACGCGTCGTGCAGAATGTAGAGGGAGAAAGCATGCCTGCCAGCAGCCACTTTTGTTTTCATAAAAGAAAATTAATTCACTTTCCCCGGAAAATGGTACGTGATGGGGCAATTTGGATTTCAAATTCAGATTTAGGGCATATATATTAGTAATATTCACCTATTTTTATTTCGGAGCAAGACAAAAAGTAAAAATTTGTTGTTCAGTGTAATCGGTTCGATTTTTTACGAGTAGAACACACTTTTCTACTCTACATTGTTCTCAGATTGAGCATTTTAATTATTTTGAGGTTTAATATCGTATACACTGGTAGAACGAATGAAATCAGAAACATTACAGTTGCCGAACTTAACAGAATGTGCTTTCCCGATACAGTGCTTGTTTAGCCGATGGTGGACGACATTTCCAGTATCTTCTATAAGGTACGATTTTATACACGTCTTAAGTAGCGAGGTTAACGTACGCTACGACATATCCAGACCCCGCCAGGGGTCAGTACATACTGTAGAAGCCTTCTAGTAGTAACGGAGTTGTAAATTTTTATCACAGAATGTGTTAACACCAGTCACTTGTTTAAAGAAAAGACACTCCTCAGTTTATCTGACAACAGATAGGACGGAGCTTGTTTTTATGAGTATTAGGCCTATTCACATTTAACTACATAACGTTGTTTAAAATTGTAATTTTGCTAGTTTAAGGAAATAGAGCAACAGTTAAAATTTTACGTTGTAAAAACCGATTTTAATCATTCATCGGGACCACGTTCTTGGATTCAAAGAAAAGGATTGATGACTTGGAACTGAATAACATTTTTAAGTGTCGGGTTTGGTCAGAATCGATCGCTACATGTAGAACTTATCACTGGGAATCTCGAGAAACAAAACTGATCTTACATTATCTTACGTTATTACATTTCTGGAAATCTTTCTAATGAAAATCAAACAATTAATGAGTTTTCAGAATTAGGCTTTTGTAAAGTTCCAGGACAGTGGAATACTTAAAAGCCTAATTCTGATCATAGCCACCATGAAAGCCTAAAGACGTATATAATTAATGTGAGTAAATGAACAAACTATTAAACGGTAACTATGGCAACTTGTTTATTTTCCAGAGCAAGGCCTCATCACGATCTGCCTAGACTTGTTCGCTGCAGGCGGGGAGACCACGACGAGCACGCTGGGTTTCTGCCTGATGTATATGCTGCTGTATCCCGAGGTTCAGAAGAAGGTGCGGAACGAGTTGGACGCCGTAGTAGGAAGGGACAGGCGCCCGTCCCTCGAAGACAGACCCAAGTACTACTTTGTTACATATTTCAACATTTGCTCATCATTATCGTGCTATTAGCTTGTTTATAAAAGCTGCAGTACATAACTTCACATTAACCCAAAAGTGGTACCTTTCTGAGTCGGTTAATTTTATTAACGATTCGATTACCTATCTCGATGGTGATTTGTGATGGTGAGATTTATTTCTGGCAAGGTGTCCCAACCGGTGTGTCGCGCAGTCCCATGGAGTGTGTCGTGAAATTTTGGATTGAACAATACATTTTATGCCATCCAGGAGGTCAACCTTCCAGAACATAAATGTTTCTTTTTTTATTAAACTCAGAACACTGTTTAAATAAATATCTCACTATAATTTCCTTTGTATGTTTGTTTATGACATAAATTATACTTTCCCAAGTGGTTGGTTGAGTTATTGGGTTATTTTACGACGCTGTATCAACATCTGAAGTTATTTAGCGTCTGAATGATATGAAGGTGATAATGGCAGTGAAATGAGTCCGGGGTCCAACACCGACAGTTACCCAGCATTTGCTCGTATTGGATTGAGGGAAAACCCCGGAAAAAACCTCAACCAGGTAACTTGTCCCGACAGGGATTCGAACCCGGGCCACCTAGTTTCGCGGCCAGACGCGCTGACCGTTACTCCACAGGTGTGGACCCCAAATGGTTGGAAAGGTGAGACTACAAACAGGGTTTCAAATAATAAATTTTGTCCCCCGCATTTATCAAGCAAAAACTCTGAGTAATTTTTATGTCACTTAATAGCGTCTCAAAATATAGGTCTGTTTTCAAATTTGAAAAAAACTTAACCCTGTCCCAATTATGCAATTTTTTGATAACATTTACATAATTTAAGATTATATGGTCTCATATTCCACAGCGGCACTACATATTTTCAGTACCAAAAGATTAACCGAGAAAATTAAAAATATAATATACATTTTGTGCAATTTATTGCAGACTTCCGTACGTGGAGGCGGTACTTACAGAAGTGTTCCGTTTGTGTTCCATTGCACCCATGACGCCACCGCATTGCGTGGATAGGGATACCTACATCAATGGGTACTTGATTCCAAAGGTAAAACCAAGTTTTCTGCACAATGATGTTGTTTTGGAGGGTTCACCGTGAAGACTTTTGTTGTATTTCAGACAGTAGCGATTCTAGTTACAGACACAGCGAAACGAGTTTCATTCCGGAAGGGAAATGGAATCTTGTCCCATGTTCCTTCTCTTATAATATTTATTTATTTTATTGGGTTATTTTACGACGCTGTATCAACATCTCAGGTTATTTAGCGTCTGCATGAAATGAAGGTGATAATGCCGGTGAAATGAGTCCGGGGTCCAGCACCGAAAGTTACCCAGCATTTGCTCGCATTGGGTTGAGGGAAAACCAGATAACTTGCCCCGACCGGGATTCGAACCCGGGCCACCTGGTTTCGCGGCCAGACGCGCTGACCGTTACTCCACAGGTGTGGACCTCTTATAATATATATATGTAGGGTAATTGCGAAAATGTGCGTTTTATGCAATCAGTTTATCACTATTTGCGGTACAATGACAATTAATCTGAGTTATGTTTTATGAGTAAGTAGGCAGTGAAACAATTATTTTCAACTAAACATAAAAACATAATTCACATATAAAGAGAATCCATGTTCATGTGGTCAGCATGACGCATTGCCCACTTTTTAAGGGAAACAAATACCGTGTCCCGCTTAGAGGGATCGAGAAATAAATGCTCACCATTTAAAATAAGATGAAGATATAGTTGTGATATACATCTGACAAGATGCAGAAACTGTCCAAGTTTATGCACCAATGGTTTAAAAACAATTGCATGTTCATGCAATTACCGTGGAAACAAGCCTGGCGCCATTCAGTAGAACATTCCGTCATTGGACCATTCTTCTTCATCGAGGCAACAGTCACAGGGAATGTGTATCTGGACATGTTGTAGAATCGGTTTTTCAGCAACAAGGTGCTCCACCCCATTACTATGGAGCAGTGCGTGGCTCCTTGAATGCAAACTTTCCCAGTAGGTTGATCGGAAGAGGAGAACCCTTACCTGGCCACCTAGGTCAACCGACTTGACGCCCATTGACCTTCCTCTGAGGCTTTGTGACAAGTGTTGTGTACCAACGTGATACAGTTGGCACATTGGAAAAACTGAGACAACGCATTATAAATGCAGCTGCTCTAATCACTCCACAAATATTATAGAACACTTGGCAGAAGGTTGAGTACCTTTAGATGTCTTCAGGGTAGCTCGAGGCGCACACATCGAGTTGCACTGACCATTCTCCGAAACTCAAAGCGTTTTTACATCAAGTTATACAAAAAGTTATGTTATAAAACCATTATTTATACTTTAAATTAGCACTTATTTCTCGATCCCTCTAAGCGGAACACGGTGTACAGTAAACAGCAACTAACGACCGTAAGTTGCTGGAATTCACATGACATCTATATACTAACATCAAGTGTCTTTTGGGTCAGTGTAGTGGACGGAAAGGATCGAGGTCAGCATTCAGGCTATATATTCACCTTAGAAGTACAGACATGGAATCGTTACTGCATACGAATACTAGCATTACTATTATTATTAGTGGTATCGATGGTAATATTATCGAATAGTGCAGTGATTATGTGACGGCCATAGGAAACGGGTAATGGGCCGGCTGCTTGTAAACAGTACCAACACTGTAACTTCGCCTATAGCAGACATGCCAAACTCGGTTGAAGGGAAAAGTATGACGTCAACCTCACTCCAAAACTTTTAGACACGATTGACGTCCATGCATCGCTCTCAATCAAAAACTTAATTCAGTGGCGGATAGTACATAAAATCATGTTGTAAAAAATATCACCACTATATATTACTTATCCCATCTCCCTTCAACCAACAAAAGAGAGTAGTACATGTTTAGTGCTAAATTTGAGGTTCGATGGTTCAAATCCGGCAATAAAAATTCTTATCATTGCTTCTTTCTGAACGAAAGTAAAATTGGAACGTCTGTATCATACAATTACAACACGTATAAATCCATCCTGGCGAAAATTGCCGGCCATTTTGTCCAGAATTAAATTCTAGAAGAAGCATAATTGGCCCTTATTGGTGGTCTTAGCGCACGTGAATTTTCTCACTCTATACTTATAATTCAACTGCTATTGATCCGGTTATACTGCTTTCTTTTGGAGTCATTTTTGTAACGGATGCAGTAATACGGTACTTCAAATTCGTCCCCTTTGAGTAGACCACCTCAACCTCTCCAGCCAAACCCAGAAGAACGGTAATTGCTGCCCTACCGCAGTCACCGTCTTCCACCTTGAATTTGAACCCATATGTCATACTATTCATTATTTCAACAGGACTCCATGGTGCTGGTGGTCCTGTACAGTCTCTTCCAAGACAAAGAACACTGGGGCGACCCCGAGGTGTTCAGACCCGAACGCTTCCTGGATGCGGACGGAAAGTTGGTCAAGGATGAATGGATGATCCCGTTCGGCATGGGCAAGCGGATGTGCTTGGGCGAGGTGCTAGCCCGGAGCGTCGTCTTCCTGTTCTTCACATCTATCGTGCAGGAGTTCTTGTTGAGCATACCTGAGGGCGACACAAAACCCTCAACCGTTCCTCTGTCGGGGTTCACCATTGCCCCTGCACCATTTAGGATTAAGGTCACTGAGAGGACCTGAACAAATACAGTAAAAAATAATGCAATACACTTTATATTCTTTTTTTCCTAGCTAATTTGACGCTGCTATCGTCACTGTAAATTCCTTTCCTCTTTTCTTTACTGCTCTGTGAAATAGAAAAAATTGAATTTAGGCTATATTACACATACATTTATATCTTGTCACGTTCTTATTCAGGCCAGTGCCTATAGAATGGGTAATTGTTTACAGCGGTGGAGTTAAAAGTTCGACACATTAACTGAACACCTTCCATTTTCATTTTTCTGTTCTCAATAATTAATGTTTAATCACAAATGACTTTTTCCGTGTATTTTCACCAGAACAATTAATATATCCTTAATAATAACATTAGCTTTAATATTACGACTAATATTTTTTAGTTGACTCACCAACATCCAACATTTGTCTATCTTGAAAATACAAAAGTTTAAAAATAATAAAAAAATAACAATTCCCCAAAGAACCTACAATCACCGGTTACAGTCGGGCGGACGACAAATTCGTGATAAGTAAAAGTGAATCAAATTAGTTACAATTGATGCGAGAAAAATCAATATTCTCTCATATAAAATCAATCATATCTACAGTTTTTATCAGAGCTTTCGGTCCCTACACTCCAGATCCGAATGACGTCAGAGACAATACACGAGCCACTTCTTTAATCCCTCAGTGACGAAAGGGAGAGGAGAATATCGGAGTCAGTTCACCCTCGCTGGTGTTATGATCACCATATTTTATATTTGCATATGAATCCGAAGTTCAAGGGTTTAAACTCGCTCGATGATTTATAATTTTAAGAGCAATAAAATCCTTAGTATTGATTTATCCGGAAAGGAAGAAAATCCGGGAGGCCCGCATCGTACATTTATTGCACGTTGAAGAAAATTGTCCCTGACTAAGAAGGCTCCAGGGAAAGTTTACCAAGCATTTATTGTCCACGCCAAATTTGAAGGTAATACAAAGTTCCAGGATGAGTGGCATTAAGTGGGAGTGAATTTAGTCCATGCCATAACACGGTAGTCCTTAATGGGACGCGTTCTGTTGCTATGATATAATTAACACATATTTTATAAGGTTAAAAAGTAAAACTGTCCTGTTTTGCATTTAACAGTACGAGTTGTGAATAGTGTATAATATTTGTAAGGTAAAATATCTTGTCCGGCGATTAGTTCAGTATGTGCATTAATATAAGAATTCATTATTTAATCATATGGGATATGGAGTAATTGCGGATTTTGTGCTCGGCGTTCCCTCGCATTAGTTAATATTTTATTTTTATGGCTTCAGAAGTAGTGACGAGAAATTATACTAGATAGATTCAACACCAAATCTGGATAAGTGAGAAACCAGATTGGCTTTCAAAAAGCTATAGAATTTAGATCAAAAGACTGTGATGTTAAATAATAAAATAGACAGTTTTGATGATCTATGAATTTCTGGTTGATTCTTATCACATGTATAAAATAGAGGTAGGGACTCTTCTAAACACGTTACGTAAACTCAGAAAAGTGACCTTAAAGTAAATGTATAGACATACCAGTAATAAATAATGTTTATTTTTAATATTATATTTTGTTTATGTATTAGTCTCCATTATGCACATTTTGTATTAGGTAATTAAAACAGGATATAAAATTGTTTAAAAATGTCTGTTTCATTATTTTTTCTACATAGACATTACATTATTAACTTACTCCATGAGCAGCATCTACTCCACAGGATGAAGAATGCTAAGTTCTTTTTTCAGTTTGTCTCAACAGTGAACTTAAAAAGCATTTAATTGCAATTTGTACAAACTCGGAATATTTGATAGCTATATAGCTATGATCTTTACATCCTCAATAAATGAAGTATAAAGAATAAGTAGACTACTGTGATTCTGCAAGAAATGTTTCAAGATTTTGACTGGAATACATGTTTTCAGCTTTCCTGAATAAGAAAAAAATATTTCTGGAACTAGTATCTTTTTATCGTTTAAGCTATTTGACAAATTGTTCTCATATACAGTATTTTAATTCCATTTAATTGGAAATTATGTACAGTAAAACTTTGGATTATGAGTAACTTGGTTTGCAAGTGTTTTGCAAAACGAACGAACAATGAGGAAACTTTTTTGTTTTGTAAACGAGGGATGTCTTGCAATACCAGCCACAAATGAGATTAAAGAGGTGTGTAAAAAGCGAGAAGCAGTACAAAATTGTGTTCAAATTCACCACTCTGATAAGGTCGTAGCAGTGCATGCGATAAATCTGTTTAACGACAACGCAATGCCACATTTCCGCAATATCCTCAAAACGAGACAAAAGTAGGTGTCATTGGATAGGTTCTTAGTCAAAGCAAAAGATTCCAGTCAGTCAAGCAGTCGGAAGTGATTCCGTTAGTGATAGTAAAAATATTTTCTTTAAATTTTCAAGATGTTTACTAAGCAGTAAAACAGGTGGAAGATTTTATAATATATTATTGCGTTGTACCGAACTACATATGATATTTCCGTGAAGGAATTCTGTGTTATCATGTGATGAAGGATCGGTGGAGCGGAGAAAAATTCTCTTCGGCACCGGGATTCGAACCCGGGTTTTCAACTCTACGTGCTGACTCTCTATCCACTAAGCCACACCGGATTCCAATTCAGATACCGGGTTATTATTGAGTTATTCAAGTGTTTACAGATCGAGCATTGCAGAATTGCCTCTGCTCGACCATTATAAAGAAATGCAGCGGGTGGGCGAGAAATGTTCGGACCAGTTGTAACACATCTGGTCGCTTAGCTTTACAGTATTTGTAACATTTGAAAATTGTGTTGGTGTTTCTATATCTATGAGGAGACTTGCTAGTGTTTTAAGGCGTGGCTAATTAATATTAATATTATCATATATTCCGGTCTATGTGTTAGAGTGTTGTTATTATACACAGAAAGTTGCTGTCCGAAAATGCCATCTATATCATCGAACCTATAAGAGGCAAGGGAAGTAGCATACAATGTTTTCAACTTTATTGTTAGAAAGGCGAAAAATGCCCCTGAAAAAAAGGAAAGAAAAGAGCAGCATGCGCTATGGGCGTGGGTGTGCATACTTACAAATGAGCTTTAAGGAACCGGAGGTTCATTGCCGTTCTCACATAAGCCCGTCATCGGTCCCTGTCTTGAACAAGATTAATCCAGTCGCTACATTTACATTCCATCTCCCTCAAATCCATTTTAACATTATTCTCTCACCTATATCTCGGCCTCCCCAAAGATCTTTTTCTCTGATGTCTTTCAACTAACACTCTATATGCATTTCTGGATTCACCCATATGTGGTGCACGCCCTACCCATGTCAAATGTCTGGATTTAATGTCCCTAATTATGTTAGGTGAAGAATACAATGCGTGCAGTTCTGCGTTGTGTAACTTTCTCCATTCTCCTGTAACTCCATCCCTCTTAGCCTCAAATATTTTCCTGGGCACTTTATTCTCGAAAACCCTTAATCTATGTTCCTCTCTCAAAGTGGGAGTCCAAGTTTCACAACCATACAGAACAACTGGTAATGAACTGTTTTATAAATTATAACATTCAGGTTTTTTGAAAGCAGACTGGATGACAAAAACTTTTCAACCAAATAATGACAGGCATATCTCATATTTATGCTGCGTTTAATTTCCTCTCGAGTGTCATTTATATTTGTTACTGTTGCTGCAGGGTACTTGAATTTTTACACCTTTTCAAAGGATAAATTCCAATTTTCATATTTTCATTTCGTACTATGTCCTGGTCACAAGGGACAATCATATACTTCGTATTTTCGGAATTTACTTTCAAATCTACTCTCTTTACTTGTTTCAAGTAAAATTCCCGTATTTTCCCTAATAGTTTGTGGATTTTCCTCTAACATATTCGCTTCATCCGCATAAACATGCAGCTGATGTAACCCGTTCAATTCCAAACGCTCTCTGTTTTCCTGGACTTTTCTAATGGCATATTCGAGAGCAAAGTTAAAATATGAAGGTGACAGTGCATCTCCTTGCTTTAGTCTGCAGTTAATTGAAAAAGCTTCAGACAAAAACTGGCCTATACAACTTAGCTGTACGTTTCACCGAGACACATATTAATTAATCGCATTAGCTTCTTGGGAATACCAAATTCAATAAGAATATTATATAAAACTTCTCTCTTAACCGAGTCATATACCTTTTTGAAATCTATGAATAACTGATGTACTGTGCCCTTAAAATTTCATTTTTCTCAAATATCTGTCGAATACAAAACAATCTGACCAATAATTGATCTCGCGTATTATCCTAAAACAGGTATGTCAAAACCCTGCACATTGTGCAGTAGTCTCTGTGCGATATGCACTTTCTATTCCCCTACCTGGAGGGAGTGAATCGCCTTGGAGGGAAACGCGAAGGGCTATACAGACCTGCAACAGCATATTAGCTTTTGTTTCAGTAACTCAGTTTCAGTACGGGTACTGATTTGGCTGTCTGTGAATGAGTTATGATAAATGAAGTGAGTTCACAGATAACGAAGAAGGAAAATTATGAATCATATAACATAATTGTTATAATGTTTTCCTAAGCCAACAATAATTATTTTAAAATGAAAGGTTTTGATCAGACCATGTCGAGGTAATAGTGTTGTGACAGTTTAGATCAGATTAATAAAGTTAATCAGTACTCTCACGGCAAAACGAACTTGACATTGGCGTTGTTTTAGAGTCTGTACTAACAGCCATCGAAGATTAGACGACTTACGACTTTCATTTCATAAGCTGGTAAGTGATGAGAATATTGTGAGGAATACATTAAGGCTCTTGAAGTTGTAAGGACCGAAGAAGGCAACTATTTGCAAGGCGGAAAATTTTTCTGGAAAAATATATAATGGCAAATTTTCCGTCTCACGTCACTATATTATGCTAATATACTTACATTAATAAAACTTTACACCTGACATAAATAGAATATCGTCGCTTCACAGCTTGTGAACTACACTTCTAATTTCTTTCAGTACCGCTTCCAACTTGTCGATACTTGCTCTCAACGTTTTTTAAATAAACTATATGTGAATTTAAATTCTAAGCTTAATTTATATCATTTATTAATATTAATGTTACTTTATATTGACATACAGCAAGGAAAGTATTTCAGTGTAAAAACTTCATCATGTCCTACTGCATGTAATTAATCGGGAGTATATTTTCTTTAACATTTGTGTACCAATGGTCCCAATAAATAATAATGCTTGACGAACAATGAAAGAATATGGTCTATTATTTAAAATAATTAGTAAAATGAAATACTGTGTTCATTTTTTGTTGTTTCGAAATTACTGCAATATTCTTTTTCTTCAAATACTACATAAAAATCATTTTAATAAATAATGCTTTACAAACCACTACTTGGTCAAGTATAACTGAGTAAGCCTAAAGTTTTTTGTATTGCAATTGTCAAATATAGACACTTATAATAATAACCGTGTTTTTTTCCTTCTGCTAAGTCTATTTATAATGTCCAAATGCCTATTTAATCCAACCCTAGAAGCGCAGAATAGATTATTGTACACCCCTCCAGCTAAGAACTTATAAGAGCAACCCTTAAATGATGCTGTCCGCACAGACCGGTGATCCGCGCACATAACTGCACATTCAGAGTCTGATTTCTGACATGCCTGTCCTAAAACCCATTAATGATCCCCAATAATTTCATCTTCATAAGGAGTTAATCTTCTCAAAAGAATATTGGACAAAATTTTGTATGGGTGTGTGTACAGTACGTAAATTAAAAAGGTTAAAGGAGCAAAGCGACGTCCACTTCAACATTCCCATCTACCTTCAGTTTCCTAATAAAAAAACGTTACCATAAAAAACAATGGCAAAAATTGACAGTTTCTATGTGTTCTCAAAAGTATACAATTATTTATTTTTATAAAACTGAGAATTGTGATCCGACCGTAGAAAGAATTCGAGAAAAACTAGAGAAAGAGATGCATTTCAGGGGCACTAGTTCTCCAACATCAGCTGCTTACACGGAGCCCCACACCATAATATTTCCTCCACCATGCTTTACAGTTGGTTGCTAGTTTTCTTTTTTCATATCTTCATTAGGCTTACGCCACACCAACAACCTACGACCTACGACCTGAATCGAACACATCGAACGGATTTTCGTCCGCAAAAATTACATTGTTCCTCCATTTATCATCTTTGTCAATGTTGTCTTTAACAAATTGAAGCCTCTTCTTCCTGTTGACTTCAGTGACTAGTGGCTTTTTCCTCGCCGCTAATCCATGATACCCCTCCCGTCGTATAACTTTTCGAACGGTTTCTGGATGCACGTTATTTCTAAATTTACTTGCGGGTTCTGCTGCTAGCTGTGTTGCGCGATCACTTTTCTGATCATAGAACGTCTGCAGTATGAATTCAATTCGGTCCTCTCCTTCATTTCGCCTTATTACGTCACCGATCGTGCTTCTTTTCATATTCAACATTCTAACGATATCCCTGTGTGTTCGACCTTTTTCATGATGAAAAACAACAACAACAAGCTGTCGCAGTTCAAAATTCGAACTTTTACCTTTGTACCCCATTGGAAAGAAAACAATCTGCAGCACTGGAAAACGCGTCTGAATCTTCCGATAGCAGTCGGGTTAAGTGACCTTCCACTACTCTTACCCCTATCTTAATGTGCATAGGACGTAAACCAGCCGCGGCGAGAACGTGACTCGCGAGACATTGTGGCTCGCAGTGATAGCTGTGCTTGCTTCTAACCTCCGCCAACCCCCACCCTCTCACTCACTGGAGTCAAACTCCGTTCCATTTGTATTTGTCTCTGACCTGAGAGTGGCATATGTCTCTCTCGAAACCATGTACGAAAGTTCCAAGTAAGATGGGAAGACGCATTTTTTTGCTGTCAATATGATGAGAATATTAAATGTATGATTTGTTCACGAGTATTATGAGGAAAACGGTTGTATAACATAAAACGGCATTATACTGCATGTTACTTATGAAACGTTAAAAGGTTAAGTGTTATTGTCGTCATCATCATCATCATCATCATCATCATCATCATCATCATCATCATCATCATCTCTGTACGTCGACCCTTTTTCAGCAGATGTACGAATAATGCGGTTAGCTCTTCAATTTGAACTCACTGATTTACTATGTGATGTCAAATGAAAGCTAGATGTAAGGACTTGACAAATGTTGAACTTTCAAATCTTTGCCAAAAAAATAAATATCCGAAGCTTCGTTCTTTCCCTTGCTCTGTTGAAGGCATGTTCGCTACAACTTACGTTTGTGAAAAATTATTTTCAACAATTAAAATAGTAAAAACCAAATTTAGATCACGACTGACAGACAAATTCCTTCGTGATCAACTACGACCGGCAGTAAGTGACATAATTTCTGATTTTGAAACTCTGTCGCAGAGACATTCTGAAGACAATTAATAGGTTGAGATAATGTGTCCTATGTTTTTTTGTTCATTTTTTTCTTCGTTACACGTACTAAACATTAGTTTGTAACCTTATACTGTATAAAATTATAATTAAGTGCTTGACGTAAAGAAAATGAAATCGGTTAATAAGTCAGACAGTTGCTTCACTTCCTCTTCGGGTGTCTGCCTCCCTCCATAGGTGCTATGTACATTGCAGGTTACACAGTGGCTCGGCGCACGATCACATTTTCGTCACGGCTGACGTAAACACAGCAGAAACGAGGCCTACGCATGCAGATCGAATATTAAATTGAGTGCATATATTGATGTTTTATAAAACAAACGTAAAAATAATATGAAATATAAGGTATTTAGTTAGAATTTATGAATTTGATAAAAATATGCAAATATCGAACTTTTGAAGTATGTGGACTTTTTTTTTTTGTGTTTTCCATCATTAATATGTTGAATATTCGAAAATAAAAAATTAAAGACTGATCGAATAAAAAAGTGACAATCAGTAACTTGCCACTCAAATTCCTCGTGTTGCGACATTGCAAGACAGAGATTGCGTCGGTCGAGTTTAGTCAGGTGAGTCAGGTCTGATTTCGTGTGCTATGAACTAGCAAAGGAATGATGCAATCAGCATGTGAATACAGACAAGCTTCCATTACGTGTTATATTCTAGTAGGTAGGGTCTCGAATCAGGAGGGACCTGCCGTGTCTACCGGGTCTAGATGCAGCACTCCAAAGAAATGATGCAATCAACATGCGAATGCAGACAAGCTTCGATTACGTGCCTACCGTGTCTAGATGCAGCACTCCATCGTGGCTCCAATCGCTTAGAACTAGGTAGTTACTTTTCGACAATATTAGGTTTGTTTCTGCAGGGAGTTTATGATGGTTTGACAGCCGTTTGAAAAATGTTCCAGCCTCGAACATTGTGCACGATCAGCGATGATTAATTTCAAATCAGCCCTGCACGAACACTCATGTACTGTAATACTGTAGTTATCTATGAGGCAAATTCGTAAAGGTTCTCTTTTTAGGTTTCACAAACACACAAGGAGCAGAAATGTAACTTTTCCGAATGTGTATCGCACAATGTTTTTTCTACTTACTTGCTTACTGACTTTTAAGGAACCCGGAGGTTCATTGCCGCCCTCACATAAGCCCGCCATTGGTCCCCATCCTCTGCAAGATTAATCCAGTCTCTACCATCATATTTCACTTCCCTCAGATCCATTTTAATATCTTCCCATCTACAGTACGTCTCGGCCTCCGCAAAGGTCTTTTTCCCTCCGGCCACTCAACTAACACTCTATACACATTTCTGGATTCGCCCATACGTGCTACATGCCCTGCCAATCTCAATCGTCTGGATTTAATGTTCCTAATTATGTCAGGTGAAGAATACAATGCGTGCAGTTCTGTGTTGTGTAAGTTTATCATTCTCCTGTAACTTCATCCCTCTTAGCCCCAAATATTTTCCTAAGCACCTTATTCTCAAACACCCTTAACCTATGTTCCTCTCTCAAAGTGAGAGTCCAAGTTTCACAGCCATACAGAACAACCGGTAATATAACTGTTTTATAAATTCTAACTTTCAGATTTTTTGACAGCAGACTAGATGATAAAAGCTTCTCAACCGAATAATAACAGGCATTTCCCATATTTATTCTGTGTTTAATTTCCTCCCAAGTGTCATTTCTGTTTGTTAGTGTTGCTCCCAAGTATTTGAAGTCCACACCTGTGGAGTAACGGTCAGCGCGTCTGGCAGCGAAACCAAGTGACCCGGGTTCGAATCCCGGTCGGGGCAAGTTACCTGGTTGAGGTTTTTTCCGGGGTTTTCCCTCAATCCAATAGGAGCAAATGCTGGGTAACTTTCGGTGCTGGACCCCGGACTCATTTCACCGGCATTATCACCTTCATATCATTCAGACGCTAAATACCCTAGATGTTGATACAGCGTCGTAAAATAACCCAATAAAATAAAAAATAAAGTATTTGAATTTTTCCACCGCTTCAAAGGATAAATTTCCAATTTTTATATTTCCATTTCGTACAATATTCTCGTTACGAGACATAATCATATACTTTGTCTTTTCGGGATTTACTTCCAAACCTATCTCTTTACTTGCTTCAAGTAAAATTTCCGTATTATCCCTAATAGTTTGTGGATTTTCTTTTACACTAGCACACTTTACATTCAATAAATATTTCAAGTTGGTCACAAAATATAGATAATGATTTTATTTTGCATTGCTGTATTGGAATTACTACCGTAAACTGTGGTGAAGTTGGCTGCCCTGATTGAAGTTTGTCACAAAATACAGATTATTATTTAGCATTGCTGTATTACAATTTATTATAGTAAAACCTGGGTGGTATGTAACTGAAAGGAAATTATTTAAATTAACATACAATTCAAAACTCCGTAGTTTTGAACCAAAATAGGAGGTGAAAATCTACCTTAAGAATTATGTAGCTACATAGGTAAATACTATAAAAGAAAGCTTAATAAAAAAGTAAGAGAAAAAATCTTATAAAAATAACGAAAATCTGCACTTGAGTATTGTTTTTGTCAGGCTGTTAAAGCACATAGGCTATAACTACATGACACAATTCTTGCTTTTTGACGCAAATACGTCTGTAAACCCGGTCCAATGTTAGGGTACCATCCCAGAAAGTCGACAGACACATTTTCAGGAGAGTTTTATTGCGCTCATAATTTATAAAATACATTATATACTTCAAAGAAGTAAACGGTTTTCAATAGACGAAGGAACAATGTATCCCAAAGTGACCATAAGTTGGAAGGGGTGACGTCATCTAGCAATACACTGGAGCATAGAAGTTGAGGCACTAATTGGCAGGTCGAGCGGCAGCCGAGGTAATGTAACTGGAGAATGTGAAGCGATAGAATGTTCACATTGGTGTCAAACGATTTGTAACGAGCCAGGCAACAATCTCAATTGAGCAACAATCAGCATCGACAAGTTACATGTGAAATTGTGTGAAGCGAGAAAACTCACAATGTTGAGATATATGCAGCGAAAAGGGGAGCAGGATTATAAACAACGGGTAGAAAATGATAGAACAAGATGATTACTATAGCAAGTAACATGCTTACTCTCAATGCATACAAGGTGACTTACCCCCAGGAGTCCCAGTGCAGCAATGATGTATCGGGTTTCCAGAGTATCTGAAAAGAAGAGAATGATGTTGAGTGTCACTAACGACGTTTACCTTAACAACAATTGAGGCGCTGAGATAAAATAACTGGGACTTGTCATCAATTTTGTACTTTAACATCTATATAACAGTAGTAATATAATAATACCAAAAATGATTGTCAAATGTTATTTATTTGCCGTTTCTTATTAAAGTCTGTTCCTTTAGAACAAAAAGGGGACATGTCAGCAGTTTCCAAACCTACTGTTTAGTTCTATAAAAAAAAATAAATTCATGTGAGACAATTAGATGTGGCCAAGTTGGGTAAAACTACCATAACAAGGGGTTAAAGCAAGTACAATGCAGTTTGTGAAGATTTTGTGTTTTCTCAAAATGATGTCTGCATGACTAGTCCCGTTTTTGATATCAGTGCCTCAACCCTATCAGCGAAGTATTCACACATAAAGCTTGTGGTTGTGTTTCCGATACAACTTTCCTCGATTTTTTTTATCTCATTGGTTAGACTTGTCTTCCACATTCTTCATAAAGTGGATTACTATTGGCAGATAACCACAAAACACAATTCGTAATAGACACTAAAATTTTGACTAATATTTTAAGTTACTTCATCTGTTTCTACGGTAGTGTAAGGAGTGACACATTTCGATGGCTCAGAATCAGACTGTTCCAAGTCCATTTTACTATTTTTTTTTTCACGAGAGCTATTTTAAATTTCTGACACTCAAACTTTCATGAAACAAATTGGAATACCTTCATAGCAACCTTATGAAGAAGAATATTACAATTTTGTTCGATTCATACATGCTGACAAGGACATGGAATACAGTGAAACACAGATTTCTTTCCTATAAAAATTTGGACAGTCTGGTTCTCAGGCATCGATTTAGCTAATTTTCATTAATGATAATATAATATTTACTCACATACTATTAGACGGGGGTAATTTATTAAAATCTATTTCTTATGTTTTGTGGTTTGTATTGTCAGCTACATTTGTGTAGTTCACTTATCTTACCAGTAAATATTTGCTCACGTATACATTTCTAAATGGGATTGACTTGATGTTATAAAAGGTGTATTTTGAAGTTATATCCTTTATCATAAGAGCTCTTCTCCTTTGGGTATTTCTGTTTGCTCATAATCTGTCAGTACGCCACTAAAAGCAACCTATTCTAGTCGTCCAGATATGCCATTCGAAGTCATTGATGCAATGCTTTCTTCCGATATAAACTGCAGCAAGTCGTAGGATATTTTTCTAATCTGACAAGAATTCTTTAATCGCAGGCACCTTTGATCTGTCAAGATTTATAATACTTGAATCATATGACAATTACAGCTATTTGTCTAGTGGGACTTCTCACGCTCACGAAATGACAGAAGATCGCTGATGTAACAATCTGGACTCAGGTGCTCATTTTGAAGGGAAGTACTGATGCAGAAATGGACTGGAGTCTTTACGCACTCGAATGATGTGGCAAATTTGCGCTCTGTCAAGGTCACACTGAGATACTGGACAAGTGATGATATAACTGTACACAACGCTTTACGGCGCTTAACAGTGAGACGAGAGCTATCGAAGTTAGACGTTGCTTGCACAGTTTATACTCTGTACAGCATTAGAACAGCTGCGTTTGGTATTTTCATTGGCGGAAGAATTTGTGAAGGAGGTAGGTGCATATGATATGCTTGTTTTCCGTTGAATATCTTGCAAGTAAGGAGAAAATGTCAAAATCAACAACAAAAATAAGAATTCATACTTCTATGAGACACTTGAAAAATTTATTAGTTATTCGGCACATGCGCAAATTTCAATTTATTTTACAAACTATAATTTTACCGTTCTGAATAATAGACGAGGTTTTTTCTTTCTTCCTCTTGAGAATTCCAGACAAACCTTGCACTGATGCGTGATGGAACTCCCATAACATGGTGTCACTGAACCTTATTGGTATAGTATAGTCCAGAGGTTCTTAACCTATGGGTCGCGACCCAAACAAGGGTCGCCATGGCTTTCGGGTTGGGTCGACTTAGCTTCCCGAAATAAATAAAATTAAAGAAATGTTAATTAAAATACTTGGGATTATGATCATATTTTATAAGTATTGGTTATTATGAAATATTACAACTCTATATTAATAAATCAGCATCGTGATGCACTTGGGGAGCTACGATAGGTAGCGAAATCCGGTTGCGAATGCCAGCTATAACGGCTGGGGGGATCATCGTGCTAACCACACGATACCTCCATTCTGGTTGGATGATCGTCCACCTCTGCTTCGACATGTGGGCGTGAGGCCAGCAGCCGGCTGGTCGGTCTAGGCCCTTCAGGGGCTGTAGCATCACGGATTATTATTATTATTATTATTATTATTATTATATTAATAAATAATTGCTACACTTATTTACTTGTTTTTATTACAACAGCACTGTTTAACTTCAAAATAGGTTCATGGATCGCGCAATTTTATCGCCCAGGTAACTTTAGGTTGTGTCCAAAGTAGGTTAAGAACCTGTGATATAGTCTATCCTATCGTAGAGACGCACAAAATGTTAAACTGAAATCTAACATCAGGTACTTTAGTTGAAATTCGACCACAGGACCACAATCCTCATTCGCATAACATCAGATCTTTAGCAAGCATTAAGATCATTGGAGAAGATAATGCGACGATGATAAACGTATTTCGGACGTAAATGAAAAGGTTTGATTTAATTTTATATATAAAGAAAATCGTATAGGCCTATTATAGGCCTGTGTGTGTGACATTATTTCAAGTGGCACAACAACTTAATTTGTTTGGGGAAAGGGGTAAGAATTTCGTCGTGTGCAATTTTCATGACAAGTTTTGCTATAAATGTGAGGGATTAGAGCAAATTTGTATTATGAAAAAAGTTAAATGCATATTAAATTATACAGTAGTTTCGAAATAAATATTTCTGAAACACATATTAAATGTTAATTTTTATAACTGTATACAATTAGAAAAAATAATATTGAAACATTACGTTACAAAAATTCTTATTTATACCTTTATCACGCTTCTGACAATGAGTATAGCAATTATAACCCTAATCTTGTAATCGGTAATAACCTATATTACATAATACCCATCTCTGATAAGAAAGAAATGAACAGTATATGTACATATTTATCAGTGGCGTATACTGGTTAAAGGGTTTGGGCTACCGCTGACCCTATTATTACACAAAATATATCTAACAATTACTTTAATTTTAATTACTATGGTAAAATTAATAATACAAAATTATTACATTATGTTATATTATAAACTTTTTCTTTTGTAATTTCCTTGGGCTACCGCCGGTAGCCCGCAAAATACGCCCCTGATATTTATGTTCTTAGCGTTATCTTTCATTTATCTCTTCTTTTTTATCTTGGAATTAGTGACGGATCTCCTTATAGCATGCATTCATTCATTCATCCATAGTGTTCTGTCCAAGGGCAGGTCTTTCACTGAAAAACCCAGTATTCTCCAATTTTTCTTATTTTCTACCTTCTTCTTTGTCTCCCCATATGATCCATATATCTTAATGTCGTCTATCATCTGATATCGCAATAGCATAGTATTAATAATACTTTAATTGGGTCCACACCCGTGGGGTAACGGTTAACGCGTCTGGCCGCGAAACCAGGTGGCCCGGGTTCGATTCCCGTTCGGAGCAAGTTACCTGGTTGAAATTTTTCCGGGATTTTCCCTCAACCCAATATGAGCAAATGCTGGGTGACTTTCGGTGCTGGACCCCGGACTCATTTCACCGGTATTATAATCTTCATCTCATTCAGACGTTAAATAACCTATGATGTTGATAAAGCGTCGTAAAATAATCTACTAAAATAAAAAAAAAAACTTTAATTGGTATACAGAAAAACCAAAATCTCACACTATAAAACAAATTAATTAAATTAGCACTAATGAAATAAACTGATGAGCTCATAACGCGAGATAGCACGTGGAGCGCCCGACTTTAACAATGTTAAAACTGCTTCTGAATTCAATGTTGTTGTTTTGAATCAGATAAAAAAAAATATTCGTTTCATGTGATTGTCGGAATGGCTCGAATTTTGCAATTTTTGTTATTATAGCAACGTGGGTTTGAACTTCTTTCATCTCATTAAAATAAATTATAAGTTTGAAATTTTGGTCAGAAAGAAGGGTAAAAACTATCCTGTATAATATCTAATATTTAAGAGGGTAAAAACTATACTATTTACATCTCTGAATTTTTAGGGGTTAAATCTTACCCGCTTACACCTCCCGCTCGTTATTGCGCTACTGATTGGTTTTGCTTTATGTTATCTGAGTCACTGCTTAAATTAAATTGTAGTAGTGTTTTATTTAACGACACACTTAACTCCACAGGTCATTCAGCGTGGAAATTTAATGTTGAAAAATTACCAAAAATTTCTGCCTCGAGATCTCTATCAGGGACTGGTTTGTTTTACGTAAAATAAATCTAGCTACAACACGGACCCCCCAACTTTATTTCCCTCCTAAAGAAAACCTATGGCTATTTAAAATCCATCGCCTTCATTCGGATTTGAACTCGAGGATCTTGGATCCGACAACCAGCATGATAGCCGTGGATACTCGTTACTGCCATTATCTCGTTTGAATTTTACTTCTTTTTTTTGAGGTGGTTGTCGAATCAAGGATTGCGATTCGTTCGAAATGTGTCATCAGAATAGGCCTACGCCTGTGTTATTTAAGACACCGCTCTATAAAGCAGTACAGACCATATGTTTCAATAATACAATATAAATGATAACTTTAATAGTATTTATATCGCCAAAGAACGATAAAGTAAATGGGAAGGTACACTTGGCCTGCAAAAATTTAGTGAAATGCATTTTTTTTTATATCTCAGCTACTATAAAAGCTAAATGAACAAAAATTTTCATGCTTAATATAGCCTACATACATTACATTTTATAGAACACTACTCAGAATATTAAAATAACTAATAATTACCTGTAAAAATAATATCAAATTTGTATAGGCCTAATATTTTTTTTAAACCATAAAGCATTTACATAATAAAATATACAATTAATTAAATACCAGATAGCTACATGAAATATCTACTCCTCCTTCTCTTCGACTTCATTCTTTTTCACTATTATCTTTACTCTTATCTCTGTTATCTTTGTATTCTGTTCTCTTTATACTTCTTCACTAGACTTCAATAAATACTGGTGAACAGATCTGGCAGAACTTCACTATCCCCCACAACTGCATAATTCTTTTACTGGAATGTATTAAGGAGTTAGGTACAGCTTAGAGCAGTAGAATTTTGGAAATATTCAACATTTTTTTCCTCCATTACTGAATCTTGTATAATAATGAAAATTAGTATGTGTAAAACACTGTCCTTCTGCTATATGAAAAAAATATTTTTACGATTTAAAAAAAAAAATATTTTTTTTTGTTTTTTTTTTGTTTTGTTTTGTTTGTTTGTTTTTTTTTGTTTTGTTTTTTTTTTTTTTCAAAATTCAGTTCACTGTGCAGTGATGAAGCGTTTTCCACATAACTAAAAAACTATCTAACATTCTGTGATGAAATTTTTTGTGTGGATTTATGCATGCCATATCTACAATATGATGCAAGATCACTTCTCTACCTTTGATAGATTGTCTCATAAAAAATAAATTCATTTAAAAATGATCAAATATCAGTATTTCCTTCTAACACAAAATAAAAAAGAAATATTATTTATTAAGGAATGTAGTTGAAAGAGCATGATATTGTAAAGATGAGTTTCAGCAATAAAATAAAAGAGAGAGGACATGAAAAAGTTAACAAGTTTATGAGTTATGAGGGAAAAGCTTCATCACTGCACAGTAAACTGGCATCATTTTGAATTAAAAAATATATATATATATATATATATAAATAGTTTTTTAAATCGTAAAAATATTTTTTTTTCATGTAGCAGCAGAACAGTGTTTTACACATACCAATTTTCATTATTGTACAAGATACAGTAATGGAGGGGAAAAAATGTTGAATATTTCCAAAAAAAATTACTGCTGTAAGCTATACCTAACCCCTTAAAGACTTACATCAACAACATAGTATAGAATCTTTTACATATTCCTACAATAACTATTTCTTTTTTCTTAATCGTTAATTTCAATATTGAATTTTTTAAAATTTATGATCAAGAAAAAAATATATTAGACAAAATTGATAAGTCTTCCAACGGATTTTCATGAAATTGTATATAGTTGTTAAGGTAGCATACGAATGTTTTTGTTTGGATCTGAATAAATTTCAGTCACCTGAAATAATTATATTTGTAAGATAATTATATCACCTTCTACGCTTTAGAAGACCAGGTAAGAAACGAAGGTTTTAGATCGGAATTAAATTTCTTATATTACCGATAAAATGGAGAAATAACGATGATGGAAATATCTTGTGAACAGCTAGATAATGTGTAAGAAATCAGACTCAAACAAATACATAAGTACAGACAAAAAGGAAGCAGGTACTGATTTTGAATGATAATATCCAACAGTTTTGGTTATATCGATGTGCGTAGGTAGAAAAACAGCATTCCAATATTCACCACATTTCAGGTATCAGGGATTTGAATACCAGCTGTGAAAATTTCGATATGGAGTTTTTGAAGCATCATACATATTCTTCATAATTGATATAATGAGAAAGTAAAATCAGTTCGCAAAATAATATCAGGCAGTAATTTCCAGGACTGGAAATGTAGTTGGTAACATGGATACTTGGGTAGCCTATAATAAATCATATTATATAGAATAAGTATTAATAACTACGTTTTGATTTCCAGTGTCCTGAATATAAACAAACGACATGGCAGTCACACTGATTTTGGGATTTGTAATCATCCTTTTTGTTTATTACTGGATGACAATGAAACCGAAAGACTTCCCTCCAGGTAAGGAAACACAACAAATTCGAAAGAGTGAAAACTTATGTTTATTGTACTTGGAAATTCACATGTCACAATGCCGCAGGTCCTCCGTATGTGCCCATATTGGGCTCCACTCTCTTCCTGCCTAGGAAGCTAGTGCACAAGGTCATGGCAGAGCAGTGGCGCCCTAAGTACGGACCCGTGGTGGGACTCCTCTTCGGTCGCGGAACTGCAGTGGCGATCTGCGGTCCCAGAGAAGTGCTGGAAGTTCTGCGAAGAGAGGAGTTCCAAGCCAGACCGAATACGGAGTTCTTCACGGAGAGGTCCTTCGGCAAAAAGCTTGGTAAGGCCCGATGTCACGTTTATAAATTAACCTCAAGTCCTAATTAATTTATATTACTTCATTTAACGACGATTTTGTATTGCCTAGATTTTAAGATTTGATTAGGTGATGTTATTAAAATGGAACAATAATGGAGAAATTTAGAAAGAAAAAAGTTCTCGGGGAAACGTTGCTCCAGTATCGCGTGAACATTAACAATATCACAGCATTTGCCAGTTAGCTCTTACCGATCCTCGTGGTTAAATTGATTAATTGACTGATTTGTGTGATTAGGCCAATAACAGAGAATAAAGAACCAAGTCTTATGAAGGCAAATGTGTGGATTGTTTTCCGTTAATAATTTCTCGTTCCCTGTAGGTGGTATGACACCAGAAACAGAGTAATGGAATGGAATTTAATGAAATGGCATTTCAGGCCGGAGGCACTACAACCAAGCACTGCGACCTTTCAAGATATATCGCACTAATCCTAATTCTAGGCGCATTCCCAAACCACACCGGCTGACTACAATAAGGTTTGCTGCGTACCCAGATTTCGAACAGCAACACCCCTCTTCTCCCTCCCGTGCATCCCCAGCCGGTATTCGGGGAATGTGGAGTATAAAGGTTGGTTCACAATAAACCGGGAACGGAAACGACAACGAGAACGAGAACGGAAATATTGTTAAAATGAATGTATTTAAATGTGGGCATTCACAATTAACTATTGTGAATATTCACATTAAAATATATTTATTTTAACATCATTTCCGTTCTCGTTCTCGCTGTCGTTTCCGTTCCAGATTTATTGTGGATCAGCCTTAAGACATGCTTTGAGAAGAGTAAAAATTCATCTGTAATTTATTGATTTCATTTCAAAGTAATTTATTTAAGTCTTTAAATTTTTGAATCGGAAAAAAGTTTTATACTTATTTATGACACTTCTACACATATTGTTAATTAATAGCGAAACATTACTACTATTTATTACTATTTTAGGCGTATTCTTCTCTGATGGTTCATTCTGGGTCGAACAAAGAAGATTCACTTTAAGACACTTGAGGGATTTCGGTTTCGGGAAGAAATCAATGGAAAGATTCATCATGGACGAAGTCGAAGACACACTCTTGTACATGAAGGATCTCAAAGTCATGCAGGTACATACACTTAGTGATGAATTGTATTTTCCTACATTTTGCTTAGTTCTAAGCTTGGGATATACAGGTTGTTTCCGAGGCGGTGTTACAAACTTTCAGGGATGATGGCGAAGGACACATGTATCAATTTGAGATAAGGAACCCTGGTCCGAAAGTTATAAGCAAAAATAGTTGTGTGGAAATGGAATTGTAATTTGGCACCACGTGCCCTCCTTCCCTTAACTTTTGGAACAGTTGTGGAAAAATGGTATGGGCCGGATGTCTCCTACGTGGGTACTTAACCCGATACAATCTGTGAGCTTGTCTACTGTTCCCATTTGCTCATGCGTATTCGAAAATCAGGCCTGCTTATTCCGCTCTCGTGTACTTCTCCATTTCATTAGGACTGATCGACTGTACAAGTTGCAGTTATTATAATACTAGCTTCAAATAATATACTTTGGAACTGACTTCAACAGAATCAACGAGAGAAGCCAAAAGGAAATGGACTTGACACAAAGAATGTAATTAATTGAGCCGTTCAGAGCAGAAGTGGTGTAAGTAAAAAATGGGTAATGAGGGTTAAAAAGTAAACATTCTGTAAAATACAGAGCAAAGTAGCAATTAATATTCAATTTATTTAAACTATTAGTAGTCAGTGGATAGCAAGAAGGACATAGTAAATGCTACTTTGCGCTGTATTTTACAGAAATTTTACTTTAAACCTCATTATCCAATTTTGACTTACACCACTTTTGCTCTGAACGGCTCAATTGTTAATATCAAGACAAATCTGTAGAAAAGAAAAAAAAAATGTAGCAGATTGAATGAATTGATGTTGATGAAATAAATATTGCATTTCTTCGATAATTTGTTTTGATGTAGGTAACCGGGCTGTTCAGCGTGCCCACCCTGAACGTTCTGTGGGGCATGATTGCCGGCACCAGATACGACCGGAACGACGAGCGTCTGAAGGACCTTCTCAACAGGCTCACCCAGAGTATACGCGCTGGCAATCCCGCTGGAGGCTTTGTCAACATATTTCCCATACTCAAGCGGATCGCCCCCGGCCTATCAGGACACGCTGCAGCCATGGAAACTCTCGCGAACCTGCAAAGCTTCTTCAGAGTAAGTCAAATGACGTCCACCGCTGTGAAGTAACGATTAGCGCGTCTGACCGTGAAACGAGCTGGCCCGGATTCAAATCCTGGTTGGGACAAGTTATCTGGTTGGGGTTTTTTCCGGGGTTTCCCTCAACCAATTGAAGCAGAATTCCTGGGTAACTTTCGGACCTCGGACTCGTTTCGCAATCATTAATTCACATATCACCATCGTCCATACCATAACCGGGTTCAGTTCACGGTGCGGCGCGCTGTACTAGTACAAGAGCGCAGCCGTTCGGCTACCCAGTAATTCACAGAACAGGAGTGGTAAGCATAGTAAGCCTCAGGCTGCAATGTAAGCCTTCGGGTATCTCCTCCGTACAAGAGAAAAAAAAATCAAATTACATATTTTCATTTGTCCTTGCAAGTCAACAGAAGTATATGTGACTAAATCAACTAGGAGACAGCCTACTTATTTTTGTCAATCTGATATGTATTCTTAATGTACTTGCCCCCATGAATATTCAGAACTACCTATGATAAATGAGAATAGAAATGTTTTACTAGGTTGTGAATTAATAAAAAGCATTTTGTTACTTTACGTCCAATTAAAGAGTGATTTTATCAGTTAACTCAGAAATACCATTAAAATATGACTTTATGCACATTTTCTGCTCGAAATCTGTTTAGGCTATAAGTAGATATTTTTAGTTAAATAGGGTACTAATATACATTAATTTATTCATTTCATAATGTTGGAGACCTGAAGAATCCTCTCAATAATAATTAATAATACTCCTTTCATTAAATTATATGGAACTGCATATAGGGTAACTTATCCAATCAAGTTTGCAAATAGTCCACCTTAAGATTACTCCTTAAGTTTTCGACATTTAGAGTGTAGCTTTTCGCAACTACTGTAGATTGCAATAAAGGCGTTGTCATAATACATTTTAACAACATTTCACTCCAATATAATTTTTCTGTTGTTAATTACTTGTTTCATATATCGTACATCTGTTTCTCTTCTGTTGTAAAATATAGATTGGTATGTTTACCTGTTCTAATACTTTTATTTTACATAGCTATATACTTTCGTACTTTCAGAAACTAATTGACAATCCTAATGGAGAAATATCTGGATGCACTGTTATATTTTCCATTTCAAATATCTCTGCGAATTAAAAACTAGCTAGATTTAATATATTTTATCATTAAGTAAATATTTTTGAGACCCCTGTATAACATTTTAGCTGAAATACAAACATTTAACAAGAAAGATACGTTTTGAAGCGAGTAAGAGCGTTACCAAACTGATTCCCAAACTTGTAAGAAGAATACAAAGTCAACCGCTTTCGTATTTTGAAATAGCTCATTCAGTTAATGCTACACTGTTATGGAACACGGTTTCATGTTCGATTCTACTGTTTCCTTTGTATAAAAGTTTTATTCCCGACTTTTATACAACATAAATATAGAAAGAGATTGACAGATGAAATTTGAACCCTTGCATCCGGCTTGATATAACCAATTATGAAACAGACGTCAAGAAAGTGGCTGCTGAAATTAACTGTTAAACATAATATTGAAAGATTATGTTTTTCTTAAGCGTAATGCAAGTGAATAGTGTATTTTAAATATGTGAGTTATTTCATTGTATGTTACTCTGTATTTGTTAAAATAAGACTGAATACAAATATACAATTTGTTCAAATTTAAACACACGTTATCTTTAATCTGGTTAAAATGTATGCAAGTAACGAAGAATCAGATTTAACCACGTCATATATCACAGTGATCTTTGGCAGTAAGTCACGTTGCTAAGTTAGCTCACATATATCAGTTTGTTGCTAACCATGGTCTGAACTCTTAATAAATGAGAGGAAACGATCATTTATTCATCTCCACTGTTTCGGAAATCTACTTTCAGAAGGTTATGAGTATATTATTTTCTTCTGGCTACATCTATGGCGAGAAAAATTCATCCAAAGGAGACATCGTAGTTGATCAAACCACTTTTATTAATTTTGTATTCGAGGGAACCTGACAAGATGAGATATAAGTTTGTTTGTAATGGTAACATATTTTGACAGCTTTAGTGTTTGAGGTATTATCCGTCACTTATTTGTTTCCCGAAATGTACATTTCACAACAGGTCATGGAAACTCTGATCGAGCTAAAGCAGCTTATTCGAAGGAATATTAATTGTGCAGAAAAGTCATAGTATTTTTACCTGCATTCTAGTACAATTTGTGTTAATTTTCAGCAATCCATCAGAGAACACGCTGAAGTACTAGACGAGAATAATCCCAGAGATTTAACTGACACATACTTGAGGGAAATGAGACGACAGAGCAAGAACCCAGATACCACGTTTACAGGTAATGTTAGTAAAAATATTGTTACGAACCAAGACATCATTCAAATCCATTTTACATAGTTTAGTGCATTGGAAATCAAATTATGTCAAGAATAAACTTGTTTTCATATCGGTAATTCGTATATATGCAACAAATAATATAAAATTAGATAAGCTCTGGACTCATGCGATTTCATAACTGGAATAGGTCGAAACTATTATCTTAATCCTTCTTTGCTTATGTATCATTGCCAGAAGGAAATCTCGAACTGTGTGCTTGTCCACAAATTTTAATAATTCCTCTGAGCTTATTCTTAGTTTCAAAGGATAACATTTGTGGTGTTGCCTTGACAATTGAAATTCATTGTCCAGCTTGATCAGCATGATTACTATTTTTTTACTAGAATTAATTATAGCCGCTTGCGGAACCTTGTAGGCATTAAGAACTGATCTTACAGAAAATCTTCCTAAGAAAAATAATAATTATTATTAATGAAATGCAAAATATGACTAATTAACGAACACTATCTTACAGAGGAAGGCCTCATCACGATCTGCCTAGACATGTTCCTAGCAGGCGGGGAGACCACGACGAGCTCTCTGGGTTTCTGTCTCCTGTACATGGTTCTCTATCCCGAGATTCAGAAGAAGGTGCGGGACGAGTTGGACACTGTAGTGGGCAGGAACAGGCGCCCATCTCTCGAGGATAGGCCCAAGTACGACTATTTTATCTATTTCAACATTTGTTCATCAGTATTGTTCGAATATCTTGTTTGTAAAAGCTCCAGGACAGAATTGCACATTAACCCAGCTGCTCAGAACGTATCCAATAGGGGGTTTACGGGGTTAGAATCCCTCCTTGAACTTAAAAAAATGACATATTTAGATCTGAGTATTTTTTTATCCATAATCGTTGTTCCTTCTCTAATTTTTCACTGTCAGAGTAACAAAATCTACATCAACATAACACATAGTCTTCCTATCTCTCCTTCAATATATTCATATGCCAGTTTCATTCTTCATCCTTCGTGAGTTTCATGTTCCATTATTGTGTTTAATTGAATTTATTTCAATATATTTCATTGTTTCCATGAATTTTTCCTGTTATATAAAGTGAAGTGTCTTACCTATCAACCTATCATATACGAATAACTCTTGATTGAACATATAAATTAAATGATTACTGTATAAATGTAATAAAAACACAAGCATTTTTTATTATCCAAAATTAAACAGAAGTTAAAATTAAAAAAAAATGGATGGCTGTGAAAGAATTACGTTTCAAAGATTTTATAAGGATATTCATGAATATGTTCTATTAGAACATAGTATAATAATAATAATAATAATAATAATAATAATAATAATAATAATAATAATAATAATAATAATATAATATGGTAATAATAATGATAATGATAATGATAATAATACTCAAAATTTAAAATACAGATAATATAAATTGTAAACAATTTTAATAATAATCCCCCTTAACGAAATTCTCCAGTCTTCCCTATTTTCTCCCTTCCTCTTTGTCTCCTCATATGATCCATGTATCTTAATGTCGTCTATCATCTGATATCTACTTCTGCCTCGAATTGTTCTCCCGTTCACCATTCCTTCCAGTGCATCCTTCAGAAGACAGTTTCTTCTCAACCAGTGACCCAGCCAATTCCTTTTTCTCTTTCTGATCAGTTTCAGCATCAATCTTTCTTCATCCACTCTTTCCAACAGAGCTTTGTTTCTTATTCTGTCTGTCCACTTCACATGTTCCATTCTTCTCCATATCCACATTTCAGATGCTTCTAGTCGTGTCTGATCACTTCGTCGTAAAGTACATGTTTCTGATCCACACAATGATGCACTCCACACAAAGCAATTCATTATTTTCTTCCTCAGTTCTTTCCCCAGATGTCCGCAGAAGATGCTCAATGCACAATATAGGATATTTATTCTCAAAACGTCTATATAAAACCCCATTAGATTGCTTAACTTTTCGTGATATGCATAGCCTTTCAGATTCTCAAATCATTAAACGTTATGAAATAATTTTCCTAAACATATGACATCTTATTTAAAGATAAAACACACATGTTAGGTCAATAATACAGTGTTCATTGATTTGATAAAATACATTAAAAGTGATATGTTTCGGTTGTATGAACACTAATAAGCAGGGAAAGGATTTATATGTAAATACATATTTACTTATAAAGCTAATATAATTTATATTTTGCATTATCTTTATGTTTCACAATGTGTAGGGTTGAAAAATCCTACTTTTATTTTCCATATTTTTCCATATTTTAGAGTTTAGTACATATTTTCGTTAATTTCCATATATTTTCCATATTTCATATAAAACAGTCCATATTATATTAGGTTTAACAATAAAACAAAACAAAATTCCATTAACTTTTAAAAATACATTTCAACAATAGAGATTTAAACACATGTTCAGTAATCCCTTTAACATCAGAGTTATTTGAAAATTAGCAGTCCTATCAACAATGGGAAAGTAAGTTACAAAACTGTATTAATTTAATTTAAAATTTTTAACAGACTTCAGTTGTGCAGCTCAACAGTTAAATGCCAGTCAGAGTACACATAGGTTCAGTTTTGTAAATCATACTATAAAGACGGTAAATATGCCAAAAGTACGTCATTCAGTCAATTTAAAATCAAAACTAACAAGTTACATTTCAGAATTTAAAGAAGATGGTTTATCAACTGACAATAAAATATTATTTTGTAATTTGTGTCAGTGTGCAGTATCATCTACACAAAAGTTCCTGGTGCAACAACACATTACAACTAGTAAACATCAGGCCAACAAACAACTAAATTCCAAGCAGAGACAATTGTTTTTAACACAACCAACAACATCGAATGTAAGATCTGAGTTTAACATCGACCTGTGCCGTTCTCTCATCTCTGCTGATATTCCTCTCTACAAACTAAAGAATAAGGTCTTCAGGGAATTCCTTGAAAAATATACTCAACATACAATCCCGGATGAGTCAACACTTAGGAAGACGTATGCTCCATCCATCTACGATGAGACAATACAGAAGATAAGAGATGAAATTAAAGATAGTTCAATTTGGGTTTCCATTGATGAGACTCCCGACAAAGAAGGTAGACTTGTTGGTAATGTAGTTATCGGTTTGTTAAGTGAACAATATTCTGAACGAATTCTTTTACATTGTGATGTTCTAGAAAAGTGCAATAACAAAACTATAGTTAAACTGTTCAACGAAGCTATGGGTATCCTGTGGCCAAAGGGTATTATGTACGATAATGTGTTATTCTTTATTAGCGATGCTGCCCCTTATATGGTCAAAGCTGGACAAGCATTATCTGTTGTATATCCTAAATTGACTCATTTTACTTGTGTGGCGCATGCATTTCATCGTGTGGCAGAAGTGGTCAGAGACAATTTCCCTAAAGTAGATTTGTTGATTTCATCAGTGAAAAAAGTATTTCTCAAAGCTCCCAGTAGAGTTAACGTGTTGAAAGAAATGTACCCTGAAATTCCATTGCCACCAAAGCCAATTTTAACTAGATGGGGTACATGGCTAGAAGCAGTTGAATATTATGCCGAACATATAGACTCTATTAACAATGTTCTCCTTGCATTGGACTCTGAAGATGCAGTCTCAATTGATACTGCGAAAACAGTTACCTGTGACATAAGTGTGAAGAATGACTTAGCTCACATTCAGCATACATTTTCATGCATCATAAAAACGCTCAAAAGTCTCCAAAATAGGCACCTTTCACTATCTGAAAGTTTTGAAATTATAAATAGTACTGTGGAACAACTGAATCGTGGTAGAGGTAAAGTTGCAGATGCAGTAAGAGCTAAGGTGGACACTGTACTTTCAAAAAACCCTGGATATGAAGAACTACAAAAGGTTGTTGCTGTGATGAGTGGTGAATCAACAGTGAAGATTAACTTGGACTTATCCCCAGCAGACATTGTGAAATTGAATTATGTACCAGTTACTTCTTGTGACGTCGAACGCTCTTTTAGTCAGTATAAATCTATCCTCAGAGACAATAGAAGAAGATTCACTTTTCAGCACTTGAAAGAAATGTTTGTAACCTATTGTTATGGTAACAGACAATAAAAATTGTGTTTTGTTGAAACTACATTGGAAGATAAGGTACGTCCATTATATTTTTTGTTTAGTTTGATTAAAATGTACCAATATTTAACGTACATAGTCATTTTTTTATAATTTTAAGTCCATATTTAATTCCATATTTTGGTAAAAATCCATATTTAATTCCATATTTTGGTAAAAATAACTACATATATATTTACATATTTCATATATTTTTAGTCCATATAAATCCGTTCCCTGCTAATAAGTATAATCTTATTGTACTTATTAGTGTTCATACAACTGAAACATATCACTTTTAATGTATTTTATATGACATCTTCTTGTAACATAACCTTGTGGTTATCATACTGGCCTTCTAATAGTAAGGGTGTTTCATACTAACATTGTTTAATTCAGTTAATGGAAATTGGCTTATAATGTATTTAACAATATGACGATAATACAACAATACTCAACATTTTGTTATTTAGTATGACGTAAAGTGGGGTAAGTGTAATACTTGGTTATTCTGGTACTAAATATAAAATATTACTTTATATTGAGACAGAGTATTTTAATCCGTGATGAAATCGACATATGCTTTTACCCATAATGTTGCAAGTTCTGTTAGATGTAAATTCTGATGTAAGACCAAGCAATGATTTCTGATTAGTATGAATATTACCTTACGTCTCAGATACGGTTAGTTTCACGCAACAACTGTCGACTATTACGGATAACTTAGAATTTTTTTCTACAAAATATGTTATTTCTATTTTTTGTTGTGCCTGCGTGAGATAAGATACAATGAATGTATAAAACTGAATCCGGCGCTTTTTAGGCACTGGTTGCACTTCTCCAAATTCTTTGCATTATTGCAAATATGATCAGAGGACGTGGAACATGCATCATTTAGTATTGACGTTTAAGAACCTAAATACAAAAATTTCTCACTGTTAGAATTTCCCAATGAGTAACTTCCACAATCTCTTTCCTCCTTCAAGGCGTCCCAACCTCAGAATTAATTTACATTTAAGTCAATGCCAGGAGAAAAGACCAGAAATGTCGAAAGACAACTTGGTGGCATTAGGGAAAAGAAAAAAAAACTTTTACAATCTCGATTGCTTATGTTCATATTGATTCATTTTGTTAATAATTTAAACTAACTTTACTTTCTACTTTCTATTTCAAAGTCAGCGTACTGCTGTTCTGACTGGTGTGTGCCAAGGCTTGTTTTTACTCACTGTTGCCAAAGACAAGTAGACCTATATTTCCAGCTTTTCTTTATTTATGTAGTACAGACGTGGACAAATTATTAGCAAAATTTAAGATTTTTATTACATATTTTTACAAAATTTGACTCTTCAATTTGGACTACATTTGATATTTTTGCATATTTACAAATTATTAGCAAAATTGAAGATTTGTATTGTATATTTTTACAAAATTTTACTCTTCAATTTAAACTACAGTTGACATTTTTGCATGTTTCTATCTATTGTAATGATAGAAATATGCAAAATTGTCAACTGTAGTCTAAATTGAAAAGTCAAATTTTGTAAACAGAACTATCATAAAAATCGTCAATTTTGTTAATAATTTGTCCACGTCTGTATATAATTGAACTTTCTAGAACACAAACATGTAATTTTTCAACTTAGAAAACGGTTTCACCAAATATTCCATTAATTCCCTTCTGCGAACGAAAAAATGAAAAAATGTGTTTTTAAGATGCAACGGTTTCCTTTGGGTTGGAAAATCGTTATGTACAAAATGGACATAAATAGTTTAATTCTGAAGTGTAAAATTTCTATCTCGGGACTAGGAAAGATGGCGGTGCACAACTTCTAATCACTAGATTATGCACCGATAACCCTGGGTTAAATCCCAAATCTCTCCGCCCAGTGCATATGAAGAGAAGGCATATGTCACTGTTGATAGTGATTCGTCCGTCGGATGGGGACGTTAAGCCTGACGGCCCTCTTGGTGCTATTCTACAGTAGGCTACGTACCGGCACCGGGTTTCCCCTTCTCCCTTCCTCATCATCATCACTTATTTCAGACACTACACTTGCACGAACACTTACACATACACTCACCCTAGCACACGACATGATTCTCTACAGATACACATCAAGTACAGTGTGGCCCGCCGAAGTGGTGTACAACTAGAAAATGGGTCACAGTCCTGCCATCTATCCGCAATATGCGGAACCCGAATCACGCAAGTGAAAGTGGGTAGGCATTGGATACACACAGGAAGAAAGGTAACGAGTTGAAATTGTTCACCGTGTCTGATAAACAGATTAACACCAAGATTCTATTATTTTAGGACATTTTACTCCCCTAATTGAAATAATAGGAGTTTACTACAAAACCATATTTTTAAACAAATGTTATCTGTTGTGTCTATCAAGCAGAAACTTTCGTAATTTTACGTAATAAAGTCTCAAAATTTGAAATGTTTAGCTGTGCATATTTCTTAGCACTATCGCATTATACTTGAATCATGAAATTGTTGGTAACAGTTACTTCATTTAAAATAATCTGAAAAATGGTTCTGCCTCTCTTTCCATTCGCACAACGGCACAGAATTTGTTTCATATAAAGGCAGAATTTAAATAGAATAGTACAGGCCATTCGTTCTCTCTTCGAACGAACTTGCGCATGAGAGGAAGAAGAAGTGGATTTGGAAGTTTCTCTCCTTCGCCACTTTTCCACTTGCAACTAGCTAGCAAAATAACCCACATTGTAAGGTTCTATGAGCTACAGTTCACGCATGCATTTTGGTTTCACGAGGTAAAGAATGGCCTGTACTCTTCTATTTGACTCATCTCATTGCAGACTTCCGTACGTGGAGGCGGTACTAACAGAACTGCTACGTGTGTGTTCCATCGCACCCTTCACACCACCGCATCGAGTGGATAAGGACACCTACCTCAACGGGTACTTCATCCCAAAGGTAAATAGAAGCTTTCAGCAGAATAATTTTGTTTAGGTCGGTTCACCACGACTGGTTTGATTCCGGCAGGGAAAAATAACCCTATTATAATACTCCGTGTCCCTTGTCCTAGATTTGTTTCATAATGATTTGAAAGGGTGATATATCATGCTAACCAAATAAATAGGGAGTCCCGCCATTTTTGAATCTAATGTTCGTAATTCTCATATGGGTGAGAATGAAACTGTCCAATTGGCTCGACATACGACGCTATATAGGCCTAATAACTACGTGTTTTTTTTTTGGTATTAGCGATAAATGCGAAAAAGTTATTTTTAGTTGTGGTTAAGAAACCATTTTTATTCCAGTTGATAGGTTTAACAGTTACTTCCCAGTGAAGTGATGATGTGAAGATGGAGCAAAAAAACCGAAATAAGTGCGTCTTCTCGTGTGGTGGAATATCGTAGCGATGGGCTTTAAATGATAATGATATTGTTAGAAAAGGTTATCAATTAAGTAGGAAAATATTATTGCAGCTTGTCCATTTCACTGATTTGGAGGTAAGAGTAAGTTAAAGTAATAAATGAATAGACATTTTTAAAGGGCGTAAGTCAGGAAAAGTAATTTGTGGGAAATTGAAAGAAAAAAACTGTCTTAGAGGAATATTATTTGGAAATATACAATTCCAGACACGTGGTTTGATAGTCTAGGTTATAGTTGTTGGTTTTTAAAGTAATTATACGCATTGTGCGGGTACTTAAGGTTTTGTTGAGATTTAAAATATAAAAAAGCAGCCCTAAAATCAATTTTGTAACAAGTAAAATGAAATACGATGAAAATATTTTCGTGATATTGTTGAATTACTTTACTGGAAATCATACACAATCAACAAACAGATTCTATAATAATCATGAAATAAAAAAGAAGAAAAATATCGTGAATGATTAAGAGAAATCAGTCTTTTCACATGGGATGTAATGCACTGTTTCCCTGTCATCGAAGACTATTTTTTACCTCTACCAGTAACAAAAAAGATGTTATTTTAATATTCCTCCCTTTAAGACGAGACTGTCATTACGATGATCACTATATGTTAACCCAGTGTATTTAGCAAGTAACAACTTGCTGAAGTAAACTTTAAATATACGGTCAATATTCTATTTTAACACTGCATTGTACTGCAAAATTGAGAGGGTATATGCTGGAAAACTTTTGATCTGATATGACCAACATCAGTAATGATAGATGGTAGCATACACTTACAGTCCTCCTTCAGTTCAGAAACTACAGGAGGACTGAAGATCAGGACTGAAACAGTTACATTACACATTATACAGTTCCAACTTACAGTCTTGAACTATGAGTCTGATCGAACAGTCCTAGGATTCATAGTAGAACTCATTGTTACAATATTTTAAAAAATCGACAGGTGCCGGTATCACCTTTCCAGACGAAGACCTTTTTCCTGCCCGAACACAGCCCTGGTTTTCCGCCTTAGATTTTAAATATCACAACACACTGTTGATTGTTGCAACAGGACTCCATGGTGCTGGTGAACCTGTACAGTGTCTTCCAAGACAAGGAGCACTGGGGCGACCCCGAGGTGTTCAGACCCGAACGCTTCCTGGATGCGGACGGAAAGTTCGTCAAGGATGAATGGATGATCCCTTTCGGCATGGGCAAGCGAGTTTGCTTGGGCGAAGTGCTAGCCCGGAGTGTTATCTTCCTGTTCTTCACTTCAATCGTGCAGGAGTTCTTGCTGAGCGTGCCCGAAGGAGATCCCAAGCCCTCCACTGTGCCTCTCTCGGGGTTTACCATTGCTCCTGCACCATTTAGGGTTAAGGTCACTAAGAGGACAGAATAAAAGAGTAAGAAAATAATGCAATGCCGCCTATTCTCTGTTTTCTTCTGCTTGTTCTCAACAACTTGAATGTTTCCTCATCGCAGTAAACTTAATTTTAATTTTTAATTTGTACTGATCAACAGGAAACTCACAATTTATATCAGAAGCATAATTATATATATATTTTTTCCGGGGTCATATTCAAATCTAAATAGACTGACTGTGCAGCAGTCCAAGGCAAAAATCATATTAGACAAATTATAGATATACAAAATAACTCTGTCTCTCTTATATGACACTATATAAGAGACGATGGAGTCAGAATTCTTAAAAATTTCTCAGAAACGAACAAGAGATGCATTAAAGCCATAGTCAGTCATCTGGTAACCATATTCATATTTTCTTAGATCTTTGAACAATGTTTCTCTTGTGTGACTTAGAAATGCATCTAGAAAATGCCATCGGCGTAGCTCAGTCGGTTGGTGCGTTTGCTTGTCAATCCAGAGCTGCGTTCGGGCATCGCCAACGGTTCGATACCGTTTGGTTGATTACCTGGTTGTTCCCCCCCCCCCCCGAGACCTTCCCCAACTATAAGACAAAATGTCAGCAGGTTAATCAAATGGCGAATTCTTGATCTCATCTCGCGAAATATCATCTCACTATTACTAATTCCATCGACTCTAAATGATCTAGTAGTTGATACAGAGTCGTTAAATTATCAAATAAAAAGTACCAGTAATCTAGAAAACAGTTCAGAATACGACAAGAAAACAGACAAAAATTATAGCTTTAATTTCAGATGTAGAACTAATTTAAATGTTTCAATCAAATTATTCAACCATCGTCCTTTTTATTTGTATAATGAAACATATTGTGCAGTATGTCAGTACCTTTTAATATATACAGACCTACTACTGCATAAAAATGAGAGGGGATTCATAGGATCCCTATAGTTGCGTAAAACGTTTATGTTCTCGGTGGAGTATTATTGTGATATTTAGACTTTTAACGAATTGTTACTTATTTGTATGTATTGTAAGCTTTAGTGATCCACGGTAGTTCTATAAATCAGTGCATAAAGGAAGAGTGTTTTCGTGAAAGGACAAGTATTTGCCCTGTATCAGAAATACAATATAAATGTAGTAAAAATTGTTATTTTACCATGGGCCAAACTTGAATTAAAACGGCTTCAGCACATGTTTCTGTGTGCCACTATAGCTATTCCTGATTCCCAATGTGAGAGTGAAATAAATGTAATTCAATTTTTGTATTGTATTATAGATTATTTTCCTTTATTCCTTTAATGAATAGTCTATATAAATACACACACCATACATCTGTACAGTATTTACAATGGAATTACTGTCTTTCAACTGAATGATCCGTTGCTAAGCAAGTGACGTTAGAATGTTGTGGCTTAACTTATTGCCTTGCTAGACAACTGACTTCAAATGAAATTTTCGTAAGATATTCATTTGATACTCCAGCATAGGCGATTTACGTTAAAATCCTGAACAAATTAAAAATAAATAGACATATATTAAAATACGCTAATTTCATTTTATCTTATCTCTCCAATAGCGGACACTTTTCACTATCGGATATTTTTAATTCCCGGGAGATGTCCGTCATTGGGAAGTTTCATTGCACAGAAAACAGTAATCACCTTGTCGTCTTCACTCGGCATCATCGAAACTCGTACATCTTACCCCGAAATCATATGTTTGAAATGGGTCAAACTGGAATAGAATTTGTAGTCTTGAAGAAAACATTATGAATACTGAGGAAAATCCTACTGAGAGCTTGTCAACGTCAATTAGCCAATAGGCTGTAGGGGTCAGACATGAGTTCGCAGATGGTAAGTCCGAGCTCCTGCGTTGAACTTCCTGAAGGTCAAACTAATATTTTCTAGGAAATAACAGTTCTTCCAGAAATATAATAGAAAGTAAAACAAATAATGAATGTACGAAATGTAATAACATTCCGACTAACCGAATCCCCAATTTTCACATGCAAAGCTTCCACTAATTTTAATATATTTACAAATTTGTACCTGAGAATGGATAATTCAGATCGTGGGTTCAGTGATGCAGTACATGATAGACGCGCAGAAATGGAATACTGGGAAATAATTAGTTTTGGACTTAATATTTATCTCAAGTATATCTGAACCCTTACATCAGTCATTTCCAACTGGCCGAATTGTGACGTCGGAACACGCTTTTCCTCTCGGAGAAGAGGCCCGGAGAAATAGTCAAAGCCGAGCTCGGAGCTGTGGCGGATCGTGGATTGTCAGAGCTACTAGCTCTGGTTGAATGTACGAATGTAATAGTGTGTGCAATGTAGAGAGTAAGTAATACAAAGAAAGGAAAGTAGATGTCGATTCCTTTGGTCATTATGAAGCCGTGACGAAAAGCTGGCCGCCGTGTTGAAACCAGGCCTGCTATACATATCAGTAATACAAAGAAATACAAAAACGAAATATTATTACGTACAGAATTGGACTTACTATACATAATAGAAAAAGTAGCATCAGTAGTAGTAGTAGTAGTAGTAGTAGTAGTAGTAGTAGTAGTAGTAGTAGTAGTAGTAGTAGTAGTAGTAGTAGTAGAAGAAGAAGCAGCAGTAGAAGTAGAAGTAGCAGTAGTAGTAGTAATAATAATAATTATAATTTACATATTATACTGTAAACGCTAAGTTATACTGGTTTGCTATACACCACTGCTTCGATAGGGTCAGGCATTGTGGGTTGCTCTGTAGTGTCTACCTGGATTGCTATGGATAACGAGGTAAGCTCGCTATGACGTCACTGAGTATCCAATTGGAAATGACTTTACATAAACAATATCATCTTAAGTTAGTTATTCAACGACGCTGTATCAACTACTAAGTTGTGTAGCTTTTATGGTAACAGATTAATTCTGAATTGGTCTGGGATTGCCTACAGAATCTTACAAAACCGGCAAACTTCAACAAAGTAACAACTGAATGAATGCCAGGGCATGGGGAGTAATAGGTGACAAGATAGCAAGGAAAGGATCTGATGAAACAATATTTGGCATTCCTATCTCCGCAATTCGTAAATCCTGTAATAATGTGCTGGGTAGATAGACCACCCTAAGCGTTAAAGAACCAAAGGCTCTAAAAGTGGCAAGGTTACGGTTGCCTAATAACAATATAACATAATCACTCATTATTCACTAAAGAGTTTAATAACAATTAAGATATATGTAAATACATAAAGTAAAAGAAAGGAGCATTACAATTTTAACAATCAAAATCACTCACGGCCTAGATTTTATAAATCACTGTTTACAATTACAGAAATATTTTCGAAACACATTTTACTGTAATTTATAGCTACAGAATCTACTTCTTGTAAATTAGTACATTTGTAATTTTCGTGAAATAGTCCCTTCGCAAGAAAAAGAGGAGGCGTCTGATGTCGAACCTGTTATCGAAAAAGTCCCTAACTGACTTTCATGTGTGTACGCACAACGTAAAGAGAACCAGGTAATTTGTACGTCACTCGTCACTGCAGTTCATATCACTAAAGATCTAAGTAAAAGACAAATCCACTAGAAGATCTCCAACTCAATGTAATCACTAGAGAGGTTATTGAATTTATAAGCGAATGTTAAAGCCACTGGTGGCAAAAATCGGAACTACAGCTTATGTTACATAGCACGACTGGTATTGCAGGTATTCATTATATCAACATTATTATTATTATTATTATTATTATTATTATTATTATTATTACTCGTAATATTATTGACGTATAAAATTGTCTTTTTGTATAGAAGATTTTAAATTTTAGTCGGAGACAATGTAACCATATTAGTCATTTCTGCAGCAATAATAATAATAATAATAATAATAATAATAATAATAATAATAATAATAATAATAATAACAATATCAGTGCTATAAACTGGCAAATTCACAATAGCATTCACAACGTCTGTTTAAAATTTTCATATAAGAGTTAAGCCCTCTCTGGTCAGAAACCTCATCACTGCCATGTAAAAGTAACGACTAAATTATGGCGGACAAGATCGCAGTTGAGGGTTTCTCTCAGGGTTCTCCCGTTTCCCGATATTAGGTATCTAATTCATTCCGTCAACATTTTTCCATTCTGTTATCATTCCATAGCATTCCCTGAACGTCGGCTGACGACGCACAGAAGAACTGGCCTAGGAACGAGTGGAGTCATCTGCTCTAAACCTAGATACGCAGCGAACCTTAGTATAGTCAACCGACGTAGGCTGAAAATGCGTCTAGGTTGATTCAGCGCAATAATTTTTTTAAGGTCACAGTGCTGAGTTGCAATGTCCCCGTCCTGAAATTCAATTTAATTCAATTCAATTCAATGACTGAACAAATTTGCTGAGAACACTTCTTAAGTTAATTACAAGTATTCGTATTTTATTCACTTCAGAATGGATGGTTTTACAAGTAAGTCGCCGATAATGTGCGCCTGGGTCAGGCGAATCCATTAAGTTACGCCAAGGGATGTGCAGGTTAGTCTATCGCCTGCAGTCAGAATGATCAGATGTCACGCATGCGGTATAGCGTTGTTTCCAGTACAGTTAAGCTGTACTGCATTCCTTTACCGACCTCTTGCCCTTATCTCCACTCCGGAACTCTCCTCACTACTCCTATTACTTCCTCTCTTTCGCGTCGCTGAGCTGTTAGGACTAAATAATCGGTCTGTACCTATATTATAGTGGCATATCACTACTATAGGCTACATTTATGCCGGTACAATCGTGCTATAGTGACGTCATGCGAGTATTAAGGATATCGATGGTGTTGATCAGCAACCTCGAAAAATGCAATTTTACAGAAGAGCGAGAAAACATTTTAATATCTTGAAAACGAACAAATGTCTAATCTAAAATTATATTTAAATATCTTCTTATGACGTTTTATATCTTAGGATGTGTTTACAGAAGATTCGGAAAAATTTGCTTCATAGGAATCGAGCGAAATCTTATTTCGTTCATAATTCTGACATGCGAGATTCGTTCGATATGCGGTTTTCTTTCGCGCTAAGTACCAGATTTTATATGTACCTATTTACAGTAGCAATATAGTCTATGGATGAAAGTACATCTTAAATCGGCCGTTATTTAAGTGCTCCTGAAATCAGTGGCGCTGGTGTTGTGTTTACGTCCAGTGCGTGAATATTGAGGGAGAAGAGATTTTGCAAAAGCTTAATAGGTACAGTATTGGGTTATTTTACGACGCTGTATCAGCATCTAGGTTATTTAGCGTCTGAATGATATGAAGGTGATAATGCCGGTGAAATGAGTCCGGGGTCCAGCACCGAAAGTTACCCAGCATTTGTTCTATTGGGTTGAGGGAAAACCCCTGTAGGTACAGTAACACAAAAAATGACTCAATGGCAGGGTTACCTCAGTAGATGATTCTATTGAGTGTATTCTGCTCACAAAATTTATAGGCTATCTGATTAAGATTTATAAAGTTGTGTGGGACTGCATATCGCCTACGTAGGCGGTTGAAACTGTGTTGTCACCTTGATTGCACTGAGTGCTTGGCGATAAGTGAATTAGTAATTATTAAATATATAGCTATGACAATTCTTACATGTAGGTGTAGTCAAATACTAGCGGTGACCATTGAAATATTGTACTACGTAATAAAGCAGCGATTGTTTCATAAATTTACAATTTTGAAAGTCTCAAAGTAGCCACATTTTGTAAATACAGTGGCTGTTTCTGATTTATAGTAAATAATACAACTCTAAAGGTACAAACAAACGTACTTCATAAAAAGACCAAGTTGCAAGAGAAAAACAGGCAACTCAGTGCTTTAGGCATTATAGGAAGCCTGTGGGAGAGAAGTCCTACTATACTGAACTATTGCAAGATAGGTGGAGCGAGGCATTCGCTTTCAATCAAGAGTTGATATCCGAAGAGCTTTAGATTGATCAGTGAGAGAGATATCCAGAAATGCTGCTGCAGATGGAGTCCGCCGTCTTCGAAGAATTTGGCAACGTATTGTTGACATGGCAAGATAATAGTATGTAATGCCAAAAGTAACCTAAATAAACTTAGTGTAAAACAGTGACTATGTTGCCATTCATCTTCGATGCCCCAGTAGTAGAAATAAAAAGATGTATGCCATTTCCTAATTATAAATTTCTACGAGAAAATGAAAGCAAATGGAGAGAGACACTCCCAAAATCATGCAGGTACCCGTTTCATTGATATATTATTACAATTGACTTGTTATTTTCTATTAACGTGCATATGTGTCTTATACGTCTATGAACTTACAGAAACTATAAATATATGCTTACATTATTTAAAATATATAATTTATACAATGTACTGCGAAAGAAGGCGATACTTTTATTTCGTCTGAAGAAATTTGTAAGTAGATGCGGTTGCATTAAAAAATATCCTCGTGATAAACTGTCAGAAAAATGTATTGCTCAGAGCGGAACGCCAGAATAAACTAATTATAAGCTGTAATGTAGAAAAAGCTTTGAAAAGATAAAGCGGAAACAATGCTGATGAAATTAATAAAACAACTTAAACAAGGGACAGGGTATTTAAGGAAATTCCAATGATAGTATTAAATATCTACACTCGGAGTAATAAAATACATTATTTACTTTCTTGAACACTGTACGGTAGCATATTTTGATAGTAAAGTACGAGTATATACATAATATTTCCAAGACTATTGTGTGGAAAACGTCCGAGGCACACCAAATAGTGAATTAGGGCAAGATGGAACACGTGAAAAACCACTTACACTTCTGTTTCTGTCGTACCACGTATGACGTCATCTTATTAAAGAGAATCGCACAATTTTATCCGTATAGAGATTTTCTTAAACGTTTTATGTTGAAAATAATGACATTTAAAAATGGTTGGTTTATTTTACCCTATCCCATAATTTGGTGCTAATCGAGAATTGTGTAGTAGTGGTGTAGACCTAAAAATTCAAGTTGCAAGCCGTGTATTCGCAGAAATGAACAATTTCATGGCGGCAGCAAAAGTAGTTGCCGTGTCCAGATGAAGTTCTAGTAAATCATAAATCATTAACAGTTTTGTACGAGGAAATGAAGTTGACGTATAACACAGAATACATTGGAAGAAAATTAATCAAGACTGCTCTGTTCCCAAACCCATATCTAAGTTTTGTAAATATCTCCATATGCCATATTATGCTCTCTGCAAAATAGGCAATGCTAAGCAGGCAAATACAAAACAACCAAAAGAATCGCATGTTGTTCAGAAAGAACTGTGTGCAGTGGAAAACTCAATAAAAATAGTGAAATGTATTTCAGAAAATGGGAATCACGAAGGAAAAATTAGTGTATTAATACATTTACAGGTCATTGGATATTATAAGGTCTTAAATACACTGAAAGTTATGCTTTTTAATATACCAGTGTATAGCACATCTTGGCGTGCAGAGCAATTCAGCAGCTTCCGCGGGTCGCACAGAATGAAATGGGGCCGTTTCTAGTGGAAACTTAAACCATCACGTTAAAAGTTTACAACCGACAAGGCTATGAGCATCGTGTCAAAAAACAGATACTGTACTTAAAATATGAATTTAATCAGCATTTCTATACCGTCGGAAATGATCGTTACAAAAATATAGGTAATAACAGGAACTTAGGGTAGATCTTACTATGATTAAAAATTGACATGATAAGGATAAAATTCAAAGATAAATTTTGTAAACGAAAGTAAAGTGAGATATAAGAATAACACCTTCTTAAGAGAAAAGAGTTCCAGAAAAAAATGTATCTAAAATATGATGTATAGTTCGATCCCCGCTTGGGCTTATTACCTGGTTGGTTTTTTCAGAGGTTTTCCCCAATCGTAAGGCGAATGTCAGGTAATTTATGACGAATCCTAGGCCTCATCTCGCCAAGTAGTATTTCCTTATCACTAGCGCTATGAAAAGAGAGCAGTTAAAGCTAGTGATGGTACTGAGTATAGCTGCGGCGGGTGGAATGGGGTGAATTTCTCCTACAACTTGACGTAAGCAGCGTACCATCACTAGCTTTAACTGGTCCCTTTTCATAGCCCTACTTATCACCAATTTCATCGACCTAAATAACCTAGTAATTGATACAGCGTCGTTAAGTAACCAAATGAAAAAAACATTATGGTGTAGGCCTATTTTGTGACCTGGTGGAGTTTAAGAGAAGGCCCTATGCCTTAACTCCGCCATTAGAAATAAATAAATAAATAAATAAATAAATAAATAAATAAATAAATAAATAAATAAATAAATAAATAAATAAATAAATTAATTAATTAATTAATTAATAGAAGACATTATTTATTGCAATCAGTTTTGTTACACGTGATTTTCCACACGCAGTTCATTTACTGCAATGTTTGAGTTCACAATAATTGAAGGGATACCTGCAAAAACTAATATCTTCATTTTTACAAAGTTGTGGGGGGAAAAAATCGTAAAAATTCAAATTTTAACTGGACTTCTTTCCTTTTCCAGAATATGTCCTGGGTACCTAGGAGTTTCATTTCATCACTCATTCATTTATTACAATCAACAATTTAGGAGGGTAAAATATAAACAAATAATGGAGCTACCCCCTTTCTGCAATAAAACTGAATATAATTAGCCACATTTTGCAATGAACACACATTTACTGTGCGAATATCATAAACTACAATACGAGACGTAGCAGGTATATGTTTCGAGAAAAAATTGTTTTAAATGAAACATTTCATAGCGTGTTTTAGGGAAGCCATTGATTTAAATTCCAATATGCTCAGTCAGTTTCAGAGAGCAGTGTATATGATAATAAATTATTGAAAGAATTTCAGTTTATTATATTATACTAGACTACACTATTCTAATACTGTACTATACTAATACTCTACTCTACTAATACTAAGCTATACTATTCTAATACTGTACTATACTAATACTACAGCTATACTATACTATACAAACCCTAGGCATATTCTATATTATACAATACTAATACTATACTTTTCTAATACTGTACTATACTAATACTCTATACCAATACTATACAATACTAATAGGCTACTATACTGACACTAGACCTATACTAATACTATATATACTAACACTATGCCTATATTATACTATATACCATATTAATATTATACTACATTAATATTGTATTGTATATATTAATATTGTACTATACTAATACTAATGCTATACTATTCTAATACTGTACTATACTACATAATACTATACTAGTACTTTACTTTACTAATAGTACACTACACTATTACTACTGTATATTATACTAACACTAGATCCTATACTAATACTGTATTATATTAACCCTAGGCCTATACTAGATTATAGTACACTACACTATTACTACTGTATATTATACTAACACTAGACCCTAAACTAATACTGTATTATATTAACCCTAGGCCTATACTAGATTATAGTACACTACACTATTACTACTGTATATTATACTAACACTAGACCCTATACTAATACTGTATTATATTAACCCTAGGCCTATACTAGATTATAGTACACTACACTATTACTACTGTATATTATACTAACACTAGACCCTATACTAATACTGTATTATATTAACCCTAGGCCTATACTAGATTATAGTACACTACACTATTACTACTGTATATTATACTAACACTAGACCCTATACTAATACTGTATTATATTAACCCTAGACCTATACTAGATTATAGTACACTACACTATTACTACTGTATATTATACTAACACTAGACCCTATACCAATACTGTATTATATTAACCCTAGACCTATACTAGATTATAGTACACTACACTATTACTACTGTATATTATACTAACACTAGACCCTATACTAATACTGTATTATATTAACCCTAGGCCTATACTAGTTTATAGTACACTACACTATTACTACTGTATATTATACTAACACTAGACTCTATACTAATACTGTATTATATTAACCCTAGACCTATACTAGATTATAGTACACTACACTATTACTACTGTATATTATACTAACACTAGACCCTATACTAATACTGTATTATATTAACCCTAGACCTATACTAGATTATACTATACTGTACTAATACTATGCTATACTGACACTATACTATACTAGTACTAGATCTATATTAATACTATACTAAACTAACACTAGACCTATACTATACTAATGCTATACTATACTAACACTAGACCTATACTTAGTATACTGTAATATATAATAATTATACTATATGAACACTAGGCCTATACTATAATATATTATACTAATACAATACTATACTAACACTAGGGGTAAACTACGGTATACTACACTTTAATCTGAAGTCTGATTAGTGTAAAATGTAGCTAATCGGCGATGTATACAATGGAGGAGGAAAGGAACTGCTCACCCTACCCCATTATCTCCTGGCTTAGTTCCCTCATAAGTGGTGCCACATTGGTAGGCATCACTTGTGAGGTTCAGACATGTCTTCAGACACTGGACAACAACTATACTATACTATACTATATTACACTACACTGTAGCCTACTATACTATTGCTTACTGTACTAATATTATGCTATTCTGTACTACAGTATAGGGCTACTATTCTGTACTGTTTTATATTTCCAGCTTGAACGTACTTGTGACATACTGGACCAAAATCATATTTGAATGACAGGAACAATCGTAGGCGATCTGACTGCAACCAAACTGTACTACGGAAATGGACGATAGGTTAGTTTCCCAATGCTTTCTTGTATCTGATGATGATGATTATGATTACAATGATTAAATGAGCTCGAGGACCAAACGCCGAAAGCCAAAAGCATTTATTAGAATGTCAGGGAAAACCATGAAAGCATCTCAGCCAGATAACTTGCCCCAGCCATTATTCGATCCCGGGCCCATTAATCTCTACTCCAGGTTGTGAATTGAAAGAACGTACGCGTAGGCCTGCTGTATGTAATTATATATTTTTTCTTTGGAACATGTATTGTAACTCGACCTTTTAAAGCTATCGACTGAACTAACTCTCTTTCCTATTTATGATAAGATAACTCTAGCAACATAGATTCGTCCACGCGGCCGGCTCCACAGCAATGCTGGCCGTCTGTCGGCATCTCGCCCGCGCTTCTCCAATTATTCCATTTGAATGAAGGTTATGCGAGCTGCTACACTTCTGTATCAATGATGCAATAGCCTATTATTGTGAAATCTCTTATGATCAAATTTTATTATTTTTAACGAAAGTCCCTCATTAATGAGTCACTATCCAAAGATGATATTTATGGAGTGTTGTCAACACGTTACAAGTGACAGATAAGATAAAAGTATAGCTGAAGTTGTTAAAACAACAGCACAGCACTGAGGTGCGTCAGTGTTCGATACAGCAGTGCCGGCGCTCCGATTGACTTGTTGACTGTAAGTTTACAAATTTCAATTTCAGTTTTCGCTTTTCAAATGTATTTTCGGAGGAACATTGCACTACGTTCTGTCACGTAGGCTGTGATATATGTAGGCTATATACTGATAAATATATTTTAATGTTCCGCAGTCTTGCTTTCTTGTCCATCGGATCAAAAAGCTTAGAGTTTGGGTCTTGATAAATGTGGGAATGCTTCCGATCTCCTTTACGAGTTATCTCACAATCTCATGTTACCTATTACTGTCTGTTTCAGTTCTGAAGACACCAACACGCACAATGTTTTATCTTCTCTTAGCCGGTGTAGCGTTACTTATCCTATATTCATGGCTAACTATGAAACCAAAGAATTTTCCTCCAGGTAAGTGTTCACAAGATGTGTTATTTACTTTGAGATTACTAATCTCAAGATAATCTGTGATTGAGGTTATGCCTGATAAGCAATATATCTATTATTATCAGACAGTACATCTCACTTGACGAAATGTGTCACAGGAAGAACAATTGTTTGTACACATCTGAAGTTTAATTAGTGTAATATGTAGCTAGTCAGTGATGTATGCAATGGATTGGGAAAGGAACTGGCCACCCTTTCCCATTATCTCCTAGCTTAGTTGTCCCATGAGTGATGCCTTTTTTTGTGCCCTTGTGAGGTTCAAACCTGTCTTCGGACAGTTGACTGAACAACAACAATCCAAGATAATACTGTCTACATAATAGAACAAATACACACGAAGTAGTGGACAAGATGAACTTCGACGAAGATATTTTCTGATTCTAATTAAAATTATTGTTGACTTTGAGTTATTGGAATTATAGAAGTGGGTTTTTAATAATCTGAATTAGAGAATTGTCTTGTAGGGTTCCACTAATAAAGTAATAGGCTTGTAAGTTACAGAATACTTTTTTTTCAATTACATTCGATTCTGCTTCCTTACAGGTCCGCCATACTACCCTATTGTTGGAAGTGCTCCAAATTTCCCCATAAAATTTCTTCACTTGCACATGGCTGAAAAATGGCTGTCACAATACGGACCCTTGGTGGGACTAATGCTGGGTGCCAAGAAATGTGTTGCAGTATGTGGACCGAAAGAAGTACTCGAAGTTCTGCGCAGAGAAGAGTTCCAAGGACGACACCAGAATGTACTCATCAGAGACAGAGCCTTCGATAAGAAGATTGGTGAGTACATCACCAGTGAATATCAAAGAAGATAATATAGGTTAATGATCCTGATGGATATGGAATAAGTTTTATAATAACTAAATTTTGTTTTCTTGAGATAAATAATGAAAGAGGGAAATAAAATGAAATGAAATGAAAATAAACACATATGTACACAACACCTCCATCATTCCACACAACACAAACACGCAGCATTCCGATCCATGATACACAGACTCATCAACATTTCTATGAGCCAACAAGACTGTAAGGAAGAAATACACACTATCAAATACATAACACAGAAAAATGGATATAACCTCAAACATAATAGACAACATCATAGAAAAACTAAACGCAAACAAGAAACCTCAACACAAACACAAGAACACTAACATACGAAAACAAGAATACATACATCTTTCAAAGAACTAAAATACATTAAATACAGAGCACAGAACACACTACAAAAACATCTTGACACACAGATAAATACAACTTAACAGGTGTATACAAACTATCATACAATAGTTGAACGATTTCTACATTGGACAGACTGGAAGATCATTTCAAACACGTTACAAGGAACATATCACAGCCATAACCAAAGTACAGAACAATTCAACCTACGCAGAACACATTACATACTCCAATCATAACTACAGCAACATAGACACTGAAAATACTACACATCCAGCCAAAAAAACTAGAAACTTGTCACTCTAAAACAATATGAAATTTACAAACATACAAAAACACTCCCCTGCACATCCTGAACACTGAACTCAATTTCAAAACACACACCCTTTTCGACACAATCATGAACACACCCCATCACAACAGGAAACCAGAAGATAGAGCGGATCCTTCATTAGGCTTCGGACAATGAAGAGTGTCACTTTGAAACTAGTCAGCCAGGTAAATTCTTAATATTAATACAGTAAAGAAGTTACAAAATTAATCAGTAAAAATAAACTTAGAAAAGAGACAGAAAATGAGAGGTAAAATAAGAAAAAGGAAGACACATAAACAAGGGAAAGAGGTAAATGAAATAAAAATGAGATGAAAGATATTACTAAGGAAAAAAAGCGGAAGAATAGATGAAAAGAAAAAAAAATGTTTAAGAAAATAAGTTTGAGCTTTAACAAACAAGGAAAGAAATGAGAAGTGATTAACAGAATCCACGTAATTGAGTGAACGTTTATGCCGTTCGCGATTGTTATTGTGAGCATGGTTGGAATTGCAAGGATCTTTGGAATCTGAAATAAAATTTTCTTCTTATTTTTATCTTCATACTCTTCGCAATTAACTTCAACAAGACGGAGCCATCTCGTTAACTACTTCTTAATCTCATAGTCTCGAGACAACAATGTAATTGATAGTCGAAATTATTCACACATCAATATTATGCCAATGAGTTGTTTGAAATTGTAATGAATAAATAATAAATTTCATTACAGATAATTGGACTCATTTGGAAATTGATACCACAACAGTCACCTACTTTAGAATAAGACTGTGTTAAGTTAATCATTTCTGTCTTTATAATTCCTGAAGTTTTATTGTTGACCCCCATTTGTGTACGATTAATAGTTTTTCATTAAATTAAAATTGACTTTAATATTTCGTTAAGTTCTTACGTGTTAAAAATGTTTCATGCCAATCTTTTCCAAATCCATCTGATACCAAAATCACAGATGTGCAACAACTGCTGTTTTTAATATGGTCGACCTCCTAGAAAGATATAAATTCTGAAATAATCAAGCACCAAAATATATTAATTTAATAATTAATACGTCATCGTTATTGTTGGAATTGTCTGTATAAAGAAACGACATTTCGAATCCATAAAAAACGAATTAGGATGGAGCCGCCAGCACAAGCATAGATTGCGCATACCATTTGATCAATGTTGTAGAAAAAGTATAACCTGGGCCATGATTGAACAAATCAAGTTCCCCAACTAATGAATGCATTGCGGGTGGCATCGACGTAACTCCCATTAGGGCCAATGCTATAATTTTTGTTACAATTTTTCTCGAGTGGTACACAGAAGAACGTTCCACATTGAAACAAATATACGACTATAGGAAGACAGTAACAGATGACTTGAGGAAATCCCTACGATTGCAAGAAACGTCTATACAGAAATTAGGGTAGGCCTAATGGAATTAGGATAAATGAATGCAATCTGCTTTAAGATTTAAGTGAGTCTAATAAACGGAATGAAATAAGCTTTGAATAACAGTCAATCATCCAATAATTAAACTAATAATGCAGTAAAACAATGTACTATTCAATTTTATAGAAAATTTCTCTCTCTGTCTATGTGCGTGTGCGTGTAAAAATTCCAGATCAATTGACGTCATCAGAACCATAGTGATCAAAGTATCATGGGCGATAGCATACCTTCAATTCACGTAGTAAACTTTTTGCTAACATAATGCAAGTAGGTGATAAAGCTCATTATATCAATTTGTCCCTCAGTAGATACAGCATTTAGATGTACGCCAGTGGACTTTTCTCATTTCTCGTAAATTTCTTACTTAAATCACTGTGGTTCTAACGGCCTCAAATGCAATTATCTGTCAAAACAGTTTTGGTTACCAATATTCATAAAATATAAATTACTTCAAACCAGAAATTGTTAAGAAATTATTCTGAAAAATAATTTATGATTAAAACCATTTAAATAAATATTTAGTATTGAGAACAATACTAGTACAATAAATTACAATTAACTGGTATACAATATATAAGCAATGATAATATTCCGTTAATATTACTTTATTTATCCATCTGCATGTAATACCAAACTCGTAAAAACTTTCTACAGTTACCTGTTTCGCGTTTATATGAAAGCACAACCGAATAACAATATATTATAATTTAATATACAGGGTGATCCGTTTGGGTATGGATAAAATAAAACACCGCAAACATTTACTACTAAACTTTATTTGTTGAAACTTTGTGCATACAACACTGAAAGATGGGAGATTCCTCAGAGCTCAATGTGACCCCCATTGCGCACCCTGCACAACTCATAACGGTGATCCAATTCAGCCCATGTCCGTTGTAACATAAGAGTGGTGATTTGTTGAAAAGCTTGAGTAATTTTTACTCTCAGATCATCACTGTTCCTGGGTTTCTGTGAATAGACAATGTCTTTAACAAAACCCTACACGAAGAAGTCAGGAGAAGTTAGATCTGGTGACCAAGCCAAGAGATAGCTGCTTCTCGTATTGGGTTTCGTCTGCGACCTCCTGCATCTTTTTCAACACAGAACCTGTTTCTACAAATGTTCGATACCACAACATTATGGAATCATATTTAGGTACATTACGGACACCATACTCACATCGAAATTCCCTTTGAACTCTTTTAACACTCTCAAATTTAGCATACCAAAGAACACATTGTGCCCGCTGTTGATTTGTAGTAGCCATTTTAGTCATCTACGATTTTCATTTGTCCTTTCAAATTATGCATTGTTGATTGTCATATATGGAAACTGCCATCTTTTTAATCATAATATAACCAACAAGAAATTTTTCCTACTATCATAATAGCTTTATAATAATAAATTAATATTATCGATACCCAAACGGATCAGACTGTCTATTGTCCCACTATGGATTATAATAAACTCTTCCAAGTAGGTTAGGCATATGCAGATTTTCCTTGTATGTAGAAATGGACGTTACATTGTAAGTTTATAATATTGTTCCATTTGTCGGAATGACTTCAGCATTTCCATCGCAATCGAAGTCAAATTTCCGTTGCACAAAATTATTTTATTTCTTCAATTAGTGTAGGTGAAATACAAACGTTACACGTAAAATAAATAGATGTGGGATTTTTAATTGGTTATTCTATGACGCTGTATCGAGTGCGCGGTTATGTAACGTCAAAGCAATTGATGTTGGCGAGATGATCCGAGGAATTACTACGGAATTACTTTATCGATATTCGCCTTACAGTTGAGAAATAAACTTGGGAAAAGAGAAAAACTGATCATACGTCCAAGCGAGATTCTAACTCACGCATGAGCGCAGTCTCGGTTTTCTAATCCCGCTCACTACCCGAAGGGAGAGGGGGAAAAAAGGAAAGAGAAAAGCAATAAAAACAAGAAGAGAAATTAAAGAAAGAAAAAGAAGATAAACGTGAACGTAAAAGGGAAAAATAGAAAAGAAATATGAATAGAACAAAAGACAGAAAAAAAAATTAAGCAGGAACAAAAATTTTGATTTTTTCAACTAGACTCTGCACTGACACACGTCGAAATTTCTGTGATGTGAGGTTTAGTCTACATTGTATGAGGCAAAATATGACGACGGCATACGGATAATGCGGAAGGTCCAAACAGTGGCCTAAATGAAGTTCAAACTCACCATAACGATTCCACAAAAATTACAAATTTTATCTTATCTGCTGCCTCCAGTTAATAAATTATTTTTTCCAGGAATCCTGTTTTCCGACGGCCCTCTTTGGACAGAGCAACGTCGTTTCACGCTCAGACATTTGAGAGATTTTGGCTTCGGGAAGCATACCATGGAGGAAGCCATCGTAGAGGAAGTGGAGGACCTGGTAACGGATATCCGGAAACAGAAAGTGGTGCAGGTACAGAAAAAATAAATATGTTCATTACTAATATTTGTATATCTGTTGAAATACGTATTATATGCATCCCGCCTTAACATGTGCAGGAATTCTTTCATCATAATTTTGTAGGTTTAAATAACTAGGAACATGCTATATGTTGCTGTCTGGGTAATTGTATGCTTTAAAATATATCTACGACGTCTGTAAATAAAGCAGTGGCATCATTATCGGAAAGGGATCGTGCACATGCGCTAACAGACTGTGTTAGCCTATGTCGATGCGTGGAGTGCATCACTTATCGTTGGACAACACTCAGTATAAGTATACAACGATAAGTGTTGTTGCTATGCGCAGTTGAAGCTATGTACCACCCTAAAACATACTTAAAAAAACTTTAAAAGCGATCGTGGATAAAAATCCAGGTGTTCCGTGGAAAAAATGCACAGGAATGTCATGAAGGCTTACTTGTAGCTTGGGGGAATGGTGATTTATTGTATCCTTTGCAAGATGGGTCAATGTGTTTCATTCAGGTCGGGATGAGTCAACACATTGGCCCTCACAAGTCGCCCGGCCAATCTTCTCCTTTCCATTGACCGTCGATGGATCGTCTTGAGAATTATCCGCAAAAGTTGGACTCAGTCATCAAAACGTGTGGCACATCCTGAAGAAGAAACTCCACGTGAGGAAAACTGCGGCACACTGGGTTTCCCATAACCTCACATTTGTGCAGAAATGGCACCGTTTCGCAGTGGCTGGTCGCCATTTGGGCAGATACCGCAATGCAGGGAAAGCTTTCCTGCAGAGTATTGTAGCCATTAATGAGACCTGGGCACGGGCCTACGAGCCCGAAAGCGCTATTCGAATGAATGGCGCCACCAAGGATCCCCGAGTTCAACGAAAGTTGAGTAGGTGAATGTTATGCTGATAATGACGTACGACAATGAAAGTATCATTATTAGTCATGCTGTACTTGCACACCATAATGTCAACGAAGCGTAGAACCAAAGCCACCGTTTCTGGCGCGTGAAATAAGTACCTAATGGAAACGTTAGAGCGAGTATCTTATCTTTGCCACAGTCTGTGAACGAGAATGCTGACAACTGTGATTGGCACATCGTCACATCGTTTAGGAAGTGGCAACAGACGCCACATTGGCAGATTGACAGATTGGTGACGTAACATGTTGGGTGGTACCGTTCTCATCTGCACTTGCAACAAGTGCTCACTCACTGGCTTTTTACTCAAGGACACGCGCCAAGAACGCTGGCACTTGCTGTATTACCAACGTTTTCTCAAATACCACCTGTGTTCGGCTATACAGTGTAAATGTCCACATTCCCCGAGTAACAATACACCTTGCATCTTGCATGACAACACTCGTTGTCATATGGCAGAAGCAGTGACCGACTTATTATGAAGCTGGCATTGGCAAGTCTTGGACCATCATCCGTGTTTCCCTGACATAAGCCCTTGTGATTACGACCTGTCTCCACGATTAAAATATCTCCTCAGAAGCACCAGGTTTCTTGACATTCCATCAGTGTTCCTCACAGTAGGGCGCTCCATCAGTATTATCGGTAGAAACCGCCTCGCTGATGATATTTGGCGGCTCCCACAGATTTAGCAGAAGGTCCAGGACCTCGCTAAAGATTAGATTGGAGTGATGTAATGAAATTTTCCATGTAGGCTAAGTTCAAGAAAATGTTTGTACTACCTATGTAGTCATTACTTCATTTATAACCACATATGAGCGACATTACGGTCTGGTTTCCAGCTGATGGCACCGCATTTCACCTAACATATTTCTTGTATTAATTTCTTGAACACATTTATGTAAATTGTATGTTTGCAGGTTTCAGGGTTGTTTGCGATTTCCACCTTAAACGTGCTTTGGAATATGATGGCTGGAGTCCGGTACGCGCGGGACGATCCCGAGCTACGTAAACTGCTCGCCGACTTACAACATTTTCTACGCGGCGGTGGAATAGGCAGGATTGTGAACCTGTTTCCAGTCGTAAGGCACTATGATCCTGGATTTCTGGGCTACAGGAAGGCCATGGAAGGAATTTGGAAGATGCAGGATTATATGAGGGTATGACAAAAGACTCGTGCTTAAGTTAATTTAAATCCACATTCTGTCAACGACGACACATTACACCTGAAATGTTACAATGATTGGAGTTGATAGGATTCGTAGCACTTGTAACGTTGCAATATTTGCATCTGATATTTGATACATAATAAAAACTAAGGCCTTGGTCAAGTTCGGAATTAAAACTTAAAATTCAAAACAATTACAATAAATAATAGCAAATGAAACAGCTAAAGAAATAGAAAAACACCAATAATAAATAAAAATAAAGTGAAGATAGTTAATAAAGTAAAATTACTCCCTGACTGAGTAGCAGAAGGTTAAGGCTCCAAACCGTTGTAGAAAATTGGCATTAATAGCAGTAGAGATGTCAATCCTAAGTGCTTTCCGCCTTCACTATCAATAAAAGTTTCTTGGTACTCATTGCTGTTTTAAGACCGAGACGATCCAGGGATTAGATCAATTAAACAAATCCATTATTCATGGAGAATAGTATCCGCGACCTTCTTATTAATCACTGCGACACCACGTGCCGCAATAAATATAAATAGTAATTTTAAATTATTTACTTTAACAAAAATATAGATTAATATGAAAAAAATGCTACAAAATATTAATAATCAACACACTAGAGAAACCTCCCCTCCCTACATTTCACAGAAATCATTAAGAATTCTTAAGTATAAATATTTTTTACTAAAATGGTTCAATTCATAAAAACTACAAGACATAATTCATTCAGCTTGTCTCTCGAAAGAGATCGTAATGATATACTGTGTCCACATGAAACCTTTACAATTTCAAGTGTAAATAACAAATTATTGAGACACGGTATCTGGATGCGATTTTCTGGATGTTAATCAGAAACTATCAATAGTTTTTATGAGAATTATGTTGGATTGTTTAAATGCGTTTTTTGATTACATGTGTGAATTTTGGTGAAATTTGAAATCTGACAGTGAAGGAGATGTGGACACTTCAGGACATGGCACAATGTGTACCTTGGTTTATCGAGACACGATCAGATACACAGGTGCAACGTCACATCCGGACCCAATATGGAAGAGAGCCGCTATCCGAGCCAGCAATCCGAGAGTGGAATCGAAAATTTATGGAGATTGGGAGTGTGCTGCGTCAAAAGTGCATTGGGTAGCGAAACACAAGTATAGATGACATTGAACGTGTGCAAGGTGCATTTGTTCGAAGAAGTCCTTCCCCGGCGTCAATTCTAGTCAGCATATCGACAGCAAATGCTGTGCGGTGTAGACGATCATCTGGCTGAAGAGCTGAACTTTGTACCCAAACAGCCTCAGATTCTTGTGAAGGATTTTGTGGACAGTCCAATGCGGCAAGTTCGGTTCCCTGGCGGCACTGCGAATGGACTTACTAGGGATTCGGACAAATGCACTTTGCACACGTTCAATGTCCTCCACACTCGTGTTTCGCTGCCCACTGCCCTTTTACCGCAGCACACTCCCAATCTCCATAAATGTTCGGTGCCATTCCCAGATTGTCGGCCGTCATGACGATTCTCTTCCATATTGGGTCCGGACTTGACGTTACATCTGTGTATCTGATCTATCTCGATAAACCAGGATACACACTGTGCCATTTCTTGAGGTGTCCACATCTCCTTCACTATCAGATTTCATATTTCACCAAAATTCACACCTACAACCAAAAAACGCATTTCAACAATCCATTAAAATTTCCATAAAACATTGACAGTTTCTGATTAACATGCTGAAAACCGCATCCTGATATCGTGCCTCAGTAATTTGTTATTTACATCTGAATTTGTAAAGGTTTCATGTGGACACACTGTATATGTCGCATAAATTGTTAATCGCGTTAATCGGAGGCCGAGTACTTATTACAGGCCTACATTTAGTTTTCTTTCTGCGTAGACAATCTCCAGTAAAATAAATTATGAAATAACATGTGGCATTACAGTCCATGTAAGACCAAGGCCGATCAGTCAAGTACTGGCCTCACGTCCACATACCTCAGCAGAGGTAAACAATCACCCAACCAGTAAGAGGGTAACGTCTGGTCAGATGATTTCCCCCGGCAGTTATAGTTCCTTACAAAACCGGATTTCGCTACTCTCTGTCTCACTGTAGCTCCACAAATCCATCATGATGCTGGGAAGGCACTGGTCTCATACTCTGGTCAAAGTTAGGATGCTCATTATTATTATTATTATTATTATTATTATTATTATTATTATTATTATTATTATTATTATTATGTTGTTATTATTGTTATTATTATTTTATTATTATTGTTATTATTATTTATCATTATTATTAATTATTGTTTTTATTAGTTGTGTTTATTATTAATTGCCATTATTGAGTGTAATTAGTTACCACTGCCACCGGGTATATACCCATTTGCAGTGTGAATACATACATACATACATACATACATACATACATACATACAAAGTATCATGAAACAAATTTTCCCCCATGAAGACTCGAACCAGCGCTCTTTTTCAGTGCCTCTAGACCAAGACAAGTCGCCTTAGGTCACACAGCTAGGACGTGAAACAAAATAAATTTTACTGTTGAAAGTATCAGCGACAATATTTTTTCTCATTTTCCGTAAAGTTTAATACAATTTCCGTATAGATACAGGGAAATTAAAAATACTGCGTGAACAACCCTCCGTGATAAACGGGTGTCAGGAAGTCCGCAGTAAATCTACCTACAGTTTGTCGCGTAAGTTACAACTAATAAACACTTAAAATGTAAACGCTAATACACTTTGAATTGAACTTCGATTTGAAACTTGGATACCAGGGAATCTCTCTTGAAATAATCTTCTTACAGCACGAGCCGATTCTGTACGGACGTATAAACACTCTTTGGAGAATAGAATATCTGAATAATTGAGCCATACTAATTTAATTAACATACTGTATTACGTCGCCTAAAGAATAAAGAACACGTGCTCGTCTTCCAATAGTACAGCTCACACTGACTCCTGAGCGATATTCAGCGTGGTGAAGACGGGAGGCTTGGCAACTGGTTCCGCCGAATAACCGTAAGTCGTGAAAGCGCGCGAAGGATTGTTCACTCAATATCTCGAAGTGAAAAAAGAGTATTTTTCCATGTAATAAACTGAGAAATATTTTAAAATGCATTAATGTATAAAATGTTCGTATTGTTCACAGGAAACTATAAGGAATCACGAATCAACATTAGATGAAAACAGTGCAAGAGATTTGATAGATGTATATCTCATCGAAATGAGGAAACAGGCCGACAATCCTAATTCTACGTTTACGGGTGAGTAGCGATGAAGTGAAAGAGTGTCTGGGGCAGTAGCAGTAGCAGTAAAATACACATGAAAAATTTGAAAGCACTTTTTATATTCATCCAATATATTCAAAATATATCCGTCGCCTTAACTCTGTGGATAAAATTATGTGCTTCCCATCCAATCAGTCCGTGGTTAGAGTCCCGGCCTGGTCAATGGTAGGATTTCCGTCCATGGGACGGGGTGTTTGTTCTTTGCCATATATTGTAATTTATCGTGTCAGCGTGGCACTGTGTCGTGCTGACCATACGACCAGAGCAGCCCATAATGTGCCTGTCTAATATTGGTCAAAAGGACATACCGTCCCCTACACCGTATCGGAATTGTGTTTAAAGTTGGTAAGAAAGAAGAGATCAATTATGACAAAGAAATAAGTAAAATGTATTCAACTGCGTAATACTTTAGCAACTTGAAGTTTGACCGGAGGACTGTTAGAGGTTACGACGAGGAGAAATGAAGATAAACTTTTTAACAGTTATTGCTAAAATTTTACACTAATCGCTTTTCGAGCACTGGTCATAAAATCGAATATTAAAATGAGGCAATATTTTTAAATTTCGTATATAAGCAGTAATATTGACTTAAATTACAGTAAGTAATTATATTAAGTAAACGTAAACGAGTCAGAAAAAAATTACTTGTGGTTTGAAAAGAGTGAGTTGTATGTAGACACTGGAAAATGTTTGTAAGTATTGTTTTCTTGAGTTAATTATATTCTATATTTTTGGATGCTCATTTTACTTCATAAAATATTTGTTAAATTGTCTCCGTGGATTTATGTTTCGTTCCCAAAAGGAAAAGTCTGATTTCAACACTGAATGGACACTTCACTGCAAAAATCTGGGAATGGTTTCCAATTCTGATCTAAAAATCTTGTCAATCTCATTTACAGAGGAGGGCCTGATCGTCATTTGCATGGACATTTTCGCCGCTGGGGCCGAGTCTGTAGGCAGCTTCTTGGGCTTTTGCTTGCTGTACATGGTACTTCATCCCCGCGTGCAAAAGGAGGTGCAGAAGGAGCTCGACGCCGTGGTGGGAAGGGACAGGCGTCCCGGCCTGCAGGACAGACCCCAACTGCACTACGTGGAGGCGGTCCTAACGGAAGTATCACGTATGAACCCGACGTCTCCGCTCACACCGCCACACCGCTGTACCAAAGATACAACCATGAACGGCTACAATATCCCTAAGGTACAGTAATGCTGCCAAGGTTTGAAACTATAGCAATGGAAAGTTCTGCAGGTGTAGTGACATTAATAATAAGAAACGAACAATGAAATGATCAAACAACTATTCGTGATGATTATCTAAAACTCTCGAGAGTTTCAATTTTCTACCAATGGCCAACAAGCAAACATACAGCGTATTTCGAAGCTCAGCGCTGAGCAATCAGATGACATCACGAATTTAAGAGATGACGTCATTAATGCTCCAGCGCTGAAGCTGCGATTCCCTCAGACGTGGTGGCTGTCAGTGTATTCCGAAGTTCATCAATGAATATCAATGACATCACGCTGCAGCGAAATTGAAACAAAACTGCTGGAAGTTTCAATGGCTATTATGATGGCTGTATGAGTTGTTGTATGTGCTACGCTAGCAAAATTTAGCGAAATTTTCATACTTTCATCTCGCTCAAAGAAAAGAGAGCACAAACAATTTGTTTCTTGAACCAGTAGTAATAACTGGTCCGTTGACATGTTCGTTCATAAGCCATCAACATAATTTTACGTTGTGCTTATTACAAACAATACAGCAGAACACACTACCATGACATCAACACTCCAAAATGTCATTCGTTTACCAATTCCCACTCTTTGCAAGAACCAATCAGATACACTGATGGCGGCTGATGGACACTGCCACCATCTCTGCACGCTGATGAAAGCTCTGCTACAGCGCTGGAGCATCAATGACGTCATCGCTGAAATTATACCAACTAATTGCTCAGCGCTGAGATTCGGAATACATTGTATATCCATCAGCCGCCGTCAGTGAATCTGATTGGTTCTTGCAAATGGCGGGAATTGGAAGACGAATGATATCTTGCATTGTTGTGTCATGGTGGTGTGTTCTGCTGTGTTGTTTGTAATAAGCACCATGTAAAAAAAATTAATGGTTTATGAACGAACATGTCTACGGACTAGTTATTATTACTGGATCAAGAAATAAATTGTTTATGCTTTCTTTTATGTGAGCGAGATGACAGTAAGAAATTTTCAGAAAATCTTGCTAGCGTAGCACATAATAACTTTCACAGCGTCATGACAGCCCTTGAACCTTTCAGCACTTTTGTTCCAATTTTGCTGCAGCATGACGTCATTGATGTCCACCGGTACGGTGAAATTTAGAATACGCTATTGTTTTAATGTTTGTCTTTCCGACATTGACCATTTGCACATGGAATGATCCTCCAACCCTCTAATTGCTCTTGCCTGAACGCACAAAATGTACCATTTGCACTCGATGGCCACTTTCCGGATCTGACTTTGTGCCGGCTTCATCCTCTGCACCTCGTTTTACCTGAGGTTGGCGTATTTCGTTTCAAAACGCGGGGTATTAAAAAAACATAACTAAACCAAAACTCCATAATGAATTACACAGCTTACCCTGAGTAATGGAGTATAAAACAGTTAATTTCAAAGTAAGAAGGAAAATCCATCTTTCTCGCAATGTTATGTCGTCACGCGCACCGTGGTGGGACCTTGTTCCTAGGTGGAGTTCGTGAGATCCGGAAAGTGACCGCCGAGTGCAAATGGTCAATGCCGTTTTGAAGGGACTGAGTGCATCGGGATTCAAAATAAGGTATTGGAATTAACCCGAATGCATTTGGTCACTGCCCAGTCTTTCACCCAAGTGTCCCCCTACGAGAAATGCACCGTAGTTCGGTAGATTTTTTCCCTCCGTAGCGTTGTTCTCGATGCACCACGGGAGGCAAACTACATAATACTGCATGATGATGGTGGTTAACGGAACAATAATGGAATGCCGGTGGAGGAAACTGAAGTACCCAGCGAAGTACCGTTTTTTCCACTACAAATTTCAATTTGACACACCGGGATTCGAACCCAAGTTCATGAAAAGCCGACGTGCTAGCCGTCCGGCTAACGGTACTCCATTAAATGTAATATACATAGTGTTAAAACGTTCAATACTTGAAGAGGTAGTGTTTTCACTAAACAAGAAAAAATCTGATACAGTGCTCGTCAGCACTCGTTGAAATGGATAAATGGTAAGGAGTGTATCGTAGTATGCACCGTCGTGCAGATGGAAGAGGCAGAAAGCATACTCGTCAGTACCCACGGATGCACGCCAGTACATCTCTTATCAGAGGGTAAGAGACGCTAGCCCCGCTGGTCTAATAAATATGGGTCCTAAAATTAATATCTTCCGAGAGAGTCTATAAGTACTTGTTCATCAAAATCATAGGGGATGCTCAATGTGAGTTTCACTTAAGTAAAAAAGCCTTCAATTTCTGAGAGGTGGTAGTATACATCAAAACAAGGAAAAAAGTGTAATAAACATAGGTTCTAAAATTAAGTATTTCTTTACCAAACAAGGGCTTTGAAATTGGTATTGTAAGAACAGTACAATATATCTTCTAACGTGAGCTCTTTGTTTATTATTGGATATGCTGTTGGTAGTAAAATGAAAAACAAACGTGCTCTTATTCAAATGCAATCATATTTCTAAAATTAATAGAGATTAAAGTATTAGACGAACTAATTCGTGTTATTTTATAGGGTCGCACTTCGAATATTGTCCATCCAAATTCTAAAGTCTCATGCCCATGGCCCGATATTTTACTCTGAATTCTTGGCTCTAGAGTTAAGATTTGTTACCGCCACAAACTATTGCGGTGGTCAAAATAAACGTTATCACAAAATTTCTAAAGTCAGGATGGAGCGTTCTATAGTAATCTGGTTGTCGTTGATTCCCTCTCAGGACACCATTCTGTTCATCTCGCTGTGGAGTTTGTTCCAAGACCGCGAACACTGGGGAGATCCGGAACAGTTTCGACCCGAACGCTTCCTGGATGCAGACGGCAAGTTCGTGCGGGACGAGTGGATGATTCCGTTCGGCACGGGCAAGCGGGCCTGCATGGGGGAGGTACTGGCAAGGAACTCCATGTTCCTGATCTTCACGGCGCTTCTGCAGGAGTTCTGGTTCACTCTCCCCGAGGAGGACCCCGTGCCGCCCACTACTGCCATGCACGGCGTCGTTGCAACTCACCATCCCTTCAGACTCGTCGCAAATAAACGGCAGTGAAGCACATGCTAATGTGATCATGTGATCAGTATGATTTCATAAGTGTTAATATACAATGTTTAGTTTTTACAGTTTTCTGTATAATAAAGTTTAAGTATTCAAGTCAGGACTGTGGGGTCGGAGTCGAAAGTAACTTTATTATGGGTAGAGTCGAAAATATAAAAACACTAGAATTGTGAAAATATCTTATTCTGTATTATCCATATTAAACCTAGGTGCAGTGTAAATAATCTCATAATTCTACTATCATTGGTAAAATATATGTTCACAATCACTGCTGTGGCCTTCACTTTGCATAAGGCCTACACTTTAGGCAATGCCTCGTATTTACTGGCATTAGCAAAACAAAAACATGTGGAACAGGCTTGGATTGCGCAAAGAGTACGTGGCTCTTTCTTGATACTGTTGCTAGTTAGTAGATAATTCAGTAACAACTAATAACAAACCAGATTAATTTGTGTATGTGATGATTTAGCCTATATACTGTATAATAAATATTACAATGTAAATAATTAATACATATTACGCAGTAATTTTTGTGTAAAATTAACTTTAAGGAAGAGATTATGTTATTATTGTTCTCTGTGTGTTTACTATAGTTTTTTATAAGAATAAGAATTTGCATTACTATAGCATTTTAAACAGAAGATTAAGATATGTATAACATTTCACGTCATTTTGTTTTGATTTTGCTTCAAAAACTATTGGTATCATTCATTAAAAAAACTATAAATCTTGTAATTTTTATTTACTTCCGTTATTTGTCAAATAAAGCAATTTTTTTAAGGAAATAAAACTGTTTCTCTGCTTGCTGCAAACAGTGTAGACTTTAATGACATTAACTACTTAAATATAAATTACTTTTTCCACAATAGTATTAGTTGCAGCAAAGTTATCAACCATCTTTTAGATTTTATTAAACATTACTATTGCACCCTAGTTATTTCTATCATGTCATTCAATAAATTCATAGAAAATAAATATGTAGGCCTAATATAAAATATAAATATGAATAGTCTTCATATGTATTGATGCCAGGAATGCAACTAATAAGAATTACATCAGTCTATTTTATCGTCTGAGGAACAATTTTAATTATTTTACGTTAAACACTGATCTGGTTTAAAACGAAAGAAAATATTAATAGTCTTTCTGTGCATTGAAGTCAGTAATGCAACGAATATCAACAATAATAATTATGTCAGATATTATAATATCGTCTAAGTAACAATTTTAAAGTATTTCATGATAAATATTGAGCTTGTTTGTAACGAAAGAGTAAGAATATTATCGACTCCGACCTTGACCTGAAATCTTAACAAAAATATACGGCATGACATTCGTAGAATCCCTATAATATCGTGAAACGTTTAAGTGATTAATAGTTGTATGATTTCATACAATCGTAGATCACTGCTTGATGAGAATTATCTTAGCATTATCATAAAACAAAGAACTAGAACTTTTAATAAACGCAGTATTCGCCGCACTAGCCGCCAGTATTATCTGAAATGTAATACATATACTGTATTGTATATTCGATGATGTTTAAACATATTTTATTTTTCCAATAATGAAATGTTGCGGGTTGCATGGCCCTCTATTGCTAAGGCGTAATGTGTTGCGGGTTGCGTCGACACGCATCACTAAGGAGCGAGATGCTATTAACACAAATGGTAACGGACATTTTTCCCAAATAGGTGCCCTTTAAACGTTCCACGTTAAAAAATAAAATAACTTTCCTGAACTTTTTTCTACCTGTGAGCTACCATCGGTCTCATGTTTAGTAAGATTACGTAACGAAACACATTTTATGGGAGTGTTCTATAACTTTGACTCCGAAATTTTTAGTACCAATTTCTGTTGTACCCTACATATACTAACCTCAGACTTGCGATGCGAAGTTTTTGGATACAACAAGAGCCGCTGCCAGGAAGTGAAAAGGAGGATAACAATAGCAAAGGAAGCTTGTATATACGAAGGAGAATTTTCTGCCGGCCTTTAGAAAATTAAGTAAAAAAGAGACTACCTAGTGAAGTGCTTTGTGTGGAGTGTGGTATTTGTATGGGACAGAAATATGCATATTACTATAAAACGAGAAGAAAGAACTGGAAGCATTTGAGTTCTGCTATTTTCCAAGACTGGACCAACTGATTCAAAATATAATTTTCTCTTTCCTAGGCTTTCTTAACGTTTGAGCCAACAGGTGAATTCCGAAACTTCGACTCTCTCTTTATAATATGGTAAAAAAAGTTATTATATTACGAGATGGGTTATGATCAGTTACTCCTGTCTAAACTGTAGCCTGATGATTCACATGGCAGTGAAATATTTATGGTAGCATTTATTATTCAAACAGTGTTACGACAGAATAGAGAGATTTTTAACATGGAACCACAGTAGTGCAAAATTTTGTGTATCCATTCTACAAGATTGGTTGAAACCATCTCTTCTTCGAGCTCTCGATGTTAATTTGTTTCGAATGTTCCTTAAATTTATTTTTTCTATATATGATATAACCACTACTTTCTATATTCGTCTGTTTTGTTATTTAAACTGTTTTCAGTTGTTTCCAAATAGACCTAACTTTATGTTTGACCTACAAACAAAACAGAAAGCAATATTAAAAATCTCATTTATGCTGCTTGTAATCTAACGTTTTCTGTCATCGTTCATGATTTATAACAGCGGAATAGACGCTGCAAATTTTCTGTAAAATTTCAATGTGTTTCTTCTCTTAAGTATTCTATTGTTAATTTTGTAAAACCACATAGATTTAATATTTTAGTTTCATTTGTAACGAATTCATTTGTACACCTTGTAAACAGAGTTGTTAACGTATATAATATATTTGTACAAAAAACGAACTTAATGTATAAATTACAATTTTTATTTGTATTAAAATAATTTTCACTAATAGATCACAATTTTATGCATAACCTCAAGGGTCCAAATGCACAATTTCCGTCAAACAACCCACGTTATCCCATTTCACATATTTTTGCGAATTAAGAGCTAATCACGTATGAATGTAACATAGTAAATTATTATGAGACCCCTAAACAATGTTTTACCTGAAATAAACATTTAACCTGAAAAATACTTTTTGAAGCGAATAAAAGATTTGTCGAACAGATTTCCAATCTTGTAAGAAGAATACAAAGGCAATCGCTTTTTTATTTTGAAACAGTTCGGTCAGTTAATGCTACACTGCTATGGGACAGGGTCTCGAGTTCAATTCTACTGGTTCCTTTACCTGTAAGTTTTATTCCTTACCTTCCAAGTTACGTTGAATCGTACGTCATATTTTGTTTCGATAAAGATTAATTATAACATTAGGCCTGTTTCGTCTCCTAAATTCAGAATTATTGGTTACACAATCTCTTATATGATCATTCAACATTTCTTCGGCCATTTGGGTTGTAGTAAGCATTCTGTAGGGCAGTGGTCGTCAGTAGTCGCTGAAATGTGCAAAGGGTATGTGGTGCTGTCCCGTGTGCACTGTGGTGCAACAGGGAGAGATAGAGAGCATACTCGCTAGTAGCTACGCACCCTAGTGCACTGCGTTTTCCGCGGGTAAGAGAGACTAGCCCCAGCGTGCTCTGTGCTGACGATCCCTGCTGTAGGATATACAGAACCTTGGCTTTGTCCACCATAAATACAACCTTCCATAACCGGAATTCGAACCCGGATCTGCAGTCACCGTAAGCCAGGGCTGTCAACTGAGCTACCAAGACAACAGGAAAGACAATATTTCATCATTCACATTTCTAATAATTCATTTTGAAGTCAATATTAATCCGGCTATTGCTATATTCAACTATTCCCTTCGCAATGCACTGCCTGCTTGTGAGGACGATAGTACATCTTTCACTTTCTACCGCCCTCACCCATATAGAACTAGACTTGACTGAGCGACAACACGCGAAAATGAACGTGAAAAACCACACTTGACTGCGAAGGAATTAGTTGAACGTACAGTACGATTATTTAGTCCTGACAGTCGCCGGAGATGTGAGCGTGGGACAGGCGAGTCCATTTAGTTACGCCAAAGGGTGTTTGGTTTATTCACTCGCTTGCCTTTGCAGACTGCTCGCCCTTATCTCTACTCCGGAACTCTCCCCACTCCTCCGATTACTTCCCCTCTTTCGCGTCGCTGAGCTGTCAGGACTAAATAATCGGTCTGTACCATAGTTAGGCTAATAATATCCTTGTCTCGACAAATAAACTGGATAATAGACGCAGGAGGTCTTTGAATGAGCTATTAAGTCGTGCCTGTTAAAACCTACTATTTCACAATGTTTACATTAAAATTCTGAATTTCTCTGCAGACTAGAGAACAATAAAATATTTTTTCCAAGTTTCAAACCAACAGATGTCCGTTATGTAATTTACGAACTGCCAATTGTACCAACTGAACCAATGGTCGATCGCGGGTCCATTTTTGATTGCTCGAGGAAAAATGTCAGTCACAAGATTTTCGGGTATGTACTCTAAGCAAAAACTATTGCGTTGTGATTATCTCTTATCATTGTATCTTTCACCAACAAACCCTATAAGATACATTTTTCATGTGAATAATGTCAAGAATGTTGTGGTAAAACTTGTAAACCAGGTACGAGCCTATGCTTTACAAAGAAGACAGTTTAAACTACTGATTGGAGAAATGAATCTGGAGTACGAACAGCTTCTGCATAAGCAGGTGCACTTACTTACCAAAGAAAGGGTTCTCTATCGGTGCTGTGAGCTTATCCAAGCTATGATCTCTTTCATTAACGTAGTGAAGATTTCTATTTTTGAAGATTCCTTATGGCTAAAGGATTCTTAATTGACGTCACTGAAAAACTCAAAGAGCTAAACCTGCAACTTTAGGGCGAGGACAAAAACATTTTTCAAATTATTTCAGAGGTAAAGGCATTTGGTGCAAAACTTTAAGTGTGGGAAAAAGTATTTGAGGCAATGTGAGCTGAAACATTTCCCTTGTTCGAAAGACCAAGATGAAAAAGAAGAAAATTTTGAACCTTATACAGAAGATGAGATACATATAGAAATGTTATGAAAACTCAAATTCACATAAACTAAAATTACAAAATGAGTGACTTACGTGGTTTTAAAAATAACCGATACAAATATTGTCTCTGTTGTTCAACTGTTGGATTTCTTTATACACATAACAAACAAGTCACAACTCCCGATGGTGATAATAAAATATCCGTAGTATGTTAGTCAATCTGCAGTTCTTTTTGACACATATTCTACCGAAGGCGCAATCAATATATCATTAAACATATTTACTCAACTACACCACACAACATTACACTACACTAAAGGCCTAATATAGGCTACTACACCATACTTTTTCATACTTTCATTCTGAACGTAGGCTACTTGGGACGGGAAGTTTCTCTCCTCCCTCCTTCCACCTATGCACTGGACCAACATCTTTCAAGTGCCTGACCAGAACAATAATTGTTGGTAATTTGATATGCCATACTACACTAAGGAAATAAATGAGAGATACGTTTGTTTCCCTTCTCTTTCTGTATCTGATTATGACGATGATGATGATAATTAAATGAGATCGAGAACCGAACGCCGAAAGTTACCTACATCATTTAATAATGTTCGGGAAAGTCCGGAAAATACCTCAAACAGGCAACTTGTCCCAACCAGGATTCGATCCCGACCCCGCTGACCTTTACTGTGCTTCGGAAGGACATACACATATGTCCTAAATGTTTTCTTCTCTGGAACGCATATTATAACTCTCCGTTGAAACTGCTGAAAGTTACCGAATGAAATAATTCTCCTACTTATTGTCATTCTGGTGACATACGGCCAGCTCCTAAGCAATATTGGCCACCTACTATAATTTAGCTGATTCGACACTCTGTGTAATAAATGCCTGTCATGCTGTGTCGTCCTCTTCACTCTTATCATTCCGTTTGTAGTGTTGCCAACTTGGCGGTTTTTCGACTAAATATATTTTTTAACAATAGTTTATTTGGAAAATATCTGTTTAGATGCTAGTGAAAAATCTAATTTTTTAAGTGCTGTCTGGTTGAAGTATAGTCATTTTATTATTTTGGTGTTTGTGTTTAAGTAACAATTCTCTCATTTTTTGGTGTGAGATATTTAATTATCGTGATACAAGTGACCGAAATTCATTTAAGAAGCAGAATTAGTAATGTCGAGGATGGTTGTTACTTGGTCGAATTCAGAAGTATAAAGAATTTTTAATCAGTTAAACCATGTTAAAACAAAATCTAGAAGCAGAATAAGTACAGGCATGGTGAATGCAATTTTGGGAATCCATGCTGGTCTACGCAGAAAAAAATCAATGCGGTCAGAATTTTGAACTATCCGCGTCGATTCTTTAAGAAGAGGAACAACTGGAGCATACAAATTATAATCAAGTCCAACTTCCACTGTAGCTTCAACATCTACAGCACTACCACCTCAACCTCTAGATGTCACTGATGATATAAATGATGACTTGTTGATCATCGATCTTTGGGCTAACTTACAAGAAATCTTTAATTATTTCATATATTTTATGTTATTTGGATGATCATTACGAAAATATGAATTCTAGTTGTTTAGTGTATGATTTTAATATGTTTTAGCTCGTTTTCAGTAGGAAAACATTTGTGCTGTTGGTAACATTGCCCTTTGATTCGAATGTTATTCGAGCTGTTACAACTTATTATGCAATGATGAAATATTGTGAAATCTGTTATGATTCTATTATTAATGAAAGTACTTCATTAAGTCATTATCCAAAGATAATATATTTGGAGTGTTCTCAATGCATACAAGTGACAGATAAGATAAATTATAGCTGAAGTTGTTAAAACAACAGCACAGCACTGAGGTGCGTCGTAGTGTCGCAGCGCCGGTGCTCCGACAGACTTATTGCAATGTAAGTTTACGTTTTACATCTAAGTTTTCGCTTTTCTAATGTATTTTCGGAGGAACATTGCACAAAGTTCTGTCACGCAGAACTATAATGTACGAGTATATGTACACTGGGAAATATATTTTAATATTCTGAAGTTTTATTGTCTTGTCTATCGGATCAAAAAGTATAGAAAATTGATAAGTGTGGAAATGCTTCCGATCTCCCTTACGAGTTATCTCATAATCTCATGTTACCTATGATTGTTTGTTTCAGTTCTCAAGACACCAACACGCACAATGTTTTATCTTCTCTTAGCCGGTGTAGCTCTCATTATCCTCTATTCATGGCTAACTATGAAACCGAAAAATTTTCCTCCAGGTAAGTGTTCACAAAGAGTTGAAATTATTAATTCCAAGATAATATCGTTTACATTATAGAACAAATACACACAAAGTAGTGGACAAGAACTTCCACGAAGAGATTTTCTGCTTCTAATTAACAATAATTATCGTTGACTTTCGTATTAATAATTAGAATTACGGAAGTGGATCTTGTAGGATCCCATTAATATAATATACAGGATATAAGTTTTCAATTCGATTTTGCTTCCTTACAGGTCCTCCATATTACCCTATTGTTGGAAGTGCTCCAAATTTCCCCACCAAATTTATTCACTTGCACATGACCGAAAAATGGCTGCCACAATACGGACCCTTGGTGGGACTAATATTGGGTTCCAAGAAGTTCGTTGCAGTATGTGGTCCAAAAGAAGTGCTCGAAGTTCTGCGCAGAGAAGAGTTCCAAGGACGACATGAGAATGTATTTATCAGAGACAGATCCTTCAACAAGAAGATTGGTGAGTATAGCATTAGTGTATATCATAAAAAATAATATAGGTTAATGGTCTTGATGATTTTCAAACAAGTTTTTTTAAAGTAGATTTTGTTTTCTTGAGATAGACGAAGAGTCAAGGAAGAAAATGAAAAGAAATTTTAAAATGTGAAAAGAATGAAAAACGTAAGAAAATGAGAGAGAAAATAAGAAAATTCAGGGCAATAACAAGGGAGGGGGATAAATCAAATTAAGAACAAAATGAAGGAAATAACGAAAAAAATAACCACAAAGATGGATGGGAAGGAAAAAATTAGTTTAAGAAAATAAGTTTGAGCTTCAACAAAGAAGAAAAAAACGATAGGGGATTCACAGAATCCTCATAATTGCCTAAAACGTTTGTGTTGTTCGTGATTGTTATTGTGAGCATGGTTGGAATTATAAGGATGTTTGGGGTTTGAAGTAAAGTTCGATATTTTTTTCGTTTCTGTCTTCATACTCCCTGCATTTAAATTTAACAAGGCGAGCCTCCTCGTTAAATAGTTCATAATCGCTTCCTCATTCTATGAGACCTACTCTGGAGACGACAATGCAATTGACAGTCGAAACAATTCACACACCAATATGACGTAAATGAATTGTTTGAAATTGTAATAATAAATAATAAATTACATTATAGATAATTGGACAGATTTGGAAGTTGATGCCACAGTGACAACTTCAGAATTACGTTATGTAAAATTAACTATTTCTGCTTTTATACTCTTCTTATTTATTGTTCACCCCATTTGTGTACGAATAATTTTTTATTAAATTAGAAATAAGCTTAATATTTTGTTAAGGTTCCACGAGTTAAAAAAATGTTTCATGTGAATCTTCTCGTAACCCATCTGATATCGAAATTACAATCCCACGCAACTGTTGTTAATACGGCCCCTTGTATAGACATATAAATCACTGAAATGAGAGCATCAAAATACTTTATTATGTCATCTTTAGGAATGACTCGTTCGTACTTCTCAGTTTATCGGATATGACGTTACAAGGATTTCGACCGCAGCCGAAATCGATTATTAGTGTATATCGAATATTAACGTTACACGTCAAAATAAATAAAGGTGGGATGCTTAAATGTTTGTTTAATGACGTTGCATGGAGTGCACGGTTATGTAGCGTCAATGAAATATATGATGGCGAGATGATCGAAGGAATTGCTATGGAATTACTTGATTCACATTCACCTCATAGTTAACAAATAATTTTGGATAAAGAAAAAATCTGTTAATATTGTACCGGTAGAATAGAATAGAATAGAATGTTTTATTTTCGCTGGAAAAGTTAAGGCCATAAGGCCTTCTCTTCCACTCAACTAGCCTTAATCAATGCAATAGTTGCAAACATATTTAAATTATGAATATTTACAATACATTAAAAAAAATTCTCCAGCAATATTCTTCAGTTAAGTTTTAACGACTAGTACATGTTTATTTAAATTACCGGTACGTCCAAATCAGATTCTAACCCAAACATCAGTGCAGCCCCGATTCACTAGGCCCAATCAGCTCACTAACCAGAGGCAAGAGAGGAAAAAACGTTAGAGGACATAAAAACAAGGAGAGAAATGAAAGAAACAGAAAAAAATCGATGTCAAAGTAGAAGGCAAAATAGAATAGAAATTTGAACGGAAGAAATGAAAGAATTAAAGCAAAAAGAGAATTTAGACTCTTTCTCCTCGACTCTGCACTGATACACGCCGAAATTTCTGTGATATGGTGTTGGTACTACACCGTCTGAGGCAAAATATGTTGACGGGCATACGGATAACACGGAAGGTCCAAACAGTAGGTCTAAATGAAGTTCGAACTCACAATCTCCATCCCACAAAAATTACAAATTTTGTCTTAGCCGCTACTTCCAGTTAATGAATTCTCTTTTTTCAGGAATCCTGTTTTCCGACGGCCCACTATGGATGGAGCAACGTCGTTTCACGATCAGACATTTGAGAGATTTTGGCTTCGGGAAGCGTACCATGGAGGAAGCCATCGCAGTAGAAGTGGAGGATCTGATAACGGAGATTCGGAAACAGAAAGTGATGCAGGTACAGAAAAAATAAATATCTTCATTGCTAAATATTTGTACATCTGTTCAAATGTTCAAGGGCTACTAAGACATTCAGTCTTAACACTGAGGAAAGTCACGATACATAGTTCGAACTCTATGGTTGAGCACTGATATTTGTCCATTGTCAATCCGATGTCTAGTATTGTTTTACATTTACGGTAAAGACACGTCGAAGATGTTCCTATCACTGTGAATGTGGATGTTGCTAGCGATGTCGAAGTGTCATAGACATGCTGAATGAATCGCTTGTCTCATTGGGGGTGCAAAGTCTCAATACTTGTCTGATTCCGTATTATTAAGTATCTAGCTTTCTTTTCGAGGAGATTGTATCAGTGATCCTAGCGATGAAATGTCGGCAGCTAACAAAGTTTGACCTTCTATACATCTTGAGTCGTAGGCGGTACAGTGTACATTGTGAATTTACACAGATAGAATTTTAATAAATTTCATCACGGAAAGCGAATTTTTAGTCCCGAAACCACGAAATAGTCAACTAATATAATAACCGATATTGAAAGTCAACAATCAATATGCAACTATGCTTGGAGGTACAGTCAGCTTAATAAACAATTACACTTAACGGGAAAGCCCCTTAGAAAAGAAAAAAAGAAAAACAACTCATTGTATGTAATTAAAATAATAATTGTAGGCCTACACCGTGTCCCGCTTAGAGGGATCGAGAAATAAGTGATAATTTCAAGTGTAAATAATGGTTTATTAACATAACTTTTTACATAGCTTGATGTAACAACTCTCCGAGTTTAGGAGTATGCTCAACACAACTCGATGTGTGCGACTTGAGTTGCTCTGCCGACTTCTAAACAACGGTATTCAACCTCCCGCCAAGTGTTCTGTGGCATTTGTGGAGTCACTAGCGCAGCAGCATTTGTGATGCGTTGTCTCAGTTTCTCCAAAGTATTAGCTCTGTCTCTTTGGTACACAGCATCCTTAACAAAGCCTCAGAAAGAAGGTCCAAGGGGTTCAGATCGGGTGACCTGATTGGCCAGGCAACTGGCCCTCGTCTTCCGATCTACCTATCCATATACGACGATCACGGCGTTGTACTCGCGTAACAGATTTTTCTTCTGTTAGCCATAGCACACACTGAACTTTCTGTTGTGGTGTCCACATGTTGACCATAGCATGTTCTCCTACAAAATGGTGCTAGCCTTGTTTTAGCAACAAACAAATGACAGTTACGCATGCAGCTGTTTTCAGACTTAGTTGCTTATACTTTGAACAGTTTCTCTATGTATTCTCAGATGTAAATTTCAACGATATCTTTCTCTGGTTTCAAGTGGTGAGCATTTATTTCTCAATCCCTCTAAGCGAAACACGGTGTATTGTTACAATATAATTCCCAATGTACATACATTATCTGTACTGACGGTAACAAATTTCTTTCCAGCAGAATGAAGTGTTACCATACCTACAGCATTTTTACAACGAAGCCTTTACCGCAATATTTACTTTCTGAGGGAAAATTTCTTTCTTCTTTCGATTATAACAATTTAAACTGGTCGTTGTATTTTCTGGTATTGCGGTGCTGTTGTACAAAGTGTCGTTTGCATCTTCTAATTTCTAATAACGTAGTATCTTGCATAAAGGAGTTTGTACCATTAGTCTAAAAGTACTACATTCGAAACTACTTTACAAACAATGCTATTATGGAACTGTTAGAGTTCCTTAAATTAATGTCATTTAATTTGCACTATTGCAGATGTTTATGTGTGGTAAAATTTAAATAAACAGCCTTTGCTCAATGAAAACTAAGTGACGACTTGTGTATGGAAAGAGACTGTACTGTAACTAGTTGATGTTATTGCTATTGTCTCTATACGAATATTAATATGACTCCTGTGTTTCGAGTATAAAAATTCACTCTCTAATCATTACTCATACAAGGAACTAAAATTCCATCCAGATATACTTCATGAGTAGGCTTACCTATGGAAGACTCCACCAACCTTTAACTACATTCTTCACTGAGTTAGATCAAAATTGAAGCAATGCAATTACTATAATATAATTAACATACTAATGCAATTGTTTGAACGAAAACTTGTTCTTGTTTTGAGTTAAGCAAAATAATAAATACAGGTTCTTTTGCAGCAATAACTATATGTTATTGCACCAATTTGGAATCTATTAATGAAATAAATGCAGGAGTTCAAACTATTTTGTTTCTTTTCTTCTGCAGAAAAAAGATGGAACTCTGTGTAGAATATAGGCTATTATAACGGCTTGGAGATGATTGCTATCCAGTGCACAGGAATCACCCAACTTTTAAGCCTTTCAAGGCCTAAGCGGAGTTCAAATAAAAATTAATTATTAATATATTTCTCGGATTTCATGATGAAAAATACAACAAAAAAGGTACCAGAACGCCAGAAATTAAGCACTGTTTGTAACACAAACTTATAAAAAGATTATGTCAAAATAAGTTATCATTATCGAATGTGTTTTAAATCATGTTTTTAATATTTTAGCATTTAATTAAAAATCATATTTGAAAGAAAAAATGTTTACATTAAAGCACAAATATTAAAAATCCAAAGACGCAAAATTCCTATCATTGTAAACAGTCTGAAGGTAAAAAATCGTAATTCATACTTCACGTTACTTTTATAACATCGCAGTAAAAGTTTAATTCCCCCAGTCCTATAAATAGCCAGTCCACATAAAGATTACATTCTTATGTTAAAAAAAGAGATTTACTCACGATATTGTGTCTAAGCGAAAATATATTAAGTAGATGGCGAAAAATAACTTCCAATAAACCAATCACAGCGCTTAACATCTTGTTGACAACGCAAATACAAATAAATATAATATGTCCTTTATGGATTTGTTGCGTAACATTGACGATTTCGTTGATGATCGGTAACAAAGTGTGTGACAGGAAGACGTGCAAACTGTTCATTCAGTGACCTTGAAGTCAGCCGGAAGCAAGACTAGAGCGGGAAGGAGGAAATACACAGCCACTAATGTCCCTCTGTGATGCGATAGGTCACTAAGCTTTTCATGCAATTACGTACATAATTTATTGACAACTGCTATTGTTATCTGAATGTGTGTTGCAATGTTACAATCTGTTCAATTTACTTTGTATGAATATCTCAAAACCTGTTCAAAACGACCACAATAATATTATACCTTAATGTTTAACTCCTCTCCCTAATCTATACCTCAAAACGACTTATTTCGTCTCCTTCCATTCGGTATAGGTACTATGGTTCCTTCGCTACTAAGAGTACACCACATATCAGAAAACTGCACTGCGTAAAGATGCCAAAAATATTTGGAAAAGACTGACAATTCCAGCTTTTGTTGCTTATTTATTTGAGGTTGAGTAAATCAAAACATTGTTATGTTGCCGATGAAATATACGTTTTAAAATGTATCTATGAGCGATACCGAAGAAAGGAAATAATAATTGTGTGCTGACTCGAGAATCACACCGTAGAGATTGCGGTCTGTTATCAACTGATGACACTGTATTACAACTTAACATAGGCCTTTTCTTATATCATCTTCTTGAACACATTTATGTAAATTTTATCACTGATGAACGTTAGGGCCTACTGAATAAGTAATAACTACTTTATTGTGTTAATATTATGAGTCTTGATGGTAAATTACCTGATTTCGACGTGGTTTTTCGTCAGACTAAGACTCAGAGGATGCCGAAAAACCACGTCGAAACCACTCAGTTAGGTAATTTACCACCAAAACTCATAATATTAATACAGTGAAATAGTTATTACTTTTATATTATATATAATTATTACTTATTACTTGTTCAATAACGTTAATCAGTGATTATATAAGTGTTAAAAGAGTGTATGCAAGAATGAAGTAAATTGTATATTTGCAGGTGACAGGGCTGTTCTCGATCACCACCCTGAACGTGCTTTGGAATATGATGGCTGGAGTCCGGTACGCGCGGGACGACCCCGAGCTACATAAACTGCTCGCCGACTTGCAACATTTTCTGCGCGGCGGTGGAATAGGCGCGTTTGTGAACCTGTTTCCATTCATAAGACACCATATTCCTGGCTACAGGAAGGCCGCGGAAGGAATCTGGAAGATGCAAGACTATATGAGGGTATGACAAAGGACGCTGTTTTAGTTAATTTACATACATTTTATGTCAACCATACACTTGAACTGTTGCAATGACTGCAGTTGGTCAATATTATTCAAATTTTGCTAAATAATATTTTTGCCTCATCTGAAAGCACGTCATTTCTCCTAGTTTTCATATATACAGGGTGATTCACGAGGATTTACCGTCACTTACGGAGCTTATTTTCGAAGTCATTCTGAGCAAAATATATAATTTAAATAATTGTTCTAATCGCAATATTTTCAAAGCCACATTAATTTGAAGTTGTTAGTAAAATACCTTTTTTCTTTAGTTTTACTAGTAAAAAAATAGTACAAATACAGAATGAACTATTCAGAAGTTTATTTAATTAGCTAGTGTTCTGAAGCTAAAAATGTGTTGTTAATTGCTTTGTACAGGTTTTATTTTTCAATTTTTAACTAAAAATTGCATAATTCTGATAAGTGCTATCGCAAAAATTGTTACAACTCATACGACTTTAGGAACTTGATCCTTTGCAGTTTAATTATGCATCCTAATGTACAGTCTTAAAGAATTTACAAGATTGGCGTGATTTGTAACAATTGCTGTGATAAATGCGTAAGAAAATATAATTTTGTAGTTAAAAAATCGAAAAAAAAATTCTGTATGGAGCAACTATGGAATTCACAACGCATTTTTAGCTTCAAAATACTAGCTAATTAAAGAAATGATACTCCTGAATAGTTCATTCTTTATGTGTAACATTCTTATACCCTTAAAGCTCAAGAATAATATTTTACAAACAACTTCAAATTAGTGTAATTCTGAAAATACTGAGATTAGGACAAATGTTTAAATGACATTTTTTGCTCAGAATGTCCTCCGAAATAAGCTTCGTAAGGGACGGTAAATCGTGAATCATCTTCAAACAATTTCTTATGAAGTTTTTATATAGACACACACATCGTATCCATCATCTAAATTTTTTATTAGGAATATTTCATCTCTACAAGCTTCGTCGAATCTCATCCAACGTACACTCTCGTGATCTACACTTTCCTCTTCTCCCACCATTCAATTCAATATCTTCTATGGTATTTTGTTCTAAGTTATCCGCAGCATCTCAATAATTTCATAATTTTTTGGATCTTTATAATACGAGCATACTATATTTCTACAACAAACGCCATCTTCAGTGCCTGTTTCCTCCTACTTCAAAATTGTCAGCTCATTTTATCTTTCGACAGACAAAAAGTAGTCTTCCAATTTTGCGAAAGACTTCATTGAGGTACAAAACTGAACCTCAAACATGCGACTGTATTGTACACTAAAATTATTCTTTCAAATCAATTACAAGTAGTTGATCCCAAAAATACATCTTGTATTGTAATACTTTTCTAACGCATTCATAATTATAATGTAACATATCTTAAAAATGGTTCAAGATTTAATAATTTTAGTATGTGATATTTTCCATATTTAGGTGATCATATTGGCAAAAGAAATTTCTCTAGAGTAATTTGTAATAAAGCTAGATTATATGTAACATTTTTTTTTTTAAGATTTCTTGGGGAACAAAAATTTGATTCTCACGTTTCAATGACATAAATTGATTGATTTAACCCAATAATCATATTATCAAAGTTTCAAAACTATGAAGTAAAAAATGTGGACTATTTTCCTAAGGGTTGATGTATTCTGTAGCCTATAATTTAATACATGATAAGAATCAAAGTCTTGATTCAGGGTGGAATTAAAGCTCGCCTTTGAAAACAGTTGCAGGAAATAATAGGAAATGAGGCAGCTCAAAAAAATGAATAACAAATATAAATAAAATAAAGTTCGTTAGTAAAGTTATCCTTATTACAGGCCATGGAGGCACACTGGGTAGCGGAAGGTTAAGGCTGCAGACGTTGCAAACAATTGGCATTAGCAACAGTAGGGATGTCAGTCCTACTATCGGTTCACTATCAGTAAAAGTTTCTTGGTACTCATTATTGTTTTGAAGCTGAGTCGACCCATGTAGTATATAAATTTAAAAAATCAATTATCTCATTGTGAATCGAATCTGCGATCTTCAATTTCGTAGCGTAGCGCAATGCGATACCACGTTCCTCAATAAATATAAATACAAATTTTAATAATTTAACTACAAGAAGATTAACATGAAAAAATGTTGAAAGAAGTCCGTAACCAACAAACCAGAGAAACTTTCACTTCCCACATTTCACAGAAATCGTTAAGCATTCTGAAGCAGAAACAATTTCTGCTAAAATGATTCAATTTATGCAAATGATAAATACTTCCTTTATTTTATCTCTCAAGATAGAACTATAAATTAAACAGTAAGTAATGTAAGTAAGTAATGTCAATTTCCGAGGGTCATTCTTTGAGATATTTCAAACAAAAAAGTTTAATATACTGTAATTTTGCCCGTTTTCGCTTCCTTCTTGAGAAAAAAATGGTTTTATACGAAATATTTCATAGTCTGTTTTTGGAAAGCCTTTATTTAATTCCCAATATGCTCAGTCGATTTATGAGAGCAGCGTATTATGATAATAAATGCTTGAAAGAATTTTAGTTTTGTCCTTTCAATATGCAGAAATTTGATCCGAACAAATGCAACATTTTAAAATTCCTTTTCAGAACGAAAAGTTACATTTGTTCAGATCAAATTTCTGCACATTTAAAGGACAAAACTAAAATTCTTTCAATCATCTATTATAGTAATAAATTGACTATGCATATCGGGAATTAAATCAATAGCTTTTCCAAAACACCCTATGAAATGTTTCATATAAAACAATTTTTTCTCGAAAAGGAAGCAAAAACGAACAAAATTGTATCAAACCTTTTGTTTGAAATTTCTCAAAGAATAATCCTCTGAAATTAGTGACATTACTTGCGGTTCATCCTGTATATCTTTCGCATAAATCGTTAATCGGAGACAGAGTACTGATTAGTCTACAGACCTAAGACAGACGCCAGTAGGCCTAAATTAAATTAAGGAATGTGTGTGGCACGACAGTCCATGAAAGACCAAGGCGGCCCAGTCAACTACTGGCCTCTCATGCACATGCCTCAGCAGAGATAAACGATCATCCAACCAGTAAGAGGGTAACGTGTGATCATAATGATGATCCCCCCCACAGCAGTTATAGCAGCTTACAAAATCGGATTTCGCTACTCCACAAATTCATCATGATGAGATGGGCACCGGTCTCATATTCTAGTATAAATTTCATGAAAAAATTTCTTCTTCCATGAAGAGTTGAACCAGTACTCTTTCCATACCGCTAGATCAAGATATGACGCCTTACACCACATAGCTACGGCTTAGAACAAAACGAATTATACTGTTGAGAGTATCTATAAAATATTTAATACAAAAATTTCCGTATACATAAAGGAAAAATAAAATTTGTTCGATATTAATAATATGTTTTTTTCATGTACTGTACTAAGTTAAGAAATAATTAAAAAGGCATTTATCTTAGAAAATGTTCTGTATTGTTCACAGAAAACTATAAGGAATCACGAAACAACATTAGATGAAAACAGTGCGAGAGATTTGATAGATGAATACCTCATCGAAATGAGGAAGCAGGCCGACAACCCTAATTCTACGTTCACAGGTGAGTAGCAATGAATTAAAAGAGTGGCTTGGAATCCCACTCCCCTCCAAGAAAATTAATTTTGCTCCTAGATGGTCAGAATAAAGTACAGTCAAATGAATATTCGATATTCCCACATTTGAGAATGTGTTTGTACGAATAAAAAATAATACCGTTGATATTTTAAATTCTCAGTTCTAATATTACGTCCTTGAATTCAAACTATTTACATAATTTTTCTGCATGTTGCAATTTACTACTAATTCGTAGAATTTTGCTGCATTATGGAATTCATTACTAATTTATAGAATTTTACTTCATAATGCCATTCGCTACTAATTTATAGTAATCTGATTCATGGTGCAATTCACTACTGATTTATGGCATTTTACTGCATGTTGTAATGTTAATTCATTTCCGTGAACTTGTGTTTCACCTCCAGAGGGAAATGTCTCAATGTAGCACTGCATAAAACTGGGAAATTGCTCCCATTCTGATCTATAACATTGTCACTCTCGTATAGAGGAGGGCCTGATCGTCATTTGCAACGACATTTTCATCGCTGGTGCCGAGTCCGTAGGCAGATTTCTGGGCTTTTGCTTGCTGTACATGGTACTGCACCCTGACGTACAAAAGAAGGTGCAGGAGGAACTGGACGCCGTGGTGGGAAGGGACAGGCATCCCGGATTGCAGGATAGACCCCAACTGCACTACGCGGAGGCGGTCCTAACGGAAGTATCACGTATTAACCCGACGTCTCCAATCACACCGCCACACCGCTGTACCAAAGATACAACCTTGAACGGCTACAATATCCCTAAGGTACAGTAATACTGTCATAGTTTTAAACTAGAGCAATGTGCTGGAAAGTTCTGCAAACATTTCAAAGTATTTCGCATAATGACATTATCAATAAGAAATAAGCAATGAAATTATCAAAGAACTATTAGCGAAGATCTTAAACTCTCGAGAGTTTCAATTTTCTACCAATGATAAAAAAAAAACATTATTTTAATGTGTGTCAGTGAACGTTAGAATTAAGTATTAGGGCATTCCTATACGGCAAAGTATTAGTACATTATGCAACGAGCCTATAATGAAGGTAATTAAGAAGTGAGTATGGATATTTATACGAGCTTCTTAATTACCATTATAGGCGAGTTTCATACGACTTTTTATGCTCGACCATATTTCTAACTTGATATTATTAATTTTATTGTATCTGACCTGGAGCAATATCCCGTATGTTGTGAGATGTGCGCAGACGCGAAAGTATTGATTTTTTTCCGAGGAACAGATGTCCACATTGACCTTGCTAGGTTATAAGAACCTACAGAGATAACATTGAAATTAAATTAGACATTGAAAAATGAGATGACAAATTGAATTTATTTGAATATTATTTACAATTAACGCTAATTATTATAGTAACAGAACATAACCTTCTGCGACAGTATTGGATTTCCAGCCTCCGTGACTTTTCGCTAATTCTCTTTCGATTGCATATCCGAGAATAATCGATACTTGCGGTTTTATAACGGTAGAAAGCTGACCTGTCATTTGCTGAACAGTTGTAACCTGAGTCGTCATTGGCTGAAAGACCTGACCTTTAAAGAGTAGGTATACTTTAATGACATGCATTAAAGGTCTGCTACCAGGTGTCGAGCATAAAAACATTAATATAACTGATGTGTTATAACTAGAATGTAGAATCAGTGTAACGCATGCGTAGTAGGCATCATCACTTCCAATCTAACGGTCGCTATATCTCAAGATATATCGCTATTACCCTATTGTGGAGAGCTGACGACAAAGTCTCTGCGAGGTGTATTTTAATTAGGTGCTGTGCGGGAAGTATTGATGAATGGAGCACCGCTCTGCCTAGAACTGATCAGGGATAAGTTGTTATGAGTTAATCTTTTATGACACTAAACAAATGACATCTCAGTCACCATATGATGTTTAATTATACTGTGGCTGAAAATATCGGGTAGTTTGAGACTAGTTCTGTGTGGATGCATTGTACAGGGACATCATTTTATTTTTACCAACATTTTTAATATTAACCTGGCTATATCTTTGGATTAAAGGTCTAGAACCGGAAACACCGCTTGCTCCCCCTTCCAAGACTGCAGTTCGATGACACTGGCGTAAAATACAAATCACTTTACTAGGTATAGGAGGGAAGAAAAGTAGTTCATCTATTTATATAAACTAGGAAATGTCGCAATTTTGAGTTTGATAATTTTCATTAGGTTTTTGTTTAATCAAAATACAGAACTGTAATAACACTTAGTGTTTTTACTCACGAATTGAACTATCCATTCGGACGTATTAATTATACAGTGTATATTGTACTGTTACAGCACATTTTTTAAAATGGTGGCCGTTCATTTCGATACAGGCTTCAGCTCTTTTGTGCATATTATCGCACTATAGACTACTGTACCTAATTCCAATTACCAGTTTCGTCCATCGTACGAGTAACTCATGTTGAAATAAATCTATACCTACTCTATAAAAGACTCCCTTACGTACTGTAAATTCAATCTTCACTTCTGCCCGATCCGAAAAGATAAAATTACTCAGAAATGCTATCTACTGTCCATTCAAGTGGTTTTGTCGCAGGGTCGTAGAAGGGGGGGGGGAAATCACGTCACAGTTAATTACTTAACGAGGCCCTTCTATTTAAGTTATTTTAAACAGTTGTATAATATTACGTAGACGTCCAATTCCTAAAAGATATTAATGTTTTCAGAAAAGAGCTAAGACAGCCCAGCTACTAGACTTTACAGAGGGACGAACAGAAGCAGGTGGGGGAAACCGGGATGCGACGTAGACAAACGGACGACAGTACCTGTGCGAAAATATGATTCAATATTGAAAGCTCTTTCGTCACTGGAAAACGCGAACATATTTCTGGAACGTACTATACTCACTAACTCAGTACTGCTTACGCGGCCTCGGTTCTGTGTGGAGAACGGTTGGATGTTTACTAGTAGAGAGGATGGGAGTGAAGTACATTAAAAAACTCAGGTACAATAAAAATTGAAGTAAAAATAAAATGATGTCCCTGTATAAGTTGAAACTATTAGTTTATATTTTAAAAGTTAATCGAATGTTTCACGTTGGTTAGTTAGCAGTGTGTCATTATGTCGTTTTCTGCGAGCAAGAGTGGCGTTACTCTGGCTGTTGCCTGCGTGTAGGATTGGCATTACTCCACATTCCTATCAGGGCTGATCTCGTGAGGTCCCCACTGTAATGTACTTAATTCCAACCTCTAGTGACGTCACCCAGAGCTCAAGACGTCCCATAAGATGATTATGTCTAGTACTTAATAACAAAATAATTATTACTCCTCTACTGGCGTAGCTTAATTTAGGCCTTTTTTAACTTTATATGTTTCGTAAATGTAGGCCTACTGTACGTAGAAAAGGCTTCATTACATAATTATGCAGTAGAAGGTTGAGGATTATTATTTTTTTTATTTCCCGTCTCTTTCTTTTTCTTCCTCAGCTCAGCTAATGTCTTCTATTTGCCATAAAAAGTACGATTCTTATACATACAGTAATTTTTCTCATACTAGGATCTATCAAATTGCAAATTGAACCTTTGTTCCTGTTACAGCTATTGTATCAGATATTTAAAATTGCATAGTATTCTTTGTCATTTAGGTCTGCTATGACAGAAAGAATGTTGAAACTAACTGTAACACACATAGTAATTTTATTCTAGTTATACCACAAATAAAGATCGCTGCTAGACCTAAGAAACAGTGGTTAGAATTGTTAAACCCTTCCAGTCAATCTACGAACGCCGATAAAGAAGTACACTTAATTATTGTATATTAAAAAAGGATTTCGCGATATCCATAAGGCATACAGTATCTCAATACATAGGCCCATTTAATTACTGCAGCATAGTCTCATAATTAGACAATCATGAAAGTTCTTTATTTTGTGTCCGTGATGTAACGACATTTTATCAACTGCGCTGTTATCTAGCGTCGCTGGAAATATAACAATGATAGCAAATGTTATTTAGTAATATGAGCTTTGGAATTCATCATCACGATATTACCGGTACCTGATAATCATCTTATATTTAGGGAAAACCTCTGGAAGAAAAAATCACAACCAGGAAATCAGTCGAAGAGGGATTCGAACCCACTTCCGATGGCAGCCTCGGAACACGAGTATCGGTCACAACCCTTACATAAAGTTGTTATTGTTGTCTAAGTCAGCTGTCCGAAGACAGGTCTGAGCCTCGTAAGTGCTATCAACATAGCACCACTTACAAGACAACTAGGCCAGGGGCTGTCTTAAAATTAAAATCACCTGCACTTATTCTTATGCAGCATTGTTACTAAACTGAACAGAGATTTAATGAAATCATTCACTTTACTTATTCGGTGGACCCGCGCTTCGGTTATTATCCATTTGAAATTCACCGTCTTTGACCCGATTTTGAACCCTCAATGCTTGCCTCCAGAGAATAGGAGATCTGGAATTTTCGTCACCGATTTTTCGTCACCCGGTGATTTCGTCACATATTATATTTTGCCACTGCAACATTTTGTCACCGATTCACTTTTGTCACCAAATCACTTTTATCACTAATTTAATTTCCTCATCACTATTCGCCACCACAATTTTTCCTCCTTTCGTGTCGCTTCCCTTGATGATACCTAGGCTATATAAAATGTTACGAATAAGCTAACCCCAATCTTCGATTACTTTGAGGATAATTATGTCATGAATCGTAGACGTGGCAGAGGTAGGCAGCAGCCCATGTTCCCTCCAAATACATGGAATTGTTACATTCGTACCAGGGAAAATCTCCCCAGAACAACAAATACTTGCGAAACGTGGCATAGACGTCTCAATACTTTAATGGGCAAAGCACAGCCCTCATTTTACCATGTACTTCAGTTGTTACAGGAGGAGACTGCAAGGATACATCAGGACATTGAGAAATTAGAAACAGGTCAGTCTCCACCCAGAAAAAAAAAAAAAGAAGAAATACACGTCCTTAGATAACAGAATTGCATGAAATGTCGATAAATATGAAGCCTATAGAACAGAAACTAACATCCTTGGTTACCTACGTGTCATATGTCACAACTTCAGTGGACATTTTGGTTGAAACTCCATAAAACAAAATTAATGTATGCAACTTCAAACTCCATGTTAATACAGAGCATTAAAATAATTATATAGTGGTGGTTTTGGACTCATAATGAAAACAACCTAAATGTAATTTTCTGCATTATTTTGGTGACGAAATCCCCTCAGTATAAAAAATGATCACAAAATGTATATGATGACGAAATATCTCCGGTGACATAATCTCCTCAGTGAGAAAAAAACATGATGACAAAATGTAGTTGATGACCAAAAAACTAATGACGAAAAATAGGTGAAATACTATAACGGTGACGAAATTTCCAGTTACGAAATGCCCTAGACCCAGAGAATAGAGGGTTAAGGCTGATTAAGTCAGGATGGAGCATTTTATAGTAATCTGGTTGTCGTTTTTCTCTAGGACACCAATATGTTCATCTCGCTGTGGAGCTTGTTCCACGACCGTGAACACTGGGGAGATCCGGAGCAGTTTCGACCCAAACGCTTCCTGGATGCAGACGGCAAGTTCGTGCGGGACGAGTGGATGATTCCGTTCGGCACGGGCAAGCGGGCCTGCATGGGGGAGGTACTGGCAAAGAACTCCATGTTCCTGATCTTCACGGCGCTTCTGCAGGAATTCTGGTTCACTCTGCCCGAGGAGGACCCCGTGCCGCCCACTGCTGCCATGCACGGCGTCGGTGCAACTCACCATCCCTTCAGAGTCGTTGCAAACAAACGGCAGTGAAGTGCTCGCTAGTATGTTTACTATGATTTCATAGGTGGTAATATACAAAGATTAATTTTTGCGGCGTTGTTCTGCATTAATAATAATAATAATAATAATAATAATAATAATAATAATAATAATAATAATAATAATAATAATAATAACGAAGTTTTAAGTGTGGGGCCGGAGTCGAAAGCACTTTATTATGGTACAGTCAAAATAGGTGCCTTATGTTGTATCATCTGTAATAAACCTATGTTCAGTGTAAAAAATCCCGTAATCCTAGTATTATTAGTAAAATATAATGTATTCATAATAAAATTATTGCTGTATTTTCACTTTGGTACACTTCAGGCAACGCTCTATATTTACTGGTATACTGCTCTGTCGATTTAGTACAAAGTCAATGTTCACTATATGATACACGGAGCAAGTCCCCTGCAATCGGTAAGCATCATCTTTTGGTAGACTGGTAGAACAAGAAAGTCGGGGAATACTATGGACAGTAAAAAATCAATCATTTAAGAGTTCTTAATTCATTATAAATTGCGAATATGATACAACCTTAATACAAATTAATTTTATTTCCGGAATGAATATACGAATGAATGAATAAATAAATAAAATAATAAATAAATAAATAAATAAATAAATAAAGAACGGAAAAAGGAGTGAGTGAGTGAACGAATGAATGAATGAATGAAAGAATAAATTAAAAAAAAATAAATCAATAAAGAAAAATCAAGGATTAAATAAATAAAGAAAAGATAAAAATAACTAATAATATTACCTTACTCTCTCCAGTAATATCCCTAACATTTGTGACATTTTCAAGGCGTTGAATAAGATTTACTTTGTCAGAAATACTCAGACTTGAAAGTGTCTGTGACACGATGCCTTACCGGTATGCAGGGTCTTGGATTCTTTTCACAACAACAGGCCACATTGTACTGTTTTCTGCTTTCTTTAAAGTCAAACGTATTCTACTAAATCGACGGAGCAGTGTATTAGCAAAACTAAACATTTGGAACCGGTTTGAATCAGCAGAAAGCAGCTGCTTTTTCAGGTTTTGTCAGTATAGTACAGTAACTACTAATAACAAATCAGATTAATTCGTGTGATACAATTAAGTATAATAAGTTTAATATTGTAAACAATTAATTTATGCAGTGATATTTGAGTGAAATGAATTATAGGAAGGACATTATGTTTATTGTTTTCTGTTACAAGAATAAGAATTTTCTATCCGTGTAGTACTTTAAACAGACGTTTATGTTATGTATATGTATAGTATTTCAAGTCTATTTTTTATTTTGTTTGACAAACTATTGGTATGATTCATTTTATTGAAAAATTTCATGTAATTTTTATTTATTACCTTTACTTGTAAAATAAAGCAATTATCTAAGGAAATAAAATCGTCTCTCTGCATTCAGCAAAAAGTGTGGATTTGAGCCACATACCTGGACGAAAGAATGTTTTTAAGCCACACACCCACTATTCAGTTTTGGATTTGAGCCACTTTATAACACGTAGAGAAAACATTTCTAGAAACATTTTATTTTGTTAGGCTGGCCATAAAGTCAGATAACATAACTTCCCGTCCCACTTAAAAATTCAGACTGTAAACTGGCAGTGTAATACGGTAAATCATGAAATCATGTTACATAGGGTCCCAAATTAATATACTCAGCATAATAAAATGCATGATTTCTCCTTTATGTTTGATGTTATGATCAAATTTTTTAATGAAATGATTTTGAGTAGCCTACAACTTGTCAAGAATATGGATTGTTATTTGTTGATTTTGCAACAGTGAAATATTATGGTGCATTTTTGATATGTTATTTAGAGACAAATATCTTTCCACGTTTCTATTCCGTATCTTCAGTGATGACGAAACCGACATGTAGCTCCGAAACGTTGCATGTCTCTTCATTGAGGGCGCGGTGCAAATACCCAAAAACATCGCACCACTCAGGCTTGTACTTAAATGTATTATACAAGGAAAAGTTACACAAATAAAGTTCCATCTTCTTATCCAATAATAGTATTTTACCGACACGTCACTATCACTTACTTACTTACTTACTTACAAATGGCTTTTAAGGAACCCGAAGGTTCATTGCCGCCCTCACATAAGCCCGTCATCGGTCCCTATCCTGTGCAAGATTAATCCACTCTCTATCATCATATCCCACCTCCCTTAAATCCATTTTAATATTATCCTCCCATCTACGTCTCGGCCTCCCCAAAGGTCTTTTTCCCTCCGGTCATCCAACTAACACTCTATATGCATTTCTGGATTCGCCCATACGTGCTACATGTCCTGCCCGTCTCAAACGTCTGGATTTAATGTTCCTAATTATGTCAGGTGAAGAATACAATGCGTGCAGTTCTGCGTTGTGTAACTTTCTCCATTCTCCTGTAACTTCATCCCGCTTAGCCCCAAATATTTTCCTAAGCACCTTATTCTCAAACACCCTTAACCTATGTTCCTCTCTCAGAGTGAGAGTCCAAGTTTCACAACCATACAGAAGAACCGGTAATATAACTGTTTTATAAATTCTAACTTTCAGATTTTTTGACAGCAGACTAGATGATAAAAGCTTCTCAACCGAATAATAACACGCATTTCCCATATTTATTTTGCGTTTAATTTCCTCCCGAGTGTCATTTATATTTGTTACTGTTGCTCCAAGATATTTGAATTTTTCCACCCCTTCGAAGGATAAATCTCCAATTTTTATATTTCCATTTCGTACAATATTCTGGTCACGAGAATAATCATATACTGTACTTTGTCTTTTCGGGATTTACTTCCAAACCTATCGATTAACTTGTTTCAAGTAAAATTTCCGTGTTTTCCTTAATCGTTTGTGGGTTTTCTCCTAATATATTCACGTTATCCGCATAGACAAGAAGCTGATGTAACCCGTTCAATTCCAAACCCTGCCTGTTATCCTGAACTTTCCTACTGGCATATTCTAAAGCGAAGTTAAAAAGTATCACTATCATTCATAATAAATCAAATAAATCAAATAAATCTGAATTAATATTTTCACTATGTTCAACGTGATGCAAAATTTATCACCACAACATAGATGCAGAATCACATAACTTTTCGGGAGTATGTAACAGCTCCATCGCCGTTGAAATAAAGAATTGGGGGACCTATCTGTCGGTTTCGTTACCAAGAGTTATTCTCCAAGCCTGAAACCTCGTATCTCATTCAACAGATAATTTTCCCTTTCCTTGTCTTTCTTACGTTGGAGCTAACATCTCTGAAACTTCGAGTCTCTCTTTATAACACGGTAAAAATTTGTGTTATGATCAGTTCCTTCTAAGTCTAAACTGTACCCTGATGATTCACGCGACTTCCAAATATCTTGTGATAGCATTTACTCTTCAAACAGGTTTAGAATTATAGAAAGTTGGTTAATTGAAAGTAAAATCACATGTATATATATCCTACTTGTATCTCCTGTACAAGTGTTCAAGAAAATCTCTTAAACAGGAAGAAAGTTATTAATTTTGTCTAAAGCCATCCCCTACAAAGGAGTAGTTCTTTCTACATAAACGTAATGATAACTTGTACACAAAAAAATTATGCTATCTGTAATTCCCGCACAAAGTTTCATGAAAATCTGTTACAGAGGAGAAAAGTTATTAATTTTCTCTAAAATCACCCCCCTAGAGAGTGGTAGTTCCTCTAACACAAATGCAGTGAGTACGTACTTGTACACAAATAATATATGCTCCCTGTAATTTCTGTATAAATTTTCATGAAAATCAGGTGCATAAGAGAAACGTAATTAATTTTATCTAAAACCACCCTATAAAGGGGTAGTTGTCTTACACAAGCATAATAAGAGATTTTTACATAAACAGTATATTCTACCTGTAAGTCCTGTACAAAGTTTTATAAAAATCTGTTAGGTAGAAGAAAATTTATCAATTTTTTTAAACTACCTCCTACAAAGGAATAGTTCCTTTTACACAAGCACAATGAGAGTTCGTACACAAAAATATATGCTACTTGTAACTCATGTGTGAAATTTCATAAAAACCTGTTAGACAGAATATTCATTTCATTTTGTGTTCTGTTCAAGGGCAGGTCTTTCACTGCAAACCTAGCTTTCTCCAATCTTTCCTATTTTCTACTTTCCTCTTTGTCTCCTCATATGATCCATATATCTTAATGTCGCCTATCATCTGATATTTTCTTCTACCCCGAACTCTTCTCTCGTTCTCCATTCCTACCGGTGCATCCTTCAGTAGGCAGTTTCTTCTCAAGCAGGTACTCAACCAATTCCTTTTCCTCTTCTGATCAGTTTCAGCATCATTCTTTCTTCATCTACTCTTTCACTCTTTCCAACACAGCTTCATTTTTTATAAGTTATTAATTTTGATCAGCTAGATTTACGTTTTGATCCACTGTGCTGCATGGCGTTTGCAGAAATCGTGACTTTTTTATTGATTATTTTATGACGCTTTATCAACTGCTATGGAAATCTAGCGTCTAAATGAGATGAAGTTGAAATGTGCCCAAGGTCTAGCGCTGAAAGTTATACAGCATATTTGCTCTCAGTGAGTTGAGGGAAAATCCCGGAAAACCCCTGAACCAGGTAATTTGTCCCAACCAAGATTTGAACCCGGGACAGCTCATTTCACCGTTAGACTTGCCGTCACTCCACAGCGGTAGACCCTAAAGTGTATTTTATAAACAAGGGGGCCCGAAATAGAGTTTTCACGAGCCGGAAGGCTCTGTTAATATCGTGGACTCGGTGGTGTTGACGACGATAAGGAAGGTATTTTTTTATTTGGTTATTTTACGATGCTTTATCAACATCTATGGTTATCTAGCGTCTGAAGGTGATAATTTCGGTGAAAGGAATCCATGATTCAGCACCGAAAGTTACCCAGCATTTGCTCTTAATGGGTTGAGGGAAACTCCCAGAAAAATCCTCAACCAGGTAACTGGTCCCAACCAAGATTTGAACCCGGGCCCGCTCATTTCACCGTCAGGCAAGCTAACCGTTATTCCACAGCGGTGGACTACGACGGAATGTAATCACTATATAGTGAGATGGAGCGGAATATTACCATGCTGTATTTATAATAAACATTCAAATATTTATATACACATGGAGTGGTTCAGTGCCAGAGTAGCCTAAGCCACAATTACACTCAAAAAAGTTATTGAAGTTTAAATTTAGACCTCGTTTTTCAAAACTATATGCTCTCATTTGAAAATGATTTCTCATTTATTATATTCTAATATTTATTTGGTACATCTACTTTGCCACACACATATAAATAACTTAGTCATTTTATGCAGAAATCTGCGGCTAAAAATTTGTGATTTAGGCAAATCTAGCACTGAGCCACTCAATTAATATACAAATTTCGGTCACTCTTCGGAAATTTTAGTCCGTTTATTAAATTCACACAGACAGAAACCACGAACGGTAGTTACATCTATCAATGAAAATAAACTCTGTTGCATAAAATGCACACACCTCGGAATGATTTACTTCGATGATCTTTTGAAAATAAACTTAAGTTATGCAAGTGAAAAATATTGTGATACAGTTGTTTTGCAAAATGATTAACGGTCATATATTATTTTCTAAGCAATACCAAATTAAAATAAACCGGAATTGACGATAGTCACCTCTCACGAGACGGAATGGAAATGTTCCTGAAATTCACGAATCGGAACGCAGTTCCTGTCCGCTCCGGTCCATTTTGAGTCCTGTTATAAACATATGCAAAGAAAGTGTACCAGTACGCAATGTGTAAAAGCTGTAAAATGACTAGATTTAGAAGCCATGTAAGCCTAATAATAGTTAATAAAAATGGCCTAATTTTCAGGATATACCTTATACAGAAAAGAGTCTTACATACAAAAATTACGGTACGTAGTCCACAAAATGCTAAATTGACTTGAGAAATTGAAGTTACATACATATGATCCATCGTTGCGTAGTATGAATGATACGAATTATGTAAATACTGTTGAGTGGCCACTTCAACAGAATTTAGTTCATCCATCATGATAAGAGGTAATAGCATCTGTTAATGTATATTTATAGATATTATCCACGACAATATGATAAAATTTAATCTTGCTTAGTAAGTGAATCATGTGGGAAACATATAACATATGTTAAAACTCCCACGCACAGGATTTTTCTACATTAGAAAATCTGATGCCAATCTGGAGCCCATTTCACAATAGCATGGAGAAATAAAATAATTGATAAGTTACAAATAAACGTTCTTGCAATGTATGAACTTGAGCTTTTCTGTTCGAAAAAATAATATATTATTGTTCGAGAACAAGCCCTGCATAATACGAGTAGCAAAATACGTTATATAGTCTATTATTGGTTAATAGTGGCAAGCAGAGGAGGATTATACCACTAGGCCAGGGGTCGTGAGCACTCGCTGAAATGGGTAGAGTGGACAGAGGGTAAGGAACTCTGCTCCGTCGTGCATAAGGGATACAGAGACAGCATATCCTCCAGCAGCGACGATAGCACGCTAGGGCTATGTCTTGTCCGCGGGTAAGAGACGCTAGCCCGAGTGTGCAGTGTTTTGATGACCGCTGCACTAGGCTGTCCTAGGCTAAAACTTGGTATTTACTAAAGATTATTATCTTTTTGGTCCTATGGTAACAATTAATGTTAGAGGAGAAAAATTCGCTCCGGCGCCGGGGATCGAACCCGGGTCCTTGGTTCTACGTACCAAGCGCTCTCACTATTGAGCTACGTCGAAGTCCAATCCACAGCACCGGATCGAACTCCCCTCCTCCAGTGTTTTTCCCTTTGTGGCCTAACGCCAATTTGGGCATGTATGTTGACATTTTATTAAATCAACTGCCATTAATTGTTACCATAACAGATATATTCTGTATAACCAAAAAAATAATAATCTTTAGTAAATTCTTCTAGCAACAGTGCATATTTCTGTACAGATTACTGTGTACATTACTGTGGAATCCCGGCCACCAAGTCACTCAACTGAGTGCGCTCCTTGTATAATGGCAGTTAACTTAATAAAATGTCAACATACATGCCCAACTTGGAGTCAGGCCACAAAGGGAAAAACACTGGAGGAGGGGAGTTCGATCCGGTGCTGTGGATTGGACTTCGGCGTAGCTCAATGGTGAGAGCGCTTGGTACATAGAACCAAGGACCTGGGTTCGATCCCCGGCGCCGGAGCGAATTTTTCTCCTCTAACATTAATTAAAACTTGGTAGTCACAAGTCCAGAGGGGTTGCACAAAAATGAGTCGCTATAAGGGATAGAAGTGAGAAAAATTGTTAATAATACCAAGACATGAGAGTTTTAATGCTGCAGTACTGTGACAATTTAGAGATGAGATAGGTGGAATTTGACAGATGCCTTGAGAGATGCGCACGTGATCTTTGTAATTCAAAAAGGAGTTGTCAAGGCGAGAAACTTTCAACTTGAAACTTCTTCTACTGACATATTAAATTATCTATTACTGAAGAGCAGTTTATTTCATCTTGCAGTGGTAGGCCAATAGAGTACATTTTGCTCACCCCTTCTTGTTCATCACTACTGCCTGCAGAATAGGTTCATTGGAACCCGTGAGCGCTTGGGAGCACGTAGAGTCTTTTACGTGCTCTGATCTTGACATCCCTGGCGTAATGCATATTATGTTATGTATTATAGAAATTATATGTATTTTATTCACAGAACGGATTTCTAGTTCCGTACCTATTTTGTTTCCTACGTCCCACACGTATGTTATTCAGATATCTCTACGTTTCATGTACACAGGATCCCCTATTAAATTGCTGTAGGACCCAAAACGCCTATAGAGTATTCGGACCTTAAATTGCAGTACAGCAGAGAATGAAATCCATTCGTCTCTTTCCTTCTCATGAATTTCACCATAAGCGCTATCCTTTTCTAATCAAACGAGGTTGCCACATTTCCGTAAAACATATAGCAATCGATAAAAACACGTGAATATATTATAGTTACCTACAGAATTTGAAGTTGCATCTGTTGGAGTTAATGAAAAAGTCTTCCATAGTAATTAAGGGTTAAAATGTCAATATAATGAAAATTTACCCCACATGCAAAATCTTTGGTGCACGAAACATATCACGTCATAAATCCTATATTAAATCCGTTAGAAACTTTTTCTTTTTATTCTTGGTAAAGAAATATTCACTCTCCAAGTACGTGAGTTTAAATCTACATTTTAATGATAAGAAAATGCAGAATGTCTCTTTCTTTTCAGTCATAGTCAGAAATTTTTACACGAACACACGAAAAATTCAGCCAGCGGAAAACTTTTTTGGTGTCGACTTGTACAAGGGGTCAAAGGGGAAGAAATGTCCTTCGAAGATAGAGGTTATTTTTAAAACAAACCCCAAGTCTGTAGCTCATTTAGTTCTAGGATGATTTAGGAAAGGGTGGATATCTGTTCTGTTTCGTTCTGACGCACCGCGTTAGCTCAAGGTTACATTTTAATCTTGAGACGGTCACGTGCATTGACGATCATTAGTAACTTTTATAGTATCGTCAACGCGGGCTACTTTGACCCTTAAGATGTTACTTGAACCCAGAAGAAAAAAAATGTTTTCGTCGATATAAAATAACAGTTTGGTGTCGAAAGTTGTGTTTTTTTTTTCTCTGTAAACTTTCATCTGGACAAATATTTTCACCTAAGTTACTCCAATGGTAAGTAAACATTTTTTTCTTTTGGGTTCAAGTAACACCTTAAGGGTCAAAGTAGCCCGCGTTGACGGTATATCCAATTATATACAAGTGAGGAGAGTAATTTTATGTGTGTGCGTGTGTGCGTTTGCGTGTGCGGGTGTGCTTGTGCTTACAGTTTCTTAGTATAAAACTTGTTCAAGATAAAATAAGATATATATATATATATGCCTATAAGATATCAGAGTGTAAAATGGATTTTCAAATTAAGAAGAAACGTTCCATAGGTAAGCTTAGGGGGAAGAAATGCAGCAATGTTATGAACGTCCTGGACTATTATTTTAAGATAATGAATGTGAGTGGCTCGGTTAGAGAAACTGCTAAAGCGACAGGTTATTCTGAGTGAACAATATATACTAATTTATAAGGAAGGAACTGAAACAGAGTCCTTTGCGAACTCTAAGGAAAAACAAAAAAGAAAGGACAGAAGAAAATCACGAGACTAATTAAATATGATGCTATTGTGCAGATTGGGGTATGTCGAGTGGTTCATTCTCTTTTATTTACAAACATACCTCCGACACTGAACGTAATTCTGACAAGGGTAAGTGAAGACGATTCTTTGCCACAATTTTCCACAACTACACATTGTATCATTTCTTGCATGATACAGACTTTCGGTATCTAAGAAGAGGTAATAAAGGTGCTTTCATCGAAACCAAAGAAATTATTACTAGTGACAATGGAGTTAGATTAGTCAACTTTGCCACATCGAAAAATTTAATTGTCAAAAGTACAACATTCCCCCATAAGGATATACATAAATATACTTGGACTTCTCCAGATGGATTGACACACAACCAAATAGATCACATCTTGATAGATAAACGGAGACATACTAGTATAGTAGATATTCGAACTTTCAGGGGTGCAGACTGTAATTCTGGCCATTATTTGGTGATTGGAGAATTAAGATAAAGATTATCAGTAGCCAAGCGAGTAGAGCAACAAGTTAATATTACTAAATTCAATATTTTGAAATTAAAGGACGAGGAAGCTAAGCAAAATTATCAGGTCGAAATTTCGAATAGGTTTGCCACTTTAGAAAGTTCCGACGAAGTTGAGAAAGAATTAGATGTTAATAGCGTGTGGGAAAATATCAGAGATAGTATCAAAATTGCAGCTGAGCAGAGCATAGGTTATTATGAAACTAAGAAAAAGAAACCGTGGTTTGATGAAGATTGTTGCATGGTAGTAGAAAGAAGGAAACAGGCAAAATTGAAATTCTTACAGGATCCAGTTGAGGAGAAGAGAGATAATTATTTCAATGAAAGACGGGAAGCAAGTCGTACACTTAGGAATAAAAAGAGAGGTTACTTGAAGGAAAAACTGAATGAGGTAGAAACAAATAATAAGAATAAAAACATTCGAGATTTATATAAGGGTATAAAGGAATTTAAGAACGGATATCAGCCAAGGGTAAACGTGATCAAGGATGAGAATGGTGACTTGCTTGCAGACTCTCCATCAATCCTAAACAGATGGAAAAACTATTTTGCGCAACTACTAAATGTACATAGGCCAAATAGAAATGATCGGGACGAAATTGAAATACAAACTGCTGAGCCATTTATACCCGAACCCACGCTTTCAGAAGTCGAAATTGCGATAGAAAATCTGAAAAAGTACAAGTCTCCAGGTATCGATCAAATTCCAGCAGAATTAATACAAGAGGGTGGAAGTGCATTATATAGCGAAATTTATAAACTTGTACTTGCTATTTGGGAAAAGGAAATTGTACCAGAACAATGGAAGGAGTCCATAATTGTACCTATTTTTAAAAAGGGGGACAAAACCAACTGTGATAACTTTCGAGGAATATCACTTTTGTTGACGTCGTACAAAATTTTGTCCAATATTCTTTTGAGAAGATTAACTCCGTACGTAGATGAAATTATTGGGGATCATCAGTGCGGTTTTCGGCGTAATAGATCGACTATTGATCAGATTTTTTGTATTCGACAGATAATGGAGAAAAAATGGGAGTATAAGGGTACAGTACATCAGTTATTCATAGATTTCAAAAAGGCTTATGACTCGGTTAAGAGGGAAGTATTATATGATATTCTTATTGAATTTGGTATTCCCAAGAAACTAGTTCGATTAATTAAAATGTGTCTCAGTGAAACATACAGCAGAGTCCGTATAGGTCAGTTTCTATCCGATGCTTTTCCAATTCACTGCGGGCTAAAGCAGGGAGATGCACTATCACCTTTACTTTTTAACTTCGCTCTAGAATATGCCATTAGGAAAGTTCAGGATAACAGGCAGGGTTTGGAATTGAACGGGTTACATCAGCTTCTTGTCTATGCGGATGACGTGAATATGTTAGGAGAAAATACACAAACGATTAGGGAAAACACGGAAATTTTACTTGAAGCAAGTAGAGCGATCGGTTTGGAAGTAAATCCCGAAAAGACAAAGTATATGATTATGTCTCGTGACCAGAATATTGTACGAAATGGAAATATAAAAATTGGAGATTTATCCTTCGAAGAGGTGGAAAAATTCAAATATCATGGAGCAACAGTAACAAATATAAATGACACTCGGGAGGAAATTAAACGCAGAATAAATATGGGAAATGCGTGTTATTATTCGGTTGAGAAGCTCTTATCATCCAGTCTGCTGTCGAAAAATCTGAAAGTTAGAATTTATAAAACAGTTATATTACCGGTTCTTCTGTATGGTTGTGAAACTTGGACTCTCACTCTGAGAGAGGAACATAGGTTCAGGGTGTTTGAGAATAAGGTGCTAAGGAAAATATTTGGGGCTAAGCGGGATGAAGTTACAGGAGAATGGAGAAAGTTACACAACACAGAACTGCACGCATTGTATTCTTCACCTGACATAATTAGGAACATTAAATCCAGGCGTTTGAGATGGGCAGGGCATGTAGCACGTATGGGCGAATCCAGAAATGCATATAGAGTGTTAGTTGGGAGACCGGAGGGAAAAAGACCTTTAGGGAGGCCGAGACGTAGATGGGAGGATAATATTAAAATGGATTTGAGGGAGGTGGGGTATGATGATAGAGACTGGATTAATCTTGCACAGGATAGGGACCGCTGGCGGGCTTATGTGAGGGCGGCAATGAACCTTCGGGTTCCTTAAAAGCCATTTGTAAGTAAGTAAGTAAGTAAGATAAAACGTTTAAGGGCACAAAATAAACCTATAATTTACACAGATGAATCTTGGGTAAATGTCAGTCTGGATTTAACTCTAATTTTTAGATATTTAATGTGTAGTCGTGACGTTCCCGCTTAAGCCACTCTTGCGCGCAATTATAGTTGTGATGTTCCGCTTAAGCCACTCTTGCGCACACACTGCAGTTGATGTCGCAACAAGTCACTCCATTAGCGCTGTACTGCAATTTAAGGTCCGAATACTCTATAAATGAATCGGCCCTTTTTCTTTCATAAAATAATTAATGCTGACAGATACAAAATCTTAATTTTGGAACAGTTTTCCCCCATAATTAACTGAAGAAGAAGAAGAAGAAGAAGAAGAAGAAGAAGAAGAAGGAGGAGGAGGAGGGGGAGGAATGTATGGTGTATTTCAGCAAGACGGAGCTACAGTCCATATAGCTCGAACTTCATTTCGTACGATTGCTGAAGTGTTTGATGAGAGGGTTATTACTAGAAAGTGAAACTTAGTGCCCGATAGGAGAGAGGGGCAAGTGGTTTCAGGTTAACTGTGTTCCAGAGTGCCTCTCCAACCAGGAGATTAACCGTGAAAGGAGTGTGCTTACTATTGCATCACCTATTGGAGCGAAGTAGATAGATAATACTCGTATTACCGTTTTAACGTCAGTTTAAACACATATGCTCTCCTGCATATGTTATTTCCTGTATGGAGGAATTAAAAGACCAGGAGATTACCGTAATCTAATTTTGTAACTAGGGTAGTATAAATTTGTGTGTATCAGTGTTATCGTTTGTGCTTTGAGAGTTAGCCAATGGAGATGCGTGTTCCCACATGTGTGACCTTATGACATCTTATGACATCAACATTCATTCACAGCATTACCCTTCTGTGTCTCATTCCCCCGAGACTTTCTCCTGGTTGGAGTACAGTAAAAGGCAGCGTGGGTCGTGGTCGTGCAGCGTTGTACTATGGTGCATTAGTTATTCGCTGTTAACTTGCTTTGTGTTGCAGTCGATGAGTAACTTTTTTAAATTGGTTATTTTACGACGCTTTATCAACTGCGACAAGTAACTTACATCAGGAGCTACAGACTACAGAATTTGGTATTAATTTCGAAAAAAAAATCGTTATAAATACTGTAGGACTATTATATTTCGCCTTTTTATCGCTAATTAGTTATAAGATAATCACAATAATTTCGTATAAATTTGAAAGAGAGTTTTACGTGAAAAAACAAACCTGCATTATGTATTAGACGTCAAAATAATTACAAAAAAGTTTTCATACAACAATTTATTCTACATATTAAAATTAAATACAACTTTATAACACGGAGAAAAAAAAAACATTTGTATAATGTAACTTCTGCTGTAACAATATTATTTTATTTCATTCTGTGCCTAGGTCACTAACATTTAAATTATACATTGAGAAAAACCTTTCTGCATCAACAGATGCACAAGGAACCCAGAGACATTTCAACACAGCAGATGTAAATTCAGGGCAATTAAACATGAGATCTCGTAATGTCTCAATTACGTCAGATTCAACATTGGAAGTGTTGGTTGATTGTTTCAAAAATATTTCTTTCAAAGTAACAAATGCAATCAGTACTTTTTATATCGTTGAAGTAACTAGCTGTTTTAATCCTTTCTGTCAGTGCATTAACATTATCAACATTTATCTTTACAATATTTGCTGAGTTGAATAATTCATTTAAATTTACAAAAAATGAATATGAATCATGTAACGCGTAATTTTCAATTTTCTGAATCACCCGCTTACTCACATGTTAAAATAATTCTTATATTTCAGTCTTTAAGTACAAATTTAAATGATTAATTCATTTTCGTACAGACTCACATACATTACCAGAAAATACTGTATTTATTTTACGCTTTATATCATTATACGAAAATCTGTGGTCTCTACCTATCCCTCTCCACCGCTGACTATGACTCTACTCACGCGCAAGTAAACAAACCTGTACCTGTAATAAACAGCAAACCTGTTTCATCGGGCAACAAGTTACGCTGTCTGGTGATTACTATAGGGTTGTGGCCTACTCGATCCCCAGACTTAACGATCTGCAATTTTTATTTATGGGACAGTTTAAAAGACAAGGTCTATAAATAAAATCTACGAACATTGAATGAATCGCAAAACAACGTAGGCCTTCTACAAGAAATAGCCAACATTTCGGAAGCCGTACTGCAGAAGTGTGAAACAAAATGTCTTAAGCGCTACAACGTCTGCCTCACAGAAAATGGAGAACACTTTCAACATCATCTTTGAAGAAGATAGCACGTTTTATATAGGCCTACTTCACAGGTCGCACGGCGTGCAGGCTTGTGTGTAGCTACGCTCTGTATTGCCGCTTCCACTAGTTCGCGAGCGGAGAAATATGAAATGTATGCATTGTACTTTTGGTCCATGGAAAATACTCTTTTTTATTCACACTTAGTCCCATGGTGTCGCCACTGTCACCAAATATGAAATGAAGCGTTTTAGAAATAATATTGGTAGACAGCATGGACGAAAATTGTCATTGACTATGCTAGCAGACGTTTCTTTACTGCCTGCGTCGCAGCGTAGATTGTCGTGCTTTGAAGATGCTGGTAGTTTAACGAATAATAACAGTGACTAAGATAAGGTGTAAATACTGGGTAGGCTGAAAAAAAAATCTGCTTACCTTATATCTTTTTACAGAGCAGATGTTTCTCGACCTTTCTATCAAAATTTTTTTGTGACAGACCCCACAAGAAGATGATAACCACTCATTTTAACCCCCAAGCAGAATGCAGGTATAACTTATTTGTCTCAGAGCACCCTGTTAACCAAGGATATTTCTTATACCATGAAAATTGAAGATTTATATTTTGTCTTCCTCCAACTATTTTAATATGTAAAGATGGTGTTTTTATTTATTTTTATTTTATTTTATTGGGTTATTTTACGACGCTGTATCAACATCTAGGCTATTTAGCGTCTGAATGATATGAAGGTGATAATGCCGGTGAAATGAGTCCGGGGTCCAGCACCGAAAGTTACCCAGCATTTGCTCATATTGGGTTGAGGGAAAACCCCGGAAAAAACCTCAACCAGGTAACTTGCCCCGACCGGGATTCGAACCCGGGCCACCTGGTTTCGCAGCCAGACGCGCTGACCGTAAAGATGGTGTCGATCTCCTATTTTTGTAAGCACATTTTGTTTCATACTTGAAAACGGTTTCGCTTTTAATTCTACAAGTAATAATATGTAACACATACACACGCGCGCGCATGCACTTTTGATTAAACTAACACTCAACAACGCAACAGCACATTAACAGGACACCGATATAGCACAATGTATTATTGTTGAGGCTAGCCGCTTCTCGTATCGAGATGTAGCAAACCCTTCCATGGTCCCCCCTCAAACTTGCGAGTCAAGGTCGTAGTCGTCGTAGCAGAGGCTTCTGCCACAAGCCTCTCGCACTGAACTCTGCAACCTGGAATGACCGCCAACAGTGAACTTAATATATGGAAGGACCGGAGTCAAACAAAGTGTTACGTAACATTGTTAAATTATAAACTTATAGGCCTACTGTTGCTAAGTAAAATAACTCAAATTTTTTGAGTAGGCTAAGCCTCAAAAGCCTCTTAAGAGCTTCGCCACTGATGATGATAATAATAATAACAATAATAATAATAATAATAATAATAATAATAATAACAATAATAATGCGTAAGTATATTGTTGTCATAGACACTTTTATGAAAGAAACACTCAAGTTTGTTCCTAGTAAAACAACTTTTACAAATTACAAACAGACGTCATCCCTGAAGTTTGAAGGAGTAAAAACTCATGCTCAGAGAAATAATAGAAATAATATAAACAATGGTAAGCGATTTCTTTCGAGCACTGTGTTCTTTCGAGTAGTTAAGACGCTCGGTGTCAATGTTGCGTGAAACTGGAAGCCCAAGATTCTTATCCAGCGCATGACAATATTTGTCCATTGTCAATGAGATATCCCGTGTTGTCTTTGGTGGAAAGCCCGGTGTAGCGTGACATTTCATTTACATATTACACAGATAAATAAATTCCATGCAAGTGATCGCGACCTCATGTCAACACACACTGCAGCTCAAGACGCCTCAAGCGCCAAATAAACATGGGGAGAAGTGCAGCGTTGCCATATTGCGTGTGACGGTGTGACCACTGCGCGTGACCAACGATCCCGGCAGTCTGTTCGACGCGTGCAAGGCCCTCGCAGCAACTTCCGCTCGGTGAGTTACAAACGCCGTATTATAAACAATTAACAGTATCGAATATCGAAGGCATGTTCGATATATCAAGTAGGTAATGACGAAATCGACCGTGGCGATATTTATATTTCATAAAGTAAAATTATTTTAACACGTGAATATGAATGCTTGAAGAGCTGACTGCCGGTGGTGTTGTTTCCAATAGATGTGGACACAAATCCATGCGCGCGAGGGGTAAAAGTGTGAGAGAGACTGACCTACAACTAATGGAAGAAGATGGAGAATGTGGGTGGGGTGGAGAGAGAAGTCAGGAGGCGCGGGGAGAGTCGAGTGTTGCCCTCGTTTCGTGCCAGTTTAACAGACATCACACCAGTTTTCCTGAGAAAGTACGTGGATTGAAATAGCCATGAAAACTTCTCTTTAAATTTCTTCTCCAGTCTTGTATGCTGGTACATGTTTAGAAACTTTTATATCGAGAGTTTACAAAAATATAAACAGCAAATTAGTGGACACAGAGTCACCCGAGAATAAAGGAATAAAGTTGTAATGATGTTAGGTTTTTTCGTTTTGCTCCTATCACGTCATGCGACGTAGAGCGTATTGCAAACTGTGTTTGACAGATAACCGAAAAAGATTTACGTTTGAGACACTGAAAATAGCTATATCTTGTAGTGTCCACACCTGTGGATTAACGGTTAGCGCGTCTGGCCGCGAAACCAGGTGGCCCGGTTTCGAATTCCGGTTGGGACAAGTTACCTGGTTGAGGTTTTTTCCGGGGGTTTCCCTCAACCAAATATGAGCAAATGCTGGGTAACTATCGGTGCTGGACCCCGGACTCATTTCACCGGCATTGTCACCTTCATCTCATTCAGACGCTAAATAACCTCAGATGTTGATTCAGCGTTGTAAAATAATCTACTAAAAAATGTATCTTGTGGTACATTGCAATTCGGTACTGTAACTGCACTTCCTAAATACGACCAATAGGATAAATGAAGAAATTAAAATTGCTACATGTTTATTTCCACCATTAACACTGTGTATAATTAAACACAAATGCTTATAAAAGACAGGAGAATAAATGCTTTTCACATTCTTTTGACATTGTCATTTTGTAACGCATATTTACTTTCAGAACGTAAATATGTGTGTGCTTCCCCATACTACCGTCCTCTTCTCTAAATAGCAACGTTGTTACCTCAACACATCTCTACCTTTCACTAGCTGCAGCGAGTCAACCTATAGTACATACACAGTAAACTTATTGTATCGGGTCCAAAGTCTCGAAGCCTGTTTATAACTATTCATTTCATACATGGCGACAGTGGCGAACCATAAAACTAAGTGTGAATAAAAAAGAGCATTTTCCATGGACCAAAAGTACAGTGCATCATTTTATATTCCTCTGCTCGCGGGATATTTTTACATGCCGTAATTCAACAACACGGGACCTTACCTTTACTTCCCTTTAAAACATAGGCGGATCCAGAGAGGGGTTAAGGAGGGGGGAGCTTCTTTGAGTCGAAAAGACAACAGTTATTTTTAAGTTTACGGAGTTATTTTATTTATATGAAATTAACCCCCAAAATTTTATTTCCGCTTTACATATGTACGTCACTAAGGCGTTTGCTGGAAGTGAGCGTACATCCCTTGAATATCTAGCAGCGGCCGGGACTTGAGAGTGGCGGTAATAGAAAAAGAAAGTTAGCCTATCCCTTCTTTAAAGGGTTAGGTACAGCTTACAGCAGTAAAATTTTGGAAATACTCAACATTTTTTCCTCCATTACTGTATCTTGTACAATAATGAAAATTGGTAGGTGTAAAACACTGTCCTTCTGCTATATGAAAAAAACATTTTTACGATTTAAAAAAAAATACATTTTTTTTAAATCAGTGCACTGTGCAATGCTGAAGCCTTTCCCACATAACTAAAAAACTATTCAATATTCTGTGATGCAATTTTTTGTGTGTATTTATGCATGTCATATCTACATTATGATACAAGATCACTGCTCTATGATGGATTGATAAAAAATAAATTCATTTAAAAAATTGTCAAATATCAGTATTTTATTCTAATACAAAATAAAAAGAAATATTATTTATTAAGGAATGTAGTCGAAAGAGCATGATATTGTAAACATGAGTTTCAGCAATAAAATAAAAGAGAGAGAACATGAAAAAGTTAACAAGATTATGAGTTATGAGGGAAACGCTTCATCACTGCACAGCGAACTGCACATTTTGAATTCTGAAAAAAAAATATATAATTTTTTTAAAATCATATAGCAGAAGGACAGTGTTTTACACATACCATTTTTCATTATTGTACAAGATACAGTAATGGAGAAAGAAATGTTGAATATTTCCAAAAATTTTACTGCTGTAAACTGTACCTAACCCCTTAAGTAATCCTGGATCCGCCACTGGATAGGATTGGTCATGGCGTAGGAGGAGCTTCACATGCACATGACTGGCAAACAGACACTAACAATAAGTAATAAAACACTTCGATACTGTAGGACATGACTGGTGCATGTGAGAAGCGTAATTACGAAAATAAAAAGAGAGTTTTATGACACAGACAGGTTAAATAAAATATCTTGGTAAAGAACGTCGGTAATAGTATACCGCAAAGGAGAAGTTCACTTGCTAATTTCAATTAAATTAAGCAATTAACTCTAAACACACTTTCACATATATTTCCTTCCTCTCAAGACGAACAGTATAATAATTATACAAAATGCTGGAAATCACTCGTGCAGTAGACCTATTCACTGCACCATGTGACGCACAACTCATCCGTCCTTGTCACTGTTACTGACATCACCACCAGGTAATAAATATTATATAAACATTCTCATCATTGCATTATAATTATTATTCGACCACGTTGTGGTTACCGACGGAAGAAAAGTCTTTATTATGGTTTACAGCACATAGCACGACCAGCAGTAGTCCGTCCTCTGTGGTTAGTGGTTACCATGCTTTTCATTGGATCCGAGATTTTTGGGTTCAAACTGACCAAGGGCGAAGGACTAATATTTAGCATAGTTTTCTTTGAAGCAGGGCGATCCAGAATTCCAGGAGGGGAGACTAGCGTTTTTTACTATTATCCCAAACTATTACGAGTACATTAATCGCCGCCATAAAATCTTCGACGGTTAGCGCGTCTGGCCGCGAAACCAGGTGGCCCGGGTTCGATTCCCGGTCGGGGCAAGTTACCTGGTTGAGGTTTTTTCCGGGGTTTTCCTTCAACCCAATATGAGCAAATGCTGGGTAACTTTCGGTGCTAGACCCCGGATTCATTTCACCGGCATTATCACCTTCATCTCATTCAGACGCTAAATAACCTGAGATGTTGATAAAGCGTCGTAAAATAACCTACTAAAAATCCTCGAGAATAAAATGGTTGGGGCGTGTAATGAGGAATACGGAGAATAACATCCCAAAAAAGGTATTATTCAATGAAACGTGGGGACACAGATGACCTGGACGACCCAAATTTTATTGAGATGGTTGGATGGTGTAACATGATTTGGCAAGAATGGGAATAAGAAATTGGAGAAGATAAGTACAGGAGAGAGACGAATGGAGGAAGATTGTTGAAGAAGCCAAGGCCCACTTGGGGATGATGATGATGATGATGATGATGATGATGATGATGATGATGATGATGATTACGAGTACATTACAAAAGTGACCATTTCCCGCAGTGGCTAACCGGGAACTGCTTGACAAACCACCCTGCATAATCAGGAGGCCTTTGCCCTTCACGGGATTTCGTGGCTAATTCTCAATTCTTAACCCTCACTCCCCAGTCCCGGCCGCTGCTAGGTATTCAAGTGATGTACGCTCACTCCTAGCGAACGCTTTAGTGACGTACAGTACATATGTAAAGCGGAAATAAAACTACATACATACATACATACATAAATACATAAATGTTCTGCCCATGGGCAGGTCTTTCACTGCAAACCTAGCATTCTCCAATCTTTCCTATTTTCTGCCTTCCTCTTAGTCTTCGCATATGATCCACATATCTTAATGTCGTCTATCATCTGATATCTTCTTTTGCCCCGAACTCTTCACCCATTCACCATTCCTTCCAGTGTATCCTTCAGTAGGCAGTTTCTTCTCAGTCGGTGACCCAACCAATGCCCTTTTCTCTTTCTGATCAGTTTCAACATCATTCTTTCTGTGGGGTTTAATTTCATAAAAATAAAATAACTCCATAAACTTAAATATAACTTATCTTTTCGCCTGTGACCCTATCAGTATGCCTATGTAGATTTTAGTTGCTGTTAAAATATCAGTGGAAAACTAATTATTTGTATAACATATTACAGCAAGATGGTCTGACAACTGCTTTCTGTATTTATTTGTGTAAATCCCTAAATTGGTGAAGTGGTTTAGTCTAGATCTACACCTTAAGTTTGTCAGGCAGGCGGTCATGGTTTACGCAGATGGTCTTGGCTCAAGTCCAGATCAAGTCTGGAATTTTTCACTGTGACACTTGTGACGGAGAAGATCGCAATTGGTAGTTTTCTCTGAGTTTTCCTGATTATCCATGTTGGACATTAACACTATGCCGTTCAATCTCCATAACATTCTCCGATCGCCGCCTGGACACTCAGTGAATCTTAAGGTAATCGGCTGATATGGGCTATGAATGCGCCTAGCCGGTTGGCCGTAGCGCTAGGGTTCGGGATAATAATCTATTTCTGTGTAATATACGAGTACTCCACCCCGTTAAGAAATGAGACCTAATAGCTCACTCTTTCCTCTCTTCCTCTGCTGTTATCTTTTCCAGTTTATGCTCTTGACTTGGCTTATATTAAGCGTGCTATTAGCAAAAAAACTTTAATCTATCATAAGTCTGTTCTTTATTGTTAGAAATTACAGTGAATGCCAAGTTAGAATCAGACCAATAACGAACATGCCACTCAACAAAACAAAATAATATAGGCCTAGCATTAATAGTTAATATAGATATTTCAGAAAGGACGAATGTTACTCAACAAGACATGGCACCACGATTTGTGTCGAACTCACTTTTCTTTACTGTTTAAAATCATCCCCACATACACAACTACTTGGTCCTACCCTTAATTTCTCCAAGATCGGGGGCCACTAAGCTCACAAGAAAACCTTCTAAAATAGAACCGAAAAGCTCCTTAAAATTGTACATGTATCGAGACTATAAAGGAAAAGTGAAATATAAAAAATAGCTTTCAAAAGTAACTGAAAACCCGCATTGAGTATTCCTTTTGTATTGGCATTAGAACACACATCCTACTTGACACGATTCTCCGTGATCATTACACTTTTCATCAACCACGCTTGTAATTAAAATATAAACACTGTGTCTTAATCTTTATACTATTATATTGGATTTCTGTCCATGAAGGAGTTGGGGAATTCTACACAAAAGTAGCACGATAACACCATGCAGAAATTATAATAGACACGTCTTATCAACATAATGAAATGTTGACAATTCCCACTAATCTGCCTCTAGTGTAGAGCAAGGTGTGCCTTCCTTAACGACAAATACGAAGCGTATTCAAATACATAGTTTCGCGAATATAATTTTTTGTGACGTTTATATTCATAGACCTACATTTTTGTCCCTTGTGGTATTCAAACTTCCGCAAATTTTCTAGGAAGGTGTCGACGTTAAGTGAAAGGTTCTCTTGTCAATCAACGATCGTAGTCAAATTTCAGGAATATTTGTTCTTGTTGTCTTACTGAAGAGGAAGCAAGTGAAACATTACAGCTTTGAACTTCGCATGAAGTATTTGTTAGCACGGGCAATTAGCACCGACCGGATGTGTGATTCTCAAGGATAAATATGTGTCCTCTGTCGCATTGTTTTCACTTGAGTTTTTTCTGTTATTTTACGAACAAAAATAAAACTGATGCCATTATATAACATTTCAGAGGGATGTATTCTATAGGTAGAAGAAACGTTGGCATCCCTATCTAATAATAATAATAATAATAATAATAATAATAATAATAATAATAATAATAATAATAATCATAGTCAGCGCTTTTTTCAGCCGGAACGGCCCGGAACGCGTTCCGGTAAACTTTTTGCTATTACAAATTTCAACGAGATATATTTTATAAGTGAAATTGAAAATTAAAATTGCCGCCACTGCCGAGTCCAAGAGTTTACATTTTCTCATTATTATCGTTGGTGCAAAAGTAACTCATGCAATCTAGTTCTGCCATCTTCCGTTATTGATCTTGAAGCTATAGCTCGAAATCGCAAAATTTCCGTTAAGCTTAAAATCGAAGAGCTCCGTTTGGAACTTATTGTAATATAAGGTATGTATGCCTAATATTTTTAAACCTACGTTTTTGTTGAATAATGTGATCGAGTGACAGATTTCTGGTAAACTTTTTTCCAGAAAAAAAGCATTAATAATTAATAATAATAATAATAATAATAATAATAATAATAATAATAATAATAATAGTAATATGTTATTATTATTATTATTATTATTATTATTATTATTATTATTATTATTATTATTATTATTATTACTTCTTGCATTGTAAAATGAATACTAGCTCATCTGCACACAGTTCTATGGCAAAATAAAAACCAACACACAGTTGTTAAGGAAGATTCAATCAAGTGGTAACTAAAGGCATTAATCCAAGAAGGAATAAAGACAGTGCAGTAACATATTATGAACATTGTTTAAAATAATTCTTAACCTTCATCAACATTCATAATGAATAACAACTATTTTTGAAGTTTAACCGTTTTATTCTGAAAACAAAAGAAACAATTTTATCGCATAATAAAATTCATAAAATACTTTCAATTTTTTAACTTAACAACATACCCTGGAAGAGCTTGCTTAAAGTACATTTATTTTGATGCCGATCAATGACTTAAAAGTTAATATTAATATGTTTTTCATAAACTTATCAGTTGTACAGAATTGTTGAACTTAACAACCTGGACCGTGAATATTGAATATCGCCCGGAAGATAAATATGTATACACAGTCAGCGTCCCGGTTTGGGGAAATCAAAATATGGTCAGCCTACATTTAGGCCTAAACCAACATAACTGTATGCCTGATTTGAATTGAATTTACGGGAGGGGGTGCACTGTGGACCAGCACTGCGATCTGCGCTAAGCCTCAAGTTAGGCTTCCCACACCCATACCGGCTGACTACACTAAGGTTCGCTGCGTACTCAGGTATCCTTAGTTTCATTCCCAAAACTGGTTGACGTATTCTATGTGCCGGTGTTGTATCCCTGATATCGTGCAGTTTTTTTTTTTTTTTTTGCATTGTAAAAGACCAACGTTTCAGAATCATATAATCGGTTTCGTCAGGAATAACAAGGAACGGGAAATCTGTCTGCTGTATGTTTCCAGTCCCGGAGAACAGCTCCTGGTAAACAATCAAGCAGATACAAAGATTCGCCTTCTTTGTCTTCATCGACGGGATAATGGTGCCGACACGTAGCTTCGAAACTTTAGATGTTTCAACATTTGTGAGGCTTTGAAAGAATGAAAAAATCTTACTTGATAGAACATTGAGAATACACGTGTTCCCTACATTATCTGCTTGTGTTAGCTATATGTGTACTAAGATACTGTAATGCTTCACAATTATTTCAGGACGAAACTGTGATATGACTTAATCTGTGTTTCTTTCTACATTTCTTGAGAGCATGACTTGTTTAGTATAGAAAGTATGAATGTTCTCCTATTAATGACATGGAACCAATGCCAATTTCAGTATTCAGAGCAGCTCTGGCTATGTGGTGGGTCCTCGATGAGAGACTCGGCTGTTTTTAGCACAATTCCAGTCATCGCGTTTTGTTGATACAATCAATGTCTTTCTTTTCCAGGCTGCAGGCATCTATCTCACCATGCTTCTGCCCATCCTCGTGGCAGTGTTGGCCGTGCTGCTGCTCTATTACTGGGCAAACATGAAGCCGAAAAATTTTCCTCCTGGTAATTAAATGTTTGCTATAGAATTACCACTTATAGATGGTGACACTGACTTTTGTCATTTTTATGGCCAGTCACGGAAGATTGAAGAGTATGAGACGATGACCGCGTCTCAAATAGGCCTACTTTATTGCAGTGGTTCTCAAAGTGGGTCCGCGGACCCCCTTGGGTCCCACAAAGCTCGTTCTGGAAGTCCGCAAATATTTTGGATATTGACTTTTTTCCTTTCTGCAGAAGGATTTTTATTTTTTTTATGTCAGTCTTTGTTAGTACAACTTAAAATTCATTCGGTTGTTGTTAACAGCCTTTTGTGTTATTGAAGTTATTGAGTCGTATATGAGTAAGACTGTAAATTTAAACACAATAACCAGAAACATTTTATAAGTTTTGCCTATAAATAAGCGTTATCATAATACAGATGAAGATAAACTCAGAGATTATTTTCCGGTTATTATTCTAACAAAAAGCGCATTCAAATTCCCTTTATCATCATGGAGACTCACAATCTCACCGAAAAAAAATAGAATATCTGCTTTATTGAAAAACACTGAAGTGAAAGTTAACTTTTTTATTTTTAGCCGAAGTTCATGCTGAACATACAGAACTCTCAGAATGAGCCTTGATACATATTTTAATGCCGTTTCCCACGACTCTCTTGTGAGTGCTGGCATTATCTGCTCTTTCGTGTATCAAAACTGTCAAAAAAAGGTCGAATAAATGCGACAGCAGGCTTGAGAATAAAGATAACTAATACTGAGATAAAATACATTTTAAGCACACAAAAAAGAGTTCCTTCATCCTCAGTGAAGGAGGGAAACCTGTCAAAATATACTAAATTTCTTTTTGAATATACATATGCAGTATTAGGATATTATACAAAGAATGTATGGACAGTAGATTACCGATAATGTTTTGCTCAACTCTTCTGTGACATAATATTAATGAAGGTCATATACCTTTTTCAGGACATTATTATTATTATTATTATTATTATTATTATTATTATTATTATTATTATTATTATTATTATTAACGTTTTGTTCAATTCAAATGTTCAAATATTGATTCAATTTTAGAAAATATAACAACTATTACTACTTATAAAAATATATAATATATATAATAATAGAATTTATATTCACTTAATGTTAACCCCAAAATCTAACCTAATCATCATTCCATTGAAGACTTTGAAGGGGTCCGTGAAAATACTGATCCAAGAAATGGTGTCCGCGCTCCTCAGTGCTAATACCTAAGTTTAAGAAGCATTGCTTTATTGTATAAAACCTAATAAGAGAATACCGATATATGAATGAACATTTTTCACGAGGAAAGTATAGGGCCTACTACGTTAATTTATCCGTTCCGTAAATAAAAACAATTCTCCTTTCTTGTATTGCAAAACGTTAGGGTACATGATAACTTCTTTCAAGTTCTATATAGCCCTACTGTTAAGTGCACGAAGTCGGCCTATTTTAATTGTATTCCGTGCAAATGTTTTCACTCTTTCAAAAATACAGAAACGCCGTTCTCTTTCCCTACCAGTCATCGAAATGGCCACTCTAATCTGCAAGAATTTTACAGTTTCTGGTGAAGATTCATACACTACGAGTAATCAACAAGAGCGTCACGACACGAAGAAGTTTTACTCACCCGATTGAGGATTGGCCACTGTCGTTTGACACATAGCCATCTATTACGTGGCGAACCTCGTGAGATATGCCATGTAGCAATTACGGTCGAGCATATCTTATTACATTGCAAGAAATATGGCCGTGACCGTCGACAATATGCTATTCGACCGACTCTATGATTCTAATTGTGCAAATGCAGTTTTGTGATTTTTATACAGGGTGGTATAGTTTATATTGCCCCTTTTTGGTTAAGCTCCGGGCTCTTTACATCCGGAGGTTACATTTGTTTTATATTTGTTTTTACATAACTGACATTTCGGACACCTTACATCCAAATATTTTATAAAATTTTATTGTTCGAAATATGCTATATACTTTGTGTCTGGTAGTCTTTGTTTTATTTATTTATTTATTTTGCTAATATTTGTAACATAAAATATAATATAAACAGAAAAAATTTTAGCTCGCCCCTGAAAGAGTAGAATTCGTGCTCAAGGTCGGATTCTTGAATTGAAATTAAGAAGTATATAATACAATTTGTCGTATGTCTACTACGCAATAAGAATATACAAATTTAAATTTACCATTTTTCAATTTTTATAAAATCCATAGGCCTGCGTAACTTTTTAAATTTAATACTAGAACTATTAGAATTTTATTGGTTCGTTTTAATACTACCAAGAGTCTGAGAACTGCTCACTCTTATGAATTTTATGAATCACCTTGTTGATACTGCATTTGTTTACTTCTTTTTTTTACTGTGACAACGTTTTATAGTTATTTTTAGCATTCTGGTTATCGTATTTGTGTTTTTCTTTTATGAAGAATTTTAGATAAGGGCGCAAATATCCATAGTAGCTGACGCGCCCTTTTTAAACCCCACTAACTAACTAACTAACTAAATAACTAACTTACTAACTAACTAAGAGTATTTTTATATGTAGTTTAGCAAGATTGACGTGCCTGTTACATTTACAAATTCCATTCGGTTGCACAGCACATTCAGTTCATAGCGTAATTCCTAAGAGTTAAATTTAGACACGTCAAGAGATATTTTGAATTCACTTTCAGGGGAAAATAATGTCGACGCAACACTCCAGAGAAACGGAAATACAGGAGAAGGGGCGCCAAGGCCATAACTCCCAGTCCCATGAAACTATAGGCATGCTAACTGATCATTCCCAATATTACCCTATAAGGCTCGTCTATGTTACAGTAGGCCTACTAGTAGCTTAGCAAAAACAATTTCATATTTTTTAACAGTTAAAATATATCTATGACCAATACTGGTTACACTGAGCTAGAATTCATTATTAAGTAAGGATCCATAAAAAAGGGTAGACCTATTCCCCTTTAGTAGAGTTACCAGATTATTTTAATGAAATGTAGGACACAATGGTTCAAAATGTAGGATATTGTAGGGTAATGTAGGAGAATTAAACATCAAATTCTAAAATGCAACTGATGTACAGTATCATAATATAGGTCTACCGTACAAATATTTTTATATTTTCTTAAACTATTTAAGTACGCAAAGAATAACAACTAGCACAGTATAAATGAATTTCATCTATACACTTCTCTCAAAAACTATTACGCAAAACATTAGGCTTCTTTGAAATATAATCTTGACTCTCTGCACAACTGAAGTTTATAAAATTTAGTCTCGTGCTTAAATAATACGTCAGATTTCATTATATAAAAAACTCGTTTTTAATATTTCAGTAATTATCGTAGTAATACGGCAGCTCACGAGACTCGATTAACACCAAAACATAAACATTATTTTATAAGCTTTGTAATAAAAAATAGAAACGTACGCCTATGTTGCTGAAGGACAACTAAGGTACTGTTTCGTGTTCAAGTTTTCCTGCTGTAAACACGTAAATTTACATTTACTGTACATTTTCTTTTCCGCATCTTCGAGCACGTGTTATAACTGCAACACTACTCGTAAGTTTCGTCCTTAAACACTCTCCGACGGCCAAAAGCCAATGAACCTGTGCAGTGTTTGTATTGCTCTCCACTCCAGCTCGCATCTGAGGGCCATTGCATTGTTGCAACATCTTCTGTCTACTGCCACTAAAACTATTGCATGACTATGATCTTTGATGATAGCAATGTTGCCATGATGAACTGCAGCTAATTCTGTTGCTTCCCGAGTCACTAATTAATTTTAAAACTTGTTTAACAATGATTATTATTAGAGGATAAAAATTCGCTCTGGCGCCGGGGATCGAACCCGGGTCCTTGGTTCTACGTACCAAGTGCTCTAACCACTGAGCTACGCCGAAGTTCAATCCACAGCAAGTTAAACCATACAATGTATAAAATAAATCAAATGTATTTATATTTTGTTTTACTTTTCGAATTACAAAACATGCTTTTCCTTTGCAACCCCGAGAATGAAAGTTCATTTTCATATTTGGATACATATAAAAATTTTTCATCTATGCACATCTTTTAAATGATAGTTAAACGAAATAAACTGTAACGTAACAGTACGGTCATTCGCAACTTGATAAGGAAACTGAATTGTTGCGAAATTCATTAAACATATGAAAAAGTAGGGCCTACCGTACATGTCATCTTCGTGATGCTCGTTTTTCTTTTCATCTTCCATTCCCTTCCCCTCAACACTGTCTTCCTCATTTCCGACTTCGATTTTCTTGTTGATGTTTTTCTTAGTAGGCTACTACCATCATCTTATTTTTTTCTTCCTCGTCTCCCTTATTGTAGCATGTGTCATGTACAGGACCTCCGTGTCTACCATTCCTGGGTGCTCTGCCATTTCTGCCTCTCAAGCACATCCACCTCGCCATGGCGGGTCCCTGGCTACACAAATATGGCCCTGTCGTGGGAATCGTGATGGGCTCATCACCGGCAATTGCAGTGTGTGGGCCCAGGGAAGTTCTCCAAGTACTGCGCCGTGAGGAGTTCGTGGGCCGTCCAGACAATGTAAACATTCGCGAGAGGAACTTCAACAAGCGACTTGGTGAGTTTCACTAAATAGGAGACAGTGCATGACTTCCATCATAATATTATGTCCTTCTACACTCTTAATATACATGGAAGTTATTACAAATGCCACAAACTAGGCTGCCACATGTCGCATGGCCTCTGTCTCCTTTACCAGCTGATAAATTGAAAGCCATTTCTACGATTCAAGATGTCCAATGGAAGGCCACTAATTGTTATTTACAGTGAACTTCTGAACTGATAAGTTCTTGCTTATATGCATTATTCGTATCTTCAGAATTGCATTACCATATTGTTAAGTAAAGAAAACTGAAACATTTTATAGACATTTTAGATGCTGATTTGTACATTTCAGTTGCTATTTTAATCCATTTTGAATCTTGCGTACACCACTTTTAACTCTTGAATGTAATTAATTGATAAACTAGTGGACTTACTCGTGTTAAATATGTAATATTTGTCCGATTTACAGCTGTTTCAGTGCTTCATGCTCATCATCAGAGCCTACTAGATTTAAGTAAAATATATTAAAGTAAAGTAAAGTAAAGTAAAATATATAAAGTAAAGTAAAATATAAACAAAACAGAGCTTGAAATTGATTAAAATACTTGTTTAGAGTTGAACATCATTCCGTTACCATTTCTTCATTTCGTTATCATTTTGTAGCATTCCCCGAATGCCGGCTGGCGACGCATGGAGGGTGCTGGCCTAGGGACGAGTGGGGTTGCCTGCTCGAAACCTGGGCACACAGAGAACCTTAGTGTGGTCAGCCAGTGTGGGTTTAGGAATGCATCACAAGAGGGTTAGCGCAATAAATCTTAACAGGTCACAGTGTTGGCCCATAATGTCCCCCTCCGTTAAATTCAATTCAATAGAGTTGAACAGTTTGTGTTAAGGGACATAAAATTACTCATCAATTTGAAACACAAATTACAAAAATGTTCTAACAATATTGTATAGTGATATAAAGTAGTCACTCAAACACACTCTTCTTGGAATGCTCTGGTTTTGGAAACGAAGTTTTTTTATGCTCTTTCCGAAGTAATAATAATAATAATAATAATAATAATAATAATAATAATAATAATAACAATAACTTACTTACTTACTTACAAATGGCTTTTAAGGAACCTGCAGGTTCATTGCCGCCCTCACATAAGCTTGCCATCGGTCCCTATCCTATGCAAGATTAATCCAGTCTCTATCGTCATATCTCACCTTCCTCAAATCCATTTTAATATTATCCTCCCACCTGCGTCTTGGCCTCCCCAAAGGTCTTTTCCCCTCCAGTCTCCCAACTAACACTCTATATGCATTTCTGGATTCATGATACATGCCCTGCCCATCTCAAAGTCTGGATTTAATGTTCCTAACTATGTCAGGTGAAGAATACAATGCGTGCAGTCCTGCATTGTGTAACTTTCTCCATTCTCCTGTAAATTCATCCCTCTTAGTCCCAAATATTTTCCTAAGAACCTTATTCTCAAACACTCTTAATCTCTATTCCTCTCTCAAAGTGAGAGTCCAAGTCTCACAACCATACATAACATTATTATTATTATTATTATTATTATTATTATTATTATTATTATTATTATTATTATGTACACCGTACATATGATGTATGTATGTATGTAGCCTATATTTGTATGTATGTAGGCCCTATTAATACAGAGCTGACACAAGAACGTAAGAAATTATATTACTGGTAGGCTAAATAATAACATAAAATGTAATTTGATCCGAAAAGTTTTAAAATTAGTGAAAAATATATGATCCGGTAATCCTACTCAAAATATGATTTTGAAAAACCAATAGAGTTCATGTGAAATGATAGGCGGAGATAGAATGATTTCCTCAGGAGGGAGCCACAATAGGATGATAAAATAAGATAATTCATAAATGTATGAGCATACAAATGCTTCCACACTCATAAAAATATGCATAAAATATGTAAGCTTAACTTATCTACATACCGGTACACATGAAAAAAATAAACATTCATTATGCCTCTGAAACCTACACCTAGTTTAGCTAAGTACAGCAAAACGTCAATTATATCAAATAAATATTACCAATTTTTGTTAGCATGCTTTTAAGAGCTTTGTGTGAACTAGGGAGCTGTGCCATCACTGATTCTGTCCAAATATGGTATCAGTATCACTTGCTTGGCCACTAGTCGTAGGTTCAATGACATCACTCGAAATAATAGCAGATGCACCAATACTTAACAACACTAATCCGTAGTATTACCAGGTGCTTCATTATTAGTAATACACTTACTTCCACTTTGTTCTACACTTTTAAAAATGTGCGGATATCTCGCGAACTCATTGTTACATGAAGTGAACTGAATGAACTCTCTCCAGAAAATATTCCAAGCTTGTCCCAGTTCTTTCTTACCCACAGTATAAAAAATAAATCGTATAATGGATGCCTATATTTAGAAACATAACATTTACATAAACGTCGATTTGTATAATAATTTGTAGATAAACTTCTGAGAAATATGATTTCATACCGAAGGCTAGAGAGAGAGACAGTAGCCTTTATCACTTTGACCTGGAGATGGCATTCCCCCCCATCTCCGCCTATGTGTGAAATGCTAAAAAATAATTTGACTTTGAGCAGTTTTGTGGCATGACCAGGGATTCCCCCCCCCCCCCCTGTTGAAAAGTTATCCCGCTCTCATAAATTCATATTAACATTCCTGCCAGGGATAACTTCTATCCTCCCTCATAAAATATACAGTAATTGTTTTAATACGAGTATATATGAACTTTATAAAGTATAAAGTAAGCAAAGAAAAAAATATTTCTGTATTATCAGCACCGGCAAGCTGACAACAATAACTTAGGAATTACACATCTTATCTTAAGCTGTTTAGGGATATTATTATTATTATTATGATCAAGATGTAAGACAAGCAACTCAGTGCGACCAAGCATTGAGCAGTATCGAATGAGGATAATAATAATTTTATGTATGGTATTCTCTATCTAGAATTCTATCCCCTCCCCCCATCAGAAATCTTAATTCGCACCCTGGGCATAACATGGTGAAGTTTTCGACAGTCGTATCTGTTGAGCTATCACTATAAAGAATTTCTAACATCAGCCTCTAATCTAGCACAAGTTAAGTCTAATTTTTCCTCTGTTAAGAAACTCTTCTCTTGTTTAATGATACGAACTTGATATCACGAAATTCTCCCATAATATGGTACAATGTTTTGTCAGGGACTGCAGAATCCAGAAGCTTCCTTTGGAAATTTTTGTGACACTCTACACGAAGATCACTTGATAAACGTCTCACAAATAAAATAAAACTATATCGTCTATACCTCACTTTCACAAAACATTTATATGACTATTTTACCTGTTGTATTAATTTTCCATAAATCGGTACCTGTATTCTTTTTTCAGGGAATGAATAATCCCAGAACTTTAATTGAAATTTTGCAACACTTTTCTCTGAAACAATTTCTTTATGTACACCTTAGAAAGTTTTCATGACTATAGTCAATTTCAACAATACGATGCATTGATTGCAGACCTTCAGTTCTCGATCAGTACTGACATTTGTCTAAACATCTGTTGTGGTAGAATGTCGGCAGATTGAAGGTCATTAGCTGAGGATACATTTTCCATAAAAAACTGGCGTGATTCAGGCACATACAATTGCTGAGGTATCGGATTTTTGTTATATCTGTATATTTCTATTGCTCTTGACTATTTTATCAACAAAATTTGAGTCTTCTAGATACCGGTATGTAAAGAGGTTGCTAAAACTGATATTACATGGGCAGAAATTAATCAATGGTACTTATCATCAGCAGAGCCTTATTACTAGATTTAGAATACTTAAATGCATTAAAGGCACAGTTTCATAGGACTGTACCATGTAAAATCTGCAGAAAAAGCAGCTCAGCAGATTTTCTCGAACTTTGTTTGCTTGGAATGTGCATTAGAAGGAGAACAACCAATTCATTTGACTCTATCGATTGACCAGTATGGCATTTGGCTCATCTCGTTAAAGATAAGATATGACGTTGCTTGGTGAAAAATATCATAAAATTGTTTGGTTTTTAACGTAAGGATAAACTGATATCAATTATTTATTATTTATTTGCAGGTGTCCTGTTCACGGATGGACCTTTCTGGGTTGAACAGCGTCGCTTTACGATTCGTCATTTAAATGATTTTGGTTTTGGAAAGAAGAGTGTTGAAGAAGTTATTCTTGAAGAAGCTGAAGTTTTGACCAGCGAAATGAAGGAGCAGAAAGTTGTTCAGGTCAGTAGCAGAATTGGCCAATGGACATACTACCGGTATTTCTTATGTAATGTCACAGTTAAGGTGTTGCACTGCAACCTTAAATGTCGCAGGTTGAATTCCTGATGGAGTCATGGATTTTCCTATTGATCTAAACCTTCCGGTCACACTATGGCCCTGAGGTTCACGCACTCTGTAACATAAATGAGTACCAGTGGGTTTCCTTGGGAGTAAAGGAGACCAGTACATAGGACTGATATTCGATGCAGATTGTCTCATGAAATGGGAGCCATAACATCCCCCAACCCCAAGAGCCTTTTCAGGACTCTTATGAGGTAGCTCTGCTTTAGTTTCCTATATATATTTCTATGTTCATACTGGTATAGGTATATGCGAAATAAATTAAGTTCAAGTATGTGGTAAAAATACTGACAGTTCTGAATGAATTGATACTATTTTTATTTCGAACACAAAGTGCCTTTTGCTGTAAGATATGTGGATGGTTCCTGGGAAATTATTTGTGAGCTGTGCAGTGGCGACAACTCACGACAGAAAGTGGAAGCTTAAAGGAAATTAATACGTCGGGACGCATTGAAAATCAAAATCTGTAATTAAAATGTTTTTGCAGGAGTTAACATACTTTTTTAACCTCAGAGACACGAAATTAAACTGTAGGATCATTCTCATATCCTTCATGGAGGAATTGCCACTGGCTTAGTCAACTGTTCGAAGACAGGTTTGAACCTAATAAGTGACATCAACAAGGCATGACTCACAAGGCAACTAAGCCAGGAGATAATGAATATGGTGACCAGTTCATTGTGAACAATATTATCTTTAACAAAAGCATTTATGAATAAAATAGATAACTAATTTACTAGTAACTTAATGTTTGTAAAATATAGTTGTGTATAAAGCCTTTTGGAATTCTGGTTTTATGGAAGGTTTTATAACAAGATCTTATTTAAAATTAAAAACTGCAAGTAAAGCTTATTTAACACTGTTGAATTCAGACATATTTCTCCTCCTCATAGGAGAGGGCACATGATTTAATAGGGGTATGTTTCATGAGGGAGACGAAATGTGGGTCGTCCCAGACAACAGTGGAATCAGCATTTCTATATAGTTGGGATGGAATGGGCCAAAAGGCTCAAGCCGTGTCTGCTGCTGATAATAATGGTAGTGGTGATGGTGGTAATGATAAATAATACTTTCGTCTGTTTTGTGTGGGTACATAAAAGGTAACATCTTGAAAGAGATGTCTAATGTATGTATTTATTAACACTACAATTGGGTATACACCCAGTGGCAGTGACATATAATATACAATAATACCATTACATTAATGAAGAAGAGTGTTTCACAATCTGGTTAGTATTTATATTCATTCTTGTTTACATAATTTACATGTTCTAATATATTTATGTATAGTTTGAACCTACTTCCTATTGAAATAGTTCATTTAAAATATAACTCCGTTATATTCGGTTAGGTTACGTTATTACTCTGAGTTGATACAAAAACGTCAAAATAATGGGAAAAGACTTGTATCTTAATTTACTTTTAGACGTGCCATATTTTTTTTACCTGTATAATTCAAATTAGTGATATTTTAGAATTTGTTCTAAAGTATGATTTCATTAAGCATGGATCATAATGTTACAAATAGTTGAACTGAAAAATTATGTTTGCACTGATAATTGAAGGGTTCAGAGCCATAGTGGGCCAAGTGCCATTTACTAAAAACGGAAAAAGCAGGAGTTAAATTTAAGTGAATACCATAGTTTAATGAAGATTGACATATCATTTAGTTTTGATGTACATACTTTATATTATTTGTTATATGTTTAATTGAATTATGGTATTTAACTTTGATCCTTATTTTCTCTGTTTTTAATATATGGCGCTTGACCCACTATGGCTCTGAACCCTTCAATTATTTACCATGAGAATGAGTAAGTAATGTTTAGTCCTAAAAATGATAATGTATCTTGTGTATGCTTGCAAGAAAAAAAAAATTGACCTAGTTAGTTGCAATGTCTCAATTTATCTAATAGATAAGCTCCATGACATTTGTTGATTGTTAACTTGCTGGTGCACGGTAAGAAATAATCATCACCACTACCAAAAAATATTTACGAAAATTGTGTTTGTTGTAGAGTTACATTGGAAGGTTAACCCACGAGATAACATAGGGGAAAAAAAGACGTAGGATACACGTGGAAACTCTAACTTTTCCTCCTTAGTTAAATAAAATAAATATTCTGAAATGTTTCTTGCAGGTATCTCGTCTCTTCAGCGTGCCGACAATCAATGTATTATGGTCCATGATTGCTGGTACGAGATATGCACACGATGATACCGATTTCAAAGCTTTGTTGCATCACTTGGACTTCTTGTTTCATTCTGGATCGACTTTAAGGATTTTGACAAGTGTGTTTCCCATATTAAAAAAGATTGCTCCTGAGATGAGTGGACATAAGAAGATCATGAAGTCATTCAACGAGCTGCAGAGTTTCTTCAGGGTACGTACTTGTGCAACTTAAAGTAACAGTGAGTAGTAAGATCCTCACCAGTGACAATAGTTATTCCATTACAAGTGTTTGTTAAATTATTACATTTATAAATAAAATCTGAACTCTACACACTGTTATTCGATCCTTGAAAGCTACTGTGATTGACCAAATGGCTAGAGAGTCGTAAGGACATTTGTGATGGATAGAATAGGTGTCTGGGGCAGTGTGCTCCATTAACCATCAACCTCATTCTGATACTGAACTTCATCGCAATCACCATAATCATGTAGATCCACCTGCAATGGTGTGGTGTGAAATCCAAATGATGATTTCATTAATTAACTTCGTAAGAAATTACTACTTCAATTGTGGCTTCTTTATTCATTTTGTAAAAAGTTACTCCAATGATGATTTCAAAAAAAGTTACTTCAATTATGGCTTCATTCACTTTCTAAAAATATGGCTGTATTAATATGAAATTCACTGATGTCACTTATTTTACAACTTTTTTAGGCTACGTTATGGTTAGTAGCTTCATTTCTATATACAGTAGTGAGCGGTAAATTTGAAAGTTGAGGAGCCCAAGACGTAACTGATGAGAGGTTGGATTTTATGTATTAAAATATATAGGGTCTGTCAAGTACTTCATTACTATTACATATTTGTACAGCAAATTCACTCGACAATCCTCTCCCTTCACAAATCGACCAATTAGATCACACCATACTGAACATCTACTACTAGAAGAAACTAGAGACAAATCTACATTTATTTCTAAACTATCAGTATTTGTTGTTGTTTTCTAATGCCAGGTGTTTGACAATAAAGTCATTTGACCTCTTGCACTCCAATATTTTTCAAAGATATTATCATGGCCAGCCACTGAAGCACAGATTTTGAGGTGTTCCGAATCCATTTCTTGGTTTGAGTTGCACAATGGGCAGTTAGGGGACTGATATATTCCAATTCTATGCAGGTGTTTGGCCAAACAATCATGGCCTGTTGCCAATCTAAATGCAGCTACAGACGATTTTCGTGGTAAATCGGGAATTAACTGTGGATTATGATGCAGAACTGTATAAATAAATAAGTTATATCTCGTAACACAAAAGAAAAAATAACAGGATCACCAGTAAACAAGGAAAAAAAATCTGCCAGCATAAAACAAAACTTTAACACAGGGCGAGAAAACTAACGATCCATAACGCGATTTTCTAAAGCTAAGAAAGAGAGAGAGAGCGCTTGTCAATACAACTGAACATAGCCAAGCAGCCGAGACTAGCAGTACACTTGTCAGCAGTGTGTAGGATTTCTCTAAATTCGCCTCCTCTCACATGTCCTAGTCAGGTTCAAACACTCCGCTAGCTAGCTATCTTATTGGTTGAACTGCATTGTCATGGTTACCAAGGGAGACAGTATTCTGTCCTGCTCTCGCATAGACACTGCAGACTGCTCAATGTCGATTGTACAGATTACAGTGGTATTTCTTTCGGTACAAATTATTTGTAGTATCTATAGCGAGCGTGAATCACCAACTGGATGTGGTTGGCTTGACATAACTTACTTCTTAGTCGTATTGAATAGTAAAATTAATATAAAAGGAAAACTGTCCGTCATTTGCTGTAACTTGTCTATGATCTTACTTCAACTTGAAGTAAAATTCTGGTAAAATGTTAGGGGAGACACCGCCTCCCTTGTCTTCCCTGAAAATATGCCACTGTCTACATAATATGAGCTCAGGAACACATTTAGTTTTCATTTAACAATAGAGAACTTTTGCTATCTACGTAATATTGTGTTATAAAAAATTGGTAAATTAGAGATGCTTGGCTATGTTTTCGGCATGATTTTTTTTACTAATGAAACGGAAAAGTCATAAAAACAGCTCCTTCAATTAAGAAAGAGGTGTTAATCAGCTAACAGAAAGCAACTAAGATACAGTATTCTTTTTTATAGTTTAGGCCTAATATTCACTGACCATAAAAATTGGAATACCAGTAGTAGTAAAACTATTTCAAAACTGTTACATTACAACTATGCCTAGGTGAAAATTTGTGATTTCTGGTCAAAAAATCACATTTTTGGTTTTTAGCATTAAAAAATTGTTTATGGTCTAAGGTAACTCTGAAGCATTTTTCATGCACTTATGCTTTCCAATTGCACGTTTCGGTGGCCATTTTTAAAAGGCATATGCATGTATCTATATTCATTTAAAATTTCAAGCTCATTGTTTGCATTCGTTTTTTGCATATTTTGTTTTGCTAAAAATGCTATTTCTCCTACAAAATTTGTACTACATGAATGACTTTTTTTTGTGAAACTTCTTTAATGTGTAACAAAACTTATTATCAGGATTTTCTTAAAGTGTCACATTTCTTAAATACAGGTATTTTTTTTTTTTTTGCAGATGTTGCTAATTTTTTGGCTGTTTTTAGAAATTAATATAAATTAATGTTCAATTGTTTTGGAGGGTAAAATAAATGAAAACACTGGATAGTAAGTTTTGTTTTGGGGTGTTTGAAAGATATAAAAATGGAACTTCAGGCAAAAATATTAAAATTTGTAGGAATAATAGCTATTCTGCAAAAAATAATTTAAATTTTCAAAAATGTTAACAATTCAAACATAGGGTGGCAAGATCATTTATGATTAACAGAAAAAAAACAGAGGAATTAAGTGCTAACTATAAAAATTATCTTAAAACTAGCAAAGTATTTTTAGTAGTATTAAAATAAAATGAAATCTTTTTAAGCAATTGAACAGAAGAGGTAAATTTAACATCAAAATTATCACCTGATCTCATACAGATAGTTGAAATGAAACAAAAAGACATGGGCGTCTGCAAGGAGAGTGTGGTAGTAAGGGTAATCTCCCCTACTGGAAAGTAAAATCTTTTAATTTTTATTATATTATGTAAATTTTTAAAAACTTACAGCTGTTATGTTCACGGCAGTATGTATTTTTCAAGTGTGTTGGTTTCATTAAAATACATCAGGGGAAAGATAATTAGCACAGAGAGAATCTTAAAAATTAACATCATGGGCATTTAGGAAGTGTTTTGCCCATACTGAGTTATAAACCTGAGGACGTTTCTGGAAAGAGATTTTCTGTTCTGTCACGAGAGCTACCATTGTTCAATTCATGATTAATGTTTGTCTTACAGAACACGATTCACGAACACAAACTGATGCTCGAGGAGAATAACCCAAGAGATTTCATGGACGTATTTCTGCGCCAGATGGAAGCTGAAAGTAGTGTTGAAAATTCTACATTCACAGGTAGATCTATATTCAAAACTTTCTTATGAAATAAAATTAAAAATGTCAATGTTATATATGATTATCCTGCAAAAAAAAAAAAATAATAAATAAATAAAGGAACTAAACTTTTCGAACAACCCAACAAAACAGGACCATTGCTTAGCCTAAATCAAATAATAAAGTCAGAACTAGATAGCCAATATGCATCACAAAAGCAAAAGCAATGAATCTTGAGAAGAAATAGATCAATATCGACAGAGATAGAATGGAAGCAACAGCAAAATTTAGACTATACAGGACACGACTGCTTGTCATATCACCTGCATCGCATCAACATAGTAAACTCTGAAAGCTGTCCACTCTGCAAAGATGACAACTCCACAAAGGACGCCACCCACCTCCTAACATGCAAAGAATTAGACAGAGAAAAACAGAAATCAAAGGACCAGATAAGCCTCTACTGGGAAGCAAGAAGGAAGATGACGCTAAGTCAAGATCCAGCCATTGGAAACTAACTAATACATGATTATCTAAAGCCTAAGCATTTCAAGAATACATAATGCAGTATACGACTGCGTTACTTTTACATTTAATTCGTGTTTCATGGAGTTAGTGTCACATAACACTAAAGATGATTTTTGATTACAATGAATAAAATTTATAACTGAGAAGGAGAAATATTACTTATATCATTCGTCTTTTACAGTTCAAGACTATTGAAACGTGGCTCATCACACCAAAATAAATCTTCTAAGCAGTGTATTGGTCAGCTGGATTACCGGGCCTTGAAAAATAAGGGTCTGAATTTAAGTCTAATTTATTAGGTAACAGACAAAGCTTAGTCCTGTAATTCATGCCAAATATGTTTCATTTATTCTGTCCGAACATGAGAACAACACTAAAGTCTACAAATATCAGCTGTTTAAACTAACATTAAAAAAGGAAGCTGTAACTTGAGGAGGATACTTCTATCGTCAGTATACAAATTCAAATACCATACCAATAACAACACAGTATTTGGGTATAGCCATTAGATGCAATTATTATATAGACATAATATGTAAATCTTTATGGTTATAGGGTTGTTGGAATTAAGCTTTTTAACTTACTTTCCCCGAGTGCAGCATCCTGTAGTATTAATAAATTTAATAGAGTATTGAAAAACTGGCTTGTGATGGAAGCATTTTATAATATTAATGAGTTTGAAATGGCTGGTAAATTAGATATTATATTTTAATTATGAAGTTTTTAGTTATATATTTGACTAAGACTATTACAATATTTTGTTTAATAGCTGCTCTGTCTCTTAAATAAAAATGCAGGCTTTTTTTTTATTACTATGCAGAATTAAACACAAATTAAAATTTGTTAAAAATTGGATGGCTGTGAAAAAATTACGTTTCAAAGATTTTATAAGGATATTCATGAGTATGTTCTACTAGAACACAGTATAATATTAATAAATATACCATAACGTAATAGGCGGCTGGGTAGCTCAGTTGATAGAGCAGCTGGCTACGGACTGGAAGGTCTGGGATTCGATCCCAGATGGTGATGGGGTTTTTCTCATTGCCAAACTTCCAGAATGGCCCCGGGGTTCACTTAGCCTCCTATAAAATTGAGTACCAGGTCTTTCTCGGGGAAAAAAAGGTGGTCAGAGCGTGGTGCCAATGTTCCAGAAAGCATGGGGCTCTACCTATATGCCCCCCCCAAGTGTCTTCATGGCATGAGAAGGGGATACCTTTACCTTTTTACCGTCACATAATAATAATAATAATAATAATAATAATAATAATAATAATAATAATAATAATAATAATAATAACAACAACAACAACAAAATAATGCTCAAAATTTAAAATACTGATCATGTAGGCCTAAACTGTAAACAATTTTAATATTACCCCCCCCCCCCTCCTTGATGAAATTCTGCATACGCCACTGGATCCAGACATTCAATGGTCTATAAATTGTCAAGGAGTATCGTATACAAATTTCATAAAATAAACGAAGAAGAACAGATAGAATGATTTCAGAACATAGTATACAAATTCCACGAAACCAATTAAAAATGGTTCTGCACTGCTTCGGTCAGATACCATGGAATTAATCTGCAGTAAATACTGGTATGAAGACTAGATTCACATTTATACAGATGGATCACGAAATCATGACAATAGGACATCAGGAGCAGGACATTACATTCCAAAATATCAAGAAATTTACTTAATACTATGTTCATCTTTCTCCAGTCTTCATGTTGAACTTTTGACTATTGAAGCTGCTCTTACATGTTTCCAAAATTTCTGATGAATCTAGGCCTATTTGCATATTTACTGGTTTCGTAGGGCTACATATTTAACATACCTCAAATACACATTAATTTTATTTGCACATACAAAAATCAACAGAATAAATTCAAGAATATCCAAAAGAAAATAATGTTTCCATGGATATCGGTACTTAGCCACTGTGGTATATTTGGAAATAAGAAAGTTGGTAACTTTGAGAAACAGGCAATGCAATTGCAATCAAGACCGTTGCAATGGCATTTTGTTCAGCACCTTTGCTTCAATTGACTCTCACTTTACAAACCTACTGATCAATAATTGGCTCTCTTCTGACAAAGGCAAAATTTTACAGGCCATACACAAGAATCAAATGACCTGACATACTCAGACATTTTTAACGAGAGCCAGAACAAGTCACATTGTTACACACCTATTTAAGTATTCTTATACTCCTATTTACCTATGGTGTAATAGTCATGAAGTTCTGGAACACATTCTTTTATACTGCCATCCATAAATCCTAAATGAAGAGAATTAAAGTCATCAATACTAATTGCATAAAACTTAGCTCTGCAATACATATTGACCACACTTCAACTCGAGGAGACATCTACAGTACCAGTATCTATAATGAACACCCATCAAAGCACACCTTATTTGATGGAAGAAACCCTTGCTGTAGGCTACAGTTATGTTATCAGCAGGCTTCGAAACTTTGGACCCGATACAATAAGTTTACTGTGCATGCACTATAGGTTGTTGACTCTGCAGGTAGGTAGAGATGTGTTGAGGTAACCACGTTGCTATTTAGAGTAGAGTACGGTAGAATGGGGAAACACACATATGTACATTCTGAAAGTAAGAGTACATTACACAATGACAATGTCAAAAGAATGTGAAAAGCATTTATTCTCCTGTCTTTTATAAGCATTAATTGTGTTTAATTATATACAGTGCTAATGGTGGAAATAAACATGTAGCAATTTTAATTTCTTCATTTATCCTATTGGTCGTCTTTAGGAAGTGCAGTTACAGTACCGAATTGCAATGTACCTACTACAAGATACATTCTCACTGTCTCAAACGTAAATCTTTTTCGGTTATCTGCCAAAGTTTGTACTGTAGAAAGCTGCACTCTATGTCGCATGACGTGATAGGAGCAAAACAGAAAAACCTAACATCATTGCGGTCTCTAAAGAGACAGTCCTTTATTCTCTGGTGACTCTATGTCCACTAATTTACTGTTTATGTTACACAATGTTCTATATCCCTTATTTTTACATAAAATTGATTTATATTTCTGTTTTACACGGTCAGTAACCGGTGTATTTGGTGTCTCATTAATTCTCTGCGTCATTTTCTAAATTAATTTGAGGGCTTCCAGCTCTCTTGCTCTGACTTTTCTAACCGTGTAATAGTTTCAGACACAGTTTGAAAATGGGTTTGTATGAAAACCAAATTATTCGTCAGAACCTTCAAATTCAGAGCGTTTTTCTTTGCATATTTGTTGGCATTCATTCTACAGTACCCCACCCACTGCACGCTTTACCACTATACCACTATGCAGATTTCCCACTGAACTGTTCTATTGGGTCCGAAGTCTCGAAGCCTAGTTATCAGCACCCTGCTGGGTACCAGTACATTAAGAAGATTAATAAATTTAATTTGTCAAAACACAAGTTAACACAAAATCTTAAGTTCACAACATTTGATAACTTGAAAAATAGGCTAGCTCGAAAGTAGCAGTGCAATAATAAAATTTCTGAACTATATTCGAAAGTAGCAGTGGAATAATACAATTTCTGAACTATATTCGGAATCTGAGAAATTTAACAGATTAATTATTCATGCTGTTATAAAATAATATGTATAGGACATGTTAGAGTACAGTCAACCATTTAGCTGTAAGTTAAATGTTTGTTGATTTGTGCAGAGGATGAACTCATTATCCTGTGCATGGATCTCTTCTCCGCTGGGGCAGAGTCTGTGAGCAACACGTTGAGTTTCTGCCTGTTGTACATGGTGTTGTATCCACAAGTCCAGGAGGCCGTGCAGAAGGAACTGGATACAGTTGTAGGACGCAGCAGGAAGCCATGTCTGGACGACAGGCCTAGGTAGGTGAAGGTTATATAATCAGGAAGAAATCAATTTCGAGAAAATGGAAGCTTAGGTGCCTTTGGAAATGAAAATGAAATCGTGTCCCTAAGTGTAACCATCATCTCAGAGGAGCTTCTGTTTTCAACAGAAATTTTCTATGTGGTAGAAATATAAAAAAGCACAGATCAACATTGCCAGCATTTTAATATAGTTGAAGTTCTATTTTCAATGACTAATTGATGGGTGGTGTACTAGTTCCATCCCTAACTGAAGGATTTCACTTGCTGATTCTAGTAGATTCACAAAGTCTAGAATAACCAAAAATAACTTCCAGCCGATCAGAGATAAATAAAATTATTTTTCCTATTGGTTTCATCTATCTCTCTCTTTCTCTCTCTTTGTGTGGGATGTGTGTACACATGCGAACATACGTGTAACCTTAACCATTGACAAAATTATGTAATATCTACAACTGTCGTAATTGATACGATGTCAAAGGTTACTATAGGAACCAGTGACGTCGCCAGGATCAAAGCAAGGGGGTGTGGATGGGGTGCGAGATTTAAAAATGGGGTGCAAGCTGTAAAAATGTGGTACATAAAAAATCCAAAATGTTCCTTCATGCACTTGCGCGCATACTATAGAACTGTTTATTATTATTATTATTATTATTATTATTATTATTATTATTATTATTATTATTATTGCTCATCACATCCATTACGATACACTAAGGGATGTAGTTTTTTCACATCTGAGAAATTGTTTTTGTTCTTCAAAATAACTTAGTAGGTACCGGTAGGCATACAAAATATTAAGAATAGTATGGAGAATATTAATAAATACAGCACTGTGAGAACCTGGTATCATGAAAGTTTTAAATTAAGATATGTTTTTACAAATAGGCCTATTGCTGGAGGCAGAGCAGAGTGAGAGACAGGAAAATGGAATTGTATAATTTGTCCCGCCTAAAACAATTATGTAGAATATCCTACTTTCTAAATATGGTGCACAGATTTTCGCTGTATGAGAATGTCAGGAGAAAGAAAGAAAGAAAGAAAGAAAGAAAGAAAGAAAGAAAGAAAGAAAGAAAGAAAGAAAGAAAGGAAGGAAGGAAGGAAAGAAAGAAAGAAAGATGAAGAACCTAAAAAGGGAAATTTGGACAAATGTTCAACCAGAACCACAACTGCTATGACTTACATTGCAGTCAGAGAGGATATGTATTAGTAGTATTAGTATTTATTTATTTAACCTGGTAGAGATAAGGCCATCAGGCCTTCTCTGCCCCTCTACCAGGGGATTACAACTATAACATGAACAATAAGATTACAATTAATATTAAATTTACAATTACAATAAAAATTAAAGTACGACAAGAATACCTGATTAATGAAAGCTAGACATTTTATAATAGAAGTTAAGAACAAAGAATATTTTTCTATTTACTAAATTACAAATTAAACCTACAATAACAAAATTCTATAGTGATGAAATTACCGGATATTAAAATATTTTGTGATAGATTAAGAGAACTATTTACAAGAAACCATGTCTGAACGAGTCTCAATTACTGACCAAGTGCCTAGTAAGTTTGCATTTGAATTGAATTTTATTTCGACAGTCCCTGATGCTAGCAGGTAACGAATTCCAGAGTCTTGGCAGGGCTATTGTGAAAGAGGATGAGTATGAGGAGGTGCGATGGGATGGTATTGTTAGTATTGTTTCATGGCGAGAGCGTGTGTTCAGATTGTGGTGGGAAGAAAGGTAAGTGAAGCGAGACGACAGATATGAAGGAATAGAAGAGTTCAAGATTTCGAAGAGAAGGAGAAGTGAATGTAAATTTCTTTCCTTATCTAGTTTAAGCCAATCTATTGCTTCCAGGAATGGGGTAATGTGATCATATTTACGAACATTGGTTACAAAACGTACACACAAATTATGAGCATGTTGAAGTTTCGTTTTGTTGTCGCTGGAAAGGTTAGTCAGTAAAATGTCAGCATAGTCAAAACAGGGAAATACAAGCGTCTGCACAAGGGACTTTTTTAAGCAAGAGGGAAGATGAAAATTTATCCTTTTTAGCACATGGATAATAGAATATACTTTTCTGCAGGTTTCTGTGATTTGCATGTCCCAGTTGAGATTATTGTCCATGTGAATGCCAAGATTTTTTACAGAAGAACTGAAAGGGATATGCACTGTACTTACTTTAACGGGGGAAATGTCGAGGTGCTTTGCAGCGTCGGTTTGCCATTTGTGTCCTAATATGATTGCTTGTGTCTTTCCAGGATTGATATTAAGATGGAATTTCTTTGTCCATGTCACAATCGAGTCAATGTCTTCGTTCAATTTATCTATAGCGTCATTTATTCGATCTAAGCGGGAAGAGATGTAACATTGAAGGTCGTCAGCATACAAGTGATAGTTACAATGCCTTACATGAGATGTAATATCATTGACATATATTGTGAACAACAATGGTCCGAGTACCGAACCTTGTGGTATACCTGATGTTATGTTAAGCCAGGAAGAGCTTCGATTCCCGGATACAACACATTGTTGTCTTTCCCGTAAGTAGGATTCGAACCAACTCACAGCAGTCTCTGACAAATGCAGATTTCTCAATTTATGGGTGAGCATGTCAAAATTTACAGAGTTGAAAGCTTTGCTAAGGTCAAGAAGTGTTAGTATTGTTACTTTATTAGAGTCGATTGCTTCACAAATGTCTTCTGTCACTTTAAGTAGAGCAGTGCTTGTGTTGTGTCCAGCTCTGAAACCTGACTGATACTTGTCGAATAGTTTGTGTTCGTTCATGTAGTTGGTAATTTGTCTGTGTACGATTCTTTCCAGTGTTTTTGATATGGCTGGCAGGATACTGATTGGTCTATAGTCGTTCGGGCCGGTGGGAACTTTGACTTTTGGAAGAGGAAGAACGAAAGCTTGCTTCCATATTTTAGGGAAAGTTGAAGTGATTAAGGAACTATTGAATATGTGTGCAATTGTAGGTATTACTATGTCTTGTATTTTCTGTATGAGTAATATGCTAATGTTGTCCGGGCCTTGAGCTTTCGTCTTGATGCGTCGGATGGCTTTCATTACGTCAACAGGAGTGACGTCAGTAAAATAGAATTTGTCTCGAGTTGGGGGAGCTGAGTCAGGCAAAACTGTGTCTTGTTTCGTTGTGTTGTTTAAGGTCGGGTCCTTTACAAAGTGTTCGTTCAATCGGTCAAGTGGGATGGGTATGTCTGCTTGTTCACTAGCCCTTCCAAGTCCAATAACCTTCAGATTTTTCCATAACTCGGAAGGGGTTGTGTTGGGCTCTATAAGTTTGTAGGAGTATTTGAGTTCAGTGTTTCTTATTAGTTGAGTCGTTCTGTTTCTTAGGTGTTTATATAAGTTAAAATATTCGTCGTTTTTATTGCGGGTGTATTTCCTATAGGCTAAGTCGCGTTTGGACATCAGGCTACGTATTTCAGTCGTCATCCAAGGGGCTGGGGTCTTTCTGGTACGTTTGGTCTTTAATGGTGCGTGTTTGTCATAAAGTTGAAGTATTAACGTATTGAATAAGTCTACTTTCTCGTCTACAGTTCGTAATGTCCAGATCATGTGCCATGGAAGTTGTGCAGCGTCTTCTTTCAGTGCAATATCATCTATTCTTTTAATATCCCTGTAAGTAATTACTCTAGGAGTCGATTTAGGACACTGCAGATTAAACGATAGATAAATGATATCATGCCCTGATAGTCCTGGTGCAGGCAACTGTCCATGTGTCAGTATTTTGTCGGCATTGTTAGTAATTATCAAGTCCAGTAATGTGTCTGTACCTTCCGTGTGATGTGTGGGAGCTAGGGGTAAGATTACCATATCAAGGCACTGAAAGAATGATTGAAGTCTTTTAGTCGTACTAGAATGTAAGTCAAGTAAGTTTGAATTGAAGTCACCCATTATTATAACGTTCTCATATTGCGGCGTTACGTTTAGCAAGGAGGTTTCGAAATCATCTACGTCATATATATGTGGGGGTTTATATACGACACACACTAGACATTTTGTAAATAAGGTGCAAATTTCAATGAACATATATTCGGGTTTGGCAGAGTACTGGCTTGGAGAATGATGAATAATTTTAGGTCTAAATCGGATCTAATATAACCAGCCACCCCTCCTCCTCTCTTGCCCTCTCTGTCATTACAGCAAAGCGTATAGCCAGGAAGGTTTACGAGAGTGGAAGGAAGATTAGGATGTAACCAAGATTCGGAGATAAGAATAACGTGAATGTCTAAAGGTGAGAAGATAGAAGAAAATTCGTCAAAATGACACAACAGACTTTGAGCATTCACGTGAACAACATTAAGTGACAAAGGAGAGGAAGAAAGCGCAGCCTTGAGTATGTCTGCGGTACAGGGCAGTGGACAGTTAGGATTGCTATTGTTCGAGTTAATAGAGAGGACCGGTCTCTGTCCACTGACCTCAGGGACTGTCGGGTGAACATGCTGCTTTTTGTTCTCAATGGTACCATCTTATATGCAATTCAAGTTTTTAAATTATTTTCTAGCAATAATAACTTAAAATTACAGTACTAAATGATAAAGAATATGAAGAAGAAAAATAATTAATTAATAAATAACGTTATTATATAGTAAAAGTTAAAGTGACTTAAATTTACAGTACTAAAGGATAAAAATAAGAATGAAAAAGAATTCCTGGTAGACCAACTAAAGTTTCGGCTTCACAAAAGTGTAGCACAAAAATAGAAGTAATTCGGATTAGACGCTTCATAGCTAATGATAAATTACAGCCAGCAGCGGATTTTCAGGGGAGGCAAAAGAGGCCATGCCTCCCTTAATATTTTACCAGAACACAATCTGACAGAATTTATTCCAGCTGAATTAAGATCATAGACAAGCTATAGCAAATGACGGACTTTTTTTTTTGTATTCATTTCACTATTCAGTAGAGTAAGATGTAGGCTACATCAAGCCTACCCATTCAGCTGGTGATATCCTCTTGCTATAAATAGTACAAATAATTTGTATCGAAAAAAACAGATCAGTGTAACCTGTACAATCGACATCAAGCAGCCTGGAGTCTCTATGCGAGAGCAGGACAGACGAGACAACTATATCATTCTTCTCTCCAGTAACGATGACAACAGCAGTTGAGCCAGTAAGATAGCTGGTCAGTGGACCTTGCTAGAAGGCATGAAAGGAGAAAACCTACTCTATGTATTTCTGGCTAGCTGCTGACAAGTGTAATGCTAGTCTTGGTTGTTTTGGCTACGTTCAGCTATATTGGCGGACTCTCTCTCTCTCTCTCTCTCTCTCCCCCCCCTCACCCCTTCCCTCTTTTTCTTTTTTTTTTCTTGGTTTTATAAAATTGCGTCATGTATTACTAGTTTTCTTTCCCTGCATAAAAGTTCTGTTTCACGTTGATAGATTCTTTCTCTTGTTTGCGGATGTTCCTGTTATTGTTTCTTTTGCTTACGAGATATATTTATTTATACAATATACTAAATATATTGATAGTTTAGAAATAAATGCAGATTTGTCTCTCATTTCTTCTGGTAGTAGATGTTCAGTAGCCTATGTTGTGAACTAATTGATCGATTTGTAAAGGAAGAGGATATTCGAGTGAATTTTCTGTACAAACATAATAGTAATGAGGTACGTTATCATCATTATTCTATGATGCTTCGACCAGTTTTCGGACCGTGACCTCCTCCATTATTCTCTTTCATTTCTGTTTCTTGTGGTTGCCATCCAGTTTCTTATATGGATCAGGTCAGCTGCACATTTCTGTATTTCTTCCCATCGGTTACGTGGTCTTCCAACTGGTCTTTTTTCATCAACGTCTCCATGTAGTACTTTTTTGGGGATTCTTGATTTTCCATTCTTATATTGTGATCAGCCCATTGGAGTCTCTTAATAATATGTATAAGAATGAGGTATCTTAAGTGACAAGCCCTATATTTTTTAATACATAAGGTGCAACCTCTCATCAGTCACGTCTTGGCATCTTAAACTTTCAAACCCACTGTCCACCACTGCTCACAGCAACGAAAAGAATCTGTCATTGAAGAAATTCCTGTATGAAAACATCAATACTTAATATCTTAATACAATTAATGTATATTGATTGTATTGGACATATAGAATAATGTACCAGCAGTAAACATAAATCATTAATAATTTAAATTCAAATATTACTTTAAAAAGGACTATTACTGTAAACGAAAATGGACATATATGTAGTATTTCTGGCTAACTAATATATTTTACATTAATTCTGCTCGGTAGGAGTAAATTATATTCGTCTGAACAGAACATTTTAAATAATAATGTTGATGATGATAATGATGATGATGATGATAATGATAATGTTAATAATAATAATAATAATAATAATAATAATAATAATAATAATAATAAACAAATAGTTGAATTTTATGAAAAGAAGAGTAAAGCACAAACAGATACGTAGGTCTACTATATAAAGTGGATTGGCGAAATAAAAAATGACTTTTGGCAGGAATCACACAGGAAGATATCTTAAACAGAGATCTTCGGAATCAGAGTTCATAAATGCCAAGCTGGCAAAGAGCAAAAACCCAAGAAAAAGACTGAAAAACGTGGAGTTAAGAGATAAAAAGATGTCCACAGCCAAAGAATGAGAGAACTACGAACAAAAAAAGGAAGGCAAAGAAATGCTTCTAAGTACTTTCCGTAGCCCTAAATGGGATTATTTGTAACTAAAATAATAATAATAATAATAATAATAATAATAATAATAATAATATGTTAATAATATAGAAAGAGGCACTGTCTTAAGAGCTTAGATTTTAAAATCAATTCTAGTTGTAACTTAAGTGTCTAAACTCTTTGATGAAAACATTTTGAAAATAGGTCTACAGCAGATAACAGAGAAGAATAAACTATATTGTCATTCTTTGCTTCTTGAAGGCAGAAAAATTCGGTGAAGTAAATGTGGTAGGTGGTACTCTTACAAAGCTATTTATGTGTATGATTAAATGTCACTTTCTCCTTCAAAATCATAGCACTAAATTATTTTGTGAATGTGTAATGTTCCAGACTACCATTTGTGGAAGCAACAATTGCTGAAGTATGCCGGATAAACACCATTGCTCCATTATCTCTACCACATGCACCTTTAGAAGACACTGAACTTAATGGCTACACTGTTAAAAAGGTAAATAAAAATGAGAAATTTCTGACCGAAATTTCTGCAGCTTAGTCTGGCTTTGAAGTGGCTGATATTTATATACACACTCATTCATAACAAAAAAAATCTGCTAACCCCAATGAAGTTAAAAACAAAAACAACAACAAAAACAAGGATAATCTTCATTTGATCATTTGGATGATGTAAAATTTCTAAATCTGAAAATGCGTTTAATGTCGTCTGTTATGAATATTACTGCTATGAAAGAAAAGAAAGATGTGTAATATATATATATATATATATATATATATATATATATATATATATATATATATATCCCCCTCCCTCCCTCTCTCTCTCTCCATTGAAACCTGGAGACCTATAATATCGCGAACTTTCATTTAGTGACCACAAGATGTTGTTTCTAGTTTCACCATATGGAGTGACAGCGATAATGCAATATGTCACATAAAAGTGAAACAACAGCATGTTACAAGACGTCTATGAGTTCTGACTTGTGTTATGTAGAAAAACACGTTATGTATGTTTGTATGTCGATGAGTTACAATGAAATATCGACCAGATGCTTTTAGTATTGTTTGTTTCTATGTTTACTTTATATACTGCTTAATTTGGAGAGTTCCACAGTAGAAAAATTTCATGCAGTCCTAGAAGTCACAAGACTTATCTCAAGGCCAAAAGCCTCGATACTTTTCGCTCATACACGAGGAGACGGAGACTTGCCTGTGGATTTAGGTTTGCACAGACTTACCTCCAGGTAAGGCTCTTTAGAGTCGAAATAGATGCCGAGGTTTTTTACAGTAAGCTTAGCACTGAAAGGAATGATTGTGTTGTTGAGAGAGATAGATTGAAGGCAGAGCAACCTTTGTTGCCTAAGAGAATGGCTTGGCTTTTATCTGGATTCAGATTTAACCCAAATTTTCTTGACAAAGGATCGTCATTGATGCTCGATAAACTTTCATTAAGAGTATCAGTTCGAGATAGAAGATAGTCCAAGAAAGTAAACTTAAACGGGATAACAATCACGATGTGTTAAAAGAACTGAATTACAGTAGAATCCCGATTGTCCGGACTATACAGGCCAAGGGCAATCCGGATAAGCAAAGCTCCGGATAATACGGAGGGTGAGAGAGCTATGTGGATATTGAAGAGACAAGATGGGACCCATTAATGTAGAAAGAAGTTACTCACATGTACGTAATAAAACGATTTTTTATTCATAATACACTGCAGTATATAATTGACTTTAAAAACTTCATTATTGTTCGGTACTGTATATACGTACACTACTGTATTTTTTTAAAATGATCCACATAACATGGAAGGCTGGATAATAATCGGGACTCTACTGTATTGTGAAACACGCCCAATACGCGAGAAAACAGGTATCACCTTCAGGGCACTGATATTTTACTATTGTACAGAGTTTGTTCCTAACATCTTTCCTTGCAATGAAATTTAATATGTGGATGTTTCTGCAGGGCACTCCAGTCATCATTAGCTTGTGGTCTGTTCTGCATGACCGAGAACACTGGGGAGATCCTGAGGTCTTCAAACCAGAGAGGTTCCTGGACGTGAATAGAAAATTTGTGCGTGATGAGTGGCTTGTGCAATTTGGAGTTGGCAAGCGTGCCTGTCTAGGAGAAGTACTGGCCAGGGATATGCTCTTCCTTATTTTCTCGTCCCTTCTGAAGGAATTGACATTCAAGCTTCCTGAAGGAGATCCCGAGCCCTCGACAGAACCTCTGCCAGGTATCACGTCTGCACCTGCACCCTTCCGGGTAGAGGTAGCTCAGAGATGAGAGTGACGATAATATAAAATATAGCAAAAAGTATTTAATTGCCACTTGAGCAACTATGTATAAGAATACGTTCAAGTGCACCTTCCAAAACCATCGGCTTGAAACTCTCTCTAAAAGCCGTACATGGTTTGACACCTTAAAGAAAATGTCAAATGAAACATTAGCTGCTCATAGGAATAATGAGACACAAGAAGCAGCATCCGTAGTTTCTTTGTCAGACTATTGAAGTACACGGACTTGACACTCCTGTCCATAGTCCATTTTTTTCTCACCCATTTCTGTTAATTAAAAAATCCTGTCTGTGACATGCATTGTCATATTGGATTACTGCTGGCAAAGGCACTGGATTTAACGATAGTACAACACACAGTTCATAGAACACACTGATATACTTAAAGTTTTACAAGTAAACCAATCTCTGTCTACACTGTTGTGTAAAATGGGTCGCATCTGGTTTGTCTTCTTAACTGACAAGTAGAAATGTATTTCAAGCAGCACATTTCAACATCTTCAGCTACATTTGAAATCTACTTTCTATGTTATATATATTGTATTGGCAGCTACGAGTACATTTATGTAGATCACTTGTTTTTCGTAATATTTACTCGTGTAGTACGAACTTTTAATGACATGGAAGATTCCTTTATAAACTACATTTTCTTTTAAATGCCATAAAAGTAAGAAATAATACCAGTACTTAAAGTTAGTTCTGGAGATATTAACGAACAAGAATATTAGACTTATCTTACGAATTAAGTTATTACCAGAACTCTGAACAAGAAATGTGATTTTAGCTGTTGTAATATAATTTAATATTGCCATTTGTTATAAACGAGGATTCAATGGGTAACAGTTGAGATTGTCACTAATATTATAATGTAGTGAATGTATAATAGCTCACTTTACGAAATTAATAGAATCTGCCATTAAATCAGGGATAAACATATACTTGCCATAGGTACTAAGAATCATTCATTATATTAACAAAATTATATCTCTTCTTGAATTTATCATCAGTTGTGTTGTTTGACTTACACAAATCATTTTGCATTAACTGATTGAAAACAAGAATAGCTAGTTTTTGTCTAATGGTTGAAGTGAAAGTTAAGTAATTTTGTGTGGCTTTCCAGTCCAAAGAGTCCATTCTTTTATCCCTGAGAGTTTAACATTGGCCAAGAAAAGTGAGAGCAAGCATCTTTTTTTCTTCCTCTTGTACGGAGGAGGGACCCAAAGGCTTGCACTGCAGCCTGAGGCTTATTGTGCTTACCATTCCTATATTGAAATAGACTGCACACAGGATTTATTTTTACCACATAGTCCAAACGGAGAAATGACTAAGTAATGAAATATGAAGAGAACTTACTTAATTACTTACAAATAGCTTTTAGAGAACCTAGAGGTACATTGCCGCCCTCACATAAGCCCATCATCTGTCCCTATCCTAAACAACATTAATACAGTCCCTAGCATCGTATCCCACCTCCCTCAAATTCATTCTATACCTTGACCAAAACTACTTCCGACTTGACAGCTTATAGAGAAGGGGGAGCAATGTTGTCATGTTGCCCATCTTTCGTGTAAGCGAGCGCGCTGCCGATGGAGTGCAGTAATGAACGGCTGACATCAACACATACATTTCTAACCAATTTGTTGAACACTAAGCATTAAAATTTGTGTACATTATTATTTTATTAGCCTATAATAATAGGATAATAATAATAATAATAATAATAATAATAATAATAATAATAAGTAGTAGTAGTAGTAGTAGTAGTAGTAGTAGTAGTAGTAGTACCGGTATTCTTCAATGTAAATACCGTTAGAAAAGCGTCGAAAGGACTGTAAACTGTAAAAACAGTTTTAATTTAATACGAAGCCTCTACTTTTATGAGTGTTGGTATTCTTCAATGTAATATTGTTAGAAAGGCGTTGAAAAAATTGTAAACTGTAAAAATATTTATAATTAAAAATCTGCAAGGCCTTTTTCTTTTCAAATATTGGTAACAGTGCTCTTATTAATTTTAACACAAGCAACAGTTCTCATTACGACTTGCGCCAAAGGTAAAAGAGGCCCGCCATTATCTTTTCTCCTGTCAAAATACTCTCTTACATAACACACCATCTCTCGCACTTGACTCTTTAACGGGACACCTTGTCCAATATTCTTTATTCTCTGCCTGCCTTACCTTCCTTCCGACATTGCACAAGTCATCTATTTAAAAACTCTAGCAGAAACTAGAAAACACACACTCCACCAATGACAACGAAGATAATAGTGTAATATAATTTAAACACAATAATTATCGATACACTAAAACAATAATACAACTAAATAATATTTTTAATTCACACAAAGCATGCGTTAACCAGCCAACTCAGTCATTCCGGCCACTGTATTCACCACTAGGCCCTGGTATTCACGTGCAACTTGTAAACATAGACAAGACAACACCATCCCATTACCATGGTTACGCGTCTCTTGTGATTGGTTGATTTGAATGGTTGCCATGGTAACATGCTAAAGGCGCCATTTGTCAGGTCAGAAGTTGTTTTGGACAGACCATAATATTTCCTCCCATCTACGTCTCAGCCTCCCCAAAGGTCTTTTTCCCCTCTGGCCTCTCAACTAACACTCTGCATGCATTTCTGGATTCGCCCATATGTACTATATGACCTGCCCATCTCAAACGTCTGAATTTAATTTTCCTAATTATGTCAGGTGGAGAATACAATGTGTGCAGTTCTACACTGTGTAACTATCTCCATTCTCCTGTAACTTCATCCCTCTTAGCCCCAAATATTTTCCTAAGCACTTTATTCTCAAACACCCTTAACCTCTGTTCCTCTCAAAGTGAGAGGCCAAGTTTCACAACCATACAGAACAACTGGTACTAATATAATGTTTTATGTATGAAGAAAATTGGTGTAGAAAAATTCTGTCGTCATTCAGTTTATAATTAAGAGAATAAGACTAACATATTATTTTATTACCTCTACATACATGTCCAGATATTAATATAAAACAATAAAAGGTGTCAATTTCAAGTTCAATAGAGTTTAGGGTTGCCAACTTTTTTTGAAGAAAACATGGGAGACTAAGGAATCGAAAAAATTTCACATATAAAATAGTCACTAAGTTACTAAAAAACAACCTTATTCTACACTTTGGCAGTTAGGCTTAAATTAAAAGTATTTTGAGACATTTTGTCTCGCGTAATAGTTGCAGTCAACTGCAGTTTTCGCTCTTATTTCATTAAATGTCTCGTGCTCATGTTCGAACATCTGTCCAATTGTTGTTCATGAGTTGAAACACACTCTTTGTGTGAGCATTACTACTTAGTATGCTTAGGACAAAACTAGTTAGTTAGTTAGTGACTGCGGTTTAAAAAGGGCGCGTCAGCTACTCTGGCTATTTGCGCCCTTATCTAAAATTCTTCAGAAAAAAAAACATAAACAATACAACAGGCTAAATGCGAATACGAACTAAAACATGTTGTCACAGGGGACAAAACTAGCCAGTTTTTCGAAATTTATAACATTAACACCGTTTGATTTTAGAAAGGTGAGCACTAAATCTCATTTTTGGCAAGCATTACTTTCTACAAAGGCTGCACATTTTAATGCATTTCTTGAAGAACAAAATTCATCATATAAACAATCCTCATTCACGGCAAAATCAAATGTTTAGAATACAGTTTTGTACATTTTGAAAAAATAAGGGAGAAAAATGCTCGAAAAGATGAATAATACGGGAGCGGGAAGATTGTTAAAAATTAGGAGTAAATACGGGAGATCCCAGGAAATATGAGAGGGTTGGCAATCCTAGTAGAGTTCTACATACACGTTTTGATAATAAAATTGTGTGTACACTTGTAACTAGGCTTGCCAATCATCTGGTTTTGAACTGGATAGTTCGTTTTTCAATGTAATTGTCCGGTGTCTGGTCATATGATTGAATAAGACGTACAAAGTCCAGTTTTAGAAGCTTTCCTCATAAAGTTACATTGAGGTTAAAGTACAAAAGAACTTCCTGCATATAATTATAGCAGTGTTATCAATTCCTACTGGAAATGCAAATGCATTCCCAGAACGAGTATTCAGCATTATAGGCTAGTGTGGACAAAACCCAGAAATCGCATGAAAGTTGAATTAGTGAGGACTGAACTATTTGTTGTTATTAACTTTGACATGACTGTCGTCGATTTGCAAAAGGGGACATGTCCAAAGTAACAGAGTGTTGTAAAATCGCAAAAACTATAACTAAGTTAACAAATTGAAATGTTCATATATTTATTTCTAATTAGATCACTATGTATACATACATTCAGGATCCACGAACATTTTAATTTTTTAAGTCTGTTACGGTTTTTTTTTTTTTTTTTTTTTTTTTGCGATTTCCCAACACTTTGTTATTTTGGACGTGTCCCCTTTTGCAAATCGATGACAGATGACTTGTGATGATTTCCTGAAATATGCAAAACGCCAATCCAAGATTCTAAGGACAGTAAAAGTTCTTCAAACTACAGTTTCAAGAATTAGCTTATCAATAAGTATGGTATGTACCTAACTCAAAATATGTTGTATTCTAAGGTACGGTATTGTACTTGTATTTTTACATAAATATGTAGCTTCAGATTGCATCATCTGAAGTAAAATATAAAATATGAAACATAAAAATGTAAAAATGGAAGTTTTGTATGGTACTTAAACATTAAACTAAAAACATCCAGGTTCTTTTATACATTTTAGAGTTGGTAATCCTAGTACTATGTCCTGTTGTGAATTGATGCAAAAATAAAATGTACATGGTTTTTCTGCATTTGGGAGTTGACAATTCTACTTGCAACTTACTTGGCTGAAGTGGGTGTAAATAGTTTCTAGCACTTCTTTACTACAGACTTATATATGGATTGAGGGTCCAGTGAGAGAGAACAAAATGTCACTCCAGATGACAAAGTCAAAAAGTAAATTTTTCTCAATCTGTAAGTATTTTAAAAATGTTTTGCACACTAAGAAATAACTTTTTTCAGTGTATATTTAAAGGTAACAAAATGATTAACATAAAAACACATACATTTGTCACTGTACTTGAAACTTACTTTTACATTATTTACAGCTTAAAATAAAATATTATTGACATCCCACAGAATTTTTGTGTAAATATCTGATATAATCTTATGGTATTAATTCAATAAAAAAACTGAAATTAATACAATATCTTAGTCAATAACTTAATTTTTTTATTATGTATATAGTGTGAGTGTGTGTGTGTGTGTGTTTGTGTGTGTGTATGTGTGCTTTTTCACTCGAAGATCAGAATCGGAGAATACTGAAACGTTCTAAGTCATCCAACCTTGTTTTTTGGAAAGCTAAAAAAAAAACTGTTTCTTTACTTTCAGAGTTTGTTTAAAAATATGAAAAAAATTACATTTTAATACATGACCTAAACTTGAGCTAAATCATGACCAAAATCATTTTTTTTTTCTTCTTTAAAGCTAAAAAAAAAAAAATCAAATTAGGGTGTCTGACTTAGAACCTTTTAGTTTACTTTCAGGAAAATGAATAAGAAATTGAAAAATTGTTAATGGAATATTTATTTTGTATAAACTGTTATGTGTACGAACAAAAGTGTCAACTAAAGCTCACATTTTAACAAAATGTACCAGAAAAAATTAAAATTAGGGTTTGTGACTTAGAACCTTTTAGTTTACTTTTAGGAAAATTAATAAGAAATTGAAAAATTGTTAATGGAATATTTATTTTGTCTAAACTATTTTGTGTACAAACTCGCATTTTAACAAAATGTACTGGATAGAAACGTATTTTAGGTATTTCTTATTATTTTAATCTACTTCTTGCTCCTCCGCTTCACTATCCACGCCTCCAGTGGGCCAGTTTAACAACTCTTCATAAAAGTCCATGTACTCTGGAGGTACATATGGCAAGTCATCTAACGTCTTGTACTTTTTGGGGTTTTATATGTACTTTACCTGTCTCGTACGCTAATTGCACTGGAAAAGGTGGTCGAGGATCATTGTTGTGCGATAGCTTGTACGTATTTACCAGTAACCCATCAATGTGGCTTCTTGTGACTATGGTACCTTTAACAGCTGTGTCACCACCATAAGTACAATGTATTACAGAGCTTATACCAAATTGTACTTTGTCTTGTTTCTGTACCTGTCGCCCTCCTTTTTCCTCGGATAAACATGTCTTCTTGTAAAACTCTTGCCACCAGTCTTTAAAATTTTTAATGTCACATATTTCAACTTCTACTACTATAAACTTTCTAGACAAACTTGAAGTTATAATAATTTTGGTCAACTGATGCATGCTGTAAAGTCTATCATGTTTTCTCATTGTCTTTTTGACAATTGCGAAATCCCTATCACAGGGCAAAAAAGAATGCCCTCTGATAGGATAGAATTGTTCAATTTTCTCAAATCTCCCCGAATCTATGAAGGCCAAAAATACACTATTAAGAGCGTGGTTTTTATTCTGGCCTCCACAGTTGTCAGAGTAAACAAGAACTTCTTTTATATCATTTAGGACAGAGCTGATGTATTCGAAAACGAAAGAACACACCTCATTAGGGCCTTTTTTTGCGATGCCTTCATGGTAAATGTACAAAGTTGCATGGTGTTTTTCTTGACATCATGAATACAGAATGAGTTTACATTTAGCTGTCTCAGATAAAATGTGCCTTGTACAGAGATAACTGGCAATGACATGTTCTACATATACTCGAATGCAATGGCAAGAACATGATGTTGATCTTTAGATTTGTCAGGACATACCTCAGACTGAAGCTGTGAATAAAACTTTTTTGGTTAATTCTCCTTCTACTTTCTTCATCCATTTTCAATCTCTTACTAACACTGAAATCTTACAAAACAAACTCAGCTGTCAACGTTTCAATTTACCGGGAGAACAATCTAGCCAATACAAACAAAAAGGTTCTGAGTCAGTCTGGCCAAAGGAAATAAAATGGTTCTGCGTCACTGACTCAGAACGTTTTTGTTTTCACTACGCAATACAGAACCCTTATATCACCATAAAAAGAGACTTGACTTAGAATATTTTTGCATACATAATTGTATTTACCTTCAAAGAATGACTTCCCACCATTAAATTGATTTTGTAAAAATAGTGACTTAGAACGTTTTAGTATTCCCCGATTATGTAACTTAAACTTACTGTTATGAAAATAAATACAATTTCTAGGCTTGAAAAATACAAAATAAAATTATTTACACTCCAATCCATATCAAATACAGAGTGCAATGGTACAGAATTTAGGGTTTTCTTACTGTGATGTAAGCCCACTCGACCCTAAGAGTTATATTTATTTTCATAGCACATATCATTCGCACACAAAAGCTAGGTCAGGAACTTCGCACTTAACAATTTTACTGTTTAATTTCTACCAGTTCCTGACGTCTCATGAAAAACAAAAACTGAATAGACTACAGTGGACGATAGTGGACTTTATGTTGTTAGTAAACAGCTGTACATTAGGAAGATTGATTGATTGATTGATTGATTAATTATTAAATTCAACCAGGGCATGACACCCACTGATAGCAATTGTTATGGTATTTAGTCATGAGTTTTATGTGTACTAGTATAGACTGTATGCGCATGGCGATAATTTGACTATGAGCACCCTTAATTGCTGATGCAGGAGATAAGTCGTGCGAGTACACAGCACACAATTGAATATACACATGCCGTCGTCTATGGAGATATATGTGGGTTTTACAAAAATTCAGTGGATGCAGCGTATTTCAGAGCTTCTACACTAAAGAAAAGTGCACAACTCGCTAAAAGTAGCCTAATTACATATTCCCAGTGAAAGAGAAGCTGAGAGAAGAAATATCCGGCTTAGGCTCGAGAGAAACAAGCATGTTAATACTGAGAGAGATTATCCCAAAACATCTTTTCTGCAACAATGGGAGAGGCCTAATAGTGTTGCTGCAGAATATTCTAAATGTAGGAGAAATGTTCAAACACAAATCAGAAAAGCGACGTATTTATTGCGTGTTAGAAAGTGAAAACAAGGAAGTGTTATGCAAAACAGTACTTTACGAGCAAATAAAAAATATAGACTGTCCTTTTTAAAACATTTTGAAGTCAAAATGTGAAAATGAATCTGCAATTATCTCCACTTCCACTGTTAAACAAATCGTAGATGGTGCTGTAGAACTGGGCGAAAAGGGACTACTTTTCCGGTGTCTTTACCAATTAGATAATCAAAGATTTCACAAACTGTTCAGATGCTATGAAGTTCATTATCAGTCCAGTAGTGGTAAGATATCGCTAGTACAAAAATATGAGTGAGCGTTGCCAAGTATTCAATTGAATTTTTATTGTGACAATGAGAAAATCACAAATTCGCAGAAGCATAAAATTCCAGTTGAGACAATGGCGCAATATCGATGTTCTGAGTGGTTCCAACAAAGGAAGTTACGCATTTCGGCCAGCAAAAGTGTACACAAGATCATGACAGGGCACTCTGGAGACTATGATACACCTACGTCAACATTCACTGATTCTAAAGACATAAACAGTCCAGTAGCAAGATATGGCGGAGAGAATGAGTAGATGGCACTTAATAGAACTGCTTGACATATAAATGTTGTATGAGACAGCTTGGTTTGTTTATAAAAGAACAACAACTGCAGCTTTGCTGCAGCCCAGACGGGATAGTGCTAGGTCTGGACTGTCTTAAAAATTAAGTGTCCTTATTCATGTCGAGAGAAACCAGTAATTAAGGCTATGGATCGATGAAATTAACGAAAAAAAAAAAAAAAAACTTTAAAGAATGGAAATTTTGTTTTCAACTCTAAACAACAAAAATTATGTTTCAGTTTTCTAAATCTGTGCTTATTTTGGCCCTATGACAATTTAAAGCCCCTCAGAACGAATTTAAAGAGACCAGAGCATGCGTGGCCTGCAGCCCTTTAAACTGACACTCAGCTGTCATTCTGACTGGCTTTGTTCTTAATTCCAATTAATTTTACTTTTCAGTCAGTTCATATGTCACGCTGTTATGTAGGAGAAAAATTTATGTGGTAGACGTGCATAGGAAGGAAGATATCGATAGTATACTGTATATCATATACATAGGCCAAATTACTTTATTGTCAAACGCCTGGCATTAGAAAACAACAACATATCATATACATGTTGTACTTTGACACTCGTTTTCTCGATTTTCCAATTTTCAACATTTTGTAACATTCAAAATGCTCTAATGAATGCAGTTTTCCTCCAATCCCAGTGAAATTTTGCACAGAAGTCCACAAACGCATGTGATGTAAAGTGACATATGTGTTTTCTTCTGTTTTATAAGTATTGAAATCACCAACCATATCTTGAGGATGTGATAAGCTTTAAAAAATAGAAAAATTAACAAATAATTGCAAAAATGTGAAAAGCATATGTCATATTTTACATACATCTGTCAGGAATAAATTAAATATAAATTTTTAAAAAAATTTATAAACTTTGAACATTGGGACAATTATAATTCAGTATTGAAAAAAATACAAAAATTAATTATAAGTAAACTAATTGGAATATCAAAATGAAAATTTGTGTATAGCAGCATGTCCTCATTGTAAGAGATATATGGTAAACGTTTCAGGTTAATTGGTGCAAAATGTACAAGTTAGAAATTTCACTGATCCATAGCCTTAACAGATTTTTTACAGTATGGACATTAGGGTGGTCCAAAAAAAAGTTAAAGTTGGAAATGTGTAACTCCGCAAAACTAATTTTATTTATTTTTATCTAAAACAAGCACATACAAAATTTTAGCAAAAAATATTAATGTTTAGAGGTCGCCCCAGGGGACAGAATTTATTTTTAAATTACTCATAACCGAGTTATTTGTGGCTGGCAAATACAATGTCCTTATGATAATTTTGTGACGTCTGCACCTACTCTGGCTGTTAGGAAAACCAACGCAACATTTATCTACAATAAGGCTGTCACGTATACTGAATGCACTCTGACATTCAATTTCACCATTTAGCATAAGGAAAACCATTGCAATTTTTTTTGTAATTCAGTGTGTGAGAAAATAGTGGCTGTGTGGAATCGTGCTAGGATTCCTAGTCAAATTAAAGTGAAGCAGAATGCAAACCTGGCCCAACATCTACAGCAGTTATAAAGACACCTAAGAATATACTCAAAACTCCCCAAGTAGTTTCAGCTTTAGACTGAGTCAATCTACCAGATCGTGCAGTTGTGTTTGTTGCTGGTTCAGTTGCTAAGGCTCTTGGACATAACATATCAAATATGACTCTCTCTAGGAGTTCAGTGAAGTGTTCCAAGAAAGTGGCAAGAAAAGATGCTGCCAAGATGGAGGAGTATGAGACCGCTTTTTCTACATTAGAATGGAAAATTGTTGCCCTGTATCGATAATTCCATAGAAAAAGACGAACATATTGCAATTTTTACTGGAAATGGGAAAGAAAAGCTGTTTGGAATTTCCAAGACTGATAGAGATATGGAAAAATTTCAGGCGAAAGCATGTATTGACACAGCAAAGAAGTGGAATCTTGGAAACAAAATTAAAAGACTTGTAGTCGATACTACTGCCAGTAATACTGGACTTTACAGCTTTATAGAAGCATCTCTGGATACTGAGGTGGTTTGGATAACTTACTGTCTCCATTTTATGGAAGTTATTCTATCTCTATCTTCTCCAGCATCTTTGGCTCAACAAGTTGTCCAGAAAATGAACTTTTTAAAAGGTTTAAGAAAGATTGCCAGTCAATGAACAAAGGCTTATATTCTGTAGTTCCTACGGAACTTTTCCAGGATGCAGTGTTCATAAGACTATTAACAGAAATATTAGATTATATCCTTCGAGTCCTTAAAGATTAATAGATAAGATTATCAAGAGGTACTTAATTTTGTGTTTATTGTTCCAAACTAGAGGTACAGGCAGTGAGTCATTTCGAGCACCTAGACTAACTCATCAAGCTCAATGGATGGGAAAAGGAATTTATGTATTGAAGATATGGGTATATTTGTTCAGGTCTCAGTTTAATTTGTTGGCAAGTGACTTAAGCAAAATAACAGATTTGACTCTGTTTGTTAGTCTGATATATGTAAAACAGTGGAATGAAGCACCTTTGGTTATCCGGGCTCCATATAATGATAATGAACTTATGAACATTCTGACCATTAATTTATCCAAGCAGCCATTTTCACTAACAGCTAAATTAGCTGTTTGTAAGCACTTCTGGTTCCTTTCCGAATATCTAGCAGCTCTAGCCAGCTGAATTTCTATGAGAACTTTTTCAATCTTGTATGTAATAATGAGTGCGAATGTAAAATTTATTTCGTGTTCATTATGCAACTAATTTTCTTGAAACTCTGTTTTCAATTTTAATTTTTTCAGATTCCCTTCAGAGTTCGAAAGAAAACCATTCCACTGTACAAATAAATGAAATCCCCTGATTTATATAGAAAGAGATGAACACGAAAGTGTTATGTGAAGAGCTGCAACGTTAAAATAAATCACAATTTTCTACCTCAGTTTCTTTTCATGAGGGGTAATTATTTTACTACTTAGTTCGAAATAGGGTTACCATGAGAAGAAATTCTATAGGAGGACATGGAATCTAAAATCAGAGGACATTGCTGAAAAAAGGAGGACTTTTCAAAAATTGGTATGAACAAAATTAAAGATAAAAACAATGGCTCACCTTTAGTTAGTTTTCTCACTAGTTGCTGGATCAGTGTTACATCTGTATCCTACTTATCGGTGGAGCCCACTTTGTACACAAGAACCTGAAGAGACAAACTTATATCTTGAAAATTAAGCTTTCAGGAATAACTCCCTGTAAAGTTAATTGGAATAATTTCGAGGGAAAAATTGTTCCGGGGCCGGGCATCGAACCCGGGACCTTTGGTTAAACGTACCAACGCTCTCCCCCTGAGCTACCCGGGAACTCTACCCGACACCGATCCAATTTTTCCTCTATATCCACAGACCTCAAAGTTGGCTGACAACCGTCAAGCAACCAACATTTAAGTGCACACTAACTTTGTGTGACTTTAAATTGTGGTTTTCTGTTACATACAGTGACGTGTATTATGCAAATTAAGCTTTCAGGAATAACTCCCTGTAAAGTTAATTTGAATAATTTCGAGGGAAAAATTGTTCCGGGGCCGGGCATCGAACCCGGGACCTTTGGTTAAACGTACCAACGCTCTCCCACTGAGCTACCCGGGAACTCTACCCGACACCGATCCAATTTTTCCTCTAAGTCACACAAAGTTAGTGTGCACTTAAATGTTGGTTGCTTGACGGTTGTCAGCCCACTTTGAGGTCTGTGGATATAGAGGAAAAATTGGATCGGTGTCGGGTAGAGTTCCCGGGTAGCTCAGTGGGAGAGCGTTGGTACGTTTAACCAAAGGTCCCGGGTTCGATGCCCGGCCCCGGAACAATTTTTCCCTCGAAATTATTCAAACTTATTTCTTGTACCAAATAACTGTGGAACTGTTCACAATTCATGTCGTTGAAATTATATTTCACCATGATGATACCTCTGACTGTCTCCATTAGCATGCGATTTCGTTCTTTTGTCCCTTGAGCAGATATCAGGGAAAATATTCTCTCCACACTTCCATTGTGACTTGGAATAAATAAATAGATCTGACATATTTTTACTCTATGTCTTTAGGCATACTGTTGCTTTGGATACGATGGACACAGCGAAAGAAACACTCCATTTTTTAAAACCTTGCATTGCCGAAACTGATAATATTCTATTACAGTCTAGTACATAGGTACAGTCATGAAGCTTGAGGTGATTTTTTGCAATTCTCGCGATACAATGCTCCAAGCGCTTAGCAACTGAGAGTATTAGGAACAATAGACTGTGTGATAGTAGCGATATTCCCTATGTATTGAGCTTCGTGACTATATGTACTAGACTGTGGTTCTATTATGATACTTTTATTTACTTGTCGCGTCTCCCTAACGTGATCTATGACAACGTCCATTAATGATATAGAATTGACACAACACAAGGAAGCTTTTAATAGAAAAAGGAGCATCTTCTGCGGACCTCTGAAAAAAACAACTAAGGAAGATATTATTTTAATGTACCAAAGTACATATGATATTTCCATGCAGATATTCTGCGTCATCATACGATGTAAGAATAATGGAACAGAGAAAAATTCTCTCCTGCGCCGGGATAGACATCTATGACGTAGTGCAGAGGGCGGCCACTAGAGGGAACCCAAGAGTTGGAGCTTAATCTGAGACGATTCTGTCCGAGGCCGGGGTGGTATCCGGTGTGGCTTAATGGATAAAGCATCAGCACGTAGAGCTGAAAACCCGGGTTCAAATCCCGGTGCCGGAGAGAATTTTTCTCCGTTCCATTACTCTTACATCGAACTAAGGAAGAGACTAGTGAAGTGCTTTGTATGGAGTGTGGCATTTTATGGGGCAGAAACATGTACATTACGACGAAATGAAGAGAAATAAATGGAAGCATTTAAAAAACGTGGATATGGAGAAAAATGGAGCGTGTGAAGTGGACAGACAGAATAAGAAACGAAGTTGTATTGGAAAGAGTGGGTGAAGAAAGAATGATGCTGAAGCTGATCAGAAAGAGAAAAAGGAATTGGTTGAGTCACTGGCTGACAATAACCTGCCTATTGAAGGATGCATTGGAAGGAATGGTGAACGGGAGAAGAGTTCGGGACAGAAGAAGATATCAGATGATAGATGACATTAAGATATATGGATCATATGCGAAGACTAAGAGGAAGGCAGAAATTAAAAATTGGAGAATGCTGGGTTTGCAGTGAAAGACCTGCCCATGGGCAGAACACATATGTATGTATACAGAACATGAACTAAATGACAGCACACAGCATAACTGTATGAAACAATCGACAGTACGATAGCTGACTTACGGCATGGGCATAAGGAAATACATTCCGTTTTTCCGCTTTACGTGAAATTTAAACATGCGTGTGGCGTGAGGTCATGTTTAGCGCTGGTGTTTTAGGTTCGTTTATTTTGACTGATTTCCGAGTCGTCCCGTTTATAGTCATTTGTCAAATGTAAGTTAGTCGTTGAATTTTTTCTCGCTAACTTTGACATAAATGAAACTTGGACATCATTTAACAATATTAATTCTACACATTTTCAACTAATATCTTAATAAAATTTTAAAATTTAAACCGACATTTTAAAGAAATGTTAACAAAAATAACTAATAATACTAAACATTAAGAAAATTTACCAATAAAATGTTTAACAATTTCAGCAATAACACAGCCTACCAATACTAACAGTCCTAAGTCTGAATAAAATGGGAAATAAAATATTGTTGGTTAATGGGGCCGAATTAGTAACCTTCATGGTGACCAAATATGTTGGTGCTGAATTAGTTTGCAGGTTGGGGGCGAATTAGGTGTCATTAGCAAGCATTGGGGCAGCATTAGTAAATTTTGGGCAGAAGTTGCTGAAATTTTATACCTTTGAAGAATCAGTGAACAATAGAAGACCTACCACATTAGAAATGTAGACATCAGAGCCGAATTAAAAACAGTTTAAAATTATCAATGATTACCAATTCATATGACATGTTCATGTAAAGCGAATGGAATCTGAGAAATATTCCAAATTATTTTACCATTACTAACCTACAGTCATACAATGAAAGGGAAGATGAAGTGCCGAATATAAGCGTTTTAAATATTTTGCTGCAGAGGGAACTGACTACAGAGGCCAATACCACAGCCTAGTATATACAGTCACGAAGCTTGAGTTGTTGAGGGTACTAGGAACAATAGACTGTACCAGTACTATTTCGCATTGTCTGTAATGAGGCGATAGTAGCAATCCTAGTGGTTAGCAACTATCTATGGATGCATATTCCCTACGTATTGACCTTCGTGACTGTATATACGGGTAAAGTATATAGTGATGGGCACTTTAAGCACATTGCAACACATATTTGGTTGGGAACATCTAATTTACAGAGGTAGATTTCTCATTTTTTTCCTATAAAGAACTGAATATATTTGTGACTCTTTTACACAAGAAAGAACTTACAATAATGTGTCTGATTATTTTGAAATTACATCAATATTGAAATAGGAGAAAAACATAGTGATGGGCACTCAAGCTTCTGACTCGGGCACCTAAGTATACATTGATGGGCACTTTAATATTTGATACAAAAATGAGACATATACCTTCAAATTAACACTAATTTATTCGTTTTCAATTTCTAAGATGCCCTTGCCTCTATTAATTATGAGTCTAAATGTTTTTCTTTGTTACATCAATCTATTAGGCTTAATCACTTTCACTGTCGTCTAATTCTCTCACACATTTGTTGCAAAAGTATACATTCTCATCTTCTGAATTTTTATCACTGAATTCGTTTTGAAGACACTTCTTGTGAAACACTTTAAGACATTTTTTGCAGGAAATACCAAGCCACTCATTATTTAAACACCTGCCGCATGTGTAACAGAGTCCTGATGAAAGCAGCTTATTCGGCTCCTTCTGAAGTGTCCTTTCTCTTCTCTAATATGTTTGTACCAATACCGGAACTAGTAGCTGCTTGAACATTTTGGTCATATGAAAGGCTCACAGTTATTAAACTACTGTCTTTTGGATTCTCGTGAGAGCTCAATGTTGACAATTCAGTAACTTTTCTTCCATGTTTTACGTGTTTTGTTGATTCAACACTTCTTTTACGCTTAGCTATTTTCCCTCCATTATTCATCTCCCTTTTCCTTTTCCTCTCTTCCTTTTTCCTTTCTTCTTCTGCTTTCTTTTCTTCTTTATTAAACGTATGGCATTCTTTCAGTTTTACGAATGTATTTTCTTTTTGGAGTTTCAGGCCATATCAAGCAATCCTCCAATGTACGGACTTCTGATCGTCTCAATGTTTTCTTTTCTTCATTGCTGAGATTTTTTTTCTGGTGTCTTCAGTAGATTATCTTCTTGAATACCCATATTAGCACCCACTTCTTCTGTCTGGAAATGTTCGTTACTTGCTATTTCTACTGCATCCACTTGACTTTGACTGCTTAACTGTCTTTCAATTATTTCTTCGTTATCTTCTGGCTGATCTCTTTCTTTATCTGTCACTACTTTCATGCTATCAACAGTTATTTCTTCTGGTTCTACGGGTGTCCCCTTTCTTTCAACATATTTTTCATTCTTTTTAGCAAATACTTCGTACAGTCTAAAGAGAACATAGAACTCTTCACTGTTTTCTTCCTCCTCGTCACCTGAGAGAACAGACTTGGGACCAAATGTAGATTTATCCTGCCCCTTAATGTACCGTTGGAGTGTTGATCTTGGTACACCAAACTTCTCAGCAGATGTTTTAATTCTCTCACCATCTCGAACTGCTGCAACTGCTGACATCAACTGATCTTTAGTGTACTTAATTTTTCCAAAATTAGGCATTCTGAGACTGAAAGAAAAATAGGCATAAAATAGAGTTTGACTAAAGCTGTAGATCTACACGTCTGATTTTTATTTCTATATACATATATGGAAATCATTAAATTTATGATATTGCATTTTTAAAGTTTACTGCAACAGGAACAAGTTGGAGGAAATATTTTTTAATTTAAATCTATCGTTTGGTGATGTCAGTATTTTTGAACTCAATAACATAAAATAAAAGTTCTCTATATGTTGATTATTTGTTGTCATAGAATGATTGCTGTACTATGCTTTGGTGGAGAACAAGGTAATGTCTCTGAAGCATTGTTATGATATTAAATTTTCTTCCCATGTGACATGTCCTGATTAAACAAACTATAATTAGAACGACTTCTTAGAAGTTATACCACGCAATTTATGAGTGTTTTGTTTTGTCGTGAACCCTTGGCCTGCAGCGAATGTTTCACTTCGATAACACAGTGAACTTGATCATTCCATGCCTGGTAACCATAAACAACTCGGAAGATGAAACAAGGCTCCTCAGTAAACATATCGCTACGTAATGCCGTCAGTATGAAGTATAGTCAGCGTAGGAATTTTCAACTACTGACATCGAAAATAGAGAAAATAAATGTGACTTAAATTAAGATAATAGCCTATATTTAAATGTTTTGTGTATAGTTACGTGAAACGAAATTGATTAGTTCAGCACAATCTACTGTGTATTTAGCCTATGCATTGTATTCCAAAAGTGGAATGAAATTATATGAAGAAAGAGCATATTTATAAGAATGTGCGCTTCTATTGAAACACAATGCATATGACATTAATGCGTTAATTTTTACCATTGGATATTAAAATTTTTAGCTACTCAAAGCGTTTCGTCCTGACTACGGAAATTACTCCAGAATCTTCCGACATAAAAGGATTCTAAACATGAAGTAGTCTATGTCTGAGTTTTATGTCATTGCTCTAGTAATGGGCACTTAGAAATATTTAGTGATGGGCACTGTGCCCATTACTGTTTAGAATAGTTCTAAAACATCCGTTTTATAATATTATATTCGTAGTACCAAGATCTACAAATATGCATGATGAACAACTTAAATTATGTAAAATTATAAAAAACAGTGATGGGCATACTGTGACCATCACTGTGTATCAATTGATTTTAGTACATAGTGATGGGCATGGGCCATTAATGCACTACAAGATAATTTTTGTCGTTATAAACACTTACCTTTACTGAGATACACTGGACGGAGCTAATAATCGAGCTTCGAATACAGCACAAGTAACAACAGAACCTCCAAACACTATTTATGACAACAATGAACCTTAACGAATTATTAATTTTAAGCGACAATAATCATGGGTATGCACATGACCACAATCAATTTGAAAATGAAGCTTCCCACGTCCTCTCAGGACACAGGTCATGCGCTAGAATGGTTGCTAACAGTACTGCCAATCATATAGAACAAAATGTAACTACATACTAACCCGCAAATCCTTATTATTACAATAAAAAATTCACTGTGCCCATCACTGTAGGGGTGCCCATCATAGGCGCCAGTACCCTACTAGTGTACTCCAAACACGAGAAAGTCTTTGGGGACTGAGACGAAGTGGGGTAATGCTGTGAATGAATGTTGATGTCATAAGGTCACACACGTATCTGTATTGGCTAGCTTTCACAGCACAAACTATAACATTGATACACACACATATTGATACTACCCCAGTTACAAAATTAGATCACTGTTAATCTCCTGGTCTTTTAATCTTTCCATACAGGAAATAACATATGCAGGAGAACGCATGGTTTTTAAACTGACGTTATAACGGTAATATTATCTATCTACTTCGCTCCAATAGATGACGCAATAGTAAGCACATTCCTTTCACGGTTGATCTCCTGGTTGGAGAACAGTACTAGACTGTGCCAATACCGTTACCCATTCATATGAGATACTCACAGTCAAGACAAGAGCACTGGAGTGAATGGAATACGAAGCTTCATGCATCGCGCAGTTCACCAGTAATGCGTGTCATATGGGTTACTCGCGGGTGTGGGAAGTCCAAGAAACGTGAACGTAGTGCGGCTCATCGGTCACTGTCGGTTTCCACACTTTGGGTGTCAGCAGGTCATCCATTATTAATGAAGTAGTCCGAGTAATTCTGTTGAACATGGGCGTTAATCGAGGTTAGATATAATGCGCGCTCTTTCGTGTTGTACTTCTTGATTAGCGATCAGAAACGAGTGTCATAGTAGTGAGGTACAGCTACTCTATAAGTATTTAAATTCTTTATCATATCACTTATGAAATTCTATTTGTACCTACAGAAATGAAATCCTTTACTGTGCACAAAAAACAGGAAGGGAAACTTTTATTCACTTACTGTGTTGCACACAAGAGAGTAAAGGCTGGTCCACAATATACCGGGAACGGAAACGACAACGGGGACGAGAACGGAAATATGTTAAAATAAATGCTTTTAAATGTGAGCATTCAAAATTAACGAGAAGCTTGCCAGAGTGAATGCGATACCTGCAAGTGTTTTCCAATGTTTGGAACTTTTCTCGTGAGCAAGAGAATAAGCTAGCATAAAATGACGGAGCGTGCCGGCTCTGTTGATGCCTGAGCCACGGTCTAGTATATATAGCCACGAAGCTTGAGTTGTGAGGGTGCTAGAAACAATAGACTGTGCCGGTACTATTTCGAATTGTCTGTAATGAGGCGATATTAGCGATCCTAGTGGTTAGCAACTATCTATGGATGCATATTTACTATGTATCGACCTTCGTGAATGTATATGCTAGACTATGCCTGAGCTGTGTGAGATTGCTGTCTTACGTATAACAAGGTTCTACTGTACTTCAAGAATATAAATAAATTCATCAGGGTTATTTGAATTTTGGTTTCTTTTTGTAATGGTACAGACTGGTAAACGCTGTGTGATTTGTTCAAATCATGATCGGTGTACTGTTTAGATATGTCTCTTTCATCCGTGTATAGTATCAACTCTGACACAGTGTAGAGACTTCGACACTCGTGTTTTGGAAAATGTATTGCTTCGCGGAATTGAAAACATATAAGGAAGAGCGGTTGAATTGTGCTAAATCGGCGAGTGAGTTGGGCGGTATCCAACACGAAAAACGGGAAGAAAAAAAGAAACAGAAAGAATACGATACGAGATTGTCAACCGTGTTTTTGCGTATACATATAGCGACTACCAATGGCTACAGCACAGATGTATTTTAATAAATACTACGTTTTTAAATTAAACCCTATTTACTCTGAACAGGGCAGTGAATCTCAAAAAGATAATTTCATATTAATATGCAATTAGTTATGTTCTGCATCACCATCTCAGACTTCATTCACAGTATAAAGCTAAGCGTTATTGTAATATGTTATAAGTAGGAACTATATGAGAAAATTAGATAATTTAGAATGTGGAAATTTTATGTAAGAGAGTCTTTCGTTTCTCGAGTGATATTTTCGATTGATCCAATCTACTGTGGGAAGGAGTCAATAGGTTCAGAAGTCTATTGCTTGATTTAGAAGAATAAGAAGAACTCCTTGATAAAGAATGCAAACGATCCCATAGATAACGTATATGAATGAAATCCGTTCCCTAATTCAGGAGAAATTCCTGTATACAGATGAACGACACACAGGAGGAAATTAAATGCAGAATAAATATGGGAAATGCCTGTTATTATTCAGTTGAGAAGCTTTTGTCATCTAGTCTTCTGTCAAAAAATCTGAAAGTTAGAATTTATAAAACAGTTACATTACCGGTTGTTCTTCATGGTTGTGAAACTTGGACTCTCACTTTGAGAGCGGAACATAGGTTAAGGGTGTTTGAGAATAAGGTGCTTAGGAAAATATTTGGGGCTAAGAGGGATGAAGTTACAGGAGAATGGAGAAAGTTACACAACGCAGAGCTGCACGCATTGTATACTTCACCTGACATAATTAGGAACAAAAAATCCAGACGTTTGAGATGGGCAGGACATGTAGCACGTATGGGCGAATCCAGAAATGCTTATAGAGTGTTAGTTGGGAGACCGGAGGGAAAAAGGCCTTTGGGGAGGCCGAGACGTAGATGGGAAGATAATATTAAAATGGATTTGAGGGAGGTGGGATATGATGGTAGAGACTGGATTAATCTTGCTCAGGATAGGGACCAATGGCGGGCTTATGTGAGGGCGGCAATGAACCTACGGGTTCCTTAAAAGCCAGTAAGTAAGTAAGTAAGTAAGTAAGTAAGTAAGTAAGTAAGTAAGTAAGTAAGTAAGTAAGTAAGTAAGTAAGTAAGTAAGTAAGATGAACGACACACAGAAAACCACTTTTTTGATATCAAGTGCATTGAAAACGTATATTTTCGTGAAAATAGCAAAACCTTCTCCTTATTAGTTCGAAGAATGAAAAAAATAATAAGAGCCAGAGAGGGAAACTGTCGATCTTCGAAACGATACGCCATAACTCCCCCTTCAACCTCAACCATCAACTTCTTTAGAGCGGAGCGAAATAAATACATTCCCATTACTTTCTAGTATTGTAGGTACTTCAATTATGTAATATTTCATTCTGGTTAACGTGTTTTTCCTTATAAATTCCGCAAGAAATGAGAATATTAATGTTTTTTTGCCTGTATGTATATATGTATTTTTTTTATTAGTTGAAACGCATGTCCCATTATAATAAAGGTAATACTACATGCCTTGCTACCTGTATGTTTATAATATAACACATTATGTCTCGTTTCTGTCACTCTCTAGGCGTATGTAGGTCTGTTATTCTGTTGTGAAAATTTGAGTCTTTCGTTATATCTATTGCCTACTCTTATCTATCCTAGATTAAATTATCCTACGTTTACTCGTCTAAATTTATAACATTGACATAGTTTGTGAATGTATGCGCATGTTCTTGCATTATTTTAAGCTTTGTGAAAGTCCACTTGCCAGTTTTCCTCAACATTTCCCGCTGGAACGCTAGTCTTTCTTTGTCCAATTTCGGGCACTCGAAAAGGAGGTGATCGACGGTCTGTTCCTCTGCTTCACACGCACACGACGGGTTGTATGTATGAATGAATGTATGTATGTATGTATGTATGTATGTATGTATGTATGTAGCCTATGTATGTATGTATGTATGTAGCCTATGTATGTATGTATGTAGCCTATGTATGTATACACCATCGATATAAATAAATTATTTGAGCAATTTCAAGAGGACTTTCATGAGAGGTTTTTCTTATTTAAATAACTGTTGGAGAAAGAACCATCATTTTAGCGACCCTTCATCATTCAGCCGGGTAGGAGCTTCGGAATTTCTACAATTGCGATGTTCCTGGAATAACGAATTAGCGTACGTTATGTCTTTTTTTCGTTCCAGCATATATTCAATCCTTAATAATAGATCTTTCTCCTGACAAAATGCTATTCCCCTCCAACAAACACAGCGCCTTCTAGGAACATTTGAATGTCGTTCAGCGCAATGCTTTACACTAGATCAAACATTTTTAATAATTATGCCTCAAATTCAAGATTTTGTAGTTAAGTTCTTGTTTCAGAGAACGTCTCAATTTGAACTAATACAGTGGATGCTTTTTAGTCTTTAAGGAGAAATTGAAAAAAATTTGAAATATCTAAAACTCTAATTAACCAGAAAATTATTATTATGTTTTAGAAAATTCATAACAAAAATTAATTATTGATTCGTATAATAGATAATAATGAATGTACTATAATTCACATCAATTTAACTACTAATATGTTATCCATGTACAGTACTGCAAAACTTACATTGCCATAGAAGAAAACATTTCACTTTCTTTGCTAACGTTAAACTTGTATATGCTTCACATTTCTATATTATGAATGCATAAGAAGCAGTAATACTCTAACTTTTGTATGTACAATAATGAATATTTCCACAAATCGTTCTCTTTCAAATTATTGACTGGTAGTTAAGAGGGCGGGGACACACACACTGCAAACAATAGCATTGGACATCCCGCTCTTTCCTGTTGACAGTAGCAACGACTTTTTTTTTCCGTTCCACTACTTTTCGATCATTATGAGCTGTAAGAAGAGAATTAAGAATTATCATTGGAATGGTAAGTTAATAACCGAGATTGTCACGAAAATGTTTTGAAATTTCTTTAGAATTCCAGATTGGACACCGAAACCGATGAAGTCCTGGCTTATAATTATCAAAATGCAAGCTTCGAAAATTCTAATTAAATGTAAATTTAGTTGCTATAAGGCTTTCATGCTGCAAGAGACGTCAGAAGGAAAGGAAAAAATACTGAAGAAATGGCTATGCTGTGAAAAATCTTCTAATACTCTGGATACCGGTATGTTGGTTTAGTAAATGTCTTTGTTGCAAACCATTTTATTATTTTGTTAACCCAACTCGAGTCATGGATTTAATTTGTATTTATTCTCAAATATGAATTAAGATTTTGAAAATATTATATTCCAAAAGGAATTTTATGAAACACATGTCGCTAACGTAAGATATGTCACTTGTTTGTTCTTTTGAGTTTAGCTCACATGGTCTTCAACAGGATATTAGTAAACTGATCAAGAGGAAGAGATGTCAAAAACCTTCAGCCTGCCGTGAATATGAGTTCTAATTTATTCATTTATTTATAAATAAAAAAAGGGATCGTCATCTTTATTAAAAAAAAAGTGAAACATTATATATCTTGATTACACAACTTTTAACACTATATCATGTCGGAAAACGTATTATTTGTCTTCCTTGTGTTAAATTTTATATTACCTTGTTAACATGTTTCAGCCTGCTATTGGCCATCATCAGAACTGGTTGTTGCTGGTCTTGGCGCCTTTTGTTTTGTTTCCTGTGGAGGTGTGTTTGTGTAGTGTAATGTGGAGCCAAAGAGTGTGTGTGTTCTGAAATTGAGTTGTGTGTTGAGAATTTCATTTGTATGTGTTTTTGTGTGTCTGTATATTTCGTATTGTTCTAGTGTGTTTAGTTCCTGGCTTTTTGGTTGGATGTGTAGAATTTCCATGTCCGTGTTGATGTCTCTGTAAGTGTGGTTAGCATTTGTGATGTGTTCTGCATATGTGGAAGTGTTTTGTAATTTTGTTATGGCTGTGATGTATTCTTTGTAACGTGTTTGAAATGATCTGGCTGTCTGTCCTATACAGAAGTTGCTGCAGGTGTTGTATTTGAGTTCGTATACGCCTGCGTGGTTGTATTTGCTTGTTACGAAATATACAGGCACACAGAAACACATCCAAATGAAATTCTCAACACACAACTCAATTTCAGAACACACACACACTCTTTGACTCCACATTACACTAAAGAAACAAACCCCCATAGAAAACAAAACAAAACAAAAGGCGCCAAGAGCAGCAACAACCAGTTCTAATGATGGCCAATAGGAGGTTGAAACATGTTAACAAGGTAATATAACATTTAACAAAAGAAAGACAAATAATACGTTTTCTAAAGTGAAACATTATGTTGGATTTTGTATGAAATAAGGCATTCATATTTTAGTTAATATTATGTGTACGAGTATTATAATTATTCATGTTATATTCTTTGGTGTGTTTTTAATAATGCAATATCATTTAATTTATATGACCAAAATAGAATGTTTCCGGCACATGTAATAGCAATATAAAGAAAGCCCGACATTAACGTAAGACAAAAGAGAAGTATACAAAGTGAATAAGCATTATTTCTTTTTTGGTCAAAATGTATGGAACATAATCTACAAATTCTCGTCCGTAGTGAGTTAAAAATCCCTGATAAAAATTGACGGGTCTGAACTCTGAAGCATCTATAATACAATAATGGAGCTGTTTCCTGGAATTAACTTGGCAGAGGAAATGTAAAATTTGTTGAGTTGTAACTTCGGCTGAAATGAAATATGTTCATTTGGTGAGGAGCTGTCATACAATCGTCAAAAAATTGCATACTGTCACGACATCAAGCGGAATGGACTGCCAGCTGTGAGACACGACTAGCCTTCCAACCTCGACTAAGTTAAAAAGCTAGGTTGTGTCAGAATCTCATTTAGTGAAGCCTTAATTCGCAAACAGCGTTTGACATATCGATAAATCCTGAAAGGAAATTCAGCTGAAAAAATATTTGACTGAAAACACGAAAGAAAGGAAACTGAAGTTCTCTATAAAAAGAACCTATAAAAGGTGATTTTTTTATTTTCCCAGCTGCTTATTTCGAAAACAACATGTCTGCGAAAATAAAATTTTGAAGGGGGGATGGCATTAGTTATTTTTGATTTAGTGGTGTTGTCAAAGTCGTTTTAAGGCCAACTTGTTTTTTAAAATGGGAACACAATAACTTTTTTCATCAGATTCTAATTTTGCGCATAAAAAACAACTTTTGTCTGAAAATTTTTTTATCAAACTCTTATTTTTACAAAATATTTAACAAATTTGAAAAAATCAGCACACAGTAATACTTCGAAAGATTGTGGGGCTATCTCAGATTTCTTTTCTTTATCTTTCTTGTCTATGTACTATGCTTATGTTTACAATAAGTATGTTTGTGTTAAAGGTAAACCAAAGCAATCTGACTTCTGTATCTACAGTATGTTTATGGTTATGTGAAAGGCATTCGAAAGAAACCGGACTAAGATACGATCATTCAAAATATTATCGTGTAATAATGTTTTTCAATTCTGTTAAATATTTTATAAAAATAAGGGCTATATATAATTTATTTTTCAAAACATTATCTGCCCAGGCCTTCTGTTTTGCCAAAAACACAACTAATATAGCCTACACACAATAATTGACAGAAATTACAATAAGTACTGAGTCAAGGTTATGCAAACAGAAACAAGAATGTCGAGTTCAGGAAAATAACACACGTATAAAAATACATACTAAAAAAATTAAGCGAGACTTTAATATTTGATATGAATGGTTTTTGAAGATTTCCACAGTCCCTTTAATGTTTAAAGTGACATTATTATTATTATTATTATTATTATTATTATTATTATTATTATTATTATTATGGGATGATGTCATGAATACAAAAGCTTTTAAAAATTACAACAATTAATTGCGGGGTGGTACCAGGGGTGTATTTCAGGCCTGGCGAGCTCTGGCGGCACCAAGGTACTATTTTTCGAGGCTGGGCGGCGCCAGAGATCTTTTCTGATTTTCACATTATCGTCAAATTTTGTATTTATAAAAAGTCAGGTTTTATTTACTGTATACTTCAATAATTTCATAGTAAGGTCTACGCCGCAGACCTAACAACCTCTTTATAATATAGATTCGAACCCATGTATTTCGTCTGATATTCCATAGGTATTCCTACAAAAATCATGACGATTATTATGAAGATGATGATGATGATGATGATGGCGACGACGAAAACTATTGCCGGTAGAACCGAAATTCCAGAGCCAGGCACTTTTATGTTTAGAAATAGGCCTACACCACTGGATTGTATCCCTTTCCCCGGTCATTAATTCCCTCACTTTCTAGCTTTCTTCCATCTAATATTTTCCTAGAATACAGATTCATATATATCTTTTTATTTTCTTTGTTTGCTTCAGATGGTTGGATTTGATTTATTTCAAACCTAACAGTTAGATACAGTATAAAATGTTTACTATTTGTCTTATCTAGAGCCGCGATATCCACTCTACTAATTCCCCCGTCACAGTGCACCTATTCATGGACGCCAAAGACTCTCTGCTTAAGGAATTGTGCTATTACAGTCCCTTCGCTCTTAATTCCGGCAGCCAATCATGTTGCAGGTCCGCTACATTTAAACGTGTGCGTCTTTTCATTCGCTGCTGATGACGTTATGCACTTCTTAAGACTCGATAAATATTAATATAATCGCTCGCCATTTTGGCTTTTTCGTTGGCGTTCGCAGAAAGCGCACGAAAACGTTATTTGCAGCTCAATTATTTGCTCACTTACAGTGCGTTTAATTTATTATCATAGGAGCTACGACATGATAATGTTTAACGGTGCGGCAAATAGATTCCTCGTCTGGTAACTCGGCAACGAAAGAACAAAAATGACGAACGATACTACCTACCTAGACTTTATAGAACCTTCACTTCCTAATGTGTAAGCAAAGAGGAGGAGTCAAGCCGGAAATAGCAGCGATGCGACTATAGTTTCCTGGTGTCATAATGGCGTGAATTTTCTTAGGTATTCCCTGTGTTGGCAACTTTGTGTGGAAATACATTCACTTAATGCAAAAGGATATGTTGTTGAATACGTGAAACATCGTTTGAAAATTCTTCAGAAAAATGTATTGCCCATAATAATCATGTGAGAGAAAGGCACTGGCCAGTGGCCACCCTACCCCGTAATGTTACGAATTAGTTGCCTCATGAGTGATGAGATTCCAACCTGTCTTCGGACAGTTGACTAAATAACAATCAATATGCAAGCACACAGAATCAGAAAAAGTCAAGGAAACAAATATTTATATACAGAGTGTAACTAAAATATATATAAAAACTTTAGGGGCATATGTCTATCATATAGAGGCTGAAAAAATATTCTATGAAGATCCGTCCGGAAATGCTTTATTTCCTTGTTACAGACCTTTTTCTACAACTCTGCTTGCATTATAAGATGTGGTACATTATGAAATAAAAATCCACATGAAAATCTCTCTTACAGAAAGTGCTCAACAAGCCTCCTGTTAGCACGGATACATGCATTAACGAGCCGTCGCATTGAATTCTGGATGCGCTTATTTTTATTTAGATAATATTGTATTGTCTCGTCTTCCAAAATACGGGCTTGAAGATTCTCTTCATCTTGCACCAGGATTCCACACATAAGCTCTTTTAAATGACCCCACGAATAAAATTCTAGTGGATTTAGGTCTGGAGAGCGCAGAGGCCAAGAAAATGGTCCATCTCTACCTATCGATCTTTGATTTGGAAATCGACGAACATTGACACTGAAATAAGCAGAAGGCTCGTTCGTGCATGAAGTACGTGTTTCGTCATATTGCTAACGGCACATGATGTAACAGAATAAGCAAGGTGTACTGTAAGAACATTTTGTATCTTTCTCTGTTGACACTGGGTGGAAGAACATGAGATCCCACCAAAACGTCACCAGCAATGCCCGGCCAAACATTGAAATTTCCATGCGGTATGCTATTTTTTTATAATGTACCGCATCATCATGTAAATACAAAATTGTAGAAAATGGCTGTAAAAAGGAAATAAATCGTTTTCGGATCAATGTTCATATACCATTTTTTCATCTTCTATATGAGAGGAATAGTCTATGTCTCGAAAAAATTTTGACATACATTTTAGTTACATCCTGTATATATTTTTTTACTCTATCTATCTATCTATCTATCTATCTATCTATCTATCTATCTATCTATCTATCTATCTATCTATCTATCTATCTATCTATCTATCTATCTATCTATCTATCTATCTATCTATCTATCTATCTATCTATCTATCTATCTATCTATCTATCTATCCATCCATCCATCCATCCATCCATCCATCCATCCATCCATCCATCCATCCATCCATCCATCCATCCATCCATCCATCCATCCATCCATCCATCCATCCATCCATCCATCCATCCATCCATCCATCCATCCATCCATCCATCCATCCATCTATCTATCTATCTATCTATCTATCTATCTATCTATCTATCTATCTATCTATCTATCTATCTATCTATCTATCTATCTATATATAGCAATTGAAACCCATAGAAAACAATACAATAAAAGAAAATAAAGATAATTATGAAAAATTATAATTCAATCAAAAGTTTCTAAAATTTAAATTGAAGTTCCTCCACTCTCATTCTGTTTCATTCAAGTCATTACAATCGATTCGGTACTTAAAACTTAGCCTGTTTTCAACAAATTATCATGTACTCAACAAGTCGAATTTTAAAACCAGCCTGAGAGTTCAGGCAGAGACTTCAAAGCTTCAGGCTAATTTATTCGGGAGCGTGTTCATAAAGCTTTGCACCCCAGTTAGCGTTGATGCTATCATGGATTTCTCAGTAGTGTTTTACTTTCACGCCTGTCAACAAAATCACTTTACTACGCATTTCTGGTCGTTCTTACTTGTGCTATATAGACTTACATTTTCTCTAACATTTTATGCTGTCCCAGTCATCGAGGTTTCAAAACCTGCCGAGGACGGTGAGTTAAAAAATTAATATTAAATTGAATAAAGTGTATTTTATACGAAAGTACGACCTCAACCACAATGCAAACATCAATCTAATCTTAACGTTGATATAAAAGCTAAGAGCCATTATATTAAATTACATTATCCACTTAATAATGCTGACATAAACTTAGAAGCTTGGTAGCTTCAAGCTTTTGTGTTTAAATTTTCGTCGAAACGAAAAATTCAACCAATCACAAGACAGGAGTGACGCAGTAATGGAAGATCAGAAGCACAGAATAAACTTACCATCAAATTTTTAACATGTTTTTCTTTGGCAGTGCAAAAACAAAAACGCTGCAAAATCTACTTTCAATATTTGAGTGCCTGTCCTTCATGATCAACATTTAAACAAAATTACTGTCACGGTAACATCACGCAATCGATTCCTTCGCACAATCGATTACATGATAGTGAGAATCGAGAACTAATGAGATTGGTTATTTCGCATTATCAAACTATTATATCTATATGTACGTTTTCAAAGTGAATTTAACATTAAACTAAAAGTACCGTATCACAGAGCCACGACTCGAACGAAAACTATAGATCACTCAGTCAAGGTTATCGAGCAATATATTTTTTATGCTCGACCATGCCGAAATGTAGTAATTATACACCTGGTAGCAGACCTTTAATGCATGTCATTGAAGTACACCTACTCATTAAAGGTCAGGTCTTTCAGCCAATGACGACTCAGGTTACAACTGTTCAGCCAATGACAGGTCAGCTTTCTACCGTTATAAAACCGCAAGTATCGATTATTCTCGGATATGCAATCGAAAGAGAATTAGCGAAAAGTCACGGAGGCTGGAAATCCAATACTGTCGCAGAAGGTTATGTTCTGTTACTATAATAATTAGCGTTAATTGTAAATAATATTCAAATAAATTCAATTTGTCATCTCGTTTTTCAATGTCTAATTTAATTTCAATCTTATCTCTGTAGGTTCTTATGGCCTAGCAAGGTCAATGTGGACATCTGTTCCTCGGAAAAAATCAATACTTTCGCGTCTGCGCACATCTCACAACATACGGGACATTGGTCAAGGTCAGATACAAAGAAAATTAATAATATGTTAGAAATATGGTCAAGCATAAAAAGTCGTATGAAACTCGCCTATAATGGTAATTAAGTAGCTCGTATGAAAATTATGAAACTCGCTTGCGCTCGTTTCATAAATATCCATACTCGCTTCTTAATTACCTTCATTATAGGCTCGTTGCATAATGTACTATTATATTCTTCTATCACTGATTTAGTATCAGATTTAATAATCCCTGACTGAACCTAACAATCCATTCAACTAATGTACAGTACATTCAAATTAATTTCACTCACAGATTAGGGAAATTCATTAATTATAATTTTAGACATGCTGAAAATAGCTAAAAATCTTCAATAACAGATTTTGAATACGGTATTTTATATTTCTTATAGTCCACACCTGTGGAGCAACGGTCAGCGCGTCTGGCCGCGAAACCAGGTGGCCCGGGTTCGAATCCCTGTCGGGGCAAGTTATCTGGTTGAGGTTTTTTCCGGGGTTTTCCCTCAACCCAATACGAGCAAATGCTGGGTAACTTTCGGTGTTGGACCCCGGACTCATTTCACCGGCATTATTACCTTCATATCATTCAGACGCTAAATAACCTAGATGTTGATACAGCGTCGTAAAATAACCCAATAAAAAAATATATTTCTTATAACTTATTGAGCTGTTGTACCAAGACGTGTGGAAATTTGGGAGGCGACTGTAAATTTTCAGTATAATTTTCTCTAGCTTAATGTGTACGCATTGGACTTCAAGGACTTGATGGTAAACCAATAAATTGTTCTTCATGCCATGAAGTTTCCTCTGTCGAGGACAGACGTCTCTACGGATTAATCTCTTGGTTTAAAAGTTAAGTAAAAACAATTCTGTGTTGTATCTCGGATACACCGACATGTAAAATTGACCCAGTTTCGGGAATGAAACTACAGTTGTGTTGGTTTGAATGTTCTGCTTTTATTTCGGTTCACAAATCAAGAATATGGGTCCATAATAAGAAGTTATTAATGAACGGCATGCAATATTTTTCTCCCGATATGAAGCGACATTCCAAAAATTAGTTCCAGTTCACAACAATTTTTTTTTGCTATAGTTAAAAATGTGTCATAAGTATCTATTAACATTTTAATATTGCAGAATTCGCGATCACGAATAAAACTAGCTATAGCACAAGTTTTTAGCTGCTCTCGATGCCGAGATATAAGTGAGAGAAGTCAGGCGTCACAGCTAATTTTACACACAACTTCAGCGCCCTTATGCTGTCAACGGGCATGTTGTTAACTACTAACAACATTATCATTCGACTGTGGCTCATAGCATTGTTATAATAAGCCTTTGAAATTATAGCACTCTTTGTTTCACCACGGATCCCAGAATGTGTAGGCCTACCCATACGGGGGAAATACGTATTTTACGTCAAACATACGCGCTGCTCATTCGGTACTCAAATTTATTAATATTATAGTATCCTCTTGTTTATAATTATGTATTATTTCATTCTATTTCTATTATATATTCTGTATTTATGTATATGTTTGTGTTTCGCACTTGCACCGTCGTACAGAAAAGAGAGGGAAGAAACATACCCGCCAGCAGCCACGAATGCACGTCAATGCAATGTCTTATCCGCGGGTAAGAGACGCTAACGCGAGGGTGCACTGTGCTGATGACCGCTGGCTAGCACATGAATGCTACGGTATATAAAGCTGGACATGGTCAGTATGTAAAAACATTTCCATCTTGATGTTTTCTTTTCAAATAATTGTTAGTAATAAAACAATACATTTTGTGTTTAGTTATTTTTAACACACACTAAAAAATAAAATATAGAAAATAATTTGTAATTAATATTTTTATTAATTTATTTCATGCGAGTTTTCAATGTTTATAAACAATTAAGTTTATCATGCTGCGAATAGAGTTACTGTTAATATTTTATTTTCCTGAACTGTTATTCGGGAAGATATGCATAAATAAAATAATTTAATATAGGTAGAAATACTTAAATAAGAAGATAAATTTCAGTTTGTTGAATTGTATACTAAATTCATGTTCTATGATTCCAGAAATAAGACACCTGAATTAATTCTTACACTATACGGTTAAAATTGTTGCACGTAATTAGATGAAATAACTATGTTATACGTATAATATTCACTCATAACTAAAATTATTTTCTATATACAGAAATCACATTTAGAAATTAAATAACTGTTAACATATCTGTGGATTACAGTGAGACTTGACAAAATGCTTGAATTTTCATTCATCAGTAGTTCACCCAGACGTAACAAACGATTTGACACGTACAATACTTACAATAAAGGACTCTCTGGTCCTTTCTTGGCTAAAATCTAGTCGTAGTGCATATAATTTTGACAAAATTCGCAACGAAAAGAATAAATACTTTTTATATACGAGTAATAATCAATTCTCTTAGGAAAACTTGACGTCTGTACAATCTTCACCGTCTCATTAGTCAGTTTAGGCTTATTTTAAGGAATACGAAAATTAAAAAAATCATAATTTAATTTTATGTGAAGCTACAGTGTGTTACTGATTTCAAATAGATCATTTTACAATTAGAAATTATTATATTTCCTATGCATCATACTCACAAAAATGGTTTGTAGATAGTGAATATGATCGGAGCCCGTCCAATAGTTAAAAAGAAATTGCTAAATACAAACATTTATAGAATCTACGACCAAAACCACTTTTTTGTGGATGAGAGATATTATTTTATCTACAACTGCTTAATCTGTCACATGCTTAGATTAACTACGTGCTAAGTACACATGAAATCAACAATAAGAACGTAGGTTAGTCAACAGCACGGTAATTGCAAAATAATGTAATTACTTTCACATAGAACAAACAAATTCTGTTTATATTCATTTCCACTAATGCATTTTAAAGAACGGTATGACTTATTCTGTAACTTGCGGTTATGTTTTCAGTGTATTCTACGAGTTTAGAATAATACCCTTTCTTATAAAGGCACACAAAAAGCTTCAAATTGCTCCATAAAGTACTTTTTCAGACGAACTGAAAACTATATTACTGTGGGTCACGGAATTTGTTCGACCTGAAGTGTAGTAACAATCCATTGTGCAGAACGTGGCTTTCAGATGTTACACGCCTGACACCTCACCGCTCTCTTGCGGTGTCACGTGCAGTTATCACATCTGCATGGACAGTTTTTACGCGTTCATTTGTGGATATTAAAAAGCATGAATTCGTAGCCCAGAGCATCAATTCATATCTAAACTCGGTACTGTTACGTTTGCTTATTACTTCATAATAAATTAACGTTAAACATGAATACAAACCCAAAGAGTAATGAGGTCAGTTTAGGGTGAGAAAGTGTAACATATGGGTAATAATAAAAGTATGAAGAGAAGCACTTTAAGTTAAAAAAAAACGGTAAGGAGTTATTAAGTAAAAAGTAGCGCATCGGTATATGGAATTGTTAGACTTGCCGGATGTCTAAGATAGAAAAATAGATTATAAAAGAAAAGCATAGCAGATAAAAATGTTACAATGGCTAAAAGAAATAGTTGGGAAAATAGTACCAGTGGAATGGAACACTCCTAGGCGAAAATTTTCACTGTGCTAATATTTAAATTATGGTGTTATTTTACCTGACTGACTAGTTCCAATGTTATATCCATTATCTTCTGAATTCTGTTGTTATTTATTTAATATAAATAACCTAATAATATATTAGTGCTTAAAGAAGTGTTAAAAGAGCTTATTCGAGAAGGAAAGAATTCCTAAATTAATTTGCATACTATGGAATATGAGAAATAAGGGTAGAAGGAGGAAATTAAAAATTGAAGTTTATTTGGAACAATAAAGAGAACATACATGTCGAATGTGAGAAACACGTATCTTAAACGCTGTTCCCCCACTATAGATCAAAAGAAAAAAAAAAACATTTGTAAGATACAGAAAAAGTTTGATACAACAATTTATAAAGGGGATGGAACAGACCACGAAGTCAATTTGTTTGTTTGTAGATAATGGATTGGAGCTTAATTTTTAATTAATTAGAAATTACGCTTGTAGAAGCTCAACAATAAGAATAGCCTAAATTCTTGATGGACCAGAACGTTAAGTCATCAGAGTAGGTCATGGAATCAGAAGATTAAATTCTATAACCAAACAAACTCACACAATTTCTGATGAAGGGCAATTTGTCTTCTGAAATTACATCATTCAGTCTGCATTGTGGAAAATGAACTGGAACTGTTACGTTAACAATTGCAGGACAGACAGATCAGTTTAAATTGAAGAGTTCGGAACCATAGTAGGCCAAGCGCCATTTACAAAAACCGTAGAAAATAAGGGTTAAAATGAAGTTATTACCATAATTCAATGGAAACATATAGCAAGTAATATAAAGTATACATATTAAAACTAAATGATATGTCAATCTTCATTAAACTGTAGTATTCACATAACTTTAACCCTCGCTTTCTCCGTTTTTAATAAATGGCGCTTGGCCCACTATGGCTCTGAACCCTTCAATTAACTTGTGAAATATCACGTCGATTTCGTCTATTTATACTGATGGTCGAATAAGAGCATCGTATCATTTACCTACAACTCTCCTGAGTTCCTCACATGTCCATTCATATCACTGGCCTAATGTTAGACGCACGATGTGACAAGATCTAGTTGACAATCTCCAGCACAGGATATGGACAAGAGACCACGCCTACCGCTCCGGACTATATTATGAAATAATGAAGTTACACATTAACGTGACCATTCCGAACAACACGGGAAGTCGTCATTCTGAATAGTACAAGTGAATGGATGTGTGTATGTAGGCCTATGCATGTGACCTTTCAAAACAGAAACCTTAGTTTTAACTGAATTTTATGCCAAAACTACATAATTAATTTGACTATTTTGTGTTTATGAGATCTGTAAATTTGAGGAAATGATAATCATGTGATTACATTTTTAATATATTTTTCATTGACATACAAAATCGTCTGAAACTACGAGTCATTTTTAAATTTATTCATAACTTTAACAAGGCTCTCCTGTGTTGTGGATCAATAACATCGAAATTGCAATATTCTATTCAGTAGTGTACGTGTGATCTTTGTACATATTATACTTAAGGAAGTACAATAAGGCAGTATTCACAGGGCTTGAGATCGGATGAATATGGTTTCCAGGGTCATCCATAACCGAATTGGTCTGGAAACCGATCAGAGAACACTCTGTGCTCAAAATGCTAATTGGAAATATTCAGGATTGCAATTTGCAGTATCGGGTCGTATTTAAAAAAAAAACACTCATTCCTTAGAGAAAAGAAAGAAAGTTTTGTTTAATTAAACGAGTAACGATATGCACCGTATTTACTTGTATTTGTCAGAAATATTGGCCCAACAATACCATATAGGCTTACTAATACTAATACACAAACTATAATGAGCATTATAATGTATGTAACGACGTCCTATTATGGTAGACTAATTTTCACTGTCCTAGATGCGTATATTCTGCTTGTTGATATATATATATATATATATATATATATATATATATATATATATCCATTAAAATGGAAATGTACCAGTAGACCTCGAATTTTTAGGCTCGAATAGGATAGATTGCAACAATCTCATGTAAAAATTTCTAAATGTATGCAACACGAGACACTCTCGAGCAATGATATTGTCTAAAACTAGGTGAATTAAAGAACGCATGTTTCAGCCTAGATCATGTATACCCAGATTGCTCGGCGTTATAGGCTTCGACGGTAACAACTTTTGTCAGGTTTACTATGCTGCCATCTAGTTGTTACATAAGGAGTCACGTCATAACTCCCATTTAAATTGCATTCGGTCTTATTAATACGTTTTCTTAAATTAACCTATTTTACATTTCAATTTGTATAATCATATTTTTGTAAAAGGCAAGGGTCCAAGAGACCTCGTACTTTTAATAAAAACATCTAAAAACTCAACTTGAATTGCATTAGCGACTGTACTGCCATCTCGTATTCGTTTACGGCGGACGGGTGGCGATCCTGGAGGTTGTTCTCTTCAAAGTGCAACTGATTTTAACATAGGAATGAACAATCTATATGTGATCTGGGGTTTCAGTCTACGCTAAACGAGCCTAAAAGTCCAAGGTCTACGCCATCAGTCATCATTGCATCACATGTTCTGCGGTATCTTAGGATTTGTTTCCACAGACATCTTAAAGGTACTATGGAAATCAACTTTTCTATCTTCATCGCCTGTTTGAAGGATTTGATTTATTTTAGTTTTGTACAGAAAGAGTTTAACATCTTTTCGAATCATCGTGCATGTTGTCGATTGTGAATAATTGAGTTGTTGAGCAACACGCTTTATTGACTTTTTTAAATACTGTGTCAAAACTTTAACTGTTTTTCGGAATTTTACTGACCTCTTCTTACCTCTACACTTTCAGTCATTCAGTACGCTCTTGTATTCTTCATCTCCTTCACATTAATATCTTAACAGCAGACTTGCTTTCTGATTCTGTGCATTCGAATTTCGCTCTAAATTCACGCCTCACAGTGATAATAGGCCAACTTTCATAAATTCGTTTCACAATTTCCACACTTCGTTATAACATGTCTTATTTTCCAAAGACAACTGATCACATACATGCAAAATGTCAGACTTGTTATTGGCCAAAGTTTTGAGCGTCTGTCTCTCGAGATTCCAAGCTGTTGGTCTTCGATTTTGGCGGTCAGGGTATGATCTGCGTCTAGACTGTAATGAAATTTGTGGTAGGCAGAGACGATGTTGCAGAGATTTTTTTCCTTGTATAGACTACATAGGGTGACAATGGCCGATATAAGGCTAAGTGCATGGGTCCGTTTCTGGTCCAGCTCTCGATAAAAGCAATGTGAAGCCAATATAATTATATATACGAGTGTTGTAAATAAAGTAGTGGCAACATAGAAAGTACGAACATATTATTGAACTTACATGGAAAATAAATTTACATCCTTTCAAAATAATCACTAGCGTGTTTCTGTATCTTTCGCCAAATCCGTGGTAACCGTTGAATGCCTTTAGCGAGGTTGTTTCTGTTGATCTCTCTGATGGACTGCCCTACTGCATGAAGCACTGATGCAATATCTGGAAACCTCTTGCCTCTAAGTGGTTCTTTCAACCGTTGAAACAAGTAGTAGTCACAAGAACCCAATCAGGGGAATATGGAGGAGGAATATTTCCCTATACCATCTCTGTAGCAATTCAGTCACTGCTCCTGCGACATGACAACGAGTATTATCATGCAAGGTGAAAGATGGATTGTCTCTCAGGAAATGTGGACGTTTGCATCGCATAGCTGGACATAGGTTGTATTCGAAAAGATGTTGGTAGTACGCTGCATTGTCATTTTGGTCCTGAGGTACGGCATGGTTAATAATATCTTCACTGTCGTATGCCACTATCAGCATGACTTTCACCCTAGAGGGTTCCTATCGCACTCTTTTTTGGATGTGGTGATCCTTTGTGGTGCCATTCATTAGACTGACGCTTTAGTTCAGGCTCGTATGCCCGTGCGCATGTCTCATCAATGACAACAATACGTTGCAGGAATACGTCCCCTTAGTTGTGGTATCTCTGTAGGTGAAGTGGAGCTATTGCGTATCGATGCCACTTCTGTCGGATTATGAGGAACTCAGCGTGCTTCAAGTTTTCTTATGTGAATGTGCAAAAGCGCATGACCTAATCCCGGCAGTGTTTCCACTACTTTATTTACAACCCATGTATAATAACTGGATCATCTTTTCTGAATGTAATGTATGCATGAAATGTATGCGTAAATGTATAAGTACAAGAGGTAATCAATAAGTTTTCGGACTACCCTGATTGTAGGTATCATACAGGACATAGAAAACAGAGAAGTTATCTAGAACCAAGCAAACGCCTGGAATCAATGCTGAATGCATCACTTCAAAGGCAGAGAAGAAGACTAGTCATAAGGCGTATATGGAGAGATTCCAGGAAAAATTGCAATTGAGGTGGCAGCCGGAAAATGGGCTCATTAGTCTATAGGCCCTTTTTCGAGAGAATGTTCAATTCCATTCTCCGTTTTAAAATATACTTCCTTACTTAGTTTCGTTTCAATATCTTGTAAACAAAGGGCAGGGTAGCTAACTGAATGAACCCATGCACCCTTGCATAGCTGTGGAACTCAGCAAACACCAGTGAAGATGATCCTCAAAGTGAGTGAGAGTCCATCAGGATGCGCATTAAAGTGTAAAGTGCACGCTGAAGATAAACTTTGGAGTGAGTGTGAATCCATTCTATATTAATACTAAGTAACTTATAATCTGTATTCTGTACCCAAAAGATATTCTTGACTTTTACGTATTCTGTACAATTTATGACGTAACTATAAAATATATGTAAGAAATATAATTTGACTAAAATGGTTACGAACTTGTAAACCTCTGTAATGTGTGCTGTTCAACCGATGTTTAAAATCTGCTAAAATGTAATCATATTGAAAGTATTTTGATAATATAAACTTGTTCTCTGGAAAAAGGGCCTATAAAATGCTCCAATAAAAAAATATATATGTCACTATTAAAGTCGGAATGCATTATTTAACAAAAACTTGTAGACACATATTATTGTAACAGTATGAAAATTGTTATTTTGATAAGAGTGCATTCAAATCACAATTATATAAAAATAAATCTTTTAATCACTGATTTCTCGAAACATGACTTTTGCTTATGGGTCCTTTTTACGGTTATCGCCTCAAAATTGATCGTTGACATGTTTGCACAAAATCACGTGTAGAAGCTCAGTTCTTAAAAACAATCTGACGTTGTTTGGTAGGTTGAATCAAAAGGCATGAAAGCAATGATCTTTAGTGACGCGCGCATGTATATTTAATGGTAGGCTACAATAAATACAAGTGCAGTTCGGAAATATATTGATTGCACCTTGTATGCACTTGTAAGAAAGACTGTATTTTTGCATGATAAGTACGAAGGGATACATTTGCGTGCGTGTTGAAGTAAAAATATGTATAGGCTATTTAAGCAATTGAATAAACTTCGAACGTTTGGTAAAGAACCAAAGTCTTCCATTTCCGCAGATACAAAGGTACAAGTGACTGTATCTGAATTGGCTAGCGCTGCGGAGATAGAGAGCTGCTGTTTCTGCTTAGGTGTTGTATAATATTTCCGAGATGAAGATATTCGATTCCCCATCTTCGGCTGCGTCGCATCGTAATAAGCTATCTGGATCAAGTCTCGCGCGGGAAATTCAATATCGATCTACACCCCTCACCACACCATCTAGCCGTCTCTATCTTTGTTTCTTAGCTTCGTGCGTTTCGTCTCACAGCTTGCGAATCTGGCTGCGAACATAAAATCGGCAATGGAACCAATGCGATTCTTTATCTACACTGTGCGTTCAAATTTAGCTGTAGGCTACTTTGAGACGCTTCTCCCGATTGAAATTAGGCCGCTACCATCACGAATTAAGGCGCGGTACACCGGCGTAATGATGTTGGAAACAAATCATACGGAAATGGACAACAAATGTTGAAAGCATTTTCCTATAACAAAGTGTTTAAAAAATGAACATTGTCAGAATTTCGTTGAGTTCAGTATACTGAGAGAGGAATAAACGCGAACGATTTTGAGGAAAACGTCTATACGTGTTCATTTTCGTTTTTTGATTTCTGTGTTTCCAATATTTTATATTTCTAATGTATTTATTTAGCTAGCAAAGTGAGTGCAAATTAAATATATAAAACAAAAATGTTTCAAGTCACTGCCGTAAGAGCCAGGCTCGTGTACGATGTGGTCTTAAAAAAAAAAGGGAAGAGAAAAAGAGGGAAAACACATTTAACCCTTTCCAGCCCAAATTAAATTGAAAATTAAAAAAAATATTTTGACATGAAGGAGAAACGCTGCCCGACAGTATTTTGTTTCGGGATTTCAGGGGTGCCAGCTATCTTAAAAATAACTAAGAATATGGCTATGATAACATATGGAGTCATTTGGCATTTTACATGCATTCTCAGAGCAGGTAAAGTGTATGATGCCATATGGAATCATTGGGCTGGAAAGGGTTAATATAGCCTATATTGACAATCAGACAGAAGCCAGTGATATTCAATAAAAACATGAATATAGTCGATGGAATTAAAAGATAAAAAAATACACACATTTGTTACTACTATATATCATGAATAATTTTATAAATTTATTTTTTAAATTTTAAAATATTTCAGATTTGGAAAATGGTTTGTAATTTTATTATAAAGTCTCGGGCCGGAACTAGCACCATGTGTTAGAGCTGCACTTGTATGACATTTAGGCTCAATTAATGGGAAAGTAGACTTTGTTTTCGAGTACGATATTCATGTCGATTAGATTTATGTTTTATTTGATTTCTGAGGTAGTAAGTTAGTAAACTATATTTATAAATTTCTTTAAAATCTGTATAAATTAAATTTGTTGAGTAATCCATATAGTCCTCACACCTATGTAACATCGAATAAAACCGGTCGATCTCCGGAAATTTCTGTGGTTTTGGATAAAGATATATGTCATAAAATTAGTTTTAAGTTAAATGAAAATTAAACATCGAACCCTTATTGCAAATAATTTTCTCCATAAATAAAACACATCAATACTAGAATTCCCTTGTTTCTTGCACATCCACTTGTAGAATTTAATTTGTGTATTTCCCTAGGGAACAGAACTTAATTTGCACAAAAATGACTTATACCCATTTACCTGAACACCACAGATTTATATTAATGTAACTATAATTTCTCGATTTCATTTCATATTGTTGTATAATCAGTAACCAAGAAAATAGAGTACACAGTACTAAAAGCATAAATTTTAATACAATGAAGCAAGAAATTGGCTTAATTTCTCTTGAAATTTCGAATACTGGGGAACTTCTCTACTGTATGTTTTATTACTCTCAACAGATGAAAATTTCATTGCACCTTGAAGGACTGCGATTCATCGTAACTAAGAATAAATGTTATGTTTTATTTAACGACGCTCGCAACTGCAGAGGTTATATCAGCGTCGCCGGATGTGCCGGAATTTTGTCCCGCAGGAGTTCTTTTACATGCCAGTAAATCTACTGACATGAGCCTGTCGCATTTAAGCACACTTAAATGCCATCGACCTGGCCCGAGATCGAACCCGCAACCTTGGGCATAGAAGGCCAGCGCTATACCAACTCGCCAACGAGGTTGACTGTAACTAAGACAATTCATGCTCAAACGCTTCGGATTTTTAGAAATTACGTGTTAGAAAATTGGTAATTGGAAATTTTCACATATACCACACCGTAAGACAAATCAAACAGCTGAGTTCAATGTAAGCCTTAACTTATAGAGTCAGGAGACTGTACACCAGGCATGCCCAGCCGAGGCAACTCCAGCTTTCAAATGAGGTGCGACAATGACGTAGAATATATTTTATGCGTATGTTTGCATGATATTCTGAGATTCTACGTCACTGTTGCACCTCGATTGCAGGCTAGTTCTGCCTCGTCTGGGCATGCCATCTGCACACTATTTGAATCGGTAATTTTAGAAACAACGTAACTCAACAAATATAATTTTTTTCACAAATGACAAAAAACAAATTTATGAAAATATGCAGGTAGCTACTACAATGGCATTTTTGCACATTGAAAGAAACTGTTAAACAGATCATTTAACATATAATGCAAATACGAAATATAATATATAATGTATTAAATTTAAGCCCAAACGTTCAGGAGTTACTTTGTTTCTAAACTTAACACAAAATATAAGACAAAATTTTTATCGGACATCGTGGCTCTAGACAAGACTAATAGTAAAGGCTTTATACTGGACCCAACTGTTAGATTTGAGATGAGCCAGACCCAACCATCCGAGGTCAACAAAGAAAAACAACAAATTTATGCGCCTACTATTCCGTATTTTCGAGAAAAATATCAGATGGAAGGCACCTGGGAAGTACATGGTTTAATGATCGGAGCGAGGGGCACCATCCCACGATCAACTGTAAACACTATCAAAACATTTGGAATCCATGACATCATTCCAAAAATAATTACTTCAACCATTAAAGGGTCTGTGGCAATTCTGAAAAATCATTTATACGGAATATCATAATACCCCCCCCCCCTTTTCTATTCGTTAGTGTGTGATTGTTACAAATATATGTACAAATTTATTATTTCTTAAACTTAAGCTCCTAGTTCACATTTAAATTTGGCTCATCTATCTTACTGTAATCATTACTATTCTTATATGTGTGTTATTCTGTGTTTTTGGCAACCCAGGATGCCTGGGCAGACTATTTCTTGAAATAAATTATATATATATATATATATATATATAAAATTAAATTCCAGATTATAATTAATAATAAATAAATCAAAGAACTGTTACAAATGATACTTTTTACATTGTAACTGTCAATTACTAAATAAAATTATTTGAGATTACTACATATTTGACAACAATGTTCTCATTTTTATACATAGAAAAAGTCTGTGCATGAAAATTAATTCAATACAGTTGAGGTTTATATTAGCGTTCAACCCAAAGAATAAACACTACTTTTATGAATTTTTTTTCCAAAATATCGGTATAAAATTATTTGTTCTTCAGATATATACTGCAAGATTCTCTTAAGGTCACTCACTTCAGCATCATTTAGTTTCAGTTCATCCCTGTAAGCCCTAGTTTGTGGCAAAGTTACATTCCGTTTACCAGTGCCTCGAAAAATGAATGTGTGCTCAAAAATGGTCCCAATAAACGGTGCTGTTGTTACAGTTACAGGGAACTGTTTTGTGTTCTTAAAATATCTGCAAGTACTGATTTGAAATGAAGTACGCTTGTCTTTTGGAAGATGTTCAGTTTCTGTAGAATTAACTATCTTCTTATAAAGATTAGGCCGCCAATTTTTGAAGTTCATTATAAGGTCCGTGTCCACCTTAGTAACAGAGAACATTCGGGAGGAACTTGATTTTACTATTATTTCATAAACTTCTTTTAGGAGATAAATCCTGTCATGTTTTGTCCGGAGTTTGTGTCGTCGGACTTTTCAATCACTCTGTATATGGATTTTATACAGTAATATTACGGATAAGAGCAAAACCATGGATTTCAGAGGAAACGATCCCATAAGGCCCAAGAGAGTAGATAATTAATAAATGTATGTAACAAGTATACCTGGGGTACAATTTATCTTATGAAATAGAGAATGATATAATAAAATGTCTAAATGTTTATAAGTCACACGTATCATAAATATAAATTCAATCCCTCCACGACATTACAACAAAGTAATTAAAATTGCTTTTGCTGCTCTCGCTATCACCACCACCACCACCATTATTATTATTATTATTATTATTATTATTGTTATTATTGTTATTATTATTATATAAACACTAGCAAACTAACCTAATTCAGTGAGAATAAATTAATTTACGACAGAACTTCTAAGTACTGTATCATTACTTCTAAACACTTTCGGTGGTTTAATAAGGGAAGCTTTCATAATTTAAGAAGATATTTATGTTGTTTTCCTAAGTGAATTTGGACATACATACATATATACATAAACACACATACATATTACATACAGAGGTATTATACACGACATACAGTAGCGTGCAAATTAATCCGAACAACGTAATTACTTATGCAAAAACACTCAAACGGGAGAGAAAAAAAGGATCTAAGACATACCTCAGTAATCTATGTGGCCTCCCTTGTTCCTAATAACAGCTCTGAGACGATTTGGTATGGATTCCACTAATTTCCCACAAATATTCTTCATTTCTTCATCGCGAAACCATACACCAATGAGGGCAGAAATCATCTTCTCCTTTGTAGAACAATCCATTTTTTGCATTCTTCTTTTGCAAATTGACCACAAGTTCTCAATGGGGTTGATGTCGGGTGAGTTGCCTGGCCAGGGGAGTACCTGAATATTCTTCTTGTTGAAGAATTCTGTAGTTTTTCGAGACGTATGGCATGGTGCCAGGTCTTGTTGGAACACACCTCTGCCATCCGGAAATGATTTTTTGCAGCTGGGGTACGATTCTGTTTTCCAGTAAGTGAATATATTTGTCAGAATTCATCATTCCATTGATAGGTATTAATGCTCCAGGCCCTTCATGTGTAAAACAACCCCAAAACATTACTTTAGGGGGGTATTTGGGTGCTTGTTGGAGATGAGCTGCTGTTACTTTTTCGGATCCTTTCCGTACGTAAGAAACACGGTGGCCGTGGACCTCGAAATGAGACTCATCGGAAAAAAGTACATTCTTCCAGTCATTCACTGTCCAGTGTTGATGTAATTTTGCCCACATTAAGCGTTTTTTGCACATAACAGGGGTTAGCAGTTGCTTCTTAATAGGCTTTCGAGCCCTTCGTCCAGCTCCCAAAAGCCTACGCCGCACTGTTGTGACGTGAATATTCGCCCCAGTGGTAGCCATTAACTCGCGGGTTAAGTCGACAGCAGTTAGTCTAGGATTTAATTTAATTTTCCTGACAATTAAACGATCATCTGCAGGCGAAGTCTTCCTTTTCCTGCCACAGTTTCCTTTTTTCTGGGGTGTGATGGATCCAGTCTCCCTGTATCGTTTTATGATCGAATTAACAGTAGCCAAACCGATGTGACATTCTGCAGCAATTTGCCTCTGTGTCATAGAAGAATGCTGTGCTAATGTTATAATTTTAGACCGTTTTCGTGGAGTTGTATCCATTTGTGAAGACGACAGAATGTACACAGGATTGCAGTATTAAGTCTTCAACACAACTGAAATGCTTATAAGTACAAAACGACAAGCAAAATGTCACATATTATAAAAAAAATAATGACAGACCTTCAACAATGGAATTACACGTAGTACAGATGTCAATTAAAGCGGTATGAGCAGCTGCGAGGCCAACAATGACAGAAAATGTAAAAATATGTCGTGTTCGGATTAATTTGCACGCTACTGTATATATCATCGTTGTTCCTGCAATAACTCCTATGTGACATATTTATCGATTTTCAGATTTTTGTTCTATTAAATAACTTAAATAGTGATACAGCAAATAATAAACTCTCCTATATGTAATTATATTTCTTTCTTTCTTTCTTTCGAAAATTTAAGAATTCACTGTCTCTTATGTACTACTGCCATGGAATGAATAAACGTGTTTTTCCTCCTACTGAACAATTTTATATTTTGCACATAGGATTTAATGCAGGAACAACGACTATATGCACAAATTAGTTCACGAAATCATACCCGCATTTAGAGTTTGAATTTATTTAGAGACAAATTTCTCTTTGAAATTAGTTCGCTTATGAATAATTTTAGTAGTGTATACTAGAATCGTAGGATAATTTAATTCCCGTTTATACTTTGTCGTAGGCGTGTGAACTGCGCACCTAACTGACATTGGAAAATATGCAACAATAAGCTGATTTCAGAGAAAGTCCTTACAGTGCGGTTCCTAGTTAAGTGCACAGATATAAATGGAAGAGCGAGCTACAGGACATATTTCTCACTAACTTAAATGAACAGCTTCAGTGGGGGGGGGGGCGGGGGGAATCGACGGAGACGCTGACAAATATTTTAAGAACGGCAGCGGATAGTATGGTGGAACGAAGAAAGAATAAGGGGAGCATACGGGATGACTGGTATGACGACGAATGTAGGATGGCTGAGAAGATGGCTGAAGAAGCCCTAAGGGTATTTAGACGGGTGGGGAATGATGAAAGTAGGATAAGGCATGTTCAATTGAGGAGAAATTACAAAGATATCATTCAGCTCAAAAAGACTAAACGGCAACTCAGGAAAGCAGGTGAGCTGAGTAGAGTGGTAGAGAACGGGGATATATCTGAAATGTGGCACACTATTAAAAGAATAAAAGGTGGGGGATGGGTAAGGAACGAAATTACACCAGAAGTATGGCGGGAATATTTTAGGGGCGTTTATGGGGAAGGAGAGATGTGGGGGGGGATTAGTGATAGGACCGGAAGAATTATTGGGGTTTCCGGAGGTTCCGGAGCTGGACGCAGAGATTTCATGGACAGAAATTAGAAAAGCGGTTTCCTCTTTGAAGAATAATAAAGCACCAGGCTGGGATGGTCTGCCATCGGAAATATTTAAGGCTGCTCTTGTCAATGATAAATTTGTACAAAGGGTGCAAATTGTGTTTAATGATTTATTTAAGTATGGGAAATACCCGGAAATTTGGGATACATCCATCATTCATCCAATCTATAAAAGTAAGGTTTTGATTGGATCTCCAGACTCATATAGAGGCGTGGCCCTACTGCCTACTATGGGTAAAATCTATTGTAAAATCTTGTATGAAAGAATGGAGGGGTGGGTGTCTCGGAATGGCAAAATTTCAAAATTTCAGATGGGCTTTTATGGAAGGTCGTAGCACAGTCGACAACATATTTATTTTGGATTAACTGAAACAGAAACAAATGTCTAGAAAGGTGGGGAAACTGCACTGCGCTTTCGTGGATTTTCGAAAGGCTTTCGACACTGGAGAGAGAAGCTCTTTGGTATAAATTATGGATGAAAGGGATGTCGGGCAAGATAATTAGAGCACTTCAAGGGATCTATAATAAAGTGGAATTTTGTGTTAAGTACGACATGAACAGAGTGTCTGAAAGCTTTACCAGTCGCAGAGGTGTGAAACAAGGTTGCATACTGTCTCCCTTACTTTTTAACCTGTTTATTGACGATATAACAGAGATTATGTTACGAGAGGACATTGACGCCCCAGTCATAGGGGCGTGAATATTCCAGTATTGTTATATGCGGACGATCTGACATTATGTTCTAGAAGTGTTAAGGGATTGCAGAAAGGAATTGACAAGCTCCAAATATACTCTAGGGACTGGGGATTGAAAGTAAATACTGAAAAGACGAAGACTATGACCTTTAAGAACGGATGTGTTTACAGTAAAACGGAGACCTGGACATACGAAGGCCGAGCACTGAACAACGTGAAAAGTTTTGTTTACTTAGGGGTAACAATGACGATGAACGGAAAATGGAATAAACATATAGACACTACAAAACACAGGGCATTGATAAAAGCGATGGAAACGCTGAAGATACGTAACAAAATCCCGGAAGTCTCTCTAAATTTATTAGATAAAGTATACAACGCGGTAGTTAGATCTACAATTACGTATGGAGCAGAAATTTGGGGTTGGGGAAGAACGGAAAAACTTAACCAGGTACAAAGCGACTTTTTAAAACAGATAGCGGGGGTGGGGGTGGGGAGGGGAACGGCTAACAGCGGAATCCTAAGAGAATTCGGATACCATAGAGACTCAATAGAATGCAAGATAAAAGTTTTAAAGTACTACTTGAGGATTGTGCATGGAGATTAGTCTCTTATTAGAGCGGTCTGTTATAGGGAGCAACTCGAGAGGAGAGACCAAGTAACCTGGGCAGGTAGATTACACAGAGGGTTGGAGGAAATAGGCATGGGATTTATAATCGGGGAAGATTGCAGGAACAAGCGAAATGTCTGGCGGAAAGTCAAGAAACGCCTGAAGGATATAGACAGGCAAATAACAGAAGGGGAATGTAGGGCTAAGGTTGCACTGGAGATCCAATCGATGATCAAAACAAATTGGGGGGCCGAACTATATCTCTATGGAGGTAGCAAAGAAGGTAGACTGGGTTTAATCTGGTTTCGTCTAGGAGCCTGGAGGGCACTTAAAACCGTCAACGAAGAGGGGGCGAGAATATGTCCTCTTTGAGGTAAAGGCGAGACATCACACCACATTTTGTCGGAGTGTGAAGCCACAGAAGCTCTGTGGAAACGATTCCTGCCAGAGTCCTTCATTACATCTAGCAGGGGGCACTTGGCAACATACAATATGTTAAATAACGTTAAATTTTGTGACAGTGTGGGAAAATTTATGGCAAAATTTCGACAGTTGAGGGTGGAACTGGCCGAGGGGGAGGGAGCCGAGAAAATAAGGGAAAGAGTTATTAATTAGTGTTGGAATGATGAAGTAATTAGTGGATAATGTTATTTTTGTATTTATTGTGTTTTTTGTCGCGTCTGTATGTTTTTTATGTATTACCTTTATATTTATTAGTTGGATTATTTCGTGCAGTCTCAATAAGGAATTGAATTGAATTGTTTGTGTGTGTGTGTGTATATATATATATATATGTTTCACTGTGTTTTTTTTCTCTCTCTTTTCATATCTTAGATTCATTTTATTTTATTTTATTTTTATTTTTATTATTTTTTTTTAAATTTGTTCTGAAGTTAGATTAGTTGTAATTGTGATAATTAATGATAACGTAGTAATAATAATAACTGTTGTTTTACTATTTTATTATTAGTAGTATTATTTTTGTTTTCTTTGAAGATTCAAACTGTGCATAGTTACAGCATGAATGGCCGTACGGGCTCGTGCGAAGGATCTTGTGTACAGCTGTCAAAAGAAAAAGTGGCCGCTCTCCTGGAACAAAGTTCCCTTCGGGTATCTTCGCTATAATTCGGAGACAGGCGATGTTACATGTTGTTGGACCACGTTGCCTGATATCTACAGTTATAATTGAAGTATTCTCTCTGTGATTCGATAGCGTAATGGTAGCGTTCAGGCCTCTTATTCATGAGGTCCTGCGTTCGACTACAACCTCGTGCTTTTTATGTTCTTTCTTGTTATGTTTTTGAGAGAGACAAACTATACATAATGGCTCCTTTCTCCTTTACGATTATTTTAGTAATTAACATCAGGTTCATTAATATATTATGCCATGACTTTATCATTATGATATTGTGGCAGCAAATGGAAAGAAAAAAGATTTTATTCTCAATAAAAATATCTTTCGTGGCATAAACAAAACAAATTTACTGGAGTCGGCCTTAAAACATTCAAACAATTAAGCATTCAAAAAACAAAACAAAAAGCCACAATTCAATATTTAGTCTATCTTCCTCTTATCTCGATCATCTTGCAGTCGAGTGGGCATGGAATCGACTAGTCTTTGCAAATAGCGACTGTTCTTAGACACGATATTCCAGGCATTCTGAACATACATAAGTGTTCTGTCCATGGGCAGGTCTTTCATTGCAAACCCAGCAATCTCCAATCTTTCCTATTTTCTGCCTTCCTCTTAGTCTCCGCATATGATCCACATATCCTAATGTCTTCTATTATTCTTTTCAACCAGAGACCCAACCAATTCCTTTTTCTCTTTCTAATCAGTTTCAGCATCATTCTTTCTTCACTCACTTTTTCAAACACAGTTTTATTTCTTATTCTGTCTGTCCACTTCACACGCACCGTTCTTCACCACATCCACATTTCAAATGCTTCAATTCGTTTCTCTTCATTTCGTCGTAATGTCCATGTTTCTTCCCCATACAATGCCACACTCCACACAAAGCACTTCACTAGTCTCTTCCTTAGTTCTTTTTCCAGAGGTCCGCAGAATATCCTTCTTCTTCTATTAAAAGCTTCCTTTGTTCATGTTTGCAGTTTTTCTTGGGAAGGATAGGCCTAAATGCGGTAACATCCCGTTGCTTTCCGCACACCACTATCTCTTTCGCATCTTATTAAATTCCAGGGGGCCCAAGCGTGGAGATGAGGAGAGTGGATTTGACTAATGGGGCCCTCCGGACTTCACCGAAAGTCACGGCAAGGGTTAAATATTAATTCTATCAGGATGTTTGACCCGATCAGAGACCGGGAAATCTCAATTAGCCTTTGCCCCCCGCATCCTGGACTAGCTTCTACGAATTATCAGAAAATCTTAGAGTGTGATTGGGCCAATTTTTCCGAAAATGTTTCCACACTTTTGCCCTCGTAGCTCAGCGGACGAACGTCGAAATTTAGATGTCAACGTCTCAGGTTAAATTCCTCGTTACTCCTTTTAATTTTATTGTGGTTCAAGATAGTATAATGTAATAATACAAAAAGAAAAACTAATACCAGTATTATGCAACTGGATTTTTCCAAACCTAATATTAAATTTATGTTATTTATATCGCTAAAGAACGATTACAATATAAATAACTAGAATATTATTTATACAGTATCACTAGAGAACGATAACAGAATATAAATGATAAATATCGGTTTGTTTAATTAATATAAGATATTATATAATACTTATTTAATTATCTAAATAAAATAACCTATTTTACAAAGAAGGATGGTTATTTGTGTTATAATAATTACTTACATAAAATACAGATTATTTATATTGCGAAAGAACAATAAGAATATAAATAACTTGAATATTATTTTATAATGCTAATGAAGGAAAACAGAATATAAATGATAACTTGAATATTATCTATATCGCTAAAGAACGGTAACAATATAAAAAACGTGAATATTATTCATATCGGAATTTCACAGATTTATTACAGATATATTTAAGAAATTGTAGAAGAATAGTAATTAGTAACAGTGTCCTATTTATTCTTCTTGGAGCCAAATTTGTAACTTTTAAAAGTGTGGTTACTATGTTGAAGTGTATGTGTTGTAACGGATGCTTCATTTGTTATGTATGTGAGTCAGTTATGTGATGCTTGATGTCGTCGCAATGTCGTAATTATAGTTTGATTGTGTTTGTATGACTATTGTGTATTAATTTATGATGTATGGTACGGAAGGCTGCGTATTTGTGTTATAGAAGTGTTACGTATGTGTGTTGTTAATGTTTTTGTATGTTTCAAATTGATACCTGATATTTATTTTGCAATCGCAATGCCTAATTTACGGTTTGTTTATGTTTTGTTTACATCGCGTAAGCTAATTTAATTTTCTTTTCTATTTCTCTTTATGCTTATCTTTTTTGTGTATGAAACTATAGCCCTAACATACATATGTAAAAAAGGGCTAACCACCATTGGAGATACAATAATAAAAATTGTTATTCATATCGTTATAAAACGATAACAGAATACAAATGATGACTTGAATTTTATTCATATCTCTAAAGAACGATAACAAAATATAAATAACGTGATATCCATAAAGAACGATAACTGAATATAAATGATAATTTGAATATCATTTACATCGCTAAAGAACGATTAAAAAATAAAATGAAAACTTGAAGAAGGCCCGAACCCACAACCTTTGAATCACTAAACAAGCACTCTACCGCTAGCCTACGAGGCGCAGACATGGAACACTTTCATAGTTCGGGAACTGCTTGAACAAGCACATGCATCGTGTAACATCGCCGCGACCCGAAGTGGACTTTGAAAATATTCGCTGTTCACGTGTGCGGCCACTTTTTTTTTTGACAGCTGTACATGAGTTTGTATAATTTATCATGCATCAATAAATGCACTTATCTATCTACCTAGCATATAAAGATAAGATATAACCGCTTTTCTATTTGGATTCGAAATCAGGTTTATGTTATCATTCTTACACAAAAGAATAAGCTCCGAAAGAGTCTTTATAACTGTGTGAAGCTCCCGTATATAAGTTCAGTAAAGTTCTAGCCCCATATTACGAGACATGCTAAATAAATCCGTTTAAATAGGCCTACAAGTTTTAAAGAACAAGACATAGGCCTATCTGTGGCTAAATCCAATAAGGAATGGAGAAAACTATGTAGACAAAGGAAGATGTACACGGTGCGAACATTTTAACTTGAAATTTCAGTTAATCTTATACAATGAGAGTTATGAAGTGTTCACTTCTCAGCGAAGTGTAAAACACGAAGCAAGAACGCTATCAGAGGAGCCAAGACAAGCAACGAAGCGTGCACCAAAGTGACGCGGAACTATTTCCATTCTGCGAATACGGTTACAACTGAATTATTAGGACAGTTTTCTCGCGTTTCTATCACCAAGTAAATCCTGTTGGCAATAAATATTATATATACATATCTTCATTTTGCAGAATCAGCAATTCTATTATACAGCTTTTCATACATCTATTGACGCCCCATTAAATTTGATGTCGTATACTACATTCCCTAACTGTAAGTCATTTACGGCGTCCATCACTCTTTCCAACTTCTTCTTACTAAGGTTATTGCAACTTTCACGAGAGAGTTCTCAAATGTAGCCTGGCTGACAAAGGGAAGTATCTGAGGTCGGTAGCAGAAGATTTTGAGGTAAACCATTACTCTAAATCACACTCTCCTTTCTTCAGAATTTCGTAATTTAATATCGAATTCAGTTCCTCTTATTTTGTATTTAATTTATATTTAACTCCTACCTTTCTGAAATTTGTAATGTGCCTTCAGTACTTTATTAGGCCTATGTTGTATTCTCTCAAATCATTTTCAACTGAAATCATTTTATTCTACGTATAAAGGATGTGAATGTATATTCCTTTTTTCATAATTAATTACTGGTTTCGTATTTTGATGGCACAATACTCATATTATTTTTATTTGTATGCTTAACTCAATATAAATTTTAGACATTCTATTTCAAATATTCTTTAAATATTATGCCCAAGTCAATTATGTTAATGATTTTTAGCTTTATCATTTTATGTATAGCTACATATTGAGTTCAATCTCAATTTATCCATGCCTATTTTCTACTGCAACTTTTTACACGTCTCAGAAAGTTAATTTCAGTTGTGTGAATTTAGTTTCGATCTAATTTCGAAATTATTTATTATTCATTGTCTTATCTTAATATTTGTATGGTCAATGTCTATCAAATTTTAAACTTATATGATAATTTTCCTGTTTTACTTTTCAAATTTCTCTGAATACTGCTACAAAGCTTCTACAGCATGTGGCAAAACAATGCTGAAATTACAAACATAGCTCTGAAAATCAAGATAAGTCATTATAACATACAAGATGACATAAGATTCATCCTATACGACGAAACCTCTGAACGACAACTAACACTGTTGTGTTATTTGGTGCCGCATTGTTAAGTCGCTCCTGGTACTGATCTTTAAGCTTGGCCCATTCTAACGCCCCACTCCACATGACCGGAAATAATGCTAGACGATAAACACCGTCTCCTCTGTTGTGAGAACTATAATAAATTGCAGCTCTTTCCGATCTCTGATAACGAATTTGAATGACATCATGTGCATCAGGAGTCACACGACAGTTGAACTGTGGCGAGAGGTTACAGATCAGTAGTGAGTGATCTCATAGAGTGCACGGCGACTCACAGCAGAAATTCCTAAGAAAATCGAGCCTTTTTGGGAGGGGTACATTACGACTCTTTGCAATGCCAAGTACAATTAAATAAAAATAAAAGAAGCCTGCAATAAACGAAGTTTTGTTATTTCCAAGAAAGGCATCTTCTGTGTAAAGCTCGAATGGAATTAATTTGTATAATCTCGTGAGGTGCGGCGACTTGTGACGGGGTGTGGATTTGCTTGCCTTTTCCACTCTGGAATTAATCCCATCCGAGCTTTGCCAGTCTTATTAGGTACACACAAGATGCCTTTCTTGGAAATAACGAAACCACGTTTTTTGCAGGCTCCTATGATTTTCACGCAACTGTACTGTCATCGGAAAGGGTTGTTCTGTACTCCTTCCAAAAAGACTCGATTTTCTTGGGCATTGCTACTGTAATACACCGTGCACTCTAATTATGAAATCACTCACTATGGTTTGTCACCTCTCGCCGCAATTCAGCTGTCGGTGTGATTCCTGACGCACATGACGTCATTCAAATTCGTTAACAGAGATCGGAAACGACCTTCTGTAGTAGTATAATAGTAACAGTAATATTATTAATAGTAATGACTGTAGTAGTAGAGTAGCCTACTAGTATTCGTAGTATTCCTAATCGCAGTAACAGTAGTACCGTAAAATGGGGTTACTTCGGACATGCGGGGTGACTTCGCTCTCTCTTCATAATAATAGTATTTATTTTAATGATTGCTGTGAAGCGAATTACAACAATGTCATACTATTTTATTCCTACTTTCCTGTAGAACTATATTCTTCCTTTGTTGAAAAATACCGCAGCTGCATTCGAATAATTTATTACTCATTAATAATTCAGCATGAATTTAGTAAAATCTTAAGCATTATATTTCACGATGCTCAGAAAAGATCTATTTTTTCGTGTGTTCAGAAAAGGCCAGTTTTCATACGTAAAACTGTTTATAAAACCACTACTTTTTATAGTAGTGAATAAAGTACGAGTAACTCTAATTCACGGCGCTCAGAAAATACCTATTTTTAAATGCAAAACTATTTATAAAACCACTGTTTTTGTTATGGCAGTGAATAAAGTGACTTTATTTCAAGGAATTCAGATTTGACAATTCTTTATTTTAGTTTCAGGTAAGTGTAGTAATTATGGTTTATTTAACGACTCTCGCAACTGCCGAGGTTATATCAGCTTCGCCGGTGTGCCGGAATTTTGTCCCGCAGGAGTTATAAGATTGAAAATAAACTTTTCATATATTTAGAATTGACCACACTACTTTTCATTAGCAGAACTGTTGAGAAAACTCCTACTTTCTGTTATGGTAATAAACTGTTTTCTTTTTCTTAGTTCATTACTTTATGTTTCGGTATATTCAGCTTACTTTATATCTTGCAATCAATTCTCAATGTGGAATAGGGTGGAGTGAAAATATGAAGTTTATGGAATCAAAATGTAATAGGCTACCAGGGAAAAGTTGTGGGGTGATATTATAAGGAACAATGCAATTTTTTTATCTCTAGCTTAATATTTAGAGGTGCCTCAAGAGCACCATATTTTGAAATTTTCACAAAATTTGGAGGTTCAGACTTTTTTTTAGCGAGAGAACGTTCTCCAGTGGTTTAATCTGAAAATGATACTAGGAAAATGTTTAAAATATATAAGTTAAAAGACTCTGCATATTTTTGGTCCGTTGTTATTTCATCTTTAATTGTCACAGAAACCTCAATTTATAAGAAAATTGGGCTAATCACAAAACTCTTAGGTATGTTATAATTAATGGAAATTCATTCTTCTGAAGTGGCAGGGTGTTTAAATCAGAACAATGACTTTAATTAAGACAATAAATCTGACCTTCTGCCCTTTACACACCACAATTACCCACATGACGTAATGAAATATTATCTATGCATCAAAAATGAATTAAAACCTGACTTCAAATCAAAAGAATCTACTGTTGGAGAGATTTCCGAAACAGTTGCTATCAGAAGTAAGGGAATCTGGATAAAGACATCTATTCCGACGGTCAGTCATACAAGAATATTACAACTGATTCGTGCTTACCATGATTAATACAGAAAAATACTGTTTACTGAAACCCCAATTTAAAGTCTTCCAAATAAAGTTTAAATATGTGATTTTACAGCAATTCACTCGCGATATAATGAAAAACAAAATAATAGAACAAATATACAAAAAGGCAAAAAAATTATAATTTTAAGAAACTTCAAAGTCCTTGGTGCACCTCAAAAATTAAATATAGAAACTCCACATTTTTCACATTTCTAAGTTAAGTGAAAAGACAGATTTTTGCAACTATTACATTTAGAAAACAGATAAAAAACAATTTCATGTATAGATTCACTCCACCCTAATGTGGATTACTCCCCCCCCCCCCCTCCGAAGAAAAAAGTATGTTTAGAACGCCGGTAAAAGTAAGGAAAAGTTGTTTTTGAAAGTTCCGATGAATGTAAGTTCTTCTAGTGGAAGACAACACACAAATTTCGCCTTATAATCACTCTTCCAACCGTCGAAGGTGTAGTGGAGCAAGACATTTTCTGAGCGTTGTGTGGAAAGCAGGTCGCGACTCGATTCTTGTACTTGTATTGACATCTCCTTCTAAATTATGATGTATGTGCGACATTAGCAACTGTTTTCTCAGTTCGGGTTTGGAGTTAATGTCTCCATTACTCGAAGTGCGCGAGGAAGGACAAAGAGAGAATGCACGAATTTAGATAAGAGAAACAGAGAGGGCGAAATCATTTTGCTTGGACTGTCTCCAAAAATTTTTTTCTTCAAGCAAATAAATGTGACTGAGCGTTAAAACTCCATTTGCTTTATGGCCACTGTCACCATAGCAACGGCGCGGTGCATTGTTGTCAAACCGCATCCTCGTGGAACAAACAGCCGTCATTGATTAAGTTTCTTGCAATTAAAAGCTGGTTCTCTCCAAATCGGTATTCGTCTGTCACAAGAACAAATGTATTTTGTAGTTCCTGGCTATTTCAATCATGTTGTAAGGGTATTAGTCCTTATTCAATATGAAAACTTACTTTTTAGCACAAGAACACTGGAAGTAGTAGGCCCTACTTTCTATAATTGTTTTTCTTTTGAAATTTATATTTTCCAGCACGCGTATCGAAAACACTTTCTTACAATTCACTTTGCTGTATATGTATTGCAATGTCGTTACAGAAAAGCAAAGAGTTCAGTGCCAGTAACACAACTAATATTAATGCAAAATAAAAATTCAGAATACATATAGGAAATAGTTAATTTCCCAATATTAAAATTAAGTATAGAATCATGTAAAATACTAATGTTACTCCATAGAGGAAAGGAAATACATACAGTAGTGTGCAAATTAATCCGAACACGACATATTTTTACATTTTCTGTCATTGTTGGCCTCACAGCTGCTCATACCGCTTTAATTGACATCTGTAGTACGTGTAATTCCATTGTTGAAGATCTGTCATTTTTTTTATAATATGTGACATTTTGCCTATCGTTTTATACTTATAAGCAGGGAACGGATTTATATGGACTAAAAATATATGAAATATGTAAATATATATGTAGTTATTTTTACCAAAATATGGAATTAAATATGGATTTTTACCAAAATATGGAATTAAATATGGACTTAAAATTATAAAAAAATGACTATGTACGTTAAATATTGGTACATTTTAATCAAACTAAACAAAAAATATAATGGACGTACCTTATCTTCCAATGTAGTTTCAACAAAACACAATTTTTATTGTCTGTTACCATAACAATAGGTTACAAACATTTCTTTCAAGTGCTGAAAAGTGAATCTTCTTCTATTGTCTCTGAGGATAGATTTATACTGACTAAAAGAGCGTTCGACGTCACAAGAAGTAACTGGTACATAATTCAATTTCACAATGTCTGCTGGGGATAAGTCCAAGTTAATCTTCACTGTTGATTCACCACTCATCACAGCAACAACCTTTTGTAGTTCTTCATATCCAGGGTTTTTTGAAAGTACAGTGTCCACCTTAGCTCTTACTGCATCTGCAACTTTACCTCTACCACGATTCAGTTGTTCCACAGTACTATTTATAATTTCAAAACTTTCAGATAGTGAAAGGTGCCTATTTTGGAGACTTTTGAGCGTTTTTATGATGCATGAAAATGTATGCTGAATGTGAGCTAAGTCATTCTTCACACTTATGTCACAGGTAACTGTTTTCGCAGTATCAATTGAGACTGCATCTTCAGAGTCCAATGCAAGGAGAACATTGTTAATAGAGTCTATATGTTCGGCATAATATTCAACTGCTTCTAGCCATGTACCCCATCTAGTTAAAATTGGCTTTGGTGGCAATGGAATTTCAGGGTACATTTCTTTCAACACGTTAACTCTACTGGGAGCTTTGAGAAATACTTTTTTCACTGATGAAATCAACAAATCTACTTTAGGGAAATTGTCTCTGACCACTTCTGCCACACGATGAAATGCATGCGCCACACAAGTAAAATGAGTCAATTTAGGATATACAACAGATAATGCTTGTCCAGCTTTGACCATATAAGGGGCAGCATCGCTAATAAAGAATAACACATTATCGTACATAATACCCTTTGGCCACAGGATACCCATAGCTTCGTTGAACAGTTTAACTATAGTTTTGTTATTGCACTTTTCTAGAACATCACAATGTAAAAGAATTCGTTCAGAATATTGTTCACTTAACAAACCGATAACTACATTACCAACAAGTCTACCTTCTTTGTCGGGAGTCTCATCAATGGAAACCCAAATTGAACTATCTTTAATTTCATCTCTTATCTTCTGTATTGTCTCATCGTAGATGGATGGAGCATACGTCTTCCTAAGTGTTGACTCATCCGGGATTGTATGTTGAGTATATTTTTCAAGGAATTCCCTGAAGACCTTATTCTTTATTTTGTAGAGAGGAATATCAGCAGAGATGAGAGAACGGCACAGGTCGATGTTAAACTCAGATCTTACATTCGATGTTGTTGGTTGTGTTAAAAACAATTGTCTCTGCTTGGAATTTAGTTGTTTGTTGGCCTGATGTTTACTAGTTGTAATGTGTTGTTGCACCAGGAACTTTTGTGTAGATGATACTGCACACTGACACAAATTACAAAATAATATTTTATTGTCAGTTGATAAACCATCTTCTTTAAATTCTGAAATGTAACTTGTTAGTTTTGATTTTAAATTGACTGAATGACGTACTTTTGGCATATTTACCGTCTTTATAGTATGATTTACAAAACTGAACCTATGTGTACTCTGACTGGCATTTAACTGTTGAGCTGCACAACTGAAGTCTGTTAAAAATTTTAAATTAAATTAATACAGTTTTGTAACTTACTTTCCCATTGTTGATAGGACTGCTAATTTTCAAATAACTCTGATGTTAAAGGGATTACTGAACATGTGTTTAAATCTCTATTGTTGAAATGTATTTTTAAAAGTTAATGGAATTTTGTTTTGTTTTATTGTTAAACCTAATATAATATGGACTGTTTTATATGAAATATGGAAAATATATGGAAATTAACGAAAATATGTACTAAACTCTAAAATATGGAAAAATATGGAAAATAAAAGTAGGATTTTTCAACCCTACACATTGTGAAACATAAAGATAATGCAAAATATAAATTATATTAGCTTTATAAGTAAATATGTATTTACATATAAATCCTTTCCCTGCTTATAAGCATTTCAGTTGTGTTGAAGACTTAATACTGCAATCCTGTGTATATTCTGTCGTCTTCACAAATGGATACAACTCCACGAAAACGGTCTAAAATTATAACATTAGCACAGCATTTTTCTATGACACAGAGGCAAATTTTTGCAGAATGTCACATCGGTTTGGCTACTATTAATTCGATCATAAAACGATACAGGGAGACTGGATCCATCACACCCCAGAAAAAAGGAAACTGTGGCAGGAAAAGGAAGATTTCACCTGCAGATGATCGTTTAATTGTCAGGAAAAGTAAATTAAATCCTACACTAACTGCTGTCGACTTAACCCGCGAGTTAAGGGCTACCACTGGGGCGAATATTCACGTCACAACAGTGCGGCGTAGGCTTTTGGAAGCTGGATGAAGGGCTCGTAAGCCTATTAAGAAGCAACTGCTAACCCCTGTTATGTGCAAAAAACGCTTAATGTGGGCAAAATTACATCAACACTGGACAGTGAATGACTGGAAGAATGTACTTTTTTCCGATGAGTCTCATTTCGAGGTCCACGGCCACCGTGTTTCTTACGTACGGAAAGGGTCCGGAAAAGTAACAGCAGCTCATCTCCAACAAGCACCCAAATACCCCCCTAAAGTAATGTTTTGGGGTTGTTTTACACATGAAGGGCCTGGAGCATTAATACCTATCAAGGGAATGATGAATTCTGACAAATATATTCACTTATTGGAAACCAGAATCGTACCCCAGCTGCAAAAATCATTTCCGGATAGCAGAGGTGTGTTGTAACAAGACCTGGCACCATGCCATATGTCTCGAAAAACTACAGAATTCTTCAACAAGAAGAATATTCAGATACTCCCCTGGCCAGGCAACTCACCCGACATCAACCCCATTGAGAACTTGTGGTCAATTTGCAAAAGAAGAATGCAAAAAATGGATTGTTCTACAAAGGAGAAGATGATTTCTGCCCTCATTGGTGTATGGTTTCGCGATGAAGAAATGAAGAATATTTGTGGAAAATTAGTGGAATCCATGCCAAATCGTCTCAGGGCTGTTATTAGGAACAAGGGAGGCCACATAGATTACTGAGGTATGTCTTAGATCCTTTTTTTTCTCTCCCGTTTAAGTGTTTTTGCATAAGTAATTACGTTGTTCGGATTAATTCGCACGCTACTGTACTCGCAGTTATATTTCAATATTAAAATTAAGGATAAAATTATGCAAATTAATGTATATTTCTCCATAGAGGGAAGGAATCTGAGATACAGTTAAGTTTCAATACTAAAATTAAGGGTACAATTATGCAAATTACTTTATGGTACTCCATAGAGGAAAGGAATCTGAGATATAGTTATATTCCAATATTAAAATTAAGGGTACAATTATGGAAATACTTAACGTTACTCCATAGAGGAAAGGAATCTGAGATATAGTTATGTTCCAATATTAAAATTAAGGGTACAATCATGCAAATTACTTAACGTTACTCCATAGAGGAAAGGAATCTGAGATATACTCACAGTCTACTATATACAGTCACGAAGCTTGAGTTTTGAGGGTGCTAGAAACAATAGACTGTGACGGTACTATTTTGCATTGCCTGTAATGAGGCGATATTAGCGATCCTAGTGATGAGCAACTATCTAATGTTTGCATATTTACTACGTATTGAGCTTCGCGACGGTATATACTAGACTGTGATATACTGTAGGTATGTTCCAATATTAAAATTAAGAGTACAATTATGCAAAATATTTTATGATAATCCGTAGAGGAAAGGAATCTGAGATATATTGTAGTTATATTCCAATATTAAAATTAAGGGTACAATTATGCAAATTACATTAATGATAATCCATAGAGAAAAGGAATCTGAGATACAGTTATACTCCAATATTAAAATTAAGGTACAATTATGCAAATTACTTAATTTTATTCCATAGAAGGAAGGAATTTGAGATTTCGTTATGTTCCAATATTAAAATTAAGGGTACAATTATATTACTGAATGTTACTCCATAGAGGAAAGGAATCTGAGATATAGATTTGTTTCAATACTAAAATTAAGGATACAATTATGCAAATTACTGAATGTTATTCCCTAGAGGAAAGGAATTTGAGATTATAATTAAGGGCACAATTATGCAAATTAATAAAAATTTCTCCATAGAGGAAAGAAATCTGAGACATAGTTATGTCACGGTCTAGTATATACAGTCACGAAGCTTGAGTTGTTGAGGGTACTAGAAACAATAGACTGTGCAGGTACTATTTCGCATTGTCTGTGATGAGGCGATAGTAGCGATCCTAGTGGTTAGCAACTATACCTATGGATGCATATTTACTACGTATTGAGCTTCGTGACTGTATATACTAAACTGTAGTCTGAAGATGCCGCGAGACGAAAACGTTTACTAATGTAATAATCTTAAATTAATGTAAATAATACAATATGATGTAATATGTTATTTGCAGATACTTGTATGGATGTCATATTAGCTGAGATTTAACATTAAAAGGGTTATTAAGTTGAATATAACTAATTCTTGGTATTTTCTATTTAATTCATCATGAACTGAGCCATTTATTCAAGCACCTAAATCAATTCACGATAAGAAAACATAGTACAAGGGCCATCTCTCTTTTTTGTTCGAAAACATCTTAATCCGAAAGTGAAATCTCCACCATATTTATTACATTGCATCAAACCAATTCTTGTTTGAAGACATAGTGCCATTTTCTCAAACTTAGAAAAGTACGAGTATGTAATAATAAACAAGCCAAATTACTACCAAACTTCCGATTATTTTCAAAAGCTTAAGCCAGCTTAACAACGGAAGCATTTGTTTCAGCAAGGGACGACTAAATCGCATTCCTCTCATATTTTATAGCTACTTAATTCATCTTGACTACTCAATTTGTTTAGAGACAAAATTACATTAATTTCAACTATATTAATTACCAGTAGTTAATTAATAAGAAATGAAGCAGTGTTGGAAAGAGTGGGTGAAGAATGATGCTGAAACTGATCAGGAAGAGAAAAGGGAATTAGTTGAGTCACTGGCTGAGAAGAAACTGTCTACAGACCGATTATTGAGTCCTGACAGCTCAGCGACGCGAAAGAGGGGAAGTAATAGGAGTAGTGGGGAGAATTCCGGAGTAGAGGTAGAGCAAGCGGTCGGTAAGGGAAGGCAGTACAGTTTAAGTGTACTGGAAACACAACGCGTGACATCCGATCGTTCTGACTGCAGGCGACAGACTAACCTGAATATCCCTTAGCGTAACTAATGGACTCGCCTGACCCAGGCACACATTGCCGGCGACTGTCAGGACTAAATAATCGTACTGTACTGAAGGATGCACTGAAAGGAATGGTGAACAGGAGAAGAGTTCGGGGCAGAAGAAGATATCAGGTGATAGACGACATTAAGATATATGGATCATATGGGGAGACAAGGAAGAAGGCAGAAAATAGGAAAAATAGGAGAAAGCTGAGTTTGCAGTGAAATACCTATACATGGGCAGAACACTATGAACGAATAAATTAATGGTAATTATATTCGTCACATACACAACTTTTTTTTTTTTTTTTTCATTTTAAGCACGTAAGAGTGGAAATCCGCTTATAATTTAGTAATTTTTAATAAGGAGTATTTTTGTCATGAATAATATGCAGTACAAGTATTAAAGCATTTTAATACTGTGGAACCACTAGCTTTGTTCTCGAGTCTGTATGCAGTCCATTCTATTCCACTCCCAACAGCGCATTACATGGTATCACACGGTCTCATGTAACTTCTTCCCATGCGACATACTAGTATGACAGTTGTGGCTCTCAGTTCATTTGTCAAACTGTTATTTCGCATCTGTTGTTTGAGGTCCGGTGTTGCAGGTGAACCGGAGCAAGGGGACCAGTTACAGAAGAGGACACTGTCTTTTTATCATCTCTGCTGTGCAATATATTGCTGTGCAAATACTGCACTGTTTCTCTCAGCAGCACTGACCGCCGCCAGCTGGAATATATATGTTTCATTTCGATGTGAATCGATCATATCACGGTTCATGATTCATTAACTGAGCTAATATAAGTAAATAAATATACAAATAAATGAAAACACAAATAAATAATGATTAAATAAATATAGAGGTTCGCCAGGAAATCGATTCCTCTCATGTAAATGCCGTCCATCTTTTACTGTTACAAACCGATCACGATAGTGTGTATGTTATGCTTAGATCGAGCGTGGGAAGATTTTGTGTTGCGTAGTATAGATAGATAACACAGGCAGAAGAAACGTCAAGGTTAAGGTATTAGTATATAGCTGACTTCCATTAAATGAAGTTCAAATTAGTTAGTGGCAATACTGTATACATCAGAATACTGAATATTCATTTATGATGCGCACAATAGGAAGAAATCTTAGAAATAGTGCCATGCTACATTTCTACGGATATAGATCTCGCAAGCACGGAATACCGACGGAAGGAATGGGAATCAAACACTGCGATAATGAAGAGCGGGCGACAGGAAAGGTCACGAGATAACTTGAATGATATTCAAGAGTACAGTCGGAAGAGAAATGGCATCGATAGAATCAGTATTGCGTTGTGATAGTTACATTACGACTTTAGTTTGTTCCATTGCTTGTGAATGCGTGTCTTGTATCATACGGTATTATTATTTCATTTGTAAACATATGTTGCGCGTTTAATTAGCTTCGAATTTTTCTCTTGCTATGTTCTTTATTTCCACAGCGATGTCCTCATTTGTTCATCTTCATGGAAGAGACAGTACTTCCATCTGCTCATCCTCTCCCCCCTCAGCGTGCCTACAAACACACGTCAAAACAGACAGCAACGCCACCATTGGTTTTCGGTAATCATTTCTTGCGCGAGCTATACATACTGGCATTCAACAAGAACATTCAGTAATTTAGAATTTAGTGGAATAAGTGAGAGAAATCGATCATTTTTAAATAAAAAAGTAGGTGCATAAATCACGTTATAACTGAAGAAAAACTTGATAACACAGGCTATAGACTAGAACAGTTTCTAAGAATGTTAGCTCAACAGGTAGGTGATGCAAGACATCAGCTTAGAAAGCGACGAATTTGTTGAAACTAAAGCCTTATAGAACAGTCGTTAATGAATCGAATGATACTGCCCATGTGCCTAGGGTTCAATTCTACTGATGGAGACGAAATCCAGCGCGTGTCTATAAATCTTTTTCAAAAGATATTTATTAGAGGGGATGGTCGAAGTTTCAACACTTATGAGGTAGGGCTAAGCCAATAAATGACATCTGCAGATAATGTAATGTTAAAGAAGTAAAATTTAATTCCAAAACTTTGGCGCACTAAATCACCGCTAAGCGAGCGGCTGCGTATTAAACGAAACCTGTTTCCAGGCGTACAGTTGTTATAAAAAATAGACAGGCAGAGAGACAAATAAATAAAAAATAAATAAATAAACAAACAAATAAATAAGTAAGCAAATAAGTAAATAAATAAATAAAATAAATAAATTAAATAAATAAGTAAATAAATAATTAAGTAAATAAATAATTAAGTAAATAAATACAATTAATAATTACATGAAGAAGGCGTTTGTTTTCAAATAAAAACGTATTAATTTTTTGCCGAAAGTTGTACTTCATGTCATCATATGCATCATTCCCGAATATGAACAAAATCTGCCCAACTGTATAAGAGAAAGCGCTGTATAGAGACAGACTGCAAGACCGAAACCACTTTTCCGCTATTGGTGATGCTGGAAACGAACATGTCCCAGAAAATCTCGAATCCGATATTTTGCAGCGTTACAATACTTTTCCTCTATACTTCATATAACGAGAAAGAGAAAGAGAGAGAGAGAGAGAAAAAAATAAAAGCTGTGGCACACCATAAATTGCGTCTCTGTTCAAATTGCGACTTCCTTCTCGAGCTCGAGATGCTGCATATTAATACGAGATTACATTTTAAATATTTTCTAGAAATGAGATAGAGCAGAGAAACATATGTCAATATTTATTTAAGGTAATGGAAAGTGAAATGATGCGCTGGAAAGTGCGGTACGCTGCGGAAGAAATTCGCCACATCCGAGACGCTGCGAGAGAATCTTCAGCTAAAGGAGCGGGTAGAATATTCTACACGAGATGACTACTTAATATATGTAATTGCATACATAAAATTATGTCAGAGGCGTGAATTCGATAAATTTATTATTATTATTATTATTATTATTATTATTATTATTATTATTATTATTATTATTATTATTAAAATATGAACTGTCAAATGCTCAAAACGTTAAACGAACGTTTTACAAGAAAGTCAGAACTCTAACATACGGGTGAATACCGCTTTTAAAATGAGTTTGAAATCAAAAATGATTATTATTTAACATATGCACTGCAGAACTGTCAAAACAACTTTCTCAATATGTTTCATAACAAGTTAAATTTCATATTGTGTCGGCTTCATTTTATTACAAGGTTGGTACTAGGCAGTAGGTCTCTCTTTAAGAAAGATAGCATTGTTATAATTCGAACATGCTGCAGCACCAAGGGATTATATTAAATGAGTGATAGAAGGACCATGTCTTATGTCGATGTACTTACTTGCTTTTAAGGAACCCGGAGGTTCATTGCCGCCCTCACATAAGCCCGCCATTGGTCCCTATTCTGAGCACGATTAATCCATTCTCTATCATCATATCCCACCTCCCTCAAATCCATTTTAATATTATCTTCCCATTTACGTCTCGGCCTCCCTAAATGTCTTTTTCCCTCCGGCCCCCCAACTAACACTATATGCATTTCTGGATTCGCCCATACGTGCTACATGCCCTGCCCATCTCAAACGTCTGGATTTAATGTTCCTAATTATGTCAGGTGAAGAATACAAGGCGTGTAGTTCTGTGTTGTGTAACTTTCTCCATTCTCCTGCAACTTCATCCCTCTTAGCCCCAAATATTTTCCTAAGAACCTTATTCTCAAACACCCTTAACCTATGTTCCTCTCTCAACGTGAGAGTCCAAGTTTCACAACCACAAAGAACAACCGGTAATATAACTGTTTTATAAATTCTAACTTTCAGATTTTTTGACAGCAGACTGGATGTTAAAAGCTTCTCAACCGAATAATAACAGGCATTTCCCATATTTATTCTGCGTTTAATTTCCTCCCGAGTATCATTTATATTTGTTACAGTTGTTCCAAGATATTTGAACTTCTCCACCTCTTCAAAAGATAAATTTCCAATTTTTATATTTCCATTTCGTACAATATTCTCGTCACGAGACATAATCATATACTTTGTCTTTTCGGGATTTACTTCCAAACCTATCTCTTTACTTGCTTCCAGTAATTACTGCCTGTATGTCGATGCAGAAATAAAATTTAAATATGATTTTTTTTTTTTTTGAGTTCAAGGGTGAGGTTCAAACTCTGTAATCCCCCTTTGCGCACGTCCTTGCTTTCTTTGTTATATTTACCCTTCTATATACCAAAAATACTATATTTAAGCAAAACAAATTCGCGAGATAATGCGAAGTTTGTATCATTGTGCGAAATAAGTCAATAACCACGAAATATACTCTCTCTCTCTATCGCAAAAACTACGAAATATACACCAACATTTCATTCAATATTGTTAAAAAAAAAAAAAGCATTTGTGGCTTCTGTTTAAATCAATTTATCAATCGCTTGGTAAGGCCAATATTTCTGTATTTTATCTACGGATATTGTGTACTTTTAATTTTACTATCTCTATGGGCTTCATGGCTATCGAAAAAAAAGATCGACTTTTATAGTCTACTGCAGCAAAAATTGAAGTATGTTATGCATCGGAGGTTATATTTTGATGCAAGGGATTTCGGGGGGACTAGTTGAGAATCACAATGACTTTGGTGCGAATTGTTTGCAGGAAGCATTAGCAGTAGCAGTAGCAGTAGCAGTAGCAGTAGCAGTAGCAGTAGTAGTAGTAGTAGTAGTAGTAGTAGTAGTAGTAGTAGTAGTAGTAGTAGTAGTAGTAGTAGTAGTAGTAGTAGTAGTAGTAGTAGTAGTTTTATTTTGCCTGGCAGAGTTAAGGCCATGAGGCAACAACACAAAAGAAGATATCTTAGAAATTACATAAAATATATGGTATCCTAATGTGGACAATCAGAGATGCTTTTCTGCGCACACGAAAATCTCACTGACTCGCACTAATTTTCGTCCGGACAATATAGAAAACAAGCTTTACTTCACATCTTGGCGATGCTAATATGTAATATAATGCGTACATAACAGAAAGGTCATTCCATGTTATGAATTGTCAATATGTAAAAGAGAACAACCGCTAGAATCTCCAATGTCGAAAATAAATTGTTTGGTAACGATCGCTAGATGGAAGTGCACCTGCAAGGTATTACTCCAAGAAATTTAATCAGGATTATAACGTAACTTCTTTTGCAGTCGCCAGATGACAGCACAGTGAAATTAATAAAAGTTCTCTTGAAAGTGCATTAACTGACCGATCTGTTTATGTGATCAAGGATGTAAAAAGAAAGGAACAAAACGTTTTGTATTAAACACAACATAATGCATTTAATGGACAACTGATTTTACGAAATATCCACCAAACTTTTGGCAGGTATAAAACCGAAATAATCCATTTTATTTCACGAAAAATACGATTCCTAATGATGGCGAAATGGTATTGAGCGAAATAGAACTAAGGATTCGCCATGGGTTTACCTAACGTTCGCCTTACATTTGAAAAATCTACGGAAAAAAATCCAACCAGCTAATCAGTTCAAGCGGGATTCAAACCCACACCGATCGCGAATCCAAGTCGCCATCGTCTGAGCTATACTGGGGACTTTTGCATGAATTCAGAGGATACTTTGTTCTCACAAGTCACACTGGTACTGCTTCTCTGCTGACGACAAATGCTTTTCATTTCCCTCTATGAACAAATATATTTTTTCCAATATTTAAGACAGACCTAAAATTGCGGCACACCGTTAGCCGAACCAGCTAGACTGCTATAGCGTCTGATTTTTACGCTGATAATCCGGGTTCGAATCCCGGGGGGTCCAAGGAAATTGTGGTGTACAAAGACGGTGCTTGGTGGTAGGTTTTCGTGGAGCACTCCCATTTTCCCTACCGGAATTCCATCGTTGCTGCATTAATCATCATGCGGTGCTATGTAGTTCGTCTTCCATAGTGCATAGATAGCAGTAGGTATAAGATTTAATCAATCAATATCATATACATATTATAATAATGTATTTATAACCCTAACATACCTATCTCAGGTAAAATAGGGTTCTGTGTAAAATTGGAGTATAATAAATAAATAAATAAATAAATAAATAAATAAATCTTACTGTATATTTCTTTATATTTAAATTATATAGCTATACGTCGTAAATAGATGAAATAATAGCAAGCAGTTTAATATTTCGGTAATTCATGCACTAGTGAGAACTAAAACTGATTGTACGGAAATCATTACTGTTAGTGTCTTATCAGCACTTACGAACATATTATTATTATTATTATTATTATTATTATTATTATTATTATTATTATTATTATTATATTTTCCCTTGTAAAGAACATTTCCAACGTGAGAAATTCATTGGGTAAATTCATATTCTATCCTTACAACTTTGTATATTATACAATAAATTAAAATTAGATTAGAAATTCTGAGATTTCAGCTGCAAGTTTATCGGATTGATCTCAAAAACAACAATCCGCAAAAAAAAAAAAAAAATTAAAAAATGTTCATAGGACAGAAGTCTACACACGCTTGCATGTACGCTTTGGAGTTTACGCTGGCCATCTGTGTGATCTCGGGTGCGTTCATTCGCGAGAAATAAAGTGTAACACACTTTTTGACATTCACGGCCACCTCCCGGCTATTCAAGCCGTGTACAGTAGCAATAAAGTTAAGTGTTATCTTTACATGCTTTAATTGTTAATTTTTTTTTATTTCAGAATTTTAATAGACGTTTGTAAGTATAATTGTTGTTTTCCACATATTTTTGTATCCAGTCTATTACCATTTTGTAGCATTATCAGATCGCCGCCTAGCAACGCACAGACGGGGCTGGTCTATAGACAGATGGAGTTCCCTGCTCGAAACCTGGATGTTCAGAGAACTTTAGTGTAGTCAGCATGGAAGTGCAATATGTCTATTAATTCGCAGTGCTGTGTCGTAGTTATGTACTTTGCCAATCGTAGTAGTGTTAGTAAATAAGTTGTTTTTACCAGAAGAGTACACGAAATGAGTTTATGGTGATAAGTAGAGACGAGAATTTCATGCTTTATAAAATACATAAATGTGCATGCATTCATGCGCTATCAAACTATGAAACATGCACGATCAAGCGAAAAATAAATTAAAATATGCACTTTCATTTCTGTTCCAAATTTCTTATTTCACTTCATCTTTTTTTTTTGCACAGTTAACAACTAACAACATTTCTAAATTGGTTTCTGTGAGGTTCCTGCGCTTGTCAGTCAACATATTTTTGTATGCAGAGAATGACTTCTCTTCATAAAAAGAAATTATGGGTGCAAACTTGAATGAACCTTTTTCTGTAATTTTTTTTCTTCTTCAATCCTGATTCCTTAAGCTAAAATAAGGGACATAAAAACGAGAAACTGAAGTGTTCACTCAAAACCATTAAAACATGCATTTAAACTGAATATAATGTACAATTATATGCATGATTAAGCTAAAAATTGCTTAAATATGCATTATGCATGTTTTTATCTCCAAAAAAGGCCAAAACATGCAAATATGCACGGAAAAAGTACACATATTTGGAACCGGAAAGTAATGAAATGGGCAAGTACTAAGTTTGAGCTATGTCTTAGAGCGTGTTCCGAATCTCACCAGTGAGCAATCCGATGGCATCACGGTGTTCCGAATTCCACCGATGACGTCATTGATGCTCCACCGGTGTCGGACCGGTGCCATCAGTTTGCAGAGGTGGTGGCAGTCTCCATCAGCCGCCATCAGTGAATCTGATTGGTTGTTGTATAGGGTGGGAATTAGCAGACGAATGACATCGTGTACTGTTGTGTCATGGCGGTGTGTTCTGCTTTAGTCCTACTGTATTGTTTGTAATGAGCACAAGGAAAAACAATATGTTAATGGCTTATGAGCGAACATGTCAACGGACCAGTTATTACTACCGGTTCAAGAAATAAGTTGTTTATGCTCTCTTTTCTTTGAACGAGATGGCAGTACGGTAATTTCGCAAAAATTTTGCTAGCGTAGCACACAGTCGCCATGACAGCCATCGATCCTTCCAGCAGTTTTGTTCCTATTCCGCTGCAGCGTGACGTCATTGTTGTCCACCGGTGAGATTCGGAATACGCTGTTATGTTCCTGTAAAAACATGCATTTGCATGGAATTCTCGTCTCCGGTGATAATCAAAGTTCGAAACTTGGGGACTTGTGTCTTTTCACGTGGCTAAGCGACCGGACTTCATTGTCAACAAACAAATTTATATTTTAGGTTTGTAACAATAGGTCCGTTAGGTAACCCATTAAGGGAACTGGGTAGTGATGCCTATGTGATTAAAAAATTTCAATACAAAAGTTTAGTGCAATATTTCTAGGCTTCTAGTGCTCAGAATGGAATAAATATTTCTAGGCTTATACAATCAATCATTCTCAATTCAGTGGTATAAAAGACAACTAATTTGTTTCATATCCAAGTGCAAAAGAAAGGCCCTGACTAATAACATGTTTTCCCACTTTGCTAAGTGTACCTCATTCTTCAGGTGCACATTACTTACTAAAATCTTCACTCTTATACCTTTTATTTTTTAAGTTACCTAGTAATGTATATTGTAAATTCTAAAGCAAAATTTAGTTAAGTATTTCACCCCTAGTGAAACTGAAAAAATATTGAACTTCGTTTAATATTTTTTTTTACAGTTTCTCAAATGCATATTTTTTTCTCATGTTATGTGTATAATATTCTTAAACTCGTAGGTCTACTATGTAGAACACTGGCTGCAGAAAACACTGTAAAAATTTCATTTAAATTTATTCAGCAGTTTCAGAGAAAAGTGCACTTAAGTTTGAAAAATGTCAACAAATGGAAAACTGCATTTAAAAAAAGAATAATGTATAAGTTACATGCGCCGCCAAATTTAAAGAGGTCATTTAAAAGGCTTATCTGCAGAAATACCCCCCACAATGTTTACATTGTTTCAAAGAGCAAGTTTTGTACTTTATTTTATAACGCCAAACAAAAAATTGGATTTTTGGCCTGCCCCTAATCACTACCTGGTTCCCTTAAGAATATGTGAGATATTGTCACACCTTGTTTTAGGGCTTCAGTCATTGGTCACTGCGATGACTCTAAAATGGTGATAGTTTAAGAACTGAAAATTGATGGTTAATCATATTATTACACACGGACAAATCATACGAGACTGACCGCGTTGCCTAGAGCTTGAGGTCCTTCTGCAAGAGTGTTTTTTGTGACTCGCTTGTACGTAACCTTACGCAACGCGCAGCAGTAAACAAACTTAATGCTACACGTTGCAGGCTAGAATATGGGCTAAACATTCGGACTCTAGACTCCTTATGTATCTTGGACTTCACCAGATTTTCGCACGTAGAACCATAACGAACACTTCGCGATAGAGAGGAGATGGAGGAGATTTCTCCTAAATATTCGATATCGAAGAGGTGTAGATGTTAACAGTAATAATTATTCTATAACTCCAAGAATCGTTATTAGAATTGTCTTAAAAATTGAATTTAAACCTAGAGCAAAAATTTTATATACAGAAACTGCGGAATAAGGAGTGTAAACAGAAGTTCCAGCTTGAACTGAAAAAACAAGTTAGAAAGTCTGCAAATGCTGAACGAGATCGTCGAAGAGACTGCAGGAGAGTGAAAAACATTTTAATAAGCACGACAGAAGAAATAATTGGATTTCGAAATGTCAAGTGGAAAGAGTGGATGACAATGCAGACGTAAGAAAAAATAGAAGAGGAGAGAGTTAAAACTAAACTAAACAGTAAGAATAACTTACAGCAAGCTAAGACCCAAGCTACGTATTAAACAAAGGTCGGAGAGGTAAAACGAAGTGCAAGAGCAGACCGTAAATTAGACAATGTGCATCTGATTTGGCACGAAAGAACTGTACGAGGTTACTCGTATTCTTTCGAGGAATAAATTTAATCATAGCCAGACTGTGAAGAGCAAACAGAGCAACCTGCTGACAAATGGACAAGGCCAGCTGGGGTGATGTGAAAATTTTACGGATGTACTAAATAGAGGAGAAAAGTAGAAGAGGAAGAGGAGCTACAGAGAATCTGAGGATAAGATAGTAAATGATATGAATTCAATAGAAATGCTCCGCAAATACAAGAAATAAAAATATACTTAAAACAGATAAAAGAACAAACAACTCCAAGAAATTATAAAATTCAACCAGAGCTAATGATGATATATTCTTGCTCATAGCAGAACGTCTCTAATGTTTCTACATGAAGATATGGGATGCAGAGACTATACTAAGACGCAATGGAAGGAATGGCTACTAGTCAAAATGCCCCCTCCAGAAATAAGATCTATCAAGATGTAAGAATTGGAGAGACATAACTGTGTTTTCAATAGGTACAGTAGGTACCAAGTAAAGTCTTGAACAGAGTGAAGGAAGAAGTCGAAGATCAACTACGAAAGGAACAGGCAGGCTTATAAATGATCCTGTATAGACCAAGTCATTTCTCTGCCAATATTTACAGAATAATCCAAGCCACCGGCGTAGCTCAGTCGGTTGAATGTCAGGTAATCTATATCGAATCTTCGGCCTCATCCCATCAAATACCATCTCGATAATCACTAATCCCATCGACGCTAAAGAACCTCGTAGTTGATACAGCGTCGTTAAATAGTCAAGTAAAACAATAATAATTAAGCGATTTTACAGTGAATGATCACATAGAGTTTGTAGACTTTGAAAAAGCTTTTGATTCCCTGAACATGATAAACTTGTGGAAGACGCAGAAAAATTATGGTTTACGTCAGATTATACATACAGTATAGGCTAAGTAAGGAAATTTATAGCAACTAAACTTGCTGAGTTTTCCATAAAGTAAAATCAAGCTTGCTTTTCTCCGATGAATCTACATTTTATCCGAATGGAGAAGTGAATAGACAAAATTGCAGATAAGCTTACTGGTCAGAAACTAACCCACGCTGGATGGTAAAAACTCACACGTAATTTCCCCAGAAGGTAAATATATAAGCAGAGATTCTAGGATGCAGAATTGTGGGCCCCTACTTTTTGATGATGCACTTAATGTGGATCAATATTTAGAATTTTTGCGTGAAGAGTTAATACCAGCTCTTGCCGTTCTTCGCTCAAGCCTCCAGGATCCAGACTTATTACCTAATGATTCCATCTGCTATCAGCAAGATGAGGCTCCTCCTCATTATGCTGCTTCTGTACGGCAATATCTAAATGAAGTGTTTCGTAATAGATGGATCGGAAGGAGAGGACTTTTAGAATAGCCTGCAAGATCGTCAGATCTTTCCCCTCTTGATTACTTTCTATGGGGTTATTTGTAATGTAAGGTATTTGCTACGAAGCCTGCTGATATTGACGAGTTTGAAAGAAGAATGCAAGTGGAGTGTTGAGAAATACCACCAGCAGTCATTGAAAGTGTTAAACAGGAATTTGTTCTGAGTCTTTCACACTGTCAGATCTTAAATGGGCAATATTTTGAACATTTAATTACCGCTAATTGAACCTGTAACACATTTATTTTAACTATTTATTTTGTTACCATAGCAATATTTGTTGTACAAAACAATAATTTGATAGCTTGTGTAATCATGGAGAATAATAAAATCTTTCAGATGGTATCCAGAAAAATGCAGGGTGGGTGTCGTTTAAAAATATTTCCGATAACGTCACAACTCGCACAACAATGGTATCGAGAACGGTTTTGTGAAAAAGTGTCTTTAAAATATACTGTTTGGCGTGTCCGAGTGTTTTTTTAAGCAATTTAGCTGAAGCAGAAAATATGTGATTTTGAAACTTACTGTATGTATGTATGTATGTATGTATGTATGTATGTATGTATGTATGTATGTATGTATGTATGTATGTATGTATATGTAAAAGTGTGTGTATATATATATATATATATATATATATATATATATACACACACACACTTTTACACTTTTGGAGGCTGATTTTTTACCATTCCGTAGCAATCTCCCTTTTCAATTCTTTTTTCGAAGAAAGATGTTTGCTGTAGACCCTTGGCTTCAGATAAGCCCATAAATGTTCAATCAAGTTTAAATCAGCTGATTGAGGAGTTCTCAGTAGTTTTAGACACGTTCCAAATTAACCAAGTCTTATTTATTTCGGCCGTATGTTTGGGGTCGTTGCCATGTTGGAACATGTATGTAATCGTCATACCCAATTTTGCCGCACTTTGTTTTACATTCTTCTTAAGAATGCTCACGCACACTTCCTTGTCCATTAGACCAGGGATCATCAGCTTGGAACATTCAGGATTCGGAGCAAGCTTGCTCGACTGTTTGAAGGGGCGGGAGAAGAGTTCAGAGCAATGAAGGAGAAAGTGGCGACATACGCAGTGAACCTCAGTTGGAATAACGTTTCATGTGCATCCTACTCGGGAAAGTTATTGCAATGGAGGACGACACAAATAAGAATAGCTGTCAACGCCAATAAGCTTCAACTATTCGTGGGGAAAAGCCTATTCAATTATTGAATACAATAATAAGGCAAAATGTATTGAATCTCGTTAAAATATTTAATTAACATGCAGCTACATTAATCGGCCTTTTCATGCTAACTAGTACGTAAAATATTTCGCCAGGAAAGGATGGCGATACTTGAAAAGCTTAAAAAGTAATATTTGTGGACGTAAAGACATATTATATTATTATTTCACGATAAATCCTAATTAGCCTAGACAATATTTTATTAAGCACACAATACCTTTCATTTGTATTGGATATTTAATTGACATTGATTATGTTATTAATTTATTTTCACAGAAATATGTATATCTAAGTGAATCTGCTATTCGAGCAGTTACAAGATTTCACTGCAAATAGGAAAAACCTTGTGGTCCTTCAGTGAAGTAAAGTTTGTGAAGGAATATTTACTTTTAGTATCAATAATTTCATTAATCTGTTATTTTCAGAAAAACGAACTCCTCAATACGTGCCCCAGCACTTCATTTATAATAATAATAATAATAATAATAATAATAATAATAATAATAGCAAATGTAATTCGTATTGTAAAATATAGGCCTATGTACGGGTAACTACTGTAGAAATCGTATCTAATTACTCTAAAAATATGTAATAAAATGTCACCAGCACTAATACTACTATGATTACAACAATAATAACAATAAATAAGTAATAATGAGAAGAATGATGAGAATAATATAATATCATATAAAGTCCGCGTTCCATAGAGCTTCGAGCTGATGACCCCTGCATTAGACCATCAATGAACTGCATATTCCCACCCCCTCTTGCTGACACGTACCCCCCACAACATAACAACCAACCCCATGCTTTATAGTGGGCAGTGTGTTGGCCACATTATTGTCCTCATTGGCTTTTCTCCGCACTCTGCTGACGCCATCACAGGCAAATAGGTTAACTTTAGTTTCATCGGACCAGACAACATTATTCCAACATTCCTGGTCCTTCTGTACGTGTTCTTTTGCGAACTTCAGTATTGCAGTTCGGTTCTTCCTATTAACAAATGGCCTCTTCCTTATGATTCTACCATGATAACCATGTCTGTGAAGTATCCGACGGACAGTATCAGTACAGATCTTACGAGTAGTTACTTCCAATGATGACCACAGTTTGGAGCACTTACCATAGGGTTCGATTTTACTTGTCTCACAATGGCTCGTTCCTCTTTTTTACTTAACTTCATTCGTTTCGATTTTCTTGGTATATTCTCCACCGAATTTTTACATTTAAATGTATTAACAATATACTGCACCGTTATGTGACTTTGTTTACAATTTGCCCTATTTTTCTTAAAGAATATTCCTTCAGGTCTAGATCGACAGTAAGTCGTCTTGAGGTCGGAACTGAGCTTCTTATATTTATTCATCTTGCAGAGCACTACCTAACGGGGTAAATAAACGAAACAAACTGTGCCTGGTCTGATCCACGACTGTTTGTGGCATGTAAGAAGTCAAAACTACGTATTCAAGTGTATGAATAAGAAAGTGGCTTGCATTTAGGGTTAAAAAACTTATTTTGTTGCAAATAAAATATTTTAGCTTTGAAGTGCTTTTTACTTCAGATATTTACACATGCTATGTCTCTATAATCTATATACAAAAATACAATTTAATATTTACAATAACTTCTTTAAAAATTCTGTTTTATAATAGATTGTCTTGTATGAATAACAAAGTGATGCACTATATGAGTATGATTACAAACATCTCAAAATAAAGTGTTACAGGAAGCTTTGTCTTTTACTGTATTAGATTATAAAAAATTAGTTAAAGTTAATTTTTACAAAAATATATCTTGCATCAATATCAAATTTACCTCTGATTAGGGTTTTAACCGATATGTCTATTATCAGACAGTATATCTGACTTTCTTAATAGTTACCTTCAATATTAAATTTTCTAAATTTTTTTACAAAAAATACTTCCTGGAGAACTAGGTAAAAGCTCCTAGACTGTGTTGTTGATTTAGGCCTTTAAACAATTCCAGTAAAATAATCAAGCATATATTTAATTAATTGCATATTTGATTATGTTAATGCTTTGCGGTTTTAAAAAATGCAACTTTGATATTATTTTTACATGTAATTATTTGCTATTTTAATATACTGAATAGTATTTTGCTCATTTAGCTTTTATAGTATCATCATAAACTTCATGGTATAGGCCAACCGTGGCGAAAATGTTACTCACGAGCACATTGTGGCTCGCAATGATAGCTGTGCATTTCTCTTGTTCCTACCCGCTCCAACCACACCCTCTCACTCACCATGTACCGGTACCTCTACAAAAACGAAAGTTTCAAGTAGGATGGGAATAATAATAATAATAATAATAATAATAATAATAATAATAATAATAATAATAATAATAATAATAATATCTCTGTACGTCGATCCTTTTTCAGCAGATGTACGAATAATGCGGTTAGATCTTCAATTTAAAAACTCACAGTTATACAACGTGATGTTAAATGAAAGCTAGATGTAAGGACTTGACAAATGTTGAACTTTTCAAATATTTGTCAAAAAAATAAATATTCGAAGCTTCGTTCTTTCGCTTGCTCTGTTGAAGCCATGTTCGCTACAACTTACGTTTGTGAAAAATTATTTTCAACAATGAAAATAGTAAAAATCAAATTTAGATCACGACTGGCAGATATATACCTTCGTGATCAACTACGACTGGCAGTAAGTGACATAATTCCTGATTTTTAAACTCTGTCGCAGAGACATTCTGAAGAAAGTCAATTTTAGGTTCTGATAATGTGTCCTATGTTTTCTTATTCATTTCTTTCTTCGTTACACGTACTAAGCATTAGTTTGCAACCTTATACTGTATAAAATTATTTTAAGTGCTTGATGTAAGAAAATTAAAATCCATTAATAAGTCAGACAGTTGCTTCACTTCCCCTTCGGGTGTTCGCCTCCCTCCATAGGTGCTATGCACGTTGCAGGTTACACAGTGGCTCGGCGCACGATTACATTTTCGCCACGGCTGGTATAGGCCTTAGGCCTGTACCGTCCGCGTTGAATTTGTAGTTTCTCATTGGTCCTTCCATCTAAGTCTAGGTCTGCCAATGTCCCGTCTTCCTCTTGGTCTGTATTGAAGTACTACCTTGGGAAAGCGTTCCTCATCCATCCTTTCTATGTGTTCTTTCCAGTTATTTTTATTACTTTTTATACGATCATTTATATTATATATCTTTAGTTTCCGTTTTATATCTTCATTCCTCTGGTGTCCTAAGAGTGAAATCCCAGCTATGGACCGTAGAAAGCGCATTTCAATAGACTCTATTATTCTTTCCTCTTTCTTTGTTAGTGTCCACGTCCCTGCACCATACAGAAGAGTCGGGACTGCCATTGCTATGTAAACTTCAATTGAGTATCTTGCCTTGTTTTGTTCTTCAAACATCGTCTGATTGTCACACACATATGTTGGTATTTTGTTAATTTATTTTCTATGTCCATATTCTTTTGATATGATATTTTGCAGCCTAGATATCTAAAACTACTGACCTGTTTTTTTATTTGGGAATTTATTAAAATTTTTTATCGTCTACGCTGGGAACCTTGATTTTTGAATATATATATATATATATATATATATATATATATATATATATATATATATATATATATTAAATTTCGTCACTAAACATAATTGGTGTGCTACTTGTTGTAATTTATCGTCTGAGTTGGCAATTATTATTTGAACCGTTCAGAGCAGAAGTGGTATAAGTCAAAATTGGGTAATGAGGTTTAAAGTAAAAATTTTGTAAAATACAGCGCAAAGTAGCAATTAATATGTCCTTCGTGCTAACCACTGACTGCCAATAATTTAAATAAATTGAATATTAATTGCTACTTTGCGCTGCATTTTACAGAATGTTTACTTTAACCCTCATTACCCATTTTCGACTTACACCACTTCTGCTCTGAACGGCTCATTTCATCACCCGCAAAAAGCAATCTATTTTATACACTGTATATTAAAATTATTTCTAAAATTATCCTACCATTCTTGAATGGCGTCGTCTAAATAAATATTAAAAAGAACAGGTGACAGTGGACATCCCTGTCTAACTCCTCCATTTACTTCTGTATTTAAATTTCTCACACCTTTTCCTGTATCTTTGCTAATTTTCGTATTTCTGTATAAACTTCTTATTACAGTTATTAGATGGTGAGGATAACCTTACTTCTTTAAAATATTCTACAATTTAGGGCGAATCACTTTGTCGAAGGCTTTTTCATAATCTATAAAAAGCATATGGGTTTCTAAATTATATTCCCTCCTTTTAAAATTTTGTTTGAGGGTAAAAATACAGTCTATAGTGGAGCACCTTTTCTAAAACTATGCTGTTCATTGAGTAACATTATTTCTGCAACGCTTCCAATACGTCTCGCTAAAATTTTTGCAGCTTTTATAGTAGCTGAGATATAAAGAAGTGAATTTCTCTAAATGTTTGCAGGCCAATGGTGTATCCACCCTTAAAGTTAGATCGTGCGTAATTAATGATCGATATAATTACTGAATTGATGAAAATGCTCTGTGGTACATTTTGAAATAAAACTGTTATGTAATTTTGAACGCTGTAATAGCTGGTAGAACTTGAGCAGTTTCCTTATAGTTTTGTCACTTAATGGGGTAATTTTGATCACTTATTCAAGCCTTCGAAATTATCTTACAACATAATTGTTGCAACTATTCTTCATAATCATCCTGTGATGAAATCTTGCAGCCAGTCTTCATAATTAATCTTCGACGAAACCGTTCAAATCAGTCTTTATAATTTTTCTTCCATAAACTTACATCTTAACACGCGATGTTTGAAGTCAGTTTTTATAATTATTTTATGAAGGAATCCTTGCATTCCATCTCCAATTAACCTATGAAGAAGTAACTACAGCCGATCTTATAAATTGTTCGTTGAATAAATAATTTCATTTAGTTTTTGAAATTTCTCTATGATACAATCAAAAGTACCAGTCTGTATTATCTTATGATGAAATCTTGTGACAGTCCTAACAATTAACCCATTAAGAAATCAATGCAAATATTCGTTAACTATCCAATTAAGATAAAATTGGGTACTTAAAATTGAAGGGTAAGAGAAAAAAACAGGGAATTTCGATTTTTAGCCATTTTATGGTCTATAGCTCATTCCATTGGTAGCAACTGGGCCTACAGAATTGTCCAATCATAAGGGATTTAAATGTGAAAATTTTCATATAGGGTAACATTAAACATTTGGTGCACTGATTAAAAACTATGACTGTCACAGATATTAGAAATTTATTTTCTTAATAATCCTGTTTTGTGAAATTCCCTGCTTTTCCCCTTACCCTGCAGTTATTCTACGATAGATAGAACAATAACAGTTATTGTTTACAATAATCATTGTTTGAATCAATTAATGTTATAGACATCATTAATCTATGAAGAAACCATTAAAACTATTGTGATCAGTCTTTGAAGTTTTCGATTATGCAGTTATTTCCATCTGTCTCTCTATTAACCCGGAAGAAATGATTCACTCATCGCAGTTAGTATCTATAAGTATCACATATATGTGAGGAATGTTACTACAGGTGTGTAGTATTATGTGACAGGTTAGGTTAGGTTTGATTAGGTATGTATTATGTGACAGGTTAGGTTAGGTTTGATTAGGTGTGTATATTATTACTATGTTGGCAACACTGAAACCCACTGTTACATTACATGGTGAATGTAGAGTATCCAACGCCCACTGAACGAATATTTCACTTTTATCACTGCCAATGTTGCGCTATAATCGTATATGCAAGGTAGGCTATAACAAAAACCTAAACTAACCAAACCTAACCTATCAAAGAAGCAACAAGTTATACTACATATGTGTAAAATTGGCCTATGTCTCTATAGTGGGCGGGACATAAGTAACATTGACCCATTAAATAAATATGGCGGTATTCTTCGTTGACGCATGACGATTTTCGTACACGATATAAGTAAGGTACGTATTTAGGTCGGGTTGGATGGGCTTACAGCTCTTCTAGTGATCATATCAATTATCTATTACTCAATACTTTAAATCCAAGGCATTCTGAAGGTATTTTATCAAGTTCCTGTAGTGCCCGGGACATAAGCAACATTTACCCTTTTATCACTACTGTACATAGATTCCGGTACTCACCCTACGCCACTTAATTTGCTCATTGATGTCCTCCATATGTTTTGATTATACCGAGATCCCTCCCGTTCGATGGTTTGTGAACTCTTCTAAGGAAATATAAACGGTCCCGTACGTATACGCTTCTCACGCAGAAACAGATTTAAGAACTGTTGAATGGGAACGTTCAAACCACACGCCAATGTCTGTAGTAGAATGAAGAAGTTCGTTGCTAGTTGTGCACACATTCACGCGACCGATACTACACAGATTCGTCCATAAACCCCTACATTTGAACACTGAGTTTAATTTCTGAAATTAATAAAAACTAACACAAATAGTCAAATACACAATTTTCTACTAAATCCCACAAATCCGTTAATTGGGAATGAAAATTTAGAATTAATTCGACTCTTTTCGTCCTAGAAAATACTATTTTAAAGTTATTTCATGCTATTTCTAGAGGAAGAAAATTTTTACAACACAAAGCAAAAATGGTTAAGAAAGATATCTATGTATTCATGCTAAAATATAAACTTTAATTTTATGAATCATCCACCAGAACACAATTTTATTTAACACAGAAAACGAATGTTAGGTAATCTACAGCGAATCCTCTGCCTCATCTCGTCAAATACCCTCTCACTATCACCAATCCCATCGATGCTAAATAACCTAGTAGTTGAAACAGCATCGTTAAAAACCAAGTAAAAATACACAGAAAACGAAGCGAAGATTCTTTTAGAGCACTCATTTTGTGTTCACAGCTTACGGTATTTGATCGGAAAACCGGGAGAATGAACATTTTGATGATGAATAATATTGTTTGTTAACACTACATGCATCTAAAACACTTTCTTCACAGTTTACAAGCACGGGCAACCGATTCATAATTATTTCTACACTATCACAAGCTTCATTTGAGATGCTATAAGACTACTACAATACACCGAACTTGTCACAATCACTGCGTAAGTACTACTAAATTACGTTTCTTTAAGTAGTTTCTGAATATTACGTGTGGTGGCGCTATCCGATATTATTTGTAGTAAGGCCATCTATTTTTCATATGTACTGACAGATGTAAACTTTTTTCTACTCTATTATCACAGTCTAGTATACACAGACACGAAGCTCAATACGTAGTAAATATGCAAACATTAGATAGTTGCTCTCCACTAGGATCGCTAATATCGCCTCATTACAAGCAATGCAAAATAGTACTGACACAGTCTATTGTTTCTAGCACCCTCAAAACTCAAGCTTCGTGACTGTATATGGTAGACTGTGCTATTATCATTAGATTCATTGGACATACCGTAAGACTGCATGATAAGCCGAGCTTGTCGCAAACAATTCACAACTACAGATGGGGTATACGTTCCCTTACGTTGTCGCTTCTACATATTAACACAATCTAATATATACAGTCGCGAAGCTCAATACGTAGTAAATATGCAAACATTAGTTAGTTGCTCACCACTAGGATCGCTAATATCGCCTCATTACAGGCAATGCAAAATAGTACCGTCACAGTCTATTGTTTCTAGCACACTCAAAACTCAAGCTTCGTGACTGTATATAGTAGACTGTGATATTAATTTGATTGAATTATTCGATATTTGTTAATAGTGGCGCCATCTCATTTCTACATTGAAAAAGTGTAGGACTTTTATGTTGGACAAGCCGTAAGACTGCATGATAAGCCGAGCTTCTTACGTTGTCGCTTCTACATACATAATATGGAATTATTTGATATTAATTGTTAGTAGTGGCGCCATCTCATTTCTACATTGAAAAAATGTAGGCCTTTTATATTCATCCCTAATCCAACAGACTTTTACCAAAATTAATGCTAGTACCTACGTCACAGCTTATTTGATGAGTTATCAATGAACTGAGCTTAGAAACGACTTTGAGTAAATGGGCGAGAGATATGATTGTATAAACCTTAACTTTTTTTTTTTTTTTTTTCGTTTTTGGTAACTCTATTGCATCTATTAGATGCTAAACATTAACTTGATTTCATAGTAATTTAGTGTAACCTACTGAAGATATTGTAATCACGTGGAAGACTGTACTTACGTAGTTTCAGTAGGCTACAAAGTACAAACAGTAATATTACGTAAAAGAAAATTAAAAAAAAATAAATAAATAAACTTGCAGAAAGTAATTACTACAGCCGACATAATCTTAGTTATTCAGGTTAAGAAAATAAAACTCGTACTCCTCTCTAAAGGAAACTTTCAATAAAATTGCACACACTACTATCATTTTAAATTTTCTTACACAGTATTAATAATTTCAGATGCTGCTCCTGATTATCTAAAATGATATAGTTAATGCCATCTTATCGTGGCACAACTGCCTCACTACCTCGATATAATCAGGTTATTGATATAATCCATAGCGCGACAGCCCAAGAAGGCTCGAGGACGATCAGCCGACGAATGCTGGCCTCACGTTCACGTCTCAGCAGAGATGAACGATAATGCAACAAGAAAGAAGGTTACCAGTAACGTGAGGTTAGCAAAATGATCCTCGCTAATTGATTTTCGAAACCGGATTAGTCTACGCTACCTAACGTAGCTCCCCAAATTTCCGTATACTGACTGAAATTTCATGAGAAAATTCTTCCTCTATGGCAAGAACGACAATAAATGCGTGTACGCGCAAGTTGTACATAGAAGTCAGCAGCAGTCCGTAAGTCGCTCGTTCGCGCTCCACTGATATATCAAGCGCATCTGACGAGGGAAAGACTAATAAGAAGCAAGGGTGTACATGGAAGGAGAGAAGCGTAAATCTTCAAACAGTTCTAGCCCCGACTGAGGGGTGACATTCCTTTTTAGGAATGTAGATTGGGGAAATGTCAATGTATAATATACAAGAAACATACTGTATGATATGTTAAAATCATAATTTAAAACAACATTGTGTAAATTTGTATCCTATGTAGGCCTACTGTCCACGTTTGATAGTACATAAGTTATACTTCTGAAAAATTCTTCTCTACAATGAAGCCAAGACTGACAGCAAACATAAAGGATATAAAATTAAAAGCCGTTTTGTGGCTTGCAGCATTACTATATCTTAATTCAGATATTGCGAAAATTAAGAAACAAAGAAAGCCCATTCTTCCAGAAAACAAGTTCTGAAGACACACAGGCTTGTTGTTATACTGTTCGAAGAGACAAAAAAAAATATTTTGTAATATAGTACTTATGTTTGAAGTGTCCATGAAATTAGAAGTCAGTATGACACCTGCCAAAATAAAAACGAATAGAAAAGAATTTTCGCGAATTGTTTTAATTAAATAAATATATTATTTTTAATCCTATTTTTAGTACATTTCAACTTAAGCATTGTGCAAACCATATTAAATATCTACGAGTATTTACTGTACTGTGATCGAATAAAAATTATTGGTATTGTTATATTTTGTTGGTAAAAAAACTATAAGCTCTTGTAGTTTAATTTCGTTTGTGAGAAAAATTCAATTAATTTTCCTTAAGTAGCATGCTTTAGGTACTTCATATTTTTCGAAATAAAATATATATTTCTAAGAATAAATTCCTTGTACACGTACAGATAGGTTCATTTCTATTACTATGATAGTGCAAATAAATCAGATGGGACACAATTTGTTTATTTATTGAGATTCTTTCAATAGTAAAGAACCCTGAAACATAAACTGGCGCACTGTCACATTTGTTCAACCCTTGCTGAGTACACTCATTCCTCATCGTCCTCGGTACAAGATACGTAAACAGTCTTTAGAGGTAGCACGCTTCGCGAGGTCGCTCGTGTGCTCCGGAGTCTTTGCCGCTCCTGGTCTGTGAGGACTCGAACCAGCGCTCATTCCTAAGTTCATGACGCTACGGCGCGAAACATAGATTACTGATATACAAGGTCTTCATAAAAAGATGCAACATTTTAAACGGCTACATATTTATATAGATAAAGATAGTCTATTGTGTCCCGTGAAGGGCGAAGGCCTCCTGCTAGAGAGAAAGCTCTAGCTTTTTCTAAAGCATTTATACTACTAAACAAATCAGGAACTACCAATCAAGAGGACATCTGAAAACGGTGGACAGGTGTGAGACCGGAACAGGCTTTAACATAATCTCTAGCTGTATAAGAAGAAGATATTTCAACCACTGAAATCTTATGGTTTAGTTTTACCGGAAGTAACTAGGGATTTAGCTTCATTAAATTATTTTCACATCACATTAAGTAGATTCTCCGTCAATTTTCTCGTCAAATAGTGAATAGGGCCTATTACATTCATTAGTGGTATTAAAAACTAAAACCTAAGCTTCCTATAGGAAAATCCACAATATCCCACCATGAAAACTCATAACCTCTCACATTAACTGAATAATTACATCCCACCATAAGTTAAAAACTGAAGAAATCACATATAAAAAGCTTCTTTTTAAAGCTCAACATCAACCAGATGTTTTGGCCCGCACTTTAGACTCTATTATGTAGTGATTCTCCCTGAACGTGTGGTCAACATTATGCAGGCCTAATTCGGAGGCATTAGAAAAAAAGTGTAAGATATGGAATGAAGATAAATCTCCTTCTACGTCGGGAATTGAACCACAGTTGAGAAGCGTACACGCTATCCATTAAGCCATAGCGGCTGACGTATATAATAACTATGCGGTAATATTCCCAAAGAGGAGGCTTAATAATAAACTACTTGAACTTCACACTATTAATATATTTTTACAGAAATATGTCAATTATGACAATAATAATAGTTATGATTTCACCTGACTCTAGCACCATCAAAGCATTGAAAATAATTACACAGGTTCTAATTCCATATTATGGCGCTCTGAAATGCTTAATAAAGTCGTAGGTAAATAAATGGATCCATGTGCTTCCTAGTAAACTACACGACGTTTTTAGTTCATCTTTGGCATCTTACCCTATGAAGAAATTGTTCAGGGAAACACAAGTTTTAGTTATGAGTAAGAATGGAGCACTTGAAAGTCACATTTTCTTACCTCATTTCCAAAGAACAGCCACTGTTCTACACCTACTGTGCTTACAGAATGCACCAGATTCCACGGAGCAAGATTAAGCTGCAGTGTCTCAGAAGATTTGGAGAATAAATCTAATGACTTACAATTGTGTACCGATGTTTTCAAATGTATTATTTTTTAATTATGTCCAAAATAGTGATAGTGATATGATTTTGATGTCAAAGCGATCTAAAATAACAATAAATATAAAAATAACTTGATTGACAATAAAATGCTGACACATTATCCTTGAACATAGCCTATACTTTTACACTGATCCACATTAACTTACTAAAATTGCGAATGACTTACCTTCCTTTTAATATGATTTTGATATTTACCTTTCCTAACTATCATCCAAAATAATTTTCGGATGCGGATTTTCGAGTAATAACAGGAATGGAGGGTTAGGAATGGCAACAGAGACGTCCAACTCAAACAATCTACACACATATCATGAAGGAGTTATGTGGTAAGGGTATTCATTTTATTGCGAAATAAATAACTAGCAATTATCATTAAGAAGAAAGTCCTTCAATTTTTAAAACAAGTTCTTTAATTATAAATTCACATTATTTTTAATTTGATAAAATACACGGATCTTACCTTCTTGTCAACGTTCGTAGTCCACGCACAGATGACGCGTGCAATCTTTTTTGAGACACAAATTTTTTTATTTAACAACAATTGTTAACATCAATATATTAAGTCCTCTCAGTTTGCATCGCTATAAACGCACCGTTTCGGGTGTATGTCGAGGTCACGGTATAAAACACTTTGTTAGGCTGGCAACACTTGCTGTTCGAACCAGAATCACTTTGTAAGAGGCACATGCTGAACTCTGTCAACATTCCAGATGCCATGGCAACACTAAAAAAGTGAAATGATCTGATGTCCTACAACACGGGATATGTGAAAGTACGAAGAGTTCTTACTATGTAATACCAAGGGTGGTCTAAAATCGCAGAAGTCCATGCACGCACCAAGTTGACGTCTTCCGTATGTTGTAGTGCCTTGTTCACATCTCCGACCGCAAAGTGTTTGCTGCAACCCGTCTGTCTTGTATGTACATTTCTTCCTTACTTACACTTTATATTTACAATCTCATCGAGGAGGTAACGGCAAATTAAATCTCTGGTTTGACTTCGTAACCGCTCGTACCATTATAAAATACTGACAAGATAAATAAAATTTCCCGCCGAATGAACAACGTTCGACCTCTCGTAGCAGGTACAAATGAAAGCATCATCACGATGGAAATCAACGTTTCTTTACGAACGAACAGATTCTTTCTAAGGTCTGAAAGAAATGGGGAGTGCAGGGGTCGGGCGCTGCGAGGAGGTAGAACTACGAAAACAAATGACATATTTATAAAAATATAACGAACATGAACCCTGTGACCATTCATCCGTCAGGTTGCCACGATCACAACTTCACTGTTACGGACGGACAGCCGACAGCCAGGGGTTCACAATGTGAGCAACTCGGGCGTACGCGTGGCGCTGCCATTATCTGCGGCCGTCGTCGAGCTGCAGCCGCTCCAGGACCGCGCAGTACATCAGACACAGCACGACGAGCGCGGCCACGTTCAGCGAGCTGTTGGACAGCCCTGCCGACCCCGTCTGCATGGCGGCGGGTCGCTCACCTGCCAACAAACACAGCGTCACAGCTCGCTCGAGTACAGCAGGCACAGCACGGCGAGCGTGGCCACATTCAGCGAGCTGCCGGACAGCCCTGCCGACCCCGTCTGCATCGCCGCCGGGTACTCGCCTGCAATCGCATTCACCAACAGAAATTAAATACAACACAAACATGCGCTGCGGATCAGGGACGACCAAGATCCACAGCCTTCAGAGACCAGTGTTAGCGGTGGTGATGGTAGTGGTCACACTGCATCCGTATTTGGCTGTTTTCTTTACACTGACATAGAGATGGGTAAAAAAAGCTGGAACAGTTTATTTGAAACTGTTTCACAATTGAAACTGTTTCGTATCGAAACAGTTTCGTGATATAACCTGTTCCAACTGTTCCAAAGAGTGTTACACTGCTCCAGTATTAACTTCAACGTTCCACAATCCACATGGTTCCGACAGATAAGCAGTTCAGTTTCTAAACAGTTATCCTCTTCTTTGTTGTCTACAAAGGTCATGTGTAGCGCTATCATTGACCTCCAATCGAAAGTAGATAATATAATATCCATGTTCCACACGGCCTTCGTGCAACAGTAGCCTATGTAGGATCGCGCAATTTAATTGTACGAATCAAATTTCCTAATAAATCTGATATTAATTATTAGCTGTCCATTGATGGAGAATATGTTCATGGTGCCCTACCATAATGTTAATTATTAATATACCGTGAAAAATATCATTGGCTAATGTCATCGTTATTAAACTCTCCTAGGGTTATATGCGTTATTTTTACTAAAATCGATTTATTTTGAATTGCAGTTATTTACTGTATCCTTAATAGTAACCTACGAAAACTATCTTTCGTTGTCATAATACACTGAACAGGTGATTTAAAGACGATTCAAGAGCCTTGAAACATGTTTCTAAAGCAGATGAGAGGTTGAAACAGTTGGAACAGTTGGCACTGATGATGTAAACATATTCATATGAAACTGTTTCTTTGAAACTGTTATTTTGGAACAGTTTCGTTCATGAAACAGTTACAGTCGAAACTGTTTCTTAAAAAAAAAAAAAAAAACAGTTTATCCCATCTCTATACTGACATATACATAATTCATTGGGCTATGTGAAGACGTTCACAAATAAACTATAGTATGTTTTTAGAGAATATGTCTATAGAGAATCGTCCCGCCAAGAGCTTTAAACCGGTACGAGTAGCAGACCAATGACATTTACTGGTCGTAGGTAATAAAAAAAGGACACAAGGAACTCCTAATTATTGTCATTGACCTGCTAATCCGACCGGTTTAAAGCTCTTGGCGGGACGATTCATTCTGTATAAGAAAACATAACTTACTACAGTAGCGACATGCTGCACTGGCGTGTCTCACAGAATGACGAAGTAAACCAAATCGTTTTGTTTTTTCCGTCCATGTACGGAAGTCTGTAGTGTAGTTTGATACTAAGTACTAGCGTCGTACATTACAGGCGCTATGTCCGCTTCAAGTTTGTCGAGTATGGTGAAGTTCGATATTCGCTTATGTTCGCTCTGCAAAGGAGGTCTGTCGTGTTTGTTTCACCTTGTTATAAAAATATTCGCTGTCCACCACTCCCACCCCTTCACCTTTAACCGTTTAAGGGATTAGGTACAGCTTACAGCAGTACATTTTTTGAAATATTTAACATTTTTTTTCTTCATTACTGTATCTTGTACAATGATGAAAATTGGTATGAGTAAAACATTGTAATTCTGCTGTATGAAAAAAATATTTTTACGATTTGAAAAATATTTGTATTTTTTTTTTCAAAATTCAAAATTATGGCAGTTTACTGTGCAGTGATGAAGCGTTTCCCTCATAACTCAAACTTCTTAACTTGTTCATGTTCTCTCGCTTTTATTTTATTGCTGAAACTCATGGTTACAATATCATGCTCTGTCAACTACATACCTTAATATATAATATATTTTTTTATTTTTTGTTAGAAGAAAATACTGATATTTGACCATTTTAAAAATGAATTAATTTTTTTATCAGACAATCTATCAAAGGTAGAGAAGTGATCCTGCATCATATTGTAGATATGATATGCATAAATACACACAAAAAATTTCATCACAGAATGTTGGATAGTTTTGAGTTATGTGGAAAACGCTTCATCACTGCACAACGAACTGAATTTTTTGGGGGGGGGGGGAAATTTAAATCGTAAAAATATTTTTTTTTCTTCATATAGCAGAAGGACAGTGTTTTACACATACTAATTTTCATTATTGTACAAGATACAGTAATGGAAAAAAACTCCATCAGTCTTTGGGACAGTATGAAACTCGCCATATTCTTCTCTTTCGTTAAAAATTGTGTTCACGCAATAGCTTCTACCTTCCTGTAATAATAGGCTAATATTTTCAATATTTAAGTAGAGGGCTTTCTAACTAAACAGTTGCTCGACCATTTTAATGCACCCCACATGAAGTTTAAGTACAGGTTAGACATCTCGGTCTAGAAGTCTAGATCGTGTGCAGTTTGATCAAAGCTCGGCAGAGCATGGTCGCTTGATGAGTCCTTCGTATATGTCAGTGTAAGAAATTGGCCAAATGAGGATGCAGTGTGACCATTACTTATGGAGATAATGATAGGCCTAATAGTATTGGCATAGTCGGAGACATGCCTTAACACAGTGTTTGGCAAAATTTATTCGATTAACAAATAATGATTACGAATAAAGGAAATTATTCGTTAAACATAAATAATAGTTTTTATTCGTGAGAGTTATTCGTTGCTGGTGAATAAGATTAATCAAAGTTACTCGTAAGCACGAAAAAAGATAAATTCTATGAATGAAATGAACATTTCAGCAGTGACCTATTTATAATTCCCATGTAGAAATAATATGAAAACTTTAATCACAGACTGTATGATTTACAAATCTTAAATCACTGCATTTCTCTTACTTTGTGATCTTTAAATTGGACTTCAGAACTACTCTCATTTCAAACATACCATCAGATAGAATTAATATGATTTTCGGAGATTTGTCATTGTTGTCTCAGTTCCTGGTACGGCTAGGTCTCGTTTTGCGGACGAATAGGCTGATAGGCACTAGGGGCCGGTAGACCCAAACCCTACTATATCAGAAACCTGTACTATCCCCAAGATTTCACTCCAGCCTATTTCTACTATTGCAGATGATAGATAAAAAGAGGGTGAGGTGAAACATTTGGTGAAATGGAGGGAAACGAGCGTACCTCGAGAAAACACCTCTTGAAACGTGTGCTGTGTCCATCACAAATTCATCAGTACCTGGCTGGGAACTGAACCCGGGCCACTGGATGGAAGACCAGCGTCCTAGCACTTGAGCTACAGACCAGGCATTTGACGCATGCAAGTATAGTTATGACCTCGCAGGTACTCAGAAGACAACGGCTATGGTCCAAAGACTGCTTGAAGACAGATGCAGTACTACTATCGAAGGTGGAGTGGGGGAGAGGAGGAAAGTGAATGCACGGAGGCTGAGAAAGCAAGGAATAAATCTGCGACTGTATCACAAGTACACCAGCCTTGAACAATAATATTAATACAGTATCACGCAACAACGCTTTCATGAATACAGTATGTTAAATATTTTGTTCATTCAGTGATTACCTTTAAGAGTTACTGAAAATCGTTTCTTCATTCAAATATTTGACCACTATTTAGTAGTTTGTAAACAGTTGTTAGTGCGAGGTAACTGTACGAAATTAACATTATAAAACTAAAATTTCTTCCCCATTGACGAGTAAAAATAGCGAATAAGGAATAATGAGTAATGTTTACATTTGCAATTGACGAATACTTGGTTATTCATGAATGAATCAATCTTAAATAAATGTATTTATTTTATATTTATTCGAATAATCTAGATCTGTGGTCGTCAGCACTCGCTGAAATGGTAAAAGGTAAACAGTTAGTCGTAATATGCCCCGTCGTGCAGCAGAAGAGGGAGAGAGCATACCAGCCAGCAGCCACAGATGCACCATAGTGCAGTCTCTTATCCGCGGGTAAAAGACGCTAGCCCGAGGGTGCACTGTGCTGATGACCGCTGATCTATCCCTAGATGAAAATTATTCGAATAATTCCTAATAATAATAATAAAATAATAATAATAATAATAATAATAATAATAATAATAATAATAATAATATATTTAACTATGTTTTCCGAAATTTCAAAATCAGCTTGAAAAATTAAAAAAAAAATTACGACTTTCTTATTTATAAATTCATGGTAGATCAACCATAAAACGATTTCCAAACCTAACCTCGGCTGCATTTTTAACATGCATTTTTAGCTGTTAAGTTAGAAAATGCAACAAAGCTATATTTAATATTAATTTATTTACTCCTGCATTAGACAATCATTAAATATTTTTCTAACAATTGATTTTTATGGGCAAAAAGTGAAAGCGATAAAAAGAACGACTTTGATAAACACTGTTAACGAATGATGCTGACTGTTCTTGTTTGTTGCTAACGGTGTGAAACCTCCTTACCGTCTAATGATTATTGTAGCTATAGCAGATACTGATCCATAAAGTACTGCTTACAGTATTACAAAGCAATGTGGCTCAATGGACCGTGAAATATTCCTATTGTGATTACTGGAAGCTTACGCAGTAGAAAAATGACGAGAAATTATTTTCTTGAAAGATGTATAAGGATCGAATTGGCGCAGGTACAGTACATTTTCATGTAGTCTACTCCAAACCGATACCAGCTCTGTTTATAGTAACTGTTTCGACCTCAACTCCACGGTTTTTATCACCCGTATAATACAAGAGACTGTTCCCATAAAGCTTAAGTAATTTATGTTTGTATTTGAGTTAAGTTTCGTGTAATTAATTGTTTTTTGTTCTTGCGTGTGAAAGGCTTGTTCAACTATCATTCTTAAAGATTAGAAGAATTTATAATTCATCGTGTCCTCGGTTTGCATGACGACTCCTGTTGAATATAATACAACAAACGTGTTCGGACGGGTCGTGGTACAAGTCTGATACAAAAACGTAATTATTTCGTCCGTGAAGACGGCACGGGGATAGCGTGCCCGCTGACACCTGGTGACTCCCACCGTCCGCATACGAATTTGGCCTAGTTTAGAAGGGTGGGGACACTTAGCCCGACGGCGGTTTCGGCCTAGTTGGTCTGTTTTATTGTTTGTTTCATATCTTCCTTCGCAGAGCCACACTAATTCTCTGTTTATCAATATGAGTTCTTGCGTGAAATGCAATCTCAATGTGGTGTCGGGATTCAAATTTTAATTTCGCTAACCAATCATATTCAAAGGAGGTGTTGTAAGACAAATTTCGGGCGCCAGGTAGCCATGGCGACTAAGCATTTTTATGTAATGAATTGTTTATCGAGTTCAACAATTTTTAAGACTTCGATTTCGTGGTGTGCTGCCTTAGGTAAAAACAGAGAGTTCCCTTGTACGTTAAATGTAGCAAAAGTTCGCTATTGTTTGAAATGGGGATTCACGGAACGAAATATCTGACTGAAATTTGAAGTATTTGTGGCATATTGTGTTATGTGGTAAGTAAATACTCGCTTTCTGTGTGATTTCGGTGTCTGTTTGATGCCTAAGACGAGACTACTTTAATGAGAATTTATGTAATTATTTTTTTATTTTATTTTCATATTTGTCGTAGGAAAGGATGCGTTTTTTTTCAAATTTTCTACAAACTTGCTATTCATAAGATATGTAAAGCATTTAACTACTCTGAATTAATTATGCTTAAAGTTTCTTTCAAAGTTTGCGGAAGTTGTATTGGTTTTAGTAGAGACATTCATTTCCTTTTCTAAAGCCTTATATTCAACTGTGTGACTGATGCCAAGTATAAAAGATTTCTGAATTTTGGATTGCAGCTGTTTCTGTTTTAAATCCGAGGAACTAATCCAACAGCTGAATCCTCGCTCAGTCCCAATTCCTGGTTTCAAAACCCAAATCGGTCCCGCTTGCCAAGAGACGGACAACTCATCTCGGTCCCTCCTTGAAAACTCAAAATAACCAAACTTGGTGCCGTTTGTTGATAGAGGAAATCTACTGCAGTACACAAATTTCCTTCCCATTTTAGAAGACTTAGGACTTTCAGTACACATAAGTGTACAGATATGGTTAAAAATTATGTATTGCAGATCTTTATGCAAGAGTTAAAATATTAATACTTGTCATAATAATCACATTGGATAATTTAAAAACTTGCTAGATGTTGCTAACAGGAAGCCATTTGAAACTAACAGCCTTAACATTTAAGTAGTCGCATGGGGGTCATGTTGACCCCAGTGTTATATGTTGCTTCGTATTATTTTTATGCTGTTGCCTACATAGGCCAGCTTATCAGTACCTTCCTGAAAGGGTGTCGGCAGTACGACTACATGATAACTTCCAGTTTATCACTGTCATTTTCTGCCTTAATTTAAATTTTCTAGGCTGGGGGTTCTGTTGACCCCCACGCGACTATTAATGTCATAAATTAGTCCACAAGTAGTATAGTATTATTTTTGTGATTCTATACGTGAAATATCTTACTCTAAAAGATAATGGCAAGTAATGATGCATATGAGCTAGAAGAGTTACATAGAACCAGGATATTTCATATTTTAATTCGTGTGTTTAGTTGGGGGTGACTCTAACCACCACGCAACTACTAATGTTACAAATCAGTCCACAAGTATTACAGTGTTAACTTTTGTGGTGTACATACATGCAAATTATTACTTAAGGACATTTTGGCAAGTAATAACCCATATGAGCTAGAAAGTTTACGTGGAACTATGAATTTTATATTTTAATTCATATTTCTGTTTGGGGGCCACTTCGACCCCCACGCGAATACTAATGTCACAAAATAGTTCGCGAGTATTTAAATTTAGAAATAAAGCCATTGTCATGTTTTGTCGTAAGTTCCCTGAACAAATCCTCTCTCTCTCCCTTCTCCATGCGAGTGCGACATTCCACGTAAGTATTGCACTGCATATTTTGAAACGCCTTGACTACTACAGGTATGTCAGAATAAAACATGGTGTTCAGTTTTGAATGTGATGATTCGACACTCTTTGTTTCTATATGTTGAAGAAGTGTATTCAGCCCAAATTGTAGGAGAGAGAGCAGAATCTTCAGTAATGTAACTGTCCAGCAGAAAATCACAGGAGTCTGCAGTAAGTTTGTCGTTTGGGGGAAGCAACTGCATTATTTCATCAGTAAAGAAATAATCTACATCTTTGGTTTTCAGACGGGGAAGGCCGAAAATCAACCTCAAAAAAACTGCCCGTTTCCGATATTCTCTACTCAAGTGCAGTTGTTGTATTTTCCGATACCAATTTGGGCTAAATGAAAAAGACAATCCATAAGTTTACTTAATGGCAATACAAAAAAACTGCCAAATGTATTGTTTGTTCAAAATCGGCAATTATAACTGATGGCATTAAAAACAAGTTCAGTTTCTCGCACTCACAAATTAAGTGTTTCAGTGCAACAATGTATGTCTCCTTCTGCTTGTCTTTCAGCAGAAATAATGCTAGGACCATGTGAACATTGTTCTTCATGCCGTGAACTGAAAAATTTGAGTGCAGTGTTTCGGGAAACTTTTAAAAGTTCCACCAACATATAGGGTAAATGTTAGTAAATTGTGACACGAGCAATAATGTGATTTTTTTTTTTGAGAATTTGTTACAATTTTACTAAAAGGGAGAAGGACCAACTTTGTGCAGAAACTTGTCCACGAACATTCCCTTAATACGTTAACGCAAAAAACCGATCTTCCTTTCGCTCAGTGAATTTGTAATAAATTCTCAAAAAGAACTACCACAATATTACTCATATCACAATATTACCAACCTTTACCCTAAAGTATCCAGTTTGGTAAGAAAGACAAGGTTAGATTTTGTCAAAGAAGAATCAGATCTTGAGCACTATCATTTACTAGCAAAAAGCTGTTCTCCTTTATTTATCTTTATTTCCTTGTTACTTGTGGTTGTAAGAAAGGTTTAGGTAATTTAGGCATTAAACATCGATTTTTTAATTAGTATTAGGTCAATATTAGTTAAAGTTTGTATTTTATCCTTCTTCTTGTGTCGACTCATTTCGAGTCAAGTAATTTCATTCGAAAATGTGGGACAGAGTAAGGTTTACTGAGATACACGCTATGGGACCGATATGAGTTGTTTACAAATGAATTTTCTAGATTCAAAACTCCCTAAAGAACATTTTGTTCAGTAATGAGTTATGCCCATATACTGCTTTCTAAGAATGAATTATAATGATTTATATAGTTTGTATTCAAAAAGCCACTAGATGTAAAGCAAAAGGTTTGCTGAAAATCACTGTTAGGTTGAAAATTCTCTCTATTTGCCACCAGTTATTTTCAAAATCCTTTAATTTGTGAAAGTGGATTAGCCCTATAGCCTAGGGGATTTTGAATATATAGGATTCAAATTATTCCTCATGGTAACGGGACCGAGTTAGGACGCAGCGAATCCAAAAGTTGAATTATTTTTGTGTAACTATGTCCTGTATTATTTTTTACATTTGCTTGATTTACAGTTAATTAAAATATTGATTAATTTTACATGTACTCTAAATAAAATCCATGTTAGGTCATACAGTTACGTAAATTATCACTTCATATATTTCTTTTTTATTACAGAGAACTATATCTATATCTAAACGGTTGCCGATTCTTCGTCTCTGAGCCAGTATAATTACAAGTATATATATATATATATATATATATATATATATATATATATATATACCGTAAGGTATTTTATTTTTCAGTACTCCTGTACGGTTCATATTTGTAATATGGAACTTATTTTGCCTGTATTTATTATTATTATTGTTATTATTATTATTATTATTATTATTATTATTATTATTATTATTATTATTTTCGTAATCATTATCATCATTATTGATTCTAACAAAGACCTATTTGAAGTCAATATCTTTCCAAAATCTGTGATTACAGTTTGTTTATTGTATTTATTCTGTCACTACGCTGAATCGGTGTCCTTCGAAAGAACACAATGCAACATTTGTGGCATAGAATTACTTTTTAACTTGACAGTTTAAATTCTCCTTTCCCATTGGGTTTCCTTAAACTATATTTTATTTATTTATAGACACTATTTCCTATCTCTTGCCATTTGTAATTTTCGAAAATTGTTAATTTCGCGCCCTTTATCTGACATATCTTGGCCATACATTAAAAAAAAATGAATGAAACTGAAAAGCATACCTCTTATTATGTTGGAGGAATTGTTCCTACAGTGAAACCTCCACAAGCAAACAGACCCATTTTTACTACCTCATAAAATTAATTCAGTACTCAAATTTCAGAATACTTTCTTTGTAGATCTTAGCTTGCAGCACCATACATTATAATTTAATATTTTCACAGTAATATAACTGTCACACATCTCCTCAGGCATCACTCGTTCAATGTTTACATTAGAGGAAAAGCAAATTTATTTAATTTTGTATGAATTGAAGTTTTGAACACTTCTAGAGCTGCTAGCTGTCTTTACAGAAAGCGAAGACCGCGTCAAAGAATACACTTCTTGCATGAAACATACACTCATGGGCCACGACAGTAAATGTCAGATGTCACGCTAAGCGTCATTACATATGGTCGGTTTATAAATAAAGCGGATAGGCAATCAGATTCTTCATATTTCCGGTCGATAAGATTATAGACTCTTACGAAAATCAGTTCTATTAGGCAAGAATCGGATTTCATTTTCTGATTACAGAATTACTCAAAATTTTGCACGATATACATTCCACTTTGAATTTATAGTTGCTATATTTTGTACTCTTCTCAATGTAAGTAGTGGTGGTTACAAATTCCGCGAATCTCCTTTCGGTTTTTGGTAGGGAGGTGAAAGTTTATTTCCCTTCCTTCGAAACTCGTATGTGTGCTTTCTTTTAGGTTTTATTAAGCTCTGGCTTTTTCGCCATACTGGCCACGTGACTAGGAACGCCCGTTAATTGTGCATGTACAGACTTCGTTGAGAAACTTCAAATAAGAGGGAAAGAGAAAGGAGCCCAGTTCATGATAGTAGATGATGACGGTGGTATTGAAAACATGCTCGTCTGGTTGAACATATAGACCCGGTAAGCTTCATACTTTTCACAAACATAGTAAATTGCGGACTGGGGCCTATTTCATAAAAGGTAATAGTCTTGCAATACTAGTAAGTGTCCGACTTGTTTTCTTGTCTAGTTTTACAAGGTTGTTTCATAAAATTACTACTGGTCGTTACAAGTAACAAGTTGCATCAGATAATGTTACAAATATTTTAAAGTCAGTGTATGCCTACAAATGTCTTGTTTCATAAATAAGTATATACTACATCTTAGAAGCAATAATAATAATAATAATAATAATAATAATAATAATAATAATAATAATAATAATAATAATAATAACAATAATAATAACAATAATCAGAGACCGGCAGTTTAGGCATTATGGATCATTAAAATAGACAGGAAAAAAGTTATAAATAGCTAAAATAGGCAGGCAAAAACGCATTATGAATAGCTAAAATACGCAATAAAAGGCAATTACAGAAACCTTGCACTACACCCACAACCTTGCACTTTCTACAAAGGGATTTCGGCAGTAAGAAAAGCTTTACACAACTCGAATGCAAATTGAGATTTTCGACTCGATGTTGCAATTACTGTGAGAAAGAAATCTTCTTCCCAGTAGCCTTGGAAAGTGCATTTTTGTGTTTGGTTGTACTGGTATGTTGTGATATGAAATATTTGGCTAGCTACAACAACGTCGCAATGAAAACTGAAAGAAAAATAACGTTAGACCCGCACTCATTGTTACCTTGTCAAATAAACACAAGTGATAATTAAAACGCTTACTGTTACACATTTTTGCACGGCAGCACTCATTGTTGCAAAGAGAATATGAACTGACTGAAAGACAATAATATACATTCGGTGAAGTCACTTTCATTGTAGCGGTTATAAAAATAAATTAAAATATACCTGTAGGCAATTTTTAATAATAAATTAATAAATAATAGATAAATAATCAAATAAAGGCAAAATAAGCATTTATTTTGTAAATTAGGCATTTATATTAATAAAGGCAGAAAAGGGAAACATAAAACTGTGACGTTTCAATCACAAAGGTATAATTCGTCCAGATTTACTTTCAAAATGAAGATAGATTTAACACATTTAAAAAGACATTCTGCCAAAGTTTCGGTCTCTGATGATGATGATGATAATGATGATGATGATGATAATGATAATAATAATAATAGTAATAATAATAATAATAATAATAATAATAATAATAATAATAATAATAATGAAAGCATAATAGTTTGGTGCTATTTAAATGCGAAATGGAAGGATGTGTAGCTTAAGAATAAACTTTGGATTCGAGTCTCGTATGAATTTAATGAATGAATGATTTATCTTCTTTTGTAAAAAGTTGTGACTTGAGGTGTTTTCTACAACCCATCTTCTTTAATTTTATGACATTTGTTCATAAAATACTACTACTACTACTACTACTACTACTACTACTACTACTACTGCTACTACTACTACTACTAATAATGATGGTGATGAAAGCATAATAGTCCGAAATTAATGTCAAATCAGATACAAGTTTGTTTTAAGTTTCTTAAACGTGATCTAGTGATTCAGAAAGCGATGATGAGTTTGATGCTATTTAAATGTGACATGGAAGGCTGTGTAGCTTAAGAATAAACTTTGGATTCGAGTCTTATATGAATTTAATGAACGAATGATTTGTCTTCTTTTGTAAAAAGTTGTGACTTGAGGTGTTTTCTACAACCCATCTTTAATTTTATGACATTTTTTTATAATATAATATAGTAATAATAATAATAATAATAATAATAATAATAATAATAATAATAATAATGAAAGCATAATAGTCCGAAATTAATGTCAAATCAGATACAAGTTTGTTTTAAGGTTCTTAAACGTGACCTAGTGATTCAGAAAGCGATGATGAGTTTGATGCTATTTAAATGCGACATGGAAGGATGTGTAGCTTAGGAATAAACTTTGGATTCGAGTCTTATATTAATTTAATGAACGAATGATTTGTCTTCTTTTGTAAAATGTTCTAACTTGAGGTGTGTTTTACAACCCATCTTCTTTAATTTTATGACATTTGTTTATAAAATAATAATAATAATAATAATAATATTATTATTATTATTATTATTATTATTATTATTATTATTATTATTATTATTATTATAGCTACGAGAGTTGGGGAAAATTTTTTAAATTATTGTCAATTTGGGAAAATTTCATGTTGTTGACCAGCGACTCTGCGGCCCTCCTTTGTAGGATGGTTCGCAACTCACCGTTGAGCACGTGAACTCGCACGCTGGCCACATCTGCGTTGGAGGGGCTGCAGGAGTACTTGCCCGAGTCGCTGAGCTCGGCGTTCTGGATCAGCAGGTAGCTCGTGGTCACGTCGCCCTTTTCGGTGATGACACTCACGCCCCCGCGGTTGGAGTCATAACTGATCACCTGTAACATACCCATTGCACTTGAGACAGTCTCGACAATATTTACACAATGCCCTGTATGTAATGAATAAGATTCTAAAGTATATGATCCAAAACTAACATCACAAACACTTTGACTTTGCCTGTGAGCATACACAAAAGAAAAGAGCACAGGACTAGAAAGGGGTACCAAATCTGGGCGTAGCCGGCAGTGTTGTTTTGTTGAGACTGTGGGTTCTCTGGTTTGTTCAAAAATCAATGTAAATGTATAATGCAAACCGGTCAGTTTAAAAGTCCTAAACATTGTTCGGCCGGTTGGCGGCCCGAGCTTCATGCAATCTCTGGTACGGCATTCCCCTCCATGAAATCACGGCGCTCTTCCCGCCTGCAGTCAATCATGAATAAGATTTCATCGGAGTAGGGAAGCTGTGTTGTGCATTCGTGAGTGAGATTTCATTAGAATGCACTAGTGATGTGAAATGATGAGATATTTACTGCGTCGTTATATATTACTTTGAAGACGTACTTACTGTACATCAAGTTCAGAAAAGAAATGGAGAAATCATTGCAATAAGTGAATGTCTCAGGAATCTTCTATGCCACATCAATAAATTTAAAAATACAGTTATACTGTCAGACTCCAAAGCAGCTGTTCTATCAATAGTCTCTAGACACACACCTTCATCTCAAACAGCAGAAATAACTAAAATGCTCTCTCAATTAATAACACTCAATAAAATAATTGTATTTCAATGGATACCATCCCATTGTGGAATCCTGGGAAACGAGAATGCGGATGCTTTAGCAAAGAAGGGCAACATTGCTACTTACAGACTTGTTACTAAATCTACGTATTACTCTGTGAAAAGATTTATTAAATCTACATACTTAGACTTCAACAAACAAAATCTGATAACAAATCTCAGAGGAAAAAATGGAACTCTCTGCATCATAATCCACAGTTAATTCCCGATTTACCACTCAAATCGTCTGTAGCTGCATTTAGATTGGCAACAGGCGATGACTGTTTGGAAAAACACCTGCATAGAATTGAAATATATCAGTCCCCTAACTGCCCATTGTGCAATTCAAATCAAGAAATGGATTCGGAACACCTCAAAATCTGAGCTTCAGTGGCTGACCATGACAATATCTTTGAAAAATATTGGAGTGCAAGAGGTCAAGTGACTTTATTGTCAAACGCCTGACATTAGAAAACAACAACAGTTCAGGAAAGACATTTTAGAGGATTATGATCCAAGACAAGTTTTTCTTATGTAAGCATATGAAGTCTTTGTTTCCTATTCCGGTCAATCATAGAATCTGTTTCTTTACACTTTTTCACTAACTTCAATACTGCTTTTCGTGTTGGAACTGGGCTGCCCGGAAATTTACAATCATCGCTTATAATGGGTCAATGAATTCCTGGGTGCATAGCTGCATTCCGAGTTTGACACCCGAAAAGCCAAGCCAAGCGATTCTATTATAGCCCTCTTGGCTAAGCCTCTACTTCCTGCGTCAATAGGTTTAAGTAGACCATAATTATCTCTAATAATAAGTACCTTTCCTGTAGAAGCACAGGCCTATGCACATATCTGGTTCTCGCTGTACTTTATATTACATTGAAGTAAATGAAAGCAATCTTTATTTTTGCAACGTAATAGATATTGCCATTTGTTTTCAAACAAAATACTGTGAATTTATTTTTATTTAAAAATGAAATCCATGTTAATAATGCAAGAGTACTTAATAATCCTATTTGTCCCGATTATACTGCTTTTGGGTTGCCGTGAGAAGCTCCTGTACAACGGATGCAGGAACGAACATTTTAAATTATGCTACATCATCTATCTACTCATTGGGGCATCTAGTGTTGTTGATATATTATTCTCGATACTTTTCCTCATAACCACTGTCTTCGTTGTCTTTGCCACAAGCTGTGAGCAATGTGACAGACTTGCTATTAGAACAAAACTTTCTTAAGTAGAATCGTAGAAAGTACTCGTACGTCCCTTGTTGATTTACGGCGTGATTTCTCAATATTTTGAAGCAGACTGTGAGAGCATCGTTCACGGGTTGCTAAGGCTACATGTGTAGACGCAAGCATGCAAAGAATTCTACTCACTTCACGGGAGGCCACAAACTGGTTTCAAGAATAAATTTCGATGTTTTACACTATTCTAGTTCAAATAATAATGTTCTCTATACCAATTAACTTCACACAATTGCAGAAAAGGGCAGATAGAACGACATAGTTAAATAGATAAGTAGATTAGACAAATTATATAAATAGATTAGATAGATCAGACAGGCAAGAAGTGGGGTAGAGGGGCATACATACATACATTCAAACATACTCGTACATACATACATACAGGTAGATAATGGATAGTATTCGTCTATCTATACTTTCTAATACACACGATTTTGGTCGTAATTATTATGACGTACACTTTTACTACATCATACTACTTTTGACAAATAAAATGGTACGGAATGAGTGTTTCAACCAATTGCGGCTGCTTATCCTACAATTTTTATCACCTCCCTAGCGTTTGTTTCTTTGTTTGCCAACATTGTATTTTCAATAATTGCACCTTTTAAAATAATTCAGGCTTATTTTATCATCCTTTATTCAAACTTTTCTCTTTCATTTATCTTGTTTATATTATTTAGGTTATGTTATAGCTTCTGCTGTATAAGATTATGGATAATCACGTATCAGAGAATGTTTAATATTATATTGATTATTGAAGTGGAGTGTAAAAGTTTAGCCTAATAAAAATAAAACTGAATCAACAAAGCCTTCTTGACTAGTAATCGTCCATAGAGTTCAATGGAGATTGTATAGTTGGCACAACTGGTAACAAGAGAACACTGATCTGGAATATTTATAATGATGAGAGGTACAATAATACATTTTCAAGACAGTTAAGTAAGTCACTTAATATTTTATTTTATTAGAGTACTTAATTTCTTCTAATCGTGCAACAGTCAATTAAATCCTACTCGAGTTTTTTCTCTAGATTAATCAAATAAAAATATCAAAATATTTCAAAAGAAAACTACATTTTAACATAGACAAAGTTATGCAACAAAAGACTAGTCAGAAAATCACTTTTTGGAGATATTGAGGTATTTAGTTTAGGCTAACTTAATTATAAATTCATAGTAGGCCTAGTCCTATCAATTTTGTTCAAATGCAACTGACTCTAAGCATGGAAGAAAATACTTTAAATACCAGATAGCATATCCTTTACTATTATAATATGATGTAAATTTTGCAATATAAATTGTTTGTCTGTTTTCGCTGCATACGAAATAGAAGTAAAGCAAGTGAGTTACAACTAAAACTCTATGCTGAGAGCGGAAAATAAGAGACCAGGTATTTTTTTTAAGATAGTTTCAACTAATTACCTATAGATGTCAACAAAACATTATTTTTACAAAATTACTGGATGATCTGTTATTGCAGAATTCCGCACACATATGCATATGTTTTTCTCTATTGAACCTTATTTGCAATGATTGGCGCAGAAATCTATGAAACTGGCTGACTTTATATGGAAATTTATAAAAACTCGAAGTGCGGAAAAATTAGAATGTAATCATAAATATATTAATTTATCAGAGATCACTAGTGCGCAGCCTACGAAAAACACTTCGAAGGCTCCCGCGACGGAAGTCTGCGACTCACCAGGGAAAAAATGGAGGAGAAACACGCAAATATCTCATTAAAGCCGCTTCGCTGTTATTTCCGGCGTGGCTCCTCCTCTTTGTTTACGTCTTAGGCTGGCCGCGTTGTTGCACATTCTATTTCTGCTTGTCGCCGAGCAGGACTCCTGTCTCTACTAAATTTGGCAGCAGTGGAAGTGCATAACGTCATCAGTGACCAATGACAAAACGCGTACGTTTAAAGGTAGCCGAGTTGCAACGTGATTAGCTGCCGGAAATAACAGCGACGCGGCTATATTACTAGAGATGAACAAAACTGCCGCTCTCGCTCGCTGTGTTCGTTGCATTTGTCTTTCGAGTCTCGTCTCGTCATTCTCGTAAGCTTCGAGTCACGCTCATCATTCACGAAATAGCATTTGGTCGGCGTGGGAAGAATTCGTAACTTTGAATAACATACATCATTGAAATAAATAACATTATAAATGTTTAAATGAGACAAAAAGGCAAAACAGAACAGCAGTTATCAAAATATTCTGGTTCTATTATATGATATTACCTATGGTTTAATATAAAAACATCAATTCTCAAATAAATTTGCATTTCTAAGAAACATAAAACATAACGTTAATATCTTTTTACTTGAGATTGCACACTTGATCCCAAACATATGAAAAGAAAATTCCTAGCCTTTTAATAAGGGCCTAGTAATTAAATAAAGATTGGAGAACGGTAGAGATAATGTTTCAAATAGGCTACTTGATTGTTTATACATACAGTTGCCAAAGTAGACAAAAGTTCAGTCAGATATAAACAACTGTGGCGATTCAAGACTGCTTGACGTTCGGGACTTCGGGAGTGATCAATCTCGACGTCTCGAAACACTCACAAGCAGTCTCTACGTCAACAACGCAAAGTATACAACATTGTCGTGCGGATTTTCGGCTTTGCGGGCGCTGTTAGTCTGCTTTCTCGATCGTTGTTCATCTCTAATGTTAAAATGTTATGTTTTATTTAACGACGCTCGCAACTGCAGAGGTTATGTCAGCGTCGCCGGATGTGCCGGAATTTTGTCCCGCAGGAGTTATTTTACACTCCAGTAAATCTACTGACATGAGCCTGTCGTATTTAAGCACACTTAAATGCCATCGACCTGGTCCGGGATCGAACCCGCAACCTTGGTCATAGAAGGCCAGCGCTATACCAACTCGACAAACAGGTCGACTTCATCTCTAATAAAGACGTAGACATAAGGATAGAAATAGAGTACATTATCTAACCTTACAAGCCCAATAAGAAGAGAAATAGCACGAGTTAGAGAAAACGACGAAACGTTGCGAAGAAATAGGCTAGAAGTTTACGAGAATAATGAAAAAAAAAAACAAAATGTCTATTTTTAAGAAATCCATATCTTTTTGTAAAATATTACAACTATAGATAGGTTAACGCCATGTGTATGAAACAGTAAATTAAAAAAAAAGCGCATAAACTGTCACATGTTGCACGGTGATAAGTAGTCTCCACCAGAGCAGTGGTCTCCACAGGGTAAATTTACTTTCAGTCGGTTATACATTCGATCTTCAGCTAAGGTAGTAGCATTTCATATTTTATTGAGTGAAAGTTATGTAACGAGGTTGAGTAATATGCTATGATACTCTCTTTTAACAATGCCTGGATTATTGCGGAACACCACGGAGGTTCAATATTGCTACCTCTGGCACCGAGCTCCGGACCTCTGAAATAACACACTAGCCGCGCAAATAAAATTTATTTTATGTATGTGCCAGTACATTATGCAGACGCCATTTCTGAAACGACCGAGCGTTGCTATGACACCCACGGCAAAAAGACGAGCGTCACAGTTTTTTTCCTGTGTTCATATGTTCTGAAAAGTGTCGAGGCAGCAGAAGAAGATGGGAGAGAAGGAGACTCGGCAGTGTTTATTCTCCCCGTGGCCATCTGAGAAATGAATGTGTCCCTGGGGCTCGCCGAGCAAATGCTGGCAATCGGTGGCCGTTGCAAAGTGCTTGCGGGTGCATTATCGCACTACTACAATACTGCAGTGGTTACCTCGTCGTGGTGGTACCAGAAGATGTAGGCCGGCGGTTCGGGGCTGTACTTAATGGTGCAGGTGAGGTTGATGGTGCTGCCCTTGTCCACGTGCAGGTCGGGGCCGCCCAGGATCGTGGCTGTCGGCACTGGAACAACACAAGGAGAGAACTGATCACATTGTAACTAGAGACAACGAAGAGATAAATAAATAAATAAATAGATTGGAGCTAGGAAGAGTTGAAAAGTTAAGGAGGAAAAAAGACAGAAAAATGTAAAGGAAGTAAGATAAAAAGAAATGAAGAAAGAAAGATGAAATTAAGCTAAATAGACAAGAATACAATGGTAGATATACATATCAATATACATATGTCTATAGACAGATGAATACATGAATAAACAGGTGGGTAGGTTGGCCAAGATAATACTGATAAATGTATGACTTATGAAGTTATGATGTGCAGAGCAGCACAATATCAATCCTTACGTACTGCAACCAAATTGAGCTTACTGAGAACCCCTGTGTAATTACTTGCATGGCACTTGCGTGCAGGTGGTTTATTAGTTGATTCCTCCATCCGCCGCACCACGGTTCCTCGCCAATCTTCTGTATCCGTAAGACCATACCCTAGTGACAGTCTTCCATACCTCAGTTCTCTGAGTCGTCGAGATCCATAGCAGACGGTCTTATTTTGCACAAGATCCCCGAGTTTTCTAGAACCTTCACCACTGTCATCTACCTGATCTTGGGTATACAACGAAGGTACTGTATCGCGGCAGGTGGACGAGTCAACACCAGGCACACACACAAGGAAATGATAATGAAGGGAATTGTGAAAAATATTGGTGGAATGGTGAGGAAAAACTATACAATCTTGGCTTGCTTCACTACGAATGCCATGTTCGTCGGAGCTGGATATTAAACCTGGACTCGCTTCAATAACAAACACGAATAAATGTAAAGAACAAACAGTTGGATGAATAGGTAAGTAGGTAGATAGATGAGTGATGGATGGATAGATGAATCGATAGATGGATGGATGGACAGGCATACAGACAGAGTGATGCAGAGACAAAGACAGAGACGGACAGACATAGATAGATAGATAGATAGATAGATAGATAGATAGATAGATAGATAGATAGATAGATAGATAGATAGATAGATAGGTAGATAGATAGATAGATAGATAGATGGATCGATGGATGGATGGATGGTTAGACAGACGGACGGACGGACGGACGGAGGGGCGGATGGGCGGGCTGACGGACAGACAGACAGACAGATAGATAGAGAGCTAGATATAGATAGATAATTTATCAATTATTGAAAAGTTGTACGGACGGATTTATTGGTGTATTGATAAACAGACACAACATGAATGAATGAAATGAAATTAGAAGGAAAGGTTACTTAAAATTGAGTAAACAGAATAAAGAAATACAATGCAAAGTACTATAGAGAAGTAAAGGAAATTAATTTTAGTGCTAGGAAGGTTCGAAGAAGGCAACCGGAGGAAAGTCAAAAAAATACGAATAAGTTATACAGGTGAGTCAGTAAATAACTTATAAATCGAAATAACGATCTATATTTTGGAATGACGCGCCTGAAGATGTCACCGATAGACGGCATTGTTGTCCAAATGCCAAGGCAATCGATGTGCGCACAAGCGACAAAAAGAAGCAGCAGTTGCAAGATGGCGACACCTCTGCAAAAGAGTACCACTTTTGAGCAGCGCTCCGTTGTACGATTTTTCTGGGAAATATTTCTGACGTGTACGGTGGGTATTGCCTGTTGCGTCAAACTATCAATAGTTGGATGTAAACATTCTTAGAAAGGTACAAAAGTATCAAACACCGAGTCGATCGGCCAGTGTAGATTATCACGAAGGAAACTGTGCAACAGATTGGTGACTTCATCAGAGCAGACAGGATGAAGGGGACGACTTGCTAGTCCGTAAAGTCACTGATAGCCTTGAGTGCATCATTACCAGCCCCAAACAAAACTTGTTTCAATGCTCGAATCAAGCCGCCAATAATATAATCCTGCGGAGTTGCCGCCATCTTGCAACTGCTGCTTGTTTCGCTTATGTGCACATCGATAATGCTGTCATCTAGCTGTGACAGCTTCAGGTGTATCATTACAAAATGTAGGTCGCTACTTCAATTTTGTAATTTACTGTAATTACACGTTAAGAGACAAGAAATGTAACTCACACCAGACACTGTTTCAATTCATCAAGCCGACATCGTGCACGTAAGTCATTATACAGTACTGTGACGGAAGCACATTATTTTAATGTATTTCTAGAGAATGTTCCGTTGAAAATTGGCCCCATTATGATCAAATGTGCGAGTAGTGAGTTCTCAATAAGAAATTAATCACAGAAGGCCGGGTCAATTGTCAGGGGAACAAACTGTATTTCTTAATGTCTAATGTTTAGTAGCTCAAGCAACTGGTCACACACAAAAAGCTTTCTAGTTGATATAGGAGATAATTATACAGGTACGTAATATACATCCATGTGCTCATTTCTCGAAGCTGACAACTAATGCCAACGAAGTGTACATAATAAAATGAAATCTGAAAACAATTTAGTCAGAGTTATTTGCTTATATATTTCAAAAGAAGTTGTTCCCACCAATCACTTGAGAAGGCAATAAGTCTATAATTTATTCTTTACAATTTGCTGTTAACCGAAATGATTTTGTGAAATTTTATGCTTTCACGGTGTGTCATGTAGAAAAGTTTTTGGTCTTATGCTAGACGATTCTTTTGGTCTGGTATTGTATTTCTCTGATGTTGGACCTACCTTCCCTGTCCATTTTTCCGAGTAAAAAATTCCATTAATGTTTAGGTGAGGGGTTTGGACTCTTTCCATTGCTGGTTGTCACAATCAAAAAATTAAGGCACAACGTTTCGAAGGGTGGTTCTCCCTTCGTCTCCAGGTGGAAGGAAGGAGAGAAACGAAAAAACCTACTGTTGGGATCGTTACCTACAGCTATTCTGCATGACTAATCGATTGATTCCTGGCTTCGGTGGAGATTCTAATTAAGAAAAAAATGCTAATGACTTCGGGTTTTTCTTAATTAGAATCTCCACCGAAGCCAGGAATCAATCGATCAGTCATACAGAATAGCTGTACGTAACGATCCCAACAGTAGGTTTTTTCCTTCCTCTCCTTCCTTCCACCTGAAGACGAAGGGAGAACCACCCTTCGAAACGTTGTGTCTTAATTTTTTGATTGTGACAACCAGCAATGGAAAAAGTTCAAATCCCTCACCTAAACATTAATGATCCACCATTGCTTTCCAACCCCTCATTTAGACCAATAAAAAATTCCAGTTGAAGTTTTTTTCCGAATGATCGTTTTTTCGAATACATTTTTCCGAAAGCCATTTTCTGGAAGCACATTTTCCCAAAATATGGATTCCACATTTTCAGGTGCATATTTCCAAAAGTAGCCTACGTAGTATAACAATAATGAATTATAACTTCTATGTGTAATGCAGTGACAAGACATAAATAATTAAACGCTTTTATATCTGGCCGTGTTATTGTTAAACTGGTAAATGTTTGTTTTTTTGCTGTACCGAACTAAAGATGAAGAGGGGAAACCCAGATTATATAATCCACACAGGGTGAACTATATTCTTCTTCTTCTTCTTCTTATTATTATTATTATTATTATTATTATTATTATTATTATTATTATTATTATTATTATTATAATAATATTGTAGTGCAAAACTATAGGACATCCAAAAAAGACAATAGACGAATACAGTACTTCAGGACTTTTTTATTTTTTTTATTTTAGTAGGTTATTTTACGACGTTTTATCAACAGCTTAGGTTATTTAGCGTCTGAATGAGATGAAGGTGATAATGCTGGTGAAATGAGTCCAGGGTCCAGCACCGAAAGTTACTTAGCATTTGCTCATATTTAGTTGAGGGAAAACCCCGGGAAAAACCTCAACCAGGTAACTTGCCCCGACCGGGAATCGAACCCGGGCCACCTGGTTTCGCGGCCACACGCGCTGACCGTTACTCCACAGGTGTGGACACTTCAGGACTGTTGGTCACAACGTCATCATCTCGTAGGCTACAGCGATTCTTTGTTTGAGAAAATTGTAAACAGATATGCAAAATTACACTAAAGGGTTTAATGTAAATACTGTAAACAGATTTGCAAAATTTCAGTTAAAAGCCAAATTTAAATAGTCTACTGTAACAGATTTGAAATATTCCAGGTGAATGTCAAATGCAATGTTACAGAAAGGTTTGAAATTAAATAAAGCGAAAGCGGAATACTGGAATCAGTCACACCTCTTAAAAATAATTCGAAAAAATATTTTGGAAAACATTACAAAATTGATAAATTATAATTAAGAAAACGTTATTTTCGGAAATTTGTCTTCTGATACTGCATCCATTCGGAATTTTCATTTCGGAAATATCGATTTTCGGAATAATGCTGTTTGAAAAACTCTCCATTCGTAAAATTTAATTCGAAAAAATGACCAGAAATCGATATTAGACCTACAAATAGTTCCGAAACGTTGGTCATGTCAAGCTTTAACGGCCCTAACAAAGTAGACGATTTATGAAATCACCATGATGATGGAGCCTGTCAACATGGTTCAAAATACAAAACTTCTGTTTCATTTTTAATCTACGCAACAGTTTTAAATTAGGCCACGTTCCGGCCACAACCACCATTCTGCCAGTGAAACAAGCGATATGTCTCTCGGTAGAGAAGCAGATGAAGTTATATCTTGTCACTAATTAACAACATTATTCATTCATTTCAAAGCAGCTACTAGAAATGTTCTCCACCGATGTGTAGTCGTAACTGACAAACCTACAAAGTTGGAGTTTACACAGGGAAGTTCTTGGTGGGTTATGAGAGAAATTTCTCCCTTAATGTTGTCTTTTAGTTCTTCTAAAGTGTGTGGATTATATTTGCGTAAGGTAAAAGTCACATAGCGTAAGATCGGAAGAGAGACTTCGAATTTCATCCAACTTTTCTTCCATTAGCACCCGACATCATAATTTCAGTTTTATTTCCTATAACGGACATGTTAACTTTTTTTTTTATTTTGATTCGTATACATTGACTGCTTATTGGGAATGGATATTATTAGGCAATTCCTTATGATCACTGTTTCTAACGTGAAGTGTATTCATGGGATTAACACACTCAACTCAATCTCAGCAACTTATCAAGTTGTTTTCTCAATGACGGGATCTAAAGAATTGATTCTCTAAACTTGAAGCATATGTCACTTAACAGTAAGTCGATTTACCTTAGAATTGAAATATGGATTATGTTTTATTATCGAACTGTCGTTGCATAAACGTGATCTGTTTGCAGACTGCTACATAGCTTATGACTAGATCTGTATTATTCCTCTGATGTGGCATGGTGGCAAAAATATGAAGTTCCATTTAAAGAAAATGAATGATATACGATCTCAATTTTTATAGAGTGAAGGTAATTACTTCTCTCGAGCTCAAATTGTAGATGGAATGAACTAGAAATAATAACTGGTATAGTCTGGGTCAGCTTACTTCATACCCTAAGAGTGAAATCTAATCATTTTTCCCCCATTATTGCAAATGCTAGCGGATTGTGGTGATTTTCTAGTTTGCAGGTTGAATTTTGTTTGCCAAGTTCGTCTCGAAATTCGATATTGACAAATACTACAAATGGTAGTGATTTTGTAACTGGTAGGCTATGTTGGCAGCTGAGACAAACGTTGTCGGTACTGGAGTTCCACGAAATTAAAATTGTACTAGATTTCTGAGCCTGTTACTGGAAGCTAGTGAAACTTGAGCATACTAATAATTAATTAATATCAGTATTAATATTAATATATAATAGTTATTTTATGTGTTGCGTTGTGGTTATAATTCAGGTAAGTTTTCGGAGTTAGTACTAATAATTTCATGTGGTCAAACAAAATACATTTTTAGGTTAAGTCTCGTGAATCAATTGTTTAGTCAAACCAATGGATTTCATATTGCCAGACAGAATACCTAACGTAACAAAAGGTCTACGATGAGGTATAATCTTATTTATTATTTCAGAAGTATTCTTCTTCATTTCATTTTTTCAGCATTCTTTCATAGAAGCTTATCTCCAGCTATTGATATTGGCTCCTTATGACCACCTATGGGAATTTATCCTTTCAATCCACTACAAATTCCACGTTGATCCCTTTCTCGTATAGTTTGTCTATGAAAATATATTACAAATTATTGAATTATTTAGAATAACCTTCCAACATAAAGGTAAAGTACAGTGAGTAAATAAGTCATTCAGTACGTAGGATAATGTGATTTCTGGTGACAGTTGGCAACACTGACAAGACGGCAATATTTGCTGTTTAGAAACTGTTCTTACATGACCCTCATTATAATATTGATCTTAAAATGCCAAGTATCAAACGAAGGTAAGAAAACCTACGTTTAAGAAACACACAGAATAAAACTAATGCTTCAATGAGATGCAGTAGCATTTCTCGGACGATGTGACCAATGACAATATTCCTTACTTGCAGAGGAATAATCTCGCGGACCGCACATGGCCTGCGAGTAGGGGTTTCTCTGAGACATAATCTCTTAATCCATCTCTATAGAAGTTACCGAATGTTATTAACTATTTTATAGAAAACTAGATGACTTCAAGGCTGACTAAAATACAGATTAACATACCTAAGCCGCTGTGACATTAATATTTTTTCTGAGAAATACGATCAACACATCGCTGTAAGTATTGTCGGTTACTCATTAGAAGACGAGCGGAAGGGCTGTGGTTGCTGATTGTGATAAACATCACTCAGATAAGTATTCCAGTTGCCAGGTTATTACTCATTCCCTAAATTATCAAACTTTTTGAGACCACGCCTCCCTTCACATGTCACATTTTCCTTATGACGTCCCGCCCCTGTACCAAAAAAAAAAAAAAAAAAACTGAAATTCGATTTGGTGATTTTTTTAAGAAAATAGTATTTTTACATTAGGCCTACTAGCTCATATTATTTTAAATTTAAAGATACACCATTAGAATAAAAAAATATGTACATGTAGGCTACTGACAATTTGCATGTTGCATTTCATTATACTAATCTCAAGTTCGAGGCACTAGAGACAGTTTTGCTATACGGCTGCCAAACTTGGACATTGACCGAGAGACAACGCTCAAGTATACAAACATGCCAGAGGAAGATGCAAAGAAAAATACTGGGCATTACGCTACGAGACAGAATGAGTAACGAAACACTACAAAGACTGACGAACACTACTGACGCAGCAGAATGAGCCACGGTAACGAAGTGGACCTGGGGGGGGACATGTGGCGAGACTACACTAGGCAAGATGGACCCATGCAGTCACGATGTGGGACCCCTTCGTCGGAAAGAGAGGACAGGGAAGACCACGGCTCAGATGGTCTGGCATGTTTACCAGAGAGGCGGGGAAACAATGGTCGAGGACAGCAAAGAACAGAGTTTTGTGGAAAGAACTAGGGAAGGCCATTGTAAATAGATAACGTAACCAGTGTTAAGATATTGTAAATAGCAAAGTCAGTATTAGTGAAAGTGTAAGATAAGTTTTGTAAATAGTTAATTCAGTGTTGAGAAAGTGCCAGGTAAATAGTGTAAATAGCAATCAGTGTTTGTCAAAGTGCCAGTGTCAGTATAATGTGTGTAATACAAGAAAAAATGAACAAAGAACAGAGTGCTGAGACTGGGTAAAGTCTAATAGAATTATTAACCATATCACAAAAGTAGTGTACACGACAAGCTCGCCTGGATTGGCTCACCAAGCGAGTACACTTGAGCCATCCCTGTCGAAGGGGGTTCTAACCCCATCACAGGAGGCCGGTGCCCAACATGGGACATCATGGCTAACATTCATTCATGTTAAACTCTGAGGGTGCTATTCATAGACATTTCGCAGCACGCGCTACGAGCGTACTAAGCTAGCCCCGGCTATCCACCGTTACTAGTACAGAATTAAAATCATATCCTATCGCTAACACTGGTTTATGAATACGAAAAACGCTGATAATCCAACGAAAGCCCGCGCTAAAAATGTCTATGAATACGGCCCTTAGATTTTAGTCCCCCCATATAGCCGCGACTCCACAGATAAAGACCGATGACGCACCAAATCGTCGCGACGCACAGTTTGAGAACCCCTGCTCTAAACATTAGTAACAATATGCGTATGGAAATTAAAGGATATTAATTATTTAATTACAGTAAATATTAATAATATAATTGCTTAATGTATTGAGAATTGCAATTAATAGCTTAATCAATCACTTCCTAACCCCAAGAGCAATGACCAGCAACTGGTGAAGTCTGCATATTTTAAAATGAATAATATCGCCATTGCGTCACATAATATAACCATTCATATCACTAACGTACTTCTCCCTGCAGATTCATCTCGCGCTCTTCATCTCGTAACAAACACTAGATACAGATACGAAAATAAAATTTGTAGCTCTCGTACTGTGTAAGTTTCGCTTATAAGAACACACCACCATGTGCAATAAACAAGAGCCCCTGTATATATGCTACTTGTGGACAGTCGTGCGAAATTGTTGCCTATATACAGGTGAACTCTCATCAAGACTTGCTCCAAATGTTAATTCCGTATCTGTACATATACAATCTTGACTTCCAAACGGCTTCAAGTCTATTCACAGAGTTGTTAGCTGGATACAAATTCAACAAGTAGTGGGTTAAATTAATGGAAATGTTTGCAATAAAGACGCACCCAGCTTGATTTTAATAACACAAGTTCACACAACTTTTCTAATAAGACAAGTTAAAAAATTTGCAACTACTATGTAAGCAAAGCAGGTTTTTAGTTCACAGCAAGAGTCAATTTCGAAGAGGCTATCCTCTTTGTCGGGGTTCAAGGAAAGTTGGGGTCAGTGATGCGTGGCCGTAAGAGCGAAGAGGGGTTCATTGACAACTCACTTAAAAGCAACGCAGTGTCGCTTCGTGATTTAATTTCGGACACTCATTTCACAAGGACTGCGCAATGTGTGCCTCCATATTTGCAACTCATTAACCTCCTGTAATCGATATCAACGTTGTCTTGGTAACCGGGGCTATTTTTTACTTATTCTTCGTGCCATAGATACTCCGCATCTACTCCTCTCTTCAACACATTTATTGTGAAGAGCTTTTTTCAAGTTTGAGGTAAAAACGCAGTGTTTTATTTGATTTTTTGAAATTACAGGCCTATTCACCACCACCACCACCACCACCACCACCACTACCGTCTTCTTGTTGTTGTTAAATAAGTGAACCATTAAGACCCCCATCTTATTAATATACGTAGGCCTAATCTCCCTACATTTTTCGAAAACGACATTTCTGCCACCGATTAATTTGTAGGCATACATTTAAGGAAGAGACTAGTGAAGTGTTTTGTGTTGAGTGTGGCATTGTATGGAGCAGGCGTGGTCAAATTATTAGACTAAATTAATTATATGTGCAACGAAGCTGTATTTATCGGTAGAAATACGGAACAAAAATGTATTTTGCACAGAAATAATGAACAAAAATTTATTTTGCACAGATATAATGAACAGAAAATTGAGTCTTGAAGTTAGTAATATTTTATGAACATTCCCTTCTTCTTTATTAACACGTTGATTTTGTCAAGGATGCTGGAAACCAAAGTTTGACATTTTCTTTGAATATCAAAATCATTTAGCCAGATACCAGACAGTGCTTAAATGAGTCCATGTTTTGTTGTAAGCTTCTTTTTGTCACTTTCTTCTTCAGTATAGCCTGTATCACAGATTTTCAATTTCGTTCATGTCCGGTCTTCTTGCAGGCCATGGGAGAATATCTTCTGCAGTATATAATTAAAACACCAGTAGTACCAACACAGCCAGAAAAAATATACTTAACTATTGGAAAAATATACCAGAAAATGTAAACAATCATATTTACAACAATAGAGACTCTGTGAATTATACTGATAGTTGATATGACGAATTATATTATGTTTCCAAGAAAACATTTTGGTCGAATAATAATTTGTCTATATCTGTACTTTGTCACAGAACTTTAATAGTGTAATATTTAGTGTAAAATATGATATGCCAATTTTTTACGAAAATGAGATTTTGTGTTATGTTGTGCATCCTGATGGCATCTTCAGTGTGGCAAAAGATGACTTGCATATGAATATTATTTTTCTCTCTAATCCGTTGTTATGGAATTTTAATCATCGCTCCTGAAAAACTGCAAAAAATGACATCACCTTTTGCCTTAGGATCACAGAATTGCTGCTTATTTACTTTATTTGTCATAGCAACAATAGTCAAACAATTTAAATAGAAATTTCTATGGAAAATAAACCTCATTATTTTATGAAAAAATTGTTTACATCTTTACAATGTTATAGGACTTTCGAACCTTTCGTGACGACTTCTGAAAACCAAATACATGCCTCACACTTCACGTTTTGAGTTCCAAAGGAGTTTCACATTACGGTTATACTGATTAAGTCTTCATTCTTATGCGACTAAGTGTTGGTTGACTTATTTCAGTAGCTACATTTATAACTAATTTCACATTTTGGGTTAAATGGAATTGTCCCCTTCCTAAGTAGCTAAGTAACGAGTGCAATGCATGTAACGCTCTTCAGTTAAGTATATTTATAATTAGTTTCACATTCTGGACAGAAATGTGCAGATGTTTTTCCTTATACAAGTAGGTAGTGATTACAAACGTCATGCACTTCAGTTATCAATGTTTTAAAATATTTTCATATATTGGATTCAAGCGAGTAGCGAAGTGGTCGTTACAATAGACATGATTCCCTTGATTTATATTTCTGTTCCTATTAAGGGGTGATGTAGTCTCAAATACACTGTTATATATCACCAATCCCACAATTTTTAGCTACCCATCTGAAATTTAGGTACAAGTATTTACAATAACTGACTATTACAAAACTTAATTACAATACCTTACCATGTCAGGAAGTCTAATTACGAACCCACGTAACCTAACCTAACCTAACCTAACCTAACCTAACCTAACCTAACCTGACATCACAAAATATAAGGAACATTTTTTCATGATCTATTAAAGATATGGTTCTGAAATGTTGTACACATTTGCTCTACATTACATGTAACAAATCCCTGAAGACAATTTTAAAACTTCAATTTTTTTTTCAAAATAAATTAAAACATGTATTTTTTTTATAAATATAATTGCTTTGTCAAAGTAAAGTTCTTCAAATACTGACGTAAAAACAAATTTTCTACAGGAGAATTTTCATTATGCAATAATAAGGAATTGTGCAAAATTTCATTACTTTATCTCAAATAGTTTCTGAGAAAATGGTCCTTCTTCATTGAAAATTGGGTATTGTGGATAACAAGTCGTAAAGTTTGAATATGCATTCCACATGATTAATTATTTTTTTATCTCTTGTGACCCACAAAATCAACAACAGGCACTGTTTATAGCACACGAAGGAATTGGTAGCCTAAATCAATTATTCAAAATCCTGAAGAACAATCATTTTTACAAATATTTTCTAGTCCAAGTCCCTCTCCAATCTTTTTTCTAGAACTACTCTGCGACTCTTCTTGATTGAAATCCATTTAGACTAACGTTTATGCTGTAAAATTTTGTTTAGGGATTCCCAGCACTATGTAATTTTTTTGACAAATTTTTAGAAGATGTGATTTTTGGTCAGTTTGGCCCTACATCTCCCCTCAATACGAAATACATGGTTTCCAAGACGTTAAAATGAATCCTCGAACTTATTTGCATTGAATCCAACATATTTCAAAGTTTAACGACTAATTAGTTACTTAAAATCTTGCACTCAGAAGTTATTTTCGTTAGAGACTGTCCTAAAGATTACTGAATATTCTGAAAAAAAAAACAAAAGAAAGCTTCACAAACTCCCAGGATTTTCATGTGTTAAAGAACACACAAGGGCAGTTAGTTGCACATCAGAATGAAAACTGAGTAACCTTCTCTGTGAAAGTGATGAAATGGATAGCCGCGTGGCGGATGGTAGAAATCGCTTAGCATCCAGGGAGGCCTCGGTGTGGGTATCTCTAGAAGAGCAAAAAAGTGTCATTACAGCGAGAGAGAAAGACTCTGCCATGCAGGGCGCTCCAGGCTACAGTTGAACCCACAAGCATTCAGAGTGTGAATACTTTGTACTTATGTAGCCGAGCACAATAATGCCAAATTTGTACAAAATGTGACTAAATAAATATATTTTTGTAAATCATTTACGGTCTTACTAATAAAAAACTCTATATACAGACGTTTAACTGTCTTATACAGGGACATCATTTTATTTTTACTAACATTTTTAATATTAACTTGCCTATACCTCTGGATCAACGCCGTTTGCTTACCCCTTCCACGACTGGCGTTCGATGATACTGGCGTAATATACAAACAAATCACTTCATTAGGTATAGGAGGGAATAAAAGTAGTTCATCCATATACGCAAACTAGGAAATATTGCGCTTTTGAGTTTAATCATTTTCATTAGGTTTTTGTTTAATAAAAATACAGTACAGTATTAACAATGAGTGTTTTTACTCACGAACTGAGCTGTCCATGTGGACGTATTCATTATGCAGTGTATATTATACTGTCTACAGCACATTAGCGTACAATACAGAGAATGAAGTTAAATTGAAAAATAATCATAATATGGATATTTAAACACAGTTTTTTTTTAAATGGTGGCCGTTCATTTCGATACAGGCTTCAGTTCTATTGTACTTAATTCCAATTACCAGTTTCGTTCTTCGTACTAGTAACTCATGTTGAAATAATTCTGTACCTACTCTATAAAATAGCACCTTACGTACTGTAAATTCAATCTTCACTTCTGCCCGATCCGAAAAGTTAAAATTACTCAGACATACTATCTACTGTTCGTCCAAGTGGTTATTTCATAGGGTCGTAGAAAGGACGGAAATCACGTGACAGTTAATTACTTAACGAAGTCCTTTTATTTAAGTTATTTAAAACGGTTGTATAATATTACGTAGACGTCCAATTCCTAACAAATTAATGTTCTCAGGAAAGAGCTAAGACAGCCCAACCACTAGCTGATGGGGGAAATCGGGATACGACGTAGGCAAATGGACGACAGTACCTGTGCGAAAATGATTCAATATTGAAAGCTCTTTCGTCACTGGAAAACGTGAACACATTTTTGGAACGTACTGTTTACTATCACCGTAAGGCTACTATGACTGTATATGCGGTCTTGGATCTGTGTGGAGGACGGTTGAACTTCGTTAGTAGAAGTGGTGGGAGTGAAGTACATTTAAAAGCTCAGGTACAATAAAAATTGAAGTAAAAATAAAATGATGTCCCTGTACTTATGCAATGAGTAGCTCGTTTATAAGTCGTGTGTAAATTCCTTACTAATAATCACTACATACGTCGTGTATAACAGTATAACTGTTACACAGCTACGTCATAGTTTCGTCATTACTTCATTACGAAAAGTAATAGAATATCTGAGGTTCTCTATTGCATCCGGTAGAGAGCTTTAGTGTGCCGTGTTAAGTATCGATAGTACAACTGGCTCTGATCGATTACCACGCTATATTTTGGTCAAAAAGTACAAACTACAGCAATAATATTCTACTTATTCTGTGCTCTTTGGTGTGTCCTTCTGTGGTTACAAAGCATCCATCATCATAAAATGACAGTCGATAAGAACAGCTGTTAGAGGGGCGGCCATTTTTTCTCTATCTACAACACTTAAACAAGGGGTTTCATGTATATAACTACTGCAAAGCAATTCCCATTGTATAGTTACAGATTGTTTATACATCTATCGCTTATGCATGGTTTATTAGTAACGTTTTCTGTCTCAACGCTGCATAAGTCTCGTATAAAAACTATACACGGTTTATTAGTAAGACCGTTAAAGTACGAAGGAAGAGTGTTGAATGTTTTCGTGAGCAATAGTTATATTGAAATTCTCTTGGCTTCTTCCTAACAGAAAGTGAAATTTCTCTGCGCCGTTTTCTGATACAATTCTATACATAAGTGTTCATAACTGCTTCACGTTTCGATTTCTCTTAGTTTTGTGTTATTGTATATGCTGGTGCTATTCACTATTGTGTTCACTATCATTGTTTTAAAGCAGTATAGTGCCTAGAATGAAGGAAGAAAATGAATTACATTCTCCAACCAGTCTTTTTCCACCAATCGGAATCGGCGAGTTTTCATATCCGGTCTTCAATGTGATAAGCTGGGATAATGAGTTATTGTTTTTTTATTTAATATCCAAGACGAAGTATTCATACACTATTCAGTACTTTCTCAGAAAACTGACAGCAAAAGGTCACATGCTGCACAAATTTGGCAACATTATCGTCCATAAATAAATTCAAACATGATAATTCCAGTTTGATTTAATTATTATTGTAGATTTGTTAGTAAGACACAGAAGACTGATTTACACCACAACACAGCCACTGACAGATGCAAATATATTCATTAATGTACAGACACATTTCAATGAAGACATTATTGAATGATGCAGAGATTATTCCTGGAGACAGGGAAAAAGATATGAAAGATAATATTGACACTGATAATGGTCGACATTGTGATGTAGTGATGATTATGATAATATCATGTTAGTGGTGCGGTAATTATGATTATGTTAGTGATCTGATGTCATCACTGTGATTAGTATCGATATAGTGATGTCCCAGCAATGGAAATGATGTGATTCTTATGGTGAATGTATTAGTGATAATGGTAGTGAAGATAATGGTACAGTTGTGATAATAGTGGTATGGTGATTATTATGGTGGTTGTAGTACTCCGATGATGAGGGAAATTGTGTGATTGTGATAGAGTGGTGTAATGATTATTATGGTGATTGTAGGACTTTGATGGCGAAGGTAATGGTGTGATTGTAATAGTAGTGGTGTAATGATTATTATGGTGATTGTAGTACTCTGAGGTTGAGTATAATGGTGTGATTGTGAGAGTAGTGGTGTAATGATTATGGTAATGTAATAGTTTGATGGTGAGGGTAATGGTTTGATTGTGACAGTAGTGATGTAATGATTATGGTGATGTAATAGTTTGATGGTGAGGGTAATGATGTGATTGTGATAGTAGTGGTGTAATGATTATGGTGATGTAATAGTTTGATGGTGAGAGTAATGGTTTGATTGTGATAGTAGTGGTGTAATGATTATGGTAATGTAATAGTTTGATGGTGAGGGTAATGATGTAATTGTGATAGTAGTCTAGTGGTGTAATGATTATGGTGATGTAATAGTTTGATGGTGAGGGTAATGGTTTGATTGTGATAGCAGTGGTGTAATGATTATGGTGATGTAATAGTTTGATGGTGAGGGTAATAGTGTGATTGTGATAGTAGTGGTGTAATGATTATGGTGATGTAATAGTTTGATGGTGAGGGTAATAGTGTGATTGTGATAGTAGTGGTGTAATGATTATTATGGTGATTGTAATACTCTGATGGTGAGGGTAAATGCTGCCATTGTGATAGTAGTGGTGTAATGATTATCATGGTGATTGTAATGGTTTGATTGAGATGACAATGGTAATGAGGATAATTGTGTAGTAGTGATAGTAGTGTGTTTTTATTTGGTTACTTAACGACGCTTTGTTAACTACGAGGTTATTGAATTAATCTACTTGATATTAATTGTACAAATTTGTATAGCTTAATGAATGTATGCTTGTGAATTGAATTAATCTACTTACTTTGTATTGTATATGTTTGTATAGTTTTGGCTGATGAATTGTATATGCTTTAAATTGAATATTAATCTGTATAGCTCTATTGATGAATTGTTTGTGTTTGTAATTTGAAGTAGTTTGCATGATATGTATTATCAATTTCTGTATATCACAACTAATTGAATGGTTTATGCCTTCAATTGAATTAACTTACTTGTTTTGTATTATATTTTATAGCTCAACTGATGAATAATTGTTTGTGTTTGTAAATTTATTAATCTGATTGGCTATGTATTGTATATTTTTAGTAGAGCCATTGATGCAGCTCAGACGGCAGACTGATCCGGAGCTGTGCTCGGGCTTGGGTTGGATCTCTCGTTTGGTCTGAATGATTGGTTTCTTCCGAGGTTTTCTCCAGCCTTGGGATTGAAGCCGGATGGTCTATGACGAGTCCTCGGCTTCACTTCATTTCACCCCTTTGGTCTGATTACCTGGTTGGGTTTTTTCCGAGGTTTTCCCCAACCAAAAGGCAAATACCGGGTAATCTTTTGGCGAATCCTCGGGCCTCACCTCATTTCACTACATCTCGCCAAAATATTGTAAAAAATTGTAAAAAAATTGTAGAACTACAAAATTGTGAAACTGTAAAAATTGTAATTGTAATATTGTAAAATTTTGACTTGTTCCACATCTTAAAGCTTCATTGCTCATGTAAGATCTATGGAATATAATAAATGAAATGAAAAAATGAAATAGCGTCAATAGGATTGGTGATAACGAGATGGTATTTGGCGAGATGAGGAGAGAATTCGCCATAGATTACCGACACTCGCCTTTCGGTTGGGGTACACCTCTGATAAAACCGAACCAGGTAATCAGGCCAAGCGGGAATCGAAACCACGCCCGAGCGCAACTTCGAATCAGAAGGCAAACGTGCCTGCAGACTAAGCTACGTCGGAGTCGGGTAGTAGTGTGATTTTAGTGGCTGATGGTTATTATTATGTTGGTGGTGATCATTGTGGTGATTGATGAACATAATGAGGTTAGTGGAGACGCTGGTCTGATGATTTGTTGTAAAAGTGGTAGTAGCGATAGTAATACCGTAGTGATTACGGTGGTGATAGTGATAGACTGATAATAAAAGTGTTGAGTGACACTGAATATTGTAATATATTGTTTTATAAATTATTCAATGTGATGACTCTTTGAAATGCAGTGGATAATCAAGCTGGAGAGTTGCAAGCATGAGAAAAACAGGAAGGAAGTGGTCGTGGCCCATTTTTAGTATTCTTCTTTAGAGACGGGTAGAAAATCACAAAATCTCAAGTCATATTAGCCCATGTTGGGAGTTGAAACTCGAACAGTGTTAGTACTGGTTAGTAGCACACGGCACACAAACCAGAGACCTTCTCGTTGAATCTGATGGAAGGGGAAACCGTGCGACTGGTGAGACTGGTACAGGTCGTCACGTGACCTCCACGGCGGCGTGGGCGTGGGCCCTTCTAGAAAAGAAACAGCACAAATCAGTCACTCAAAAAAAGCAGCTAGAATTTATGACACACGAAACGGAGAAATTGTAATACGCATGGCCCACAACCACAAAACGTCATCACCGGGGGAAGCCATTCTCAACTGCTCTCATCTAAAATAAAAACAAAATTTAGCTTCAAGAATATTAAAGGTGATATCATTATATGACGAGATAGATACGAAAGACGCGCGGGCCTTCATTCCTGAACCAGAAGAGTCTATCTGTGCTTGTTGGTGTGCTTTGTAGTGAATACAGATTCGATATAGAGTACGAAATTAATGTCCTTAGAGGCATGGGATATCATTTTATGAAGATGAATACACAAGGAAGCGTCGTGATATATTCTACGAAAATGATGACGGACATTTAAGGATCTAATTTTTAGAGACTTTTAAGATGTGAAATCATATGATCAAATTGGAGCAGTGGTATAATGAAAAATACATCTCACAGACGTCTTTTGTATTACAAATCTGTCAGAAAATTCCAGGATATAACTTTCGTGCATATGTGGCCGCCAGCCTTCTTAATTATGACTTCCGCATACGAAGATGCCTTGTTTCATGTGTGAGATTTTAATTAAGCCTAAATGTCATATAAGTACAGCTCTTAAGCATGGAGCTAGTTTCGGCCCAAGACTTTATAATAAAATTACAAACCATTTTCCAAATTTGAAATATTTTAAAATCGAAGCTTTTAAAAAAGAAATTTATAATATTATTCATGATATATAATATTAACAAATGTGTGTATTTTTTTACCCTTTATTTCTGTTGACTATATTCAAGTTTTTATTAAATATCACTGGCTTCTGTTTGACTGTCAATTTATATTAAAATGTGTCTTTTCTCTCTTTTTTTTTGCTCTTGTGTGTTATTTATTAGTTTGAATTAAGTCACTTACTGTATTTAGTAAACTGTCGTTGTAAATTTTATGTTATATTATTGGCTAAGACCACACCGTACATGAGCCTGGCTCTTACGGTAGTGGATAGAAACATTTTTGTTTTATAATTTTAATTTGTACTCACTAGCTAGCTAGTTAAATAAATAAATAAATTTAATATTAATCATAGGGTGAATATTAATAATTTATTATTATACAAAGCACGGTCTTGTATTCGGGAAGTGCGGGCTTCGATTCTAGGGATCGATTATCCTGATTTGGGATTTTCGTGGTTTTATAAGCTTCTTCAGGCGAATGCTGGGAGTTTCAATTAGGCTACATTCCGTCTCCTTCCAAATCTCAATCTGCTTCTCATCATTTCTATCATCTTCCGTGATAGGACTTCCACCTGTTCGTCGAAGTATCGCACTCGGCAAAATGTACCCTCTATGGACGAGACAGTGAACTATTGTACTGTGGACAAGTCTGGGAAAATTATTTTATTATTATTATTATTATTATTATTATTATTATTATTATTATTAACCAACAGCATGTTGCTAACATTAAGTTATTACAGTAAAATGTAGGGTCATAATTAGAGACAGGAATCTTAGCCACTATTCTTTGAAGTTAAGTGAGTACGGAGTTTGTGCAATAAGCCAAATTACTTGACGCAGAGTAGTGGCGCGTGGTGTTTTACGATTAAAACAGACTACTTCGGCATCAAGGACGGGGTTGTGTGGTGTATTTCAAAAGAATAAACATAGCCTTTGTTGTAAACATTTAACTTAAAATGTTACTGTTTCACAGGCACTATTCTTAATGACCACAAACAAATTTGTCCATACTTTGAAGTAGTGGCGGCCGATTGACTGAGGCAAGTGATGTCGGGCCTCAATCACTGCTTCCTTAAACTCAAAATTTTAGTGGTTTTTAGTCGTAGGAGTATATCACATATTATATGAGTTATTTCAATGAAGCGTATAGAGGTGTAGAAGTAGAAAACTTTGTGATATATCTAGACCTGTCTTGCAGTAAAATTTGTTCCTGAGGCCAGGATCGCTCGTGCCGGGTCTGGCTTCTACATTTCGTATGTTTCCACGGGTTTTAAGGTTGCACTCGGAATGCTGAAACTGAGGCACATTTCTTGTGGCCTCGTGGCCTAGCAGATATTCCCTCACCCATCAGCCTTCACTTCTCCCATTCAGAACCCGGTCGTTTGTCAATGCCAGTCTCAAGTGTTGGTTGGGATGAGAATAACAGTGTGAATCGTCGTGTTGTCTACTATGGTTATGTATTTCGGGAAAGTAGAAATTGAAAGAAATGCGAGAAATAATGATGATAATAGTAATAAATTCATTGTTAGAGTATTGTTATCGACAGGAAATAATATTGAAAAAGGAAAGTTTTAAATTAAGACAGATCTGCGCCATCACTGACAATTTTTCAGAAAGATACTCTTAAAACGCGAGCTTTCAATGCATCCTCATGTAATATAAATGGGTCTTTGGGGTGCAAAATAAACGTTTCTGTTGGTCGTGCTTGTTACTGCCCCCCCCCAAAAAAAAGGAGAGAGAGAAAACAGTGTGTCTATTGAAACTACAGCGATCTGAAAAATATTTCCCGGGGAATTTCAACACATGCTTCTTCAGTTGATCATAATATTCGTTGCTTTATAAAAATTAAATAGTTAAGCCTATTGAAATCAACTCACATCATAGCAACTTATTTGAAGATTGACATATTATTTTTCATTAATAATAATAATAATAATAATAATAATAATAATAATAATAATAATAATAATAATAATATAGTAATAATGTCAATCATAATAAAGTATCTTCAATAATAAACATTTTGTATGGAAGGTAGCCTGCTTAAACTACTTACTACAGGCCTCACCGAGGATTTCGGTCACCAGCCGCTACTGCTTTGGAGTCAACTGTCATTTCATCCACATATTTTTGTCCACTGGACTTTAGACCGTTGTTTTTATTTCCAATTTTTTTAGTTCAGAATTATAAGGGCCACATACAAATTTGTCCATACATTTGCCCACTACCATTTAGCTCTTTTTTTATATTTTATTGCAATCTACGATAACATTTTATTGAAATAATGGTGGTATTTTGTATGTTTTCGTGGAAAAAATTTCAGCATTACTTAGTTTAAATTTTCTGTGTGACAATTTTTAATTACGCAGAATGCAAAGACTAATTGATTAAAACAGGACAGAAGTGTACTAGAACACAACGAATTCATATATAATTTTCATTAGAATAGGGAGAGAAAATGCTAGCGTTGTGAAGAGAGGCAGATCTGTAATTGTAGGTGTACTACAAATTTAAACGTGTCATAAGAAATTTAAGTAAAAAGGACTGGTAACCATACACATTAACTAGATAAGTAGATATTGAAGCAAGAATTATTGTAAATAAATAAAAAGAAGAGTGCAAGAAAATCCGAATGAACCACCATCTGCAATAAGTTTACAGGAAACCAAACATATTAAAAATGAAGAAATCTTGCATAGTCTTCCTCCACGTCACAATTTAATGCTTATCATTAATAGCAGCCAGAACAAAACAAGACCATTACTACCGAATTCATTAGCTGCACTTAACATTCCTGATACATACAGATTAACCCTGAATAATGATGTATTTTTACAATATGATTCAAGGCATAATAATAATAATAATGAAAGAATCATCCTTTTCTTCATATCTCACGCTCTTTAGCATTTATGTAATAGCAAAATAATGCTTGGACATGGTACTTTTAAGACTGTCCCCAATATATACCGTGTCCCGCTTAGAGGGATCGAGAAATAAATGCTCACCACTTAAAACCAAATAAAGATATCGTTGTGATTTACATCTGACAGGACAGAGAAACTGTCCAAGTTTACGCAACAAAGTCTGAAAACAGCTGCATGCGTAACTTTCGTTTGTTTGTTGCTAAAACAAGCCTGGAGCCATTTTGTAGGACACGCCATGGTCAACATGTGGACACCACAACAGAAAGTTCAGTGTGTGCTATGACTAGCAGAAGAAAAATCTGTGTACAATGCCGTGATCGTCGTACATGGATAAGTGGATCGGAAAACGAGGACTCATTGCCTGGCCAATCAGGTCACCCGATTTACTCCCTTGGACTATTTTCTGAGGCTTTGTGAAGGATGCTGTGTACCAAAGAGGCAGAGCTAACACTTTGGAGGAACTGAGGCAACGCATCACAAATGCAGCTGCGCTAGTGACTCCACAAATGCCACAGAACAATTGCCGGGAGGCTGAATACCGTTTAGATGTCTGCAGGGCAACTCAAGGCGCACACGTCGAGTTGCATTGAGTATTCTCCGAAACTCGGAGGGTTCTTACTTCAAGTTACGTAAAAAGTTATGTTAATAAACCATTATTTACACTTGAAATTACCACTTATTTCTCGATCCCTCTAAGCGGGACACGGTGTATTACACAAATTTTGCACACTGCATGGAGAGGAAAACAACTACGTTTTCCCTCAGGTATACACTCTCACAGCAAGTAAATCGCAAAGGACATACACATGAATCTCTAACCTTCGTAGGTAAAATGCTTCTAAAAATAAAACTGTCTCTACAACATTTTGTTTCGAATTCTGAAGTAGCTACAATAGTAAGGGATGTTTTACCTCAAACTAATCTACATGCCTGTTTATTTCATTATTCACAAGCAGTTTGGTGCAAAGCCGTTAATTTAGGCCTAAAGGTACCATACAATGAAAACTTTGATGCTAGACTAAGTATTTAAGTGCTTTTAAGGCATGAAATAATAATAATAATAATAATAATAATAATAATAATAATAATAATAATAATCAGTAAGAAGTTTATGAAAATCTCGAGCATGAAATCCACAATAATGTAATAGAATTATTTCATTACGTATATCAGACGTAGGCCTAGTTCGGGGCCGACTAGCAGTGTTATCTCGCTTCGAACCAGGACTCAGGAATGTACACTGCTCCGTGGATTTAGTAGAAAGTCAATGTTCACCTACTTAGACATGACACACAGAACAAGTCCTCTGCAATCGGCAAGCATCATCTTTTGGTAGAGCAGTGGTATTCAATCTATAAGAGGTACGCATCCCACTGATTACGTACATAAAAATGTTGACATATTTATTTTATTATACTTGTTGATAATTATTGCATTATATTATAGTTTCTTTTCCAATATCAACTCTTGTTTTCCTTGCTTTGATACCATTTACGTAAATCATTACTATTATTATTGCATCAATAACTACTGCATAATAATGATGATGATGATGATGATAATAATAATAATAATAGTAATAATAATAATAATAATAATAATAATTTATTTTGAGTACATCAGTCATAGTCTTTTGTTAATTCTTATATAATTGCAATACAGTTTGGGGGTACAAATATATCTTGGGGGTAAGCTAGCAAAAAAGATTGAATACTATTGATGTAGAACAAGAAGCTCTAGGAATATTACGAACAGTAAAAAATCGATAATACGGAAATGAGTATTTAAGAGTTGTTAATTAATTAAAAAAAGCGAATCTGATACAACGTTAATACAAATTAATTTTATTTCGTATGTATGTATGTATGTATGTATGTATGTATGTATGTATGTATGTATGTATGTATGTATGTATGTATGTATGTATGTATGTATGTATGTATGTATGTATGTATTTTTAATTGGGATATTTTACGACGCTGTATCAACATCTCAGGTTATTTAGAGTCTGAATGAAATGAAGGTGATAATGCCGGTGAAATGAGTCCGGGGTCCAGCACCGAAAGTTACCCAGCATTTGCTCGTATTGAATTGAGGGAAAACCCCGGAAAAAACCTCAAACAGGTAACTTGCCCTGACGGGGATTCGAACCCGGGCCACCTCATTTCGCGGCCAGACGTGCTGACCTTTACTCCAAGGAGTGGACTGTATGTGTAAATAAAAAATAAATAAATAAATAAATAAATAAATAAATAAATAAATAAATAAATAAATAAATAAATAAATAAAGGAAAGAAGGAAGGGAGAAAGAAACGAGTGAGTGAGTGAAGTTATGAAGGAAGAAAAGAGTGAATGAATGAATGAGTGAGTGAGTGAACGAAGAAACGAACGAATGAATGAATAAATGAATGAACGAAATTAATGAATGAAGGAATAAATAAAGAAATAAATCAATAAAGAAACATGTAAAGGATTAAATTAGTAAAGAAAAAATAAATACTGCTTTACTCTCTCCAACAATACCCTTAAAATTTGTGCCGTTTTCAAGGCGTTGAATAATATTTACTTGTCAGAAATATTCAGACTTGAAAGTGTTTGTGACATGATGTCTTACCGGTATGGGGAAGCTTGGATTCTCATCACAACAACAGACCACGTTGTACTGTGTTCTGTTTTTTTTTTTTTAACTCAAACCCATTCTATTAAATCGACGAAGCATTGTATACGAATCTGTACGTAACGGCTTACAAAGATCAACGAACACAATTGAAGGTTGGTACTCAACATTCCAGAAGTTAGTCAATTACCATCATGCATCAGTGTGGAAATTTTAGGCCATGTCAAAAAAGATCAGTGTCAGAATGAAATTCTAATCAAATTCAGAGTGGGGGGGGGCATAAAATTAAAAATCCTATCATTTCTTTTATAAAAATCAAATTGAAGGAATTGTTACTGTCTCGAATACAAAACCAGCAATAGAATAAACATATATCTCCTGGAATTTAATTACAAATTAAGACTTTACAACGAAGAAGCTAACATGGAGGAAGAAAATTATCAAAAGTATGTATAATTGAGTTTCAATACTGAATGAAGCTGTTGTAAGAAAAAACGCTTTTCATATTGACATTACAGCAGTGACCAGTCAGTATGGGGACAAGAGCATTATGCACATAAAAGCGATGGACAAAATGGCACTGGACATGGCAGTAGTGGGGAAAAAAAGCTATGGACATAAAGTTACTGTGGACGAAATAGTACGGTGGACAAAACAATTATTGGACTTAAAAGTTGTGGACATATTTTCTGCCAACCCCCATTCTCTATTTGGTGTTTTAACATAGTGCGAATAATTTTGGAAGTTTATAATATTTGTTTCTGTAGTTGGGCGGCAAATCAATTGGAATAGAAGTGAAATTTTTATGTACTTAAACAAGTTTTGTTATTAATTCTCGTTTCATGTTATGACTACAGGGAAGATCTCCGCAGACTGAAGTACATACAGGTGTCTGTGAAATGCCCCGACAAAATCTGGCAAGAGGCACTAGCCGTTATAAAAGTAATTAATAAAATTCATACAAACATTCAAAACCAAATCATTTCAGAACTACTTTTGTTGTGATAAGCGTTTACACCTGACTGAGAATATTTTAAAGTAGATGTTGAAAATGTGATTCAACGATCTCAATACAGGCGTGGGTAAGATACTATATTGACTTTATACGTTCCAACGTCACTGAAATTCGAGGAATCATTGCAAATTCTCCAACAGTACACTGTTGCAAGATTTCAACATCATTCACTGGGTAGAAGAAATTGAATATTTCAAATGTTCCACAAGAAATAGGCTAAAGCAGTGGTTCCCAAACTGGGGATCGCGACCCCCAGAGGAGTCGTGTAAAGAGCTGAGGGGGTCGCGAGATGATTTACAAAATAAAATAAAAAAAACGACTTATTAACATACACTTACTGTGTGTTGAGGAACATAAACAGCATTCGCCACAATTAAAAAAATTTAGTAGTTATACACTAAAATAAGAAATAATAATTTTATGAATGTCTGTTTTTTCAGAAAGTGTCTCTGAAATCTGAAACCTGTATTCGATACACACATAATGGTATTACTTTCAAATTAAGTGAGATTTATCTTCTTTGTTTTGTTGGCATTCATAGACAAGAAGCTTATTTTGCATAAATATGTAAGTGTGGTTATGAGATATTACTTGTACGAATTAGATGGCGCAGGTAACAGTCAACGTCATCAACTGTATGCAAAATAAAAATGCTGAAACAAACTCGAAAAGAAAAGCTGTTGGTAACGTTTGGTCAACTTTCTTATTGTTTTTGACCGTAGTATTTCAGAGAGACATACCCTATGACTTAGACAGGAAGCCCTGCTTCCCACATGCCCAAATAGAATATTGAAGTTGCATACGGCATATTGCACTTCTTTAGACATTTCCAACTATTTCTTACCCATTCCAACACAAAACGCCGGTAGTTATCCTATGAGAAATATATGTACAGCAAAAAAAAAAAAAAAAACCGGACCGACCCTTGTAGCTGATTTCAGAGTCTTGTTCAATCCAGAGCACGATAGACTGGTAACTAAGACTTTCGTGATTTGAATCCTGGCTGGGAAGGAAACTTTTTTTTTTGTTCCTTATTCAGATTTATTCCCAATACTTTTCGATTGCTGGTAAAATTCATGTTCTGGGAATAATAAGTTAATTAAGTAGTAAAATATCGCTGCAATCGAAAAGTATTGGGAATAAATTTAAATAAGGAACAAAAAAAAAGTTTCCTTCCCAGGCAGGATTCGAACCACGAAAGTCTTAGTTACCAGTCTATCGTGCTCTGAGTGAACAAGCCTCTGAAATCAGATACAAGGGTCGGTCCGTTTTTTTTGCCACTACTGTACACTGTACACATATGAAGAATAAATGCAGAGTATGTTATGAATAAATAAATAAGTAAATAATGTAATTCTATATTATTGTTTCCACGTTATTATTGTGTATTTAATATTTTAGAGATGCAGAAGTATATTATTTTAAGGATGCACTCTCATTTCTTAATTTGTTTTAGATATAAATATTGATTTCAATGGTTATTTTTCTTTGAAATAAAACAATGACAGATGAGTGTATGATAACAGTGTCACTTATAATAGACTATATAATCTTTGGTTTCGACATATCTCATGGTTAGAAAATTCGCTTACACAATCACAAAATTCCAGGTCAGATATCTATGATCGCCAGTGTACACTGGCGTTCAAAGATACCTGATCCCTAGTAATCGATAGTGATCGATAATTTGTTCGTTTAAGTTTGTGATTTCTTCTATGAATAGATGAAGATAACAGTCACTGTCGCCAATTGTACATAAATATACCCGCATTATAAAAATATTCAAAATATCATCCCCCTCTAATGATTGTAAAAAAAAAAAAAATAAATACTGGACTTAGCGGGAAACCGCTGACACTGTAAATTATGGGAATAATTTATATTTCATCTACATCAAATTTTCCCAAATATTTTTTTATGTTTCCCAATAATAGGGTCACCTATTGAGAACTAGCGGAACTATTTCAAAGTTATATCTTTGGTTCTGACTTATCCCGTGGTTAGAGAGTTCGTTTACACGATCAGAAAATTGGAGGTCAGATATCTTTGAAAGCCAGTGTACGAAGGAATTAATCCAGCGAAAGCACTAGTTCGACTGAGAGCACCAAAGCATGCATGTAGCGTGTGTCAAATAGTTACTGCTCATAAACCGTTCGGTTTTGGACGTAAATGTACTTTATATATTAACTGCTTTCATTGTTTGTACGTAGAACCATTTCTCCAAGTTTTTCCGGGTATTTCACATACACACTGTAGGGTATATATTTTTGTATGCAATCAAGTGGGAAATATATTTCTGTATCTCCTCAACTTATACTTTATTGATGTTGACATCTAATGGGTAATATCGATGATAAAGGCAATTGCTTTTGATAGATTATTTCATGGAATAGTCTTGCCTGCATATACAGTATCTTATAATACTGCCCATAAAACTCTTTTTTATTGTGGGTCTAACTCAATGTTTATGATACGATCTGCTTTCTTCTTCACTCAAAAGTCAGAATTTGTTTTGGAATTTCATTCTTTATGTGATACAGGCTATTGTTTCTAAAGACTGATGGAGAACTATGAATTCGTTTTCGATATCCAGTTTTTCTATAGTTATAGCTACGTACTTTTACGACAACATGATTCTGAATTGTGTGAATAAAGCATTCGGTTTCTCCAGAGATAACATATACGACTTATCAGCATTTTCGAGGCTGTGGGAAAATCTACGAGGAAAAGTCTGAAAGCAAGGACCATAAAGTCATAAAATGTATAGATACTGTATATGAAACATGTAATAATGGGAATAAAATATAATAGTACATATTTTTATAATATTACTATTGTGCACAAAATAAGTTACTAGAAATTTTAGATTTTTCAGTTTGCTTTTCTGTTTGAACAAAGACTGTTATAAATCTTATAATTACTACTGATAATTAGGGTACGGGAACGTAAACAACACAGTCTGTGCCAAAACAGACCAATGAAAATAAAGTAAACAACGTCAGGAAACGCGACCATGTGGACTATCAGCCAAACAATCTCACCACATTCCATAACCACTTGATCCTATGTTGTCAGAATAACATACAGGCTATGTCTAACCTATAAGTAATGTTTTGGGTGGAAAAACCCCAGCCATAATTATTACTTTAACATTGAAGAACTCGCGATTACAAATGAAACCAATGATCTAAGAGGTCTGTAGCTGCTCTCGATGCCGAGATATTATTGAGAGAAGCCGCGTAGCACGACCAATTTTATACATAAATTCAGCGCCTTCATGCCCGTAGCGAGGGGAGGTAGCGTCACTGGCCGTAGTCACACGAGTTACTTTGGTTCATAGCCTAACTACAGGATGAATCAAAAGTCTGAAACCATATAAATATCTTCCATATGCTTGATTTTCGATTACTATAGGTGTTACTAGTATTTGTAAGATCAAATGCTCTACCAGTGACACATTCGATTCTAACCCTCAGCTATCTCAAAAGTCGTCATTTTGGATTAAACTTTGAAATTAAATGTAAAGGGGATCATGTAGGTACTCAAAATTGAGAATATGGAGAGAAAATTTTGTAGCATTTCTGGGGTGACTTTAGCACAGGCTTCAATGATACGGTTCTTTAAATGTTCCACATTCTCAATTTTCTCTTCATATACCAAGCTATTTACGTAACCCCAAAAGAAAATATCAAGGGGTGTTAAATCTGGAGACCTGGTCGGTCATTTTACTGGTCCACGCCGACCAATCCAACGTCCAGGGAACTGTTCGTCCAGTCTGCTGCAACATTTCAGTGGCTTAACCCACCAGAGTGAAGAATAATATCAATTCTTCTCTCTTTCGATACTGCCATCAGGAAAATCAAGAAATTTGTTATAGGAAAGCTTCAAATAATCACAACAATGCACTGAAACTGTCACAGGTTCACCAAACAGTAAAGCAGTAAAAGTTAATTACCAGAATTGCATAATGCCTTTTCCAAAGCCTCCTTAATACTGTACCATGTTACAAAATATCTGTAGATGCAGCAACTAATGTTTGTGTCATTATGACAGTTATCTTTAAATAACTTGAAACTTTTGATTTACCCTGTACTAACAAGATTGCCATTCAGCTGTGGCTCATAGTGTTTTGAGAGTAAACATTTGAATTTCTGTCATTTTAGTTTCAGCACGGATCCCGGAACGGATGCCCATACCCGGTGCGAGGAAAGACTATTCTACGTAAAAAGTGCCTGTCGCTTAACGTATGGTAAATACAGCTACTAATATTCTCCCTTGTGTAATTGAGTTTATCCTTACACATATTCCCGTAATTTGGTTTAAACTTGTAATATTTTCTTTAACGATTTGCAACGTTAGGTTTTTACCTTGTAAGGAGAACTCTTACCCGACACAACATGAGAAACACGAGCAACTATTTCGAAAGTATGTCCATGTGATAGACTACTTAACAAGAATCGGCAACTACGCCCGTTTCCATGACAACTTAAAAAAAGTGCTGTGAGGTTACTGGTTCTAAGAATAACCTTCTGGGCTTTCCGTTTGCTACTCAACAGCAGAGTACAACGAGAGAAGATGGTGTGGATGACAAGCGCTGGAGTTGTCAGACACTTCTTAAGAACTGCATTGATTCAAGTTTCTCAAGGAAGTGGCCGCCTTAATAACGCGTATTACTTGGTGTTCTATCCACGCGACTCAGGTTCAATCTCCGGCCTGGCAGTAATGGAATTTCTGGTGGACAAAGACGTTGCGGAGGATTTTTCCCTCTTTCATGTCACCAAAACTCTTCACACACCATTCATTTAAGCCATTATCTGCAATAGTTAAAAATAGGTCGAAGTGAATTCTTGGACGTAGAGTCGCGGCCTCTTAGAGTACTGGTCTGGTAGTTTTGTAGAATAAGAAAATCGGGTATATATTCTTATTGCGTAGTAGACATAAGACAAATTGTATTATATACTTCTTAATTTAAATTCAAGAATCCGCCCCTGAGCACGAGTTCTACTCTTCCAGGGGCGAGCTAAAGTCTTTCTGTATATATTATATTTTATGTTAAAATAAATAAATATATATATATATACAAATAAATAAATAAATAAATACGTAAATAAGTGAATAAATAAATAGATAAATACAATAGATAAATAAAATAAATAAATAAATAAAATTAAACGAATTAATGAATGAATGAATGGTGGATGGATGGACGGACGGATGAACGGACGGACGGACGGACAGACAGACAGACAGGTAGGTAGGCATGCAGGTAGATAGGTAGGTAGACAGACAGATAGATAGATGGATAGATAAGTAAATAAATAAATATGGTAGAAAATGTGCTAGAATTGGTCAGAAAAGAAGCTTTAATATATTTATAGGAATCGAAGTACTTTTTTTTAAATAAGGGTTATAGAATGATATAAAACCAACGAATTGCCTCTCTAGAATACTCAAATAGGACTATCAGCTAGTTATGAGCGCTAAAATTAGCGTGAATGGTAATTTAGACATTAGGGTAGGCTATGTGTAAGTTGTGAAATGTATATTTAGCCAGAAAATCTAGACATGTGCAAGGAAATTAGGTTGCTTCTCTTAAACAATCACAGACATTTTTATCAATAATCACAGACATTTTTATCAATAATTATGAAGTATTTTCGAACCTGTTCTTTTGACAGATTGTGACACATGGTACACTTGAAAAGATTTCCTCTGATATGAGTGGCCACTGTATTACGCAAGTCGCACCGCAATATTTGCATTTGGCTAACTTTATGTTGATGATGGTTTTGTATTGTACAGTTCCCAAACTTCAGATGTAGGACTCATTCCGGGGAACTTTACCACTTCGCGAGTTCCAGGAACATCGTATTTCAGAAAAGTCTTCTTCTAGTGAAAGTTACAGGCCTATTAGTCTCCTTAAGGAGAGCGAGAATCGAACCCAATATCTTATGATTTGTAGTTAGGATTTCTTACAACTACTGGGTGTTCAGTTCAAAGTGTGTCATGGCTCGCTGTATGCCGTTATGTGGCTAGCCGATGAGCCTAGAGAATTCAATCTTCCTACACTTCCGCAGAGGCGTATTACCTATGAGCCAAAGAAGTTGCCTAGCAAGTCCGGCGTTCATTCTGAAGAGTACGTACCGATATGTACGGTAACGCCGGTAGTGGCAGGAATGTGAACTGTTTGGAAACATGTACTGTCGGGATATGGGGAGAGGGTTAAGACGACTACTTACGTATTTGTTGACATTAACTTCGACGGTCAACATGGACACGGAGCATTTGATTTGTGTTGTGGAATGTTGCCGTACGCAACCGATGATAACAAATACCCTGCGTACGACTTGCCAGCGCAAAACACAGTTCGAAAGAGGTTATGGAAGCACACAGACCGTACAGACCGCCATCTGTTGCTACGACATTCAAGTTACATCGTACACGTTCTCAAGTTCAGATTGAACGCCTTGAATAATAGGCAACTTCTCTGACATATAAGGTGAAACTCGCTTCAATTCGGTGACTCAACAACAGTGACGTCATGACACATTTTGAAATGAACACCCAGTAGAAGGCTATGTTACATAATGTGCTTATTATATCGTCATTTTTAATAGTATTGATAAATAACATCGCCTGTTGTATATGCAACTAGCAGAACCTTGGTGTACCTAAGGTTGCATTGTATTCTACGCTTACGAATGCTGTAGTAGGAAAACTTCCGTATTTTACATGCCATTTCGTATTCTGTACTACTTGGAGGGTCAGTAGGGAAATTTGAAAGCCCTGTAACTTATCACGTACTCTTCTAGGGATGAGATCTGGTTGTGTTTGGGCTAAGGTTGTATAGCCCGCCTGTCAGCTTCGGGGTCACGATTGGCAAGTCACTTGTCGAACTGGAAAAATAATCTGGCATAGATCACAAAATGGGTCAAAGAGTACCTAGGGTCCTGCCCTCGGAAAGGTAACTAACTAGCCAGCGAACCAACCGATTCGGTGCTAGGACAAGGATTTATCACTCAGTGAATTCAAGTGATTTCCGTCTTTGACAGGAGTGATACCATCATTTCCCATAACTATGGTCCTGGAACACAACTATGATCCATTCAAACTTTGTACTCCATAACGTAGTACCTCGTTTATCTATATTTTTTTGTACTGTAGTTTGAAGTCAAGTCACTGCAGCTATCTACGAAAGGTCTATGTTACTTCTACAATGTTTTTGAATAGCTGTATCGTGGACCATAGTTATGGGAAATGATAGTACTTCTGTTTTTTAAATCAGTCATGTAATCTTATTTATGACTTGCCACTACGTGGCCCGCAATGTAGTAACGTATTTATTAGCGTAATTCCGTTAAAATAGCGTTATTAATGTCCCGCCGAGAGTTCATCATATAGGCTACGTCGTGCGTGACGTTGTCATGGCATGCTAGCCAGTTTAGAAAGCATTTTGGTATTTTACATTAAATAGAGAATAGAGCGAGACGGACCTTGTAGAAAACCTCTCACACTTCTGTTTCCATGACACCATGAGAAACATCAGCGTACTACGAGAAAATGGGACAATTTTATCCATATATGAGGGGGTCAGAAGCAAAGGGGTACATTTCTAAGAACATGAATTAAGTGCATCCAGGGCAAGCTAAAACATCTAAAATTTGAGTGACAAATGGATATATCTTTTAACCATATCACACACTAAAATTGAAATAAAAAATTTCACGGAATTTACGAAAGCTTAGGTACTTTCAACCATATTTTCTAAAAACTAACTTAAGTGCATTTGAAAACCATTTTGGGTCCGATAAGCTGTACAAATTGTTAGGAGAAAATCCACAAACGATTAGGGAAAACGCGGAAATTCTATTTGAACCAAGTAAAGAGATAGGGTTGGAAGTAAATCCCGAAAAGACTAAGTATATGATTATGTCTCATGATCAGAATATTGTACGAAATGGAACTATAAAAGTTGGAGATTTATCCTTCGAAGAGGTGGAAATATTCAAATATCTTGGAGCAACAGTAACAAATATAAATTACACTCGGGAGGAAATTAAACACAGAATAAATATGGGAAATGCCTGTTATTATTCGGTTGAGAAGCTTTTATCTCTAGTCTGCTGTCAAAAAAACTGAAAGTCAGAATTTATAAAACAGTTATATTACCGGTTGTTCTGTATGGTTGTGAAACTTGGACTCTCACTTTGAGAGAGGAACAGAAATTGAGGGTTTTTGAGAATAAGGTTCTTAGGAAAATATTTGGGGCTAAGAGTGATGAAGTTACAGGAGAATAGATAAAGTTACACAAAGCAGAGCTCTACGCATTGTATCCTTCACCTGACATAATTAGGAACATTAAATCCAGACGTTTGAGATGGGCAGGGCATGTAGCACGTATGGGCGAATCCAGAAATGCATATAGAGTGTTAGTTGGTAGGCCAGAGGGGAAAAGGCCTTTGGGGAGGGCGAGACGTAGATGGGAAGATAATATTAAAATGGATTTGAGGGAGGTGGGATATGATGGTAGAGACTGGATTCATCTTGCTCAGGATAGGGACCAGTGGCGGGCTTATGTGAGGGCGGCAATGAACCTCCGGGTTCGTTAAAAGTAAGTAAGTAAGTAAGCTGTACAAATTATCAAGATTTTTATTGTCAAGACCGTCAGACTTGTCAAATTACAAGTGTGATAAACATAAATGTGCTGTTTTTTACATAATAGATTAACGTTTTCGGTTCCACTGAACCATCATCAAATCATTAATAAATCTACAGATAATTTAGGCCTATATTATAAACAAACCGTGAAGACATGTGAAGTAGACCTGAGTATATAATAAGATACAATGGTACATATGAAATCACAGGTAGAATGAGTTGAAATATTAAACATTAGAAATAAAATGTATAGATAAAAAATAAAATTGTTGAAATATGATGAATCATTCAAATCTATATAAAATAGAACTGTGTAGAGAAAGGTAGGCTATAGCAGCGTCTAAGGACGTGTGATCTTAAAAAATCCATGTATTGTAAAATTATATAACAGGTGCAGCATGAAGACTGCATTTACAAAATATCAGTTCAGTGAGCTGGTACAAATTGATGTGTAACGTACGGAAGTGGATATACAGCTTCATGTGAGGTCTGGTAATGGAGCTGATGCAGAAGAAGAGTGTATCCGATGTTGTAGAAAGACCAGTAACACAGTTCTATTTTATACAGATTAGAATGATTAATCATATTTCAACCATTTTATTTCTTATCTATACATTTTATTGCTAATGTTTAACATTTTAACCCATTATACTTGTGATTTCATATGTACCATTGTATCTTATTATATACTCAGGTCTACTTCACATTTAAGACATATGTCTTTACTGTTTGTTTATAATATAAGTTATCTGTAGATTTATTAATGATCTGATGATGGTTCAGTGGAACCGAAAACGTTAATCTATTATGTAAAAAACAGCACATTTGTGTTTATCACACTTGTAACTTGGTAAGTCTGACGGTCTTAACAATAAAAAAACTTGATAATTTAAATGCGCTTATACCCCTTTGTTTCTGATACCCTTATTTGGTTCCGCTTAAACTTTTCATGTTAAAATCGAGTTTATTTTGTATAGAGTTGGTATCCGAATTTTCAAGACTACACAAATTGCTATATACCTGAGCAAATAAAGTTACCTCTTACTTTTTTAATTCTATCATTCCTAATATTTGTTTTTTTCTGAATTAACATTGTAATATATCATTGCTTGGTAATTTACTTGAAATTATGTTATACTAGTAATAGTAGTAGTAGTAGGTTTATTTTGCCTGGCAAAGTTAAGGCCATGAGGCCTTCTCTTCCACTCAACCAGGTTTCAATAATATACATGAAATACAAAGTTAGATTACAAAGATTATAAAACAACACAAAAGAAAATACCTTAGAAATTACATAAAATATAGTAGAAAATTACAAAAGTCAAGATCAGTTACATAACATAAAATTACAAATAGGCTAGTCATGATCGGTTACATAATATATAAAATAAAGAAGAAAATTACACATAATCAAAATCAGTTACATAACATAAGGGAAAAAAAACACACGCACGCACACACACACAAACACACACACAATATTTATAAGACCTAAAATGCCCGAGATAAATTCGACGATTAATTCACTTGAGATATATTATACAGTTAATATACTAATAGGAGAATAAATATGGGTTACAAGATATAAAATGTTGATTAGCAAAGACGTACTAAATGGCATACAAACACAAATGATTAAGTAATATATCAAGATAATAAAAAAAAGAGAAAAAAAAAAGAAGAGAGAGGAGAAAAAACTAACAACTTGGTTATTTAAGACTATTTAGAAACTTCCGCAAGAGTCTAGTTCTGTTCATTAAAAACATTTCTAAGTAGAGTGTACTTAAAAGATTTTAGACTCCGACTGCTCCTGATTTCCTGTGACAAGGAATTCCAGGAACGAGCTGTGTGTATTGTGAAGGAAGCAGAGTAGAGAGATGTTTGATGGAATGGAATTGATAGAACATGGTTATGCTGTGAACGTGTATCACGGTTGTGGTGGGATGCTAAAAGTGTGAAGCGAGGTACTAGGTAAATAGGTGTGGAATTATTTAAAATCTGATACAGCAAACAGAGTGAATGAACTGAACGTCTCTCCCGTAAACGAAGCCAAGATAATTGACAGAAATACTCGGAGACATGATCATAGCGACGGCTGTTAAAAATGAAACTCAGTTACATTTAAGTTACGTGTTATGCTTTCAATTTATAACTGATGTAGCTAATGTAATGAGCGAAGGCAAAGGCTGCAATATTGAAATGATTTAATAAAGAAGAGGAATGCATTAGGCTGAGAAGTGTTAGGCCTACCACTAAAATTAAGAAACACAAACGACCCTTTATAAACATTTTGAACTGAAGAGTACCAGAACAAAACGAGATATATCCCAGGAGTTGGCAACATTGTAGTGGAGTGGTTGCCAAGACGACCCGCCGTTGAGCGTGCCTGTCCCACAACAGCAATTACAAGGCAACAATGGCCCGAGTTTACGTCGTAAATCACGCGAGGCTGCTGCTAAGAGACCATCACTCACCGCGTCGTGCGCACTGCCTACCAACAAGGAGAGCAGAGCTAGTAACATCTTTCTTCCTAGGAAGCATCTCCCAGATTTTGGTTAAAAATCATATTTATTTTTGAAACAAGGGAAGGGCTATGAATTTTGTTGTGACTATTAGAATATATTATATGTCTACGTTGATGAATTTCGAATAAAATAGAGACTAATATATTTAGGACATTGTTCGCCGAAATGTAATAGTCGACTCCTGTGTAGTAATGAAATTTGAACGTAGAAAAAGACAATGAACGAATGCAAACGAAATTAAATAAGAAAGAGAGCAGGAAACACAAATTTAGACCAGAAGAGAAGGAAACTGAAATTAGACCGGTAAAATGTGTAATGTGGACTAGTACATACTACACTCAAATAGTCTGTACAATCACCTCATGTGGAGTTGCTCACCGCATGAGATGAGTGAACTTTTCCCTTTCTAAGAAGACCTTAGCCCTTTATGGGACACAGCGGGCGCACTCACAAAATCTAATGCCGTAACTAAGTGGTCTAAGGCAGCGTTTCTCAAACTACGGTCCGCGGACCACCTGTGGTCCTCGAGGTCTGACCTTGTGGCCCTTAAAAAAAAGACAGAAGAAAAAATAAAATTAGAATGAATTGCGTATCACACTATAGTTTAAAATCTCAGAGTTTGGAAATGACACATGGCAATCGAATTTCACTTTTTCTCCCAGTACAGACATTTTATGAAATTTATTACCCTAACCGTCTATCGACTTCCCACTTTACTTTCAGCAACAAAAGAGGGATATAAAGCACTCTATACGTGGTGTTTCTCGGCATCTTTTCCCTGCAGATCTGGCGCCGCACCTGTAACCCAGCCAGGAACTACCCGAATTCATAAGGACCAAAGTACCGAATCTTTATTTAATTTTAAAATATAAGTGTCCATATCTGTGGAGTAACGGTCAGCGCGTCTGGCTGCGAAACCAGGTGGCCCGGGTTCGAATCCCGGTCGGGGCAAATTACCTGGTTGAGGTTTTTTCCGGGATTTTCCCCTCAACCCAATACGAGCAAATGCTGGGTAACTTTCGGTGCTGGACCCCGGACTCATTTCACCGGCATTATCACCTTCATTTCATTCAGAAGCTAAATAACCTAGATGTTGATACAGCGTCGTAAAATAACCCAATAAAAAAAATATATAAGTATATTGGTATTAAAATATGCTACGAAAATGATAAATTTGCTTTCGAAGGGAACAAGAGTAAGGTGGTCCGCGGAACTGTTCTGACTTTAAAAAGTGGTCCCCACTTCAAAAATGTTTGAGAAACGCTGGTCTAAGGCATCATGACTGGACTAGTGTTAGGAATGAGCGCTGGTTCGATCTCCTTGGGGGAAGAAATCTTTTCACGAAATTTCAACCAGTATATGGGGTCAGTGTCCACCGAGCATCGTGATGAATTTGGGGAGTTACTCCGAGTAGAGAAATACGGTAACGCAAGCCAGCTAGAACGGATGAGGAATCATCGTGATAACCACACTACTATTGCAAAATTTCAGTTAGGAATTCATTTTAAGGTTTCAATTATACCCATTCTGCCAATTATGCTACTGTAGAAATACTGTCTACATTTTTATTTTATCTTTCTTTAAATTGTGTGCTTGAATATTATCATTCGCGGGTCCACAATCACATCAAATATTAATAGGTATTACGGGCGGTAGCGTTGCAGTGAAGGAGTTACGCTGCAAACCGGAAGGTAGTGGGTTCGATTTCCGATGTTGTCATGGATCTACTTATTGATATAAGGGAAGTATCCCAAAGTTCGCCACCTTAGGCAAATTTACTTTTAAACCTATGATTAAGTTATATTTCGAATATATAATAAATTGCGTTGCAATATTCATACTAAAGAGCATTTTAAATAAAAATTTCGTAAAGAATAAGGTACTAGTTTCCGTACAAAAACAAAAAAGACAGGGGATACAACTTATCATCAGTGTGCAGATGTAATATATTTTAATACAGAAAAAATTGTCATAGTAGGAATGAAACAACATTTTGTTATTAATAAATTATCACAGGATTAATAATATTAGTATTCTTTTACCTATAAAATATCTAATATATCACTCATGTAAATACTAAAATTAAAATGTAATCAGTTATTTAAATTGTCAACTGTTTAAAACGATTTTAAAGAGGCAGCACGGAATGATCCTAAGTTGATCATAGAAGAAGCTGCAGTGACGAACTAAAGAACAGTTCCAACATTTAATAATAATGTCATACAGTAGAGCATCACTATAGTAAGGGAGAGTCGGGTAGTATCGGACAGTGCGTTTCTTTCATCTACCACCATATGGTAGTACCTGAATGACATGGTTACGTTTCTCTATGCGACATCACAGAAACGTAACCATGTCAATCAGGTACTATCATCGTGTGGTAGATGAAAGAAACTCATTGTCCGATATTACCCGATGTCCGATACTACCCGACTCTCCCCTATATCGTCGTTGTTCCTGCAATCACTCCTATGTGCAAAATATAAAAAATTTCAGTAGGAAGAAAATACACATTTATTTATCCTATGGCAGCCGTACATAGGAAACTGTGAATTCTTACATTTTCGAAACAAAGAAATGAAATTACATATAGGAGATTTTATTATTTGCTGTATCACTATTTAAGTTATTTAATGGAGCAAAAATCTGAAAATCGATGAATATGTCACATAGGAGATATTGTAGGAACAACGACGATATGCAGCCAGAAATTACATAAAATAGGCTTTAAAATTATATATTAAATTCTGTAAATGCATTACTTATTCCGTTGGAAGAAACGGATACACTTACGGAGAAAATCTTAAACTGACAACCGCAGTTAACACAATATGGCGACTACCTCATAGCAAGAGATACTGGTAATGCACGTTACGTATTCAATGAAATTCTAACGCATCATGCATCAAGTTACTGCTGCCAACGAAAATGACGAGAGGTGAACTTCGAAGACCTGGCGAACTTAGAGATATCTACCTTAATCTTTTCAGCCGCAGTATGGCTCTAACGTTTACTCAGTCTCTAATACAAATGAGTACCACAGATATCGTCTGAGGAATATAAGCGGCAAGCACGTAGGACTGTTACTACTCGACCAAGGCGAGTAGAGGCGCGGACGTAATGTGAACTATCGCGATGCGGTATTACGAACGCAGGAGCAGTAGCGCCACGGCTCCGGGCTGCAGGACTCCTCTGGCCTTGGTCGAGTAATAGGGCCTACTAGTGTTTGTTGTTTATAATAAGTGGAATCCTTAACCTCAGGCTACCTTGCGGACCTTTATTTTAAGGTTTCAATTATACCTATTCTGCAAATACTCTACTGGGCTATTGTGGTTTATAACAGGGATAGTATTTAGTAGTATTAGTATTTATTTATTTAACCTGGTAGAGATAAGGCCGTCAGGCCTTCTCTGCCCCTCTACCAGGAGATTCCAACTACAATATCAACAATAAAATTACAATTAGTATTAAATTTACAATTACAATTACAAATAATATTACAGTTAGTATTAAATTTACAATTACAATAAAATCAAAGTACGAAAAGATTACCTGAATAATTAAAGCTAGATAATTTATCATAGAGAAACAAAGAATATTTTATATTTACTGAATTACAATTAAATCTAGAATAACAAAATTGTATAGTGATGAAATTACTGAATATTGAAATATTTTGTCATAGATTAAAGAAACTATTTACAAGTAATCAATTACTGACCAAGTGCCTAGTAAGTTTTCGTTTGAATTCAATTTTATTTCGACAGTCCCTGATGCTAGCAGGTAGCGAATTCCAGAGTCTTGGCAGGGTTATTGTGAAAAAAGATGAGTATGAGGAGGTGCGATGGGATGGTATTGTTAGTATTGTTTCATGACGAGAGCGTGTGTTCAGATTATGGTGGGAAGAAAGGTAAGTGAAGCGAGACGACAGGTACGAAGGAATAGAAGAGTTCAAGATTTCGAAGAGAAAGAGAAGTGAATGTATATTTCTTTTCTTATCTAGTTTAAGCCAACCTATTGCTTCCAGGGATGGGGTAATATGATCATATTTACGAACATTGCTTACAAAACGTACACACAAATTATGAGCACGTTGAAGTTTCATTTTGTTGTCGCTGGAGAGGTCAGTCAGTAAAATGTCCGCATAGTCGAAATAGGGAAATGCAAGTGTCTGCACAAGGGACTTTTTTAAGCAAGAGGGGAGATGAACATTTATCCTTTTTAGCACATGGATAATAGAATATACTTTTCTGCAGGTTTCTGTGATTTGCATGTCCCAGTTGAGATTATTATCCATGTGAATGCCAAGATTTTTTACTGAAGAACTGAAAGGGATATGCACTGTACTTACTTTAACAGGGGAAATGTCGAGGTGTTTTACAGCGTCGGTTTGCCGTTTGTGTCCTAATATAATTGCTTGTGTCTTTCCAGGATTGATTTTAAGACGGAGTTTCTTTGTCCATGTCACAATCGAGTCAATGTCTTCGTTCAATTTATCTATAGCGTCATTTACTCGGTCTAAGCGGGAAGAGATGTAGCATTGAAGGTCGTCAGCATACAAGTGATAGTTACAATGCCTTACAAGAGATGTAATATCATTGACATATATTGTGAACAACAATGGTCCGAGTACCGACCCCTGTGGTATACCTGATGTTAGTTGGGTTTAATAGAAGTACTTATAAGTTAGATTTACTTTTACTTATAGTAGGCGTTATTATAGCATAGTTTTTATTTATAGTACTAGGTTTATTGCATTTATTTATTTATAGTTAGAATTCAATTTACTTTTTTATTTTTATTGCTGTAATTATTATAATTTTATTACTGTTATTATTGTAATATTATTGTATATTATATATCACTGCCACCGGGTGTATACCCATTTGTAGTGTTAGTAAATACATACATACTTTTACAGGCCTGCAATACGAAGAGTAGGAAAAGAAGAAATAAAAGTAAGGTGAAAAGTTGATGGTGATGGCAACATTAAAATCCTACTACACACCAGCACTTTGGAGATCGCAAAATTCGAGATAATTAACAATGTTACTAATCTTATACAGTACATTTCACTGACCATGTTATGCATTAAGGAGTTGGTAGAGACAGCCATAAAAAGAAATTTCAATCCAATAAACCACACCCGAAAACGCCATTGTTGCGGGTTGTAATCCAAAACAATTATAACAAAAATACCTGGAATTAAAGCGAACCCCATTATATGCATTCACACGGGGATGCCTATAGCATAAAGGAACTACCAGCAGATCGTTAATAACATAGGTATCAGTAAGATTGCAATGAATACGGATTACTGACTTAAGAAGGTACGAACACTAGTATAAAATTGCTAGACACAAATCTATCGTCGGCAGTGGAAACTTGCAAATATTGGGAGAAGTTACTACAGTACCTATTCGCTCGCAGTTTTCCTGTGCCTTAGGCATCCAAATGTGAACGCAAGCGGGAGCATTAGCCTGGATCCTGGATATGCTTCTGATTGTAATTCACAACCGTGGCGTTTCCGGGCGTTAATTTCTAATCTCAAATTGCATCTTATGACTCCCTTCTACCAGCTCTGAAATTGTGTAACATCGTCACTGAAATTCAGTGTATTATATTAGTCTAGGGAGCGAGTCGAGTTACATGGGAACAGAAGAAAATTTATCACCGAAGAGGTTAAGCAGAAATATAAAATGTGTTGAACTTTTATTCATAGTAATTAACGCTTCTTGCTGCATGTTACAAGATGATCCAAGTCCCTTCTAACAATTAACTATTTGTGTGACAGTGATATTGAAAACACCGTAACAGTTTTCTGTATAAACATGTTCATAAGTTTACTTAACAGAGATCCACCGGATTTCGTTCAAGAAGCTCTTAAATTGCCATGTTTGAAAAAAACGTTGGGTTAGATACGCAGACAGACTGATAGACATATACGTGGAGGAAGCCAGATTTAACAAATGGTTTTAAATGAAAAAAACTAAGCTTAACATCATTTAACAATATTCATGGTGCAAAACAAACATCTTTCTATATATTATTTTAATGTACCGAAGTACATATGATATTTCCATGCAGATATTCTGCGTCATCATACGATGAAAGAGTAATGGAACGGAGAAAAATTCTTTCCGGCACCGGGATTTAAACCCGGGTTTCCAGCTCTACGTGGATAAAGCATCAGCACGTAGAGCTGAAAATCCGGGTTCAAATCCCGGTGCCGGAAAGTATTTTTCTCCGTTCCATTAGTCTTTCATCAAACATCTCTCTGCCAACACTAGGACTGAAACTGATGTAGACTTTAACTTGATGTGAACGTATGCAAGAAGTGACAGAAGTTTTAAGGAAATCATTATGATTGCGTGTAGGTATAATGTCTATATAGGAATTAAGGTGATGAAATTAGGATAAATAAATATAATTTGTTGTAAGACTTAAATGTGTCTAATAAACGGAATGAAATCATGTCATGTAGTGTTCTGCCCAAGGGCAGGTCTTTCACTACAAAGCCAGCTTTCTCCAGTCTTTTCTACTTTCTGCCTTCCTCTTTGCTTCCTCGAATGATCCATATATCTTAATGTCGTTACACATACACACATATACGCACGCATGCACACAAAGTTGAACCGTAAGTAATGTCATTAATTTCAAGGAGCTATTCTTTGAGATATTTCAAGCAAAAAATTTAATACGATTTTTCTCGTTTTTGCTTTCTTTTCGAGATAAAAATTGTTTTAAATGAAACATTTCATATCGTTTGGGAAGGCCATTGATTTAATCCCCAATATGCTCGATCATTTTAAGAGCGCAGTATATGCCTTTTATGATAATAAATTATTGAAAGACTTTAGTTTTGTCCTTTAAATGTACAGAAATCTGATCCCAACAAATATAACATTGTAAAATTCCTTTACAGAACGAAAAGTTTGTTTCTTGTTTGCTAAGATCAGAAAATATCAAAAACAACCAGCCCCCACCATAAAAGCAACACACCTCCCACCCCTACAACCGACAAATGCACATCGCAGAATTCAAGATCACCAGTAGTTCAGGAGACACTGATGAAGACGTAACATCACGTCGAAATGGGCCGTCTGTCCAAGATATATACCTTTTTTTTTTTTTTTAATTTCAACACTTTGTAACGCGTGACTAAACAATTTTATGTTTTTAACAAACAAAGTGTTAACGTGAACTATAATCAATGAATGATCAAAAAGAGAAATTTGAAAATCACAAATAAGCAGTACAATGAACAGGAGAAGATTTTCTGACTAATGAACAGATAGTTTTTCTAGCGATACGCGATATCTCATGCATTAAAGCTATATATTATAATTATAAATTGTATTGCAATAAAATACAAATTGTAACACAAATTGAAGATTCGACTTCCTATAACGCTCGAGGGTAAATTTTTGGACTGCTTGACTCTACCATCCAACAATGTAGACAGACAGACAGACAGACAGACAGACAGACAGACAGACAGACAGACAGACAGACAGACAGATAGATAGATAGATAGATAGATAGATAGATAGATAGATAGATAGAGATAGATAGATTTATTCTTCAATATTATACATGCAGATGTACTATATTATCAGAATTTTCTCTTAAATTCAATGCACGGGTTTTCTGACCGTACGTGCTGTGTAAAAGAATTCATACTTTGTAGGTTTCACCCCACTTACCTATGATTAGATCCAACCACTCTCCAAAAGAACACAGATTAAAATGAAAATGGCACAAACAAAACACATTATATAATATATCATAACCTAAAACAGGTATAAAAGTGTATAACTGAGTAGTTACCATTATCCCTTCGTTAGTTCGCATCACAAACTTCAACAGCTGAAGTTCTAATCTGTCTCCCCTTCAAGAGGAACAATCCAGTCTTTTGTTCCCATTCTCTATTCCCCATGAGGTCAAGACATGCAAGCGAACTCCTATTTTGACTTAGCATCGAGGGTGGTAGATATTTTCTCCGGATATGTTCTGATTCGACACACTGCAATAAAATATGTGTCCAGGAGTCCTTTTCCCCGCACAGTGGACAAAGGCGCTCTCCTTAAGGGTGATCGTACCCATCGTTGATTGCTTTCCCAGTGGAATGTTTACCACAAGAGTTCTATGAAAGTGGTATCTCCAAAAGATGAAATGACGCATTAATTCCTCGTTGTAGATAAATAATGTAGATAATTGTGAATTGCAGTGAAATAATGAAATAGTTCAGGAAAAGCGTGGAACCCTGAAGAAGTAGGCTATATCCAGTCTCTGTGCCTGTCCACCACAAATTGTGATTGGACCCGCCTGGATTTTAATTTGAGTCTGCAGCCGGAAAATTCGAAGCTCTATCTGTTCGGGTAACAGCGCTCTCTATTCTGTCGGGCATCATGCAGTTCATTCAGTCCGGATCTTGTTTTCACCTAATTCGGCCTCATTTTAGTGTATGTTTCCAAAGTGCTGTCGATGCAGAGTGACACGCAGTTTTCAAGACTGCCTAGCAGTGCGATCGCACATCAATGTTTGACGCGGCTTGAAACCAATTTCCGGGCGAGCTTGTCACAGAGTTAATTGATTCGCAACGGCTGGCTCTGTGTTCCATGTTATCACATTCAACCAATGTGGCGTTAGTCGTGGGTTCGAATCCGACAGCATCGCCCTCATACAAACCTTTCTGTCATTTCACCAAGTCAATTCGTTGAATGCATTGTTAATATGGCAGGGAATGCGGTTGTCGTTATGTGTCTGTATTTGTTGAAAGCTTTCAACAACGTGATTTAAATCTGAGTCCTACTTTCAGTACTCTAACGTAGAATTACGTCTTTGTACAGATGTTTTATTATATCTCTGCCGGTCAGTGACAGTTAAATTTCAAGTGGCTTATCTTACAAGCATTCTGTTGGGGGCAGATAAAAAAAGTGAATTTTTTTCTTCCACCATGTTAATATGTCAAAAGAAGTGCCTATACAAATTTTGGCCACTCGACCGCAATTACGAGGCCGTCCAGAAAGTGATTTTCCCTGGGGTCGTTTACAGAAAAAAACACTATTGCATCGAAAGATTTATTGGAACAGATACAACAATTGCTGTCAACATATCCCCCACTGAAATTAAGACATTTGTCATACCATGAGATCAATTTTTGTATCCTTGTGTCGCAGAAGTCTGCTGCCTGGGATCGGAACCAGCTTTTGACAGCCGTCTGCACTTCTCTGTCGATCTCTTGATATGACAAATGTCTCAGTTGAACAGGTTGAAAACTAGCTCAACAATTGCTGTGTCTATTTCAATAAATTTTTCCAATGAAATTGTATTTTCTTTCTGTTAACGGCCCCTGGGGAACTTATTTTTTTACGGTCCTCGTAGTTGCGGTCGAGAGGCCAAAATTTGTATAACTATTTCTTTTGACATTATTAACATCGTGAAAGAAAAAAAATAACTTATTTATCAGCCCCCATGAGAATGTTTGCTTGTTAGCTGTGGGCGTCAGCGTATTAAAAGTATTACAACCTTCTGCTATCTCCTCTCCTCCCCATCGCAAATATGACGTTATACAGAGGCAGAAAGAACATATAAAGTCTGTGCTCTGTACGGTAGGTAGCGAACAGCTTGATAACGATTAAAAACTAGTGTTACATTACAAATATAATCGTTCATAACTTTTGAACAAAAAAACATCGAAACGAAAAGTATACCAGCGTGCATACAAAAGAGTTACATAACCCTAAATATCCACATGAAACCGGTCGGACCCTTAAGGCCTACGAGACGGATGGGACGAACATGCCTCGAAAACTATGTTCTGCCGACAATTTTATGCGCATAACCCCATGAGATATCACCCGGCCCGGACGTTTGGGATCTTGATCGATCGATCAATCGAACAGGAAGAGATTGACTAAATATACGCAAAACAATTATTCGGGGTTAATTGGACTCTCAACTCAAAAAAATAGTCGTGAAAATTAGTGAACTTTTAAAATGCCTCGAAATCCAAACGTTGAGAGAATGCAAAGGTGGAGGTGAGAACAACAGGATAAAAGGGCATCCCGAGGCGAATCAAAGAGATCCTAGCAAGAAAGAGCGCGATAGATCGGTGACGCTCGCGAGCTCGTGGAGTCTGTAGCTAGAGAACGGCGAGTCATGTCACAGCAATTGTCTACATGCATTTGGTTGAAACAGTGAATCCGGGTACTATTCAACACCAGACGGGGCAAAATGTCACGAGTTCCAGTGGTGCCAATGGAGACTGTACAGTCTGTGAACACCGTTCACTTTAGCCAGACCGAGATTGCAAGTACATTGACGACAGCATCGACGACTGAATATTGTACGCCTAGTCTGTAAGCATACTCTGTAAACAATGCATCCGTCTTTAGTCTGTAAACATACTCTGTAAACAATGCATCTGTATTTAGTCTGTAAGTTTATTCCGTAAACTAAGCATCCGTATTTAGTCTGTAAGCATACTCTGTAACTGTAAACCATTCGTCCGTCTTTAGTCTGTAAGCATACTCTGTAAGCCATGCATCCGTCTTTAGTCTGTAAACATACTCTGTAAACAATGCATCTGTATTTAGTCTGTAAGTTTATTCCGCAAACTAAGCATCCGTATTTAGTCTGTAAGCATACTCTGTAACTGTAAACCATGCATCCGTCTTTAGTCTGTAAGCATACTCTGTAAACCATACATCCGTCTTTAGTCTGTAAGCATACTCTGTAAGCCATGCATCAATCTTTAGTCTGTAAGCATACTCCGTAAACCATGCATCCGTCTTTAGTCTGTAATCATATTCTGTAAACCATGCATCCGTCTTTAGTCTGTAATCATATTTTGTAAACCATGCATCCGTCTTTAGTCTGTAAGCATACTCTGTAAACCATGCATCCGTCTTTAGTCTGTAAGTTTAATAATGATGATGATGATGATGATGATGATAATAATAATAATAATAATAATAATAATAATAATAATAAGAATTTGTTTATTTATACTGGCAGAGTTAAGGCTATAGGGCTATCTTTTACACTCTACCAGGTCACAAAGTATACAACCAGTGAGAATTTAACAAACATTTAAAGAACAGAATACTAACATATTACAAATAATAATAATAATAATAATAATAATAATAATAATAATAATAATAATAATAAGAGCATAACAAAATCGACACTAAACAACATGAAAATAATACCATAATAGAAAAAAGAAAGTAAAATACACTGGAATATAGTAAAAGCAACTCATTTAGTACAAATAGTTAATATGGAAAATGTAAGGAAGAATATAACAAAATAGAATGTAATAACATATTACAGTTTATTATATTATATTATTATATGAGGCACTCAGAAGCAAAGTGATACAAGTGACATTTTTGTAAAAATTGAGGGAAGTGTATATTCTAAATCTTTAACGTCACTTCTGTTCAGAGAAAAATAATATAAGTGCAGTTCCAGTCAGTGCTGCTCCATGTTGGCGTTACTCTTATATTACAATGCATAGAAAGTTTTGTCTGAGAAGCAAACTAATACAAGTGCGTTGTGTACATAGTGTTGCGTTTTTTTCTGTTTATGATTAATTCATTTGCCACAATGGAGAGAGGTAACATATTACATATTCGAAACATTTTCGTGGAAGGCCTGCACACATTGAACTGGACCAACTATACAATAAGGATAACTTTTGCTACGTGGAGCAACTTGCAATAGCTAAAGAAATTCATCCCACCCATACACTACTCTATATTTGATGACCTGAAGCATGAAGGATGGGCCTATAATAAGGACTGCAGGACGTGGAAGAGTGCGTGGAAGAGAAAGTTCAAGGAATACTCGCGGTATGAGTCCTACAGATGTAATATTCAAACTATCAGACACTATGTATTAAAAAAGGATCTAAAAATACGTCATTTAAAATTGAAAGTCTCATCCAGATCTCAGATGTTCTTCAAAGTGTCAGATAATATCCTGTGTAACGTCTACAAAATAAAGAGAGAAGAAATACCAATATATATCACAGACACCACTCATTGTTAAAACTTCAGTTGTGAAATTCCTCCATGGAAATGGGTAATTCCAGAACATAGCATACAAATTCCAGGAAATCATTCCAAAAATGATCCTCCATACATTCTTAAGTTAGATGCCATGGAACTACTCTGCAGCACATATAAGGATCATCTCCAAATTTATACAGGTGGATCTCTAAATCCTGATGATGGGATATCAGGAGCAGGGTACTATATTTCAAAATATCAAGAAAGTTACTTCGTACCATGTTCATCCTCCTCCGTCTTCATACTGAATTGCTAGCTATTGATGCTGCTCTTCAGTGTGTTACTCAAATTTCTAAAAAAATCTATTTGCATGCTTACCGACTACAAGGAAGCTATATTTAATATAGTGAAATATGTACCAAACCTATACGCACATAGAATAATTATTCCAATTCAGAAACAACTAAGTAAACTAAAAAAACTCCAAAAGGAAATAACATTTCAATGGATACAGAGTCATTGTGGTATACCTGGAAACGAGAAAGTCAATAACGTTGCGAAATAGGCAACATATTTGCAACCAAGACCTCTTCAAGTGATATCTCTATCCAATGCCTTTGCTTCAGTAAAGTCTCATTTTATAAACTTATGGATCAACAATTGGTTCTCTTCTGAAAAAGGAAAAATTTTACAGTCCGTTCAAAAGAAACCAAATAACCTGGAAATGTACAAAAAAAAATTGCCCAGACATGTTCAAATTTTTAACAAGAGCCAGAACACGTCACATTGTCACACAATTACCTACACCGATTTCACCTTTTGATACTCCTACTTGTCTGTGATGTAATAATCATGATGAAGATCTGGAACACATTCTTCTATACTGGCCATCCATAAACCACAAAAGAAGTAAATTAAAATCATTAATATCAAGTGCAGAAGACGCAGCCCTGCAGTATATATTGACTACTCTGGCTACTAGCAACAGGCATCTATAATAAACACCGTTCAAAATACCCCTCACTTCTCATGAAAAACAAAAACTGAATAGACTATAGTGGACGTTATGTTGTCAGCAAACAGCTGGATACGTTAAGAAGATTGACTGAGTGATTCTTTCGGTTATACAGACACATTTTGTTATAACATGATAATCAGAAAGCTCAGATGCTGTTAAGACGGAATGTTTGAAATTGTAAGCAATCTTCTTGTTCTTGTTTTAAATAATATACAAATACTGAAAACTATTGCACTTGTATTACTTCTCCATAAAAATATTTTCGTGGAAAAATAATATAAGTGACTTTAGGACCCTATTTTACCTAAAATGATTTAAAATAGATAATTTCTATTTAGAAGTTAAAAAATATAGGTACCAACATACAGAAATGTAAATTTACAGCAACATAGTCCTGTAACAAATTTTTTAATTTCCTTTTCAACTTCAAAGTCATTTATCTCCAAACTTACTAAATGTCACTTGTATCACTTTGCTTCTGAGTGTCTCATATATTATATATTATAGTTTATTCTGTAAACAAAGTCTCCGTATTTAGTCTGTAAGAGTACTCTGTAACTGTAAATCATGCATCCGTCTTTAGTCCGTAAGCATACTCAGTAAATCATGCATACGTTTTTAGTCTGTAAGTTTATTCTGTAAACTAAGCATCTGTATTTAGCCTGTAAGCATACTCTGTAAACAATGCATCCGTCTTTAGTCTGTAAGCATACTTACTCTGTAAACCATACATCCGTCTTTAGTCTCTAAGGGTGCTATGCATAGACATTTCGCTAGCCCGCGCTACGAGCGTGCTAAACTAGCCCCGACTAACGACTGATTACTTGTACTGTATTCATATCATGTCATATAGCTAACACTGGTTTATGAATACGAAAAACGTTAGTTCGCTGATCATCCACCGGAAGCCCGCGCTAAGAATGTCTATGAATATGGCCCTAAGTTTATTCTGTAAACTAAGCATCCGAATTTAGTCTGTAAGCATACTCTGTAACTGTAAATTATGCATCCGTCTCTAGTCTGTAAGTATACTCTGATACTCTATAAACAATGCATCATTTTTAGTCTATAAGCATACTCCATAAAACATTAATTAATGAAACGAAACGAAACAAATCCAAAACATTTTTCTTGCCAATTTTGCCCAGAACCGGCCTCGCTCACAAACGTAGCTCTACTGTACGTCCACAACTCTCCGCCTCACTTTCTCGTTAGGAGTTCATATAGCCTATTTGTTTCGTCAGATTGATTATATATTTTTATTTTGCTTATTTCTGCTGTAACTAAATTCATGGATGGTTGAGAATCACAATTTAGTATTTGGACAATAATGGAAAGGTAAAGGTATCATTTTTAGTCTATAAGCATACTCCATGAAACATTAATTAATGAAACGAAACAAATCCAAAACATTTTTCTCGCCAATTTTGCCCAGAACCGGCCTCGCTCACAAACGTAGCTCTACTGTACGTCCACCACTCTCCGCCTCACTTTACTGTTAGGAGTTCACATAGCCTATTTGTTTCGTCAGATTGATTATATATTTTTATTTTGCTTATTTCTGCTGTAACTAAATTCATGGATGGTTGAGAATCACAATTTAGTATTTGGACAATAATAGAAAGGTAAAGGTATCCCTTTAAAAATAATGAAAGGCGGTTGGGGGACAAGGAGGTAGAGTTCCATACTTCCCATGATCTCGGTACTAAAGTGAGTGCTGCTGTCGGCATCACGGGAAAGACCGGTATTAAATTTGATACGAGGCTAAGTGAACCTCGGAGTCTGTTATGCAGGTTTAGGCTACGAGAAAAATCCCGTCGAATAGTAAAATTTTGACATGGAAGTAGAATAGCCGGTAAACTTTACACTGTACTCTCTCATTCTTGGTTAAAGTTCTTACACGCCTCTGCAGGTTGTAAATCAGAGAAACGGACCTCCCACATTTGCATACCTTTTGAAGGAAACTATGCTCAGAAGTTTACCGCTCTAGAAAATACATCACTGTCGGTGGGATTTGAATTCGAAAACCTCGGATTCAATAGCAAGTACGGTAAGGACTAGACTACAGAAGACTATCATCATCATCATCATCATCATCATCATCATCATCTTCTTCTTCTTCTTCTTCTTCTTCTTCTTCCTATCAAGGATGGGTAAATCCCGTTTCGAGACTAATGGAATTGCGAAGTCCATCTTGTTTGTGGCCGACCAATATCTCGTCTGCCTTGGGGTTGATAAAAACATGCTTGCCGTGGGAAACGATCAGGGGACATCCGTTGTACATGCATATACCATTGTTGTTGATAGGTATGAATTTTTTCGACCATATTTGTTGTTTTAAGTTCTTTCCGCATGTCTTCGCTTCTCATTCTATCCCTTAATGTGACTCCCAGGGTGTGTCTTAGGAACCTCATTTCTGATGCTTCTATTCTTTTTCGATCTTGTTGTCTTAGCACCCATGTTTCACTTCCATAGCGAAGGGCCAGTTTTGATATAATGTTATGCATCCTGATTTTTAGATCTTGTCTCATATTCTTTCCGAAATATCTGTTTATACATCCATTTAATTTATTGTATTTCTGGACATTTTCTTCTAGATCAGCATTAAATGTAAATGCTGAAATAGTACAGCCAAGATACTTAAATGCATGAACCTGTTCTATTATTTATAAGTCCATCATTATTTTAACTCTTCGTTGATTCTTTCCATGCATGGCCATTGATTTTGTCTTTCTAGTAGAAATTTTCATATTATACATCTGTAATATTCTATTTAATGTAGTAACATTTGTCTGTAGGCTGCCTTCAGAGTTTGCTATTAGGACCTGGTCACCTGCAAACAAGACTGTAATTATTATTGCCCAAATATATGCCATTCGGACTCGTCATTTGCCAGTCTTGTAGTATTTTATTGATCTATAAATCAAACAGCAAGGGTGATAACCCACATCCCTGTCTTAGGCCTTGATTTACCACGAGGGGCTTTCCATTTTTGTTAAACATAATACTGGTTGAATCATATAGTGATTTAATAACATTTATCAAGTTGGGGGGTAAATTATATTCATTCAAGATGCTCCACAGTTTTTGCCTTCTCGTAATCTAAGAACAATAAATAAGTTGGCAAGTTAAATTCTTTAGTTTTTTCTATAATCTGTTTTATTGTAAAGACTGCATCAATGCAAAACCTCCCTTTTCTAAATCCACACTGGGGTTCTTGCAATATTGGTTCGACTAAAGGTTACAATTTATTTTTAAGTATTATTATTATTATTATTATTATTATTATTATTATTATTATTAACTTATTATTATTTATTAAATGACAAGCTAGAGAACACTATTTTAAATGGCTATGACAATGCACCACGACTTAACATCATATTATAGTCTACTCATAAACTACATTTATAGCATACAATTAATTACTTATAAGATTAATAAAGATTTATAACTTGTGTGGGCAAGCCCGTGGTCCAGGTAACACAAGGGTTTTCCCCGGGAGCTCCAGTTCCCCTGTGGCATCCCAACAAATCTCCACAAATACCTGCCATTAGTTGAAAGAAAAATATTAATGAAGAAATTTTTCTTCATTATCTTCATTTATTTAGTCACTAACAATCACAACAAAGGAAATATTGAATACAACACACAAGTGTTGAGTTTGCATCGAAGTCGCAGACAGCCATCTCGTCTTCTTCACACAACTTCAAAACCTTCCGCTAGTACGATATAGTAGTGATGGCAACATCGGAAAACGAAAGGCGCGAAAATGCTTTCGTAAAAGACTAGTTTTTCCTTAGATCAAAAATAGGAAAGTACCCTCGCAAAAGAAGTGTATTTTCCCTGGACCAAAAATACAATGCGTAGACTATTCGCATTGTGGCATTCAGCGTATTCCGAATCTCACCGGACCGGTGGACATTAATGACGTCACGCTGCAGCGAAATAGGAACAAACTGCTGGAAGGTTCAATGGCCATTATGGCGGCTGTACAAGTTGTACGTGCTACGCTAGCAAAATTTTGCGAAATTCTCATACTATCATCTCGTTCAAAGAAAAGAGAGCATAAACAATTTATTTCTTGAACCAGTGGTGATAACTGGTCCGTTGATATGTTCGTCCATAATCCATTAACATATTTCTTTTTTTTGCGTTATGCTCATTACAAACAATACAGCAGAACACACCGCCATGACACAACAGTGCACAATGTCATTCGTCTGCTAATTCCTGCCCTATACAAGAACCAATCAAATTCACTGATGGCGACTGATGGATACCGCCACCACCTATGCAAGCTGATGGAACCGGTGCGACACCGGTGGAGCATCAGTGACGTCATCGTTGAAATTCGGAACACCATGATGCCATCAAATTGCCTGGCGGTGAAATTCGGAATACGCTGATTTCTTTTGCATATTATCAGTAGCGCTGAAATACTGACGTCACAACGCTCAAGTTAGCGTTGGCATCTATCTCATTTTGCAAAGTTACGGTATAAAAGGGACACAATTATTTGGGGACAGTGGACGGATGGATGGGATTATAGCAACCACAGCGTCCATATTATATTTTTTAAGGGTACTTTTTCGTTTTATAAGTTATCCTAGTGATGTTAAATAAGTTACGAATGGAAGTTTCGAGCTTAATACTATTATTATTATTATTATTATTATTATTATTATTATTATTATTATTATTATTATTATTATTATTATTATTATTATTATTATAGAGATGCGCAATACTGGCAGGAGAATGAAGTGAAATTTCAGATGAAGGTTTGGTAGAGAGCCCACACGCACTTAAGAACTTATGTCAGCTACTTACACAATTGAATTTTTATGTCGATGATGAAAGATCGGTATATTTTGCCTACAGTCGTCTCGTTCAGAGGCAGAGTTCATTACCATGACATTAACAAACGACACAGGCCTTGTAGCTTTATTTACGTTTTGAAGGAAGACGTGCTAAGGATTATTACTGCCCGTAAAACTCATGGCCATTTTTAATTACCCTTAACCGGGAATGAACTAGCGAGTCTCAGATCTAGTAGCAAACACGATAGGTACCGTACCACCCAAGAAAATTTCTGGGAGAGGAAGTAGTACTGCCATACACAAATATGCAACAAATACAATCTTTACTTAATTACAAAATGGCTTTTAAGGAACCCGCAGGTTCACTCCCGTCCTCATATAAGCCAGCCAATCTGTCCCTACTCTGTACAAGGCTAATCCAGTCTTTATCATCGTATATCATCTCTCTCAAATCCATTTTAATATTATCCTCCCATCTACGTCTCGGCCTCCCCAAAGGTCTTTTTCCCTCCGGCCTCCCAAGAAACACTCTATATGCATTTCTGGATTCGCCCATACGTGCTACATGTCCTGCCCATCTCAAACGTCTAATTATGCCAAGTGAAGAATACAAAGCGTGCAGTTCTGTGTTCTGTAACTTTCTCTATTTTCCTGTAACTTCATCCCTCTTAGCCCCTAATATTTTCCTAAGAATCTTATTCTCAATCATCCTTAATCTCTGTTCCTCTCTCAAAGTAAGAGTTAAAGTTTCACAACAATACAGAACAACCGGTATTTTTTTAATTGGTTATTTGACGACGCTGTATCATTTACTAGGTTATTTAGCGTCGATGGAATTGGTGATAGCGAAATGCTATTTGACGAGATGAGGCCGAGAATTCGCCATAAATTACCTGGCATTTACCTTACGGTGGGGAAAACCACGGAAAAGAGCAAACCAGGTAGTCAGACCAAGCGGGGATCGAACTCGCGCCCGAGCGCAACTTGAGACCGGCAGGCAAGTGCCTTAACAGACTGAGCCATGCCGGTGGCTGAACAACCGGTAATATAACTGTTTTACAAATTCTAACTTTCAGATTTTTTGACAGCAGACTAGACGACAAAAACTTCTCAACCGAATAATAACAGGCATTTCCCATATTTATTCTGCGTTTAATTTCCTCCCGAGTGTCATTTATATTTGTTACTGTTGCTCCAAGATATTTGAATTTTTCCACCTCTTCGAAGGATAAATCTTCAATTTTTATTTATTTATTTATTTATTTATTTATTTATTTATTTATTTATTCTGGTGTAGTTAAGGCCATCAGGCCTTCTCTTCCACAACACCAGGAATACAAATACAATAATAGAAATAAACAGAAAAAAATACACTATAATATACAAAGTAAAGCTACACAAGAAATAAAGAGAGAGAGAGAAAAAAACACTATAAACAAAGTAAAGCCACACAAAAATATACACAGGTTGCAGTCAAACAAACTTTAAATGAGTGATTAAGTATCATAATTAATTTCATCCTAACTAATTAACTAACATAAACAAGAAACTTGCAATTTCAATCTAGGTTAAAAAAGAAAAAGAAAAAAAAACACAAATCAATACTTCTAGCAATACCTAAAAAACATTAACTAAGACAAATTTTTCAAATTTAATTTTGAATTGTGATAAAGTCCGGCAGTCCCTGACGCCATTAGGTAACGAATTCCAAAGGCGAGGTATTTCTACAGTATAGGAAGACGAGTATAAAGACGTTCTATGATGAGGGATAGAAAGAAGTGCTTGATGTCGGTTTCGAAGAGTTGTAAGAAATTGAAAGCGCGATAACAGATAATTCGGAGTAGAAGTATGCATGATTCTAAACAGAAGAGACAGTGAATGTATTGTTCTTCGTTCCTTCAGACGCACCCATGAAAGTAACTGGAGGGAAGGTGTTATATGGTCAAATTTACGAGTATTGCAGATGAATCGTATGCACACATTATGAACACGTTGTAATCTCTCAGCTAAGAGTGAACTTACATTAGTTAGCAAGGAATCGCAATAATCAAAATGGGGCATTACAAGTGTCTGAATAAGATTCTTTTTTAGACTAAGTGGTAGAAATTCTTTCATATGAAACAAGGAGTGAAGTTGAGAAAATATTTTTTTGCAAATGTGTATATTTCCATTTCGTACAATATTCTGGTCACGAGACTTCGTACAAATACAGTCTTTATCTATCTCAAATTGTATTGAACATAAAAGGATTTGAACTCGGGTCTAGCTGTTCGGCTTAGGATACTGTAAGCCTGTGGAGCAAATAATCATTGCAATCCTCGAGATTAGTCTGTATTTACAGTACAATGGCAATCCGGCAAGAGAAATTCTATTAAAGATGAGGGAAATTTATAGGTAGGCTGTCAGGAAATGGAAGATGAATAATTCCGGGCCTCAGGTATACATATAACTAAAGGCCTCCAGACTATGCTTTGAGTCGATAACGCTCGTGGAATATTTTGAAAAAAAAAATTCTGTACGGGTCTTTATAAATAAAATACGACTGAGATCAAACTGAAGTATCTTAGCTTTCAATCTGATAGAGGAATTTGCGTACCGAACTTTGAAACCCTCTCCAGTCAGAAACTTTTACTGGATTTATATGGATAAATTCCACAGCCACGAAAGCGTTAAAGAGTTCTGATGCCTCGGGCTGACAGCGTTGCCAGCTCGCTTCTTCCATTGCACAGGGTTTTCTAATAACCACTCCTTTCGGTGATGTACACACTGACTTGATTCATTGTGACGGACTGGACTTCCAATTCATATCACGACTTCTTAGAGCCGACAATTCATTTCCTTAACGAGAAGAAAACCTTTTTTGCGACGAGTAATTGGATTTATCGCTGCGACACCAATTCCAATCATTCAACCTCATCGCTATGTATCAATAGAGTTAGAATACGAGAGTTTTTGTGTCTATGTTCTCCTTGGGCCGGATTTTATACATAAACACGGACAGGGGAAATCACAATGATTGCATGAAATGGCTATAGGGTGACCAGATTCACTTGGATAGAAAAGAGGACACAAAGCTTCAAAAAGGAGGACAATGTTCGAGGAAAGAGGACAGAAAATATGTACTTAGATTTAGGCTTAGGCCTATATTATACTATAAATTACGTCGATATCTATTTTCTTACAAAATATTTACAGTACAAATTTAGGCATATATCATACTTAAAAGTATGTTAATATTACAAAAATAATTACGATAAAAATTAATAATAATGCTTTTACAGTTAGCTACATATGAAAGTCAAGGAAACTATAATTATTAAAGAGGACAGAAAATATCTAACCTATTTAGATTTCGGCTTAGGCCTATATTATACTAAAATTATGTCAATATCTATTTTATTACAGCATACTTATGATAAAACTTAATAATATAAAATTATTTTACAGTTAACTACATATGACAGCCAAGGGAACTATTATTATTATTATTATTATTATTATTATTATTATTATTATTATCATCATCAAAATACATAAAAAGACTGTACAAAATGTGAATTTAATATTACAGTATTTTGTATGCAAAAAGAGTTATGATGGTTGGCAAAGAGTATATTCGGTCGATGCTGCTGCCACCTACAGGAAAATTACTTGAAAAAGGCGTCAAAGCAGATAATTTCAAAAATATCAGACAGAGACTAGGCTACAAGTTACGAAAAGGAGGACATTTCTTGATTTTTTTTTAATTCGCCCGGACCCCGGACAAAGGCCTAAAAAGGAGGACATGTCCGGACAAAAGAGGACGTCTGGTCATCCTATCTATACTCGAATTAAAGTAATAACATGCAATGTGCACTCTATTTAACACTGTAGTGTATGTTGTCCGTTTAGCTTCCATTACTAAGCATTACTCACAAACATTATCCTTCCAAAATTTTGTGAACACCTCTCCATATTAACCCTGGACAGGTCGCTACATACAATATCGTTCAGGTGGTCGCATACCCGGTATTTTGATAAGGCTAGCACAGCATTGGATTTTTCCAATTATTTGAAGTGAGAACACGTGTTTTCTTAAGACTTGGGACTTTCTTTTGATGTATCACAGTATACAGTGTCTTTGAAAATAATGTCCATACCTGCTTTAATACTTCTCTGCCCTATTATGTCCAGCTGGCTTTTGCACTGCAAAGTAGGCCTATATGTTTTTATTTTATTATGGAATGGGGTCAGTTTCCTGGCGAAATACCTGCACTCACGGAAAGGTTTAGAAACCTTTAAAAGGAAATAATAAATTTGAATAGGATTAAAAAGTCATTGACTTTACAAAGGCATGACAGCAATTATTCCGTCATAATTGAGCTACTGGCCTGGCTTATATTAATATTTATATATTTAATATTTTACGTCTCATTTATTTAGCTTTATTTCAATCCATTGTCCAGTATGGAATTTTAGGATGGGGAAATGCTTGTAATTCTAATCTAACTCCACTAATACTTATTCAGAAAAGAATAATAAACCAATTGATTACTCATCCGAACTTTTGTTCAGTAATTTTAATGTTTTGAAAATTAAACAAATTCATTATATTGCCTTATTAAACCTTATACATAAAAATAGCAATAGATTCAAATTGTATCATTATAAATATGGAACTAGAAGATAAAATTTTATACGACTAGAAGAACTAAAGTGTTTCACAAGCACAGCTCTTAGCCATGGTACCTATTTTATACCGATGTTATATAATAAAATAGGCTAATTGAAAAATACCCAAATTTGGAAAATTTTAGTATCATACATTTTAAAAATAGGGTTAGAAATTTAATTTTTAAAGAATATATATATTGGTTTAATATGTATGTGTATTTGCATCAGTTAAATTGTTAAAATTGAAATTGTATTTTTTAAAGAGAAAGGAAAAAAACCTACTGTTGGGATCGTTACGTACAGCTATTCTGTATGACTGATCGATTGATTCCTGGCTTCGGTGGAGATTCTAATTCTAATTCCACCGAAGCCAGGAATCAATGGATCAGTCATACAGAATAGGCGTACGTAACGATCCCAACAGTAGGTTTTTTTCCTTTCTCTCCTTCCTTCCACCTGAAGACGAAGGGAGAAAAACCCTTCGAAACGTTGTGTCTTAATTTTTTGATTGTGACAACCAGCAATGGAAAAAGTCCAAACCCCTCACCTAAACATTAATGATCCACTATTGCTTTCCAACCCCTCATTTAGATCAACGAATATATTAATATTAATAATAATAATAATAATAATAATAATGAGACGAAAACATAATAAACACGGAAGTTTTACGATAATCTCTAAATCCGTATATTATCGTATCAATGCAGCTCGTATAACGCGTATAGTTTACGTGTCATCTTCGGTACAGTCACGCGTGCAAATGTAGAAGTAAAAATCTTCGGCAAAGAGTAAAATTCAACAGTGTAAAGTTCACTCAAGTATGTCAATTTTCCAGGTATTTTGTAATTGAAATTCATATAGACAAAGCTACTCACTGTGTCAGAATACTTTGTTTTTGGGTTGAAATTATAGACTGTTATGTTCAGACTGTTTTACTCTCGCGTTTCATGTTCATCTGTGTGGTGGTAGTGTTATGTATTGCGTTATTGTAATTTCAAGCAGAACAAGCTACTCTGCAATCAATGTAGGGCCTAAGCAATATCACATTCCAAATAATTATGGGAATACAAGTCATTACACATAAATTTCCCCAACGAATTTGAGAGTGTTCTTAATAGTGATATGATGGGTCTGTAATTTATTTATTTGTCTAATGGCTAGTACATGATATTTACTATCATAGACTGAGGGAAAAACAAGAAAGTGGTGAACAAAACTACAGATTAAGTAATTAAAAACATTCGGGCTCTGGCTTCCCAGTAGCGGTCGACTTCCGTGGAGGATTTCAGAGCAGGGCATTTTGCAAGATGTTGTCTATCCATGTCTTCCTGTTGATGGCACAAAATGCAGGATGCTGATGGAAGGATTCCAAGACGATTGAGGTGTTTACCCAGGATGTCATGTTCAGTGTTAAGAAGAAAGCTTGCAACTGCTAGTCTTCTGGGTTCAGGAGGTATATCCTTCAGTAATTTCCTACGTTGTTGCGAAATGTTTATGTCCAGTTCTTGTTGGTGATTATTTTTTTGTAGTTGCTTGATATATTGGTTTACTGAGCTAAATGACAAAGGTTTCCGTGGGTTTATTTTGAGATTGGCACCCTTCTTAGCTAATGTGTCAGCCTGTTCATTCCCATGTAGATTACAATGTCCTGGTATCCATTGTAACAAAACTGTTTTGCCACGTTCTTTTAAATTTGCAAGTATTTTTTGACAATTATTGATTTGTTCTGTGTAGGGGTGGTCAGTTTTATTTAAGGACAAAATGGCTGCTTTTGAGTCTGAGAGGATGACGGCGTTTGTGAATTTATCAATATGGAATAAAAGTTGATTTAAGGCAACATGTATAGCTTCAATTTCTCCATCTTAGGCAGATAGATTATAACCAACTGGAAGATAGAAGCAAAATAGATTACTAAAAATACCAGCTCCTACATTTCCTTGAGGGTCTGTTTTCGAGCTATCAGTATAAATTCTTATCCAATAGTCTTCCGGATATCTGATGTTGACGGTTTCAAGGGCCAATTGTTTTAAATTTTCTTTACTGTGTTGAATTTTGGTGATTTGTTCTAGGAGGTCTATTTCTGATTGAATTATATCTATCTGAAGTGGGTTTTGTGAAAGCATTAGAGGTTGAAGGAGATTGGGTATATCGAGTTCTTCTTTTAGTTTCTCTGCATATTGGATGAATCCGTGTTGCGTTTTCAGATACCTTTCTGTGTTAAGGTATGTGGACCAATAGTCGTCATTACTTCTGATCAGTTTTTCATAAAGAATAATGGCTCTTTCTTCTATTGTTGTTACAAGAGGTTTAATGTCTGTGAGGTAAAGCATACAGTTAATGCGAGTAGATTTCACTCCTCCTGTGATAAGTCTGAGTGCCTGGTTTTGTACTTTGACAAGTGGGTTTAGTGTAGTTTTTGGTGCAGTGACTAGAGGTTCGCAGCAGTATAGAAGACTAGGCTCAATATACATCTTGTAGGTTGTTACTAGTGTTTGTCTTTTGGATCCCCATGTAATTTTAAATTTATTATAAGCTATCTTTTAAATTATTGTTATAAAATAGTAATTTATGCAACTAATGTATAATCTTGGTAATTATGGCACGATTAAATGTTTAGCGCTCACGCGATAATTCTCATGGATTTATTGGGTTATTTTACGACGCTGTATCAACATCTAGGTTATTTAGCGTTTGAATGAAATTAAGGTGATAATGCCGGTGAAATGAGTCCGGGGTCCAGCACCGAAAGTTACCCAGCATTTGCTCGTATTGGATTGAGGGAAAACCCCGGAAAAACCTCAACCAGGTAACTTGCCCCGACCGGGATTCGAACCCGGGCCACCTGGTTTCGCAGCCAGACGCGCTGACCGTTACTCCACAGGTGTGGACAATTCTCATGGACGTTTATAATGAATATTATACATGTGTTACATACTGCACAAATTTCATGTTATTCTAGCATTAAAATATATATAAAAAGTATTATAAATTTACAAAATGTAATGTTATGACGTAGTAGAGGCAAGAGTACTAGATATGACGTAATATATTGCTAAGAGCCATAACACGGCGTACTCTATTACTTTATTTTCTAATTGTGTATCGGGCAATTTCTTCTCATTTCCCGTTATTAACTCATTAAAGTTCGTTTTTTGTCCTCTTCAGCAGCATTTTTACCTGACTTAATTTCAGCATTTTTTTAACCGTGGCTTTTTTGAAAGATATGCTGGTAAGCCTTCACAATGTAGGTTTGCACATTGGAAAAAACTAATATTTTGGCAAGTGTAAGGTTTGTGACAGCGAATTTAGTTGTGAATATAATATTTCTGAACGTTCATCAGAAATGCATGACACAGAGAATGGAAAACAGTTTGTTGAAAATGCTAAGTACAGTGATAAATATGTATATAAGCTCGATGTTAAATGATGGGTTTAGAGGGGTAATATGTTAAGTCACAAAATAAATATGAATTTACCTAGCAATAAATTTTGTGCCATTGTAATCAATGAAAAACATTGAAATTTAAATATGTTGTCACATGTGATGCTATCTTATGGAATTTGTGATTTACAATTAATAATAAACAGCTGGGGAAATCTATGAGACAGAAGTACTATTAAGTCATTGAATTAGTAATAATTTGGCATAACATATTATTGTCACAAGCCCTTCAGAAAGACGCCAGATAAATACTGTTTTGCACTTAGAAACCTATACCTACAATATATATATTTATTTATGAAAATTGCAATTTTGATATTCATATTATTAGTTTCTTCAACTGCATACAAAGAGGTCATTTTTAATACATTTTGGTAGTCACGAAAATGTAAACTCTGCACACATTCATATCACTCTTTTTTTAAGACAAAACGTAAGTACTGTACTGTATGTGATGGAAGAAGGATGTTCCTCCTTGATAGATCTAAAATTTGGAAACCCTGAGTCTGGAGCCAATTTTCAGTCTTGGCCTAAACATCCTTTGCACACCTTATGAATCAAGATATGAAACTTTGCGTTTAATGCAGTTCGATTCAAAATGTTTAATATACGCGATACTTGCATCTGAAGGAGTCCAATCTTTTCTTGGAATATTTCTCACTCGCTTGTTACGTTATATGTTGTCTGTGGGAAAGATATATATTCACTAACAACACCTTTTAATGTGATAATTACTTTTGCAACCCGGGACACAGCACCTTCGCGGCATTTCGACAACGGGAAGTTCACCGTTAAAGGATGGTTCACAATAAACCGGGAACGAGAACCAGAATGAAAACGAGAAGCAAAGGACGTGAATATGAAAATTTTTGATTCACAATAAACCGAGAACTATGCATATCGATATGTATGTCAATAACGATATGTAAAGTCGATATTACGCATTCTGATGTTATTTGTGTACAGTATAATTGAGCAATGGCGTTCTCTCATGAGTACAAGGCAGCCAACATAAACACAGGTTAAACAACTTCGAAATTTCAACTGAAACATTTCATTAGGTACGGTACTATAAATATGCCCATGCATCTTTATTATCACAACCTATTTTAAGTCTACCGTAACATAAAATAATTAGAAAAGAAATATTTGTTATAGAACAAAAATGAACACAACAGTAGTTATTGAATTGAAGGATGAATATGTAGTGTATAATACAATCAATACAGTAATAAAATATGATTCGCTTCCGATCGGTGTTCAAAGATGCTGCCATTCAAAGCCACGTGCTCTCCTTCATTTTCTCATCTTTATACGAGACGCGCCGCTTATCGTAAAAGTGAGGATTTTCCTCAACACTCAATATTAGAATCTCATCAAATAAAACTTGCTCCATGATGCACAGCACAGAACTAAATAATGCATAGGTTATGTCACGGTCTTCTTGCTACAAAATATACGACGATAAAATAGCTTTTAGATGGCAATAGAATAAATCTAGTGGGCTGTGATCGGAAACGTGAGCGCCAAAGTTGAAACTTGGCCAACTCTCCGTTCACGATCCCGGGCTCCGGCAAGCTTTTCGTTAATTGTGAATGCTCACATTTAAATGTATACATTTTAACGATTTTACCGTTTTCGTTTTCGTTCCGATTCTCGTTTCCGATTTATTGTGAACCAGCCTTTACACTCACTTACAACACGCCGCGCCGCGCCGTCTCGAGACCGGACAGACCTTTGACGTCACACTCCTCTCCACCAGTAATCCCGTCTGTAGTAGAGGACGCCGTAGCTGTATTCATAAACGAGACTTTGGAAAAGACTGCCCAAAGTCAACTCTTGTAGTAAAGTTTAACTTTGTTTAAAGTGCTATTCATAGACAATACTTCTGAGACTTTTACTTTGACTTCGGTCGAGATTTGATGATCTTGTTCTAATGTTGGCAATCACAATCACTGCCTTTTATACGAATTAAATTAATAGATAGTTGAAATACTGGGTGTTAAGTTCAAAATGTGTCATGGCTCGCTGTATGCCGTCATGTGGCTAGCCGATGAGCCTAGAGAATTCAATCTTCCTACACTTCCGCAGAGGTGTATAACCTGTGAGGCAGAGAAGTTGCCTAGCAAGTACGGCGTTCATTCTGAAGAGTACGTACCGATACGTACGGTAACGCCGGTAGTGGCAGGAATGTGTACTGTTTGGAAATACGTACTGTCGTGATATGGGGAGAGGGTTAAGACGACTACTTACGTATTTGTTGACATTAACTTCGACGGTCAACATGGACACGGAGCATTTGACTTGTGTTGTGGAATGTTACCGTACGCAACCGATGATAACAAATACCCTGCGTACGACTTGCCGGCGCAAAACACAGTTTGAAAGAGGTTATGGTAGCACACAGACCGTACAGACCGCCATCTGTTGCTACGACGTTCAAGTTATACCGTACACGTTCTCAAGTTCAGATTGAAGAACGCCTTAAATAATAGGCAACTTCTCTCACATATAAGCTGAAACTCGCTTCAAATCGGTGACCCAACAACAGTGACGTCATGACACACTTTGAAATGAACACCCAGTATAGTAGGCATTGCCACAATCAAAGCCATCTTTTGAGTCACAAATCAATGAAACAATTGAACATCGGTACATGTTGAGCGATTGTCAGCCGTTCTTGCAGCTTTATATAAGAATACTTATTTCATTGTAAAATAATTTTATTCTGAAGATAAGGAAGGTAGGAAGATGCACCAATGACAGACTATAAAAATACATATTATCCTGTTGACCGTTACTTACTCCCTGCATGTCTGTAGAAACTACTTGAAAATTATCTGAAATCAATATGCAGAAAATATTATTATGACGACGGCAGGATTATAAATTAACTGCATATCCAATTGTATAACTTACCCTCTATAGAATTAAATAGTCAAAAACAACATTAAATCATTCATCCTTACCTGTAACGTAAAATCGCGATGAAATATGAACAGATGGAACAGATAATCTTCTTTTATTATTATTCATCAATGAATGTTGAAACTTGACTAGGATATCTAATACCGCCTGTTCACCAAATCTGTATCTTGATTTGAATTTATTATCTATATCTAATAATACGCTAAGGAACCTGAGTCTCTTGGATGTCTTCAATATTCTCGGAAAATTTATCACTTTTCAAAATATCAGCAATTTTCCTTATGTCCACGAACGAAAGCCAAAGTCAAAATCTAAATTTTCGGCGATTTCGAAGTAAAGTCACGATTGAAGTTTACTTTCGTCAAAGTGTCGAATGTGAATAGGAAAATGGCGACTTTGTACTGTACTTTCCAAAGTCAGCTTTGGTCCAAAGTCCCGTCTACGAATACGACCCTAAGTAACCGTTTCTAAGACAATGTTATTTTGTTGTTGTTTTGAAGCTTTTTCTTACAGGTACATTGTATAAAATTGTGTTGTGAAGGCGCTGATGAAGTCATGGAATATTAGTTGCTAGGTAACCTTTTCTGCAACCAGTGCCAGAATTAGGCCAATTGAGGGGTGTTCTGCAATAACAAGGTATGTACACATACCTCGGTATAGTCGCCACCATTATAAATACAAAGCCAATGCACTTATCTTCCTATTCCATCACATTGGTGGCGAGTATGAAATGTCTTACTGCTTATGCACAGCTTATAATATGACTATGTCGCAGTTTCGTTACGTAGACAGTAGAGAGCTCTAGTGTCGGTGCAAACGTTCAGACGTCACTGAGGGGAAGTCAAATTTATTCCCAATTCTTTTCGATTATTGGTAAAATTCATGTTCTGGGAATAATAATTTAATTAAGTAGTAAAATATCGCTGCAATCGAAAAGTATTGGAAATAAATTTGAATAGGGAACAAAAAAAGTTTCCTTCCCAGGCAGGATTCGAACCATGCAAGTCTTAGTTACCAGTCTATCGTACTCTGGATTGAACAAGGCTCTGAAATCAGCTACAAGGGTCGGTCCGGTTTTTTTGCCACTACTGTACACATAATATTATATACTGCTAATTTAGTTTTGTTTGTATTTTCTTTGCATTTATAACATTTATATTTAATGCATAGAATAGTCTTCCTGCTGCTGAAATTCTGTTTCTGATACTTGCTTTTTAATATTCCTTTCTTCCAATTAGTGCCAAGTCCTTGAGGTTTCTAGGGGGTCCAATATAAATGAGCTTACGCTATAAATTGTTACACATATTGATATATACTATCACGACTGCAATTTCAAGTAAACAAGTTTAATTGCGCTTCTTATACGAAAGCTGCTTCGAAGTTTATGTCAGTCAAAGAAGCGAAGATTGGACGCCTGGCATTTCTGTATATTTTCTCTTATACTTCGTTATTTTCAGACTTCCTCGTTATTACTCTGCTATTGTCACACCGACTCGAAATCGGCTTTGTAGTCTGAAAGGTGCATTAAAAACAGACTGACCTAATTTTAATACACATAAGTAGGCCGGCCTGGGCGCGCGCTGCCCGGACACTTGAGAGACAAGTCTGCAGGCGGACGCTCTCCAATAACATTTGTTTCGAGGGTGAACGACCCGCCTCCCGGCAGATCAATGTTCACTCCTGCCGCAATTGCATCCCCGGTGATATATTCGACATTCCAGCAGATTGCCCCGAGTTAGCGATTGAATAAGACGAATAGGGGCAGATAACCCTCCGTGCCTCTCAGAATAAAAAGGCCCTATCTGCTGACTTGTCATACACAGTTCCAGGATACGAGGTGGAGTCCTTGAGCAGCGGGGCGCTGATAGAGACCTCAATACGTGCACTGGTACACAAAACAAGTACCATCTGCACCATAAGTTACTTCACAGGGAGGATATGTTGTCCTGACAAGCTTTAACGCCCCTGCCTTAGTCTCTTGTCAAAACTGATCGTTGTGTTGCACGTGGCAGTGACTTCATCTTGTCAGTGTTGTCATACTGATGTAACAATTACAAAGAAAATAATATAATAGTACATTATGCAACGAGCCTATAATGGTAGTAATTAAGACGCGAGTATGTTTATGAAACGAGTGCAAGCGAAGTTATATAATTTTCACACGAGCGTCTTAATTACCATTATAGTCAAGTTTCATACGACTTTTTATGCTCGACCATATTGATTTTTTCCGGCACTTGGTGAAATGAATTTGCGGGAATGTGTTTTGTGAAAGGCTGGAAGATGACAGTGAATTGATGTTAATTTGTGTGTTGTTTTTTTCGACTGAGTTTAATATTGTCTAATCTCGCGCTAGTTGTCTTTCGATTGCATATCCGAGAATAATCGATACTTGCGCTTTCATATTGCTACAATGGTATTTTCTGATTGGTGGAACACCTGAACTTTAATGAATAGGTGTACTTTAATGAGGTCCATTAAAGGGCTGCTACCAGGTGTATAATTACTACATTTCGGCATGGTCGAGCATAAAATAACAATAAAACTCGGAGTGCCGAAGATGACCCATACTTTCTTATTATCAGAGTTAAGAAGCTCAGGTTCTAAATACTCTTTAATATACATGCAACTATGCCCTTAAAATGTGCGAATTATACACAAAAACATGCACTAATAACTTCTAAATTTAGCAATGTAACAATGATCATTAGAGGAGAAAAATTCGCTCCAGTGCCAGATAATATATTATATTCTGTAGGGCCAAAAATTAATCTTTACGTAGATTCTTCGCCCAACAGTGCATATTACTTTGAAATCCCGGCCACAAAGTCACTCAATTGAGTGCGCTCTTTGTATAATGGCAGTTACTTAATTATGTCAACATATATGTGGAACCTGGAGTTAGGCCACAAAGGGAAAAACACTAGAGGAGAGGGATTCGATCCGGTGCTGTGGATTGAACTTCGGCGTAGCTCAGTGATTAGAGCAGTTGGTAAGTAGAACCAAGGAGCCGGGTTCGATCTTCGGCGCTGGAGCGAATTTTTCTCCTCTAATAACACTGAATAACAAAAAAACATTTTCGGTGGATATCTTGGTACCCAAGAGGCGTTCTAAGACAACTGAAACATGCCGATTCCAAATATGCAAACCATTTGTCTCTATTACCCGCCGTTCTTGAGATATACGACATCAACCATTATGTATAAAAACTCACAGACAGGAGTTTCAGTAGAGCATTTATTGCTACATTGAGTACAAATGAACATGGCTTTAGCTAAGAAAATGGTGCAATTGCGCCACATCACACATAATTATAGTAGTAATATTTCAGTACCATCCTGTAAGTCTTGGAAGTGGCTGTCTGCAATGATCTTCCTCATTTGTGGACCTATGAACACACCTTCTTTCACTTTCGCGTAACTCAACTCTGGAAACTTGTTACACAGGTACCAAAAAGCATCAGAGTCGGTGTCTAGTGCCTTCACGAAATTCTTCATGAGCCCCAGTTGTATATGAAGCGGTGACATAACTTTGTCATGCTCAACCCACGGCACACGAAGGCTGCATTCTATTTCTGAACGGCCAATCGTTCTTTATGTGATGGTTCTTTCTATCTCTGATGTCCCACTCGCAGATGAAGCAGCAGTACTTGGTGTAGTCTGTCTGCATTCCCATGAGAATAGTGATAACGTTTAAATCACCACAGATACGCCAATTGCACTCGCGATAGCATATTATTTCAAGAAATAGCGACATGGTTTCGTATGTATCTTTCAGGTGCATAGAATATGCAACCGGTACTGACGCATATCTGTTTCTATTGTGTAATAATATTATTTACTACCTTCAAGCTTGTCTTAGGTGAGTCTATGAACAGTCGCCATGCTTCAATGCTATGTTCTACCCCGAAGCTTGACATAGGATCTTGAATGTCCATACATTATCAAATAATATCACTCATTGCAAAGAACGTCACAAGTTCTTTATGTCTGTGCCGAAACTGTGAAGTCGTAACCATTGCAAGGAAATTAAATTGTTTAAGACGTGAACTGAGCAGTTCAGCTTGGCCTTTTGTTAGTTCCAGGTCCCGTACGAATCGCAAAGTTGAGCATTATTCATTAAATTAATATCTTCTCCAGGTTGGTAGTAGTCAGAGACTGGGTCGTTGGTAGGAGATGAAAGAGGACTTTCTTCTTGCGTTTCTTCATTAACTGTGTATTCTGCAGGTGGTGTTGATATTGGACAAGTGACGGGGTCATGTGAAATTGGTTTAGAAACTGAAGGAATGTCTGGATACTTTATAGATGCACGAGTTTTGTAGGAGAATCCGGTGACGTTTGACAAAAAGAAATAACAGTCTGTGGTGTGGTTGCTTGACTCGCGCCATATCACAGGAACTCCAAATGTTAGATGGTGGTTGTTCTTCGCCTTCCTTATCCAACCGCACAAGTTGCATGCATAGATCAAACAGATGAACTGTGGTGCCCACGACTTACCACTATGCACTTTCGAATCAAAGCATAGTTCATATTATATTTTCTTAAGAAACGGTGTAAAAGTTTTCCGATGGAATTTGTCTGTTACATAGCCGCACACGTATCAAAACACATTTGGTGAAGTTCTACATCATCTGGAAAAACGACAAAAAAATTCGACGAACCGTGTTCCATGTAAAAATAAAATTTCGTCGATAATTTCAAAACCTGACGTGATAGCGCAAAACGGTTTTCAGATTTGAAATCAGCAAGTAAAACTACATTAGAAATAGTAAACATCATGTCAGATATCTACCACTTGTTTATCAGTGTAATCATTGTTACCATAACAGATATATTCTGTTAGGACCAAAAATTAATCTTTACGTACATTAGCAATGTAAGCCTAACTATGGAAGCTTGCATTTATTTTTGAGAAGCAGATGCGCTTGACTCCACATTCCACTTGTCACAAGGAATCGAACTCGTAACTTTCGGTTTGGAGAGCAACGCTTTAACCGCAACGCCACCTCGAGTCCTCGTACATATTTATATACTGTACTTAACCCTTTCTGACAAAGCAATCCTCTTCCTAATAACAGCTGGAAAAGGAACTAGCGGGTGCTGCAATGTATCGGTGAAGAACGAAACTACTTCTGAGGATACCAAATTGAATTATCAGGCAAATCATATGAGTCGGCGATTACAGAAATATTAGTGATTCCAAATGGACTCATTCGAGCGGAAAGGGTTAAAGTAAAATGTGAAGTCTTGCACGTAAAGAGTTGTTTGGTAAATATGTATCATATTTTATCATTATCATATCATACACTTAAAGTCATCCCCATCACGGATGAGAGATTAAGTTTAACATCTGTATAATCAGTATTATTGACATGCCAGTCTAACGTGCCAGCCTTCTTTACCTCACTCACTGGTACTCATTTCTGTAAACCCCAGAGTCATAGTGCGGTTAGAAGTATTAGGTCAATGGAGAAAATCCATGGCTACATCTGGAATTGAACTCGCGATATTCCAGTTTGCAGCGTCAAGCTTTAACCGCGAAGCTACCATGCGCCCCCATTTATTTGTTTAAGCTATTGAAACCAACTGCGGCCCAGAGATATATAGAAATAAAAATCCACGACACCTTGGTAAGGCCAATGTGTCATATGGCAGTGATGTCCAGGCTTCGCATTTTTGTCACGCTGAATTTATCGAGGAGAGGGTTCAAATGTCTGGCGCTCACTGCGTAAGTGGCGGTACAGTAGATCTACGTTGAATTTAAAATATAATGGAGCATATCATGACAACACTGAAAATTAATTTTAATGGTTTGCAGAATCGAAAAGTTTTGAACAAATAATTATGCCACGCCATTGATTACAATAATTAATTAAAAAATTAATAATCTGATAATAAATATACAACAGAAATTTTATACATATAGGGTAAAGATTGGTAATATTGTGATACTAATAATATTATGATAGTACTTTTTGAGAATTTTTTTACAATTTTACTGAGCGAGAGAAGGACAGGTTTTGTGCAGAAACTTGTCCACGAACATTCCCTTAATACGTTGACGCAAAAAACCGGACTTCCTCTCGCTCAGTAAAATTGTAAAAAATTTTCAAAAAGAACTATCATAATATCATTAGTATTACAATTTTACCAACCTTTACCCTATACCAGTAGTGTCAGAATTGTAAGCTTCGAAACCGGTTGTGGTGCTAGAGACGTCCAGCCGGAGCGTGAACTTGCTTATGTCTGTGGAAGCACCGGAGCACGCAGCGAGTTATAGTGGAGCGCTCCGCTCCGTTTAAGCTGTGTCTGACAACGCTGCCCTATACAAACAATAATTTAAACTTATTTATTGAAATAACTACTATTACAATGCCAAACAATATACATTCTAAAAATATGTTATCATTCCTCACACAAAAAATAATCATTTCCAAATTCCGAAATAAACAACTGCAGTGAAGATATTGATGGCGGTATTTGTCTCCTGGTGCACCTCCTCTATGACTGAACAGGATCGACATACAAATATACGTATGATGTCTAAACTGTACGAAATGCGACAGAGAAAGAATCGTGACCAGTGAAATGAAGATTTTGAGGAAGACTACTGAGTACAGAAAACTGAATAATGAAAGAAATATGGATATTCCGCAAGGAATGGAATTTCGTGGAGCTAGTAAAATATCACATCTATAAAACAGAAAACGCTGGTAGAAGATAAGACTTAATTAGTGAATGAATATTTATTAACTATAAATGGGTTTTCACTCGGTGACAGTCACAGGAAAAATAACGTTATGTAAAGGTAACGTATAGCCTATTGACAGAAAAAAAAAACAGAAATACGAAGTCGGAATATTAACAAAACAAGTCAACGACAGCAGATAAGAAACGAAAAAGAGAATATGTAATCGAAAGCTTATAAACAGTTAAGTTTATATTACTATAGTCCCGTCGCTCTAATTTCCGGCAGCCAATCGCGTTGCAGGTCGGCTACATTTAAACGCGTACGTTTTGTGATTCGCGGAGGAACACGTTATTCATTTCTTAAGGCTCGATAAATACTAATATAATCGCCCGCCACTTTGGCTCTTTCGTTGGCGTTCGTAGAAAACACGCGAAAACGTTATTTGTCGCTCAATTATTTTCTGAATTACAGTGCGTTTGATTTATTATCATAGGAGCTACAACATGATAATGTTTAACGGTGTGGCAAACAGATTCCTCGTATGGTAGCTCGGCAACGAAAGAACAAAAATGGCGAACGATACTACCTACCTAGGCTTTATAGAGCCTTCACTTCCTAAGACGTAAGCAAAGAGGAGGAGTCACGCCGGGAATAACAGCGTCGCGACTATAGTACTAGTATTTTCAACGTTCACTGTACATTTTCTAATCACTACACACTTACTGCACTCACTACTCGGCCATTAAAACTTGCTAAATTGGTTCTGTAGCTCACGAAACTTTAACTACAAAAGACTGCACATAGACCAGTGATGTTCAGCTTTAATTTGCGTCCTAGATTACGACGTGAGTCTACAGTACCTTTACTCAGCGCGCGGAATACCTGCTGGTATTTGGTTGTGTTCGGATGTCAACAACAAGCCTCAGTGTCGGAACATGCCACAGCTAGTATAATTTATAATTTATTGTACCATTATGCTGTTCTGTCAAAATTTCAAGATCTTCACGTAAATGTACTTTGAAAAAGGAATGCGGAAGTGATTTTTTGTTATAGAATGAAGAGATAATGTGTGATGATTTTTATGTAATAAAAATATACTTTACTAAGTGCATAATTAATTAATAATTATTTAATAACCAATATATCTTTATTTATTTTTTATTTTTCGTCTGCCTAGGCCTATATATTTATTTATTTTAGGAAATCTCTCTTCTGTAACTAGAAAATGAGGATTCCACTGAAATATGTGAGCATCTTAATCATCTCAATTGCGTACTTCAATGGAATTATGAAAACATAATTGATGTTTTTTAGCTGTAAAAGCATTCCTAGACTCTTTAGATTTATGGAAATCCGAGCTTCTATTAAAACAGCTTCACTATTTTCAATATTACAACCGCTAAATAATATATTATCTTATCACAGGAGTGAACAATATTGAATTTCTTCCGGAAATATTGAAAAAGCTGTGTAAAAATGTGTAAACTTAATTGCGTGTCCGCAAAAAAACTCGGTATTTGTCGTAGACTATAATAAGTAACCAAATCTTCCATGAGTTCTTTAATGCACTGGTTCCCAACCTTTTTTGACTAACGACACACTTCACTCAAAGCCCACGATATCGCAACACATTTATTTGTTATTATTAATAATAATAATTAGTGGTTTTCTTCTGGAGAAAAAAGTGGTGTCACTCTGTGTAGAATATTTTATAGCGGACGGGAAGATGATTACTGTTCATTGCACGGGAATTTTGTCGTTTTTAACCTCCTTTTCGTCTAACTAAGAATTTCAAGGTCTAAGCGGAATTCAAAGAAAAATTATACTAAAAATATAGTTATTCACACATATTTCGAGTCTATGATGAAAAATGCAACAAAAAGGTGCCGGAACGCCGTTCCAGCGCGTTCCGCTAGAAAAAAGCACTGATAACTATGTAGTGTTGGACATCCAATATTATGGATAGATCGATGTTAACACACAATAAAAAAAAAACAAAACAAAAACAAGCGGCAACTTGAGTGGCATTAGAGAAAACAAAGGTACTGTATGAGTAAAAAATCCCAACCTATCTATACTGGATGTCCAATAAAAGATTTTTATCCTCGTTCTTGAAAACTCGCCTATTTAAATTGATCTGAAGTCTGCGCTTGGTGGATTGCACATTTTATCTATACGTGGCCTTATGGTTGACAGACCAACACGTAGGGCCAACGGGTTTCAGTGTGCAATAATAAATTGATATGCTCACCCGCTCACACGTATATACTGAAACTGACCAATATGTTCTGACGATTCTACACTCTGTTTATTACTAATTGGGAAGAGTAAACGAATTACTAAGCAGTGTTGCAGGTGTTCACTTTCATTCGAATTATCGCTAGGCAGAAAAACTAAACTGAGAATTGTTGCAGGTGTTAAGTTTCATAGGTAAAGTCATCAAAGACTTCGTTATAAATAAAAAAATGCGTTGTAAAGAGACTTTCTGGATGGCATAAAAATTATTTTTTAATTCCAAAATTTCGCGACACACTCCATGGGGCTGCGCGACACCCCGGTTGGGAACTCCTGCTTTAATGCACTGGAATGAATCGAATTTTTCTTTTGTCAAGTAAAGTCAACCAGAAATATAGTTTATTTATAAATTCGTTGAAGTTATCATTTTCTATTTGCATTGACCTATTACCGCATATTTCGCAAAACATCAATCTCTCTCTGTTCTAATTGCATACAAAATAACGCAAATTAAAAGTTGCTAGATAAATGTTCCGGGAGGCCGAGACGTGGATGGAAGGATAATATTAAAATGAATTTGAGGGAGGTGGGATGTGGTTGTAGGGACTGGATTAATCTTGCTCAGGATAGGGACCGATGGCGAGCTTGTGTGAGGACGACAATGAACCTCAGAGTTCCTCGAAAGCTATTTGTATGTAAGTAAGATAAATTTTCCTAATTTTCCGTCCCATTTCACATGGACTCGCCCATAGGTAAAGCTATAAAACAATAACTAAATTCGGTGGACTTCAAGAACTCTTCAAGAACATAGCCTATTGGTAAAGTGGAGAAATAGTGTGTGAAATGGTTCACTTTCTTGAAGATTAATAAAATGCAAGACATCCGCTTCAAGAAATATCTCTAAAATCAATTACTGTTTTCCCAACCGTTAGCTGATTTAAAATTATTCTATTGGGTTTCTATAAAACGAATGATAGGATATTCCTCCAAAGTGCTGAGCGAGAGAGGAACACTCACTTCGACGTATATAATTTTTAATTTTTCTTGGTTATTTAACGACGCTGTATCAACTACGAGGTTATTTAGCGTCGATGGGATTGATGATAGCGAGATGGTATTTGGCGAGATGAGGCCGAGGATTCGCCATAAATTACCTGACATTTGCCTTACGGTTGGGGAAAACCTAGGAAAAAACCCAACCAGGTAATCAGCCCAAGCGGGAATCAAACCCGCGCCCGAACGCACTCCGGATCGGCAGGCAAGCACCTTAGACGACAGAACTACGCCGGTGGCCTCGAAGTATATAATAATTTCGTTAACCCCTTCAGACCTGAATTTATATTACACAAAATTGAAAGAAAAAAAAAACTGGTCACATAATCATTCTGGGGATCCAAAATTCCCAAATGAAGTCTTGACAGAAAATAAAAATTTGGGGACAATTTTGACCCCTGTGGCTCCAAAATTTTAAATTTTATTTTTAATTCAGGTATAGAAATGTTTAAAAAAATATTCTCAATTTCTATCACATTTAACTTTTCAAAATATTTAAAAAGTATCGAAGACATTCCAAAAAAGAAAAAAGAAAAAAGAAAACAATGTACATCAGGTCTGAAGAGGTTAAACTGTGAATTATAAAGTAAGCCAAACTACCTAGAATAAGGTCAAAATAATATTGAGAAAAACTATAAAATAAGTCCAATCTTTCGATTATTTAGACTATAATATACTGAGCGTAACTAAAATGTACCTATGTGAAAACTTTAGGGGCATATTCCTATCATATAGAGGATGAAGGAATATTCTATGAACATTCGTCCGGAAACGCTTTATTTCCTTGTTACAGCCCTTTTTCTACAACTCTGCTTGCATTGTAAAATGTGGTACATTATGAAATAAAAATAGCATACCATATGAAAATCTGTCTTACAGGAAGTGCTCAAAAAGGCTCCTGTTAGCACGGACACATGCATTAACCCGCTGTCACATTGAATCCCGAATGCGCTAATGCATGTGTGTCCAAACGTCTATAGAACCAGGAGATATTGCACGTCAAGCATGCTCTGCTAAGGTCAATAACTTTCCATATACAATAGGAAAAACGACCTTAAAGAATATGCGCTGCGGGTTGCTTACGCCAGGAGTTATCTCGTACGAGTTATAATTGTACACCTATGCGCTAATATATCCTTGGAAAATGTAGTCTCGTCTTCCAAAATACGGACTCGAAGACTCTCATCTTGTACCATACATAAGCTCTTTTAAATGTCCCCATGAATGAAAGTCTTTTGTTTCAAGTAAAATCACACTAAAAATTGTATCCCTCATAAAAAAAATTCATTGTTATCGTTCGGATTTGAACTCTTACTTTTGGGTCCACAGCAAGCATTAAAACTATTAGAACACAGCTCGACGTGTTAACATAATTCTATATCCCACCACGTCGGTGTCAAAAAAAGTGAAAATTAGGGAAGATAGCGCATGTTTTTGTTACACTGGTGTATTTATACTTAAACTCTTGATGAATTGCGGAACACTGCAGCTGAAAAGCGCGTTGTGTCATGTGCAGCGGTCTAATTATGTAACATACAACTTTGTGTTTTATTAGCGAAGAACACGGTCGACATTTCACACCCATCTCCATTCAAACCATTTGTCACCATGTTCGAGCTGATTGTGAAGAATATGTCGGCGTGGTGGAACTGAGCCTCGCTAATTCTGCTGTCTGAAGTTTCCTGTCATAAAAATTAATCTAGCTGGTAGGCGGCATGTTCCAATATTCGAACTACATGCAACCGATAACTGGGACGCAAGGATAACAACTGACAAACACGGGCTTGAAGGTGCTGCCGCATAGCGGGGAGTTTTAAAACCACGACGAAAATTTCAGACGCTTGTTAATGGTCGAATCTGGAACCGATTATTCTAGTTATCATTCAAAATTAAACTTTCAGGATGAGAGAAAGTGACCAAAGAGACGAGAACGCATATTCCAATTGTCACTTTATATACTATGGACTCCACAGAATAAGATAAAAGTGTAAGTTTGGATTCAAGAATGGTTCGTAAGTTAAATTAAGAACAAATGGTTTATATGTCAATATAAACAGCCGTTTGCTTTAAAGCGTTGCTATATTTGCGTTTATTTGATTGTAATATAACATAAATGTTTATTTTTCAGTCTAAATGACTTATCGGTGTTTTAAAAAATACCTATCAATAAAATTTATAAATATAAATATTCATTGAAGTAAAGGTTAAATTAATGCTAACGTTTTCGCCCCTTGGCATTTTCAGGCACTTATTTGATTGGCTAAGATTCAGTAGAATCGCAGCATTAGAACATAATTTCTTGGAATCAATGATGTGGGTAATAAAGGGAAGGCTAGCAGAAAAAATAGATGCGAGAAGACATGAATTTTCACATTGAAAATTTATAAGAATTTCACAATTAAGATCCTTTATCGTGTTTTGAATGATTAAATTTATTATCTATTTTATTGTTCCATATTTGAAATACAAACATAAAATCACTTACTATGCACTAGAATAAGAATATACGAATATATTTTACTTGCGTGAGCTTCCTGCTCTCTTCATTTCTTGCTTAGATAAGCATACTTGTGCTAAGTATACTTGTGGCCGGTGGCTTGCGAGCTGTAACTCGCTGATCCCTGAAGCACCGGACTCCCCGCAAGGTCACCGGCCGCAAGTATACTAAAACTTGACGCTTATCTAAGCGAGAAATGAAGAGAGCAGAAAGCTCAGGGAAGTAACTTGGAAGCTCCAAAGTATTTAGAGACTGATAGAATATATTTTAGTTTTCTTGACTAAAAAAATAATATATTTCACTTCATTTATAAACTGAATACCGATTCAGTATTGCTACAACACTTTTAGGAACACAAAATATTGCAAAATAAAAGAGTTCTGAGCACAAGACAGAAGTGAAAATAAAAGATGTTTTGTGTGATAGGATCCCACTCCCCCTGCCCCAATGTTGTGTCTATTAAATATTTAAATATCTTAAAATAAATCGGAGATCACAATGAATGTCTGCTGAATACAAAAAATGAAAGTACGCCATTGGTAAATAAAATATAATCTGGTTTGAGAATACGTAATACCAACACATGAAAAGTAAAAAGACGGAACAAAATATATCCTCTTTCGTTATGAGATACCGAATCCTATCATTGAAAATGGAGTTATTTTTCATTGTCAGTGAATAAACTTGTTACTAACTTAATTCATCATGAAATACTACCCAACCAAGTTATTGGCTATTAAAAATAGGGTTATTTTCCAGTCAGTGAGTAAATATGTCACTAATTTAACCTCTCATAAAATCATACCTAACCTTGTTATCACTAACAGAAGGGCTACTTGTCACAGACAGTCGTGGTAGTTGTCGCTGACATATGGCTAGTATTTACTGGCAGTGGTTAATTTGTCACTAATCTACCTTCTCATCAACATTGAGTCCAGTGGCTTACTCCAACACTACACTTCGCAACATTTCACTTTTAAATTTTTGATAAGTGAAAAGTCTTTCTGTTCCTCTATAAATTAGACATTGCTTTGCACTTTTCATTTAATTCTGCAAAGCCAAGCCTTTACATATCAGCAGTCATTGCAACTCCATGTTGTTGAGCTCCAGCCAATGAAGACATATGAGTAAATTATTTTTTAGATGAAAGAGATTAACGTCTTAGATTTGGTTCTAGAGTAGATCCAGTTATTTCAAGAACATAATCTCCTTTCGTTGGCATTATTCGAAAATATTCACAAAACTAAAAGTTGAGTTATGGAGATTCATCCTGCATTTATAATTTTTTGGGGGATCTTCGTCACTTGAATAACGTAATAATAAATGTTCTCTTATTTAGAGTACTTATTTACTAATGGCGTTTAGAGAACCCGGAGGTTCATTGCCGCCCTCACATAAGCCCGCCATCGGTCCCTGTCCTGAGCAAGATTAATCTAGTCTCTACAATCATACACCACCTCCCTCAAATCCATTTTAATATTATCCTCCCATCTATGTCTCGGCCTCCCCAAAGGTCTTTTTCCCTCCGGTCTCCCAACTAACACTTTATATGCATTTCTGGATTTGCCCATACGTGCTACATGCCCTGCCCATCTCAAACGTCTGGAATTAATGTTCCTAATTATGTCAGGTGAAGAATACAATGCATGCAGTTCTACGTTGTGTAACTTTCTCCATTCTCCTGTAACTTCATCCCTTTTAGCCCCAAATATTTTCCTAATCACCTTATTCTCAAACACACTTAACCTTTGTTACTCAAATTGAGAATCCAAGTTTCACAACCATATAGAACAACCGGTAATCAACAGGTAATATAACTGTTTAATAAATTCTAACTTCTCTACATATCAAATTTCTTCTCTAAATTATTTTGAATCCAAAACAAAAGTGTACTGAATATAATAAATTTAATCTTAATGACATAGAGACTTGGTTTTTCGCAAAAGCCCCATTCACTTTTCAGCACATCGCTTTGCATTTTTCAAAATATTATTTAATGATGGAACAAAAGGAGTGTATTTGAAAAGTGTCCTTTAATTTTCCTTTTCACATTTCACTTTGAAAACCGGTTATGAAAAGTGATAGTGGATGAGAAACTGCAACGAAAAGTGCAAGCTGTAGTTGAAAAATTTGAAAACCGGTTCTGAAAAGTGATAGTGAATGATAAACTTCAATGAAAAGTGGAAACTGTAGGCTAGTTGAAAAATTTAATGGTGGAATAAGCCCCAGGACAGAGTGGCTTCCGTCGCCTAAAATACTAATGAGCATAAATCATTATTGAATTTATTACTCTCACATACTTGGATTTTTAAGGTTTTATTGACGTGTAATTATTTTGGTTAATTTAATATGAACTACACCAGTGATGTCAAAGCAAACGCATTTTTCTGACCTTGACGTCGTGCGCGGGCATTAAGCGCTAGATATGCTAGGAGGAATAACCAGCCTGTTGGATTAAGAAAACAGTGGTGCACAAACTTCAAACGGAACGTGAAATTTTATGTCGTTATTTTTATATGGCTTCTTTCTGTTTGTTATTTTCTATATTGTCTATAAAACAAAAGTACTAACACCTATTGCTTAGCCTAATATTGCAGTCATGTTTTAAACGTTAATAAGATAATAAAGAGTAAAGAAGGAATATACACACAAATTCCATAATAACTACAACTATACTGTACTAAGTGAATTAAACACATCATTCATAAAGAAAGTGTTATCTCAAAGACAGACACTGAATATGACATGATAAGTTGAAATTGATATTTATGGTATCTTTAGCCTTATAAAAGTAATCAAAACAATATTATAGTACAATGCAAAGTTGCCTAAGTATATGTTTTAGCTGTAACTAATATTACACAATAAATCTCTTATCGCATTATGCTTTTAGGTGATATTGGTGCGCAACTTTCTGTTATCAGAATATTAAATTTTCTCGAAATCTGCTGAAGCTATAGAGCTGACGTTTTACCAACACATAGGCACATATCTTTTGTTTGTGATGTAACAGTATTTGCTTTGTTAATTCATTTCCGTACAAACATTTCCCATGCGAATATTTTCAAACATTTTAATACACAATCTTCAGTAATACGTAGTTACGATATATTAGATTTACAGAAACATTGTTTTAGTACCTGTGAGGCTACTAAACAAACATATCTGAAAATTTCACTTTTCTGTAAAAAAGTTGAGAAAATATTCCTGTTGAATAAAAAAGCAAACTTGTGAAAAATGAACATTAAAATTAAAACTTACATTCTTATAATGCACTTACACTTCTCAGACAAATCTAAAAATTAACATGGATACAGTTTTAATAAGTTCTCTTCCCTTTATCCATTGAATCAGTGCTGGCCATCCCTGTATACAGCTCGACCAAGCAGCATATACTACCTTTTTCGTCTGCCTCTTTCCTTTCGGCTGTAAAGCGCTCAGGCTCTCCTGGGCTCTAAAGCGCACGCTTGCTCCTATGGGCATCAGTTGACATCACTGAACTACACGATTAAAAATTACGCCATCCCGTACGGTATTTCATTATGATGCAAAACGCATAAATCTAGCGAGCTTTGTCGCAAACTTCGGATTTTAAGTGCCATAGAGAGGTTTTTATAACACTGATTTGTAAAGTAAAGTGGGAACCTCAACTTACCGACAATGTTGAGGTTGACGAAGTAGGATCGCACGGGCTGCGTGCTGATCTGGCACTCATAGATGCCTGCGTCGCGCTTCTGCGCCCATTTGATCTGCAGTGTCCACTCTTCGTTGTCGCGGTGATGGTTGGCCTGGAAGCGCTGGTCGCTCGTGTACGTGTAGCCGCCGACCGTCAGGATGTGGATGTCTCGATGTCGGATCCAGGACACCTGCACAACAACAAGCGGTTGAACGCCTGACTTATTAATATGTACTACTCCACTATGTTCACCACTTCCACGAAAAAAAAAAAAAAACAAATATTAAAATATAAAGTAAACACTCGATTATCCGCGATAATAATGGGGAAAGGGGTAGTGGTTAAAATAAAATCACAGTTAATCAAAAAACATGTTAAAATGAGCTACGCTATAGGTTCTAGCTAATTTCAACAAGTACACATATGTCTAGAAAGACTGTTCGGGAAGATACAAAATAAAATCACAGGAGTTTTTCTCTATTTTTTTTACGAACAGAAGAAATCAGATTGCCACTTTGCAGCGACTGAATAAACAAACTGCCGTTTACTGTTAGGCAACGAGCTAAATGCTGGTTGTGTTTTACAGAATTTTTTAGCGTAAAATCAGTTCAACGTCGTTTTCGCCATGAATATGTTAGGAGAGCTCAAAGTTACAGGTCGATGATATGAAGGGTTCAGAGCCATAGTGGGCCAAGTGCCATTTATTAAAAGCGGAGAAAGCAAGGATTAAAGTTAAGTGAATACCATAGTTTAATGAAGACTGACATATAATTTAGTTTTAATGTGTATACTTTATATTTTTTGCTATATGTTTCCATTGAATTATGATAATAACTTCATTTTAACCCTTGTTTTCTACGGTTTTAGTAAATGGCGCTTGGCCCACTATAGTTCTGAACCCTTTATATGCGGCAGAAACATTGACATTACAACGAAGTGTTGATAAACGACCAGAAGTATTTGAAATGTGGATATGAAGAAGAACGGAGCTTGTGAAATGTGTAGAAAAATATGAAATGAAGATCAGCTAGAAGGAGTGGATAAAGAAAGAATAATGCCGAAGCTGATTAGAAAGAGAAAAAGAAATTGGTTGGGTCACTGGCTGGGAAGAAACTGCCTACGTAAGAGTGCATTGGAAGGTATGGTGAACGAGAAGAAAGTTCGGGACAGAAGATATCAAATAGGCAACATTAAGACGAATGGATCGTATTCGGAAACTAAGAGGAAGGAGGAAAATATAGAAGATTGGGGAATACTGAGTTTGCAATGAAAGACCTGCCCTTGGATAGAAAACGGTGGTCTAGTGGCTAGAGCGCTGGACTTATAATCCTGTGGATTCGTTCGATCCCCGATTTAGCCTACTCCTGATTTATGACCTGTGGTGACCAAACCTGTGGTAACACAGGGGTTTCCTCCAGGATTTCTGGTTTCCCTGTGGCATCACAACAAATCTACATCATCTCATCTCATCAAGGGTGTAGCGTAGACCAACGACTTTGTCGGTAATTTTATTTACACAACTGGTTATATATGAGTGATTGGCGAACAGTGAAGTACCCGCCATTAGAAAGAAGAAAACGTTTTTGCATCAGTGTATTTCTATTAGCAGTGTGGCACGTCCGGTGTAAAATTTGTCTGCAAATGATCAGTTTGTAATAGTAAACATTAACATATTTATATTTTCATTAGTTTATTAGCTGTCAAGTATAACTGTGTTAAATATTTTCGTAAATGACAGTAATAATCAGAACTAGTAAGTTGGTACCAAAACTGTTAAGTTGTATGAGCTTGGACTATATCACTACCGAATGAAAAGTATTAACGCACCTCTCAATTTCAGTGAACCAGAACGACAAACATGTACAACCGGCTGGTAACCAAACATGTGCTCTAATCGTCCACGGCCTTAGATAAAGAAAATAATAAGCGAATAACATAAAAAACAATGCTTTGTAATTATAAACTTCCTGGCTCCCAATCTAAAATAATTTACCCATACATATAAACATAATGTACTAAGTATAGACTACAATTACAATTCTAACCTCATTATAATAAATAACAATGGACATTTTGATTTTATCAAAAGAAATACTTCTTTTATGTTCAGAAAAAATACAAAACAATATTTGTACTCTGAAAATATTCGTTTTACGTCACAAGGCGCTACTGGAAAAAATTTGAAATATGATTAGGGCTGAAGAAAAGTATTGGTATCGAGATAGTAAATAATTTCTATATAGGCCTACATTGTTTACAAAATGTGCCCCGTTGCTGGGTGTCTCTACTGTCTGTAAGGAGCACAGAAAGTGAACATTCGACACTCCTCAATAATAGACCTGCTTAATTGACGTGAGGTTGTATCAGAATGCCGAAACAAAAATCCAACAAGGAATCGGGTAACAAGGCGACTGAATTCAGAACATGGGGGAAATGCGTTTGACTTAATTGATAAGAATAATATTTCTTGTAAATGTAATATTTGTTCCGAGTTAATTAATTTGAAAAACAAGTAATCATCTAAATGTAAATTCTATTATGAATTCATTCATACGGAGCGGACTGTACAAACAGCCGCTACTATAACTAGTCGAGAGTGCACACAAGCATTTTGTAAATAGAGCTCTACGTACGATGCAATTTAGCCTAATACCAATACTTTTTTCAGCCCTAAATAGGCCTATTACTATCATCAGGCGAACAACTACTTTCTCAATATAATATTGTATCTCGTATGTGGCACATAATATTATATCCATAACTGTTTTCAAGATAATCTTTCATTTCTATTGTAATGGCAACTAGGAACTTCGTAACGTAATTCCGATGTTTAACTTGGACTGTAACGCAACCGAATGCATAGCAGCACGAGACGTCAACATTTAACGAAGAATAATGCGAGAAAAAATGAACTTGTTACACACTACTAATTGCAAAATTATTTAATAACAGATGAGTTTACTTTCCTGGAATCATGCATAATATTAACATTATGTAAATAATACAATAATAACAGAATAACTCACTTTGTTCAAAACCTGAAATATTAATATAAATTAACAATATTTTTCTAACTATTCACCGCTGTACATAGCTCCACAGATTCATACTATGCGTTGTTTATGTGAAAAAAACTGTGATCGTCTGCAGCGAGTGTGAACAGAGCGAGGCGCGGGTGAGAGCTATGCTCCTCGCTGTAATAAACTGATATCTATTGTTTTGGTACGAACTTCCTACCCATGATAATACAGTCTAATCCGTTTGGGTACGGGTAATATTAATTTATTATTATAAATCTATTATGATAGTAGGAAAAATTTCTTACTGGTTATATTATGATTAAAAGATGGGAGTTTCCATATGACAATCAACAACGCATAATCTGAAAGGACAAATGAAAATTGTAGATGATTAAAATGGCTACTACAAATCAATAGCGGGCACAATGTGTTCTTTGGTATGCTAAATTTGAGTGTGTTAAAAGAGTTCAAAGGGAATTTCGACGTGAGTATGATGTGCGTAATGTACCGAAAAATCGAAAATCGAAAGAGAATTGGGAGGACAAATTTAAAAGGTACGCAAAACGCGTCCTTGCAAGGGGTTGGGGGCTGTACAAAACTAAATATGTGAGCTCCAAGCCTGTTGGCCACTAGTCTCACTCCGGGTTACGTTGCTCCACTGAAGGAGCTCTAGAAAATTTTGAAGGGGAAGCCGAAATTGGACGTAACCTCTTAGATATACACTATTTTTTTTCATGGAGTGCAGTTTCATAGAAAGGACTTTGCCGATAGACCTTCTACTGCCCCCTACTAATTGGTTGTCATAAATAAATGTCTTCCTTACTATGACGGAAATCTTGTCTTCTATTGTTAGTAACCAATCACAACCCTCGTTCAGAAGAATTGACAGCTGCCCGTCAAATCCACGTGGAGGCAGAGTTGCCGCATCTTTTCCGAATTCCAAGAATCCCGTCAGTTTCACTGCATAATTTCGAAGGTCATCAGGATTGTGACAACTGTGCAATGTTGGGACTAGGGGACAGGATGGAATTGTCAGAGGTGTTTGTGTAGGAAGTCATAAATCTGTAAGTGGGTGTTCAAAGGAGCCACCGAACTGCACTCCTTGAAATAAAATAAGGTATACCACATACGCGAGGGGGACTGAGATTTGATCAAGTGATCACGGAACGGGGCGAGGAGGAGATGGCTGGTGTTTGCCGTTAGAATGGCGAGACGCTGTCATCTGTTGTTTGATAACAAAGCATGTGAAGGCCGTCGGAAGAAGCGCCGTGAAATATAAATCTGCAATTTGAGAGGTCCCTGTCCTTTCAAATTGCGACTAATTGAGTGACCTCGTATATTTAATAGATAATTTATAGGTTCTGAACTAGGGCATACGTCGTTTATAATAAAGGGGAATATATATATGGGGAAGGGCATATAGGTCCGTGGCCCATTTCTTATAGGGCTCATCCCGACATTTGTCTTACGCCTTAGGAAAACCACGGAATACCTTAGGCAGGATGAGTTTTCTCATATATAAGAGACTAGCCAATTTGACTATTATGTAGGAGGTGATTGTTGTCATGAGCCTTGTTGAATCGTCTCAATTTAGAGACCAGCCATTTGGCTATATGATGGCTCAATTACGAAGGGGGGGGGAGAGATGTAATTGTTAATTAATTTAGAGTAAGCATGGGGATATGAGTGCAGGTCCGTGGCCCATTTCTTTTAGGGCTCATCCCGACATTTGTCTTAGCGCCTTAGGAAAACCACGGAAAAACCTTAGGCAGGATGTACCTAAATACGATTCCATACTATTGTGGTATCGAACATTTGTAGAAACAGGTTCTGTTTTAAAAAAAACATGCAGAAGGTCGCAGGCGAAACCCAGTACGAGAAGCAGCTTGGTTCCCAACTCCCCAGATCTAACCCCTCCTGACTTCTTCGTGTACGGTTTTGTTAAAGACATTGTCTATTCACAGAAACACAGGCGCATTGATGATCTGAGAGTAAAAATTACTCAAGCTTTTCAACAAATCACTCCTCTTATGTTACAACAGACATGGGCTGAATTGCATCACCGTTATGAGTTATGCAAGATGCGCAATGGGGGTCATGTTGAGCTCTGAGGAATCTCCCATCTTTCAGTGTTGTATGCACAAAGTTTCAACAAATAAAGTTCAGTAGTAAATGTTTTACGGTGTTTTTATTTTATCCATATCCAAACGGATCACACTGTAATACATATTTACACATTTATATTTATATTAGTGTATTGGTACTCAGGCACATCTGCTGCTAAATTTGTCCGAAAATGACCAGTTTTTAACAATAAATATTTACATATTTTTATTTGCATTAGTGTATTAGCAGTCAGGCACGTTAAGACATTAAATTTGCCTGCAAATTACAAATTTTTATTAGTCAACATTTAAATGGATTCCACTGATTTTGGTGTCCGTCAGAAATAATATTCCTAAGAAATTGTACGGTAAATGTGACACTCTAGGTATAACAAAGTGAAACTAGTAAGAAAAAACAGTTTGGTGAATACTGAGAAGTACCCAGAGGGCACTGTAGCTTTGACGTTACACTGAACTGCGACTGAGTTTTCTGCTGCGTTATGTGCTGAGAAAGTATGTTAAAATTTTGAGTTGGTAAAATAAAATTAATGGTTCATAATAAAATAGGAACCCGGCGGCTCGGCGGTGAGCTAAGCCAGCCTCAGTGATTGTTATGTCAGCCAAATCCGCTAAGCTAAACGAATTGCTTCAATATATTAGAAAGGGAGAAAAACTTCCACCTAAGCCTGTTACTTGCTAATATATCAAAGCGGTTATCCTGTAACCAATTTTGTATCGCAATATGTTAGACACAAAACAAGTGACTACCACAGGAATAAGAAGTCAACATTTCCACGCATTCATCCCGTAAACTTTTAGAGGTGACACACTGACAAGGGGAGGCAGCGTTCAGAAAGCGAGATACCTTTTAAAGAAACTTACGTCAATTTATAGAATTTTAAGAATAGATTCCAAACCATCTAGATTACAGTAGTCCTATGGATGTATACATTGTCAATTATTTTTCCAAGACACTCCCGTTTTATAACGAAATTATGCCTCATTACGAATCAATTAGAGGTCATTTATCTAAAGTACAGTAGTCATAACCGGACTTCGATTCAGGGTACCGAAATGCATGAAGTTACGAACGCACAGACGACTGTTGTGTAGATCGAGGGAATGGGAGATGGAGAGTGCAGTTACTTCTTGCCTCTGCATGTAAACATTCAGTCACAGTAGTGTAAAAAATGTTCACGTTTACAGAAATATACAGTCCATTTCTAGTACAGAAAATAATTAAATAATTGCCTAACATTACATGTTGCAATTTACATTATACTATAGGTACATGTTTCAACAATATAAAATAACCATTTTCTGTACGTGAGAAGAAAAGGAAAAGTACATATACTACATTTCTTCACAATTCATTACACAGAATTGCAAGGTACATTCGCATTGTATTAAAAGAAAAGAATCTCCTATTTTCACTCAATGAGTTTTTCTCAAGAAACGCTTTGAAATATTGTTGAAAGGGACGTTGGCATGTACCAACATTATACACAAATCTCGATGAAATTATTTTTGATTTTCTATGTCTGATTTTTATGTCAAAGACCTGTTTTTCCTGTGTAATTTATGTGCTTTTGTTATTACAGTGTTTGTTAAAAAATCGAGTTCTACCTGTCTTAAATCATTTTTGTACAATGTATTTTTAAACTGATATTCGATGTCATATGAATAATTTTGCAGGCCTAAAACACTCATACAGTGATTAAAAACTTCCTTATTCCATTATTCTTTTCTACTGTTAAGCCAAACGTGGAACATATAGGCTACCATATATCCCGCCAGTGAAAAAAAATATATTGATAAATGTCCAAGAACGCGCAAACAAGGATTCAAGACTCTAAATTATGCTTTATTAAATGGTAAAAGAAGTGTTGTAACCGGACGTGACCGGCTATACTAAAACGCATATTATATTTCGAGAACTTTAAAAAAATATATATATTTTTTCAATAATCGTAATATTTAAACTGTACATTAAGAAGAAAAATACCTTACAAACTTGTAATTGAAGTTACGTTAGTAACAACGTATCTTTCTGAACAGATTCCATGTCTCACAACACAATAAATCACTAACAAAATTGGCTCTTTTTCACTCACATAATAAGCCTCTCTGTCTACGACTGAACAGGAGCGAGAAGTGTTAAGAAGAAGTCATTGTTTATACTCTTCTAAATATAGTTTACCGCTGATAAAGCAGTAAAAGCTATTACAACATTCTCCAAATGTTAAAGAATATGAATTCATATTCACCTATGTCCAACTAAACAAGTCAAAATTTGATTTTTGTCCATCTAGACAGGGAAAATTGCACACTGTGCATCGGAGCAAGCCCGAAATAAGGGAAAGAAATGGAGATGATGATGAAAGAGAGGAAGTGTAATTACGATAGCGAAATGAGTCCGAAGTCCAACGCAGGAAGTTATCCAGCAATTCTGCTTCTATTCGTTGAAGGAAAACCTCGGAAAAACCTCAATCAGGTAACTTGTCCCAATCAGGATTTGAATCAAAGCCCACTCGCGTTCCATAACGTGAAAGCCTATATTCTTTTGTCTATAACTCATAGCTTAATATTAACTTCTATTACGTAGTCACAATATATATCACCATTCCTTCTGCAATGCATTCGACTCAATAAGAGCAAGACGTGTTACCACGATTTGATGTTACACTTCAAGTATGTATAAGATCGAATAAATTTAAGCGGAAACAGTTTTAAACTGCGAAGTTTTGTTCCTCAAGTGAGGATACCAGCCCTACGTTGGTGGAAGAACTGTCTTCTCTAAACATGCAAGCATATTTGCTCATGTTCAAACCAATGAGCAGGGCTTCTTCTTCCACAATTTCACTGCTGTTGTGGGATTTTGCTCCTGTTTCCCCGAGCATCGACCATTCTATTTAGGTCCACAGTGGGTGGGTATCCCAGCAGGCAGAAGAACAAAGGGATATACAAACAAGATCAAATTAAAAATGACTGTATTAAATGTGGAAGGAAGAGTAAATAAAATTGAATATCGTAACAACTCGTTTAACATGCAGAGCGAATGAGTGACACAAGACTCTAAAAGAGAATGTACCATAATAATCCGAAAGGAAAGACATGTAGGCAGAGGAGTAAAAAGTTGGAGAGATATATACTGTCAAAACGGAATTGTTATATGCCTAAACAGAGAAGTGAAAATCAAGACAATTTAAAACAGAACGATATTAAACATACCTATATCACTTCAGAGATACACAGAATTAATATATCGTATTGCAATACTGGTATAAAGACAGTACCGTATAAAACGAAGCAGAAATGGCAACATAGATTTTTAAATAGCATACACACAAAGACTGCTTCATCCGAGATGCTACAGGCGAAGTGATAATAAAACATTGATTAGAAGGAGACTTTTATAATAAGCAAAAAAGGATTTGGCGGTATTTTAGTCTATTTAGAGGAATCTGTCCCTTAATCGATAGTACACATTGAACCTTACCAAGTTTACTGTATGTACAGAGTGAGTCAGCCAAGGCTAGACCGGCGTCAGCAGAAAGTCGTATGCGTGGTAACTGCTGCATCATCGCAGTGATCAGACCTCATGCTCGCGTACGTTTCGTGTTTGGTCACTTAAACACGTTCACACAGTGAGAATGTAGCTGTATACCGTATCTACATTTAGAGTGCAGTAGTGTGTCCATTATGAAATATAGCCTTGAACAACGAGTGTTTATTTACGACAACTTTATGAAATACGAATCTTGGAGAACAGTTGTAACAAACTTCCGTCAGTCATTCCCCGATTCGCCAGAGCCTTCTAAAGCAATGATTTGCAATTGAGTGAAGAAATTTCGTATAACTGGATCAGTATTGGATAAGAAACGAACATGTATGAAACGTGTTCTCACTGAGGAGATGTTAGATGAAATTGGCCACTGACTAGAGAGAAGTCCTACGACATCATCCCGCCGTCAGCAGGTGGGGGTGTCACAGTCTTCAGTGATAAGAGGTACGAAACAATTAAAATTGAAACCTTACAAAATTCGTGTAATTCAGAGTTTAACGGAACCCGATTATCAGAGCAGACTTAGGTTTTGCATGTGGTTCCAACAGTCGGTGTATGATGGACTACTTGACCCCACCTTAATTTTTTGTAGCGACTGAGCATGGTTCCACATCAGTGGTTACGTGAACACTCAAAACAATCGTTACTGGGACATTGAAAATCCACACCGTTTTCACGAACAATTCGAGCCATTTCGGAGAACGAACTGCAGCGAGTTGCTGGACGTCTTCAGGAGATGTGCAGCCTGCCACATGTCACAAGGACGTCATTTCGAACATGAATTGTGAATTCGGTAAGTAGGCTACAGCATTACGCAATACTAACCGCAAAAGCGTGGAACGAAGCCTTCGCATATGGTAGCGTTGTTACGTAAGAATCAGCCGTCGTGAGTGTGTTTAGAAATCTAGCACTGGCTGGTTCACCTTGTATATCGCCGTTATAATGAAAACCTTTTTAGGGTTTAGTAATTTTCTAGATATTCCTGTCATGGGACGAAGAATAGTTGTTCGAATAGCGGTGTGCTCATGAAATACTCAAGGGACTATGTAAACATTGCAAGGTACGATACGAGAACAAGTGTGTGAAAGGAAATAAACTTCAGCTCTATTTTACTTAAATACATTTTTAAGAGGGGTACCTAGTATAAAACAGCAATAACATGTGCAGAACAGCGAGCTGAATTAAAATTTAAGACGGGAATTAAAAGTGACTATGTGACCTAGTCCAACCGAGCTGTGGACACAACGAAGCAATCGATGGCGAAATTGCGCAGAAATATTTCATGAGCCGATGAAATGTCAAGCTGAACTTGTGCCATTCTTACTCCAACTAGATCAGACGTTCCTATCGAATTATTTTTCATATCGGATCGGCCAGAGTGTCCTAATTGGCGGAGGGACCTCTCAGCAGAGTCAACAGAAATATCCCTGCAGCTAGAAATTGGACCGACCTCAGCACACACGATTTAATTAAGTTGAAGCGGCAACAACCAATCCGACTTCTGATCAGAACCGTAAAGTCAACAATTAAAAGACTCTTAATTATTAACCCTCACTATTAAGTCATTCTCGATTAGCCTACTGGCTATCGAGCTTAGCCCTAATCCTGAGGGTCGGGTGTTCAAACTCAGCCGACGGCTGTGAGGTTGGGCTGATTTATTGCCTGACTGGCTTTTCGAAGGCAGCGCACCGGACTGGATCTATAACTCACAAGCAAACATTCTGATGGGGGCAGATAAAAAAGTTAATTTTTTTTCTTTCACCATGTTAATAATGTCAAAAGAAGTGTTTATACAAATTTTGGCCACTCGACTGCAATTATGAGAGCCATAAAAATAAGTTCTTCAGGGGCCGTTAACAGAAATAAAACACAATTCCATTGGAAAAATTTACTGGAACAGACAAAGAAATTGCTGCGTTATTTTTCAATATATTCCTCACTGGAATTGAGACATATGTCATGCCATGAAATCTACAGAAAGATATCCCAGGTGAATGACCTCTACGACACAAGGATACAAAAATTGATCCCACGGTATGAAAAACGTCTCAGTTCCAATGGGGGATATGCTGACAAATAGCGCAACAATTGCTGTATCTGTTTAAATAAATCTTTCCATACAATTGTATTTTTTTCTGTAAACGACCCCAAGTAAATCACTTTCTGGACGGCCTCGTAATTGCGGTTGAGTGATCAAAATTTATATAAGCACTTGTTTTGACATTATTAACAAAGTGGAAGAAAAAAAATAACGTTTTTATCTGCCCCGATCAGAATGTTTGCTTGTCAGACTTACACAGCTCCATTGTGAACTCTATATCGAATGCAATGAAACTAAATATACATAGCCCATTTGAGTAATGACTGAGAGGGGTATTTGAACATAAAATTCATTTGTGATTTTTTGGAGTAGTAATAGTAGCAGTAGTAGTAGCAGAAGTAGTAGTAGTAGTAGTAGTAGTAGTAGTAGTAGTAGTAGTAGTAGTAGTAGTAGTAGTAGTAGTAGTAGTAGTAGTAGTACAGGGACATCATTTTATTTTTACTTCAATTTTTATTGTACCTGAGTTTTGGAATGTACTTCACTCCCATCCCTTCTACTAGTAAACTTCCAACCGTTCACGACACAGAGCCGAGGGCACATAAGCAGTACTGAGTTAGAGAGTATAGTACGTTCCAGAAATATGTTCGCGTTTTCCAGTGACGAAAGAGCTTTCAATATTGAATCATATTTTCGTACAGGTACTGTCGTCCATTTGCCTACGTCGCATCCCGGTTTCCCCCACCTGCTTCTGTTCGCCCGTCTGTTAAATCTAGTAGCTGGGCTATCTTAGCTCTTTTCTGAAAACATTAATTTCTGTTAGGAATTGGACGTCTACGTAATATTATACAACTGTTTAAAATAACTTAAATAAAAGGGCCTCGTTAAGTAATTAACTGTCACGTGATCCCCCCCTTTCTTCGACCCTGCGACAAAACCACTTGAACGGACAGTAGATAGCATGTCTGAGTAATTTTATCTTTTCGGATCGGGCAGAAGTGAAGATTGAATTTACAGTACGTAAGGTACTCTTTTATAGAGTAGGTACAGAACTATTTCAACATGAGTTACTCGTACGTAGGACGAAACTGGTAATTGTAATTAGGTACAATAGTCTATAGTGCGATAATATGCACATTGGAACTGAAGCCTGTATCGAAATGAACGGCCACCATTTTCAAAAATGTGTTTAAATATTCATATTATGATTATTTTTCAATTTAACTTCATTCTCTATACTGTACGCTAATGTTCTGTAACAGTACAATATACACTGCATAATTAATACGTCCGAATGGATAGCTCAATTCGTGAGTAAAAACACTAAGTGTTAATACAGTACTACATTTTGATTAAACAAAAACCTAATGAAAATTATCAAACTCAAAATTGCGATATTGCCTAGTTTACGTAAGTGGGTGAACTACTTTTCTGCCCTCCTATACCTAGTAAAGTGATTTGTATTTTACGCCAGTATCATCGAACTCCAGTCGTGGAAGGGGTAGCAAACGGTGTTTCCGGTTTCAATCGTTAATAGAAAGGTATAGCCAGGTTAATATTAAAAATGTTAGTAAAAATAAAATGATGTCCCTGTAGTAGGTAGTAGTAATAGTAGTAGCAGTAATAGTAGCAGAAGTAGCAGTAGTAGTAGCAGTAGGTAGTTAGTAGTAGCAGTAGTAGTAGTAGTAGAAGTAGTAGTAGTAGCAGTAGTAGTAGTAGGTAGTTAGTAGTAATAGTAGTAGGTAGGTAGTAGTAATAGTAGTAGCAATAGTAGTAGTAGTAAGTAGTAGTAGTAGCAGCAGCAGTAGCAGTAGTAGTAGTAGGTAGGTAGTAGTAATAGTAGTAGCAGTAGTAGTAGCAGTAGTAATAGCAGTAGTAGTAGATAGGTAGTAGTAGTAGCAGAAGTAGTAGTAGTAGGTAGTAATAATAGTAGTAGTAGTAGTAGTAGCAGCAGCAGAAGTAGCAGTAGTAGTAGCAGTAGTAGTAGTAACAGTAGTAATAGTGCCAGTAGTAGTAGCAGTAGTAGCAGTAGTAGCAGTAGCAGTAGTTAGTACTTTACATAACGACGGTTTCAAATACAGAAGTCGCATAGCCTCAAAATTTGATGTGGCATAAATGACCGACAGAATTTGCCTGGAACCCTCTACCGTGGATAGGTTGTTTAACGAACAGCAAATTTATGATACAAAAAGGGATATGAATCCGCAAACCTGTGCTGAATATTCCGTCTTATTCTAATATCACAAACATCTGAAACGTTTTGCAGTTTTGGACAAAAAGTATACTGAGGTGTTACGTATCTCACTGTGAATTTATTTTCGATATGCGAGTAAGATAGGATATTTCGAATAATTTTTCCGTTCATGCTAGTGAATCTTTGAATCGACAGTCCATGGAGGGCCAAAAGACAACCAGTCTACTGCTGGCCTCACGCCCACATGTCTCAGTCGAGATCATCCAACCATCCTACGGGGATGACATGTGGTCAGTACGATATCTCTCCAGCCGTCATAGCTGATTTTCGATACCGGATTTCGCTACTTATCTCTCCACGTTCATCATGATGTTGGAGTGGATACACCAGACACTAAAATTACTGCCGCGCGGTAAGTAGTACCAATGCGACGTAAATGTGCAACTCTAAACACCGCTTAAGAAAGGAAAGTCAAAGATTCATTACCCGAGCACTAGCATATGCTCATTTCGGGTATCAATTCATATGTATCATTTCAAATGTAAATTGTGACTAAATTAGAATTAGAATTAGAATTAGAATTAGACTCTTTATTATCTAGTTCGGCTGTAGTAAATATTCATTACAGCAGGCCTGGACAAACAGCGCTCAACGAGCGCGCGCGCTCCTTCGGAGCGGGAGAGCGGTTTTTACCGCTCGCCGAAACGGAGAGGAAGATACGTCAGAATGACATAGACTTGCTATAGGTAGAGGAGAGGGAAACGACCACTCAGTTATCTAGTGGAGTGCAGTGTGTAGACCTATTCTCAGTAACTGTTTCACGTTGCTTACCTACTGCTACAGTACAGTATGGAGGAATCTAAAAGACGGAACATAACATTTAACATTTAACGATTTACAGCTCGAGATCGTTTGAATAATACTACTAGCCTGGTTTAGTTTTACAAGACTAAACATTAGCAATAATATCCATGACTACATAGGGTGGCTGTGAAAATGATTGCTATGTTTGGCTCAACATTTATATTTGTGAGCAACTGTTTTCTATAATCAACTTTAATAAAGGCAGACATCGAACATCTGTAACTGATTTTTCATTACGATCAGTAGGCTACTGTTCCTTTCAGCTGCCAACAGCATAAAACCTCATTTTCATGTACTGATAAATAAAAATAACAAAATTATATTGTACATTTAAGTAGCTATAGAATTTATATTATTTCTGTAAAATAAATATTTCTTTATTAATTAATAATAGTGCAAGATAGTTTTGTAAACACTGAACGGGAATTCATTTCATGAACACCTTGTGAACATTTTGTACGAGATCACTCCTTCTTCCAGTCCAACTTCTACAGAGCGCAGCTAATACCTGCATTCCGCTCATGAGCTGTGAGCCAGCTCGGAGAGCGCAAACCTTGTGCAGGCCTGCATCAGAGGATGAGGAAGTATGACCACAGTCTAGTATATACAGTCACGAAGCTTGAGTTGTGAGGGTACTAGGAACAATATACTGTGCCGGTACTGTTTCACATTGTATGTGTTGAGGCGATAGTAGCGATCCTAGTGGTTAGCAACTATCTATGGATGCATATTTCCTATATATTGAGCTTCGTGACTGTATGTACTAGACTGTGGCATGACCGTTTGCAACAAGTAGCAGATTCACTGCATACCAAAAAATCTCCTTGTCTATAAATGAAAAAGCAAATAGGCCTAAAGGTAATTATCTACACTCTATTCTGCCATTACAATGACCGTAGCGCTTAGAGGCATTATAAATAACTTTTGAAGCCCAAATGGGACATAAATATTGTTCTTTGATCTAGTGAAATGGCATGATCACATTTTTACGTAAAACAGGGCATGGTAACTTTTTTTACAGAAGAACACAGACTTTTATCTAACGAGAGAGAATCACATTATATGAGACAAAAAGGACAAACCACAGTCCTTTGGAACAACAAGGATGTAACTATAATCGCATTTCGTAGTTATATAGGAGAAAGAACAGTTTTCTGAGCTAAAAACGAAACTTTTTTAGTTATAATTGAAATGTGAACACAGTTCATTGACCTTGAAAAGAGATATAACCACAATTTTAGATAAGAAAAGGCAATATTCACAGACTTTTAAGCTTATGTGAGCTTAAAACGGTACATGATCACAGTTTTTTTGAATAAAACGAGTCGCCACATTTCATTGGGCATAAAGGGACATGAGAGCAGTTTTTTCAGTTAAAAAAATAAGACTTGACTATGCATTTAAATAAAAACGGGACATAATCACAATTCCATGAGCTATAAATGGAACATGACAACAGTTGCTTCAGTTTCAAACGGGACATGACTATAGTGTCTGAGCTAAAAATAACATAACCCCACTTTTTGAGCTAATGAAAGAACATATGATTACCCTCTCATTATTTCGTTCTCGACTCTTTATAACAGATGTCACAGCTAGTATAATGCCTGTGGAGGCATCTGGTGTTAGGGTAATGTAAGAGTTTGCCGGTTAAATAATATGTCAGGGATCCATAGTTTTATTATGTGTAATGGGATATGCTAACATACTGTACTCCAACCAGGAGAAAGTTTCAGGGAAATGAGACGCAGCGGGGTAATGCTGTAAATGAATGTTGATGTCATAAGATGTCATAAGGTCACATGCGTGGGTACACGCATCTCCACTGGCTAACTCTCAAAGTACAAAAGATAACACTGATACACACATTGTTATACTACCCTAGTTACAAAATTAGATCACGGTTAATCTCCTGGTCTTTTAATCCTTCCATACAGGAAAAAAGATGTGCAGGAGAGTACATATCTTTTAAACTGACGTTAAAACGATAATATTATCTATCTACTTCGCTCCAATAGATGACGCAATAGCAATCATATTCCTTTCACGTTTAATCTCCTGGTTGTAGAACAGTGCATGCGCGAAATGAAAAAAAAAGTTAAATAAGAGTCAATCAGTAAAGAATACTGTGTCAATGACTTTATTTGTGAAAAACCCAACGCATCAACTAATCAACCAGTCAGCCATCCGTCCAGCCAACAATCCAATCAAATTATCTTCTACAATCTTAATGTAATTGAAATTCCTCTTTCGATAGTTTGAATCGCTTCAAAATATTGAAGTAATGAGAGAATATGGTATTCCAAATAAACTTACTAATCTCACTAACTAACATACTAAAACATACAATAAGAGTCAACATGCAAAGTAAGTTAGAAGATATATTCATAACTGGAAGTGGAGTAAGGCAAGAAGATTTCCTCGCCACAGTATCATTTAATATTTGTTTAGAAAACAATGAGTGTTGATGTGGATCATGGTACGATTTTAACAGGACAAGAACAGGTATCGCATATATACTGAAGATGCAGTGATTATAGGTGAATCTTTGGGAGTGCTTAATGAAATTGCAACGTAAATTCAGATTAGTGCTAGCCAACTGAAGTTTATAACAAATAATAAAAAAATACTAAGTATACGAGAAATATGAAAGGAACTATATCTATCAGACAGGTTAATAATGTTTTAATTAATGGAAATAATTACGAGCAAGTATAATACCTCAAATGCCTAGGGGCTTTAATTGTTCTCATAATATACGTAACTTGTGTTGATATGAAAAATAAAATTACGACTGGTAGGCTATCTGATGCCTACGAGCTCTCCATAAAAGCATCTCTGAAAAATATATAAATGAAACCTTAACATTTCGCTACATGAAACAATTAAAATTTATAAAACAGTTATATTATGCCGGTTCTTCGAAGAGGTGGAAAAATTCAAATATCTTGAAGCAACAGTAACAAATATAAATGACACTCGGGAGGAAATTAGGCTAAACGCAGAATAAATATGGGGAATGCCTGTTATTATTCGGTTGAGACGCTTTTATCATCCAGTCTGCTGTCAAAAAATCTGAAAGTTAGAATTTATAAAACAGTTATATTACCGGTTGTTCTGTATGGATGTGAAACTTCGACTCTCACTTTGAGGGAGGAACAGAGATTAAGAGTGTTTGAGAATAAGGTGCTTAGGAAAATATTTGGGGCTAAGAGGGATGAAGTTACAAGAGAATGGAGAAAGTTACACAACGCAGAACTGCACGCATTGTATTCTTCACTGACATCATTAGGAACATTAAATCGAGACGTTTGAGATGGGCAGGGCATGTAGCACGTATGGGCGAATCCAGAAATGCATATAGAGTGTTAGTTGGGAGACCGGAGGAAAAAAGGCCTTTGGAGAGGCCGAGACGTAGATGGGAGGACAACATTAAAATGGATTTGAGGGAGGTGGGATATGATGGTAGGGACTGGATTATTCTTGCTCAGGATAGGGACCTATGACGGGCTTATGTGAGGGCGGCAATGAACCTCCGGGTTCCTTAAAAGCCATAAGTAAGTAAGTTATATTACCGGTTGTTCTGTATGGTTGTGAAACTTGGATTCTCACTTTGAGAGAGGAACAGAGGCTAAGGGTGTTCGAGAATAAGGTGCTTAGGAAAATATTTTGGGCTAAGAGGGATGAAGTTACAGGAGAATGGAGAACGTTATACAAAGTCACCTCACATAATTAGGAATATTAAATCCGGACGTTTGAGATGGGCAGGGCATGTAGCACATATGAGCGAAACCAGAAATGCATATAGAGTGCTAGTTGGGAGGCCGGAGGGAAGAAGACCTTTGGGGAGGCCGAGACGTAGATGGAAGGATAATATTAAAATGGATTTAAGGGATGTGGGGGTGATGGTAGGGACTGGATTAATCTTGCTCGGGATAGGGACCGATGGCGGGCTTGTGTGAGGGCGGCAATGAACTTCCGAGTTCCTTGAAAGCCATTTGTAAGTAAGCACATGAAACAATTACACGGCCATTATTTGTGGAAGTGAAACCTGGACGTAGACTAAAATAATGGGGAAAGAAAATATAGAGGAAGATTGTTTGGACCTAAATATGAGAATAGAAACTGGAGAATAATGTAGAATTTGAAATCATCATTTTTTTACTTGATTGTTTAACGACACTGTATCAACTACGAGGTTATTTAGCTTCGATGAAATTAGTGACAGCGAGATGATATTTGGAGAGATGAGGCCAAGGATTCACCATAGATTACCTGACATTTACCTTAAGGATGGGGAAAGTCTCGGAAGTAATCCAGCTAGGTAATCAGCCCAAGCGGGAATCGAACCCGCACCCGAGCGCAACTCCTGATTGGCAGGCAAGCGCCTTAGTCGAATGAGCTACAGTACACCAGTGGCTATTTGGAATTAAAAACAAATATAAATCTCCAGATACTGTAACAGAAATTAAGAAATGTCGGTTAGAAGGTGAGGACATGTCATTAGGATGGAGGAATGTCCTGTTCAAAAGAAGATCCTAAACTCAAAAGTTGAATGTAGATAGATGTAACATCGGAAGACAAAAAGTGAGATGGAGACTAAAACACATTAAATTATAGGAAAGGATGGGCCGGTATTTTAAGGGAGGCTAAGGGTAAACTACAGGGGTCGTAAAACCAAAAAAGAGAAGAACATTTTTTGAGGGTCAAACAAGTTGATTTTTAATTTTTCTTGCAATAATTTAATATGAACTCATAGCTTTATATCTGTAAAAAAAATTGTAAGATATGCTTATCTATAACATTTCCCGAGTTCTGCATTAAAATGTCCTCCCATGCAAATACAATACAAGCTTCAATCTGTATCGCTCATTTTCTTAAAATGACAAAAAAAAATCTCGTTTTTCTTACAGTAATTTAATATAAACTTTTAGCTTTATGCCTGTAAAATAAATCATCACCATGTGAATCATCAGGTTATTTTTTAGACTTATAATGCAGTGGCGGCTGATTGACTGAGGCAAGTGAGGCCGGGCCTCAGTCACTTGGCTTAACTGAAATCAAATTTTGGGTTGTTATATAATGTATTATTTATTTGAACGAAGCATATATCGCTGTAGAAGCATTTGAAAACTTTGTGATGTAGATAGACCTGTTTTGCAATAAAATTTGTTCATGAGGCCAGGATCGCTCGAGCATTCTGCATTTCGTGTGTCTTCGCGGGCTTTTGAGGTGGCGCTTAAAACGCTGTAGTTGAGGCACAATTCGTCTGGCCTCGTGGCCTGGTCAGGTTTCATTTCTCCCATCCATGGGTCGGCCTCGAGGGTAGAGTGGGGTGGGAATAGCAATGGCGACTTGTCTTCCTAAATAAGCCATAAATAACAAAAATTCCAGCTCTTTGCCAGGCAGAGACCCACACTATTCTCTCCCCTTATGTATTAGTTTATGACTTAAGCGAGGGTGTTGTACTATTGTACTTCGTAGTACAGTAGTGAATCTGGGCCAATGTTATGTATTTCGGGAAAATATAAACAGAAACAAATGCGAGAAATAATGCTGGTGCAGTTAATTCATTGTTTGAGTGTCCTTTTTCGAGAAGAATAATATTGAAAGAAAGGAAGTTTTAAATAAAGAGAGAGCCTGCCGAGATACGACATCGCTGACAATTTTTCTGAGAGATAATCTTAAAACGCGAGTTTCTATTGCATCCTGGTATGGGCAACATAAATGGTTAAGTGGTGATGTGGTGCAAAATAAACTTCTCTGTTGGCCTTGTTTGTTGCTGTCAAAGGAAAAAAATAAAAAGAAAAGAAAGAAAGGGAAATTTCAACATATAATATGGGTTGCTTCATCACGTTGAAACAATCACTGAAACTCGCAGCATAACAACTTACTTGGTGAGTAAAGTTATTATTTTTCATTAATAGTAATAATAATAGACTAATAATAATAATACAGTAATAATGATATTAATAATATAATAAAAATAATAATTAATATCATAAATAAACATTTCCTATCGGAGGCACTTAAACTAGTTGCATCTGGCCTCACCGAGGATTTCGATCACCGGCCGCTACTGTTATAATGTTATAAAAGCAGCTATTTTAATGTAAGTAAAATAGTATTGCAAATTATTAATACTATGTTGCTTATTTTCAATTTTTTCCCATAAAAACATATTAATACTTACTTACTGGCTTTTAAGGAACCCGGAGGTTCATTGCCGCCCTCACATGAGCCCGCCATTGGTCCCTATCCTGAGCAAGATTAATCCATTCTCTATCATCATATCCCACCTCCCTCAAATCCATTTTAATATTATCTTCCCATCTACGTCTCGGCCTTTCCAAAGGTCGTTTTGCCTCCGGCCTACCAACTAACACTCTATATGCATTTCTGGATTCGCCCATACGTGCTACATGCCCTGCCCATCTCAAACGTCTGGATTTAATGTTCCTAATTATGTCAGGTGAAGAATACAATGCGTGCAATTCTGTGTTGTGTAACTTTCTCCATTCTCCTGTAACTTCATCCCTCTTAGCCTCAAATATTTTCCTAAGCACCTTATTCTCAAACACCCTTAACCTATGTTCCTCTCTCAAAGTGAGAGTCCAAGTTTCACAACCATAAAGAACAACCGGTAATATAACTGTTTTATAAATTCTAACTTTCAGATTTTTTGACAGCAGACCGGATGATAAAAGCTTCTCAGCCGAATAATAACAGGCATTTCCCATATTTATTCTGTGTTTAATTTCCTCCCGAATATCATTTATATTTGTTACTGTTGCTCCAAGATATTTGAACTTCTCCACCTCTTCAAAAGATAAATTTCCAATTTTTATATTTTCATTTCGTACAATATTCTGGTCACGAGACATAATCATATACTTTGTCTTTTCGGGATTTACTTCCAAACCTATCTCTTTACTTGCTTCCAGTAAAATTCCCGTGTTTTCCCTAATTGTTTGTGGATTTTCTCCTAACATATTCACGTCATCCGCATAGACAAGCAGCTGCTTATTTGAAGGATTCGTAACAAGCTGTTTTTTACGGTGATGGGTTGTTAGCCCTTCGCCCAACCACCAAGCTGGAGAACCACCCCTCATCGGCTGCCCGCGACTGCTTATTCAATATATTCACAGCTACCCTCTATATCTGGAGGCCGTCTCCTCGCTCTGCAACCTGAGGACGCGCCATGCCGTGGTGATAGGGACCCACAATACATGGAAAAACATATTAATTCCTAAATTAAATAGGTATTTAAAATCCTAAAAAAATAATAATAATAAAACAAGGGTTGAGAAAACCTAATTAAACATTTTTTAAACTTAAAAATCCGGGTCTTGGCTCATTAGCATGACTTTCTTCCGGGAGCGAACTAAGCTTTGGATCCCGTACCTACTCGTACATAAAAATAACCCTGTCCGTGATAGAGGGCTTCATGTTGAGTCTGGACGCTGAATAATCTCTGAAGTTGAAAACTATCTGCAGTACCAGTGTGCTGATCTTCAACAAAATTGGAGGAGGTATGCGGTTTAGGCAGTCTAGAGCCCTTAGCTGGCTGTGGCGTAGGCCTGCTTCACAACTGTACCGACACTCACGAAGTGAGCGAATCTTCTGGTCAACAGAGATGACGGTGTCATGTTCTAAACATTAAGGAGCGGACGAGGATTTTAATTAACGAGGAAGAGCCAAGCGTGCCTCGCTCGCCACTGGTTGCCAGCCGCTCCAGCGTCATTAGCCTGAAAGCTTTCTCATTAACACATTCAGCGAGCACTTGCTTGAGAATTTACGTTTCCAATTCTACATTAATTTCCGAAAAGAGTTCATTAAAGGATTAGGAAGAGAGAGCTTGCAAGCAACTTTAAGCTTTTTAAGTGCAGCAACTGGGAACGATAGTACTTATGAATAGGAACCTAGCGTTCTCGAGTTCGATTTCCGACGGGGAAGTGAAAACTCGCATTCAATGCTCAGCAACTGGTAACCGCATAGAAGAGGATTTTCTAGTTGCTTGATATCTAGTGCTTGCGCAGTGTAATGATGAGAGTGATTTGGGTAGAGGTAAAATTGAATGTTTTGTTACTTTGGTTCTGCAATGCTGAACGCTGACAGCTAATGACATTCAATTGCAACGTCCAGTTACATAATTATCTTGGTAGATTAAAGGAGCATGGACACTAAAGTCATTGTAAACGGTTCATTAATAATTACTTCATGTCACGAATATTCATTGACAGTCTTCTTGTAGCACTATGAACAATCTTTGTCGATATCCAAAATCGTTTATAATATGGTATTTTATAGCACGCGTGCAGTAAATTTGCTCCGGAACAATGACATCAACGACTAAATTGCTTATTACAAAAATTAATAACCTCAAATCCTTTCATTATCTTCGACATAGATTTCAGCTTTAGTTTGGAGTGCAAACACCATAATGATGATGCTTGTATACAGCGAACTATATCATAGAAACACAAAATACCATCACATCACACGTATGAAACACGTTTACAATGTCAATTACCAAGCGAATGTATTATTAGAACTTGATCAGACTACCCTGCTCTGATGAGTACGCTAGAACGACTGTTTTACAAATATAGCTCGTATTTTTGCTTTCTATCCATTTAAAAAAAAACTTCACACATTCTTTCTGGTAGAATTCGGTCGACTTTTTTGAAATTAATGTTAATTGAAGGGTTCAGAACCATAGTGGGCCAAGCACCATTTACTAAAACGGTAGAAAACAAGAGTTAAAATGAAGTTTTTACCATAATTGAATGGAAACATATAGCAATTAATATAAAGTGTACACATTAAAACTAAATGATATATCAATCTTCATTAAACTAGGCCTATAGTATTCACTTAACTTTAACCCTTGCTTTCTCCATTTTTAATAAATGGCGCTTAGCCCACTATGGCTCTGAACTCTTCAATTCTGTTTTGTCTGCTTCTTCCATATTATTTCGGTGGGTAGAGGCGTCATGATCTCATCGACTATCAACAAACTTATCTCGTAGGACACCATGACATTTGAATCGTCGTGGGCTGTGATTTCAAACTGAGACATTACAAATTTATTTCATTCACCTTCATTAAATATTTAATAATGTTGTCATGTTCAGAATATTATATTTTATTGCATTCGAAAAAAATTAAGTAACTCTCTCGTTGACTAAACATTCACTCATGTCATAAAGTATAATATTATGAACTAATTTTAATAGTAGTTATTTACCTTATAAGTGGCTTAAAATGACTGTTACTTCTGTGTGTCATAATTTTTCACGAATACATAATTGGACGGAGTTACGCAATAAGAGACCAAGCGCCAAAAACCTGTTTCGAGAGATCTACCATTGAAATAAATCTGTTTTTTATAAAACATTTTATGCAAGAAGTATTATAACATTCATACTATTAAAAAAATTAGCACAAATGATATAAAAAAGGCTAACCGATATTTAATAAGAGACCAGCACTTGAATTAATATTTCAAAGTAAAATAAATAAATGAATTTTTTGTAATAAACGAATTTTTGCTTATAAATAGCAGCAAAATTCAGATATCACATTATTTTTTTTTCCAAATTGTCGGTTGGTCTATTATTGCGTAATTCCGTCCAATTGACTTTTAGTTACGTGTGATATATATACGATGTTTTATCTTAAGTAATTATTGAAATTATTTTCCTACTTATATTTACATAATATTAAGAATTGAGAATTAGCCACGAAATCTCGTGAAGGACAAGGGCCTCCTGACTATGCAGGGTGGCTTGTCAAGCAGTTCCGGTTAGCTACTCCGGGAATGATGGTCACTTTCGTAATGTAATAGTTTGGAATGCTGTCTGGGTTAACATTGAAGGATCCACTGTTCACTATTCACTGTTTGGGTTGCAAGTAATTTTGCGATTAGTTTTCATTGTTGTCGACCTTTCGCTGTTCTTGACCATAGATGGCCGAATCTTGATCTACGTTCGTCTGCCCACCTTGTCTTCTGTCTTCCAGCGTTGCATTTGCCAGTCCTTGTGTCCCATGTCGTAAGGATGTGTGTCCACCGGTTTGTGTTCAGTCGCATCACGTGTCTGTCCTGCCCATTTCTTCTTCAGCTTGTCGGCCGTCTCTGCTGCGTCTTTGAGATGTGTTTCTCTGCTTATGTCTTCGTTACGCAGTCTGTGTCTGAGTGTGATGTTCAGCATCTTCCTCTCCCTTTTTCGTTGGCACTTTCTGAGCATGTCCCGCTCTCTTTACGTAATATTAGTTAGTTAACCTTAATGAATTGTTTAAAACCCTAGCATGATATAAAAATCCTTTGTTGTCAAGTTACCGATCGAATATAAGTGAAATGTATGTTTCGAATCAACAAATTATTTCACAGAATGAAATAATGTTACCTAAGTATCACATGTTAAGTAATGAACTATATCAGACATTTGCTAGTAGTTTGATAAACGGTAGGCCTACACTATGCCACTAGGATAAGATGAAATACTATTACTGAACTTTCTTAACTTTTCGTCCACTAAAATCTTTTGTTATAAAAATGTATAACGTAGTGCTATAGAGAAAGGAAATACTAAATTTATAGATGAGCTATTTTTTAATTCTTAGAGATTTCTTCCATTAATATTACATTTTTATATAATGAAAGTGTAAGGTAGATTAAAAACTATCATAGGGTAACGCTATTTCAGTTATAAATTTACTGCTTGTAACTTTGAAATATTTGGTAACTAGAAGCTCAGACACTAAAACTAAATATACGAAGCATGATGAGTGGGAACAGAGGAAAATTCTCTCCGGCATCGGGATTTGAACCCGGGTTTTCAGCTCCACTAAGCCACACTGGATTCCCATCCCGATATCGGATCAAATCCTCTCAGTTTAAGTTCCACCTCTTGGGTGGTTCCACTTAATCTGAGAGGTTTTCAGCTCTACGTGCTGACGCTCTATCCACTAAGCCACACCGGATTCCCATCCCGATGTCGGATCGAATCCTCTCAGTTTAAGTGGAACCACCCAAGAGGTGGAACTTGAACTGAGAGGATTTGATCCGAAGGGAATCCGGTGTGGCTTAGTGGATAGAGCGTCAGCATGTAGAGCTGAAAACCCGGGTTCAAATCCCGGTGGCGGAGAGAATTTTTCTCCGTTCCACTCATCTTCCATCATATGATGACGCAGAATATCTGCACGGAAATATCATATGTACTTCGGTACATCATAATAATATAAATATACGAAGCTTTCTGCGGATGAAAGGAGTAGATCGCTTCAGAGTCTGTACAGGACGCTACAGTTTTCAAGGAGTAAATGATTTTACTTACCCGGGGTCTATGATTAATAATACAAATAAAATTGGAGAGGAAATTAATGAAAGACTAATGACAGGTAATGGAGCATAATATATTGCTAATATAAAATTCTTCACATCACAATTATTATCACGAGTAACAAAGATTAGACAGTACAAAACTTTGATACGACGAATTGTATGTTATGGTGCAGATAATTGGACACTTTCAGAAGGAAAGAACGATAAATTAAAGTTTTTTGAAAGGCAAATTATAAGAACAATCTATGGAACTATTTATGATGGTGATAAATGGAGAATCAGAAAAAAACGTAGAAACTGAAAGAATATTGAATAATGAGAATATTATTAGATTTATTAAAGCAGTAAGATTGACCATGTAGAAAGAATGTCGACAACGTACAAACGAAAATACTGAAATCACATATGTATGAAACAAGAAAAATAGGAAGATCTAGAAGGAAATGGACTGATCAGATAGAAAAGGATTAAAAAAATGGGAAAGAAAAATTGGAAGATGGAAGCTTTGAAACATGAGATGTGGAAACTTCTTGTGAGGGAAACCAAGGGTCATATAGACCTGTAGCGTCAGGAAGTAAGTTAGTAAGGGACTCAGACACTTTTCTTGTTCATTTTTGTTTCAATATGTGTACTGTAATGTTACATTTTCATTCTTATAAAAGTTAAATGTAGGAATATTTTCTAGCGTTCTGTCCAATTTATTTTTAGTGCACACATATCCATAAAGCAGAGTAATATGACTAAAATAATTGGATTGATTTCAGGTTGCTCTTTACTTCAGGACAATAAAATAAGTACCGTATACAATAACAATAATTTTCGACCTCTATCAGCTTGTGCAAGCTTGAAATGGTATGGCTGGACTAGATAACCATCGTGAACAATAAATTGCCGATAATTATCGATATAAACGAGATTAAACTTGTTGAAAAAGTTAAAAGAAGCTCATATGTTAATGAAAAGTTTCATTCACAAATGTTCACAAAAATTTGTTCATGCAATAGAGAGAAAAGTTAAAAGTTAATAAACAGATGATTTTTTAATAGACATAAAATAATATTGATGAAAATGAGTTGTTAAAGTTGATAGACAAAGCAGAAGAGAACTTTACGTTGTGACGCACTCAAAACAATATGTAATGTATACAATATACATTATTTTGCTGTCAAAACACAAATTTAAATTCAAATCTATGTCTACTACCACTCTTAGGTCACGAAAAATTTTGGTTTTAAGTAAGTGACTGTGATATGAAATGTCTGTCTCAGTCAAAAAAAAAAAGAAGAGGAAATGAAGTCTTATTTATCTTATTTATTTTAAAGTAACGGATGTAAACAGGTTTCGCTTAGTACGGCGCTTTTCGGAAAGTAATATGGGCAAGTAACAGCGCACTTAGCGGTGATTCAGCCCGTCATATTTCGGCAATAAAATCTTGCCTTCTTATACCTACATTACAGACAATGGAACAATGGAACTGTCGACCATCCTCCATAATGCACATTTCACATATTTTCAAAAGATTTCTAAACACACGATGAATTTCATCTCTATCGATAGAAATTAACCTTAGGCACATGGCGAGTTTCAACCAAGTTATGAACGATTATTGTCTATAAGTCTTGAAGTCTTGTACCTGTCTGTTGAGCTAACTTTCTTAATGATTTCATGAAGACTGTTCCAGCTTATGAACCTAGTCTACGTCATCGAGTTTTTATTCAGTTAGTACGTAACTTATGTGCCTTATTTTTATTTTAAAAAGTTAGTCGGTTTATCTGAATTTTTCACAAAATTTTGGCTGGTTGAATCATATGGTTGGATTCGGTGTTCTAATATGTACTTCACTGCCACGAACTAAACTGAACTTCACTCAATGGAAATACCAAATTTAGGATTCATAGATGAGCTAATTTTTTTAATTCTAAGAGATTTCTTGCATTAATATTACATTTTTATAAATGAAAGTGTAAGGTAGATTAAAAACTATCATAGGGTAACGCGATTTCAGTTATAAACTTACTGCTTGTAACTCTGAAATATTTGGGAACTAGAGGCACAGACATTAAAACTAAATATACGAAGCTTTCTGCGGATGAAAGGAGTAGATCGCTTCAGAGTCGGTACAGGACGGTACAGTTTTCAAGGAGTAAATGATTTTATTTACCCGGAGTCTGTGGCTAATAATACAAATAAAATTGGAGAGGAAATTAATGAAAGACTAATGACAGGAAATAGAGCATAATATATTGCCAATATAAAATATACTAATGCTCTAAACTTGACGTTCCTTCATCCTGTGTTATCTGTCTATACTACGTAACACAAGAAGAGCTCACATTAGAAGCTAATACTGTTCTTACAGTACTAATTTCAAAGTCTTTGTTTCGTAAAAAATTTAGTTTTTAGACTCATGTTTATAAGGGTTTTTCCCTTGCTTTGATGAATACTACCACATCTGAGATGATTTCTTGTTTCACCTGGAAATCACATAGAGCATCTCTTATGATTATGATGATGATGATGATGATGATGATGAACAAGTATTCATATCTCGAAATATATTAGGATTATGAGTAATTTTAGGACCCACGTCTATTAGACCTTTTTTGTCTTGTTTTTAATGACTACTATTACCTCTCAGAATATTGAATGCTCTTCTCTTTTTAATGAAAATCATATTGAACATGTGTGATATTGATGAACAAGTACTCATAATCTCTGAAGATATTAATTTTAGGTTCATGGTTATTTGAAATTGTTCTTGTTTTGATGAACACTACCACCTCTCAGAATAACGAATGCTTTCTCTTTTTTTTAATTGGAAATCACATAAATCATCTCCTGTGATGCTGATGAAAAGCACTATTATCACGAAATATATTAATTTTAAGACCTACATTTATTAGACTTTTGTCTTGTTTTGATGACTACTACCACCTCTCAGAATATTGAATTCCCTTTTCTTTTTAGTGAAAATCACAATGAACATCTGTGATGTTGATGAACAAATACAGTAAACCCCCTCGTATCCGGCACCCAAATAACCTGCAATACCAAAACAACGCTACTTTTAGCTAGGCAAAAAAAAAAATCATTCATGCGAAAGGGAAGATGTGAGTGGTTTTCGTGGATCGCACATGACGCATATCGTTTACTCTTTACATTGTTCACGCGTGAAAACATAGACAGAAAACCCTGTTATGTTCCTGGAGATCAGTAAGTTGTCACTTGGGCCTTGCAAACAATTCGCAGAGACATCTTTAAATTTGAACTCGCCCGATCGAATGGGTGTTGGACGAGTCTAAATAGAAAAGTGTGAAATTCTCTGTTCCTACAGCGCGTAAAAGTTTCATTCGAGTGATAGTATATACAAACAAGAAGACATTAGAGATATGTTGAAGAGGTTCAAATCAACGAGTGCTACTTCATCTTCACAGTTGCTACGTTGGCTATACTGCTCTTCGCATCACATGGCCGCTATTTAAAATTGTCATAAGGTTACGAAAACATTTAGTATTTTTTATTCTATCATGCATTACAATAAATTATGAACTGATGAATGTACATCAGCGTATCCAGTATGTACTTCAAAATTTTATTTTTGAATATTTACATATATGAAAATTACTAAATTGAAACAAAAAAAAAGTTTGTGCAGTACAGTATGTCTTCACATAACCTATAAACGTATTTTCCTTATTATCCGGCAAAATCAGTTAACCGGCACTGACTTTGTCCCATAGTTGCCGGATACGAGGAATTCACATCTCGAAAGTTATTAATTTTAGGACCTATCTTTATTAGACTTTTTTATTTTGTTAAATACTACCACTTCTCAATGTTTATTAAACTTTTTTTCTTGTTTTGATTAATACTACCACCTCTCAACATACTGAATGCCTTTCTTTAACGCACTGTATAATGTTTCTATGCATTATGAAAACAAAGATCATAATTCAAGGATTCAGACATTTGCTGGATAAATGGATTGCTGTCTGTATTCTCACACATGCTTTGGTAGTGTAAACAGATGAAGAACAAGATTCTCAAGAGAGACAAACTTATCTTGGGCCCCGTTTGTAATTCAAACACAACTTCAAGTCAGACAGCAAGACCAAGAAAGCGGGCGAGCATGGAAAGCTTGAAAACCAAGTACAGCATTCCTTGAAATAAACGGTTCCATGTAAGTGGCATTATTATACAGAATAACATAACCATTATTTTACATAATCTTGTTTTAAATGAACTGACTATTTTATGTAGATTCCTTTCGATAGAAGTTAATTATTACATCATTGTCATCATCATCATCATCATCATGATCCTGTACTTTCAAAGATGATTTCATATTTCGTATTTACTCCTGGTCATAATGAATACACTCCATTATTCACTTATACGCGACGTTTATACAGGGACATCATTTTATTTTTACTAACATTTTTAATATTAACTTGCCTATACCTCTGGATCAACGCCGTTTGTTACCCCCTTCCACAACTGAAGTTAGATGATACTGGCGTAATATACAAACAAATCACTTTACTAGGTATAGGAGGGAAGAAAAGTAGTTCATCCATTTACGTAAACTAGGAAATATTCCGCTTTTGAGTTTGATCATTTTCATTAGGTTTTTGTTTAATCAAAATACAATACTGTATTAACAATGAGTGTTTTTACTCACGAACTGAGCTGTCCATATGGACGTATTCATTATGCAGTGTATATTATACTGTCTACAGCACATTAGCGTACAATATAGAGAATGAAGTTAAATTTAAAAATAATCATAATATGGATATTTAAACACATTTTTTTTAAATGTGTGGACGTTTATTTCGATACAGTCTTCAGTTCTTTCGTGCATATTATCGCACTATAGACTATTGTACCTAATTTCAAGTACCAGTTTCGTCCTTCGTACTAGTAACTCATGTTGAAATAATTCTGTACCTACTTTATAAAAGAGTACCTTATGTACTGTAAATTCAATCTTCACTTCTGCCCGATCCGAAAAGATAAAATTACTCAGACATACTATCTACTGTCCGTCAAGTGGTTATGTCGTAGGATAGTAGAAAGGGGGGGGGGGGTCAAGTGACAGTTAATTACATAACGAGGCCCTTTCATTTAAATTATTTTAAATAGTTGTATAATATTACGTAGACGTCCAATTCCTAACAGAAATTAATGTTCTCAGAAAAGAGCTAAGACAGCCCAGCCACTAGCTGGCGAATAAAAGCTGGTGGGGGAAACCGGGATGCGACGTAGGCAAATGGACGATAGTACCTGTCCGAAAATGATTCAATATTGAAAGCTCTTTCGTCACTGGAAAACGTGAACATATTTTTGGAACGTACTGTTTACTGTAACCGTAAGGCTACTATGACTGTATACGCGGTCTTGGATCTGTGTGGAGGACGGTTGAACTTCATTAGTACAAGGGGTGGGAGTGAAGTACATTCAAAAACTCAGGTACAATAAAAATTGAAGTAAAAATAAAATGATATCCCTGTACTTTCACTATAGTGCTTTCCAAAATCGATTGACGACTTCAATCCTATTTCACTATTTCCAAAATCGATTGGCGACTTCAATCCTATTCGAATATCTCTTAAAGACATTGATATCGTTTCCGCCATCTTATTTTCTAGCTATCCTCTTAGAACGAGCTTTGTATATTCTATTATCCTTTTCTTCGTTTCCTACCCTTTCCCAGTTTACATTCAAACTACTTAGCAAAGACTGTCATTTCTGATGAACAATCTTTCATAGTTTAGCCACAATCTAGTACATACAGCCACGAAGGTCAATACGTAAGGAATATGCATCCAATGACAGTTGAACTTTAGTTGCTAGCCATTAGGATCGCTACTGTCGCCTCATCATAGACAATGCGAAATAGTACCGGCACAGTCTATTGTTCTAGTACTCTCAGTTGCTAGCCGCTTGGAACGCTGTATTGCTAGAAATGCAAAAAATCATCTCAAGCTTCGTGACTGTATGATATTAGACTGTGGTTTAGCTTTGGTCTAATATTGATTCTTACTATATTCGGTGTTTACCAGCCGAAGTGAAGAGCAAGTAATTAATGGTCCACCGCTGTGGAGTAACTGTTAACATCTCTGACCGTGAAACGAGCAGGCCCGGGTTCAAATCCTAGTTGGCATACGTAACCTGTTTGGAGGTTTTCCGAGGTTTTACTTCTCAACCTCGTGAAGCAGAATTGAGGTGGTGGCTGGAAAAAGGGCACTTAGGCATATGTGCTCTTTTTTTCGCCCATTAGTTTTGGACAAACTGTTAGACTAAGGAAACATTTTCAGAGCAATTTATCAGAATATTAGCACTTATTTCCCTAACGTTGTATGTTGACAGTCGGAGCTAAACTGGAATGATTGAGGTAAACATTTAGTTTAGCAATGTAATGTATTACGTTCTTTGACTTAGCGAATGTAACCCTATACTTCTAATGGAACAATCAGTTTGTATACAAACAGCGTACGGTATCCATTAATGGATTAAATCTATACAGCTTCAAGAACAGTGAATGAATATGGTGCCAATGAGGTATTTACCATCACAATATTGAGATCAATATTTAGACATCCGTGTCAAACCTACAGGTTTCGCAGTGTTACCTGCCCCTGGGAACGAGGTACTTAAAATTTAATATTTTTAAAGCCAATTTCAACTGGAGAAATTATTCGGCATGGGAATTCAAAGTGGACGAAAAATGGTCCACAAATTTTTCTTGGAGCACTCTATCAGGGATAGCGTTCTTTTACATGCCGTAAATCTACGACATGAGTCGCACACCTTTACTTCCCTTTCGATGGAAGCTAGTATACTAAGGATTTTATCACCCTTTAAAATCCAACGCCGTTGACGGAATATGAACCCGCGAATCTCAGATCCAACAGCATGGAAAGAATAGACCACTGAGAACGACTGCCGGAATGTTTGCCGTAGAAGTTCTAAAAAGTTAGTCTCTTGGATAGATAATTCGATCTAGTACCTAGTTTACAGGAGAGATTAATAAAAATTTGCATCACAATTACTATTTTCAAAAATTGGGCTCAATAGACTGTTTAGACTTCGACAAAATTGAGTCATTTCACTTATTTCTATACCTTCCAGTGGTTCATAGCTTTTCAGATCTAAAGTCCATTCCTAGTTTTGTGCTCGCACTCTTTCAGTTGGATCTTTATTCTCATTCTTGTTGTTTCATACTAAGAACAGACATGACAGTGATGCAAGTATAAGCCTAGATCATAAATACCCAGATTGCTCGGCGTTATAGGCTTTGACAGTAACAACTTCTGTCAGGTTTACTATGCTGCCATCTAGTTGTTACATAAGGAGTCACGTCATAACTCCCATTTGAATTGCATTAGCGACTGTACTGCCATCTCGTGTTCGTTTACGGCGGACGGGTGGCGATCCTGCGGTTGTTCTCTTCAAGGTGCAACCGATTTTAACATAGGAATGAGCAATCTATATGTGATCTGGGGTATAAGGAAAGATGTTATTATTGCGATCAAGGGGTTTTTAAAACCATATCTCTGTGTTAGCTTCCAAAGGTTATGCGATTATGTCGTTATGGTTGTTAAACTTCAAATTGTGGAGGTAGTGCGTTAATTTCCGAACAAAATATCAGCGATGCTTTCCACTACTTAGACTGGTCACCAAACTTCCCACATCTCGTACCTACTGAACAACTGTGAAAGGTTGTTGAACATTAGGTTAGATAGCTGGATGAACCAACAAATTCTATTCCATTATGAATCACTATATAAAAAACAGCATGGTTGATAACTTCTTCCTAGGTACAGAGATACAGGTCGAGTAAAACCTAAGGGACCGGCAATTCTGCCGTCTCCCGGTATCACAGTCTGGCAAGTGAGAACACTCCGCTCACGTGGGTAGCATTCTTGTCGTTACACGGCACTACAGCCTGGCAAATTATCTTTCGCGTAACTAATGAATTGTTTATTTAAGGAAATGAGATTCTTATCTGAAATTTAAAGCGGTTACTCAAAACGTCTTCCGTTACGTTTTATAGATGAGGTCGGGAAAACCCAAAGCACTACTTGCCACATAGCAATCTCCCAGCTCGGTAAGAATGCCGGTAAGTTAGGATAAAATACGTGGGTTTTCCTTGTCATCTGTTGCATTATGCTGGCAACACAATTCTGTTGACTCATCTGTCTCAACTGTATTAAGAAATACCGTTACGTATTTTAACTATGGTTAGATAGACAGTACAACAACGCATTTTCCTCGTTGAAATGTGTCTAATGAAGAAGTAGTATGAATTAATGTTTATGTAAGTCTCCTGTGACACACTTTTGTAAAGCTACGGAACCAACGGAACATTGTGGTGTTCAATTATTTAATAAATGGCGAGAAACAGGTTTTGTTCTCGATAAGAAGAAACGACGTTTCTCTGTTGCAATGAACGGATTAAGAAAGCTGGAGAGCGAGTATCGGAAATGTCGAAGAGTTTTGTGAAACCGATTGCTGAATGGATGGAGAAATACTAACTACGCGAAAAGCGAAAGCAATTTTCGTTCATTTCAATAAATAAAATAAACAACTGAACTTATTTCCTTAAAACCTATACGCTATAAAAAAAAAAAGGTGCATCAATATGAATACCGAAACAGTTATGAAGAATAGAAAGAAGACCCTCAAAAAAAAAAAAAAGTAGGCCTATGATACGAAACATAATACATTTATATTTTAAAATTTTTACTTGGTTATTTAACAACGCTGTATCAACTACGAGGTTATTTAGCGTCGATGGGATTGGTGATAGCGAGATGAGGCCGAGGATACGCCATACATTATCTGGCATTTGTCTTACGGTTGGGGAAAACCTCGGAAAAACCCAACCAGGTAATCAGCCCAAGCGGGAATCGAATCCGCGCCCGAAAGCAACTGTGGATCGGCAGGCGAGCGCCTTAGCCTTCTAAGCTATGCCGGTGGCCGAAACATAATAACTGGATGATGATGATGATATTATTATTATTATCAACAGTAATCTCACTAGACGTTTTGATTTATCTAGAGAAAATCAAAACTCGAGTGGGATTTAATTGACTATTACACGATTAGAAGAAAGTATATAAAGATTAGAAGTAACGAAGTACTCCAATACAATAAAATATTAATTGACTTACGAAAATACAACTGTCTTCAAATGTATTATTGTACCATCTAAACATTACAAATATTACGCTAGATGCATGCTAGATGGCAGTAGTGTCTTTATACAGACACTGTAATGATTACTATTCAATAAATCTTAATATTAAACAATCTCTGATACGTGACTATCCATAATATCATATAGCAGAAGTTCTTTTTATCCTCTCAGAGCAGAAGTTGTAACATAACCTAACTAATATACACAAGTGTTACAAAAGTTTTAATTAACGACGATGACATAAAAAATAAACATGAATAATTTTAAAAGGAATAATTATTGAATGTACAATTTTCAAATTTGATTGTGGTTGGTGGCTCAATTGATGTTATATTGGACGTGTGCGTAATAGAAGTGGAACTCGTTGATTTAGGCCTACATGGTGTATTCAACTTATTCAGAATTTCCGCATGAATAATTTTAAAAGGAATAATTATTGAATGTACAATTTTCAAATTTGAATGTGGTTGGTAGTTCAATTGATGTTATGTTGGACGTGTGCGTAATAGAAGTGGAACTCGTTGATTTAGGCCTACATGGTGTATTCAACTTATTCAGGATTTCCGAATGGTGCTCTTCATTTATTTGTAAATCGGATTTCAGAAGATGCATAGGTATGATCAGTGATTTTTATTACTTCTTGTTCTTGAATGCCAATGCGAGTCATATTTGAAACTGCTGTGCATCGACTGGAGTGGTTTGTAATTTTATATATATTTTTGACGTCCAGACCAGCGCAGTTTCAAATGTTGGCAAACAAAGAAACAAATGCTAGGGACGCGATAAAATTGTGCGATAAGCAGCCATGATTGGTTGAAATACGCCCTTTCGTACCGTTTTATTGGTCAAAAGTAGTATGACGTAGTAAGAGTGTAATAGTCATAATAAACATTATTATTTTTTTTTAGTTTTTATGTCAGTTATTAATTTATGTCTTTTGTTTAGATATGTATTATAATATTATTCTCGTTATTTTTTATATCATTTGTGTTATATTCATTTATATGATTCCATCCTTTCATTTTCAATTGCAATTATTCTTAATTATCATTATTTTAATAATTATTTCTATGTACTTTTATTGTAATTTCTATTATTACTAATATTATTGTTTTGAAATTATCATGTGCTGAACTGTTATTGAAACCTGGTTGTTGTACTTACTGGCTTTTAAGGAACCCGGAGGTTCATTGCCGCCCTCACATAAGCCTGCCATTGGTCCCTATCCTGAGCAAGATTAATCCAGTCTCTATCACCATATCCCACCTCCCTCAAATCCATTTTAATATTATCTTCCCATCTACGTCTAGGCCTCCCCAAAGGTCTTATTCCCTCCGGCCTCCCAACTAACACTCTATATGCATTTCTGGATTCACCCATACGTGCTACATGCTCTGTCCATCTCAAACGTCAGGATTTAACGTTCCTAATTATGTCAGGTGAAGAATACAATGCGTGCAGTTCTGTGTTGTGTAACTTTCTCCATTCTCCTGTAACTTCGTCCCTCTTAGCCCCAAATATTTTCCTATTCTCAAACACCCTTAACCTATGTTCCTCTCTCAAAGTGAGAGTCCAAGTTTCACAACCATAAAGAACAACCGGTAATATAACTGTTTTATAAATTCTAACTTTCAGACTTTTTGACAGCAGACTGGATGATAAAAGCTTCTCAAGCGAATAATAACAGGCATTTTCCATATTTATTCTGTGTTTAATTTCCTTCCGAGTATCATTTATATTTGTTACTATTGCTCCCAGGTATTTGAATTTTTCCACCTCTTCAAAGGATAAATGTCCAATTTTTATATTTCCATTTCGTACAATATTCTGGTCACGAGGCATAATCATATACTTTGTATTTTCGGGATTTACTTCCAAACCTATCTTTTTACTTGCTTCAAGTAAAATTCCCGTATCTTCCCTAATCGTTTGTGGATTTTCTCCTAACATATTCACGTCATCCGCATAGACAAGCAGCTGATGTAACCCGTTCAATTCCAAACTCTCTCTGTTATCCTGGACTTTCCTAATATCATACTCTAGAGCAAAGTTAAAAAGTAAAGGTGATAGTGCATCTCCTTGCTTTAGCCCACAGTGAATTGGAAACGCATCTGACAGGAACTGACCTATACGGACTCTGCTGTACGTTTCATTGAGACACATTTTAATTAATCGAAATAGTTTCTTGGCTGTTGTACAGCACATTAAATATTAGTAAATAAATAAATAAATAAAAATAAGTTATTATATCACTTAATAAATTTTCTGGTCAATTCTGTTAATTTTTACATGCAAAATTCTTTAATAGAGAAACTTTGTTCATTTATGAGTAATAATGATACATGTAAGAGCCAAATTTGGTCGAAATCGTGTAAGTTATGTAGATAGTATTAATGATGGTGCAGAGATAGGCTTTGAAGGTACGGTAATGACTTACCTGGTTTGAAAATCAGACCATGTTTCGAACGCATGAACTGCATGTTTTGACGGAACTGAGCCGCAGGGAATTGTGGGAAACCATTTTCGTTGCTGTCACCTGCAGCTGCAACCTTTCCAATCATCACGTGCAATAGAGCCAACTATTGCGTCGGCTGTTCCTGCTATTTATAGCTAATGATGATTTCCTCGATTCATAGATCGGACTCTAGATAACAATTAAGTGCCACTATTTCCTTATAATGATTTTCTGTCATTCTACGCAAATAACCGATACTGGATAAGTCGATAACACCCTGAATATAAGTGCACACTATGTCAATATTCAGGCGAATCTATTTTCGTGATGTATCGCTGCAGATAAATAAACCAATATTGAAGCATTTGCCACAATTTTTAAATCGAATAAATCTGAAGTGGATGTCTAAAAATAATTTAATTTCTAATACGGGCTACATTCATCATCACAATATACGTACGTACCTACAGTACATATAAATTACATACATGCCTACACACATTTATTTATTTATTATTTTGCTAATAATTATAACATAACATATATTATATATAGAAAAACTTTAGCTCGCCCCTGAAAGAGGTGAACTCGTGCTCAGGGGCGGATTCCTGAATTGAAATTAATAAGTATACAATACAATTTGTCTTATGTCTACTATGCAATTGTAGTATATAAATTTAAATTTACAATTTTTCAATTTTTATAAAATCCATACATAACTTTTTAAATTTAATACTAGAACTATTAGAAATGACAAGATTAGGATATTTAAATATAAATTTGTTATATATTCTTGGGCCTAAATTACTACTATGATTAAATAATGTAACAGTGTTGCATTTTGGTTCAAACAACCTTAAAGAATTCATATCTTTTGTTTCATAACTATGAGAATACAATTCAAAATTATTTCGATTATTTATTTATGAATTTTATTAATACAATATAATAAATTTGTCTTACGTTAAGTATATTAAAGTCTAAAAACAAATTTTGAGATGGAAAATCAATAGGTTTATGAAGACATATTTTAATTATTTTCTTCTGTAATAAATAAAGTGGATTAAAATTGGATTTAAATGAGCTACCCCATCCTTATAATTCCAAACATAATTACCGATTGAAATAAAGTTAAATATATTGTGCGTAATAAACTTATTGACAAGTAATTCCTCAATAAAACAAAATAATATACTATTTTATGTAATTTATTACAAAGGTAATTAATGTGTTTGTTCCATTTTAAATGTTTATCGAAAATTATGCCTAAATACTTAACTTCAGAGGACTCTTTAATAATCGGACATTTAGACTATATAAGACAACAATCAGAATTATGTAATTTAATACTTAATATAGATACTTAAGTTACATTATACACGTATCTAACTTCGTGTAAGTTGGAAAATCTTTGGGGAATGGATAAAGGACCTAAAACAAGCAAACACATTAATACAAATATGTAGTGAATTTAGATTTGTTTTTTAATCACAGGTACCTTTCATTTCATGTGATTTAGATCTTACATTAGTAGGCCATATTTATTAAATCAGTAGGCCTTGAAAAGAAAAGAGAATCTACTCATTTTTTCCACCTGGCAACTCAAAATAGAGAACAGTGAAAGCTTCGAGATGTATAACGGGGCACTGTACTTTTTCTCTTGCTGCTAGAATGATTCTGAGTCAGCGGCTTACTTACAAATGGCTTTTAAAAAACCCGGAGGTTCACTAACCCCTCACATAAGACCGCCGTCGGTCCCTATTCTGAGTAAGATTAATCCAGTTCCTAGTATCATATCCCACCTCCCTAAAATCCACTTTAATATTATCCTCCCAGCTACGTCTCGATCTCTCTAAAGATTTTTCCCCTCAGGTCTTCCAACTAACATTCTAAGTCAGCGACTCCCTAATAATTTAATGGATTAAGTCGTGGAAGACCAACCAACATCCTGGCCTGTTTGTTCCCCTGACCTCAATGTATTGGATTATACTTATGGGGAAATTTAGAAGCAGTTGTATATTCAATACCTATTGAGAATATTAAAATTCTTTACCGTGTTGAAGAAGGATATTAGCAGATACAACACACATTTGGAGTATGGAAGAGAGAAAGACAGTTCCAGATTCGGCGTCTAGAAGCCATTTTGAGGAATATCTATAGAATTATGCATGGATTTTCTAAACAAAGACGTAAAAATAAAGTTGCAACAAGCAAATATGTATGAACAAAAAAGTATGTGTATTTAAAAAATACTATATATTTACATTAATTTTTGGTTGTTTTTAGGATCTTATCCATTCCGCAAACGGTTCCACATAATACTTGTTAACATTCTGTATACATGCATACATTAGTAATATGCGTTACAAGAGCGGTATGTTGAAGGAAAAGTTTGAAAAAGCGAAACGTAGTTGAGCTTTTTTAATTTCCGAGAATTGAAAGAAAACATACCGCTCGTGTATCGTACATTATTTTGTGCGAAGATCGTTTATTACATACCAGAAAGAGGAATTTATAATTAATTGCAATGAAATCTCCATCTTGATTTCTGTTCAATGACGGCAAATTTGCAAAACAAAAATATCTATCTTCAACATTGTTGCTTTAAATTGTTCTGTGTTTACTATACTGCAGCAGGCCGTGATATACGTCTGTCTTTTTTCCCCCCAGTATATAAATGCGAACTTAAAACAAACGGTAAGGTTATGTAATGATTTATTTTTCATTTTAATATTTCAACAATATTATTTATATAACATATTGCAGTAATAACATCGGCATCTGGAATATTGTTGATTTTTTCACGGCTTCCTTAATGTTACTTGCATCACGAATGCAGTAACTTTAGTGGAGTTGTAAAGTTTACTTAATTTTTGCAAATATTTAAATACAACAATTAACAGTGCAATTTAGGTGAAATTGCAGTGGTAAGTTTCCAATTTATAATTATTACTATATTGGACGTTTCTAAAAATAATATGTTAAAAGCTTAAAGCAGTAAAATCAATATATCACTTAAGCGGTAAGAAGAGGGAAATTGTTATGTGTGTTAGGTTGGGAATACTGAATGTAGAATTTCACACTTTCCGCGGATTGGTTTTGTGCGGCAACCAAGCAAATACGCACGATCTCGCACATACATACATACATACATACATACATACATACATACAGACATACATACATGGAGCATCGCTATGCTTGGTAACTTAAAGAATCTTTCTCTGCACCCATGATCGAATGAGTTGCGTATCTATTATGCTGACCGGCTATGCTGGCCACAATATACGCCACACTACACATTCCCCTCCAGCTTCATATCCGTATATCATATCTCTGGAAGTGATCTTCCGTTCCTCACAGATCTATATATTTTATATATGTGTTGTCGTAACTACGTGAGGGGATGAGATCCTGTGAGGGTTTCGGTGACTTCGTATACAAATGCATGAGTCGTATAGAACTCACTATCACTGCCATCTACCAATCTTTAGAAAAATCACAAGGATCATCCATTTTGGCGGACGGTGGATTCGACGTCACGTAGCACAGGAGATTCCCTCTTTTTCGAAACAGACATGATAATTAAAGCGAAATTGTGCAGAGTGCTGTTGGTGCAAACAGTTAAAAGTCAGTGTTAAAACTACTTTTTGCACGCTACCGCATAATAGTCAATATTTAACACGAATGCGTAGCGTTAAAAGATTTTCTTATAGAAATGGCTGTCTAAAAATGTTTATCTTCCTTCTTGGATAGATAGTAAGCAATATCATTTAAGTGTAACTTTTGGATAATAGTAGTTCAGGGAAATAAACTACAAACGGTGATACTACTGGCAGTATGGTAAAGGAAATTAATATAGCAAACTCATAATGAGAAAATGTGTGTCATCTTCTTGACATAGTTATTTTTCTCCCTTAGATCAGAATTTCAATTTTTAAATGGCTTTTGGAATTGCCACAAAATAACTCTGGTTCTAGAAATGAGAATTGAACTCCATTTCTGGTGGGGCAATCTTATGTGAGCTGTTATCGAAGATAAGCGTGACCTTATTGTGTTTCCCGAGCTGAGGGATGATTCAACCGGAGTAGGTATGTAAGTTCGATTTTCTGCAAGATACTTACGGCTGATGGAAATATGAACCATGACCTGGGACGAATAACGCAATGAAACAATTTAGAAGACGGGAATCGTCACTATCTAAGCTGAACTCCAATGGAGAGATTATAAGTGATTAATACAATAGTAAGAATTTCGTTGTAAGCAATGAGGAAACTCACAAAAAAAAAACAAGCAATTCAAAACGTTACGGAATGAGAAATAAAATTTACATTCATCATCATCATCATCATCTTCTTCTTCTTCTTTACCTTTATTAAGCTTTGGATTTTGAAGTTCACCGAGATTTCACTTGAAACTTCCCACTGACAAGGCGTACTATATTCCTTTTTTCCTTTTGTCTGTAATGAAAACCTCTTCTTTAAGTCGCCTTTGGTCCATTATTTACAAATAGAACAGCTACTGCTTAATGTAATCGACTAATTTATCATTTCAGTTATAAAAACTTTCAATAGACTCCCTATATCTTTATTTTTAAACGTACCCTAACTTGTAACTGATAGTGCTAATCTTGAAAAACTCATTTCGGATATTAGTAATCAATTTTTTTCTAAGCTATGAAAGAAAAAAAGGACACAGTGAAATTCATCATTAAAGTTTCATTTTCATACAGCGCAGAATGTACTAGTATAATTTATTAAGTTTTAATTCCGTTGCTTCACTTCTTTCCTTTACATAGTTAAGTGTTCCATTTATAGTAGTTCTATGTAATTTAATGTTAGAATTTTTCAATCTAAACTTCAAAAACTAATTTATTTAAAGGTCATAGAATATTACAATCCTCTTTAATAAAGAGGGAACTTGATATTTCGATCAATTTCTGGAATACAACATGCATGCTACTTTATTATTATAGAGCATTTTAGTCATTTGTTTCATAAGAACAGAAAATACTTTATGTCTGTAAGTTGTTGCATTTTAATCATGTTTTATTCACGGATAAAATTCATGGAATTGTTTATTATACCTTACTATGTGGTATCAAAAGAACATGACAGAGTCGCGCTTTATAAACAATTTCATACCGAGAAGTAAGAGAAAGGCAACAGAAAACTGACAATTGACACTTTACAATCACTTGGAACCAACTGTTTGTATTCAGATAAAACTAGGAAATTACTGGCGAAAATTAGAGATAAAGGACACATCAAACGAAATAAATCACTTTAAATTGACGGGAAAAATTACTTAGTTACAGAGTCCTGAAAAAAACATCTTAGAATTCTGAATTATAATTTCTGCTGGATTGGAACAGTGGTTGCAAAAATCAGGGTACATAACTCATGGACATTTTTTCAAATATTAATTTAGAAATTAGTCTTATGGAGCTCCGAAACTTTTAATGCATCTACATGACACGGTGCAAAAATAAAAAAAAATTGGCCGATTAGAGTTGTATAAAGTTTACATATCGCATCTTGACCGAAATGTAGCAATGATTTACTTTTTATCTTGAATTGTTTCGAAGCTCTCGAGTCTCAGGTCCCGAGAAACTTCGTCTACCCTAATTTAAGTTAATTTCTAACAACAACGTCAAACTTTAGAATTTACAGTACACCTGTCTGGATACAATTCTGATATAATCGTTCGGGTAAAATAACACAAGTATCTGAAACTTTGTGTACATGTGCAAATGTTTCTTAAATAGAGCATTACATTTATTAAAAAACTTGAGTATACGAATATTAAGAAGGCAAGTTATGACTTTCAAAACGTACCGGCAGTGACGTACGCAGAATTTTGTCAAGGAGAGGGTCATTATTAAAATTGTTTACAATTTACATTATAGGTATTTTAAACTTTGTGTATTATTATTATTACTATTATTATTATTATTATTATTATTATTATTATTATTATTATTATTATTATTATTATTATTATGTTACGGTATATTAATTAACATTATAGAGTGTTCTAATAGGACATTCCATGAATATCCTTATAAAATCTTTGAAACGTAATTTTTCACTTCCATCCAATTCTTTAATAAACAAGTTAAATTTCATATTTTATTAGCTTCATTTTACTAGAAGATCGGTACTAAGTGATAGGTGTCTCTATAATAAAGATAGCATTATTATAATTCGAACATTCAGCAGCACTAAGCACAGAGATTATACTGCAGGGGGACTATGTCGATGTAGATTTTGTTACTCTAACAGTGAAAAATTAGAGAAGGGAAAACGATTATGGATAACAAAAATATTCAAATCTAAATGTGTCATTTTGTTAAGTTCAAATAATAATAATAATAATAATAATAATAATAATAATAATAATAATAATAATAATAATAATAATAATAATTTATTTTAGCTGGCAAATGGGAGGGTTTCAAACCCGGTAACCCCTCCCTCCTTGCGTACCGATATTTTTAGTTTTACAGAGAACAAATATTGGATTGGGAGTCTGGACAAAAGCTGATCGGTATTAATTGTTGAAGTTTGGATATTGGCAGCAATTTGTTTTACTTCGTCATATATAACGTTTCGTTAATGTTCTACTTTTTATTATTTTAAACTATGACACATTTGAACTTTAGGGAAATGTTAAACATCTTCTTTTTGCTTATATATGAGGCCTTCATTGCCAGTGCAAAAATGTAGCTTTGAAATGTGGAACAAGTAAGAAATTATACAGAAATATATAATGCATATTCATATTATCCTACCATCTCCCCTCTACCGACCTGCCACCTATCCGAAGGAGGAACGCATTCGTACAAGCTGTTCCCTGTGGATACGACGATAAACTACTTTAATGTGACAAACGCCGGCAACAAATAACTGATTAATTTAATTTGCAAGCATAAACAGTTCATTAGTTGGGTAGAATATAAGAATTTGAAGAAATTTGGTCAATTGTTTATAAACTTTTCTCTTGGCCCTTCAAAGATGTAGCTGTAAAACTGTAAGGTAATTAATTTTTATGCTCGACCATGCCGAAATGTAGTAATTATACACCTGGTAGCAGTCCTTTAATGCATGTCATTAAAGTACACCTATTCATTAAAGTTCAGGTTTTCGATTATTCTCGGATATGCGATCGAAAGACAACTAGCAAAACGCCACGCAGGCTGGAAATCCAATACTGTCGCAGAAGGTTATGTTCTGTTACTATAATAATTAACGTTAGTTGTAAATAATATTCAAATAAATTCAATTTGACATCTCTTTTTCAATGTCGAATTCAATTTCAAGGTTATATCAAGTTTAACGTTTATCTTACTCTCGAGATTATATCAAGGTCGTCGACATTCGTTTCGGGGAAAAAATCAATACTTTCGCGTCTGCACACATCTCACAATTTACGAGATTGCACAAGGTCAGTTCGCTCCACAGTCACATAAGAATAACATGAATACTTATGAATAATTTCGAGTTAGAAATATGGTCGAGGAGAAAAAGTTGTATGAAACTTGCCTATAATGGTAATTAAGACGCTCGTATGAAAATTATGAAACTCGCTTGCGCTCGTTTCATAAACATCCTCGCGTCTTAATTACTATCATTATAGGCTCGTTGCATAATGTACTGTTATAACGGCTGAGACTAACAGAGAACGTTTTGATTATTAATATTTTTACATAAAACATCATCGGGGAAAGAACGTACTCACAACTTAACGTCAAGTTTTGTATTATATTTTTGAAAATGTTGTTAAGCTGCCATGCCAGTATTGTACGGATGGAGGTACAAAAATGTCTATTTTTTTCTATCCTATCTATATTGCTAACTCGTTAACTGATTTATCGATGGTTAAAGTTTGTGTGGGCAGGTTGTTATAATTGAATAATGGGGCTCTGTATGTGGGCTGCGCCTCACGGTCCCAGAGCATTGATAATTCACGATCTCGGATTCATCTATAATAGAATACTGTAATGGAACTTGGTGTGTGTCACGACCAAGTGCACACAAGAAACCATGGCCGCTGGCTATGATAAAAACAGGGCGATCCATCTGAGCGCTGCACTAAAGGACGAATCACTTATCACGTACATACGTTTGAACGCAATCCAACCTTACTTTGTGCAAGAGAATCGTCACAGATTCCTGGACAATAACAAGAAAATTAAGATTTAAATAAAGGTAGGCATGTGATACCAAGATAACCAGGGGTGTATTTCAGGCTTGGCGGGTCCTGGCGTGCCAAGGTAAACTGGCGTTCAAAGTTATCTGACTTACGATTTTATGATCGTGTAAGCGAATTTTCTAACCACAGGATAAAACGTGCGGCTCGCGACAGGAGTATCTTGGCTGTGAGATAACTGCGCATGCGCGGAATGCGCGAACATCTATACTAATAATAAATCTGTAGCCAAAATTTTTCTGGTAATTTTAGATTTTCCAAAAATAATTGGTGTTAACATGTATAATTAATCATCCCGAAACCGAAAATCGCTTTTTTGAAATCTTTGTTTGTATGTCTGTCTGTCTGTCTATATGTCTGTCTGTCTGTCTGGATGTTTGTTACCTTTTCACGCGATAATGGCTGAATGGATTTCGATGAAAATAGGAATATAAATTAAGTTCGTTGTAACTTAGATTTTAGACTATATGGCATTCAAAATACATTATTTAAAAGGGGGGGGGGTTATAAGGGGGCCTGAATTAAATAAATCGAAATATCTCGCTTATTATTGATTTTTGTGAAAAATGTTACATAACAAATGTTTCTTCAAAAATGATTTCTGATAAATTTTATTCTTTGAAAAATTTTGATAGGACTGATATTTAATGAGATAAATGAGTTTTAAAATTAAAATAACTGCCATCTAAGGCGGTGTATTGAAATAAAAAACAAATGACTTCGTCTATAAGGGGCCTTGGACACAACAATCAAAAGCTATGAAACATAGCCTGCAGACAATGTTTCTGTGTTTGTATGAAGTAATATCGGAAGCTAAATTAACCAATTGTATAATTAATTATTATTTCATCATTGGAAAGTGTAGTTTCTCTGGATGGACATAATGCTATAATGTTATTACAGTAACTTGTGAGTGAATTGAGGACAGGTACGATTAAAATAGCTTCTTATGCACAGAAAACTTGATAGGTTATTCTGTATATTCATTTCCTGTATTTCTTATAATAATGTTTATGAACATAATCATTTTTATCTCAGAGAATTAACGAAAAACGAGAGTGTATTGATTTAGTATGCAGTAATAGTCGTTAGCTTAGCAAGCCATTATTGTATAGTTCAAATTTTAACTATGCTCAATTGAATCGTGTTAAAATACATAAATCATATACGCAATAAATGCAATGCAAAAAAATTGGGTAATGAGCCAAGCAGATTATGTTGCTCTGTTGTAAAAGCTGTTCCTCCTGAGATTCAAGAGCTCCCACAACAAATTAAAAACTTTCTAATTCGAGTACATCCGTTATCAACACATTTTTTACATAATATAATATAATATAATATAATATAATATAATATAATATAATATAATATAATATAATATAATATAATATAATATAATATAATATAATATAATATAATATAATAAATCTGTAGCCAAAATTTTTCTGTTAATTTTCGCTTTTCCAAAAATAATTGGTAATAACATTTAAGAAACATGTTAAAGGAGTTGTCATTGCACCAAATGAGTGGTCTCTGGATCAAAATGATCGCATTTTAATATTTTAAATACAATTTAAATTAAGTAACATATTAAACGATTTATCCTTCTATCAAACACGAATGTTCCCTGGATCAAATGTCCTATTTTAATTATGTAATTACTTTATATTTATTTCTAACGGGTGCAGCGGAGCGCACGGGTACGGCTAGTTGTTAATAAAAACCTAAACCAGCGTTTCTCAAACTATGGTCCGCGGACCACCTGTGGTCTCCTATGTATGCCTTTGTGGTCCTTCAAAATGACAGAAGAAAAAATAAAATTCAATCGAATTGCGTATCACACTATAGCTGAAAATCTCAGAGTTTGTAAATGACACATGGCAATCGCCTTTCACCTTTTCGCCCAGTACAGACATTTTATGAAATTTATTTACCCTCCCGTCTATCGCCTTCCCACTCTGCTCTCAGCAACGATTTAAAGCACTATGAACGTGGTGTTTCTCGCCATCTTTTCCGTGCAAATCTGGCGCTGTGCCTGTTACCCAGCTAGGGACCACCCGAATTCATAACAGAACCAAAGTACCGAACCTTTTCATGTATTTATGACTTTCTTAATAGTTTTGTTGACACCCAGTCTGCACATCAAATGGTCACGTACTGTACGTCGTACACCAATAAATAGAACATGCAAATTGCATCTTTACTTGTTGAAAATCGGACATGTTTCTGCATTAATTTTTTTTATTTCTGTTTTTGCAAATAACGATATAAGAAATTTTCTTCTATTAACATTAACTTAATTAGTTAATACTTCCTTACTTACTGGCTTTTAAGGAACCCGGAGGTTCATTGCCGCCCTCACATAAGCCCGCCATTGGTCCCTTCCTTTGCTGTGGTCGTACCGGAGTAATATAAAAAATAATTAATTAAATTAATTTTAATTAATTATTTCTACATTAAATGTAGCCTAAGTGTACTGGTATTAAAATATGCTACATAAATGATAAATTTACTTTCGAAGGAAACAAGAGTAAGGCGGTCCGCGGAACTATTCTGAATTAAAAAAGTGATTCCCACTTCAGAAAAGTTTGAGAAACACTGACTTAAACTAACCAAACTTAACCTTGGTATATACAAGATGTGTAACCGGATCATGAAGGGAACTTCTTGATTTGTTCTTGATTTCATCTGGAATATGCACGTGAAAATAAACCCAGGTAACAATCATGCACATGCGCCACAGCCAAGATGATCCAGTCGCGAGCCCTTCCTGGGATGTCAGAATCAAAGACATAGAAAATTGATAATCTTCGAAACAATTTCGTTAGTTATTAATAGGTGGGACCATTATTGGGACAGTTAAAAAAGTGTCGGGGAAAATGATGCTGTAGATTAAGCATAAATTATTCTCATAATTGACAATGACAGCGGTTTCCAGCTAAATCCAGTGTTTTACAATTAGCAGAGTAGACGATATATTGAATTCTATTATGCGAGTATATTTATGTTCGATTGGCAAAACTGACTATTATCTTCGCCATCTATTTATAGAAGTCATAACAAAAGAAGCCACACTTACACGAAAAAATTATCGATCACTATCGATTAGCACTGTTCTATTTTTTCGAAGCCGGGCGACGCCAGGACGCTTGCTAACAACCTCTTTATCTTTGCTATCAGGAAGTTACCCCAATTTTGTTTTCTGTATGATTATTTGCAACCAACTGTTTCTGTTCAAACAGAATGGCCCTGTAGCTTATGCTTCGAAATCCCAATCTTATGCTTCGAAATCCCAGAGCCAGGGCCCTTTTTTTTTAGAAATATCCCACTGAAAATAACATATCTACATTTTATATAACAATTTAAGCTATCATGTACAGTTTATGATCTTTATGATGTTGTGAATGATGCTAATATTTATAATTTATCTTACATAACTATTATTTAAAATATTTGCATCTAAATAAGCACGTAAAATTTCGTCATTTTAACAATCCCAAAAATTAAATACATTATATGTAATTAATTTGTACAAATTCCCATAATATAGGTAGTTTGCTGTTTCGTAAACTGTGTGAAGACAGGTTCAAACCTTATAAGTGACACAAATATGGCATCAGTCATGAAACAACTAAGCCAGGAGGTAAGGACAGTTCCTTTCCTTCACCATTGCATACATGCCTGACTATTAACATATTACACTAATCAGACTTCACATAATACCGGTAGTGGTATAGGGGAAAGGCCCCTATATTGAACCACTTAGCCTTTAACACTAAATTGTGGCAATAATCTCACATCAAAGTCATCAGGAAAATTTGCATTACATTTGCAGACTCTTTGGCTATACATAGCCTCAACACAATTGCTAATTAATGTTGTCATTATTTAAATAAAAAAATAAAACTGAGAAGGTGCGAAATGGTCCAAATTAGGAACATGGTCCTTAAATTGGACCAGCCTTATCTTAAAATGAACCACATCATTTTAAATTCAGAAACATTTTTATTAATATAAAATATAAATATTTTTGTCCTATACTTAAAGAAATTATTTAATTAACAACAAAAGTACAGAAGAAGTTTGTGATTATAATGTCAATTTCCTTGAAAACTGGAGTTTTTAGATAATAATAAAAAAACACTTTCTTTTTAGAACATGAATTACATATATAGGGCTTTCATTGCTATGTAAAAGAGTCCATTATCCACAGTCTTCACAGTAACACACTTTCTGTTTAGGACTAACGTTTGCACATTTTTAGTGAAGCCATATCCTACATTTCATACACTGGATCATATCCATCATTTCCGACAATTCACAGATTTTGCAGTACCAATTCTTGTCTTCATTTCCTGGTTGACCATATTGTAGCTTTCTCTTTAATGGTTTATTTCTTGGTGTCGATGTAGGCCTACCTGCTACTTTCTTGTTTGTTTTCCTACAACTCATTCTTGTGTGAACTGCTTGTGACGATTTCAACTGACGTGGTTTTTGTTTCCTTGATGTGGTAAGTTCAGGAATAGAAGCTATTTCAGCAAACAGTGTTAGGCCTACGCCTGGTCATGTTTGGAGATTTTTATGGACAGTGAGGATTGGCAGTAGAAATGTCTTCAGAAGTATAAGGCCTACTAGATTGAAAAGAGGGAAGTGAATTTTGTAAAGATGAGTTTGGAACACTTGTGTTAGGCTCATTCTCATGGTTGACGGCAGTAGGAGTGAAGTCGCTGTTTCTGTTGAGTGGCCAAATTCCAATTTTCGCAAATCCACTCGTTGCATTTACCACTGAAGCAGCTTTACCATAAGCTTCTCCTATTAAAGCTGACACCTGAACTGAGTTATATTTCGAGATGGGTTACTTCGAAGCCATTTGTCTGCAGCCTGATTGTAGTATGATGACAAGGGCTTGAAGAAAGACACGTCACATGGTTGAAGCCTGTGCGTTGTAGTATGTGCCGGCAAAGAAAGCATTACAACACCATTTTCCCAAGCAAGAATGATAGCTTGGTGTAGGTGGAATGGCCATCAAGTATAAGTAACACTTTGCTATTAGTGCTGGGCTTCACAATGGTGATGACACATTGTAACCACTTAAGAAATAACTTGCTAGTAATCCATCCACTTTCAGAACATGTGCATATTGCACCTGGTGGTGTACCGGTGTTCAGTTCACCCTTAAATGTCAGCCATTTGAAAATCAACATGGGAAGAACGTAAGTCCTTGTTACACTCATGCAACACACTTAGGTTGTGTTGGTGCCTCTTTCACCACTTGTCAGGTATATCTATTTGCACGAGTTGGAAGCTCATAAAACAAAACAATGTTTCCTAAATTGGACCAGTTCAATATAGGGTTCAAACGGTGGTTCAAATTACGGGCAAAACCATTTCAGATTATTTAGCAACTGTAAAACACGGAAACGTGTTGATTGAAAAAGTTTACGCATGAATATTGTTGCTATGTAAACACTTCACAACATGCAATAGATTAAGATTATCACAATCTTGCCTTATATGTCGTACAAGCTTAGCTAGGAGAGTCAAATATTACATCAGAAGCACCATAAACACGAAACACTTATTACAGCTGAAACCATTGCTCCGAACGCAAGGTCAACTGTACCCAGCATTCACTGCACTACATAGTACTCTTCTACTTAAATTGTGGTGCACTCTGTCGAACAGTTTGGGAAATAACAGAGTGTTTCAATTTAAGATACGGTTCAATAAAGGGACCTTTCCCCTATTGTAATTGCTTATAATTTTATTTTTGTAATTTTTCGGTACTGGTAGTTAGTAATGAGATCACAAACATAGTTATTCACTTCTTTACATATTCAGCAATATACAGGTTGAAAAGTGTTCAAGGACAGTCCTTTTAAAGAACGAATTCTGAGCATAGACTCTATCAGTTTGTTCTTTTATACTAGGATTTTATAAAAACAATTATTTTATACATGGACATTACGACGAAGCGACTAGAAGCATTTGAAATATATCTGTTTCCTCCTATTTAAAATTTTCCGACATTTGTTATCCTTCCGACGGACAAAAATTAGACTTCCAATTGGACAAAAGACTTCTTTAAGGTACCAAATTAAAGCTTAAACATGTGGCCTTTTTGTGGAAAACTATTATTTTCAATCGATTATAATTGCATTTTTCCAAAAATTACAAATATACATATATATTTTTTTCTAAAATGCTTATATAATGTGCAATATCTTTTTAATGGTTCAAGAGAAATTCATAATTAAAGTATGTAACATTCTTCATATGTAGGAGAACATTTTGGCGAAAGACGTTTTACCTTAGGTCAAATTCTGGTCAAAAATTGTATTAATAAAAAATGTTCCTTGGGCCCCCAAATTCGATTTTCAAGTTTGAATTATATAAATTGCTTAGTTTACTCCCAAAAATCACGTCAAAAAAGTTTGAAAGATATTAATGAAAAGAAATTTGGATTTTTATCCTAAGAATCGATGTATACCTTAAGGATTACTCTCTGTGAAGTTACTGTCATTGAATACCTTCCACGCTGTTTATAAATAGTATAAATGTATGAAACACAACACTATTTGCTTCTATTGAAATTCACCCAAGCATAGAAAACACTGTATATTGGCAGAAGAGACAAGGAAATAATTTCCAACGTTAACCTTTGCAATGAAATGAAAGTACTAGGAGAGCCTCTTGTTTTAGTGAATATTTGAAACGTACTACACCGGAAACTGTTGTTTTAATAGCAGGCAATGCGTTACTCAAAAGCAGCGTGCTTATTTACTAAAATAGTTAATGAAGTACTGTAACTGCCGTTCAATTCGTGTGAAAACAACAGCATCAGCAAGTACGAGTATTAGCTGAAGTGAAAGTTGCGTTCATGAAACAGATCACCGAACTTCAGTCGATGAAATATTCGCAGAACAGCATCGGCCTGGATCCTGTGCGCGGCGGGGAACGGAGCGGCGGGCGTCCTCCCACCCCCCGCTCTGCTTCCCTTCACTAATCCGATACTTTGCAGAGTTCTATCGTTTGTTTTAATAAAAGTGCTCTCCGTTCAGCTTCCTGGATAACGTATAAAGTGTTCTCTGCTTTAAATTTCGACTATCTCTGTTTTAATAGCGTACCTATGTGGCGGAACCTGGGTCGATTTCTGACGATTTATCCCCCTTTCATACAGAATAAGTGTCTATCTTGAATTTGTCCTTTGTAATCTCGAATTGCATGATAAGGGAGTTATATGGAAGTAAAAGTAATTGATCTAAAGATACAGTTTTAAAAATAAAAGACAAATTCATTTAAAGCAGGTTTCATCAATCATAATAATCGTGATGGAGAATTTTGAAATTTTAACAATTCATAAAATTGTCAAAGCCTTTGGGTTTTCTTCAACGAAGTTCGTATCTTAGACATTTTTGTTGAATTACCAAGAATCTCATTTTCATTTCATCACAGTTATTGTAAATGGCATAGGGATATCATTTAAACTTAATTTCAGTTTGTATCTTAGTCATATCTAATTATCAAGGCTGTCATTTTTCACTTAAACTCATTTTGCGCCTTTGGATATCCTCAATTTATTAAGAATCTTATTTTAACTTTATCTCAGTTCGCGTCTCTAGCAATTCTCTCAATGTTTGGGTCTGTGCCCTTCGTTAAATTATCATTGATCTCATTTTCACTTCTCCAATTTGTGTATCTAACACTCGTTAAATTATTAACAATCTTATTTTCATTTCATCTCAGTTCGCGTCTCTAGCAGTTCTCTCAGTTTGTGTCTGTCCCAGTCGTTAAATTATCAATGATCTCATTTTCACTTCATTTCAGTTTGTGCCTCTGACATTCGTTAAACTATCAGAGATCTCATTTTCACTTCATTCCAGTTTGTGTGTCTGAGATTTGTCTAATTATGAAGAATCTCATTTGTACATCATTTAAGTTTGTGTCTCTGACACTGGTTAAATTATCGAAAATCCTATTTTCACTTCATCTCAGTTCTTCCTGACATTCGTTGAAATATCAAGGATCTCACTTTCACTTCATCTTAGTTTATGTATCTGACATTCGTTAAGTAATGAAAGTTTTCCTTTTCATTTCATCTTAGTTGATGTATCTGGCATTCGTTAAGTTATGAAAGGTTTCATTTTCATTTCATCTTAGCTTGTGTCTCTGACATTCGTTAAGTTATGAAAGTTTTCATTTTCATTTCATCTTAGTTTATGTCTCTGACATTCGTTATGTTATGAAAGTTTTCCCTTCCATTTCATCTTAGTTTGTGTCTCTGATGACATTCGTTAAATTATTAAATTTTTCCTTTTCATTTCATCTTAGTTTATGTATCTGACATTCGTTAAGTTATGAAAGTTTTCATTTTCATTTCATCTTAGTTTGTATCTCTGATATTCATTAAGTTATGAAAGTTTTCCTTTTCATTTCATCTTAGTTTGTGTCTCTGACATTCGTTAGTTTAAGAGGCATATTGGTCCGACAAGTTAGCATATAAATGAAATAAGTATAATAATCCTTCAATAACTGTCTTTTTAACCTAATAAATAATACAAGAAATTACATTAGGTCATTACACAATCAAATATGACTAGCGCTTTCGCCAATTAAATGGCATCTTCAGGTCTAGGGGAGAGTCGGGTAGTATCGGACATCGGGTAATATCGGACAGTGCGTTTCTTTCATCTACCACCATATGATAGTACCTGAATGACATGGTTACGTTTCTCTATGCGACATCACAGAAACGTAACCATGTCAATCAGGTACTATCATCGTGTGGTAGATGAAAGAAACTCACTGTCCGATATTACCCGATGTCCGATACTACCCGACTCTCCCCTAATTAGCATATTTTGGTAATGCTTTAAGCATAAAGACGTAGGTAAAAAGCAACATAATAAAATATGATGAATTGCATGACGTAGGGGTCTTTCCATTACAATTCAAATTCTTTGTACTTATGTTTTTTGTATCCATAAAATCATTATTTGTATGAATAATCAATCCGGGCACATTCGCATTATAACCTTTACGTCACTGAAAAATGCAAGGCATTCTCAAGTATTTGAACATTACTTGACGCGTGAAAAAACTGATAGATATTCATTTTATATTGAATGGCGCTCTGATACCAGTATCTAACAAGACGTTAGAAAATTAGCATAATTTAACCTTTATGAATTGACGATAAAAAGAAGGAGATTTCGTATCGGGTGGATCGGGTCGGATCTTGGCATAGCTCAGATGGTAAGAGCACTCAGCACGCCAAGCTGAGGGTGTTGGATTCAATTCCCGGTGCTGGAACGAATTCTTCTCTTTTAATAAGATAAATTTATGAAGTGAAATTTGACAAATATTGATTAAAGCAGCTGTCACAGTCACATGACCGATAGGCAGGAGTCGAACTCATGACACCATTCAGTGTCTTCATAAATAATAAATAATCCTCTAATGCCTGGTTTGGAGTCTTAGGTTTTGTTTCTGTGAATGCGTGGAAAACAGAAAATAAAATGTTTATTGCTGAGAAGATAAAGTATGGGAGCGGAATTGTATTTCAAGGCGGGCGGACTGACGTTAATGCGAGAGATAAATAGCACCTGCAACGATAACCGCGCCATAAACCGGCGCAGGTATTGCTTTTATGGCTAGTGTTGTTTCTTGCAGAGTGATGGGTCTTCACCGGTCAGCCTGTCTAGCCGGTGGTATCGGGTTTCACTTTGACAGATTTCTTGTGTCTCACTGCACAAAATTGCTACCGAGTTTCTAAGTACTTGTCAACTCACTTCACTCTATCAAACCAGAAGACTTAGGCCTCCGTTCTAACTACAAGAATTTGCATAGGATATTAGACGTAGAAATACCTTGGATTTTTTAAGGACTGCGGTATGCGTGCATAAAGCTTTTGATTTCGGCTTCGACGTCCCTCTTTCACAAGATCACGGTAGGCCTACGTATTCATAAAGTAGGTCTAAATAGACTAGAAATGCTAGCATGAAATGAATAGCACTTGATTCATCGAATTATTTCCAGACTAATGAAATTGTATTTACATAGACTATTAAAGTATAATGATTATTCTAAGGAATAGTAGAATTCGGTTTTCAAAGACTACTGTATAGATTCAGAATAGAAGTCGTGGAGTCGGGAATAATTTCGGTTAGTCGGGATCACTAAAACTGTGGCAATTTCGAATCCGAACCTAGTAGAAGTCATGAAGACGGAAGTAATTTCGGATTTTTGAAGATAATGAAACTGTATTAACAGACTCAAATCTTAATAGAAGTAGTAGAGTCGAAAGCAATTTAGAATATTCGGAGTAGTTAAAAATGTACCAACCCGACTCCGATCTCAGTCTGAGTTGTGGAGTTGGAAGCAATTTTGTCTATTCGGAGTCGGTAAAATGCATCACCTTGACTCCTATTTCAGTAGAAATTGTGAAGTAAGAAGTAATTTTGGGTACTTGGAGTAGCTGAAATGTAGCAATGCGACTTTGGGATCAATAGAAGGCGTAGAATGGGAAGCAATTTTGTGTATTCGGAGTAACTAAAAATGTATCGATCCGATTCTGACCTCAGGAGAACTCGTGGAGTCGGAAGTAATTTTGGGTATTCGGAGGCGGTAAAATGCATCACTCCGACTCTGACCTAAGTAGAACTTGTGAAGTCGGAAGTAATTTTAGGTACTCGGAGCCGGTAAAATGTATCAATCTTACTCTGTCCTCAATAGAACTCGTGGAGTCGGAAGTAATTTTGAGTACTCGGAGCCGGTAAAATGTAACAACCCGACTCTGACCTCAGTAGAACTCGTGGAGTCGGAAGTATATTTGGGTACTCGGAGTAGGTAAAATGTATCAATCCGAATCTGACCTCAGTATAGAACTCGTGGAGTCGGAAGTAATTTTGGGTATTCGGAGGCGGTAAAATGCATCACTCCGACTCTGACCTAAGTAGAACTTGTGAAGTCGGTAGTAATTTTAGGTACTCGGAGCCGGTAAAATGTATCAATCCGACTCTGCCCTCAATAGAACTCGTGGAGTCGGAAGTAATTTTGAGTACTCGGAGCCGGTAAAATGTATCAATCCGACTCTGTCCTGAATAGAACTCGTGGAGTCGGAAGTAATTTTGAGTACTCGGAGCCGGTAAAATGTAACAACCCGACTCTGACCTCAGTAGAACTCGTGGAGTCGGAAGTAATTTTAGGTACTCGGAGTAGCTAAAATGTATCAAACCGACTCTGAACTCAGTAGATCTCGTGGAGTCGAAAGTAATTTTGGATACTCGGAGTCGGTAAAATGTATCCTATCAATCAGAATCTGTCCACAGTAAAACGCGTGGAGTCGGAAGTAAAGGTACCTCCTTCTGCTTCAATGAACTGTTTCGCTCGGGCGTGATTCGCGCTCGTCACTTGGGTGAGTTTCTCGTGGCTGTTCTTTATGCCGCGTCCAAAATAGGTCGATTAGCGCCTCTCTCATTTCCTCCTTCCTTTGCTATACCAAGTCTTTCATCTAACAACACAGACAGTAAATACTCTTCGATATGGTACCTCTCTGTTCGGAAAGCGTCGTTCATATTCAGCGACGGCACACAAGGAACTTCCATCGCACAAACCATAAACATACGCAATATCGGCGTATTCTGTAGTCGAAAATTTATAAGGCATCTTGAAAAATACAACTTAACACTTCCGATAATTGTACCCGTATAATATGCTGGTTCTGTGTCATTACATCAGACAAGGGCAGGCGATTGGACATTTGTAATGCCCCCCCCCCACCCAATTTGTTTCTCTTATCTACATAGCTCACAATGCAGATTCCAATGTTACGTCATTCATTGCGATCGGTGACCTTGTCTCACGTTGTCACGGCAGCAGCATATGGTAACGTCTGGTTCACATTGGGGCGAGACGTTTTACTAAAAAAATTACCTAGCTCCGCCATCGTTCGAAAACGGACCTATGTTCATATGAACTTTTTCACTCAAAATGATCTAAGATATCGTATCCTAATTTTTTTTACCTTTCCTCGTGAATCACCCTGTATAGCACCCGCACAAGGAATCGAGTGCTGTGCTCGACGATAGCAGAAACACCGAGCTCTGGTTCGCTCTTCAACGGCTCCTTTTTATATTTTAAACATACAATAAAGCGAAGAAATAATAACAAAATGTGCTCAGTGAACTTCGTTATTAGTTAAGTTTTATAGAAGACCCAAAAAGTCCAAACTAGGCTACCGGCGTTGTAGGCCTATAGGTGTAGCGACTAGGACCTGTTCTCTGAGAAGTAGGTTCGAATTCCATTATGGCTGATAATCTGGTTGGGTTTTCTATAGCTATACCGGGGAATATCAGGTAATTCCATGAAGAATCTCTCGACTCTTCTGGCCGAAATGCAATCTTGTAATCTCCAGTTTCATTGACCTTACTGTACATAGCAGCGCTATTGATACAGGATCGTTAAATTAGATAAAATAAAGGTGAAGTCTTGGTTATTATGGTGAGGAGCTGTGACTGGGTCAAGAGATTCCCGTGTAAACCCAGAAATTACTGTAGTTCCTTGTTGAACAAACAGTCGCCAGGCACTGGACGTAAAAGGGTAAGCTGTATTGGCCATTCCATTCATAATAGAGTGCATTGTGATGGGCTTAAGTTTGCGAGCGTTGCCGAATTATAAACAGTGCGCCGAAGCGTTCGCTTCTTGTTTGCACAAAGTAAAAGAAAATTAAGCTCTGAAATACAATTTGCCCCACCCAACCTTTGACCTTAGAGCCGACCATGCGGCAGCAGTCAGCGCTGGCCGCTTCATTCATGATTGATAAACAAGTTATTTGTAATACACCTCATTAGGGAAAGCTGAATTTGATTCGGAACTCTAAATAACTTCACTATGATCAACATAATCATAATCAGCTTATAATGATAATCAGCTTATAGGATTAGGTGAATCGGCCTATTCTGGTTTGAAAACAGACTGTTGAAGAGTTGGTCTCCCTCTACGCCTGTTTCTTTCGGCATTCCGGAGTGCGAGTTTCCATAATTTTCTCTCCGTATTGTTGTTTAGTCAATTGTCCGAAGACAGGTCTGGACCGTACAGGTAACATCCACAAGGCAACATTCATAAGGAAACTAGGCCAGGAGATAATGGGTTGGTGACAGTTCCTTTCCCCCTCCATTGCATACATCGCTGACTAGCTACATATTACACTAATCAGACTTCAGATCTACACAAACAACATACTGTTTTTCCTCTGACACATATCGTGAAGTGAGATGTATTGCCTGATAATAGATGTACAGTCACCGGCGTGACTCAGTCGGTTAAGGCGCTTGCCTGCCGGTCTGAAGTTGCGCTCAGGCGCGGGTTCGATCCCCGCTTGGGCCGATTATCTGGTTGGGTTTTTTCCGAGGTTTTCTTCAACCGTAAGGTGAATATGAGGTATCTATGGCGAATCCTCGGCCTCATCTCGCCAAATACCATGTCGCTATCACTAATCTCATCGACGCTAAATAACCTAGTAGTTGATACAGTGTCGTTAAATAACGAACTTAAACAAATAGATGTACTTATCAGCCAGAATATCATTCAGAGACACTATCCGTATTGTTTAATTAATATTAATATTGGTAGACAATTTAATTAGTTTCTTGTATCTTCGTTTTTATCTGCCGTTTATACTCTAAGCATTCTTAAAAATGGGTGCCATGAAAATGACATATGTTTTCTGTTGCGTTATTAAGAGTCTGGAAACAATTTCATTTATTTCGTTCCTTATCTTGTTGTGAGTTTTATTTCCTCGAACTATTGTTAAAAAAAGATCTAAATCAAATTATTTACTATTAACTCTTACAAAAATATAAACTTTCGTTTTCAGGATTGCACACAAAAAGCGTTCTCTACAACTTCCCAGAGAAATATATTCGACTCAATTTATAAGTTGTCTGGTTTAAGGAAAGACAGGGGAGAAGAGGGCACCTTTGAACCTCAATACATAATTCAGGAAAGAATTGTGATTATTGTGAACAGTTCCTGGGGTAGCTTAGCCGGTAGAGCATTCGTGCGCCAAACAAAGGGTCCCGGGATCGATACCAGGCCCCGGAACAATTTTTCCCGTGGAATTATTCAAGCCTGCTTCACAGGAAGCTTCTACCTGAAAGCCATATTTGTGTAACATAATTTTCATTAAGTTGCAAATACTGACAGCAGAAGGCAGCTCTTCTGATGTACTGACTACAATTTTCCTTCCATTTACTGTAATTTATTGGTGTGAACTCAGTGGTTGAACTTATGTTGAAGTGCTTTGAAAGCATATATATTTTTTTCGAATTTCGTAAGTATATTCTGACAACATAAAGATTTCAGAGGTAAGTTTCATTATGTAATGTCAGAGTCTAATGAATTCACTTTTTGAAAATTATTGTAGATCTTTAATATTTACTTCTTCTTCCTTTTAATGAATGGTCGTACTAGATAGGGTCATGTGGGGCACATTTGAACAGTTCTTTGGGGGAACATTTGAACTATGTTCAAAACTGCTCCACAACATTAATTTAACAATACTTTGAAAAACTTTATTAAAGTTTTACATAACGAATTTATTGATGGTATTATAACTGTTCGGACATACATAAAGAAAAGAACAAGTATGAATAAAATTATCCATTGAAATTTACAGGAAGAGAAGGTCTGCCAGTGAAGGAAAACTCTCATTAAGAGCTGAAGCTTCAAAGTATGACATGCCTCACACGTCATTATTATACCAAATTAAGAAATTTAAGAAGACTATGACATAGGTAGAGCATATGTTTCGCGATATACGGGCCAACAGGTATTCAGCGAGGAGCAGGAGTCCGAATTAGTTAATTATATTATTAAATGTAGTAAGATCTAATTATGGTATGACTTACACAAATATACGTCAATTACCGTATGATTATGCTCGTCATTTAGCTTGCATGTATACCGAAGCATAGGATAATAACTAGTGTTGTGGGATTTAATCGATTAATCTAATCGATTAACCGATCAATTTCTAGTGTAAGATTAATCGATCAAAAATATTAATCGAATAATCGAGTCGATTAAAATTAATCGGTTGTTGTTGATATTATTTATTATTTTGTTAATACAAACTCATACTAAAAATTCGGACAATATTTCTCTCTCGGAAATTGCTTACTTAAAAGCACAATAGTACTGTTACTTTCTAACTGTAAACCAGGTAGCGTAGGGAATATCTTTGCACAAACACTTCATAAAGAGATGGAGATATGAGGACAGTGACCTAGTCTACCTCTATTGAAAGTTGAAACACAATGCGAAACCCTTATTAAGTTTTATGGTTTTTCAAGAAAACTTCCATCTTGTTGTCAGCCCTTCTTCCTAGCATATGAAATACATACTTTTCTGGGATTCGTCCTCCTCATCTCTTATAAAATGGCCATTCTACACTGTGTGCAAGTGAGAGCGTAACTATCTTCTTCTTTTTATAAAATCCGGTAATTCAATTACAATAGGGGCCAGTCTTCTGTGTCGACCGCTGTACTTTTGCAGTTGCAGTTTTTGTACTGAATTTGTATATGGAGATTGTGTGTTTCGTTTAGTAAAAAAAATAAGTTTTCTGTGGTTTGTGAAAAGTGTAAACTTCATTACGTCATATGAAAATTTGAGAGGTGAACTCGGTGAAAAGTTTGGATTTAAATTGAACGATCGTGGAGAAGTGCTTGACAGGAAAAAAAATTTCTTCGTGTTTAGTGATGCAGGGAACATTATTACTAAACAAAGAGCGGCACTTAATGCGGAGCATGTGAATGCATTCACACGTTTAAAATCGTGGATGAAGCAATATTAACTAGGTGAGTCTTTATACTTTTTGTTATTTATGTTTGTCTAAAAAATTTCCGGAGAAATTGACACAATAAATTATAAGTATCATAACAAATAGGTTAGTAAGTAATTGAAACAGTTGTTTTGTAACATAAAGATACAATATATAGTGATATACAACATTTAATACTTACGCTTATCACCGAACACAAGTCAGGCCTAAATTTAACAATAACTGTGTATTACAGTATATTAAAATTTTTTTGAACTCGATCAAAACTCGATTAACCTATCGATTAATCAATTAAATTCAAATAGTTAATAGATTAAATAACATAATTCCTGGAATTGAGTGACATTATGGCTTCATGACGACTTAGAATGAGAAAACCTGAGAACACCAGTCTGTCAAGGGCTCCATCTACAATATCAGGTTTATGTGGAACTCTACAAGATATAGCTACAGTTGTAGGCAGTTAATAATATAATCAGGCAGCAAGAAAAGATTGACCAACAGTGAACTGAAACCTAGGCTCTTGTTGCCTGTGCCCAGAGCTGAATGTACGAGTATGCTGTGACATCACACTCGTCTTGAGACAGGTATTTTGGTACCTCACGAAAAGAAACATTAGAAATTGACATTATTATTATTATTATTATTATTATTATTATTATTATTAGTTACAAGGTCATTTTTATTAAGCCAAGCACTTTTTTCTCTAATATGAGGATACACTTACCTTCATAAGAAGTACAGTATATGACAAATGATAATCACATTAAAATGACCTTTAGCTACTATTAAAATTATAACTACATTCCCTTAAATAGGTAAGTAGTTGATAACGCTCTTTATTTATAAAAGTAGAACTCCAAGTCTCATCGGTGCAGACAGAGATGTTTAAACTACAGCTTTAACGTTCCAACATATATTTAAGCGAGAGAATACTTACAACTTGCTTACAAATGGCTTTTAAGGAACCCTGAGATTAATTGCCGCTCTCACATAAGCTCGCCATCGGTCCCTATCCTGTGCAAGATTAATCCAGTCTCTATCATCATATCTCACCTCCCTCAAATCCATTTTAATATTATCTTCCTATCTACGTCTCGGCCTCCCCAAAGGTCTTTTTCCTTCCGGCCTCCCAACTAACACTCTATATGCATTTCTGGATTCACTCATAATGAAGTGCATTTATTGATACACAATTAAACAAACTATAACTATGGACAGTTTGAATCTTCAAAGAAAACAAAAATAATACTACTAATAATAAACAATAATTGTTATTATTACTACTGTTATCATTAATTATCACAATTACAACTAATCTCACTTCATACCAAATTTCACAAAAATAATAAAAATAAAATAAATGTAAGATTCACACATACGTGCTACATGCCCTGCCCATCTCAAACGTCTGGATTTAATGTTCCTAATTATGCGTGCAGTTCTGCGTTGTGTAACTTTCTCCATTATCCTCTAACTTCATCTCTCTTAGCCCCAAATATTTTCCTAAGAACCTAATTCTCAGACACTCTTAATCTCTCTTACTCTCTCAAAGTGAGAGTCCAAGTTTCACAATCATACAGAACAAGCGGTAATATAACTGTTTTATAAATTCTAACTTACAGATTTTTTGACAGCAGACTAGATGACAAAAGATTCTCAACAGAATAATAACAGAACCTAATAAATATTCAGGATTTTCTATTTGCATATAAACACAGATTTCTGGTAAATTTCTTTGAAGAAAATTCACAATTGCTATTTTTCATCATTCAGAAGAGGAAGGAGGGTACGAGGCGAAAATTATAAAAAAAAAAAGTAACAGAGAAAGTAGGCCAAAAACGCAAAGCGTATGAGAGCGAAAATGACTTGAGTTCTGGTGGGGTCACAGGGCGTGGCGCTCAGTTCGAGACTACCTGTGCCGGGGACCGAAGCCTGTAAATTTTACAGTGGACGCCTCGACCAATGAAAACCTTGTTCGAGGAGAGGAGCCATAAAAGGTCGGGAAAAGGATGATTGGATGTGTCCAATAGGCTAATGCACAGCCTCCGGTGACATTTTACAATCCCAGAAATAAATATTAAATACGAAGAAACAGCAAACGCCATACTATGAGAGACCATGTAAACTGTGAGTTTTACTGCTGACGACATGACGTAAAAGTCCGGCTCATTACGCGGGGTTCAAGTCCCGCGGGCCCGCCGAACGTATGGCTCGTAATACTTTATGTGGGCTCAGCCGCGAGCAATTCCTATTTCCACATCGGCAGAGCAAGGCGCTTGTATGGACCGGCCCCCAACCAGCGGGTCAGCCGGGTATTGAAGGAAAATACTGAGATAGCACCCTAAAATAGGCCACAGCTGTCTACCTTTCAAACGAAAATTTTGTTGGCCAATTTATAAACATATGAGGAGCATAGTATCAAAGTTAGACAACTCTATTTTTTTTATATTTCGAGATATTGATTGTTTCTTATAGAATTTTGTATGCTGAATGCGATTCTGGAACTGTTTAGGTTAAAAAACGGACAGAACAGAGCGAAAATAGCACTTAATTGTGAGCTTTAGAATCAAAATGTAGACAACTGCACTGTGGCTTGGTTTCAGATTAGGACAATTCCTTCAGTAGCCAATGAGAAGCCCACATTCGTATCACCTTTTCCCATCACGCACCGCGAATCCAACATGGCTGATTGTTTACAGTATAATCGATTTGTGGATGAATAAATACTGTTTTACGTAAATTTGCTTTGAAACCAAGTTCGAAGAGACTTAGATTCAAAAGTAGACAATTTCACTTTAAATATAGCTTCGTTTGGTTTCAAAAACTGACAACTCCACTTTAAATATGACTTCATTTGCTTTCAAAATCAGATAACTCCATAACTTAGTTTCAGAGATGAACAACTCCACTTTTGGAACTTAAATTTTGACCTGAATATTAATTTTAATCACATTTTGAGACTGAAAAAATATTTCTATGATCCATGAGAATGTTTTAAAAAATTGTACATATAACGGTGACATTGGTTTCCAATGATCTAGTTTTTCGTCTCTCCCGTAAAAAAAGCAAAAGTGGAGTTGTCCAACATTGATACCAAGCTCCTCATTTTATAGTCTCATTGATCTTGAATAACAGCTTGTTCAAAGTACCGTGAAATAATAAATAACAACACGCGTCATGTCAATTGCATAATTTCTCATTCTCCATTTTACATAATAACAAAAGTGCTGATTTTAGTAGATTTGTGTCAAGAAGACTGTACGCAACCACAGCATTGTCTAACTAATATCTTACTTTTTGCAAATTCACAGTTTGAATACAGTAAGCAGCGCCAGTTTTATAATATCGGTTCAAAGAAATAACAAGACACTGAAAGTGCTCGGCCTGTTTAATAACATTTCTTTTTGGAGTGAGGAACAGAACCCGTATCTGACATGGAACGGATTTCAAATGGAAGTCTGATGTATTCTAAATTATCACTAAATCTTACACCACTGCATAGATTCGACAAGCGCTTCTTTTATTAATGCACAATTTATTTACATAAACAACATATTAAGCGTTTATATAAATACACGATTATCCTCCTGTTGTCTATGTTCTTAATGACGAGTATGTAAAGAATAGTATTGACTGTTAACTTTGTCATAATTATTGTTCTGAAATATTTACGAAAACGTTGACATTTACACGAATTAAAACATCAGAAATTACGAAATAAATTAGGCACTGATATTGTAGCATCCGTCTGGAATATTCTGATCGCGTCGGGGAGTTGCGCGCGCATCTGGCGAGAAGGAAGGCGCGGGGAAACGGAAACACGAACCCCCTAACCCTAGCAGCAGTACGGAGCAAGGGGGGGGGGAGAAAAGCTATTGTGGCTAGGCGGAAGTAAGGAAGCATCTGGAAGCGGATTGTTGTGGAGGTCCAGAAGCTCATACGGGTGCCACAATATGTTCAAAATCTAGATACTCACATAACGGGCTTTCATTTAAAACTTTCTAGCCTAAATAAATATTCATTTCAATTAAATTTGATTTAAACAAAAAAAGGTCAATTTAAATATTGAGGGGTAATTTAATACCAGTTAATGGCATTTTAGCAAAAGCGGCAGACAGGACTGTCGGAATAAACATCATGTGAAGAGTTCAGAGCCATACTGCGTCAAGCGACGCTTATTAAAAACGGAGAAGGCAAGGGTTAAAGTTAAATGAATACCACAGTTTAATGCAGATTGACATATCATTTAGTTTTAATGTGTATACTTTATATTACTTGCTGTATTTTTCATTGAATTATGGTAATAACTTGATTTTAACCCTTGTTTTCTACAGTTTTAATAAATGGCGCTTGGCCCACTATGGTTCTGAACTATTCATATACAGAACAAACGGAAAAGACATATCATACAAGACGAAAGGTATAAAAAACAGACATCAGAGAAGATAAGACAGGACACTAGGAAGAACAAAAGATACATCAGAGACAGAAAAGGAAGAATATAAGGGACAGACAAGAAGGACAACAGACAGAAAACAGACAGGACTGAAGGCACAGCCAATACAGACATCAGAAACATAACAGACAGGGTAGGAGAGAGAGATAAAAAAGAGAGAGATAGAAGGAAGAGACAAACAGATAGGACGGACAGAAAAACAGCAGAGTCAAAACAGAGAAAGTATAGACCGATTATTTAGTCCTGACTGCTCAGCGACGCGAAAGAGGGGAAGTAATAGGAGTAGTGAAGAAAGCTCCGGAGTAGAGATAAGGACGAGCGGTTGGTAAAAGAATGCAGTACAGCTTAATTGTACTAGAAACATACCGCTCTACTGCACACATGACATCCAATCCCTTCGAAGGCAAGCGAGTGACTAACCCAAACACCCCTTGGCGTAACTAAATGGACTCGCCTGACCCAGACGCACATCTCCGGCGACTGTCAGGACTAAATAATCGTACTGTAGAACAGACATCACAAGTAAAACAGACAGCTGAGAAGACAGGACAGAGAGGGCAGCACGACGTACATCAAAGAACAGAACAGACATAAAATGACAGGCAGACAGACAGAACAAAGAGCAGATAAACAAACAGACAGACATATTGAGGGACAGATGTAACATTCCAAGTCACTATCACACGATAAAATAATCGCAAAGCTGTGCATTATTCCAAAATACAATACGGAAGTATGTTGTGGCCTGCAACAGTGAATGAGGTCAGACGTCCAGGAGAATAAAGGAACAGTAAACCTTCAACAAGTCCTTTAAGGCAAATCTCAGGACTTTACAATGACTCTTGATAAAATATTCAAGAATTCTGTGAAGCAATCACTAACATCGCTGTGATCGCAAATCCTATCCTTTGTGGAAAGTTGTTTGTTGCTGTACTTCAAAGACGGGCGCCATGTTTCATCTCTGTGTAATCTGCATCGTACTAAGAAGCTTCTAGTCCGACAATGTTGGTTGGATTTGAATATGTGGCCAAACAATGCTCTGAGTTTTGAGGAAAATGAAGACAGGAAGCCTGACAGATCCCGTCATTCTGTACTCGTATGTCTGGATATTTTAGGGCTTCCTAACTTTGTCAGACAGAATTCAGACTTCGTTATTGGAATTGCTAGAGCTTCGGCTTTCTACACCGAGTAACACAGTTTAAATCTCGGCGACTGCAAATGATGCACAAAGACAGCGCTTTGGGAAGTGTTCTTTCTTTATGGATTTTCCTATCGGGAATGAAGTATATTAGGTGATCATTATTTTTCGTCAAAAGTAGGTTCATATAACGGAACATATAAAACGATCTCATAATATTGTATTAAAAAACTTAAAAACTTCTATCTTTTCAGGTTAATATGCTAATTCAACAACATAGAATTTAAAATAATGTGATGTGATTCCAAAACTCTGTTTTATTAGTGTACCCTACGTGACATACATTTTTAATCTATTCGATTCCGTTCCCGGACAGTTTTTCAAACCATTTTTCCCAATGTAATAGTCCCAATTATGCATTATCCCAATGACCATTTCTCCCAAAACATGTGTACCAAGGACAATTTTCCCAATCTAATATTCCCACTGTTAAATTGTCCCAATGGCTATTTTTCCCAATCCATTCTTTCCAAGTACATATTGTAGTGAGTATCCATTTAGGTGTAGTGTTATACAATATTCCAGTATAATTATGTCACAGATAATAATTTCACCTGCAGGAGGAAAGAAATTACTACTTAATGGACACATATAGCCTACTCTAGAAGGTACACCAAAAAAAAGACAAAGATTATTGGTATTGCTCTTGAAGACAGGAATGCAGAGCTACTGCAATTGCACAAGGAGTTGGAGAACAAATTACCATACTGAAAGAAAGTATTAATTCTCATGCTCCAAACCAAGAAACGGTCAATGCAGAATTGTTGGCTCAACGACTGAAAAGAAATTGCAACTGAACACCCAGAAATACCTTCTGCACAAATCCTCGTACCTCGTAGAAGGTACACCAAAAAAAAGACAAAGATTATTGGTATTGCTCTTGAAGACAGGAATGCAGAGCTACTGCAATTGCACAAGGAGTTGGAGAACAAATTACCATACTGAAAGAAAGTATTAATTCTCATGCTCCAAACCAAGAAACGGTCAATGCAGAATTGTTGGCTCAACGACTGAAAATAAATTGCAACTGAACACCCAGAAATACCTTCTGCACAAATCCTCGTACAGAACTTAGAAGAGTTCAAACAGGAATTTTATGCCAGCTACCAGATCGAGAAAATCTCAAGAAATCTTTACGCCGTGTTAGGAGAAGGGAACTGTCTACAGAACCAATTAATTTAGAAGATTTAGGGGAAATCTCAAACTGTTGTAAGATGACACTATGTGTTAAATTGGAAAAATCATATTAAAGAAATTAGCCCCAAACTAAATTCAGCATGTTTCGTTATTAGAGCTATGCAAAAGATAGTAAAAACAATATATTTTGCATACTTTCACTCGGTAATGAGTTTTGGAATAATATTCTAGGGAAATTCCACAGATAGTAACAGTATATTCCTATTACAAAAAAGAGTAATTAGAATATAGTAGGTGCCAAATCTAGGGAAACTTGAAGTACTATTTTTAAAAAACTATAAATAATGCCCATGGCTTGTCAGTATATCTTTTCATTAATAATCTTCCTCTTATGTAATCGTGAAAACTTTGTAACTAATTCAACAGTTCATAGCATAAATACACGTCAAAAATGACTTTTATACTCCATCGGCAAGTCTATCATGCTATCAAAAAGGAGTGCGTTATATGGCAGTAAGAATTTTTAATAGCCTCCCTATTGATATAAAAAATGAAACTGAAAACATAAGATTATTTAGGGCCAAATAAAGAAGTACCTAATTTCTCACGCCTTCTATTCTGTAGGTGAATTCATGACATTCAATAACGCTTTATGAAATTGATACTAAAACTTTGTGTTGTACTAGTAAACTATATTTAAATTTCTTCTGTATATATTTCATCTAGACTGTGACCATAAATTAAGACTTTATAATAGTATTAAGTTTTTTGACTTGTTCCATATTCTAGCTGTGAAGCAATGTATGAATACCATGGAATGTTAATAAATACAACACAATACAATAATAGCTGGTGAGTTTCAAACGAAACAGGCAGACACCGAAGCATCCATTGCTCAACAGTTACTGGGCCAGTCTGTTAAGACGAAGCCTAAGCGAAAATGGGTTCGTACGAATGAAAGAATAAGAAATATTATGCTTGATTACAATCAGTACAAAGAATATAAAAATAACTTTGGATTACCTACGATCCATTTTTCACAACTTCTGTTTGTAGCTGCTCATCTTTAATTTCTAAGTAAACAATTTCTGAAAATTAATAATAATAATAATAATAATAATAATAATAATAATAATAATAATGATGATGATTTATTTAACCTGGCAGAGTTAAGGCCATACGGCCTTCTCTAACACTCAACCAGGAGTAAAACTGCGTTACAAAAACACTACAAATTTACAAAATACACTACAATTTTACACACAAAACTGAATAAGATAATAATAATAATAATAATAATAATAATAATAATAAAATGTAAAAAACAAGTAAGTAGAAATCAGACATAATATATAACATACAGAAAGAAAGAAAAAAGCATAATAAAATGTGAACAGCATGTCAAAATAAATGAGACATACAAAGTATAAAGTATAAAAAATTAAGACAATTAATAACAATAATAATAATAATAATAATAATAATAATAAATAAGATTAGTAGTAGTAATAATACTGATAATAATGATAATAATAATACTAATAGTAATAATAAAATAGTCCAGTACAAAGCATACAATGAATACAATATTTTTAAGTACACACAGTAAGGAAAATTATGATTATATATAGCTCAACTTATCACACTATAGATATACCATTATCGGAAAATATGAAAACAAAAATATAAAATAAATTAAATGTCACTAGAACATAAAAAAATGTGAATACGTGGAAACATGCAATACAACACTTGTCATAATAGTAAGTTAGTTTGGAAACTCGTCATAAGATAATTTTCTAACTTGGATTTGAAAGATTTCAATGTTCGGCAGCCCTTAACTTCAGGCGGCAGAGAGTTCCAGTGACGAGAGGTAGCAACAGTGAAAGATGAGGAATACAGAGATGATGTGTGAAGTGGAATTTCTAGCGTGTTATCGCGTTGTGATCGAGTATTAATATTATGATAGGGAGAGAGAGTATGAAAACGAGAGAATAAATAATAGGAGGATGAATTGTGCATAATTCGATATAAGAGAGAAAGTGAGTGCAGATTTCTCCTCTCATGTAACCTAAGCCATGATAACTTCTCGAAAGAAGGTGAGATATGATCGTAATATCGAACATTACAAATGAAGCAGACGCACGCGTTATGAACACGCTGTAGTTTCTGAGCGGAATCAATCCTGAGATCACTGAATAAAACGTCGCAATAATCGAAGTGAGGTAGAATGAGTGTCTGTACCAGCGTTTGTTTTAATTTAGATGGATAATGATACAATCTTTTTAGTGAATGGAGAATAAGGAATGCCTTCTCACATGTATATTTAATATGCGTATCCCAATTGAGATTAGATTCGAAATGCACTCCGAGATTTTTTACATTTTTTTATTATATGTTGTTTGAATTTTTTGAGAATGTAAATGCAAGTTACTTTTGGGAAAAGTGGCCCATTTAAGAACTGAGAACTTCAGTCTTTGGAAATTGCAGTTTGAGAAAAATGAAACATTGCGAATTATAGATTGGGAAAAATGTACGGGAATCAATCGATTCAGATGAAATGAAAGTTTTCTGGAATTTTTATTTATATTCGTTCTAGTTGTTTGTTTATCAACTGTTGCATAAATTCACATGACATGTATTCCTGTTGAGAAAATACATGGGAATAAATCTCATGTTTGTTTGATTTTAGGTCTGTCAGTGTGCAAAAAACACACCGCTTTATTTACTCGTATAAAGACATATTTAGCGCGGTACAAAACAGTGCCACTTTCGCAATTGACCAGCTCGTTATCCTACAATACTGTCCACAGAATTTTACCGAACAACACTCTTTAAAAATAGAGGAATACAAGCTGTATAGCTGCCTCAAAGTAAAGGCCTAATAATAGATATAATTAACATTTAAAAATACAGTGAATTATGAATTTGACAACGCGAATTTGACGGTTACGGAGCAGTCGTCCTCTTTCACGAAAGCTATCACAATTGAATCTAACCAGCAGATTATCGGATTGCGACTTCCTGAATCCTTAATCAGCCATCGCTTTGATTCTGAATCGAATGCAATCAATAATACAATCAGGCAGCAAACGTAACCTGAACCACGGGCTTCTAGAACTTGCACAAGTCCAACGTGTACTGTGGTATCACAGCCGTTTTCAAATGCATCCCAGAAAGAACAAACTAAAATACCGGCATGTCCTTATTTCAATGCCGATATAATTAGATGTAATCACATATATTCACCAATTTATTAATATGTACTTGCACAATATCTACCCATTGCACAAAGTATAAATAGAAAATATTGTTAATACTTAAGAGAAAGTATTTATAGATTTTTGTTGAAAATATATGTATTTGGCATCCTTGGTACAAAAAGATGATTTTGGACATGAAGTTTTTCTACGTATGGAACTTCAGAACGGATTTTCTTTTAATTCAGGATATAAGAGGAAATTTATCTATGATTAGGCTATTATAAAAAGCAGGTCTAACTGATTTTATAATGCACAATGGAGATTCAATTAAAATTGAAGTCTAATATTTTATTCATAACGTTTATGTTACATATAGTTCTAATAAGCTGCCAAATGAGACTGTGGAATAGCATCGACGGAAAAAAATAAGAGAAATGTTTGTATATATAGTAGGGTGGAGTGAATTTTTATATCACGCCTTCTCTTGTTACACCACCAGAAATACAAATACAAAACAAATGCAGAGAAAATAAATAAATAAATAAATAAATAAATAAATAAATAAATAAATAAATAAATAAATAAATAAATAAATAAATAAATAAATAAATAAATAAATAAATAAATAAATAAATAAAATACACATACATACACACAAACAGGAAAGAATACGAGTAAAGAGATAAAATTACAAAAGATAAAAAAAAAATATACAAGTATTTTGTATGTTATTTATTCCGACTGCAGTCCACACCTATGGAGTAACTGTTAGTGCGTCTAGCCCGAAACCAGGTGGCCTGGGTTCGATTCACTGTCGGGGCAAGTTACCTGGTTGAGGTTTTTTCCGGGGTTTTCCCTCAACCCAATATGAGCAAATGCTGGGTAACTTTCGGTGCTGGACCCCGGACTCATTACACCAGCATTATCACCTTCATCTCATTCAAACGCTAAATAACCTAAGATGTTGATAAAGCGTTGTAAAATAACCTACTAAAATAAAAAAAGAATTACGACTGCAAGATGATACAATTCTACGCGCAATAAAAAAGCCACGGTTATGGGTTCATTATGCTACTTTAAAATTTCTATGTGAGGTAGATATGGCCGCCGAATTTTGCCTGGGGCCCTCTATCGGAGACATGATTCTTGTACATACCTAAAATATACCACCCTACAAGAATTTCTTCCGTCCCGGAGTAAGTCATGCCGAGGATTTTATCGCCCTTTAAAACCCATCGAGCTACGCCGGGACAATTTATCACTTTTTGCAAATTCGCTCCCTGAAGAAATATTGTTAAATCTAAAAGAAAAGTATGAAGTTTATTTTGATTTACTGCATTATCAACAGTATAGTCGATCTCGTTCTATGCACTTTCGTCTTTCGTGTTTTATGTAAACACGGCCAGGCTTCGGCCAGGTAATTACAGTAAATATCCTTATACCTTATGCTATAAGAAAATTTTAAATACAATTTGAAAATTCAACTCAAACATTCATAAATAAGCGGCTATATCCAGGAACGCAACTCCCGCATATAACGAAAGCAGACTACTGTATTTTAATCATTTAAAAATCGCATCCCTATATCAAAATGTCACCCGACGCCACTGATCAAGATTGTGTAGAATGCATCAAATGATGGACATTAAAATATAAGATGCTCAAGAATTTCTTAGGGTTCCAGACAAGCACTTGATACACCACCAACACCACCACCACCATCACCACCACCACCACCACCACCATCACCACCATCACCACCACCACCTAAGATAAAACCTTGCAAGTCTTGTTCCGTATCTTAACTCTTATGTCCTTCTCTCTCTGGTCATCTATGGCCTAGCAAATTATAATCCCAAACAATCTTGGTATAGGTCTATTCGTTGTCCTGCATTTTCAGTAGGCTATGTGATTCGTTCAATTATTAATGTAATAAGTATGCTTGAATCAGTGTACTGATGAAGTAGATATAAATTATTTGCCATATAAGGTAAACCGGGGTAGGTATAAATTTGAGGAAAGTGTAGCCCATGCCATTAAACGCAAAGAGGCGAATTTGTAAAGTGGCGCCAACTATCGAATGTTCATGTCCTAGAAGTTACTTCACATAAATTCTTGAGTGAAAACATTTTCGCTCCCAAAATATAGAATTCTGATTTTGTATGTCTTTTGATTCATTCAATTTGTAAACAAAAGTTCTTAGGAACATAAAGAATGCTTTTATTTCGTTTGTCTGTCATTTTGTCATTTAGATATTAGCAGTGTATTAAAACCCCAAAATATAAAATTCTCATTCTCTACAGAATGTAATGTTGCTTCATATCCACTTGCTCCAAGTCATATTCTGATCTTTTCTGCAGAAAGGTACTAGGTTACACTTGCCCCCAGTGCTTACGAGCCGACAAAGATGTTTTGCATTCGTGGATCTCAACTTAGTAACGCAATTTTTCCTCCTTTTCAAGACAGTCAGTTAAGGTATTGATGGTCACCTGTTCAAATTTTACACAAATTTTAATTTCAGTTCAGCAAGTTATTAAATGTGAAAGTTGAACTATTAAATTTATAAGTTCTGCTTACTCTTAATAATAATAATAATAATAATAATAATAATAATAATAATAATAATAATAATAATAATAAACAATAAAATTATTATTATTATTATTATTATTATTATTATTATTATTATTATTATTGCTAGAACAAAGATACATGTCCTTTATATAAAAATCTAGCACCCCCAGAAAAAGTACATACTCGTATGTCTCCATACCTCTTTTGTCGAGGAGTCTGTATTCCGCAATCATCTTATTTTTTCTTTTGCCTTTTCTATCTTCTAATTTGGTCTGTTTTTAAAGTCCGTGTTTAATTTCCATATAACATGGGAGAAACAGCCATTGTTTCACGTGTACTTTTAGAAACGTCTCCTCATGAACTTCTTTCCATACTGATCTAATTATGCCACGGAAGTGTCTCAATCTGTTTCTCTTTCTTTCTTCTTTCATCTGCATGTCTGGGGTGACTTCTCTGAAACCCATCTCTCTCTCTCTCTCTCTCTCTCTCTCTCTCTCTCTCTCTCTCTCTCTCTCTCTCTCTCTCTCTCTCTCTCCTCTCAGGATACCTTAATCATAACCTTCGCTACATTATTAAATTTAGTTTATGGATGAAATCTTGTAAAAGTCTTCACTGCTGGAAAATACAATTATGTGCACTGCAAATAAAAGTTTCTTCTATTTAAGAAAATCTTACATTTATTATCCATATTTACATTACTTCGTTAATAAAAAAATTAAGATTATAAAAGAAAGAGAATAGTTTTGCCTTACTTAATTTAATTCGTCATAATTCCAACATTTTATCGGTATAATAAACTACAAGTGCTAGGTAAAATATAAAATCATTAAGCTTTCTTGTTTAGTAGACGGAGTTTCGTTACTTACATTGCTAACACACTGTACATCCTACACAAGTCGTTCACAATCCCGGGGATGACGCCTATGCCTCAAAGGTGCCAAGATGCGATCGAACGCCGGCCCTCTACATGAAGAGTAGACTGTACAGGAAATTAACATCCCCATGTTTGAGTGCAAGAGGCGTTGTTCCAGTTTTATGAGGCTGCAACACGCATTCCCTCTTCCATCACACTTTTAATACACTCTGCAAAGAATTCCCCTTCTTTTAAATCTGCAGCAAAGAAACGTTCCAACGCGTGCTACAGCCCTGTGTCTGGGGCTTCCCAGCGTTATTGTCAGCCGTATCCGGCCGCAATTCGGCTTGCAACTTTAAATATTCACGCGATAGATAGCGGTGCAAGCGAAGTTCCAGAGTTTGTTAAAACAATTGAATGATTTAATGGCCAAACGCTATGAGCTACTGCACAGTAGCTACCGATAAATGTGGCTCAAAGAACTCTGCAGTTTCTGCACCGTTCAGTTCATCATAGGCCTATTACAAATTAATACTTTCCCGGTGTAGTTTCCGTAAAAATAATTCTAATGACAGATTTATGCATCTCGCCTGCAGTGATGTGATGACTGCAAAGATTTCAACTGGATCTGAGTGAAGTTCGTGGATATTAACTCAGTTCATGTGTCAGGTTTCTGGCATGAAATGAACTCTACAATAAGACTCCAGAAAATAATTTATTACAGGTCATTTTCCGCCCACATCAGAATTCAATTTTGGAAATAGCACAATGGAAATTTATCTTCATATCAGGAGTCTGTGTATGTCCTTTAACTTATGATTGACCTGCATTGTCTCGGTGGTATTCTGAGTCGTGCTGACCTCCAGCTCAGGGAGGCACGCATTGTGTTAACTTCATTTCATTCATTTAGTGTTCTGTCCAAGGGCAGGTCTTTCACTACAAACCCAGCTTTCTTCAATCTTTCCTATTTTCTGCCTTCCTCTTCGTTTCCTCATATGATTAATATATCTTAATGTCGTCTATCATCTGATATCTTCTTCTGCCACGAACTCTTTTTCCGTTCACAATTCCTTCCAGTGCATCCTTCAGTAGGCAGTTTCTTCTCAACCAGTGAGCCAACCAATTCCTTTTCCTCTTCCTGATCAGTTTCAGCATCATTCTTTCTTCACCCACTCTTTCCAACACAGCTTCACTTCTTATTCTGTCTGTCCACTTCACACGTTCCATTCTTCTCCATATCCACATTTCAAATGCTTCTATTCGCTTCTCTTCACTTCGTCTTAATGACCATGTTTTGCCCCATACAATGTCACACTCCATACAAAGCACTTCACTAGTCTCTTCCTTAGTTCTTTTTTCCGAAGTCCGCAGAAGATGCTCCTTTTTCTATTAATAGCTTCCTTGGCCATTGCTATCCTCCTTTTGACTTCCTGGCTGCAGTTCATGTTACTGCATATAGTACACCCCAAGTATTTGAAGCTGTCCACTTGCTCTACTGCCTCATTTAGAATTAGGAAGTTTATCTTCTATATTTTTCTTCCTACAATCATGCTCTTCGTCTTATTTGCATTTATTTTCATCCCATACTGCTTACAGCTGTCATTTAGCTCCATTAGCATATCCTTTAGTATCATTTCCTTTCCTGCTGACAACGCCATATCATCAGCAAATCTTATGTCCTTTAGTCTTCTTCCTCCTACTATTACGCCTCCCATGTTCCGAAAACAGTTCTTTACTAAATCCTCCAAGTAGATGTTGAACAGGGTGCTGTTCTTCGGAAGTAGAACAGGGCGTTGGAAACATTTTCAATGGTCGTAATCTACCATGTAAATAATCACTAGTGTTTCATACCTACACAGTGCGGTGAATAAATGTATTATTTATTTATTTATTTATTTATTTATTTTGATGGTTTTGACTAGGCTATATATTACTTGTAAATCATGTAAGTGAAACAGTTTACTTAGGGTCTAGATTTCAACAGCTTATTCCTTGGATAGGATAAAAAAAACTCTAATACCATAGTAGTCCAAACGAATACTTTTCTCAGAAATAAATAATTTCCCCCTAAATGTTTTACGCGATTAGAACTATCCGTGCGATTAAGATTTTCATTCTTATCATTGGAGAACTGGCAAAGAATCGTTTATCCCTTTACTGTTTTCAATAAAATAGAAGTTTTTCTTGCAAGTTAAATAAAATATTACCATTTATCGTTGTTTTCTGTCATTTGGAAGCCTGGAAACCTTATTAGAGTGATCAAGGAACGAACTCTGCTGTTCAGACCGAGTGTGAGTGTGAGTGTGTGTGTGTGTGTTTTCGTACGGGAGCCGGCGATGCGCTGTTGCCATACCATACAGAATTTTGACATAATTTTTCAAAATAAGCATGCACTTAATTAAAAAACGCATAAGAGGTTTTTTTAATTTATTTTAATGCATTCTATTGCCTATATTCAATATGCAAAGTTATATTACATTTACCCTATCTATTATAACGTATTTAACGAAAGCATTTTCAATTTACGATTGAAATTATAATACATAAAAAGTGAATATTTTAAAACAAAAACATTAAACATATTGAACTTATTAAATATTAAAACATAAAATTGAGTTAAATAACATAAAATTAGCAACACTTGTGTTCGGGAGTTCAATACTGAAAGGTATAGGAGAAAAAAGGAAAATAAAACAAAATAAGTATGTTATGAAAACAAGATAGTATAGATTAACAGTCTCATACCAATGGGGGGGGGGGTCAGTTACTGACCCCAGATAATATCTTTAATGATTTCTCTTTTATTACTGGGAAATTTATCCTATGCTTTTCTGACATTTTTTGTTGTTATGTTGTACACACTGTACCAGAAAATTAACTTTTGGCGGCAGTCCATTGTTGAGAGTTATAGCGATTGTTGTTGGTAAATGCGCATTGGATTTCTTATTTCCACTTATGTTTCAGTAATAATTGCAGCCAGGATGTTGTATTTATTTCTTTGACAGTACATATAGCTAAGAAAAATTGTATGACAGAGGCAGACATTGATGAGGCGATTTTTTGATAGTTCTTGTAGCGAAGTTGAAGTTGTTATTCAGGTGCATAAAGTTCAAGATATTTCAAGAGAAAGAAGTGAGTCGGGGGAAGAAGAAAGTACACCTAATGTTTGCTTCACTCCTTTGTATAATAACACTATTTTTCTTTTTGTAAATAAACTACTGGTCAGAAAGTAACAGGTTTCTGGTTACGTACGTGATGCATGTAAATACTTACTGTTTTAGAATTTCAGCTCGTATGAAGGCATCTACGTCCGGAAGCAAAAATCGACCAACCCCCTGGAAATATGGCAGCTAAATCTGGTAATATATGGAAAAATGAACCCAGTACAAATCAGAGAAGGCGTCACTCCGCTAATATTATCAGAACCCAGGGAGGACCTAAGCCGGAAGTGAAGCCTGACACTCGAAGAGAAGCATTCTGTATGTATTTCGATCATGATGCTCTATATATTATTTTGATCCACACGAACCAGAGATTGGAAATACTCAATCATATGCTGATGCATTTATTCGAAATTCGAAAGATTTTGTTCAAGAGCAAATTTTAGGTGTTACTGGACTTCTTCTAAACTGTGGGATGAATCGACAAAGTAAAGGCAGTGTTCTTGAGCTATATAGTGAAGAAAATTTTTCACTGTATAGCGCTACACTTTCAGAACATAGATTCAGATTGTTACTGAAATGTCTGCATTTTGATAATTCAGTTACACGTGAAGATCGGAAGAAGAGAAATAAATTTGCTCCTATCAGAGATATTTGGAATATGGTGGTGAGAAAGTTTCCTATGTTTTACAACCCTAACGAGTCCGTCACTGTTGACGAAGAACTAATAATATTTCATGGGCGCTGTCCATTTAGATTATATATCCAACCAAACCAGGTAAATATGAGGTAGAAGTAAACCTGTTGTGTGATTCCAACACAAACTACTGCCTCGCAGCAGACCCTTATGCGGGATAGTTTGAATCTGAGCAAAGAAATCATAACAGTGGTCCTGAAGTAGTGTAAAGGTTGGTTCGTATGTCTAACTTGGAACAATCAGGACGAAACATCACAATGGACAGGAAATTCATAACCATGTGCTTGCAACGGAATTGTTGAAGGAAAAAGTAACTACAGTTGGCACCATGCGAAGTGACAGGAGAGATTTACCGACAGAGCTTCGCCCCGTTTCTTTGCAAAGTGCCCAACCTGGAACAGTTAGATTCGCCTTCACTGAAGGTACCACCTTGGTCAGCAATGTCCCAAAGAAAGGAAAAGTTGTGACAGTCCTTTGCATGCAACATTGTGACATGAAGATGACTGACGATAAGCCAGATATAATCCTATTCTACAATTCTACTAAAGCAGGAATGGATGTTCTTGACAAGTGCATAAGAACATACTCTTGTTGTCGAGGAACACGGCGACGGCCAATGGCGGTTCTATTCAACCTCATTGACATTGCAGCATATAATGCATAAATATTGTTTCGTGAAACTAATGATCAATGGGAAGAATTGAGTTGACAACTTTGCATCATAAATATAAAGAAGCGTGCTGAAAATTCGGTTGGCCTATACACAAAGTATATAGATGCTTTATGTATATTTGGTTATAATTTCAATCAAGACCAAGGTGCAGTGAGCAGAGGAACTGTACGTTCAGAGCCACAAAGAAAAGTAACTCGTAATGCAGTGACAAATATTCCAAACAAAGGCGGTTCTTATTTATGCCCAAAAAGTAAGGACCGCAAATACATGAAGACCTGTACTTCATGTAATAAGTACATATGTTCTGCTCATATGACGAAAGAAGAGTCCATTCCTATTAGAACCTGTCCACGCCAGTGGAATAACGGTTAGCACGTCTGGCCGCAAAACCAGGTAGGCCGGGTTCGATTCCCGGTCAGGGCAAGTTACCGAGTTGAGGTTTGTTTCGGGGTTTTCCCTCAACTAAAAATGAGCAAATGCTGGATAACTTTCGGTTATGGACACCGGACAAATTTCACCGGTTTTATCACCTTCATCTCATCCAGATGCTAAATAACCTAACATGTTGATAAAGCGTCGTAAAATAACTCACTAAAATAAAATAAAAATTTTTAGAACCTGTTCGCAGTGTGATTCTGAATGATTGTTTTTGTTTGCATAAATCTTGAATACAGTAAGTAATATTGTATCCGAATACCTGTTTCTCTCAGAATGTTTATTTTATTTTTTTTTGTATTTGTTCAAATTTTTTTTTTTTTGTAAAGTAAAATACATTCAATAAAGTTGATATAAAGTTCCTTAAGCCATAAAGATTACAAAAATATAGGGATTATATAATTTAATTGCAGAAACAATATAAAATACGTGGGGTCAGTCAGTGACCCCACCATTGGTATTAGTTGGTGTAATAATGGGCATTGGTATGCGACTGTTAAAAACTATAAAACATGAAAGAGTAATTAATTACAATTGAAGAAATTTGTAACTAATATTCATAAATAAATAACATTAATAATTCAAAATTAATTAACTATGCTATATTAATTTTTGTTGTTAAATTATTTAATTTTAAGCCTAAATTTCACTGTATTGATGTTTTGTAAAAGAGAACATTGAGAAATTAAATACTTATATAGTTTTAAGCCATAGATGAAGCCATGTATCATACCCGCAGCCGTTAATGTTTTCGACTCCGTGAAATGAAATAATATGTTTCTTTTCGTATTATAATATATTATGTCAATATGTGTTGAAATAAATAAATAAATAAATAAACAAACAAATAAATAAATGAATAAATAAATAAATGAAACAATAGTACTAATATAGCCGACGCAAGTTGTTTTGGTAGTTGAGAGACGGACGCGTGGGGAGGAAGAGAGGTCGATTGTAGCGGCAACGCCTACACCTCTCGTAACAGAAGGGTAATACATTTGCTTTTGCTCGAGATGTTAATTGTACCTACTACTGCCTTATGTTAAGAAATAAGCTTTGTTTAGTAATGATCGAATTTCAACAAATTTATTCACGTAGGAGAGGTAAGTTTTAAGGTCTATTGCTCCCTGCTTTGATTAAGATTTAAAAACAAATGCCTAACTATAAAAATATTAAGGAGAATGATAGGCTACGGTTTAACATTTCCCAAGCACTAAAGTGATATTTATGTTCTAGTTAGTTTAATTTTTATCATGGAAACTGACTTAAAAGATTAATCAGTAATCTTCAATAATATATAAATTATTGTAATTATTGCAGGTTTGAAGCAATGTTTAAATTTATGAATTTATAATTATAATACGTAGGCTATATTATATATGCCTAAAATCGTAATACTATATAATAATTATAATTCAGGCTAGCTTTAGTTTATCGTGCAAATTATTTATTTTTATTTTGTTTTTATGTATTGCGTTATTAATTATACAGTATTACACATTTAGAGAAAATTATCTTTTTACATTTTTTTTAGTTCCTTGAGAAAACTAAGGTGCACCTCCTTTTTCCTTTCCCACCATTACACACAAATATTATACTACACACATTACATAAAGCATACTATGTGGCAAATTCGTATGACGGAGGTTCTGATGAAAGGAGTTACGTCACAATCCGTCAACGCACTATAATCAATCAGCCAGTCTTTGAAAGATGGACGGACAGGCAGATAGAGAAGACTGAATGACAGACCGTCGTTAATGGACAGTTTTTGCACCGACAGACGTGCGAACGCGCCTAAAATAAATATATGACGATGTTTTTGTAACAGTCAGTACAACTACTTAAGAAGGACAGGGTACAAAACAGATGCACGTGAGAGAGACATCACTAGAAAACTGAACTATCAAGATAATTTGAACGGCCAATGATAGTGGTGGTGTTGGTCGTGATAGTGGCAGTGGCAGTGGCAGCGGTAGCGGTAGCGGTGTAGGAGGCGGCAACTACATTCATTCCGAGGCAATTTTTTCCCAGCATATTCTCCAGATTCAGCACTCTGCGGCTATACTATATTACAGAAACAAAAGTTGCTGCTGAATGGAAGACGATGCGATAACATCGGATCGCCTTTTGTATAGTTTGGCTGATGAATTATATATGTTTTAAATTGAATAGTAATCTGTATAGCTCAACTGATTAATTGTTTATGCTTGTAATTTGAAGTAATTTGCATTATATGTATTATCATTTTTTGTATATCTGAACTGATTTAATTGTTTCTGCTTTTAAATTGAATTAACTTACTTGCTATGTATTACATTTTATAGCTCAACTGATGAATAATCGTTTGGGTTTGTAAATTTAATAATCTGATTGGCTATGTACTGTATATTTTTAGTAGAGCCACCAATGTAGCTCAGTCTGCAGACTCGCTGGGCTGCTGATCCGGAGCTCCGCTCGGACTTGGTTTGGATCCCTCGTTTGGTGTGATTGATTGGTTTCTTCCGAGGTTTTCGCCAGCCGTAGAACTGATGCCGGGTGGTCTATGGCGAGTCCTCGGCCTCACTTCATTTCACCCCCGTTTGGTCTGATTATTACCTGGTTGGGTTTTATCCGAGGTTTTTCCCAACCATAAAGCAAATTCTAGGAAATCTGTTGACGAATCCTCGGCCTCACCTCATCTCGCCAAAAAATTGTAAAAAATTGTAAAAATTTTAATCTTGTAAAATTTTGACTTGTTCCACATCTTATAGCTTCATTTGCTAATGTAAGAGCTATAGAATATAATAAAATAAAAAAAGCCAAGGCAGAGTGCCTTGACGAGCTCTATGAGAACAGTTCTAAAACTGGACCATAATAAGTTCCTCCAATCCTTAGATGTTCGTTCTGCTCGTTGTATGGAGTCGTCATCGTTGGTCTGACGCAGTGGTCGTCACCAGTCGCTGAAATGGGTAACGAGTAAGCGGTGCAACGCAATATGCCCCGTCGTGCAGTAGGAAGAGGGAGAGAGAATACCCGCCAGCAGCCACGGGTGCACCATAGTGCAGTCTCTTATCTGCGGGTAAGAAACGCTAGCCCGAGGGTGCACTGTGCTGATGACCGCTGGTCTAGCGGTTACCATGCTGTTGCATCCGCAGTTCCCGGATTCAAAGCCGATCGCGGGCTATGTATTTTACAAGCGATAAAGTTCTTAGCCTGGCTTTTTCCAGGAAGGAGGATTAAAGATGGAGGTCCATGTTGTAGATTTACTTTACACAGAAGAGTTCTGTCACTGATATAAGGCTCCAGGTCAAAATATTTCTTGACTATATTGAATTTCAATGCTGAATAATATCTGCAGTCGAATGCGTCGTTAAGGAAAATATTATTACTACTACCACTGGCGGCGGGAAGGTCGGTTCATAGAGCACTTGGCTATGGACTGGAAGGTTTCCAGTTTAATCCCGGACTTCTGTTTTTTTTTTTGACGTGTAACGTCTATGTTTGTCTTACATTAATATAAACAATAAAATAATTTTGTGGAACGGAAATAACAAAGATGTGATTGGACTTCGGTTGCCATGGAAATTCTTATACCAACTTATATCGAATAAACTCATCGATGTGAACGGATCTAGTCGAGAAGTTCGCATTACAAATAATCTACTAGGAAGAGTTTATCATAGGCCATATCTAAGGAGGTTGCATTACATTAAAAAAAATAATGATGTTCAGTTGTGTTTTGACACGGACGCGAAACAGACGGATGCACAATACATGTGTTAACTGTAGAAAGTTAACACAAAGTTGGCATTACTCACAAATGAGTAAATAACAACAATATTTATGTGATATTCTCACGTAGTTATAGGGTGTTTAAATAAAAGTATGGTATATTTGCACACTAGGTAGTAATGGTATAAACTAGGAAAAAAGTTCCTAAGAACAAATGTCCCGGGAAAAAATATACAGAGGGTGTCGAAAATATGAACATACACTTTGCCAGGAGATATATATTTAATATATTTCAAAGTTGGACCGAAAAACAATAGTAATATGTTGTATGATGTCCTGTAAACATATGAGACTCACATACATTATGCTAGCGTTGCTGCGCGACAGGTCAATCAACAATAACAACGAAATGGAGCCAAGATTATCGTTTGAACAGCGGAAAGCGATTTTGAAGTGGTATTGGAGAACCGAGAATGTTGTTCAACGGCAATGGAAACGTGAGTACATAACAAAATCGCCAACGCGATTAACAATTACACGCATTAGTGACAAATTTGAGGCTCATGATACCGTATGCGATGTTTACAAGGGCACATCAACAAGCCCCGCGTCCTCGGCTATGGTTTTGGAACGTTTTGAGCACTCACCGCAGAAATCTACAAAGCAATGTGCACGTCAGACTAGGATTAGCAGAACCAGCGTACGTCGTATTATTAAAACGGCAAAGTTAAAAGTTTTCATCCCAAGACTTTTGCATGCATTAAATGAAGATGACCCTGATCGAAGAATGCAGTACTGTGAGTGGTTTCGGAACATGGTGCAAGAGGATGAGGCCGTTGTAGGGAAAGTTGTTTGGTCCAATGAGACACAATTTAAGTTGAACGGAACTGTTAACCGGCATAACTGTGTCTACTGGTGTGCAAATAATCCAGATGTTTTTGTGAAAAGGCTATTAATTTACCTGGAATTAACGTTAGGTGTGGGTTGTCATCTAGGGGTCTAATTGGACCATTTTTTTTTATGGAACAGTAACTGGCCAAGTGTACCTGAAAAAGTTACGCACACCCGTCTTACCCGCCATTCGTACTCAATGGAAATGAGGAATTTTACTTCCAACAGGATGGTGTACCATCACATTACCACCGAGATGTACGTGCGTATCTTGATGAGAATCTTCCAAGGCAATGGATAGGACGAAGTGGCCCGATTTAGTTTCCACCGCGTTCTCCGTGTCTAACTCCGCTGGACTTTTACATATGGGGAATTCTTAAGAATGTTGTATACCGTAGATAACCAGCTGGTAACACTTTGGGAAGAAATTGAAGCGGCATGTGCTGCAATCGCTGAGGACACTTTCGCAAACGTTGCTCGAACAGTAGTTCAACGTACTCAGAAGTGTGTCGACGCCCATGGTGGGCATTTTGAGCAACTGCTGTAACAGTAATAGTCTATGATGATTAGTGCTCATTATTTTCTGTTTGTGTGAATTCAGCTTTGTTATGTTAACATAGTTTTTTCTTTGCTTGAAGTGTGTGTACATTTTTTGGCATCCTCTGTGTGTTAAGATATGAACCATGTTGTATTTGGCATTTTATTCACATCTGTGTGTTGAGTAATTACTGTAGAAGGTGCTCCATGCACTATCACATATCCTTCAGCTCCATATCTAAGCGAATCACGTACTCTAGTGAATACATCTTGCTGCTGTAGGATTTGCAGACGTGCATCGTAAAATGACTCCTGCAATGTTTGTACGTTGTCGGTACGTGTGACGACACCAAGATACTTAAATTTCCACAGAACTAAAAATCCAAAAGATTAAGGTCAAGAATTAGGGGAGGCCACGCTACTGGACTTCCTCTACCAATCCATCAGTGATTAAATATGTTGATTAGATAAGTTCGCACGATGTGTAGACAATGGAGTGGTGCTCCATTGTGTAAAAACCACATCCTTTAGTGCACTGCAGAGGTAAACACAACCAATAAGAAACGGTCAATAAGCTCAGACAGAGAGACAGCCTACATCACTGAATACTCTAAACAAGTAAGAAGATATCTCGGAAGATAGTGAATTATTGTAGGATCCACTTTTACTAAACTATTTAATATTGAGAAACGCTGCTCACTCTCAAAAGAGACAAACATTTCTTTTGTGTTCTAAACGACTGATGATAATGCACTACAATAAAGAATTACCTACATCTCAACAGATATTCGTTTCCAGATATATATTCATGGGTACTATTTGAATTGTTTTGGCCAATACTATATACCGATTAATTAGTCCTGACAGGTCGATGACGCGAAAGAGAGGAAGTAATAGGAGTAGTGGTAAGAGCTCCGGAGTAGAGATAAGAGCGAGCGATCAGTGAAGAAATGCAGTACAGCTTAACTGTACTGAAAACACACCGCTCTACCACCGCACGATGATATCCGATCGCTCTGAAGGAAAGCGATTGACTAACACGAACACCTCTTGGCCTAACTAAATGGACTCGCCTGACCCAGGCGCACATTGCCGACGACTGTCAGAGCTAAATAATCGTACTGTACCTACTGTAAAAAATATGCCATACTTTCATTTTCACATTAGGCATAGTCTACAATTGTGGCTCAGAAATTGTTCTTAACCTATTCCATCAAAATTACATTCTATTCATGCATATGATTATTATTATTATTATTATTATTATTATTATTATTATTATTATTATTATTATTATTATTATTATTATAATCAGAAACCGGAACTTTGGCAGAATGCCTTTTGAAATGTGTTAAATCTATCTTCATTTTGAAAGTAAATTTGTACGAATTACACCTTTGTGATTGAAACATCACAGTTTTATGTTGCCCTTTTCTACCTTTTTTAATATAAATGCCTAATTTACAAAATAAATGCTTTTTTTGCCTTTCTTTGACTATTTATCTATTATTTATTAATTTATTATTAAAAATTGCCTACAGGTATATTTTAATTTATGTCTATAACCGCTACAATGAAAGTGACTTCACCGAATGTATATTATCGTCTTTCAGTCAGTTCGCATTCTCTTTGCAATGAGTGCTGCCGTGCAAAAATGAATAGCAGTAAGCGTTCTAATTATCGCTTGTGTTTATTTGACAAGGTGACAATGAGTGCGGGTCTAACGTTATTTTTAATGGTTATTTTTCTTCCAGTTTTCATTGGACGTTGTTGTAGCTAGCTAAATATTACATATCGCAACATATCAGTACAACCAAACACAAAAATGCACTTTCCAAGGCTACTGGGAAGATTTCTTTGCTTCCAACAGTAATTGCAACATCGAGTCGAAAATCTCAATTTGGATTCGACTTATGTAAAGCTTTTCTTGCTGCCGTAATCCCTTTGTGGAAAGTGAAAGGTTGTGGGTCTAGTGCAAGGTTTTTGTAATTGCCTCTTATTGCGTATTTTAGCTATTTATAATGCCTTTTTTGCCTACCTATTTTAGCTATTTATGATGCCTTTTTTGCCTGCCTATTTTAATGATTCATAATGCCTAAACTTTCGGTCTCTGATAATAATTATTGTTATTAGATTACGGTTACTATGGTTATTATTATTACTATTATTACTATTATTATTATTATTAAAAGATTATTTCATTCCGTCCATTAGGCACACCTAAATCTTACAGACAATATTGTATTTACTCGTATTTATACTTCTTCCATTACCCTATATCCTTTATATATTTTACAAACAATCGCAGGACTTTCCTCAAATTCCTGTTAACTTTTTTATGTCTCAGCCTCTAAAACAGCTCTAGCAACTTAGCATCCTATTAAATTGCGTGTTGGGTCTTTCTCGGATATAAAATGGCAATACTAGCATGGTGATCACCACACCATCTCATTCTAGTGCCGAAATCATGGATCTCTACCTCCATGAACCCCATGCGCCTCATGACAAGTAAGGGGAAACCATTATCTTACCACCATCACTACCACTACTACTATAATAGTAATATGCGTTACAAGAGCGGTATGTTGAAGTTTTCATGTTCGAGGAAAAGTTTGAAAAAGCGAAACGTAGTTGAGCTTTTTTAATTTCCGAGAATTGAAAGAAAACATACCGCTCGTGTATCGTACATTATTTTGTGCGAAGATCGTTTATTACATACCTGAAAGAGGAATTTATAATTAGCTGCAATGAAATCTCCATCTTGGTTTTTGTTCAATGACGGCAAATTTGCAAAACAAAAATATCTATCTTCAACATTGTTGCTTTAAAATGTTTTCTGTGTTTACTATACTCCAACAGGCCGTGATATACGTCTGTCTCCCCCCCCCCCAGTCTATAAATGCGAACTTAATACAAACGGTAAGGTTATGTAATGATTTAGAGTTTACTTAATTTTTGCAAATATTTAAAAGCAATAATAATTAACAGTGCAATGTAGGTAAAATTGCAGTGGTAAGTTTCCAATTTATAATTATTACTATATTGAACGTCTCTAAAAATAACATGTTAAAAGCTTAAAGCAGTAAAATTAATATGTCACTTAAGCGGTAAGAAGAGGGAAATTGTTATGTGTGTTAGGTTGGGAATACTGAATGTGGAATTTTAGACTTTCCGCGGATTGGTTTTGTGCGGAAACCAAGCAAATACGCGCGATCTCGCACAAAGTATTTTTACTAGAGAAAAGTGAAATTAATGCAGTCTCATTATTTAATCGCCCCAAAATGCATCTCATGGATCTCTACCTCCATGAAACCCATGTAGCTAAAGAAGATGCGAACTTGTGCAACCTAGAGAAAAGGTATATTATTTTTAAACTCGTCACTGACAGAATTTTGTAATAAATTGCTAGTGAACATCTACTTGAAGGATTGGGCTAGATACTTCATTGTGTCCTCCAGGTATCACAACAAATACGACATAAAGAGCTGTGGAAGAGAATAGAAAGCTTCTCTTTTTGAAGGAGTTTCACCTGATTAATATTCATGCCCGTATGTGGAGCTCCAGATTTGAATGCAATATTCCAATTAGCCACACAGAACGAAATTAATTACGAGCTCGAAGCATTGATAGCGCATGCGCACGCATTTCTGTGTATGCTCAGATTAATTAGTGGCTTGATATTAAAACCTCCTCGACAGCGGCCGTTGAAACCGAGTGGAGCTTTACTCTTACAAAATTAATCAAAACACAAACAGTTCATTAAGGCTCCAAGTTAAACAAAATAAGAAAACTTGGAAACACCTATCTCTTAACATTAATTATGAACATTAAAGAGTTGCGCGAAACTCGAGTTGAAAGGTTCGCCATGACAACCTGCGGCGTAAGATAATGACACAACTTTAAATTAAAATCGTCGCAGCTTCTTACATCACATCTTTCTGCATCAAAAAGCAGCATTATTACTTTTTATTAATATACATGGCTATCATTACTAGGCCTGTATCTCACCAAGTAACATTTCAACAGAAAAAAGCGACAGAAATGAAATTACTCCAATCATCTGGCTACAATACATCAGAGATGGACATTCGTGTGCATTTGCACAGCGTGCATTCAATGCTTTCACTCATGCACATTGTTGTGAAGATTGCCTAACCTCTAGGCGCTCTTGACTTTCTTTTTTTTTTCTTTTTGTTTTACTAGGTTATTTTATGACGCTTTATCAGCATCTTAGGTTATTTAGCGTCTGAATGAGATGAAGGTGATGCCGGTGAAATGAATCCGGAGTCCAGCACCGAAAGTTACCCAGCATTGACTCTGAAGTCAGCGATTGAAAAACATCGATTGTAGCACTTGAAAAGCGAACTAAAACACGTACTCAATATATGTTGTATAAAACAGAGCTTTTGAATAGACCTAGCAAATTTAAACTATTCCACATTTTATTCCAAAGTTACTGGGAATTTAATAATTAATAAGTAGAAAAAACTGCTGAAATACACTGACTATTTGGAAGTAAAGTTATTTCTTTACAACACTGTTACACAGAATAAAAAGAAATCATTGTTATAAACATAAGCCTACTTTTAATATAAAATAATTTTACATTGCAATTTGTAGGAAAACACTGCAGAAATTCACTGACGCTTTGAAAGTAAAGTTATTGCTTTTTGACATTGTTGCACAGAACAAAAAGGAATCAATGTTATTAACACACTCTCCCATCTCCCATAACCACCTGCTCAGTCACATCACCTATTTCAAGTCTCTGATTGGTTTTGAGTGGAGTTGGCGGCTATTGTCATACATACGTTTAGGAAGTGGCCGTCTTTATAACGAAGGTTTGATTGTAAAGCGTAGTTTAACACATTTCTGTCCGCTTTTGACAGAAAATAATAGCAAATTCGGATTCCACGTACAATTTTCCATAAGAATAACTCTTAACACTACTTTCTAAAAAAAAAATAGACTTGGCCGTCTTTGCAACTAGGCTACTCATTTACATTATGTGCTTAAAAACTTTGTCATTAAGAAAAGTAGCACATTTCTTTACTTCAACTTCGACGTGGCCAAAGATCCCATTCAGTGACAGTGAAATAACACTTTTTTTTTGCACCACAATGTCGTTACAGCAAACGGCCGCCACGATTGAAAGTTGATTTTACTGAATTCAGAGTTGCCAACCTAGATAAGTATGTTGGAATATTAGAAATAACTGCTCTAATGCTGTAATGAAAGCCATTGCTTTTTATGCAGTGCTGTCATGGTAATTTTTCTCTTGGCCATACTCCCTACCCCTTGTTTTCTCCCTTGAAATATATTTTACTCTCCTCTCTCTATCTCTCCGACTGTCATTTATTTATTTATTTTTTAATATTAAAGAAGAAGTAAAGAAATTGTTTTGCTTTACATTGTAATTGTACAAGCTTGATTTAAAGAATACACCCTGTAGCCCCACCGTAGATGCACACTTGTCTCGATGAATCTTGGAGTGTGTATTTGCAGCATTTCTTGTTTTTCAACCATTATTTTATATAGGCCTACGCAATTCTGGATTCAAGTGATGCAGAGGTGGACAATTTTTGTTAATGAACATCAAATTAATACATTAGAACAGCAAGAGATTATCTAAGATCTGTACAGATCTCCACGTACAAAATTTGGGTACCCATATGCCGTATGACTAGGTACAGACAAAATTTTCTTTTCTCCATACGATTAATTAAAAAAAATTGTAGGTCCCCATACGATGTATGACCCCGTATGGCCTCCATGACAGCATTGCTTTTATGTATGGTACAATGCATGTAAAATTCATACACAAAATGCGGTGTTAATTAATATACTTTATACGAAACAAATCACTGCATTTGAAATGTACTGCACTTTATTTAAACAACTGAAACTTCACTTAACGAAAAGAAATAAAAATTATTTCAATTTAACACGAAATAATAATAATAATAATAATAATAATAATAATAATAATAATAATAATATAATTCGTTTTGATTATACAAATGACGTATATAATTAGTACACGCGACGGAGCAAAAGCTCGTGCTCGAGTGCAATTCAGTTATATTACAAGTACCTGAATCATTTTAACTCCTTCACATTGAAGTTGATGTGAAGTTCGTACGTTGGCCAGACTGCTAACCTTCGGTCAGCTTTTCATCGTGTAATGTACGTACTGTATATTGAGATTTAAAAAAAAATATTATTTTCAAAAATATACTATCGTGCAAAAAATACTGTACAATATAAGTTTGTGAAGTGCATTACAAAATCTCGAAAATTGAAAAACTCACTCTGCTTGTTTCCCAAACTTTTCCTCGATTTTGTAAAAATCCCTTCCCAACCTTGCATCATAATATACAATTACCTCTTATGCTTTTGCTGGGGCATCTTGTGACAGAATTTACACACCATGCTAATGAGGATCCTATTTTCAATTGGGTCTCTACAACCATAGGGAATTACAGTAGCTTGATGGTGTGCAATCCTGATAGATCTGTTGATGTTAATCTGCCGTAAACAGCTGAAGCAATTTCATTAGGCCCGTAGGGTATTCATTTTCCAGCTAGACATAAGCAAACGTTGGTGGGAACTGTGATCTTCTGTCACATCCTCGGAGCTCAACAGGAGCATCATCTGTTGCGAAATACTTTTCGCACAGTAACTGAAGTCTGACTCTTGATATAGCCTACTGTACAAGGCTGTTAATGAAGAGTTTTCACATGCAGACAAATTTTTCTAATTCCCCGTCTTTCAATCACGAAATAAAAAGTCATGTTACTTTCTTTCTGTAAGTAGGCATATCCTTAAGTTCATTATTTTTGTCTGTTCGAGTGAGTGTAACCGCCTCCCATCTTGCATAATGACTTCAATGCACCGATATCCTGAATTGTTTGATGTGGACATGGCGGACGTGAATGAAATGAAGCAGTTACATATCTGATAAAGTGTTTATGTTTATCAATTTCAATTTTATATAGCGTCATATGATAATTTTCGGTAATTTCATAGAAGACGGGCACCTGCTTGGATGTAGTAAGTATTACCCTAGATCATATATGTAACAGATAACTCATCGCTATGTTAAAATCGGCAGCACTTTGAAGAGAACAACCGTCAGGATCGCCACCCGTTCGCCGTAAACGAACACGAGATGGCAGTACAGTCGCTAATGCAATTCAAATGGGAATTATGATGTGACTCCTTATGTAACAACTAGATGGCAGGGTAGTAAACCTGACAAAAGTTGTTAACCTCAAAGCCTGTAAGGCCGACCTATCTGGGTTTATATGATCTAGGGTATTACCAACTTTTTTACTTTAGAGTTAAATGATAGCGATTTTTAGTGAATTTTGTATGTTAGTTCTAGGTTTTTAAACCAGATGTCGCCGTGATGTTCTTTCAATTTGATTAGTTATAGTTATCATTTGTTCTAGAATTTTCGTTAGTTTTGAAAGGGTAATGACGTTCCCAGTTATTTTTGGTTGCTTGACGTGAGTGGTGTTATACTGTTTTGATGGATAAAGCTATTGGAAGTTTGTCATTTTATGATTTTCTTTCGATTTGAATGGTTATAGGTAGTTGTCATCATTTGTTCTAGAATTTTCGTTAATTTTGAATGGACAATGACATTGTCAGTAAGTTTTTCTTGATTGTTTGACGTGAGTGGTGTTATATTGTGTCTGATGGCTGAAGCTAGTGAAAGTTTGTCATTTTATGATATTTGTGAAAGATATGTGAACATAGAACAGAGTATTAAATTTTGTGTCGATTTTGGTTTAGTTCTTTCGCAGTTGAATAAGAATTATTGTGTCGATTCTTGAGGAGAAAACTGTTTCTGTGGTTTCAAAGAATTATTTACTGAATATTCCGTATAAGTTAAGGTGTAATAAGTGTTCGAAGATAATTTCATTTTGTGTAAATACATTGTTTAATTACTGTACGACAAAGTGTTGGTTTAGTTCTTTTGTTGCCTGCATGGTTTAAGTTTAAATTGCCTTGAAGCCTGGATCATAATGGAAGTAAAGTAGTTGTCGTTGTAGACGTCAATGAGGATTGAATTTTGTTTGATAAGGTGATAAATTATTGTCTTATTTTGTGTTTTGGTGATTTGTGGGGGTAAAGTGCGGACGAAAACCGCCAGAAAAGTATTGCCAACTATGAAATTCGAATGCCACCAAACAAAATATGAATATATGTTTGATTTTCCATCTTTGATTTCGTGACGTTAGGTGGCATTTGAACTTCATAGTTGGCAGAACGTTTTTGGTAGTTTTCGTCAGCCATTTTGGATTTTGCCCGTCTTCAAGGAAATTACCTTTAGGAAAGTAAAACATTGGATAAACAAAAAATATGAATGTGTCTGAAGAACTTTACTTCTGTCAGGATAGTTAAAGCAAGGAGGAAAATAGTATTATTCTTAACTTCTTCGTTTGACTTCATCTATTTTCCAGGTTTCCTTATTAGGCCTATTTGCTTTATTTCTTGCTTTTACAACTTGAGCTGAGAGCACCTAAGGAGGGTTCATGTTGTGACATAGAAATCTTGCTTTACAATACCGTGGTGGGGAATGATGAGCGGAAAAAAATAACAGCAGCTCAATAATGAATCCAGCCGTATCATATGGACGTATATGAATGAGTGAAAGAATAAATGGACAACTAATCGGGAAAACCCAACGCGCCACCCGTCAAAAATCAATGCTGTGGCTCGGTAAGAATGCAGGTAACTTAGATTTGACTCACTATATATTTCATGCGCATTAGTTCCAGGTGAACTGACCCGTAGATAGGAATAAATATGAACATTAACCGTGCAATAGTTTACGAAAAATCATTACGCCCAGACGCACACGTAAAGTAACTTCCTCGATAGCCAGGGAAGATGTAAACGTGTATAGATGATGAGCAGGCTTCGAGACTTCGGACCCGATAGAGTGGTTCAGTGGGAAATCCGCATAACGGCGTACTGAGTATAGTGGTAAAGCGTACAGTGGGTTGGGGTACTGTAGAATGAATGCCAACAAATATGCAAAGGAAAACACTCCGGATTTGAAGGTTCTGACGAATAATTATTTGGTTTTCATACAAACCTATTTTGAAACTGTGTCTGAAACTATTACACGGTTAGAAAAGTCAGAGCAAGAGATGCCGGAGGCCCTCAAATTAGTTGAGGAAATGACACTGAGAATTAATGAGACACCAAGTACACCAGTTACTGAACGTGTAAAATAGAAGTGGAAATCAATTTTATGTAAAAATAACGGATAGCCTATGGAACATTGTGTAATATAAACAGCAAATTAGTGGAAATAGAGTCACCCGAGAATAAAGGACTGTCTCTTAGAGACTGCAATGATGTTAGGTTTTTTCGTTTTGCTCCTATCACGTCATGCGATGTGGAGCGCAGCTTTTCACAATACAAACTGTGTTTGGCAGATAACCGAAGAAGATTTACGTTTGAGACACTGAAAATGTATCTTGTAGTACATTGCAATTCGGTACTGTAACTGCACTTCCTAAAGACGATCAATAGGATAAATGAAGAAATTAAAACTGCTACATGCTTATTTCCACCATTAACACTGTCTATAATTAAACACAAATGCTTATAAAACAAAGGAGAATGAATGCTTTTCACATTATTTTGACATTGTCATTGTGTAATGTATATTTACTTTCAGAATGTTGTGTTTCCCATACTACCGTAGTCTACTCTAAACAGCAACGTTGTTACCTCAACACATCTCTACCTTTCTCTACCTGCAGCGAATCATCAACCTATAGTACATGCACAGTAAACTTATTGTATCGGGTCCAAAGTCTCGAAGCCTGATGATGAGGCAAGACCTAGCATGTGAGCTGCGCGAGACGGAAAAGAATAAACTAGATCAGAGAGTTTATATCAGAATGGTTAATATTATACGAATTCATCGACACGGAAGTTAAGATCAGACTAGCAACTATCTTCCCCCTCCATATCCACTGGTGATATGGCCACGACATATGATAAGTTCACAGGACAGGTCTTGCTTATCTTTTCGTTGTAAGAAAAATCATAATGTAAACAAATAGCACGTGACTGAAGTGAGGCTCCATTGGTCACAGCTTGGCGCCATAGATTCTCAGTACATGATCCCGCCCGCTGTTGTACATTCTGTTTCATGTGAAACATTTCCCGTTACTCGTCAAGTAGACCTAACCTCACTACTATGCATTAGTTTGCTTAGGAAACTTTTACTTCATAATTACTGTAATTACTTTATAATTACGTGTAAGGTCAATCGTTGCCGGACAAAGGAGTTATTCCTTCCAGGATGCAGAAGCCATACTACAGTACCACGTGCTTACGTGAAAACTATGAGCTCAAGTGACTCCAGCTTGTTACAAGAACAGACTACCTCGTTATTACTCTTGGTATTCATCCGCGTTCATAGTAAATAACAAAATATAAAAGTAGCTTTTCTTTTACATATAAGTGAAGTTATATGTTTCATCGTATTTAACAACTAGAACTATATTTTCCTGTGTCGCGTGAGTGTTTCGCCTGGGAGCCAATCACGGGTGTGACAGCAACGTGCTTGTGTTTACATTAGGATTTTTTTACAGCGAAAACAGTATAGTGTACCAGTGAAAATGTCGAAATCAGTCTCTAGCAGCATCGTATAACTTTGATTTTGTACTTCGTACCATGAGAAAGTAAAAGGTTATCCTGTTGAAAATTCACATTCCAACGCTGGTGGAGGTGTTCTGCTGTAATTACGTTAAGCGTTTTTCTAGATTAACATGGAGAAGCACTATCTGCATTCACGAGCTTCTAACGCAATTAATATAAAGCTCTTGCGTTTAATTGTATTAAGGTCATTCTTACACTGAAAACTGCCTTCGCATTTCCTGAGGCAAAGTGTTGAATAATGATTCTGTAGTAGCATTCAGTCAGACAGGATCGGGAAATTACAGCACTGACCATATTTCTAGACACGCGTTTCAGAAGTATAGTTGATTATTAATTACTAAAAACCACAGAAAAATGACCTCCTATAATAGTAATAATAATAATAATAATAATAATAATAATAATAATAATAATAATAATAATCATAATAATAATAATAACAATAATCATCATCCTTCACGAATTAGGCCTCTGTAGACCTGTTTCGGCCCCATCTAGCAGTTTTCTAAAAGGTCTTCCTTGTTTTTCTAGGTTTATACTGCATCATAATTTTTGTGATTCTTGAATTTTCCATTCTTCTTACATGATCTAGCCAATTTAATTTGTAACTGTTGATTTTTTCTTCTACTGACTCTACTTCTAATTGTTCTGAAATTTCTTCATTCCTTTTTCGGTCTAAAAGAGTATATCCTGCTGTCCTGAAAAATTGCATTTCCGTTGCTTTGATTCTGTTCATGTCTTTTTCTTTAATGTCCAAATCTCGCTTCCGTATAAAAGGGAGGGTAATGCTAGTGTATTATATAATTTTATTCTTGTAGATTTTTGTACTAATTTAGCTTTTAATGCATTGTTTATTATTCATAGAATTTGTGTAAATTTGGTAATTTTCTTGTTCACATCTTTTTCATTTTGATAAGATATTTCACAACCCAGATAATTGAAATTTTGTACTTGTTTCAGGCATTAGTTATTGTGTATTATCTTAATAATAGTAATAGTAATAGGCCTAATAATAATAATAATAATAATAATAATAATTTATTTTAGCTGGCAGAGTTAAGACCATAAGGCCTTCTCTTCCTGCAACCAGTTTAGGGGAGAGATAGAAAACTGTTACTTCAGGAAATAATAACAGAGGCTTGAAATATTATTTAAGATCGGTTATCTAAGCAATGATAACATTACTCGGCTAACGTACTTGTTGGATCAGCTCCTCATTATGAAAATAGGATGCAACCGGAGTAGTAATACGAGAACCGCTAGGACTTGCGTATCTAGTATGATGATCAAGACAATTTTCATCTTCATTGCAATCATCTCTACATCACGACAAACTTTCACTGAAATTACTTCTAAAGAAGTGGAAAGATGTTCGACGCTTTAATCAAAATACATTTCATTCTTTATTTTGCCCAATTCTTTATGAAGTAAAATCACCTGGCTTCTAATAGACTATTTCCTATTAGTTTTGAGAAATCAGTATTAAATTTAGAATATTTTTCAATAGATGACACTTCATCGCCGTGTTCCTTAGCCTCTCAATTTTGATCAACTTAAAATAGCAAATGTTTAAATTTTTGAGCTGATGCAACAGATGAGCAGAAACGAGGGGACTTTTAAGAATATTAAATGACAACTGAACTAATTAATAACACGAAATTCTCTGCTGTTTTCGTGCTACATACAACATTGTAATCTAATCAGGCCAGGTTTTGTCTCCATTGTGATTAACTCTACGTCATGACAAACTTTTATTCAAATTGCCTTTCAACAAATAGAAGGATAACTATCTGGCGGACACTCGAAACAAAAGCTACATCCCCAGGGTGAGACCAGGATTTTGGAGGAAAGTACGCTACGAATTACTCAGAACTCGGCGTGCGTCAGTGTCATCGGATCCCGAGTCGCCCATTCGTGTGTTTGTTTTCCCAGTCTGAGGGGTAGAACGTTCGCACTTTCAATATCCATACAGTTTCATTCGATGCCGTTGAAGTCAGTGAAGGAACTCCAATGTTGAAGTGATATTATTGCTCGGATTATCAGTTCACCCACGTCTAGGGAAGCTCACAGTGTATATGTCAAGCCAAAAATCAACAAAAATGAGCTTGGAATAAATCTCGTTAGTTTTACACAAATACTCGACAAACAGAAAGGATAGACAGACAGACAGATATAGATAGATAGATAGATAGATAGATAGATAGATAGATAGATAGATAGATAGATAGATAGATAGATAGATAGATAGATAGATAGATAGATAGATAGATAGATAGATAGATAGATAGATAGATAGATAGATAGATAGATAGATAGATAGATAGATAGATAGATAGATAGATAGATAGATAGATAGATAGATAGACGGACGGATCGACAGATAGACAGAGAGATAGACTGATGGATTGATTGATTGATTAACGGACAGACAGACAGACAGACAGACGGACAGACAGAAAGACACAGACAGACAGACAGGAGAAGTAAGAGATATAAAGGTAGGTAAGCGGAAAAGAATCCGGGGACAGGAAATTAGGCAGACAGATAAAGAGAACGGAAGTTATGGAAATAAATAGGTAGGAGTGTACATAGTTTTTTGTCGGTTACTTAAGGACGTGCATCAACTAAAGGTTATTTAGCGTCGATGGTATGGCAATGGAGAGATGTGGCTGAGCATTCACTAGGAGGTTATCCAGCATTCGTCTTACAGTTGGGGAAAACCTTGGGAAAAATCCAACCAGGTAACCAGCCCAAGCAGAGCGCAGCTACCGCCTGAGCTACGGTTGAATGTACATGTTACATTAGACACATTAGCTGGGATAGAGTTGAATAGATAGTTAGGAATATAGACAGATAGACTGACAGACAGATAGACCGAGAGACGCATGGACTGACGGACAGGCGATAGGGACAGGACAGACAGATTTCCAGTTTAAATTTCACAGTTTTACTTTCTGAAATGCTTGTATTCAGATGATGTTTGAATCCAGTCAGTTCCCGGTGGCCGAATAACTTGCTGTTTGCAACAATAGTACACCATACAATATTCCACTTTAAATATCGTATGACAATGGGCTGTGAACTGCACATTATTGCTTTCATTGTCTTCAAATACAATTAATGTCGTAATAGTGACTCAGCCAATCGGGACAGAATATCTCCTCAAATAAGGACCTGATAAATTAGGCAGGATTTCTCCTCAAAGACGGCCTTGTGAATTATTAGCAAATCTTCTATTGCTACTGGGATGGACTGGCAACGGTCCAAAGTCTGCAAAGATCTCGAAATGAGCTTCACAAAGTGATTTAAATGAAACAGTTACTGTGAAGAAGACAAGTCTTTACATTATCTGTATCATAAATGTAAGCAGATTCTAATGGAATGTACCAGTGTTCTGGGAGTTACAAATATGACTCTTACTTAGTAACTGCATTGGACTGCTGGAAATGAAAGGACTGAAAACGTATCGGAAGACGATCAATCAGTCATTTTATTTCCGCACTCGTCGGCTAGCTTTATAATAAAACATAACTAAAAATTCTTGCGTTCATGAATGCGATACTTTGTGTAGAATAATCAGGCGTGTATGAGCTTTTCAGATTCAGCGACTTCGTGAGCACAGCGTTAACACATTCAAGAAGAATGGAGCCACTAACAGGGATTGACAGTGAAACATATTGTTGACTAGACATAAATTGACAACACGACTCTGGACACAGATCATGTGTTTTAAGTTATTTTGTGTATCAGCGTCCAACTTCTTTGCCATAAATAGAGTCCTGCGTTTGATTACTTTGAACACAAGTTAGGTGTACGTCGATCATACTATCTTCGCTTAGTACGGAGAGAAAGTTGCGAGTCAACTTAAGTTACAGTCACACGTCGCTACTTTTGCAGCGCTGCAGTACAAAAAACTGCGCAACTCTCGTACTGCGACGTGTGAACAACGGTGCAACCCGAAAAGTAGCGGCTGCCGAACCTGCTTCCCGCTACTTTTTCATGTAGCGACGTGTGAACAGGGTTCTTAGGGTTCAGCCGCAGCATTTCTGATATCGGTTTTGTTGAAGCTTTTGCTGCGGTTGCGACCAGTGTTGCCACCCAAATGTACCAATGATACTTTCATTGTTTGGATATATTTTAATGTTAGATGTGATGAAAATAAATTATTTGTAACAATTAGTAAATGTACAACACAGTCTGAGTATATTTGCTGACGATATAATTCATTTTCTTAATTTTCCGTAGCGCAGTTTCAAACAGGAGGGTTGCCAATATTGATTACGTGAATATGCTGTTGGTTATCATTTAAGTATATAAGTGTTTTCAAATAGCTTTATAGTAAAAAAAATATAATGCCAATTTCTCAATACAAGTTAGGGCAGAAAAGCAAATAATAGATAAGTTAGGCCTAAGTAAGCTATCGCATGAATTTCATAATAATACGAACATAACCACAAAATGTATATTGGAAAGTCAACACGGAGATGGAAACCTGTAGCAAAACTGCGGCTATAAAAGTAGCGCCTTGTGTGTGAACAGACTCGCAACCTCCAGTTGCAACTTTTGCAGCGCTCGGGTTGCGCAGCACGAAAAGTAGCGTGCAGCGCGCTACTTTTGGCTTACTTGTGAACACAACAAGGAACTTTTGCAGCTACAGTACAAACGTTGAGCAGCAAAAGTAGCGACGTGTGACCGTACCTTCACAGTTCACGCTGCGGTCTCTGCCCCAACCAAGTAATCAACCCAAGCGAGAATCGAACCCGTGCCCGAGCGCAACTCCGGATCGGCAGGCAAGCGTCTTAGGCAACTGAACTACTGATTTTTACAATAAGTAAAACGCCTTAAGATACTTTAGATTTAATTAAATGTTGGAATTAACAAATAATAAAACATAAATGTCAGCACAAATTTAAAATAAAACAAATTATGAGTGCGTGGTTTGCGTGTCTCTACACATTACGATGAATGATTGTAAGAATTTAAATGTTTCAAATAAAAAATCTCTTTTTTTTCTAATAAAAAACGTGTTACTTTTTCCTAATAAAGAGCTGGTTACCAAATTCTTCTATTAGAGTACTGACCTCCAAGCGCCCAGCTTTGTTTTGTTTTCGCATGTTCACTGAACTGAACAGCAGAACTGAACTTTGTACTGGGTGTTCAGTTCAAAATGTGTCATGGCTCGCTGTATGTCGTCATGTGGCTAGCCGATGACCCTAGAGAATTCAATCTTCCTACACTTCCGCAGAGGCGTATTACTTAAATGCGAGAGAAGTTGCCTAGCAAGTACGGCGTTCATTCTGAAGAGTACACTACTTATCGATACGTACGGTAACGCCAGTAGTGGCAAGAATGTGAACTGTTTGGAAACACGTACTGAAGTGAGTTTTTTTTTCTTACTGTCGGGATATGGGGAGAGGGTTAAGACGATTACTTACGTATTTGTTGATATTAACTTGGACGGTCAACATGGACACGGAGCATTTTGATTTGTGTTGTGGAATGTTGCCGTACGCAATCGATAACAAATACCCTGCGTACGACTTGCCCGCGCAAAACACAGTTCGAAAGAGGTTATGGTAGCACACAGACTTTACAGACTGCCATCTGTTGCTACAACATTCAAGTTATACCGTACACGTTCTCAAGTTCAGATTGAACGCCTTGATTAATATGCAACTTCTCTGACATAAAACCTGAAACTCGCTTCAAATCGCTGACTCACAACAGTGACGTCATGACACACTTTGAAATGAACACCCAGTATTACTCGATCAAGGCCAGTGGAGTCCTGCAGCCCGGAGCCGTGGCGCTACTGCTCCTGCGTTCGTAATACCGCATCGCGATAGTTCACATTACGCCCGCGGCTCCACTCGCCTCGAGTAATAGTATGGTCGGGTGTCGCCGACATAATACTTCAATATATACACTGTTGTCGGTTGCTTGGAGGCTTTAGGAAACCAAACGCAGGACTCTAGTCATAAATTATTAACACTACTACCAGATATTCAAAATCCTACTGTGATGAACTTAATGCGCTGAACAAACTTTGAATCTCGCACCATTTTGTAGCACAATGTGGCAATAGAGCCTAACCTAAAGTGACAGCGACAGCACGTTGCTCCTGCTTGTTGTGACAGTGGTCGTTACGCCTTAGCTATCTTCACTATTCTTAGTTTCCTTTTTCCCTCCGGACAGCTCGTTATCGCTGTTCCTTCCCTTTGTCATACAGAGCACTCTGACATAATAACTTACTGCCCCGCGCATGTAATCCTTTATCCGCATTAACCCATTTACGTCGGCTGTCAGGCGGAATGAAGTTCAGCATTCTTGTTTCCGATTCTCTTCAGAGAGGAGCCCTTGAGGCCACACTCTCAACATATCAGCAGGGCCCCTGATAAGACTGGAGGATTTGTTCAATGCCGTGCCACTAATGTTTTTCAGTTTATTTGAGTGTATCAGCGTATTCCGAATCTCACCGGACCGGTGGACAACAATGACGGCACGCTGCAGCGAAATAGGAACAAAACTACTGGAAGGTTCGATGGCTATCATGGTGACTGTACAAGTTATTGTCTGTGCTACGGTAGCAAGATTTTGCGAAATTTCCGTACTGTCATCTCGTTCAAAGAAAGGAGAGCATAAACAATTTATTTCTTGAACCAGTAGTAATAACTGGTCCGTTGACATGTTCGCTCATAAGACATTAACATATTGTTTTTACGTTGTGCTCATTACAAACAATACAGCAGAACTAAAGCAGAACACACCGCCATGACACAACAGTGCACGACGTCATTCGTCTGCTAATTCCCGCCCTATACAAGAACCAATCAGATTCACTGATGGCGGCTGATGGAGACTGCCACCACCTCTGCAAGCTGATGGAACCGGTGCGACACCGGTGGAGCATCAGTTACGTAATCGTTGAAATTCGGAACACCGTGATGCCATCAGATTGCTCAGCACTGAGATTCGGAATACGTTCTATGTTGTTGTCAAATTTAAAATTCAACGTACCTTTGTCCTATTCTCATAGTCATTTGTCTAAGTTCTAATAGGAACTTTTTTTCAGTTAGCCTGAGTTAATATTTGTATTTCGATTGTATAATTGTGGAATTAATTTTCTGATTTAATATATTATATATTTTCATAGTCTTGTATAATATTTCCTGACTCGTGAGTTCTAGCCAGAGAGACTGTAGTGCTCTAGTTCTGAACAAGACACGAGGAACACCCGCTAAGGAAACGACCGATCCGATACCAGGTAAATAATGGGTGCCTTATTTTAGAAACTGAGATTATGATGGAAGGGAAATTGTTGAGAGTGTTGATGGAATGAAGAGGGAAAACTGGAGAATCCAGAGAAAAAAAATCTCACAACCTCTGCTTTGTCCACCATAAATATAACCCCGCCGAGATTTAAACTCAGGTCCTCAGTTGTTTTGTCAACTGAGCTACCTAGGCGACTGTCTACTAGATCATGTTTCTAACTGATAGCGGACATATTTTCACATGAAATGCGATCTGATACATTCACTTCAAATATATCGACGCTATGTTTGTAACCAGTCTCTTTTGAATTGAATTTCTGGAAGTTGAATCAGCATTGTGAAAATGAAAATTCCCAGGTCGGACCGGACCTCGAACCTGGACCGCCTGCGTGACATGCTGAAGGTCCGACCATTCAGTCATCGCGAATCTGTAGCCCCTTTAGGTCATATGTCCTCTCGTCCATTGGACTAGGCCTATTTCTTGTCAGGAAACCTAACGATTGATGAACTCAGTAGTATAAGAACGATGGTACTAATGAGCCCACTCACGCTCTCTCTCTCTCACATGTCAATTTTTAATGTGAATACGTCCATAAATTCGATTAAGTACTGCGATGTCATCCCAGAAAGTCGACCGCCACATTTCTGGCGAGTTTTGTCGCGCCTATAATTTCTAAATAAACTACAAGACATATTCCATTGAAGTAAATGACGATTGACAGGTCAATGTATCCAATGGCATTGAGTTGGAGCGGGTGACGTCATCTAGCGATACGCTAGAGAGGGGAATTTGAGGCACAAATTGGAGAGTCGCGCAGCAGCCGAGGCAGTGTAATTCCAGAATGCTAAGAGATAGAATGTTCGAAGTGGTGTCAAACGATTCGTCACGAATCAGGCTACGATCTTAATTGAACAGCAATTAGCAGTTGACAAGTTAAACTGAAAAACATCGCGAGTGAAATGAGACACTTAACAATGTAGAGGCATAATGCACTGGAAGGAATGGTGAACGGGAGAAGAGTTCGTGGCAGAAGAAGATATCAGATTATAGACGACATTAAGATATAATGGATCATATGAGGAGACAAAGAGGAAGGCAGAAAGTAGGAAAGACCGAAGAAAGCTGGGTTTACAGTGAAAGACCTGCCCTTGGGCAGAACACTATGAATGAATGAATGCAACGCAAATGGGAGCATGTGTATAAGCAACTGATACCTTACATGCAACATCCCCTTTCGAGAGACGTATTCACGTATAAAACTTACGGCTGTGTTTCCGATTTTTTCTGATTTTTATTACTCAATCTAAAATAAACCAATCGGTACAGACAGAAAAAAGTATAGATTATACTCTGTCGTTCTGGGCAGAAGAAATCAGATGATAGACGACTTTAAGATATGTGGATTATATGAGACAAAGAGGAAGACAGAAAATAGGAAAGACTGGATAATGCTGGGTTTGCAGTGAAAGACGTGCCCTTGGGTAAAACACTATGAATGAATGAATGCTCTTGTCGCAAATGTGCATCTTCAACAGATATACAAATTAGATTATAATGAAAACAATGCTACGCATACAAAAGTCAGGAACACAAGAGTTGCTCACCGTCTTGTTGCCCAGGTTGCGTACCCTGCAGCTCAGATAGGCCGACTTGCCCACGAGCGCCGTCACATTGCGGGGTGTCATCGTGTCGAAGTAGGGTTCGTTCCTGCCCAAGGGCAGCGGTGGCGGTGGGGGCGCCGGGGAACCCGCGGGCTGCAGGGAGTTGAAGCCCGCCCCCGCGCCCTGCCCATATCCGCCGCTCACGTACGACGACCCTGCAACACAACGACAAAAGATCTATTTAACTGGCGGAGATAGCAACATAAGAAGTCAGACAGAGACTTGTTCAGTCACGACAGCAGCTAGTGTCCATGTAATTATGTCTGTTTCCTCCATAAACAGTATAGCTATTTACTCATATCTACATCTATACCTACGAGCTCTTAAATATACGGGGACATCATTTTATTTTTACTAACATTTTTAATATTAACCTGTCTATACCTTTAGAGAACCGGAAACACCGCTTGCTCCCCCCTCCAAGACTGGAGTTCGATGATACTGGCGTAAAACACAAATCACTTTACTAGGTATAGGATGGAAGAAAAGTAGTTCATCCATTTACGTAAACTAGGAAATATCGCGATTTTGAGTTTGACAATTTTCATTAGGTTTTTCTTTAATCAAAGTACAGTACTGTATTAAGAATAAGTGTTTTTACTCACGAAGTGAGTTATCCATGCGAACGTATTCATTATGCAGTGTATATTATACTGTCTACAGCACATTAGCGTACAATATAGAGAAAGAAGTTAAATTGAAAAATAATCATAATATGAATATTTAAACACAATTTTGAAAATGGTGGCCGTTCATTTCGATACAGGCTTCAGTTCTTTTGTGCATATTATCGCACTATAGACTATTGCATCTAATTCCAATTGCCAGTTTCGTCCTTCGTACTAGTAACTCATGTTGAAATAATTCTGTACCTACTCTACGTACTGTGAATTCAATCTTCACTTCTGCCCGACCCGAAAATATAAAAATTACTCAGACATGCTATCTACTGTCCGTCCAAGTGGTTATGCCGCAGGATTGTAGAAAGGGAGGAAATCACGTGACAGTTGATTACTTAACGAGACCCTTTTATTTAAGTTAAATTAAACAGTTGTATAATATTACGTAAACGTCCAATTCCTAAGAGAAATTAATGTTTTCAGAAAAGAGCTAAGACAGCCCAGCTTTTACAGAGGGGCGAGCAGAAGCAGGTGGGGGAAATCGGGATGCGACGTAGGCAAACGGACAGTACCTTTGCGAAAATATGATTCAATATTGAAAGCTCTTTCGTCACTGGAAAACGCGAACATATTTCTGGAACGTACTATACTCAGTAATTCAGTACTGCTTACTATCTGCGGTCTTTGTTCTGTGTGGAGTTGGAACTTCCTTAGTAGAAGGGGTGGGAGTGAAGTACATTAAAAAATTCAGGTACAATAAAAATTGAAGTAAAAATAAAATGATGTCCCTGCACATCCATCCTACATACTTATCTGAAGGGTATTTCATACCTATAAAAGAGGATCACTATTGTCATGAAGACAGGCACATATTAATTACATTGTATGTATCATCTTAAGGGAACACTTCTGTGAGTTTTAAAACTTTTACAATTTTCATCCAAAATTTATGAATTTTAAACTACATAAATATACCTACAATACTATCATCTGTACAAAATTTTGTGCCATTAGGGCTAATAGTTTCGAAATGATATTTTTAAATGTATTTTATATTGACGTCACTAAAAAGGCTCCTTGAGTCACAATTTTCACAATTTTTAATTCATATTATCTGAAAAGCTTGAAAATAGTCATGGGAACATAAATTAATTAGCTTTTTGAGCTCGGTCTAAATAGAGAGCCACAATAAATTTTCAAATAGATTTTCACCATTATTTCACCATAGTGTCCTTTTGCCAAATACAGTTACACCCTACCGTCAATAGGACAGACAAGGCTAATGCTCTTTTCTGGATAAAAAAACAAACAACACCTATATATTTATTCATCCATCCATCCATATTTTACCCTTGACATACGCTGAGAAATTGAGATCAGCAGGAACCCAAATATTCAAATAAAAGACATGACATTGCAATGAGTGATAAACAAAACAGATACACCGACGCTAGATAAACTCGAAGTTGAAGAGTCATTAAATAACCTATTAAATTAGCATAGCGAAATTCTAGTCTACGATTGTGGTTTACACCCGTTAAAGCTTCTTCCTAACCACTATAGCAGAGTTGTGTGCTGGCTTCTAATATTCTAGTACAGATAGATCTGATGTGGACAATAACTGCGACCTTACATTGCTTGCCCTCGAAGCGGTGTAGTGTTGTGAGTGTCTCAGCTTGCCCATCGTATCCTATCCGTCTCAGATAACGCCGCTGCAGTGTCACTCTGCACTCTCCGTTGCACAACATTTGCTCTACATTTCCCACAACGAGGAAACAAAAGACGGAGCCAGCTCTGAGAATTAAGTTAGTAGCAAGTGTTATTCGAGGGAGATAGAGCAAATATTGCGATTACCGCAATAAAATCTGCTATGTTCCCGCAACGCTGTAAACTGGCATAATAAAACGCGTCAGAAATATAACACCAGATCACTATATTGCTCTCCTCTTTTTTAGACGTAGCGTTAGTTGAGCGAGTAAGGCGTCGGCTTTCCATGCGGTAGAACCGAGGTAAAGCTCTGATACTTCAAGTTGAGTGGTGCTGTGTTTGGTGTAATTTTGCGCCAGATATTCTAGTTTTACTGCTCGAATTCTACAGTCTCTCCATTAATCATCATCATCATTATGGTGTAACGAAGACTGAAACGTGATAAGGAATTCCAGCAGGAATCACCGGCATGAACTAGTGGCGGAGTGTGACTTGAATACATGTGATTTTGTCGCTGTGATAGGTTTGTCACTGATTCAGACTGTGACTACAGTTCCAAAATCGCAGCTCCGAGAAATCGTCATCTCTGCCCAATATGTGACTCACAGCAAAGGCGACTGATGTACATATAGAGATGGCCGATATTTCACAAACCGATATTTTGTCACAGGTATTTTTTGTCACAGATAAACCTGTGACTGATGACGCGAAATATCTGTGACAAAATATCGCTATCGATATCTGTTCCGTATTCAGTACTCTGTGACTGATATTTTCTCCTCTACGTCGTAGGTTTGCGCGTGCGCATGATACAATAACAGCAATCGGGCGGTAGTTTTTCCATCTTATTATAAATGATGTAGTTATTACACGATTTAAATAATAACACCATTGGTTACCAGTACTTAATCGTGTGTAAAATCCTATCTGAACAACTGTTTTGTTTTGTAATTATTTTCCAATGTTTTGCGAATATTTATGTTTCATTAATTTTTATTATATGACTCAATATTATAATGTTAATGCACGACTTAAAATAATTTATCCATTATATTATATACAATAAAAAGGATAAATTTTTAAAACGATTAGGATAATCATATAACCTCAATTTCTCCATACCCAGCTACATTTAAAATGATCAACTGGTTCAATATCTATAATATAACCTCTTGGTACATGAGGTTAAATTTGACATGTTATTGTTCAGTTAGGTAAGTATTTATTTGTTAATGGTACATGTACATAATTTATTTGTTGAATTTTCCCATATAAACCACTGATATGTGGCGTGTATAAAGAAATCGTATTCACATTGCACTGCTCTTCAATATTTCCTGTTAATTTTTATCGGTGTGACAAAATATCGGTGTAATTCATGCATATTGTGCTTACTTATCGATATAAAATATCGGTGTAACAAAATCACTGATAAAAGTCACAGATATGTAATTGTCACAGTCACAGTTGTCACAGATACTTGAAAATATCGTTTAAGCTCAACTCTATGTACACACAGTACTGTCTAGTGATGGGGTAAAACGTGATTTTTCACTCACCGGTGAAGCAGTGATAGTTCTTTTTCAATCACGGTGATTTAAAGTAGTGATCCAGTGATTTGAAGCGATTTTCAACTGCCTGTGATTACGACGAGCTGTCTTGCAACAGCTGATCACTGGTGCAGTGATCTAGTGAGTGGTGGCGATTCGGCGATTGGAGAATGGAGTGATTTCTCACTACGAAATGCCAGTACTCCAACTGTTTTTAATGAAATTGTTGGTGAATGTGATTATGATCGTGAAATGCGTTGGTGTCAAATTCAAAATAATGAAGGGATAAGAAATGGATACATTCAGTGGAGAGAAAAGACTTTTCGCGCTGGGTTGGCCCTGAATGTATAAATTAAGTTGTGTTAGCTGAGATGAAACTAGCGCTGAGGTGATTTTGGAAGCGAAAATCATTGAATTTATGAGGGAGTATGTTTGTGGAGATACAGTTAATCGTATATGCAAGGAATAATAAAAGCTTAAACTAACCTAACCCATCATAGATTAGTATAGCGCTATGCAAGGTGTACAAGCGGAGTACAAAGGGGAACTACCTCAGCACTAGTTTAGCGTAAGTGGTCTAGAAAAAAATGTTACAGTGAAATCAGACATATTAGTTGAAAATATTTGCGGAATTTAAAAAATATTTAACTTAAATTAAATATGTAATTTTCATTTGGTAGGATTAAAATAAACTGGCAAGAGTGATTGAACAAAGTAGGCTTACTTTCTTATATTAACCTTAACGAACCTCGCCTCAGTCCTTTATATTTTTTCCACATTCCACAGTATCGTTAAACTACTACAGTAAACTGCAAATAATATTAGTAATTCTCCAGAAAAGCTACACTCAATAAGGCTCAATTTTCTTTGACTTCACTGGCTTCTGTGAGATGCATATTGTGATGTACACGTGGTTTAGTTAGCTCCCATAAATACAACAGCTATCGTGTAGACCTATGTAGCAATACATTCAACATAAAAATCGTTTCATACTTACCTGTATATTCTAATGCACTGTTGTAGCCCTCCCTCCCACTGCTTACCAATATAACACTCGACAGGTCCAAGACGCAATACTAGGAAACTATTTCTCTAGTAATTATCCTGGACCGCTCGCAGGTTATGTTGCAAATAGTAAAGAGAGTGTAGTTCTTCTGGAGAACATACCATAAATTAACATGAAATCAATAATAATTACTACGGTTAAATCACTGTAACAACATTTATTTAAAAAATTTACTTACATAAATAATTACCAGAGATAGAAATTCATGCAATTACATATCTGTATGTAAATGTCGTAAGTGAAATTTATTGAGTAGATATTTCAAGAATTTTTGTTTTGGACGAGTGAATTTTATTTCATTATATTGACATATTCGAACAATGTTTTGCATACTATAATATCATAAAATAAGCATATTTTAATTTGTTTTCCATACTATTTGTATATAAACGTTAAAAAATCCATCTACCTGTGGTACAGTTAATCTGGAGAATTATGGAGAAATTACTACAGTAACATTTATTTACAAAATGAACTTGGTGAAATCTCTACAATAACATATATTTACACAATTAACTAAGTGAAATTACTACAATAATATTTCTTTTCACAAAATTAACTTTGTAAGTCAACAATTACCAAAGATTGGAAGTTAATGCAATTGCATAGGCTATATTTGTCATAAATATGTGAGTGAAATTTGAGTGGACATTTCAGAAATTTGTTTTGGAAGAGGGAGTTTTATTTCAGAATATTGGCATATTTTAACATTAGTTTGCTTATATTAACGTAATGACAGCATACAATTAGCATATTTTAATATGTTTTGCATAGTATTAATACATATTAACTAATGAAAATCCAATAGAATTACGATCATGTGATATACAAATTAGCGTTCTTTATTTCACCAAATCAAAACTGTCGCCAGTGGCTAAATATTGGTTCTTTTGAATTCGCGGCCTTCGCGGGTATTGAAAATTCCCGCTAATGACGTCATTCAAGGTGAAGGGAAGTCTATTTTCTTGGCCACTAGGTGCCAGCCTAGATCAATGAACTTGGGTGCCAGTAAAGGATTTTGCCAAGCAGTTCAAAACTTGTGCAACAGATGGAAGAAGACTGCAATGGAAGAGATTCAGCTATATCACAGTCTAATATATATATATATATATTAGACTGTGGCTATATCACAGTCTGTTGCTATCAACGAGTTGTCTTCTCTTTCTAACTCGTTGGTTGCTATATTTTGAGAACAAGGAGAGAGTTTAATCACTGTATGTACAGTATACGTGACTGTAGTTTCATGTTGCAGTGAAATCACAGTTCGATCACTGTTTCACTGGTTAATGAACAGCTCACTCACTGGAGTGAAAGTGATTTATTAATCACCGGTGAGAAATCGCTGCTAGTGATTTTTTTTCCATCTCTAGTACTGTCCGTTACTCAGGAGAAGACGAGCGGAAAGAATGTGACCTTCTTGACTATCGCTGTTGATTATTATAAACATCGCTCAGATAAGCATCCCAGTATCCAGGTTATTACTCGTACAGGAAACATGAGTAAAATTGCGTATGGAAATTAAAGCTAAGTTAAACAGAAGGAGACCAAATGTTTCCGCTTACTGCAGTACAAATATTGCATGTGTTGTACGTTATCTGTTCACATCCCTTCCTCCTCAGTCCGCTCTCGTCTTCTCCTGAGTCACCGACAGTATTATATAATTATGTGGTAGGTCCAGAGTCCAGACAATTGCTAATCAGAAGATTAACTTGAAGGACAACATAACTGGGATCTAATTAATTTTCGCCCCACTCAAAAGGTTAACGTCGGCAACTCTTTGAATCTCACTCTATGAACTCGCTATATTTTCCCACAAATGATTCATTTAATCGTTCGTAAACATTCTTGGGCGAATATACGCGCCCACACATAACGATAACACAATTCAGATGTCAGAGAATGTTCTGTTTTTAGTATACTCGCCGTACTAATCACGATTGTTGATATAAGACATGTCACCGGTATAGAGCGATAAACATAAACTTCTGTCGGCTCATGATGAGAAACATTGGTATTCGTCATGGTTTGTTCAGGTAGCAGTGAAATTGAGTTCTAGACGACTTGAAAATCTAGACAGGAAACAGAGCCCCACAATCGCCAAGACTAATCTGAACACAAAAATCACACTGTAACAAAATTATCATTATCTATCACAGTGATTTTTCCGAAGTTGTGATGTCAAAACGCCGTCACACTCCACTTCTAGCATGAACTAGCAGTAGCGAGCGGGACCCACGCTCCAAAGCTGAAAGAATACCTTTATTTTAGTTGGTAGGGTTCTAATCTTTATTTTTTATGAGTTTTCTTCAACTACATAAGGCGAATACTAGCATCTACAACACCACCATGAAAAGCTTAGGCCTATTGAAGTATGTCTATGGATCAAAAGCATAGCAATTAAAGGAAGCCATCAAACAAGTAACATTGAAGTCAGTAGGAATGAATATTCTTGAATGTCCATCCAGAGCAACGGTGCACAACCCGTGGCCCTCATGAGGCCAGCCACTATGTTTGCTGTGGCCCGATAGTAAAGTTTCACACTTAAAATTTAAAAAAATATATATATTTCAACAGACTTGTATTATTAATTACTATAAATTACAATAATAACTAATTAGTAAGACATTTATGCAAATTATTTATTATTGGAGAATGTCTGCGGTCCTTCAAAATAACATTTTTAAAAATACTGGCCCGCAGTATTCATAAGGTTGAACACCCCTGATCTAGAGTGTCTTCTTCTACTGTACTTCCTCTCTCCTTCCAGGTTTTTTTATCCTCCATTAATATTTATAGATACATGGTCTTTCCAATTCAATCTTGGTCTTCCTTCTTTGTACCTGTCTGGCGGTGACCACTGGAAAATACTTCTGAGCCATTGGTTTTCCTCCATTCATTGTACATAACCATGCCATTTACATCCTTTTTCAATTGCTTAATGGATATTGTAATGTTCATTTCTATCCAAAGTAATTCACTTCTGGTTGTGCCTTGTGTCATCTGGAGACTTCGTTTAAATTTAATTAAATTCAATTGTTTTATTTAACGACGCTCGCAACTACCGAGGTCATATCACCGTCGCCGGTATGCCGGAATTTTGTCCCTTAGGAGTTCTTCTACATGCCAGTAAATCTACATCAGCCTGACGCATTTAAGCGCATTTAATTGTCATCGACCTGGGCCGGGATCGAACCCGCTACCTCGGGCACAGAAGACCAGCACTTTACCGACTGCGACAGCCAGGCCTACACTTCGTTTAAGTTAAAGGTATTCAAGTTCTCTGTTATTACTTTTTTTTTGTCAAGCAGTCAATGGCCAAATTTCACTAGCATATAGAGCTAAAATATATTTTGTACTACACTTTGATAAATTCTACATGTTGCTTGTTTTTCATATTCTTCTTACAAAATATAGACTACCATGTAAAGACTGGGTTGCATATTTTGCTAAATCAATTTTCAGTTTTGTATTTATTTCATATGTTCTTGAGTTTTTGATTACTGACCCATAGAATTTAAATGAACATCCTACTTCAATAAGAAATTCATCTACATCCTTTCCTGTACATATATACGTCCTTTTTTCTAAATTTATATTCAAAGTTCCATTTCCTATAAGATTCTTCTGCAAGTTTAATTAGCATATCGTCATTTCCCATAAGTATAGTCCTGGAATACAACTATGGTCCATTCTAATTTTGTACTTCATAACGTAGTATCTCGTAATGTAGTCTATATTTGCTGTACTGTAGTTTGATGTCAAGTCACTGCAGCTGTCTATGAACGATCTAAGTTACTTCTACAATATTCTTTAAATAGTTGTATCGTGGACCATACTTTGTTCCAGGACCATAGTTATGGGAAATGACGGTACTGTATACGTATATGATGTCATCTTCATCTCCTAAATATTACCGAGACATCCGAAAATAATGGTGATTATAATCTAGAGTATTTCTACTGCATAAAGTGCTAAATGAACACATTCGTCAGATGATGAGTGTCGATTATGAACTTGATAGAGTGGATAGTGTAGAAAATAATAGGCCAATTCGGTACGGTCGGTCACGTGCAGCGAACGGAGGGCTAAAAGTCTCCCAGAACTAGCTATTACAAAGCAAACGAGTGGTCGTACAGGTCTGCAGCTGATCTCGATGCCGATATATTACTGAGAGAGGCCACGCGGCACGGACAATTTAATGCGCAAATTCTGCGCTTTCATGCCTGTAGCGGGTGGGAGGTAGTATAATTGGAAGTATACTCACATTTACATTGACTCATGGTCTAACAAGTAATAAAATTATCATTCGGCTGTGTCTCATAGTCTTGTTACAGTAACCATTTCACATTCTGCCATTTTCTGTTTCATTACAGTTCCAGAAAAGGGTGCCCATACTCGGTACGATAAAAAGACGTATTCTAGGCCGAAACTGAAATGGTATGATCACATCAGTAGAATGGTACAAAAGAAGGTTATTGGAATGGATACTGCTGATGTGGACGTCACAAGAAAGAAGGTGTCGTGGAAAATCCAGATGAAGTTGGCTCCATGAAATAGAACAATTAGTGGAAGAAGAGAGAGAACTTGAAGAAGAAAGTTGGAATGACTGAACTGTATAGAGATTGGGAACGGAAGGCATTAAGATATACCATAATGTTAGCTGGTGGTGATGAAATATTCAACACACAAAATGATTACTAGCGCGCAAAGTGATATTCATCTCAAGTTGTCTGATAAGATAAGATTTGCTATACTGTCTCCGAGAGTATATTGCCAATTTACAGCTAGAAGACGACATTTTGCATGATAAATCCCAGGTAATATTTTCCAATTTTCCTGAACGTTTTAACACTGTACCTCTTTTGTCCATGGAACTGATGTTTAGTCGGTTAAATATTAAAAAAAAAAAAAAATGCTCGCTGTAGAAAGAGGAAAACTTGAACTCAGATATTAAAGAATTCATAGCTACTCGCGGTTAGGAATAAAATATAGATATTGCTCTTTTTTAATTTTAAATTCAACTGTTTGACAAAAATTCATCGAAAAATATTACTTCCGAGGTCTTTCATCAAAATATATTTACTTCCAATACAATGAAACTGTTCCAAGAATTGAATGGAAAATGAAACTGTGTTATCTAGCTTCAGTTCTTCTCCATATTCGAACACACATTCGCCCTCCTTACATTACACAAATTCACATGAAAGCCTGGGGAATGACAAGATATATGGAGAGCGGAGCTCATCTCGATCGAGGCACTGTAGCTAAGCCTCTGGATATTTCCCAACAGAGCCCTTGTCTCTGTTTGTAAACAAAATGTTTCTTTAATGAAGCAATATTCACGATATCAATTGGACTCCCAGGGCCGCTGCGCCAGACGGTTCAAAATTGAATAGGAACAAGGCAATCGTTCATTCTGACATGACGGAGGTGAAATTCAATAACCACGCCTGGTGTTTATTACCATCTCTTAATTCAGAACAAGTCTAGAGCTGAACTCTCAAACTGGGTTTCGAGTTCTTGTTTTCATACGTCTAACAGTTATGTTTTCCGTTCTATTTAGGTTAGGGTATGTGATTTTTTTATATAATTCAAATACTGTATGTAAATTAAATTAATAAGTAATACATTTCTCAGAAACACTCAATCATATTCGCTTTTAACGGAAAAAAATGACAGGAATTCATCGAATTCCTACAGCTGCGTGAAACTTTTACGCCGTTTGTGTTTGTTATTGTGAGCATAGAGTTGGAAATGTAAAAATATTTGCAATATGAAATAAAAGTTTCATGTTTCTTTTTATTTCTGTTTTCATACACCCGCATATAAATTTAATAGTTCACCGCTGTGGAGTAAGGGTTAGCATACCTGACCGTGAAGGGCGGTCCCACGTTCAAATCCTAGTTGTGACAAGTTATATGGCTGAGGTTTTCCCAGATTTTCTCTTAACTCATTAAGAGCAAATGTTGGGTAACTTTCAGCACTGGACTCTGGACTCATTTCGCCGTCACTGTCACCTTCATATCATTCAAACGCTAGCTAATGACAGCAGTTGATAAAAGGTCGTAAAATAACCCACTAAAAATATTAATAAGGCGGAGCCTTCTCGTTAACTACTTTATAATCGCTTCCTCTATTACACTGGCAAAAAAAAAAAAATTGAATGTTTCTTGCACTTCATGAGTCAATTCTTACTAATTTTGGGTTGAGAAAAACGAATATGACAATGAAAAATTTTTCTTAGCTCTAGTTTTTGTGATACACAATAGGTGGAAGTATTTCAGTTTAACGATTAAGAGAAAACGATAATTTTAATTACATATGCCAACAACATTGAAAGTGCATTTAATTTTTTTTAAATGGCACTTACATTCTAAGAGTTCTAAATTTATGGAAGAATACCTGGCAAATGGTTGGGTCTGAAGAGAATCATGTGTGGCTTCATGAGATCGTCGTCTTTTAGCTTGCCTCTTGTGAGTTCCGGAGCATCCCTACGCAAATACAGTAGTAATCCGCAAGCATTGTTTCATTCCAGCGGCCCTGATATCTTTGTTCCATAACACAAATATCGTGATGGAACCTTCTTCCGTGTTCATCACTGAAAGCTCCACAACTAGGAGGGAAAAAGTCTAGGTGGGAGTGGAGAAAATGGATTTTAAGGGACATTTTGCATCCGAGTTGATGGTATTGACTCTAAAAAATGAAATGTCACTTTATCTACAAAGCAAGAGCTAATATGTCATTTTTATGGTGATTTTTGAATTCAGCAGGTGGAAATACATAAGAATTAATTATTTTTGAGCAAGAAACATTTTCATTGTTGACCAATGTTATTGTAGTCGAAATGATATCAGTATGATGCCAATGATTTTTTTCAATTCGTCATTTTACGACGCTGCATCAACTATTCGGGTATTCAGAGTCGATGGAATTGATGATAGCGAGATGGTATTTGGTGAGATGGGGCCGAAGATTCGCCATATATGTATACTAGTCGCCTGGAATCTGAAAGCATAGCGGTCGTTAGTTTCGTCTGTAAAATAGACAGTGCGCATGCGCGTGCATATACTATAGTACTGCTTCTATCCACCGCGTGACGTCACTCATGCTTGCAGATCCCAGGCGGGAAGTGTACCTCTTGACTCTTACGGTTGGGGAAAACTTCGGAATAAACCCAACCAGTTAATCAGCCCAAGCGGGAATCAAACCAACCGAAGTTGAGAGCAACTTCGGATCAGTAGACAAGCGCCTCTGCCGATTGAGCTACGCCGGTGATTATGAGTTGTTGTAAATTGTAATGAATAATAATATTGCAGTATTTAAAAATGGATTAATTAGGAATTTAATACCAAGATTAAGTACTTTAAAATTAAACTACATTAAATTAACTGTAAGGTTTTCTGTCTTTACACTGCCCGCATTTATTGATCACCTTCACTTGTGTTACTTACAAATCCCGCCCTCACATAAGCCCGTCATCGGTCCCTATCCTGTGCAAGATTAATCCAGTCTCTATCTTCGTATTCCACTTCTCTCATATCCATTTTAATATTATCCTCCCATCTACGTCTCTGCCTCCCCAAAAGTCTTTTTCCCTCCGGCCTCCCAACTAACATTCTATATGCATTTCTGGATTCGCCCATATGCGCTACGTGCCCTGCCCATCTCAAACGTCTGGATTTAATGTTCCTAATTATGTCGGGTGAAGAATGCAATGTATGGAGTTCTGTGTTGTGTAACTTTCTCCATTCTCTTGTAACTTCTCTCTTAGCCCCAAATACTGGGTGAACAGTATACAGCAGAACAGGTTTCAGTGCCGGCTGGCTATGCGCGCGGAGGTGGGGGACACAAGGCCGCGCGAGGCCGTGAAACCTGTTCTGCTCTATACTGTTCACCCAGTATTTTCCTAAGAACTTATTCTCGAACACCTTTAATCTCTGTTCCTCTCTCAAAGTGAGAGCCCAAGTTTCACAACCATACAGAGCAACCGGTAATAGAACCGTTGTGTATTACTAATAATTTTTGGTCAAATTAAAATTAAGTTTAATATTTCTTTAAGCTTCTATATGTTAAGAAACGTTTCACGTGAATCTTTTCCAAGTCCATCTTATACCGAAATCACAGATCTGCAGGAATTGTACGAATATTTGATACGGCTCCCCTTGTATAAAGGGATATATAAAATTAACTGAAATAAAGAAGCATAAAGATATATTATAAGGTTGGAATTGACTATATAAAGAGACGAGATTCCGGATAAATGGGTGATTTCTTTGAGGAAATGTTACGTTCTACATAACCTTTTAAAATATACCCGTAAAACAACATAATAAGCATAGGTTTCACATTCCAATTGATGAATGCTGTAGTCAAAACGCCACCTGGACTATTCATGAATGAACAAATGAAGTCCTGTAACTAACGAATACATAGCGGACAGCATCGATTTTTTTTATTTTATTTTATTATTGTACGACGCTTTATCAACATCTAGGTTATTTAGCGTCTGAATGAAATGAAGGTGATAATGCCGGTGAAATGAATCCGGGGTCCAGCACCGAAAGTTACCCAGCATTTGCTCGTATTGGGTTGAGGGAAAAACCCGGAAAAAGCCTCAACCAGGTAACTTGCCCCGATCGGGATTCGAACCCGGGCCACCTGGTTTCGCGGCCGACACGCTGACCGTTACTGCACAGGTGTGGACGACAGCATCGATGCAATGTCCATAAGGGACAACGTTTTAAATTGCGTTCAGTGGTAGGTAGAAAATCGTCCCAAGTTTTAAATGTCAGGAAAATGGCACACAGTTTTTCATTATACGAGTAAATACAGCATTACGCAGTTCGTTATAATGCAATGGTTTTATTCAAGTTCCTAATAGTGTTACTGGCTATAGTTAATTTTGTTGAACTGTTATCAAAAAGGCAAATATAACTAAATGTAATAATTCATTCCGCAATAGATAAGACGAACTATCGTCTTCTGGATTGGAAATTACTTTCCTTGTAATTCAAAAATTAAGATATTACATTCATATATAAATGTTACACTTTAATTTATTTCCACAAATTTACATTTATTATTTATTTTAAATATCTCATTCACAGTATGTAGGCTATTATGGCCGATATGTGTTATGGATGAAATGCGTTAAGGGGTTAGGTACAGCTTACAGCAGTAAAATTTTTTGAAATATTCAACATTTTTTTCCTTCATTATTGTCTCTTGTACAACAATGAAAATTGGTATGTATAAAACACTGTCCTTCTGCTATATGAAAAAAAATATTTTTACGATTAATGTATATATATATATATATATATATATATCTTTTTTAATTCAAAATGTTGGCAGTTCACTGTGCAGTGATGAAGAGTTTCCCTCATAACTCAAAAACTTGTTAACTTTTTCATGTTCTCTCTCTTTTATTTTATAGCTGAAACTCATGTTTACAATATCATGCTCTTTCAACTATATTCCTTAATAAATATTTTTTTTATACTTTGAGTAATAGAAAATTCTGATATTTGATCACTTTTTTTTTAAATGAATTTATTTTTATCAGACAATCTCTCAAAGGTAGAAAAGTAATCTTGCATCATATTGTAGATATGACATGCATAAATACACACAAAAATTTTATCACAGAATATTGGATAGTTTTTAGTTATGTGGGAAACGCTTCATCACTGCACAGTGAACTGAATTTTGAAAAAAAAAAAAAATAAATAAATAAATAATTTTTTTCAATCGTAAAAATACTTTTTTCATATAGCAGAAGGACAGTGTTTTACACATAGGCCTACTAATTTTCATTATTGTACAAGACACAGTAATGGAAAAAAAAATGTTGGATATTTCCAAAATTTTACTACTTGTAAGCTGTATCTAACCCCTTAATGGAGAAATGTTTCGTTGAAAAAAATGTCCCATCGGACGAAATTTGCTGTGAACGAAATAATTTCGAGAAAATGTCCTTCAACGCGGAAAACTTTTCTTGCGGGAAAATATTCATTCTGAGTTATGAATTTTGAAAAATACATGGAAATGAAGTTGTTTTAATCATTAGTGCATAAATCAAAGAGAATTTACTGCATCACATCGTATTCCATCTAGACCAAGTCTATACGATTACTATGGTATTGTTTTCGAGAAGTAATCATGGACTTGTCACTGATAAATTAATAAGAAGATATAACATTTTGAGATCATTATAGAGGAACGCAAATAATCGACATAATTTCGTCCCGTCTTCCTCCAATGCACATTGTACCTAAATAACACTTAACTGAAAATCTTCAAATGTCACAGAAGTAAAGGTCAATCATTAATACAAAATCAATATCGTTACAAAGTATTCTATGATATTACTGTAATTTTGTTTCGCTTAGCCTTCGCTATAGATCTCCTCATGCTTTACTCATACACTGTAAGCACAATGGAGATCAGAATCGGATAACATTGGAAGTAATGTTCCCATTTACATGGAACTACGCCTGCATCAGGTATCTGACATTTTCCATCAGTATGGTAAGCTCAAACAGGATCATGTGCATTAATCATAATGAACGAATTTCGGGTTTAAGGAACAATGGCTATCCCAGGCGACAGACTTCTACTTCTACAAACGTTGATCCCACGGTCTAACAAATGTCTCAGTTCCGGAACGGAATATGATGAAAATAGCTCATCAATTGCTGTATCTGTTTCAATTAATCTTTCCGTGAAATTCTGTTTTGTTTCTGTAAACGGCCGCAGGTAAACTTACTTTTTGGACGGACCTCGTAATTGCACTCGAGTGGCCAAAATTTGTATGAGCACTTGTTTCGACATTATTAACTTGGTGGAAGAAAAAAAAATCTTTTTATCTGCCCCCATGAGATTGTTTGTTTGTTAGATGAAAACTCAAGTTTATATTTTTAACTCCGTAATCTTGAAGCTAATTAAACCTGATTTCAAAACGTGACCTGGATCAATAGGCGGCAAAAGTCGTCATGAAGGTGAGATGTTATATACGCCAGAAAAATTGACATACAAATTGAAGAACTTAGCCAGGCGGAACTGTGGCCATCACAGAAGGCGAAGCTGTGCGAATTATTGGAAACAATTGAGTGAAAGGCTTGGGGATCACAGGCGAACTCTATCTCTTGAGACATCTTTCATTAAAATATGACGCTTCCTTTGTTCGGCAGGGCGGTACGGACACCACTCAAAAACCTGTCGTCGGCGGAAAATGGAAATTACTAATAGCTCTCGTTCGGGATGAAGTCACTCGCACATCAGAGGCCAACGGATCGCGAGATGGAATACGAAATTTGATTATTACACGAGAGAGCCAATCCCCCTCGAGTGGTGCGCAATAAAAGGATTCCATCTTTGCATTAAGTAGAAGACGGGATCCCCAATCTTGCGTGAGAACAGCGTCGATTACACCGGCTGCACTCAGCCGCTGAGTTCCTGCAGGAATTGACTTGGCACGGCCATCACGGAGAAGCAAAACAGGCGAAGCCATTGCACCAGATAAGAAGTTGTTATTGGTCATTCAGTGAGGACGTCGCGAGAGATCATCATCGTCATCATTATACCACGCGTTTTAGGAGTCTAAATAGGCACTTTCAGTACCTCACTTAGCTTTAAAATGCATACAATAGGTTCCAAAACATACAGAAAACCAGTGTGCATGCAAAAAAATTACTACGATATTCACAAACTAGCAAATTATTCACTAAAGACATAGAAACCAACAATAGGTCGCACACCAAACTGCACGACATTTGTATGAAACATCACTGGCGTGTTCACATTTTCAACCGCACCACCACTCAATACATTATGTATACGCCTAAAATGCATAAGAATAAATCTTACGAGAATAGAAGAAATTAACAAAAAAGGTGCTATTCATAGACATTTCGCTATCCTGCGCTACGAGCGTGCTAAACTAGCCCCAGCTATCGACTGGTTACTTATACAGGATTCATATCATATCACATCGCTAACACTAGTTTATGAAAACGAAAAACGTTAGTTCACTGATCATCCACCGGAAGCCCGCGCTAAGAATGTCTTTGAATACGGCTCAATGTTTCTAACATTTAGTCTGTAGTTAATCTCGCAATGAATTACTAAAACCTCCATTAAGTCTTTTACAAACACAAAATATTGCGCTTCCGATCAAATCAGTTTATATGCCGAAAAAGAAAGTATATCAACTGGTGTGACAGTGGAATATTTCACTTTCGGCACATGATGAACTGGAGTGTTGCAATCAACTGCGCTGAATTTTCCCGCAACAATATCTGTTGCTGCACTCAGGTCCTTCAGATCGTTGTTCTCCTTAGAACATTTTTCATTTTTGTACGCACTTTTCCTCCCACATCGCCTGGCGCTTCCTTGAATTTTTACTAATTCCAGCAAAGCAATGTTTCCATATACAGAGTGTAAAAAATATATGTTACAAGACTCGGTGGTCGGAAAATGGGTAGGCTACTATGTCACCATATTTTTTTAATAAACCTATGTCCAGAAATGCTTTGTTTACGTGATAACATCTCTGAAATGTGGAGGAGGACGTAGGCAGTATGGATCACAAAAGCTAGGAAAGAAGTAAACAAGACAATTGAAATACTGTAAGTAAACAGCATTTTAATCAACTACAGAAGGTGCTCCAAATGGCTGCCACCAACTTCGATACATTTTGTGCATCGCGTGGTTATGTCATGTCGAACTCTTGGAAAGATTCCCGGCAAATCTCGGATGACTCCAGCTACTACTTGAATTCGTGCCACAAGATCTTGTTGTTTCTCCAAGGGAGCTTCGTATACCAGGGTTTTCATATACCCTCAGAAAAATAAATCCAGTGGTGTCAGATCAGGTGAGCGAGAGGGCCAGGCTATTGGGCCTCCACGTCCAATCCATCTGTTGCCAAAGGTATCATTCAAGTGGCCACGTACTTCATGATCGAAGTGTTCTGGAGAGCCAACATGCTGGAACCACATCAGTCATCTAATGATTTGTATACCTACAGTCATCTCCCTCCCGTTTCGGAGACTCTAGAGTCTCTCAACATGGGTGCAATTTCAGTTTCAATTGTCTTTCTTACTTCTTTCCTAGCTTTTGTGATCCGTACTGCCTACGTCCTCCTCTACATTTCAGAGACGCTGGCTCGTAAACAAAGCGTTTCTGAATATGGGTTTATTAACAAAATATGATCACATGGCACCCATCTACCTATCACCGAGCCTTGTAACATATGTTTATTTACATCCTGTACAGGTTTCTTTCAATCTTACATTTCTGTAATTATTCTCATAATGAAACAAAATGTATAGTGGGTCGTAATGTAAACCAAATCACGGGGAATGGAGAGATAGAATTTCTATGCGCACAGTTTTCCCAGTTTGGTTATTCCGTTACAGCTGAGCTCGAGGTTTCACTAGTACTGTTTATTCTTGTGGTCATTTATAATAGGCCTACCTTAAATACTGAAGTCATTTCTTGAATATAACTTTTAATTTTGTATTTTGATGTACGAAATGGCACTTTCTAGGTATTTTAACATAAAATAAGCACAAATAAGAATTATCGTTTAAATATGCATTTTAGGCGTTATAAAATTAAGACTTCGAGTATAAAATTGTTATGAAACGCGTAACTTACAAAAATATATAATAATAATAATAATAATAATAATAATAATAATAATAATAATAATAATAATGATAATAATAATATACTGTGTATGTATGTATGTACGTACGTACGTATGTATGTATGTGCGTATGTATGTATGCATGTTTAATCAGCGGTCCAAAGGCTGGTTTGAACCTCATAGGCCTAAGTGGCATCAATAATGCATCACTCATGAGGCAACTAAGCCAAAAGGTAATGAGATAGGGTGGCCAATTCCTTTGCCCCTCCATTGCATACGTCGCTGACTTGTAAGTAACGTACGTAGTTCACTAATCAGACTTGAGGTGTATGCAACAATCGTTCTTCCTCTGACACACGTCGAGTTAAATGTACTGCGTGATAACAGACGTATCAGCGAAAACCTCAATCAGATATTAATACACCAGGATAATAAATAAAACTGTATATTACTTAGTTGCTTTTATATCCATATACTCTTGAAAAACAGAGTTTTACATAACGATCTGCGGTCTAATAATGATAGTAATCATCATCATCATCATCATCATCATCATCAAACGTATCGATGGGTAAGAATACAAAAGTTGTATGTCCATAAAACACATTTGTGGGAAATGGCAAAGTAAGTTTTAGAGAGTAGTCAATTAAAGGCTTCTACCTTATTGTCATAATCATTTTTATGACATTTCCTCTCAGACAGGAATACAAATTTTGTTCAGAGTGAAGATTACACCAGGACAAATCAACCAGTACCTATAACTCTTGTTTTTTTTTTTTTTAATTTTTTTGGACATACAATCTTTGTGCTCTTAGCCATTGATATGATCTCTTTAAGGCCTACTGCATTCTATTCTCGATATTTTGAGAGCTAACATTTTTACGCCGATCTTTTCTCGCCTGCCAATATTTCTCTTCCTTCCTTTTTCATCTCCATCGTCCTTCTTTTGCAGCTTTATAATCTTTTTCATCCGTTTATCAAGTCGGACCAGCTCTGCCTGTTTCTGCAGACCTCTTCTCCAAATGGTTACATTGATCTTACAGATGTAACAATAATGTTACTATCATGCGTAAAATGTGGTCATTTCATGTTTTAAATTCATTATTAATTTTGTAACACGATGTTCGACCACTTATTCCTTCCATATATTTCCATATTTTACTTTTTTATATTAATAATTAAATTCATTTCTTATCCATCCCGAAATATGTGTCCTGCAATGTTTTGCAAAATCAATATTTCTACTTCTAAATTATTCATTATTCATTAGCCTATTGTAGAAAATATTACGTTATATGGAGCACAAATGTGTCATCTTAAAGAAAAGACTAGAGACAAACTTAAGAGTTGTTGAAATTAATTACCGTAAATTAGAAGATGTTTACGACAAACATGAAGAGACAGAATACGAAATGATCAAGTTTTAACAAGAATGGGGGTTACATGTTCAATATCCAAGACACTACAAAATAGAGCAATGAAGTGGTATGGACATATCAATGCTTATGTAGCGAGATGGTCATAGAAAATTATAAAATATTCCCCAGCAAAGAAAAGGAGAAGAGATAGATCGATTTGGAGTGGGAAGAATACATCAACAAAGCCATGGATGAAAGGGGCCTAGTACCTGGTGATTCGAACGACCGAGATCTGTGGAGGCTGAAAACGAACAATTTACATCCGTGCACATATTATTACATCGATATTATTGTCGATAGATTCTGCACCATTTTATTAACAATTAAATGTATTTAGCTGGCAGTAACGTCAACAACTATACAGTATAATGGAACTTACCCCTTGCATTGGGATTTATTCCTTACAAAATAATAATAATAATAATAATAATAATAATAATAATAATAATAATAATAATAATAATAATAATGCATGCTACTTCTGGTAGTGTGGAAGCGAAGGTCTCATGACCTTAACTCTGTCCGATTAAATAAATAAATAAATAAATAAATAAATAAATAAACAGCAAAAAATGTATATAAGCAAATAAATAAATAAACAGTATTTACTCTTACTCCATAAGGGATGTTGTTGTTGTTGTTGTTTAGTCAAATGTCCGAAGAAAGGTCTGAACCTCACAAGCGAAACCAAGAAGCACCACTTATGAGGCAAGTAGGCGAAGAGATAATGGGGTAGGATGACCAGTTCCTTTCCCCCTCCATTTCACACGTCGCCAACTAGCTACATATTACACTAGTCAGACTTCAGATGCATACAAACAATTTTATTGTTCTTCCTCTGACACATATCGTTAAGTGAGTTGTACTGCCTGATAATAGATGTACATATCAGCCAGAACCTCAATCAGAGGATATCCATAAGGGTTAATAATAATAATAATAATAATAATAATAATAATAATAATAAATAATAAATTTAGCCTACTATATCCCGTAAGGGCAAGGGCCTCCTGATTGACAGGGCTTGGCTCAGTAGACTTCACTCATTAGGTGAGCCGATCCTAAGGAGTGTTCTATGTACACAAACACTATATGCACTTGTAAGATTCGCACCGCACTACACACTGAGGGCGGTGGCTTCTAGATTTCTCCATAACTGTCTGTCTCTTGTACTGCTCGTCCAATGTGGTTCTGCCTTCTTCTTGAAGAAATCTACCCATCTAGTTGTCTGGCGTCCCACTCTTCTTCTGCCGATCCTGGGATCCCACAATGTCAGTCTGTGCGTCCATCGTCTGTGGTCCATCCTTACCACGTGCCCTCCCCATTTCCACTTCAGGCTTTCTGTGATGATTAGGACGTCTTTCATGCCGGTACGGTTGCGTAGCTCCTCGTTCCTGACTTTGTTCCTCAGAGAAAGTTGCAGGATTTTTCTTTCCATACTGCGTTGGCAGGTTTGAAGCATACGCCTCTGTTTTGATGTTAGGGACCAGGTTTGGCATCCATACAGTAGTACAGGTAATACACATTTTTCCAGGGTCTCAACCTTTAAGCTTAGCTTCTGGAATTTGTCTGTAAGTATGAACTTTAGAGACCAGAACTTCTTCCATGCCATGCTGATTCGTCTCTTTATTTCTTTCTCTGAATTGCTGGAGAAGGACAGGTTCTGGCCCAGGTAGGTATAATCTTCCACATATTCTAGTGGCTGGCCATTTAAGTGGATCCGGTCTTCAGACGTGTTGGTCATTAGTTTCGTCTTTTCTGGGTTCATGGATAAGCCTGCCTCTTTGCTGATCCTGTCCAATTCTTCAAACATCTGTTTTAGATCTGCTGCTGATTTCGCTACCAATATTATATCGTCTCAGTCCATCTATGGTGATCCCGTACTTACTTTCCCAATTCAGTTTCCTGAATTGGTTTTCAAGCAAGCATGTGAAGAGCTTCGGAGAGAGCGGGCCTTCCTGTTTCACTCCTCTGCCTAGTTCAAAGTTTTCGCCCTCTCTCTCCGTCATTATTCTTGCTTTACACCCCTCGTACAGCCTTGCTAGGAGCCTGATGTAGCATAAGGGTTATACAACTATAAATATAGGATAAGGGTGTTCATCGTTTCATTGTCAGAATCTGAATCTACTTAGGCACAAAAATAATATATCTGACTGGTGCATGACGAGACACAGAGGGACAAGCAGTACTGTATTCCAACCAGGAGAAAGTCTCAGGGGAATGAGACGCAGGAGGGTAATGCTGTGAATGAATGTTGATGTCATAAGGTCACACACGTGGGTACATGCATCTCAATTGCCTAACTCTCATAGCAGAAACGATAACACTGATACACACATATTTATACTACCCTAGTTACAAAATTAGATGACGGTTAATCCCCTGGTCTTTAAATCCCTCCATACAGGAAATAACATATGCAGGAGAGCGCATGTTTCTTAAACTGACGTTATAACTGTAATATTATCTATCTACTTCGCTCCAATAGATGACGTAATAATAAGCACATTCCTTTCACGGTTAATCTCCTGGTTGGAGAACAGCAAAAACAATTCCAGAACGCATATTAATTGATGAGATCGATTTTGAAATGGTATAAAAATATACATTTATTTTTTCAAAATAGGTAATGTATGCCTATTTCGAAATATAAAATCTTTAATATACATAAAAATATTTTAAAATCTGCATCTTAAAACTTGAGAATAAGTGCCTTTTTAACGCAATTCGTCTACATTTCTGATCTTCTCTTCGCTACATACAATTATGCCTATAGAAATGGAACACGTAATTAATTACATAAAATCCGAACTCTATTTGTAACATAGTCTATACGTAAATGAATTTGTTTTATTAGATCTTTGCTAGTTATTAGTTTTATAACATAAATTGCTTTGTTTTATTTGAACTTTTTATAACATATAGTTAACTGAATATATAATATGTCATTAGATCTATGATATTAATCATTAGTTTTACAACATGTAAGTAAATTAATTTGTTTTATTTGACCTACGATACACGAGATACGAGCGAGGAAGAGCCTTGATTACGTGTATTGTGACTTGTGCTGTCGCTGCGCGCTCTTGTGCAAGCACGCAGAGACTCGCACTTGTTGTGGCTAATGGAACCGCGCTCCAGTTCTTTATTGCGTTGTAATCCCCAGCATCTCTGTCCAAGAGAATTACACAACATTTCAATATTACGCTCCAGCGTTGCAGTCGTAAACCAGCCGCCACGGCTCTCTCGTTACCATTTTACCATTAACTGCGTGCACATTAGTGTTAATAAAGGCACAAGCACTGATTTCGAAAGAGCGTGGGTCGCAGTATCAACTGAGAGTACCGGTAAATGTGTGACAAAGTCCCGACAAAACAAAACTAAATCAAAAGTTACGGAATTAGAAATTCACCGTCGACAATCCCTAAAATTAATTTTATTTGTTCGCTTTTTTTTTTTTTTTTAGAATTATTGTTTGATGCTGTCATGTTACTTAATCCGCTATATACAGGATGTAAGGGGCATAAGTGCCGTCCTTTTTACAGTCGTCGGGGACAGTCTACGGGTTTAAAAATGTCCATACAACATAGGGTCAAAATTTGATAGTTTTCCCAGAAAAAAAAGTTTATTCTCATTTTATTCGCGTTATACTGCTTATATCGTTAGTAAAATTACGAAAACAATCACATCAATAGGTAGGTATATCTAGCAAAGATTTAATATTAGTTTAAATACATATTTGTATGTTCTATTACGTTTTTCGTGAAATTAAATAAAATTGCATGCTTAAATTTGTTAGTATTCTGGCGTGAGAGACGTGGCAACGTGTTCAGCAGGCAGTACTCTGCACAGACGTACGTACATGTCAGCTGAGTTCAAGCTCCCTGTCCTTACTGTGCTCCAACCACGAGAAAATCTTTCCGGAATGAAACGCAGCGGAGTGATGCTGTGAATGAATGTTGATGTCATAAGATGTCATAAGGTCACACACGTGGGTACTCGTTTCTCTATTGGCTAGCTCTCACAGCACAAACAATAACATTGACACACACATGTTTATACTACCCTAGTTACAAAATTAGATCACTGTTAATCTCCTGGTCTTTTAATCTCTCCATACATAAGCAGGAGAGCGCATGGTTTTTAAACTGACGTTATAACGATAATGTTATCTATCTACTTCGCTCCAATAGATGATGCAATAGTAAGCACATTCCTTTCACGGTTGATCTCCTGGTTGGAGAACAGTAGCTCTAATGCTGAGCGGATGACAGTTCGGCACCAGGTAGTCGATAAACAACTTACAATGTCATTCACAGTTTAGCAATATCATATGTTATTAATTTATGGAGAAAGTCGTCGTAATTCAAGTGAGGCAAGAAGATGTACCGTCAATGTTTTCCGCAATGAAGGTTACCTAATCGGCGAAATTTTGTAGCGGCTTCTCAACGTTTATTAGAAATATGAGTCTCTTACCTCGTTTCGAAAATCACACAAACAGAAATTTCTTTAAAAATGGTACTGCTGTATGGAAGCGGCAGAGATTAAAATGTTGCATTTAAAAAAGAGTTTGTGTGATTTTGTGCAGTAAATCATTATTGTTTATTTTTTTAGACGTACAATAAAAAATGGACCAATATTGCCAATATTGTTAAATAAAATGGAAATTTACCATAAAGTTCTATTAATCAGATAGAAAGTTTGTATTTGCTACTCGCTTGATGTAAACAACGGTCCACCCCTGCATTAGAAAAGAGCATCTGTTTGGACCGGCATGTCTGTATCCGCTTGAGCTGTATTGTGTACTTGTAAAAACACCCTCCTCCCCATCCAGCAACTTTGCCAAACGCTTAATATTGTAAACTTTAATGATTAGTTAAATATTGCAACTAGAAAAAATTGTGAGGGTATTTTTTCTTCCTTATGACACGAACAATCATCAATTAAAGTAAGGCACTTATACCCCATACATCCTGTATATTTCATTTATGTTTTACGTCATGTTATAGAGTCCAAGTATTAATTTTTTTAAGAATTATTTTTTCGGGCACTGGAAATGACAAGCGTTATTGCTTTCTGGTAATCATAGACGTTTCAGACTTGTTTATCCTACCGATACAACCTATTCAGCTGTTACTTACGGTATACAACGCCGATCCGTATCCTGACGCGGTTGTAAGAGCGAGCGGTTTCCTTCCTTGAGTGAATCGAAATTAAGGTAGGAAGTTCAGCATTTTTGGCCACATATTTAAATAGATTTTTTTTCGATTGCTTGATGCAATAAATCACTCCTAAGCTTCGTCTAATTAGGTTTATTAAAATAAGCTGTATATGTTATATTATATGACTAAGAGATATTTTCATAACAGAAAGGCCGAAAAAGACATGAAACTGTGTTGTGTGAGAACACTAGTGGACAGCCATTGATTTGAGTTAAGAAATGGAGTAAGACAGGAGAGCGTCCTATCGCATATCCTCTTCAACACTGTTATGAATGAGATACGAAATAAGGTTTTAGGAGAAAAATATAGAGCAGATACAAAAGCATTTCTGAGATAATGATTTGGGCAAGATAACAGAATAGAATTAGAATCAAGATTAGAAAAATGAAATAAAGTGTTGACTAAAAATGAAGCTGGATTAAAGAGAACTGAGAAGAAAACATTAGTAATGAAGATATCAAGAAACCCATACCTAATAACTAAAAATAAATTAAATGGGAAATATTTAGAAAAAGTGGAAGATTTTAATTATTTGGGAAGTAAAGTGAATAAAGATGGGAAGATAGAAATTAGTAGAAGAACATATGCTAGTTCTAAATGTTACCATCTAGTAAAAGGTTCGTTATGAAATAAATATATACCCGTAAACTGCATAAATTATAAAATTTTGAACGAGTTTTGACATGTTCCGGAAATATGGACAATGATAAGAAAATATCGAAGTAGAATTCAGGTAACAAAGATGAGATTTCTTAGCAACATAGCACAGAAAACAAGAAGAGATAGAATGAACAAAGAAAAAGTAAGAAACATTTTCAATCAAACAGTCAAAGGACATTATGGAGCATGTCGGCTCCATGTAAAACTAGACCTCGGAGACCTAGAACAAGATGTAAGAGGATTTGGAAAGAGGAGGAAAGTAATGGATAGAAGCAATGGACGAGACTATGTAGAATGATCGAAAACCTGGAGTCTATCTCACATTTATCCCCCATTAATTGTGGACACGAAAACGGATGATGATGATGATGATGATGATGATGATGATGATGATGATATAGGATCTTACTTTCTGGCTTCCTCTGATACGTATGTACTAGAGATGAACAAAACTGCCGTTCTCGCTCGCTGTGTATGTTGCATTTGTCTTTCGAGTCTCGTCATTCTCGTGTGCTTCGAGTCTCGCTCATCATTCTCGAAATAGCATTCGGTCGGCGTGGAAAGATTTCGTAATTTTGAATAACATATACCATTGAAATAAATAACATTATAAATGTTTAAATGAGACAAAAAGACAAAACAGAGCAGTATCTTAGTTATCAAAATGTTCTGGTTCTATTATATAGGCTATTACCTATGGTTATACAAATAGAGAAAAAAACAATTCTCAAATAAATTTTCATTTATAAGAAACATAAAACATAACATTAATATCTTTTTATTTGAGATTGCACACTTGATCTCAAACATATAAAAAGAAAATTCCTAGCCAAAAGGCCTAGTAATTAAATAAAAACTGGGAAACGGATTATTATGCACTGAAAGGTAGAGATGATGTTTCAAATTGGCTACTTGTTTGTTTATACATATATAACAGTTGACAAAGTAGATACAAGTTCAGTCAGGTAGAAACAACAGGCAGCGATTCAAGGCTGCTTGACATTCGGGACTTCGGGAGTGATCTATCTCGACATCTAGAAACACTCACAAGCAGTCTTTACGTCTACGACGTGACGTACACAATATTGTAGTGCGGATTTTCAGCTTTGCGGACGCTGTTAGTCTTGCCTTCTTATCTAGTATGTACATACATGCTGTATATACGTACCTACATTAGATATATACTCGTACGTGTGTTACTTAACCACCTGAACTTATCTACAACACATCTTACTGAAGTTGTAATACTAATTTAATTACCTTCTTATCGTTGGTCACTTTCATCCTCGTTGGGTTTCTGTACAATCACAAGACAAAAGAGTCTACGGCACAATCATGGAGATAAATTTTGGTAAGTTAGTAATTGAGTCACGGTTGGTTGCCACATACACTACCACCATCTACTTCGTGTTCGATTCGGTTAAACAGACTGAAACAACGTCACTAAACCAACAATCACGACATCGCGCGTATCTCAAGTCCTCAAATCCTGCGGCTTTGCTTCCTGTCAAAGCGTTAATTACACTCTAACTGTTTGCTTAGGTGTAGGCAGATCCTTGCTTCTCGTGGCTAGACAAGCCTCGTTTCTTGAAACTGAATATTAAACAATGCATACGCAGTGTACAATCAATACTGAGAAATTAACAAAATGCTTGTAGAGCTAGACATTTTAATAGAGAAGCAAGTTTTGAGTACTTGGATATCTATTTGAAATGAAAGTAATGACAAAGTAGTTAAAATAAAACCTATCCGTGAGAACGTTATTCATAATTTGTTATAATGCATAGAATGAACTGACAAAATAGGAATGTACAGTTAACAAGGAAAAAATTCGTTACATAAATTAATTATTACATGCAGAAATAGCGTATATCAACTTTTCTTTGCGGTTTTAGTCCAAATAGACTACATATTTACCAATTCTGCCATATTCTTACACAGTTAACGAAAAATCCCTGTTTCTTATGGGATTTAGTGTCACTAGTTGCAAAATTCTGGTTATGGTAAGGTGAATTTCTACATAAGCGATTATTTGTCTTGTAAAATCTTGGATAAACATCTTGATTACACACTTTAACACTTGTTTGTTATTAATGATTCATTATTTTTGTTAAACAACTTTACTGTGTTAAAATGTGGTATTTTACCGTGATTAATTAGTAGTTTCGGCTTATGTCAGACAAGAAATTTGAAAATAGCGGACATAAGGCTATATTAGTAATTAATCAAGATAGAAACCACTTTAGTTTCAGTTTAACACTGTGAATTATTAGTTAGGTCTTGAATTTAAAAGAAAAGTATACGATTAGAACCTTAATACACAAACACTGCCTCTTGACATTTATACCACTTTTAAATAATGTATTATGGTCTTTCGCAAATAGATAAAAAAAATATGTGTACAGCTTGATTCAGGGATTTTGGCCCCTGCAAAAAGTAAGTAGATAGACTAAGAGCGAGTTACTCATCACTACTGGCGGGCTGGGTCACACAGGTCAGGCCGCGCAATCATAACACCAAACACTTCCTTCTTATCATATCGCGGTACACTCCGTCTTAAAACACAATATTCTTCCACACGTCCCGTTACTAACCACTACGTCTGTTGACTAAACAATGTCATGATGACTTATATTTTCTTGATATGAGTGTCCATCAGCTACGAGCATTGATATTATTTTCATTCTTCCTCTTTCCTCTTCCCCTCCTATGCACATTTGTGATTAAATTTCTCTTTTATGACGCAACACACAGCTCGCTCACTAGCCAAACAGCCAAGGACAGGGGCCATTAACGCTGAATCGAGCTGTACATAACCATGATGTTTGCTGATCGCATGGGACTTGCTCCGCGTGTTATATCTAAGTAGGTAGATATTGGCTTTCATCTATATCAACGAAGCACTGTACAAGGAGAAATAGGGCAAGGCAAGGAGGAGAAGAGGAATATAAGAAGGTCAAGACAAAGAGAATGAGGGGAAGATAAGCAGAACAAGGGGAAAAGCAAGCAAAACAACGGAAAGACAAGAACAAGGAGAAAACAAACAGAACAAGGGAAACAAGAAAAAACAAGGAGAATACTAAGAGAATATATGGCAGATAAGGGAAAAGAACAAGGGGAAGTGAAGGACAATAAGGGGAAGGCAAGGAGAAAACAAGGAGAAAAGACCAATACTTTTTATCTTATGCATTTGTTTTCTTTCTAGATGTGTTAACACCTAGAATGACTTTCATTCTGAAATTAAAACAACCGATTAAGGCAAGAAAATGTCTTATATATATTAATCATATCTTTCTTGTTATTGGTGAAATTTGATGAGTGGTTAGGCGGTGTTTTTTCCTATTTATCAACCCAGATTTCATATTGAACTGATGTATCCAACTCGTTAGTCTTCCTTGCCGTCTTCGTCCTTGCGCAGTACTTTGTCATTCATCCTGTGTAATTATTATATGAGTAAAAATTCGTGGTAACCTTCACATAAAAATCAGGAATCACTGTATCAAATTCGGCTATTCACAATATGTTCACTCAGGTCAATTGGAACAATGAAAAGTTAATAACGTTATAGCTTCCAGCTTCTAAGTTCGTTCGTTCAAAGCCAATAATTCAGCCAATTATAAGACAGAAGTTACGCGGCAATGAAAGACTGAGAAACATATAGAATAAGTCCCTCACTGTATTTCTGGGCGTGTTGTCTGTCTTTCAAAGCTACCGACAAAGAACCGTACAGCACAGCAAACCTGTTTAAAATATCACAATTATCGACCGAAATCCATGGAAAATATTTGAACGCTGTTTGCTACATGGAAAGAGACAATTTTGTCTTCTAAAATGCATAATTACTTCATTTTAAAGGAAGTAAAACAATGTTAAATAAAAGTTTCAATATACAAAATTATGTCAAGAATGAGTGAAATTAAATCACAACATAAAGATCACTTACATTAAAATAATATCATGATGTAAATTCATATAGCGTCCACTTATTCTTGTAGCAGAAACATTTTCATGCAATAAGATTAGTACAATTCGCTACCCGAACTACAATTTTTACAGTTCAAGTTTTATGCTATACTATATCATAAAACATGGCTTTTCAGGGAACGAGCGAAGCGAGTTTCCAAATTTTTACGAATGCAATAACTGTAGACCTACTACATTATAAACATGTTTCGTAAGTTATTTTCTTATACGATAACATAATAGAACAATTAATAAAGAAATAACATCAGATTTATGATTATGGGTAGATTGATATCATGGTCTATGAAGAAAGAGGTTGCTATGACAACAATGATGTATTAAATAATATAGCATAGCAAATCGTTTCACAATATTAACTTTGACGATTATGTTGGTATGGTAATATTTTACGACATTATTTTAATAATGTGGCATATTACATGATTTTCACTAAGTGTTTTAATAGCTATTATATGAGAGTTACATACGACCTGTAATAAGGTTAGACAAAAATTAGTTAATTCATTAAAAATTAAAATTAATGTTTAGAAATATTACACTTCTTTATATTGACAATATGGAAGTATGAATGGGGTTTAGATAGTGGGAAACAAAGCAGTGGCGTTTGAGACAGTGGGAAACAAAAGAACGCAAGTGATTCTTATTTTACAGTTCCTATAAGTACGGAAATAAATAAATAAAATCACTGTTCCTATTTTAAGTTTTAAGTTTAACTGAAATATAAAAAATATTGAATAATGTCTGATTCAAGCAATTTTGATGAAATGGAAATAATGGAGGAAGCTATAAAAGTGAGCAATACTTTATTACCTGCAAAATCAAAAAACTTATGTGAAAATACATATGGGCAGTTCATGGATTGGAGAAGAATGAAAAATGTTTCGTAATTTTCAGAAAACATTCTGCTAGTTTACTTTCAAGAACTGTCAGAAAAAATAAAATCACCAACACTATGGAGAAATTATTCCATGTTGCAGTTTCATTAAAGCATTTGACATCTTGAAATTAACGGCATTTATTGAAATAAGAAATCTGTATCGAAATGATAACCTGTGTCGAAATAACATTCATGTCGATACAGATGATCATTGCATAATAACTTCATTTCAATATGATCATAGAAAAAACTATCTATAACGTTGATGTATAAAAAACATATTTAGGGTAAAGTTGGCTAATTCCGTGATACCCCTAATTCCATGACACGTTTCTTTCACTGAATGTTACGGGGTTGGGTGTCTTGCTAGGAAGTTCAACGATGTCTCAAAAGTAGGTGAAAGATGCACTCTTTCGAGAAAGATGTCTGGCGCTATGGTAGAACGGCAAAGCTTTCACTAACATTCAATTTAAAATAAAGTATCACGGGATTTGGAGTATCACGAAATTAGGCAACTTTACCCTATTCCTTCTTATATTACCTGATAATGGAATACCTATCACCACGAAAGAGTCCTGGAAAAAAAAAAAAGAAAGATCTCTGGAAAAAGAAAATACCTACTTGATTCAAGCCTGTTCCTTAAGTTCATGTAGCCTAATTTTCTTTTGATAAAGGGCTTTTTATAAAGTGTAAGGAAAGTGATAATGCAGAAAAGTTGCGATATATTTTACGAATAGTACTAGTATTAACACAATATTTTTACAGGCGTTTTTATTTTAAAGGAAATAGGATGTTTTTCTCATTTCATGCATCCGCTGCAAGATTGCTGTTGGTGGAAGGGAATTAATAGTGAAAACGAACGGTAGTAGCTAGAGAAAAACTTTCACCGTTATTTTCCTGCAGTTGTGTGGATTCGCTCTCGTTCCGTCGCTGGCGGGAGCGCCTCTTCTGGGCTGGTGGTTATATTGATTAGGAGGAGCAGCTACAAACATCAGTCAACTGCAAACCACGATCGTGGTAGTGGAGCAATGGTGTAATGAGTTTTCAGATTTCATGCGGAAGTCTGTTAGCTCTACTGCACTGCCGTTTCTCCACGAAATTCTTGAGGCTCTTGCGGAAAATGAATACAAATTTCTTCTGTAAGGAGCCTGATTCCAGCGGAGTAGGTGTAATAATTTAAAATATATGGGCGAGCGTAATACACGTGTGGGTATATGAAGTCACAGGCTATAGTAAGCACAATGTTAGACCGCACCATTTCTGTGACGAATACATATTTGTTCGACGTAATCCTGGTTATAATACTAAGGTTCATCATCAATTCATTGTTATCGTCTTCTTAGGTAACAGCCGATAATTTATATACGTCAAACCTGAGAGTTTATAATTTGTATACGGTAATGAATCATTGAAGTAAAGTAAACAGAAGAAATCATTAGCATTTGCTTACTTTGTGGAGCGCATAAATCACGTTATAACTGAAGTAAAAGTCGACAATAAAGGCTATAGATTAGAACAGTCTCCCACGAAATTGTTAAGAAAGTTAGCTGAATAGGTAGGTGTATCCAAGATTTCAGCTTGGAAAGCGGAGAAATTGTTAAAACTAAAGTCTTCCATTCATTCATAGTGTTCTGTCCAAGGGTAGTCTTTCACTATAAATCCAGCATTCTCCAGTCTTTCTTATTTTCTGCCTTCCTCTTTGTCTCCGCGCATGATCCATTATCTTAATGCCGTCTATCATCTTCTGATATCTTTTTCTGACACAAACTCTTCTCCCGTTCACCATTCCTTCCAGTGAGGCAGTTTCTCCTCAACCAGTGTCTCAACCAATTCTTCTTCCTATTCCTGATCAGTTTCAGCATCATTCTTTCTTCATCCACTCTTTCCAACACAGCTTCGTTTCTTACTCTGTCCATTTCGCAGGCTCCATTCTTCTCCATATCCACATTTCAAATGCTTCTATTCGCTTCTCTTCACTTCATTGTAATGCCCATGTTTATGCCCCATACAATGCTACACTCCACACAAAGCATTTCACTAGTCTCTTCCTTATTTCTTTGTCCAGAGGTCCTCAGAAGATGCTCCTTTTTCTATTAAAAGCTTCCTTTGCCATTCCTATTCTCCTTTTGACTTCTTGGCAGCAACTCATGTTAACCTACTGTTTATAGTACACCCAACTTATGAGACAATATTCGTTCTAGATACACTTCGGTTGAAACCTTAAAAAATGTACTTTGTTATATTATGAGTGCAACTTAGAACAGTGTGTTTGGGATTAATGTCATATTCTAATTCGAAAGGAAATTTTCCCTTATAATTCACGTTGTTGGATCATTTTGTGATATTAAAATTTCATTGAAAGAAACGAACTACGGTCGATGAAGAATAAATGCAGTGTCCCTAGAAATATTTTGAAAAGAAGCGAAATGTGCTCTAAAGAGGATGGTAGACAGTTCCAACACTTGTTTATAAGGTAAGCCAATAATTTACATCTGTAATGCAATATCGCTAGATTTTATTACCGAAGGCTGACGCGCTGAATCACCGCTAAGCGGGCTGTTACTTGTCCGTGTCACTTTTCGAACGGCTCCATACTAACATAAGTGAAACCTGTTTCCAGGCGTACACCCATTACATGTTCAGCATTAACAATTTTTTGCATAATCTTCGTGTGATATATTTCACGCCTGGACATGTGCTGAATACGAGTAGTAACCATTCTTTCAGGTAATTACTTTAAATTTAATGTAATTAGTTTGTAAGGTAATTTCTTTACAATGTTATAAATTGTTTTAAAAGTATAAACTTGTTCCTAACTTTAGGACACAATTAACATTTCCTCTTTTCTGTTACGGCAGAATGATAAAAAAAACTTCCTTGAGAATGAGAAATTTCCCTCGATCTATCAATGTTCCCATTATTATTGGTTTTGGTGATTTCCAGAAAGGAACAGAATTAACCCTAATCCATGCAGCCCAAATAGGCTTGCAACCGCCACGGAGTAAGTTGAGTGTCGTTTGTCCTGCACGACTAAGATGGTTCCACCATACGCCGTATCACATAATACTTTCCAGCCAACAAGTCCGAATACTGTAACTGTAATAATGATCTGCAGTCTTCCACCACTAGCACTGCCATCTGCCAATCTTTTGACAAAGCACGAGGCATTGCGATCGCGGCTGACGACCAATCCTACGCCAAAAAACACATGGAAATAAAGATGGTAATGAATATGAATTACGGAATGTGTTGGTGGACTGAAAAGGAAAAACGGAGAACCGTGAGAAAAACATTCAGAACACTATCTTTGTCTACAAATACAACACTGCTATCGTAGTAATTTCAAATAAATTATCAAGGAGGTTTTGCTGTTTCTACAGAACTAGCGGAAACATATTTTAGTTCTTATCATTCCGTGTTCTTAGACATGTCAGTTTACTCTAGTTACGTATAGTAGTGGAAAAAAACCGGACCCACCCTTGTAGCTGATTTCAGAGCCTTGTTTACTCCAGAGCACGATAGACTGGTAACTAAGACTTTCGTGGTTCGAATCCTGCCTGAAAAGGAAACTTTTTTTTTGTTCCTTATTCAAATTTATTCCCAATACTTTTCGATTGCTGGTAAAATTCATGTTGTGGGAATAATAATTAAGTAGTAAAATATCGCAGCAATCGAAAAATATTGGGAATAAATATTAGGCAGGATTCGAACCACGAAAGTCTTAGTTACCAGTCTATCGTGCTCTGGAGTGAACAAGGCTCTGAAATCAGCTACAAGGGTGGGTCCAGTTTTTTTTGCCACTACTGTACACAAAAGTCTTGACTTGTTTTTCACATTTAATCTTGAAAATTTGGTACCTCTGATAATAAAAGAGACCTCATAAGTGATAATTTAGACAAAATCTTTCTGCATTACTTGAAATCACAATCTAGTAAATGACAGATATACCCAGTGAAATGTTTAATCAAATCGTTGGATGAATTAGCAATTATGAAACTTGTGTCTATTTTAAATTAAATTCAGAGCTTATGTAGAACTGGCGGGCGATGGTAGAGAAGGACGTAGCCACAATTTAGTTACGGCAACTCCTGAAAGAGGGAGAATGTCGCTGTGCGGTGGAAACCTGTGAACTCCAAACGCAGCCTGGAATGCACACATAAATCACGAACTGCGCTCCAACTCGAAAATTTGCCGGCAGGAATTCCAGAGTTCAGAAATACTTTATTTCAAACCTGGCACGGACTTCATACCGCAAAATGCCTACTCGACGCCATCTGTGATAATCGCATATATGAAACGACAGTCTAGCACGGCTGTTTTTATACTACATAATGGTGCATGCAGAAAGCATTGCGCTGCTGTGCAGTTACAACTCCATATTTTGACGAAAGTACACAGAAAATGTGTGGGTTTCATTGCTATTGAATATAGTTCCAAATATATCTAATCCCATAGAATATGTTAAGCATGGTTTAGAACTTTGTGTTCAATGTAATACGAGATATTTGGATTCTAGCATCGTGTTTTCATGCAGAAACATCTTAGAACCTTCCGAGTACATATCTGTACTAAGTAATAGCAAGGAAAGGAGAAATACAGTATGTATTGTATCTGTCACGAAGAGCAAGAGTTCCAGTCTTGAAGATCAGCTCTTACTTGTGTAATGACCAGGCTTCGGTTCTAGGCACAGAAACGCATGAAGTTCAGAACGCACGGACAATACTGTTGTGTTGGTCGAGTGGAGTGGGAGATGAAGCGTGCCGTTACTTCGTGTCTCAACATGTAAACAGTCAGTCACAGTACGGCACAAAATATATTTCACCCTTGTACAGAAGCAATATATACAGTACAATCCTAGTGTAGACAATAAATGTCTACCATTAAAGTATTAACGTGAGTTGTAACCTTCAATCAGGAGTCCCTACGCCGAAGCCTGTTACATGTACCGCAGCCAAGCAGCAATACATACAGCATAATGCACATTATGGACCCACCTGTGCTGTTGCAGTCACACCTCCACACGGGTCATGACGTCATTTATACTCCGTGTACTCTAAACCTCATACTGGTTACTCTGTGTCCCTAGGCAGAAGCCTGGTAATGATGCAGTATCAATTGTGTGATTATCTGTTGTCGCAGCCACCGGCGTAACTCTATCGGCTGAGGTGCTTGCCTGCCGAACTGGAGTTGCACTCGGGCGTGGATTCGATTCCCGCTTGGACTTATTATCTGGTTTGGCTTTTTCCGAGGTTTTCTCCAACCGTAAAGCGAAAATGAGGTCAACTATGCCGAATCCTAAGCCTCATGTCGCCAAATACCTTCTCACTATCACAAATCCAATCAACGCTAAATAACCCAGTAGTTGATACGTCATTAAATAACTAACTGAAATTAGTGACGCGATTTGGTATTGTGGGATGATGAGTCACAGGATTCGAGATGAAATTACCAGAAATTCACCATACAGTTCAGAAAAATGTCGCGAAAATCCCAAAGTGGAAATAAAATTTCCCAAGAAGAACTGGAATCCACATCCAATCACAGTTCCTCAGCACGAGTTCCGTTCGTTTTATCCGAGCTATTGGTAACGAATCCAGAAAGTGAGTTTCCCTTATCTTATTATTTGATTATGAACCCGGTACAGTCCACCTTCTCAAATGAAACTCTAACGATCGAGACAATATTATCAACCAGTGCATACAATTTATCTTTCGTCACACGCAGAAGTAGAGGGGAAGCGGCAGTGTACAGCGCATCTGCCCACACGCGGCGAGCACAGAGTTCTTCCTTATGGGTAAAGAACATGCGAGGTAAGCCGTGGAACGGACAATTTTTACAATCTGAAATTGTGAAAGTGCTAAAAGACCTTTTCAAAGACGATGTTGAGATTGTGGAAAGATAAAATGTATACGTTATATATTACAATTCTGGAAAATATTTCACAGATTGTACTATGCCCGAGGAATTTTTCGTTTCTGAATAATATACGTAGGCTAATTTATTCCAGGCATTTCAGAAAATGAGAATATTCTATTCGGGTGTGTACAGTTTCTACAATTCACAACAAAAAACTTGATAAAATATTTCAAAAGAGAGATTATGTTTGAATAGAGAAACGTATTATATCTCAAATTGTTTCACATAGTTTGAAAGGAAATTATTATTTTACAAATTTACAATATTTTCGTCTATTATGTTGGATAAAAGGTGTGAAAAATTCATTGCATGACAAAAAGGAAGAGTACAGATACAATTAATGGAGATCCAAGTAGAACGTATGGAGGAAGATAGATTGCCTAATATTGATAAGAAATATAGCTTAATCCTTGTTGAAGGCGTGATTAAGGCAGATCAGGGAAAAGATGGAATGATCTGTGACGTCAGAACAGACAGCACTGACTTCTCCCTGCAGTGGCGACGACGACATTATAATATAGGATATGCAAAATCAAATGTAGGCTATTCAATCTCACACATGAATTGCCAGTTTCGTTAGATGTTAGACTATTCTTTTTACTACAGCGTTCCATTAAATTTTATAGTTTTCTTATGTCGCATTTCTTCCTTCATTTCCTTCTTACGTAAGATGTAAGTATGTAGTCAGAAAACTCTATCATTTTTAACATTGACAAGTATCAGCCTTATTTGAATAAAGAAAAATACAAATAACGGGTTGGAAATGTTTCTTTTCTTCATACTGTGAGAATAGAATCCGGGAATGAAATAAATACTCTTATTTTATATCACCTCCTTATCGTTCTTCTGTGAGAGTGGTAGTTGCAGGATTTTATATTTCCATGCGAAATTATTTACAGAAATAACAGAAAACTGTTAGAAGTGCTTTTCCACTTTGAGATAATTGAAGTTTTGGTTCAGAATAAGGCTAAGGATTACAATATATACATTTTAATGAAATATATACTGCTATTAATAGCACTATAAGACTTATTTGTTGAAGATGACTGCTCATCTATGCTTTTTTCCGTTCGGCAGCTTTTTGTGCTGTCAGTATCTCATGAGTTTTCACTGATCGCAGAAGGTCTTGCCTCAGTGGGATTTACGGCTTAAATAAATAAGACATGCACATTTCAGTTTCTGAAACTAATGCACTATATCGGAGTTTCGAATCATCACTATTGAAAATATTAATTGGATTAGGATCTACTCTCACTGTGCTGTATCCTTAAGTAACAAATAATTCCAATTTCTCTAATTTTTTTCTCCAAAAGCACACATTTCTTTAATGACAGTATATTTTGTTCAGAATAATGCCTGTTTTGAAAAATAATTTTACTTTTGTGATGGCCACGGATTGTGTGTTTATTTCTGTAATCCATTACATTGTTTTTTTTTTTTCAATTGGACTCTCATACTATGGAAACGTAATTCTCTTACTAATTTTATTTCATTTTCAATAAATGTGATTTTATTGTTATTATTATTATTATTGTTATTATTATTATTAGTATTGTTATTATTATTATTATTATTATTATTATTATTATTATTATTATTATTATTATTATTATTATTATTATTATTATTACATGTTTTCACTATTTTAGTATTTCATGTTTGTTATAGAACAAATTAGTAGCGAAAAAAACAGAACCTAACCGCCTTTATTAATATTAATTATGTGACCTTAATTTTTCGTAATATAAGATACAGTGCAGTCCATTTTTTTAAGTCAATGATTTATCGTTGGTTTATTTCGGTTGGTTTTGTAGAAGAATTATAACACAGAAATCCCTTACCATTAACATTTTGGAAGAAAAATCGTTACAGTTACTTCCACAAAATTATCTTCATGGATTTAATTATAGTTATTTTTTCTTAGATTGATGCATTTGCATACTGTTAATTCAAACAAAAATTCAAAATTAATATTTTTAAGATATACGCATATGAAAACTGAGTGATAGCTTCCACATGCAAGATTTTGAAAAATGAAATATGTTTGTACTACAAATTTTATTCCAAAATTTTGATAAATTTTTAAACATAACGAAGGTTGTGATTATGGGTGCGAAGTGATGTAATGAATTTGGAAACAAGGTAAGAGATAAGGAAATTCCAAAACATGTGACAAATGGAAATATGTTACGCAAGCTCTTCGTCCATCACGAATCTTTGTCGAATCTTAGGCACGGCAGAGTCCCTTGGGAACTGAACCGTGCCTCTTGAGGGTCAGTTCGGGGTGATAATGACCTGCTGCACCCCCGCAATGGAGATGGACTCTGCTCTATTGTAATGGCGCATGGAAATTTCCCATTATGTAATTAATGATGAGAGTGCAGATTAGAACGAAAAAAAACATTTCATTGTTTCAAAACCACCCACAACTGTATAGTACACATGCATTAAGATATAAAAACCGCACAAGTATACATTCCATGAATTCAAATACATGTATTAATGATCATACATTCAAAACATCTCTAAAACAGACTGTGTTAATTTATATCTACTATGAATTGTTAAATTTGGATGAGAGATTCTGTCAAGTTCAGTTATAACTGTAGAGCCCGGATGTTTGGCAAAATGCCTTTTTACTGAGTGGAAGTAAATTATTTGCATAGCTAAAATTTTGTGATTTGGAGTAGGCTAAATCAAAGTGATAGGGACAATAATTTTTATTTTGCCTATTTCGCCTTTTTTAAGGTGTTCCTTACTAATAAATGCCCTTTTTTGCCATTTTAAAGCAATATTTCTGGTTTGTTTGCAATTTTCTAATTAATTATAATGTAATGTGTATGAAATTTAAATATTTGAAATAATTACTAACTTTACTAACAATAGTAAATTAAAGTAATTTATTTCGGTTCTTAATGTGCTAAAAGTCGTGCTTTAATACTATTGGTGCAATATGAATAATGATCGACAATCCACAGCTACAAATATAATATTGTCATGTCTTCACGATACCAACAATCAACTTTATGGATGCTAATCACAGACATTTCGCAGCACGCGCTACGAGCGTACGAAAAACGCTGATCATCCACCGGAGGCCCGCGCTAAAAATGTCTATGAATACGGCCCATTAATTTTAAATATTAAGCTCGTTCTCATAGAAGTTGTCACATAGAATTTTCAATTGTTTGCATTCATATTTTCAAATCTTACTGTTACAATTTTGTGCTACACGTATTTATTAATGTAGGAGAAAGAAATTTGAGTGAGAAATAGTCAGTTATTGTCGGGTGACAGAAGGTATAAGATCGGTTAGCTAGAATGCCTAAATGCAGTAAACCATTGAAAAGTAAACTTCATGCTTACGTTAGTGAATTTGGTGCCCGTGTGTTTTCAACCGATGGAACAGTTTTGTTATGTAAGGTTTGTGAAAAGACAGTTAATTATGAAAAAAAATGTATTTTATAAGTCAACATATGTCACCTACGAAGTAAATATGTGAATTATGTTGATATAATTTAAATTTATTGCTAAAATTTATTATGCCTTTTTTAAGTTCATAATGCCTTTTTAAAAAATTATTGTGCCTTTTTTACGTTTTTATTACCTTTTTTGCCTGCCCGTTTTAACTGTTATAAATGTGTAAACATCCGAGCTTCAGTTATAAGGTACAACAGTAATAAAAATGATGCAGGTAATAATAATAATAATAATAATAATAATAATAATAATAATAATAATAATAATATTGAAAATAGTATCCGAAATTATAGTTTTTTCTTCTTCTCCGGGCCGAAATTTGAAAGATCTTACCTTACACAAACAAATGAGCGTAAATCCACCCGAAAACTGACGATTTCAATGTAGTAAAAAAAATAAATCATCATCCAATTCAAGCACTAGACCTAGTGGACTATTGCGGTCTCAATGGTCTCATGCCATTTTTAATGGTCTTCCAACAGATCGTGGCTTGTAAAGGGTAGTAATGCGTCTCAAACAGTCTCTTCTACTCAATTCCCATCCTCACCTTCTCGTGGTACAACCTGCTTTAACTAACGAGGCTCTGGGGATAGAGTTACAGCGGTATAGCTGTTCCAACGACATGGAGGAAATTCCATGTAATGCCTGTCCAGAGGCTATATAAGGTGGCAGCCCCACCACTGGATTTACCTGGCGATAGTCTTGCAAACAATTCTGAGGAAATTCAATTACAGTGAAGTCTCAAATGGTAGATAGCCGGATGGACAAAAAATAAATAATGACGATAAAAATTCCACCGGCATCAGCAATAGAGTCCAAAATGTTAGCCATTTATTTTAAGCCGGTGACGGCAAACAGGTTAATTAGAGAAAAGATAAGTCTTGCTATAAGGAACACTGGGGAAGACATGATTGCTATCATCATTCTGTGCTCAGCATTTCATTTTGAAGTCTGCAGAAACATATTCAAGAATGTGTAAACAATATGACTTCAACTACATAAATGGGTTGATGCTGTGTAGGAAAGAGTGCGTGATGAGGAAGAGAAAAAGAAATTTTGGCCGGGTCACTGGCTGAGAAGAAACTACTTGCTGAAGGATGCTCTGAATGGAGTGGTAAGCAGGAGAAGAATTCGAGGTAGAAGAAGCTATCAGGTGATAGACGACATTAAGATATATGGATTAAATGTAGAGACTAAGAAGAAGGTAGAAAATAGGAAAGATTGGAGAATTCTGGGTTTGCAATGAAAGATCTAACCTTTGGTGGAAATGTACGAATGAATGAATGTTAGAAATCGTACAACGAGTGTTGAGGATGCACAGTTTCTAGTAAATTTTAAGGAAATGGCTCTCCAAGGACATTCCTTCAAAATAATGTTTCACTCTTGTCATACGTACTTATGTGAAACAACCTAATATTTGTACAGAAATCAAATGCCTGTGAGAAATGAAGTTTTATGCTGCAAACGCAATCTCTCTATCTTCCAAACTGTGGAATACACAAACATTTTTCTATTATGAAATGTAGACTATGTATAAATTTAATTTTTCGCAGGAAAAAATTAATTATTCCAGAATGAATGTAGTTAGCTCAATGGATTTTGTGATAAAGTTAAACATATCTGAAAGGCATCCTGTGCAATTACTACTTTTTGTTTTAAAAATGTGTAACACTTTGTTCACGCATTAAAAACCCAGATTTTGTCTTTTTTTTCTTAAAAAATTGTCATTTTCTAAAATTCTCTTGAGTTTGAACTTCGTCGTAAAATTGACCCTGGACCGCCACTGCCACTTCATCATAACTTTGGGAGTAGGTAACGTTCGTAAAGCAACTTATTCCCTCCATTTTTAGTAAGCAGCTGTGGAGTTTGCTACACGTAAGGAAAGGTTAGATTTCTTCCTTAAAAAAATGAAAATGGGTCGAAATTAATTGAGTGTGGACGTAAAGCAGCAGATTATTGGGATGTGGAAAAATGACTTCAGATAATATCCCTAAATTCATTGATCAAAGTATACCCATTCTGTGGTAATTATTTTTTTTTCCTACAAAAATTGTAATTTTTCAATAAGTTTTCATAACAGAAAAGTTGTTATATATCCACAGTTTTAAAGTTAGAGACATTGGGTTTGCAGTAAAAAAACTTCATATTTCGCAGGAATTTGGTCTCTGTACAAACATAAGGAGTTTTGACATAACAGTAAGGACAAAAGTGAAACATCTCTTTTGAAGGGGTGCCAAACTTTTGGTAAAAGCTGTAGAACGCCCAAGAATCGGTGAAGTTCCAACATTAACGAAGGTAAGGGTAACTATTCGAAATTTGATATTGAAATATCATGAAAATGTGGAAACTGCGCATTCAACTGTCCAAAACCATCTAAACTTGTCAAGAATGTTACAGAAGAGTTTTGCAGACAATAAGAAAGAAACGATGCATAGGATACGCAGTGGTGTAATAATTTTATTTTATCTGCTTGAAGGAAATTAGTTTTTGGAAAGAACTGTGATGTGTGACAGAACATGTGTACATCATTTCGAGTCAAAATCCGAGAGTGGAGACCTTCATCCTTACCTGTTAACAAAGTGAAAGCAGAGTTACTGTGAAGAAGTAGTCAGATGCAAATAAGAGGGTATTAAAATTCTTCTTTAGGATAACGTTCCTCACTGTTGACTACGCCATCGTAGAATGCATCAGATTACTAAGCTGGAAAATTCAGCCACGTTCTCCTACAGCCCATATGACGCACCATCAGACTATCACGCGTTCTGTGGCTTGAAAGATACCCTCAAAGGAATCAAATTCCATGATAATAATAATCAAGCGAAAACAAAAGTGCAAGAATGACTGCATGGTTAACAGAGCCACTTTATTGACAGATAAAATCAATGCCAGCAGATGGTTCAGAACTTACGATACTGTAGACTGCAAAGTCGACGAGTTTGAGGAATGACGCCCGGAGCTATGACGTTGGTTTGTGCGTGCGACACAAGAACGAGCATGATAACAGCACAGTAGAGAGGCAGACAAGCAGGCCTCCATAAAGAAATTCTTTTCAAGTAAGGATACTTTTTAGAACCAGTTAATACATTCTGATAACAGAAAAACAGTAACAGTGAAACATTCAGGAATATATTTAAATTCTAATTCAACGTAAACAGTGAAACATTCAGGAGTATATTTAAATTATAATTCAACTTTTCAAAGTCAAATAACCTACATAACTCAGAAAATGTTTCCTATAATTCATTCTCTCAAACACTTTTCCAAAGTTCTACTTTTAGCCTAAAAAACCATCTCATTCAAACGTTAGTGTTGCTCCATTTAGATTATTTCGATTCTCTATTCACGAATATAAATATAGGCTACTGATCTTGTACACACAGACTACAGAGTGTTCATAATTCTGCGTTCGTTTCGTTTGTAACAAAAAATTCGATTATGAAATACCGTCTTGTTGTTTTGAGAATCACTTAAAGAAAGAACTCTTTTCAGTTTGCTCTTATTACTATTTAAAATCACCTACACTCCATACTCACTTACCTAGCATCTCGTTTTACATATCTTTCACTACCTGGAACCCGAAACATGTACCTACTCTATTTATCTGCACAGAATATCCTTCTATTCATCATCTATCAATATATCAATTCCACGACTCTATAGTGGAGTCCAAATCTCTTGACGTTTCGCGAGAGCCCATAACGTGCAAGCGCGACGTTGTCAAACCTACAGAGCGGGTGATGCGTGCCTCACCGAATTCGTCTGGCAGGAGGGATGGGCGTCCGGTGTTGAAATCTCTTTGTTTCTCCGCTCCACCCATCCTTCATCATATGGTAATGCAGAATTCCTGCAGAAATATCATAAGTAATTCGGTACATCACAATAAAAGTAGTAATTATATTTCTCATTTCAATCTAAAGAGGCATTTCACTTCTCGTCACGCAGAAAAGTATAGTGCACATGCCATTTCAGGTAATTATCGTTTCATTTTCGTTTACGTTATTGTCTTATTGACGTCCACATTTATTATTTTGTGACCTCAATTCATTCTTTATTTAAATAGGAACTGCACGTCTCCGACTCCTAACAGAACTAAAAGGTACAAATAAATCTGAGACTGAAGCTTCCGTTCACTAAAAGGTACAGTGTGCAGTTAGAGCTAGTTTCAGGTTTGGGCTTGTGTTCATCGGGTTCAAAACCAGATATTAATACACTAGTTTAGAGGAAGAGGTGTCAGAAGTCTTCAGGATCATCCCTATGTACGGGTACACATAGCAAAAGTGTAAATTAATTGTGTGGCAAACTGGTTAAGCCTATAGCTTTGTAAAATGTTCATTTATACGTCATTATTTCCGGTTTGTTGTGAAGATTAATATTAAACTTTCAAATTAATCTATGGAACAATGATTCAATATTATATTTTATAAATTGATACAATATTAATTAATTAATTAAGCTCCATGTATGAAAAGGTTGCCAGGTTTGACAAAACGTATAGGTATATTTACATTTGAAACGGTTAGGGAATGGAATATATAAAATCTCAGAAAAATTTACACCTAAGTAGCGTACATGCTCATTTGCAGTTAAACAAGGAATAATAGTATCATCAGAAAAGTTGGAATGATTTGAATGCCATTTACTGCGAGAAAAATAATAGCTACGGATTACGAATGATGAGTAACTGATGTTAAAGTGATACTTGAGACGTTTACACACGTTTGTACAATGTTTCTTACTAACAAGAGAAACAGATAATTAGTTACGTAGCAACATGTTAAACTCAATATTATGTTTAAAAGACGTCGCCACTGATGTAAAGAAGAAAACGGAAGCAAAACGGGTTACCTTACTCTCTTCGATGGCGCATGAAATAGGTTTATCATGGCGTGAGGGATAAACAAACCACCCCTCCATGATCAGTCGTCCACGCATGCTCATGAAATTACTTGCTATATACCTGTCGAGTTGCAGAACTTAGTTTTAAACCATAATAATACGTATAATAACTATCCTGTAAGTCACATTAACAGTTTTATTCTTAACGTACGAAGTACAGAGTTTTTTGAAAAGTAAGAGACAACTTTAATTGCTCAAATTTTCTTCACTTTCTATAAAATTTTAAAAATTCTATCACTGGCACATTACACAAGAAATGGAATTTTGTTTTGCATCACCACTTATTACCATAAGTTCATCGTAGATGTTGTATGTGTCCACCATTTTGTTCTTGTAGAAGTAACAATCTCTCGTCAATGCTGTATACAGCAGCTCTGAGTTTGTGTTCTGGAATATCTGTCACAGCGTGTGCGATAGAGTTCTTCAATATATTCATAAGCTTATCAATTGTCGTAGGTTTGCAAAACTTTTCCTTTAGATTTAGATGGCCCCACAATAAAAATCTCCTGGGTTAATATCTGGTGATCTTGCAGGCCAAGTTACAGGAAAGTGCCTATTGATATCACGAAAACCAGAACAATCAGATACGAACAAAGTCGGTGTTATGTTGATGCAAAATTCCCATTTGTTCTTTAATGAGCCAGTGCCAAAATTTTTTAAATTATGTAGTAAATGAAGAAAATATGAGGAAATATAGTTATCTCTGGCTTTTGAAATATTCTACATTTGTATTATTATTACTATTGTTATTATTATTACTACTATTATTATTATTGTTTATCTTCTCACTCTTTTTCTTTATCTTGTATTTGTGTTCTAAAATGTTCTTTAGTGTTCTCTTAATCTTATTGATACTCTATTAGACTTCAATGAAATTTGCATTATTCACTGCTACTGTTTATAGCCTATTCGTATATGTAATCTGGTAGGATGGAACAGAAGGTCTTATAGTGTTAATCCTTCTTCTTCTCTTTCATGTAGGCGTTACCGCCTGTTTTATTCATGAACCAAGTCTTTTCATCTTCTTTTCGGTCTTCCTGAATTTCTCCTTCCAGTTGGATCCTTATCTCTTGCAATAGTAACGATTCTCTCCGTTGACATTCTATCCACGTGTTGATTCTATTCTATTCTCTTTTTTATCCATTCTGTTACCGGTTGTACTCTATACATCTCTCTTATGTGTTCATTTCTAATTCTGTCATATGTTTTGTCACTTATCTTTCTTAATATTTCATTTAATTTGTGTTCATCTTCCGTTTTTTTTAGTTATTTCGGTTCTTGTATCTAATGCATATGACAACACAGTTCTAACCACTGCTTTATAAATTCTTACTTTTGTTTCTTTTCTCATACATTTATTTTTCCATGCCAGTTCATTAAGACACCTTGCTATTTTTGCTGTTCTTACTATCTGATAATTTATTTCTTCAATTGGGTTCCTTGACTGCTAATGTTAAAACCTAAATAATTATAATTTATTACCTATTCTATTATCTTATTATCAATTTCTCATTTTCATTGCAATGATTCTTTGCTAATTGTTATTGTTTTTGTTTTATTAATATATATTTTCATATTAAATTCTTGGCAGTTAAGATGAAGCTGGTACAAAAGTCTGTGTAGGTTATCCTCGTTATATGCTATAAGAACTACATCAACGGCATAATACATCACATCAATTTCCTTATCCTCCATTCTATATCCATATCCATATCCATTTTTCATATTACCAATTATCTTATTCATCACTAAATTAAATAGAAAAGGACTGAGAGAATCGCCTTGTCTAACACCTCCCCTTATAGGAATTATATGTAGGTTAATTTTCTTTTAAATTTAATTTGACTAAAATTGTTAAAATGAATGTTCTTTATTAGTTATATTAAACCATTGGGAATATTCATACCATCTAACTTCTTAAAACATCACTGAAATCCAGACTGTCAAATGCTTTCTCAAGATCAACAAAACATATGTATACCGGTTTATTGAATTCATATTTTCTCTCTTACTTGCTCGATTATTAAAATTGCATCGGTACATGATCTCTCGGTTCTAAATCCTTGTTGTCTACCTGATAGTGTAATTGTGTGTCTCAATCTTTTCTGAATAATTTTAGTAGTAATTTTGAGAAAACGCTTCCTAGATTAATACCTCTATAATTTTCGACTACCTGTTCGTTGTGTTAATACTGTTAGGTTAAATAAATCATATACAAATGTATTAAAATAAAAATGGAATGGAAATTTAAGTGTTTACGGGAAGAATGAATGACGTAAATTAAATTGTCTCACAGCATCTTCAGCAGATCGAACCCCTCTCCCGCCTGAGCTGCGGCTTCTCTGTGTATGGCGTGTGTGTATTTGGTATTTGTGACCCAGAGCACGGACTAGTTCCTTCATCCCCCGCCAACTGAGATGTGGGTGCCTTCGAATCTTGAAATGTCCTACCCACTTTGTAGTAACTCTTACTTTAAAGAAAAGTAACTGCCTCATCCAACACTCACGTCGTCGCATGTGTAACAGACTGCAGACATATACAGAAGCTGCGTGTTCGAATCGCAGCTGTCAGTTGGTATGTGTTGTGTAATGCCCGTAATCCTCTAATGCATCGTGTCATGAAATCGTTTCGCTACAAGGGGAATCCCTATTACAGTACGTAAACAGTATTCAGTTCTTCGTTGCAGTATCATTACAGAGAGTTATAATAATAATAATAATAATAATAATAATAATAATAATAATAATAATAATAATAATAATGTTAAAAAAACAAGAAATATACTTCATGTAGAAATAAACTACAACAACGTTATTACGTTTTTTCTCCATTTCTATAGCTTCATTCATCCATTTATTTATTTATTTACTTATTTACCTATCTATCTATCTATCTATCTATCTATCTATCTATCTATCTATCTATCTATCTATCTATCTATCTATCTATCTATCTATCTATCTATCTATCTATCTATCTATCTATCTATCTATCTATCTATCTATCTATCTATCTATCTATCTATCTATCTATCTATCTATCTATCTATCTATCTATCTATCTATCTATCTATCTATCTATCTATCTATCTATCTATCTATCTATCTATCTATCTATCTATCTATCTATCTATCTATCTATCTATCTATCTATCTATCTATCTATCTATCTATCTATCTATCTATCTATCTATCTATCTATCTATCTATCTATCTATCTATCTATCTATCTATCTATCTATCTATCTATCTATCTATCTATCTATCTATCTATCTATCTATCTATCTATCTATCTATCTATCTATCTATCTATCTATCTATCTATCTATCTATCTATCTATCTATCTATCTATCTATCTATCTATCTATCTATCTATCTATCTATCTATCTATCTATCTATCTATCTATCTATCTATCTATCTATCTATCTATCTATCTATCTATCTATCTATCTATCTATCTATCTATCTATCTATCTATCTATCTATCTATCTATCTATCTATCTATCTATCTATCTATCTATCTATCTATCTATCTATCTATCTATCTATCTATCTATCTATCTATCTATCTATCTATCTATCTATCTATCTATCTATCTATCTATCTATCTATCTATCTATCTATCTATCTATCTATCTATCTATCTATCTATCTATCTATCTATCTATCTATCTATCTATCTATCTATCTATCTATCTATCTATCTATCTATCTATCTATCTATCTATCTATCTATCTATCTATCTATCTATCTATCTATCTATCTATCTATCTATCTATCTATCTATCTATCTATCTATCTATCTATCTATCTATCTATCTATCTATCTATCTATCTATCTATCTATCTATCTATCTATCTATCTATCTATCTATCTATCTATCTATCTATCTATCTATCTATCTATCTATCTATCTATCTATCTATCTATCTATCTATCTATCTATCTATCTATCTATCTATCTATCTATCTATCTATCTATCTATCTATCTATCTATCTATCTATCTATCTATCTATCTATCTATCTATCTATCTATCTATCTATCTATCTATCTATCTATCTATCTATCTATCTATCTATCTATCTATCTATCTATCTATCTATCTATCTATCTATCTATCTATCTATCTATCTATCTATCTATCTATCTATCTATCTATCTATCTATCTATCTATCTATCTATCTATCTATCTATCTATCTATCTATCTATCTATCTATCTATCTATCTATCTATCTATCTATCTATCTATCTATCTATCTATCTATCTATCTATCTATCTATCTATCTATCTATCTATCTATCTATCTATCTATCTATCTATCTATCTATCTATCTATCTATCTATCTATCTATCTATCTATCTATCTATCTATCTATTCATTCATTCATTTAGTGTTCTGCCGAAGGGCAGATCTTTCACTGCAAACACAGCTTTCTCAAATGTTTTCTACTTTATGCTTTCGTTTTCCTTTCCTCATATGATCCATATATCTTAATGTCGTCTATGATCTGATATCTTCTTCTACCCCGAACTCTTTTCCCGTTCACCATTCCTTCCAGTGCATCCTTCAGAAGGCAGTTTCTTCTCAGCCAGTGACCCAACCAATTCCTTTTCCTCTTCTTGATCAGTTTCAGCATCATTCTTTCTTCACCCACTCTTTTCAAAACAGCTTCATTTCTTACTCTCTCTGTTCACTTCACACGTTCCATTCTTCTCCATATCCACATTTTAAATGATTCTATTCGCTTCTCTTCACTTAGTCGTAATGTCCATGTTTCTGCCATTACAATGCCACACTCCATACATATCACTTCACTAGTCTCTTCCTTAGTTCTTTTTCCAGAGGTCCGCAGAAAATGTTGTTTTTCTATTACAAGCTTCCTTGGCCACTTTTACTCTCCTTTTGACTTCACCAAAAATGCTATAATTATACATAAATAAAATAGATTATTAATAAAAAAATCATTTATTAATAAAGGAATATATAATAGATGGCTTATAGTCCTAAGATATCTTTCTTATAATGAAGATGTCGAAGGATCGTATTATTAGTAATGAATTAATGAGATTTCATTTCTGTTTTTATGTTAATAAACAAACTCTCAAACGACACATATTCAGAGCGATTCAATAGACACAGATACTGGTGTACACACAGTAGTATTTTATGAATGTGTTATGCTATAGTCCCGTCGCTCTAATTTCCGGCAGCCAATCACGTTGCAGGTCGGCTACATTTAAACGTGTGCGTCCTGCGATTCGCTGATGAAGACGTTATGTATTTCCTAAGGCTGGATAAATATTTAATATAATCGCCCGCCATTTTAGCTCTTTCGTTGGCGTTCGCAGAAAGCACACAAGGACGTTATTTGCCGCTCAATTATTTGCTGAATTACAGTGCGTTTGATTTATTATCATAGGAGCTACGACATGATAATGTTTAACGGTGTGGCAAATAGATTCCTCGTCTGGTAGCTCGGCAACGAAAGAACAAAAATGGCCAACGATACTACCTACCTAGACTTTATAGAGCCTTTACTTCCTAAGACGTAAGCAATGAGGAGGAGTCACGCCGGGAATAACAGCGTCGCGACTATAGTAACTTTATACATGCACACATACATACATACATACATACATACATACATACATACATACATACATACATACATACATACATACATGCATAAAATGCTTAGATAAAATTTAGGTTCTTCAAAAGATTATCATACAAAATATGAGTATAAGACCTCCAATAAATTTATTCTATTCATCCTGCTAGTAGAAGAGAAGTAAATTCTCCTTAATATATTTACAATCTCATTATTGATTCTAACATATAGAGGGTGATTCAGGACATCTGTGACAAACTCTGGGGAGCGACAGATCTCGCAAAGAGGATCATTTTTCGTTAAAAAAAAACATGTTCTCTGATGCGTTTAGGAACTACGCAACATAAAAAAGACATCGGAGAAGATAGGTTGTTTCACCAAAAATGATCCTCATTGCGAGATCTATCGATGCCCAGAGTTTTTCGAAGAGGTCCTAATTCTATCAAATTATACTACATACATAGTGACATGTACTAGTATAATTTTATAGGATAAAATGTTATAAACAGGATACATTAACGAAGGCAATATGTATATCTAACAGAAATAATATTGCAGGAAATAAAAGTGTGTGTGTGTATCCAATGCCTACCCACTTCACTTGCGTGATTCGGGTTCCGCATATTGTGGATAGATGGCAGAACGGTGACCCATTTTCTAGTTGTACACCACTTCGGCGGGTCACACTGTACATGATGTGTATCTGTGGAGAGTTATGTCGTGTACTAGGGTGAGGAAATAAAAGTTATGAGCTAAATTCTGTACAGTGAAAAATAATTATGGCTCTTAGAAATGAATTTAAACCTTTTAAGCTTCACTTATTTTAAAAATAGAATTAAAAATATAAAATTTAATTTTCTAACAAACAAAGAAATAATACGAAAAATATAGCCTATAGTACAACCGGCAATGTTTGAAATATATTGTAACATTAAAGTAACACGATAACACTTGTCTCACAGTAAGTGATAATGAAATTTATTCTTGCTTTAACGTCACTTCGCGTTTCTGGATAGAAGTGGAAGTGATTTGTGTAAAGTGTTTGAATATTAAATCACTGTCTATTTATATTTCGAGAAGTTTTTGGGGTAGAGTTGTGTTGAAACAGGTTATATTGGAATCAGGGATATATAAAATTTAACGAGGGTAGACTTATGGATAAAAGTAACGTGGAATAAATGTGTAGAACTGAATGAGAAGAGAATATACGAGTATTAAGTATGGATATCTACTTATACGCTCAACAGAAGAAGAGTAGTGGAAAATGGGAGCGAAACTTCCGAGTCTTGAAATCGGTCACAAGGCCTAGACTGAGGAACCAAATATGACGGCAATGGAAATGTAATTTTGTATTCCTAATAAAAAGACGTTTTAAATAAAGCAATGTTAAAATAAAGGGGCGAGTGATGTCAAGACGTCTTCCAGGTGACGAACAAACACACTACTCCAAGTTACAAATCCTCTTCCGCGTGACATTTTCTATATTAGACGTGAAGTGCAATTCTTTGGTAGTTTACTTCCAATTTTAGGTGGGTGTTATAGAGGAGTTGATGTTCCAGAACTTCTTTACAAATATTCCATTTAGCAACATCTTAGAGGCGCGAGAAAATGAATTCACAAAATTGTTATTCAGAGCTTAAGCTTAGAATGTACGTCACATTCAAAAAGGTAAGCTCACGTCCACATCATATTCCAGGAACATTACGCTTCTCTTTGAAATCCAATGCATTTCATAACACATCAGTATTCGAAACTTAATTTCAGTCCATATATCTACTTATATTTCAATAGGTAGAAGCTAATAGGTATAAGTAAATTATGGAATATTTTAACAGAGAGAGAGAGAGAGAGAGATATGAAAAAAGATTTTTTTTAAATAGTTTTCGTGTATTATATTTCTTATAAATGTTGAGTTTTATGATGGACTTGGACACATTGTATTTTAGATATTTAATATTTAATATTTTCTTATAAATAAAATTTTCAAGTGCGAAGATACACCTTCCCAAATATATAAATTATGTGTACTTAAAATATTCATATCTCATTATCTTTCAGTCCTAGTGAAATGAAATTTGACAAGATTGCAATACATCCCTACCGATTTATTCTACATTTTAAAAGAAATACTTTTAATTAGCAGTAATATATTTCCAAAAATTTGGATTAAAATTGTGCAATAATTTTATGTATTTTCTGATATTTTCCACAAATTTATGAATTTCTTAACACACACAACACACTCCAACAGAAATTTAGCTCCGAAACTGCCATTACGAGTACTTATGATGAGTTATGAGACAGTATCTGTAATATTAGATACGAAAAGGTCTATCTTATTACGTTTTTGTACATTTAATTGCATTGAATTGATCACAACACACAATTTAAAACGAATTCATTTATGTTACTTTCCGAAATAGAAATTGCAATCCGATAAAGAAAGTTTATAGTCTTGTTTGGATGTATAATAAATGACTTCTTTATGCAACACATTCTGAATAGAGTTTCCATATACTTATGCCATATATGCTAAGTTGTTTCGTATTTCTGTTTCATGTTCTTAAACCTAGCGGTTATCTATCATATTTAGAAATAGTTTACACACACACACACACACACACACACACACACACACACACACACACACACACACACACACACACACACACACACACACATATATATATATATAGTTGTAAGATAATTGTTTATTCTATATGTGTGATTTAATTTTTGTGTTTAAATTTAAATGAAACTCGATATCTTTTGAATTTTGTTTTCTTTGTGGTTTTCCAAGTCTCTGTAAACGAATTCGGGGTAGTATTTATTACAAAAGGTCATGACGCATTTACTTTCCAGTACCGTATCCATTATTATGACATTAAGTTCAAATTTCGTTATATAATCCACCCATCTTCTGCGACTGACCTGACATCTGTCCGTAAAAATCGCAACTGGCTGAATTGTGCTTCCCTCTATCGTGAGCATGCGACTTTTTTATTAATGATATAATTATATTTGAGGTTGGTTTTTTAATTATTTTCGATAATCGAAATCGAAGTCTTTGGCAATCGAAGTTCGATTATCTATCGTGGATTATTCTTTGTACTACTGGAAGAGCACATATTAGTGAAATTATATCGGTTGTATTGGTTAATCGGTGTGAAAATTAGATCAATAATATCTCAGTCTAGTACATACAGTCACGAAGCTTGAGGTGATTTTTTGCATTTCTCGTGATATAATGCTCCAAGCGGTTAGCAACTGATAGTACTAGGAACAATAGACTGTGCGATAGTAGCGATCCTAGTGGCTAGCAACTAAAGTTCAACTGTCATTGGATGCATATTTGCAACGTATTGAGCTTCGTGACTGTATGTGCTAGACTGTGATAATCCTATGGGTGGTGAAAGTAGCGGAAGTGAGATTGAGTGATGTAGTAAACTGCAATGAAAGAAAAAGTCTCTGTATTTATGAGTATCTCTTCCTAAATACGAAGTCACTTTCTTTTCGATAGGGCCAGTTAAATTTAACGAACATAAAATCCATTGCCGTCTTTGTGAAGAAGAATTTAACATGCCATGTACAGTTAGGTAGGATACGATTTCTAAATCTTCCATATTTCGTATTTCAAAACTTGATAACCCTACTTTTGAATTATGTATTCGAGAAAAGCTATGGACGAGAATTTCGTTCGCAACAAGGTAAAGAAACTGAATTGTTTCGAAGTGCGTAAAACGAATAACAGGGTTTATGTAATCTTCGTGATACCGATTTTTTTCTTGAATTTAGAGAGACACGTGAATTCTGAAGATTATTGCAGACTTCAGGGTGGAACATAGCTTTCTGTTGTAAGAAAGGAAAATATAAGAAAGGGAGTGTATGTAATTCTTTATAACAAAGGAGCTGTTCGTAGTGTAGGAATTGATAGGATTAACTGAAGGAAAGGATAGCGAAACTCCCCGCAGTTGCGTGGTGCAGTATCTGTCGAGGATCGACAGAGCGCCCCGCGGGCACGATTCGCCGTGCTGGCGGCTGATCAGGGCACTTACTACATCATTATGCATGAGCAGAGAACGACCTCGTCTCCGCTTTCTCGCGCAAGTTGGGCGAAGAAATGTTTTGTAAAACATCTCAAATTCCGTTCTAATTCCTTCAGCAACGACCATTAAAATTTTATTGAAACAGGAAAATGAAATGTTATACAAACTTAAGTTTCTCTCCTTCGTCTACTTAGGTTTTGAACAGTCTTAGACATTTAGATATGTTGCTTTGATCCAAGAGGTTAAATAGGAACCTTAGAAGCAAGTATAAGTTTACTGAAGTTAACTATTTTAATTAGTTTTAAAATTTTCAGTAACTATATCGAAAATGCACCTCTTAAATATTAAAATATACATACCTCAATCAGCGCGTCTGACCACTAAACCAGGTGGCCCGGGTTCGAATCCCGGTCGGGGCAAGTTACCTGGTTGAGGTTTTTTTCCGGGGGGTTTCCCTCAACCCAATACGAGCAAATGCTGGGTAACTTTCGGTGCTGGACCCCGGACACATTTCACCGGCATTATCACCTTCATTTCATTCTGACGCTAAATAACCTAGATGTTGATACAGCGTCGTAAAATAACCCAATAAAAAATACATACCTCAATCTACACAGCTAAGTACAATGGAGCAGACTACGTGAAAAAAATTCTGCCATTCGTATCAACTACACATTTAACGTACAGTTGTACTGTCGTCTTAATCTAGATTTATTTAAATTTAATCTTAAACGATGTAATAGAACATAAGTATTTACTTATCTAAATGTGTATTTATCTAATAGTGGTCTCTCAACTTACTTCATTCACTCAAGCGTTTCCATCTGTGGGCGAAGCGCCGACTACGTAGCGAGAAAGAGTCGGCTAAATTAACTGAATTCGTGAAGTCAAAAATATCATATTTTCTTGAAGATCCCATCTTGGGAGGTTGGACATCGACACTCGCAGAAAGCATTATGTACTTCCATGTGGTTTGAGACAGCTGAAGGGGATTGATCTGACTTCCGGATCTGGTAGCGGCTCCGGATTATCACAACCAAAAAGAAGTAAGGGACACAGTCTTTATGTTACTGATAACAGAAACTTAACCGCCATATTCGTGGAGGTGCAGAAGGGCCTCATAAATTTCTTAAGCAACCGTTTCAATCTAGATCATACCTGCACAAACAGCGCTCAATGAGCGCGCGCGCTCCTTAGGAGCGGGAGAGCCATGTTTACCGCTCGCCGAAACGGAGAGGAAGATACATCAGAATGACATAGACTTGCTATAGGTAGAGGAGAGGGAAACAACCACTCAGTTATCTAGTGGAGTGCAGTGTGTAGGCCTATTTTCAGTAACTGTTTCACATTGCTTACCTACTGCTACAGTACAGTATGGAGGAATCTAAAAGACGGAATGTAACATTTAACATTTAACGATTTACAACTCGAACTTATTGATCTTCAATGTGACCTAAGGGTTAAAGATTGTTTGAATAATAGTACTAGCCTGGTTGAGTTTTAAAAGACAATAATATCCACGACTACATAGGCTGGCTGTGAAAATGATTGCTATGTTTGGCTCAACATTTATATTTGTGAGCAACTGTTTTCTATAATCAACTTTATTAAAGGCAGACATCGAACATCTGTAACTGATGTTTCATTACGATCAGTAGGCTACTGTTCCTTTCAGCTGCCAACAACATAAACCTCGTTTTGATGTATTGATAAATAAAAATATAACAAAATGATATTGTACATTTAAGTAGCTATACAATTTCTATTATATCTGTAAAATAAATATTTCTTTATTAATTAATAATAGTCCAAGATAGTTTTGCAAACACTGAACGGGAATTCATTTCATGAACACTGGTAATAGTACTTCCTTTTGTGTATATTTTGTACGAGATCACCCCTTCTTCCAGTCCACCCTTATATAGAGCGCAGCTAATATCTGCATTCCGCTCATGAGCTGTGAGCCGGCTCGGAGAACGCAAACCTTGAGCAGGCCTGATCTAGATGAAAGGATCTGCGATCTGTCCAAGGATGCAGATATAAAGGCTGTATTTAATACCATTTGAAGTGACCTCCATCTATCAGAAATAGATCTTGAGTATCGAGATCTTAAGGGTTTACCAAATGTAGACATTCTCCGCGGCAAAGCACTTGTAGAAAAAGTGAGATATTTTGCCTCTTCAGCGAATTAAAAAAAAATCTAGCAACTCTTTCTTCTCATATCCTTGTGGCTAAGCTTCACAGTGCTGATGTGGAGGGGCTCGTGAGCTCGGATACCTCCTTGAAGAGTACGAAACGTGCCAGAATGAGTGCTGAAACCGATAAGTTAGTTTATTTGTTCACTATAACTTGTCACCTTTGGTTGAATGGAATAATGGAATCCTCGGGAAGCAGTACTGTTCTGGCTCCGGAAGTATGAACGACGGACCCGCTGTCCGAAGCTGTCACAACAAGCGTAGGTACTTCACTGGCATATTCAGCCATGCCAAGAAACGTCAAGGAGTCAGCTCATAGGAGGGTTAATTTCTTACATCAATTCTGCATAATTATGCTGCAATTGTTTACATTACTTGTACTTTTCTGTTTATTGTAACCGTATGTAGCTTATACAATACAAAGTATCATGAATACAAGGGTATTGCTTTCACTTGGTATCTGTTGTCTTTTAACTTTTATTACTGCACAAATTGTGTACGACTGCACACTAAAAAAACTCTGCCAGAGCCAACTAACGAGGATGGAGTCAATGAAAAGTCAAAAATTTTTACAGAACAAGCTTATATCATGCGTACTACATCTTAGAGGTTCCCTTCCATGTAAATGTGTCATGTAGCCTTCACTGAGACGGAAATGAAGTCGAGAATTCCAACAGCAAAAATGATAATTAAAATTATCGATCACTTTGTAGCTAAGTGAGCTGTAAATTATGCGACTGGTTAGCCACTAATCACGTGGGGTGAGTATCAAACACGTAACGATGATATGCAATTTTCCTTATGTTAGTGTTGTACGAGTATATGTGTTTGGACATGTACGTAGGTATGTATGCATGCAGTTGTAATTTATTTGGTAACTTGGGATGCGTGCGGCACGAGATGTGCGCCTGTTTATTTTTCATATCCATAATCGATATATTGATACGAAACGGGGCCGTTCCATTTGGGATGTGTGCAGAATACATTACTTGGCAGCGAGCTTTTAAAGAATACGGCCCGATAATATATCTCTGTCACCCTTCCCTACGGAGAGGTGGATCACAAGGAGAAATTGTTGTCCGGTGGTTATGATCGCGATGATGAGAATAGTAGTAATAATAATAATAATAATAATAATAATAATAATACATTATATAACATTTCGTAGAAAAATTCATAAATGCTGACTGTCTCCTTATCACACAAAACGATTAGGATATTATTAACTTTGTGCAATATAATGCGAAATTAAACTCGATTCGATCAATAAAATTCCATTTTAATTTTTACCGAGGCCTGTAGTGTCACGACTTTTTCATTACGTGAAGTATTAATTAATTGGCAAAACAAATTACCAAATTTCATTAAAAACAGATTTTTCAGGTTTCGCGCCGTGACATCGTGGTCTAAGGCATCACGCTTGGACTCACGTTACTGAATGCGCGCTGGTTCGAGTCCTCACAGGAAAGAAATTTCCTCATGAAATTTCGGCCAGTGTATGGGGTCGGTGCCAACCCAACATCGTTATGAATTTGTGAAGCTACAGTAGATAGCGAAATCAAATTTAAAAATCCAGCTATAAGAGTTCGACTACACGATACCTCTGTTCTTGTTTGATGATCATTCAGCTCTGCTGACTTATGTGGACATCGAGGCCAGCACTCAGCGAGTCAGCCTTCGGCCTTCATGGGCTATTATGGGTTGTGGTCGCGCAACTGGTTACGGCTTATTACAAGTTTTCAGCGCCTTTGATAATGAAAAAACTGTTTGGACATTGCGGCCATCTGTCTGTGTTCAGCTGTTTCTTCCAAACTATCGAAAGAATTTTGTTTATATTCAGTATCTACGAGTTGCTTCATCCAGGAATGATTCACATGAAATTTAATTCGATGGTATTTGGGTAAAGGGAGATAAGTTGTAAAAATGAGTTTCGAGTTAAATGGAAATTAAACATGGAGTGTTATTGCAAATAATTTTGTACACAAATTGTAAATTGTAATTATTGTAAATGCCATATTCTGAAGGAATCTACGCAATGAAGTTCTTAGGGATTGTTATTGACCAGCATTTAAGGTGGGATAAACATGTTTCTTCTTTAAGCAACAGACTTTGTAAAACAATTTATAAATTTGCATTTCTTCGCTCTTATATACGATTAGTTTACTTGGGTTTGTTTCAATTTATCATCCAGTATGGTATAATCGGCTGGAGAGAAGCAACAAAATTTACACTCTCTCCACTCATATAGCTTCAAAAACAGATAGGCCTAATTAAAATTTTCTTAATCAATTCAATTGATCACTCAGCAAATTTAATTTATTCAGGTTTTAATGTTTTGTAAACTGTACAAATATGTTGTTGTTTTCTAATGCCAGGCGCTTGACAATAAAGTCATTTGACCTCTTGTACTCCAATATTTTTCAAATATATTATCATGGTCAGCCACTGAAGCACAGATTTTGAAGTTTTCCGAATCCATTTCTTGGACTGGACAAATATATAAATATACATTCCTAAGTATTATGATAAAAATTGACAGAAATATAAAGAATAACATGTTTATCCGACCAGAAGAAATTTGACATGTCCTTTAGCTGAACCTAAATATTACACAACCACTGGAATAAATCATAGCCAAAGTTACGGGCCAAGGTTATACCACAGTCTGGTATATACAGTCACGAAGCTTGAGTTGATGAGAGTACTAGGAGCAATAGACTGTGCAGGTACTATTTCGAATTGTCTGTGATGAGGCGATAGTAGCGATCCTAATGGTTAGCAACTACCTATGGATGCATATTCCCTACGTATTGAGCTTTGTGACCTAGGTTATTTTAATTTTAATAAATTTAAGAAGAAAATTAAGTAAATTATTTATTGGTCATGTCCCATGTCCCATTTTCCTTTTTTTTTTTTTTTTTCTTAATTTCAATATAGACCTACTATTTATTCATTCCAACTTATGTTCTCTTCCTGACTTGATTCTGTACTTTTACTTCGTAATTAATTATTCCTGTTTTGTAATAATAATATTAGTTTTGTAATTTTATAGAATCTTTGTTATGTTCTTTATTATAAAATAGTTCTTTATAGGAACCATCCCCGAACACGACCTTGCTGAAACGGGTGTGCGCTTTATCAATAAATGTATTTATTTTGTATTTTATGTAGCAATAAATACTAAATAAAAGACATTAAATGCTAGTGTTCTTTTGTTTTTTGCACACTCCCTTGTAGAATTCAACCTGTGTATTTCCCTAGAGAACAAAACTCCACTTGCACAAAAAATGATAACCCCTTTTACCCAAACACAATGGAATATTGTAGTACAATGATTGAGTCTTTATTTTAAATGAGAACATAATATGATGATCGACTTCGACATGCAGCAAACAATCTTCTTAGTTTATTTATTACGCAGAATAAACTGACAAATGAGGCTGTGTAGTTAGTATCGGTGGAAAAAATGTTTCCCTGAGATTAATTAATTACATTATAATACTGTATAATTAATAAACATACAATATATATAACACAGTTGTATGAACTGTGTGAGTTAAACTGTTTAATTACTTTCCGCCTCGAATTTAATATAAGTTCTACTCTTTCCGGAAAGAACCTCATATCGAGGCGCAGCGGAGAGCGTCTTATTGTTATCGTAGCTGTAAACGCATTTATTAACGGGTTAGTAAAATACTGAAGTAAGGTTTTGATATACTGTATGTTACTAAAATTAATGCCGATACCCTTAAAGAGAAAATTAATACAAATACTTACTTACGCATGTGGGACCCGTACATAGGAAGGAGAACACAAGGCATGCCAAGAAGAAGATGGGTAGATACATTCAAGCAGCAGCTGGGAGGGAACTGGTCAACCATCGCCCGCAAGAGGAACGAGTGGAGATAGACAGTGAACAGACTCATATAGATCTAAAATTTGACAAACTCTAGTGTATCTCACATAGTGAATGTGAATGTAAATATTGTTCACGTGAAATAGCTCATCATGTGAACCACACCAACCGAGCTTCCCCTCCTGTAGGAGGCCCTAGCCCTTCATGGTACACAGTGGCTTCATTCATTCATTCATTCATTCATTCATTCATTCATTCATTCATTCATTCATTCATTCATTCATTCATTCATTCGTTCATTTATTCATTCACTTACATACAAATGGCTTCTAAGGAACACGCAGGTTCATTGCCGTCCTCACATAAGCCCGCCATTGGTCCCTATCCTGTGCAAGATTAATCCAGTCTCTATTATCATAACCCACCTCCCTCAAATTCATTTTAATATTTTCCTCCCATATACGTCTCGGCCTCCCCAAAGGTCTTTTTCCCCGCGGTCTCCCAACTAACACTCTATATGCATTTCTGGATTCGCCCATACATGCTATATGCCCTGCTCACCTCAAACGTCTGGATTTAATGTTCCTAATTATGTTAGGTGAAGAATACTATGCGTGCAGTTCTGTGTTATGTAACTTTCTTTATTCTCCTGTAACTTCATCCCTCTTAGCGCCAATTATTTTCCTAAGAACCTTATTCTCAAACACTCTTAATCTTTGTTCCTCTCTCAAAGTGAGAGTCCAAGTTTCACAACCATAAAGGACAACCGGTAATACTCGTATAACTGTTTTATAAATTCTAACTTTCAGATTTTTTGACAGCAGACTGGTTGACAAAAGCGTCTCGAACGAATAATAACAGGCATTTCTCATATATAAAAAAAAGAAAATAATACAGGACATTATTGCAATACATGTATAATTTAATGTAAATTTTGAGAATTTAATTATATTTATTACCTATTTGAAACGAATAATGCATATGTAAAGTGAAATGTGTTACTTATGGACTATAAACGAAGCTTTTCGTACGCAATCCAGGAAATCGAATTCCATCCTTTTATTTGTATTCATATTAAACGATCTCATTTATTCAAGTCTATTGAAAAATAGTTGAAGAAAATAAACTATAAACAAGGAAAACGCATAAAACAAACGGAAAAATATAGGTCTATGTCATATTCATCACATATTATTTCTTTCCAAACAAGAATATTATATATGAAGATAGTTCAAAAGAATACGAAATAGAGCTCAACGAAGGAAATGTAAGTTATATTTCATTTCTAGCAGCAGCGGTATTTTTATGTTCTACTTATCAATAACCGCCGTCTGTCCCTCTGTTCTTACACCTTCTAGATTTAGATTTAATCTATTCAATATATCGTGTATACAGGTTGACCATTTGGTTATCGATCTTCCTATCTTTTATTTTCCATTTATCTCCATTCCTATAATCCATAACATCCCACTTTTCTCCACATGTCTATACCGGTGTAATATTATCCTTTCTGATACATCAGCTGTAATTCCAGTGACTTCCATTACTTATTACTTTTAGTTTTGCCTTTTTTATTCTCTTTTACGTATATTCCTACATATTACAAGCTAATTTGTATAATATTGCCCAAAAGCTACCATTTTTCCCCTCTATGTAGCATTATGACCTGGAGAATTGTGTTGTAAATTAGTTTGCTTATGTCACAAGTAACATTTCTACCAATTTATCTTTTTTTCTGCTTCCCGTTTCTTAATGATTCAATACGGTTATTCAAACCTCCTTAATTTTCTTTCCTTTTTATGTAATTCTTCAGTTATTTTAGTTTACTCTACTTCATTCTTGAATTTTTAATAATAATAATAATAATAATAATAATAATAATAATAATAATAATAATAATAATAATCAGGCAGTACATCTCACTTGGCAATGTATCAGAGGAAGAACAATTGTTTGTTTACATCTGAAGTCTTACTAGTGTAATACGTAGCTAGTCGGTGATGTATGCAATGGAGGGGAAAGGAACTGACCACCCTACCCCATTATCTCCTGGCCTAGATGCCTCGTAAGTGGTGCCTTCTTGGTATTGCTTGTGAGGTTCAGATCTGTCTTCGGACAGATTGTATTTATTTATTTTGCTAATAATTGTAACATAAAATATGATATAAACAGATAAAACTTTAGCTCACCCCTGAAAGAGTAGAACTCGTGCTCAGGGGCGGATTTCTGAATTTAAATTAAGACGTATATAATACAATTTGCCTTATGTCTACTACACAATAAGAATATATAAATCTAAAATTACAATTTTTCATTATTTATAAAATCCATACATAACTTTTTAAATTTAATACTACAAGTGTTATATATTCTTGGACCTAAATTACTACTAAGATTAAATACTGTAGCAGTGTTACATTTTGGTTCAAACAATCTTAAAGAATTCATACCTTTTGTTTCATAACTATGAGAATACAATTCAAAATTATTTAGATATTTATGTACGAATTTTATTAATACAACATAATAAATCTGTCTCGTTTTAAGAACATTAAAGTCTAAAAACAATTTTTGAGATGGAAAATCAATAGATTTATTAAGACATTTTATTTTCTTCTGTAATAAATAAAGTGGATTAAAATTGGTTTTAAATAAGCTACCCCATCCTATAATTTCACACATAATTACCGATTGAAATAAAGTTGACTAAACAATAATAATAATAATAATAATAATAATAATAATAATAATAATAATAATAATAATCATAATAATAAACATCATCTGGATGTGGGATCGGGCTCCGACGTGGGTAAAAATCTTGTTTGCGATGATAAAATGGTCTCTGTCAACTGCAAGGCAAATGTCAGGTATGATATCGCTAATTCTCGGACTCACCTCGGCAAAAACCATCTCGCTATCACCAATTCCACGAACATTAAATAAAGAGTCGTTAAATAAACGATAAAAGTGTTCATATGGATGAAGAAGTTTGACAAATCTAGAAGGAAGAAGTTAGAGAAATAATAATAATAACAATAATAGTGTGAAATAGAAATTCTAGCTCTAGTGGGAATGGACAATACGTGAAGAAAAAATGTTATGGTTTAATTAACGACGCTCGCAACTGCAGAGGTTATATCAGCGTCGCCGGATGTGCCGGAATTTTGTCCCGCAGGAGTTCTTTTACATGCCAGTAAATCTACTGACATGAGCCTGTCGCATTTAAGCACACTTAAATGCCATCGACCTGGCCCGGGATCGAACCCGCAACCTTGGGCATAGAAGGCCAGCGCTATACCAACTCGCCAACCAGGTCGATAATACGTGAAGACCACGCCAAATTTTATTATCTGTATGTTCCGTGTAACTAAACCATTAGTATTGTACGTAGCATTAATTTGTGAATAAACGGTTCACTTTATGCAAAAAAAGTAATTTAAATAAATGGTTCATCTTTTTAATATCCATCGCGACATTCATAAGAACTGGCATTCGAATGGTCTCTACTTTAAAAGTAATTGAATAAAAAATAAAAGTAGACCTATGTAGCAGAAACTGAAGTGAAATTTCTTTAGCAGTAAATATATAACAATGCTTTTAAATGTTTGTGCAATAAAAAATTATAAATTACGGTGAAATTTAACATTTACTTTTGTCACCGGCATAGATCAGTCGGCTGAGGCGCTTGCTTGCCTGCCAATCCGGAGATGCGCTTGGGCGTGGATTCGATTCCTGCTTGAGCTGATGACCTGGTTGGGTTTTTCCAGAGGTTTTCCCCAACCGTAGGGCGAAAGTCAGGTAATTATGGCGAATCTTCGGCCTCTCTCGCGAAATACCATTTCGCTATCACCAATTCCATCGATGCTAAATAACCTCGTACTTGATAAAGCGTCGTTAAAAACATATTTTCTTACTCAGTTCTCCAATCATCATGGCGGCTCTAGTGCTAGAGCACTGCGCTTATAAGTCAGGAGATCCGGGTTCAAATCCCGCTCTACCCTGAATTTATAACTTCTGTCGGGTAAGTCCGTGGTCGAAGCACATATTCTCCAAGTATTCCGGTTCCCACGTGACATCGCAACAATTCTTCTTCTTCTTCATCATCATCATCATCATCATCATCATCATCATCTCTTCATTGATCAGAGTGTAATGTGGACTTACCATTTGTTGAATAATCTCTGGTCTCTATTCCTGAGTCATAAGTTGGGGTGAAAAATGACGAGTTAAGGACTGTGCCATTGGACAAAAATGAATTACTCAATACTTACAGAATTTAGAAACGTTTCTCAAGAATTCACTCACTTACTTAGGCTGTATAATGTCACAACATTATACAAAAAATGCACTATCCGGTTACATTCTACTCCTATTAATTTATGTATTAATTTGTGTAAATTGGTGGAAAACCGTAAACATCAACAATTTTATTTACGCGATAACATAACAACTTACAAAATTCCATGACAACAACAACAAGCAAAGCCCTCTTAAAACATCCGCCAGGAAATTTGCTTTTCAGCGTTTGAATTGCACCTTGCCTAAAGAAGTTTCACTTAAAAATCTCATTTACTCATAACTTCATAAGATTAATTCGCTTACGATTCGACCATTCTTAATTTTATGAAACGATTAGTCTAAGACAGTAATGTCAAAGAAAGCGCATTTTTCTGACCTTGATATCATGCGGGGGCATCAAGCGCTAGGTATGGAAGGAGGAAGGATTATGTATATGAATAAGCAGCCTGTTGAATTAAGAAAACAGTGGTGCACAAATTTCAAACGGAACGTGAAATTTTATATAATTATTTTTATATGGGTTCTTTCTGTTTGATATTATCTATATTGTCTGTAAAACAAAAGTACTAACACCAATTTCTTAATATTGCAGTTGTGTTTTAAACGTTAATAACATAATAAAGAATTAAGAAGGAATATTCACATAAGTGAGTGAAATACATCATTCATAAGGAAAGTGATATCCTAAAGAAAGAGATTGAGTATGACGCAAGTTGGAAATGATATTAATGGTATATTTAGCCTTATAAATGTAATCAATAAACTAATCAAAACAACATTATAGTACAAAGTAAAGTTACCTAGGTATATGTTTTAACTGTAATTAATAATTATTGCATAACAAAACTCTTATCACATCATGCTTTTAAGGTGAAATTGGTGAGCAACTTCCTATCATTAGAATATTAAATTATTTTCTCGAATTCTGCCGAAGCTATAGAGCTGACGTTTTTACAACACATGGGCACATATCTCCTGTTTATGATGTAACAATAGTTGCCTTATTAATTAATTTCCTTACAACCATTTTCCATGCGAATATTTTCAAAAATTTCAGTACACTATCTTCAGTAACAGCTATATATTTACGATATATCTGCAGTGCTTGGAAAAAGTGACATAAGTCAGTTTTCATAAACCTTTTTTGATAATTTGTCGACAACTTAACACTGGTTTATGACGATTTGATTTTTTTCTGTATGGATTATTGTAATGGGAGGAATACCTATGTATTTTTTTCCAAGCGAACAGATGTTCCGTAAATTGTCAATAAATTATCAAAAAAGGTTTGTGGAAACTGACTTGTGTCACTTTTCCCGAGCACTACAGATATTGCATTTACGAAAACATTGTTTCAGTACCTGTAAGTCTACTAAATAAACATATCTGAAAATTTCATTTTTCTGTAAAAAAAAATGAGAAAATATTCATTTTGAATAAAAACGCAAACTTGTGAAAAATGACCATTAAAATTAAAACTTACATTATTACAATGCACTTACAGTTCTCAGACAAATCTAAAAATTAACATGGATACAGTTTCAATAAGTTCTCTTCCCTTCATCCACTGAATCAGAGCTGGCTATCCCTGTATACAGCTCGACCAAGCGGCATATACTATCTCTTTCGTCTGTCTCTTTCCTTTCCGCTGTAAAGCGCTCAGGCTCTCCTGAGCTCTAAAGCGCGCGCTTGCGTCTATGGGCATCAGTTGACATGACTGGTGTAAGACATAATCATCATATCTACAATATCTGCAACGCCTGTTTCACTTCCGTATGTTCCTTTTCGTTTGTATGACGTGAATGAGAAATATCCGACAAACATTCAGATATAGTGTTTTATTACGTGCTGTAAATTTAAGACATTCGGTCACCGTTTCACTTCCCTTCCAAAAGAAGCCATGCCGTGGATCTTAATCGTCCTCTTCGGGGTTTGTTCCTGCGAATCTCGGATCAAATGAGTAGGCCTATATAACTATAACACCCACAGCATCGATAGCGATAGTAGTATTAGTGTTCTGTCAAGTGAGTCTGAAGGTCGCATGTGTTAGGCGTCACATGATGTCCGTCGCCTAGCAACGTTGCAACAGCTGAAGCTCGCATTAAGCATAGCCACGGGTCAAGCGTGTATAAACTGTTTTTGTAATTCCGCATGGAAAGCTCTTACAGCAGACTGGGAGTACGTGTCCACATTTTTGTTTTGTTTGTTCCCTCAATTAACGTGATAAAAGGTTTTAAAAATAATCCTACTAATGGAACCGCAATATGTTTTCTTCGAGGTCGCAGGCATGCCCCAGGTGACTAACACTAACGCAACCGGAAGGCTTGTTAATTCAAACTAACAAACTGACGTAACTCTCCAACAAAATATCCGTTCAATATTTTAAATTCAGTACGAGAGTAACAAGAATGTGATACTTTCCTGTTTTCTTGAGTAGCAAGGAGATCTAGGCTAAATAAGTAAATTCACTTGAAACAGTTTCAATATAGCTTACTTACGGTGATCAAAATTTCGCTATACTGCTACGCGAAAAACTTCCTGCTGGCAGGTGCACCAACACAAAAACGTGGAATGGCATTCGTTCTCACTTAGCACACTATTACCATGTGCTTGATTGTAACACCACTTATCTATTATAAAAGCAACAATTGATGGCAATGATGGAGCGTGACGGTATAACTAAGTTTTGATCAACTTATATTATATTAATGACATGAATCAGCGTTTTCAAATTAACATTGTAGTAGTTCTAGCTTTTGATTTGTTTAACACAATACATGACAATGCTTCTGCTAATAATTTAATCCAGCATGATGCCTAGAGCCTATCGCATAAAAGATGCTAGTCACAGGTGACAGTTTACTAATATATGGATGACAAATGATAAGTTTCAGTAATGTCTGTTGCATAACACAATTTTACTAATTTGTCATAACTAGTAATATTTTACAAGTGAAAGGCAGCTATACAGACAAATCTCTTTTAAAATATTGCGGAAAAACTAATATTATAATACTAAATCAGTTTTCGGCGTTATTTATTTTTACATTAATTTAATTACGAAAGAATAAAGACGGTTGCAGTCTATAACGTACTCAGAATATTTAACAAGTATATGTTTATCGTTGTAAAAATGATAAGAATAATTTTTGTACTATCATGTTTCTTAGAATAACTTAACCCACCTGGCTGAGAACCCTAGAAGAGTTATTCTACATCAAACGCCGGGAAAGCCTCAAGTCATATATCAAGTTTCTTGACAAATTAAGAGCGAAAAGGAATATATTATTTGAACAGTTTTCTTACCATTTAACGAAGGAAGTAAAACCAAATAAACGGAAATAATTACACACGTATGTTCAACCAATTCGTCTGGTACCACCGAATAAAGATTGGAAATATACGCGACATACAATTTCGTCGAACTTTAGGAACATGGTAGGCCTATGTAGTTACGTATTATCATTCAAATTACTATATTACTAATTCATTCATTCATTCATAGTGTTCTGCACAAGAGCAGGTCTTTCACTGCAAACACAGCATTATTCAGCCTTTCTTATTTTCTGCCCTCTTAGTCTCCGCATATGATCCCGTCTATTATATTTTGGTATCTTCTTCTGTCCCGAACTCTTCTCCCGTTCACCATTCCTTCCAGTACATCCTTCAATAGCAGTTTCTTCTCAGTCAGTGATCAGTTTCAACATTATTCTTTCTTCACTAACACAGCTTCGTTTTTTATTCTGTTTGTCCATTTCACACGTTCCATTCTTCTCCATATCCACATTTCAAATGCTTTTAGTCGCTTTTTTCACTTCGCCTTAATGTCCAGGTTTCTGCCCCATACAATGCTACTCTCCACACAAAGCACTTCACCAATCTTTTCCTTATTGTTAGTTGTCTTTCCAAAGATTCGCAGAGAATGATTCCTTTTCTATTAAAGGCTTCCTTTGCCATTGGTAGTCTCCTTTTGAATTCCTGGCAGTAGCTCATGTTACTATCCTATCGACGCTAAATAACTAGTACTCGATACAGCATCGTTTAATAACCTATTAAAGAAATATCATTACACTTTATTATTATTATTATTATTATTATTATTATTATTATTATTATTATTATTATTATTATTATTATTATTATTATTATTATTATAGCCGTGGGGCTGAAGCCGGATGGTCTATGGCGAGTCCTTGGCATCAACCCCTTTGATTTGATTACCCCCTTTGATTTGATTACCTGGTTGGGTTTTTCCGAGGTTTCCCCCACCGAAAAGGCAAATGCCGGGTAATATTTTGGCGAATCCTCGGACCTCATTTCATCTCACATCTCGCCAAAATGTAAAAAAATTGTACAACATTGTAAAAATTGTAGAAAATTACTAAATTGTAAAACTATAAAAATTTGTAAAAATTGTAATTGTAATGTTGTAAAATGTTGACATGTTCCACATCTTAAAGCTTCATTGCTCATGTAAGATCTATGGAATAAAATAAATGAATGAATGAATAGCTCTATAAAATTACGTCTTTGATGACGGTCCTGTTATATCTCTTAACATTTACAATAAAAATCCCTTTAACAATTACTTACACTTCATACTCAAGTCTAATCTAGCCTAGTTTCATCTATCTTAGTTTGACCTAGTCTAGTACAGTCGGGTCTAGTCTAGTCTGGTCTGATCTAGTCTGGTCTAATCGGGCACAGTCGTTGGCCTAGTCTGGTCTGATTTAGTCTAGTTCGGCCTAGTCAAATCCACTCCAGTCCAATCCACTAGGCTCGATCCGCTGTTAGCGTACAAGCTGCATCTCTTGTAGTCAAGGAGAATAATGATAGCACCATTTGTAAAAATCCTTCTCGGTAAAACCGACTCACTGTCTAAGCCAATAACATTAGTGTGTTGGAGTCTACTTCTTGGTATGGCTTTCATTAAAATATCAAGTTTCCAGGTCGCGGCCTCCCCTTCTCAGTCGACTGACGATTTCTCACACAAGAGACTGAGATGCGACCTTTAGACGGTCTAGTGTTATTTGTAGTGGAAACAGGAGCTTGGAGTATATTTTTGCCAAGTACTTCAGTATTCTCTACCAATGTCATTCCACCTTACTTCAACTGTCGCCATATTGTAGTATCAATGACTAGAACTGCTGGAATACCTTATAATGTCTGGGACTTGGGTTCAGATCCACAGAGTTCATGCAGCATTTGCTTTGGACAAAAATACTGTTGGGTGAATATTAGTTTCCCCTAGTATAATTGCACCAAATCTCCATTATCAACATTATCGGATAATATAGGTTCACCGGCGTAACTCAGGCGGTAGACGTGCTTTCCTGCTGATGCAGAGCTGAGGTCGGGTGTGAGGTTCGATTCCCACTTTCGCTGAGTACCTGTTTTGGAGTATTCCGAAGTTTTCCCAATTGTAAGGGAAATGTCAGGTAATACCAAGGCCAATTCTCCCACCAAATGCTATTTCGATATCACCAGTTTCATAGTAGGTTGCTTATGCTTCCTCTATATTAACAGTAATGAATGAATGAAGTGCATTTATTTATAATTAATGGATACAAACACATGTACACAAGAACCTTCGCAAGAGCCTGTACGGCCAATAGTGCTGTAACTGTGCATAAATTGAATCTTAAAAAGAAAAAATTCTGAGAATAATACTTACTTACTTACTGGCGTTTAAGGAACCCGGAGGTTCATTGCAGCCCTCACATAAGCCCGCCATCGGTCCCTATCCTGAGCAAGATTAATCCATTCTCTATCATCATATCCCACCTTCCTTAAATCCATTTTAATATTATCTTCTCATCTACGTCTCAGCCTCCCCAAAGGTCTTTTTCCGTCCGGCCTACTGAGAATAATAATAATAATAATAATAATAATAATAATAATAATAATTATTATTATTATTTTATTATTATTATTATTATTATTAATATTTGTGTGCTGAACAACAGCCAGAGGCCAATTATAGTTCAGCACAATACACAAACAGAAGATACAAAGGTGCAAAACAAAAATAAATAATATCTTAAATAACAAAAACATACATGAATACAATTGAGTACAAACAGCAAAAACTAATAATCAAAACGAAACTAAACCTTAAAAGGATCTAAATTGTGCCCATGCAAATTGGCATATTTTATGCATCTACAGACTGGAGAAAGTGATAATAACATAATAATAATAATCATCATCATCATCATCATCATCTAAAGAACTGTTAGGCCCAAGGCCCGTTACGGTTTCAGTGAGTTATTCTAGGTCCATCTTTTTTTTTTTTTTTGGACGGCCTAAAGATCTCTTCCCATGGAGACGGTATTGAAGCATGGGTTTTGGAAGTTTTCTACTGCAGCTGGTACTTGTTTATAAACTGTGAGACTGGTTATGATTGAAGTTCTTGCATGATATCCTAATTTCTTTTGTGGTCCAAGTGACTAGTGTTGCTCTCATAAATTTCATTTCACAGGCCGTTATTCTGCCGATATCAGTATTTCTCGTCCATGCTTCACTTCCGTAACATAGTACAGGTCTAGCTAAGGTTTTGTACAAACTTATTCTTGTTTGTCGCTGTAATAGGGAAGGCTTCATATTTTTTTTATTCCCATTGTTATATTGTATTTGAAAATTTTAGAAGTTATAACTGTTTCACCAAAAAAATGTTAAATTATAGGCAAGATACGTAAACTCATTTATTCTTTCTATTAATTTGTTGTTTAACCCTTTGCGTCATAGTGGTTGTTCAGAAGAACCACGGTTTCCTTTCTTTTTCTACAATTATAACACAAATGTTCCACCATGCAACCACCTCTTGAGGATAAATAGAGGTGACATCTGTGTTCAACGTGCAAAATGGCAGTGTGTCTAAACGATAAAAAGAACTGTTTTAAATTGTATCATCAAAAGTAATGAATGAATGTATGGTGTATCTGAATTATAAAATGAGCAACATTAATAAATTACACATTTGTAAAACCATTGTATTAAAATCTCTACTGTGACAAAGTGGTCGCTCAGAGTGATGATAATTTTTTGAAATTGTATGCAGAGTTAAAATTTAAAAAAAATTGATCGAATCTTTGTTATGATCCATAATATGAAAAACGTAAAAAATTACATTATATTTTCATTTTTTGGCTTACTGTGCTACAAAGGGTTAAGCAAGTTTTGCTTGCGACTATATATTTCCCACCAAATGCAATGACTTTTGTTTTTTCAATATTGATTTCCATGTCGTATTTTGCGCTGATCATATTTAGATTATGCACTGAATAGCCTACACCAACAATAAAATAATAATAATAATAATAATAATAATAATAATATAATAATAATTATTATTTATTATATAATTATAATATAATAATAATTATAATAATAATAATAATCATAATAATAATAGTAATAATTAGAATATAATAATGATAATATAATAATAATAATAATAATAATAATAATAATAATAATAATAATAATAATAATAATAATAATACACAACACAGAACTGCACGCATTGTATTCTTCACCTGACATAATTAGGAACATTAAATCCATACGTTTGAGATGGGCAGAGCATGTAGCACATATATGGACGAATCCAGAAATGCATATAGAGTGTTAGTTGGGAGACCGGAGGGATAATATTAAAATGGATTTGAGGGAGGTGGGATATGATGGTAGAGAATGGATTAATCTTGCATAGGATAGGGACCGATGGCGGGCTTATGTGAAGGTGGCAATGATCCTGCGATTTCCTTAAAAGCTATTTGTAAGCAAGTAAGTAAGTAAGAACTTAAGTTGAGGGGATTCGATCCGGCATCGGAATTCGGTGTTGCTAGTGGATAAAGCGTCAGCACGTGGAGCTGAAAACTCGGGTTCGAGTCCCGGTGCCGGAGAGAATTTTTCTCTGTTCTATTCATCCATCGTATGATAACGCAGAATTTCTGCACGGAAATATCATTATATACTTCGGTACATCATAATAATAATCGATATTTTTGTAGCATCATGCTATATGTTGATATTTCGTATAATAAGAAAGCAAAACGAAAAACTTTGAATATTATCCTTCCTTGAAGGAGTCGTTAAGAACTGCCACGCCCGCCTCCGCACTCTAAAAGCTTGATACGAAACTCCCCTCCACGTCAGCACCTTCTACCACAACAGAACAGCAATCTCAAAGATAATAAAGTTTTTGAGATTACAACAAAACCTTACGTGACACGGGAAAATCTTTCTTGTTCGCTTTTCTCATCTCGTTTGTAATCCGTCGCACTTCAGACACGAAGCAATCTGACTGCCGAAGCTCCTGCAGAGAACGTCAGCTACAAGTAATGGCCAATTAAAACCAGACTTCCAGATCAATGCCGGCTGTGACGGGTTATGCTGTAATGAAACAGTGCATCCGTAGTGAAGCAGTGGTGGAACGGGAACGGCAGGGGAAACAGAAGAACTTGGAGAGGCTTTGTATCACAGGCATAGCCGAGGCAGGTGTTGGGATCAGCTCTTGACACGTGTGGCTGTTTGTCACGTAGGATTCAACTCCATGTCGTCCCTAGGGTCTGTGCGTGATCGTTGGACCGCCGTGTTATTGTATCCTGACGGGAAAAAAATTGCTTGATGCAGAATCGCCAAGGGGTATAACAGTCCTACTGTTTTTTGTAATAACAATTATCATCAGCTTTCTATCCCGTTAATGGCCTTTCTAAACTCCTTTTTAATTGGCTGTGTATTTTAATTTCTTGAAAGGGACTAGCATCATTTTTTCAATGTGATATTTACAATCGTCACTGTAACTTAGTGCCAGTTTTTTCACACTTTTAACTTTCAAATTTTTACAAAATATCTTCCGTCATTATTTTTGTGTAAGGCCAACGGACATAGAGAAAAAATAAATAATGTTAATCATCTTAAAAGTATTATTTATTTATTTATTTATTTATTTATTTATTTATTTATTTAACTTGGTAGAGATAAAGCCATCAGGCCTTCTCTTCCCCTCTACCAGGGGATTACAACTACAATATTAAGAATACAATTACAATTATAATTACAATTAATATTAAATTTACAGATATAATAAAAACCAAAGTACTAAAAGATTAACTGATTAATAAAAGCTAGACAGTTTATTGTAAAAGTTAAGAAGAGAGAAGTATTTCTTTTATTGATTAAGTACAAATTAAACCTACTCTACTCAGTAAGAAAATGCTTAACAAGCTTGCTTTTGAATTCTACTACATTCCGACAGTATCTGATGTCACTGGGTAGGGTATTCCACAGGCGCGAGAGCGAGATTGTGTATGATGATGAATACGATGATGTCTTGTGTTGGTATGGCTAGTATGAGGCTATTTTGCGTGCGTGTGAAGAGATTATGATATGATGACAGGTAACTGAAACGGGAGGCAAGGTAGGTAGGTAGGTGTAGAAGTGTGAAATAAAAACAGTCTTATGAATAATTTTATACGGAATATGTATTATATGTATTTTTCGTGCTAAATTTTACCGTACCTGGTTAACATGTTTCAGTCTGTTATGGACCATCTTCAGAACTGGTTGGTGCTGGTCTTCGCGTCTCCTGTTTGTGTTTCCTATTGGGGTGTGTTTGTGTAGTGTCATGTGGAGTCAAAGAGTGTATGTGTTCTGAAATTGAGTTACTCCACATTACACTACACAAACACACCTCTACAAGAAACATAAACAAAAGACGCCAAAACCAGCACCAACCAGTTCTGAAGATGACCTATAACAGGCTGAAACATGTTAACCAGGTACGGTAAAATTTAACACGAGATAACTTCCATTCATATAATACATATTCCGTGTTATATAGTGTTAAAAGTTGTGTAATCAAGATGTATAATAATTTTATCTCGACGGAGTAATGTTATTAAATTTTTCCATGAGAAATAAATGCTAATTTACCATAAATTCATTGGAGTCACTCTTGTTGTTTCCAGGAGTGGGCAAAATACTGATATCACAGTATTTTAAATACAAATAAAAGATACTTTAAAGAGTTACATTTGGATACAAATACTTTAAAAATTAATCAAATACATACTGCACCTATTTGTATTTCAAATACTCGACAAGATGTATAAAAAATATGAACCTTTAGTTTCAAAGCTGAAATATTTCAAATATAATTTATTAACACTCTATTAACTACGATCATAAATGGTAATTTATTAAATATATGCCTGCTGGTATGAGGAATTGTATAACATCATTCAATGGCCATCAAGTAATGCTATACATTCTGATTTAGATGTTTCATAGTGAAAACCACCATCATGATTATTTTTATACAAATGTCCAATGATAATTATGAATTAGATACATATTACTACTGTGTAATTTTTGCAGTATTCTAGAATAGGTGAAAAAGTATTGCTTTTTATACAGTCATTTAAAACCAAAAATACTAAAACAAAAGTACACTTGCTGGATTATAGAAGAAAATGCGGCAAAATATTTCTCGCTTACAAGTTGCTTAGGATGCCTGACATTATTACTCTTTTTTTATCTGAAATTTACTAAATAATCCTGAACTTTATAAATACTGTTCCCTTTCAAAAATATTATTTATAAAATAAATTCATCAGATAAATTTCGCCTTGCTGATAAATGTATAAATCCTACAAAAAGGAACGGACATTCTACATGCGCAGAGGAACACAAACTCAATAGTAAATATCGCCTTAAAACTTTAGCAGGACATCGGTTTGAGTTCACTGTAGAAACAGAACCGGAAATTTTGCAAAAAAAAAAAAACAGCTTAAATAGTGCGATCAATTCTTTTGTAGCCAGAATAAGATATTTTAAATTCCGAAGAGTCATAACTTAAAATATTATATATATATATATATATATATATATATATATATATATAAAACAGTTATATTACCGGTTGTTCTGTATGGTTGTGAAACTTGAACTCTCACTTTGAGAGAGGAACAGAGATTAAGGGTGTTTGAGAATAAGGTTCTTAGGAAAATATTTGGGGCTAAGAGGGATGAAGTTACAGGAGAATGGAGAAAGTTACACAACGCAGAGCTGCATGCATTGTATTCTTCACCTGACATAATTAGGAACATTATGTCCAGACGCTTGAGATGGGCAGGGCATGTAGCACGTATGGGCGAATCCAGAAATGCATATAGATTGTTAGTTGGGAGGCCGGAGAGAAAAAGACCTTTGGGGAGGCCGAGACGTAGATGGGAAGATAATATTAAAATGGATTTGAGGGAGGTGGGATATGATGATAGAGACTGGATTAATCTTGCTCAGGATAGGGATCAATGGCGGGCTTATGTGAGGGCGGCAATGAATCTCCGGGTTCCTTAAAAGCCAATAAGTAAGTAAGTATGTATGTGTATATATATATATATATATATATATATATATAGAGAGAGAGAGAGAGAGAGAGAGAGAGAGAGAGTATTTTAAATACAAAATAGGCTGACTTAAGTTTTATGTATTTAAATGACTAATACTCAAAGTTTTCGAAAATTCTTCCAAACTACAAAATATAGATATATTTTTAAATATTCATTCATTCATTCATAATCTTTTGCCCAATGCCAGGTCTTCCACTGCAAACCCAGCATTCTCCAATCTTTCCTATTTCCTCCGTCTTCTTTTTCTCTGCATATGATCCATATATCTTAATGTCATCTATCATCTGATATCTTCTGACCCAAACTCTTCTCTCGTTCAGCATTCTTTCAGAAGGCAGTTTATCAATCAGTGACTCAAACAATTTCTTTTTCTCTTCCTGATCAGTTTCAGCATCATTCTTTCTTCACCCACTCTTTCCAACACAGCTTAATTTCTTATTCTGTTTGTTCACTTCTCACGCTCCATTCGTCTATATATCCACATTTCAAATGCTTCTAATCGTTTCTCTTCACTTATTCGTAATGTCCATTTTAAATATGCGCATTTCAAATATTGCTCAGCCCTGGCTCCTTCTAACTTATTATTCTTGCTATTCAAATATTTAAACCCTTGCTTCCGTACAATATTGCTTTAGCTATATTTCTATAAATTGTGTTGAATGTAGATCTAAAAGAGGGAGCAAGTAATCGTGCGTTGTTAAGAAAAGATATAGATTCGACTTTCTTGATTACATAAAAAAAATAAATGCATAAGGAATTGACAACATTTAGGGGCTTAGCTCTACCTTCGCCTTCATCTTCAGGTGAAAAAGTGAGGGTGATAAGGGTGTCCTACTCGTTGGGATAGTTACAAAAAATTAAATCTGCTTGATAACCAAGTGCGTTTTTTATACAATAATTAGTCTTAGAAAGCATGTTTTAAATATTCAAATTGTCAATGTTAATACAGATAATGCAATATAATATTTGTTTTATTCAGTCTTATAACAAATCAATTATTAAAACAATGACATATTTCGTAACATGTAGTCATTGAGTTTTATACAAAGTAAGTTACGAACGTTTCGCCCATTCAGGCATCTTCAGGTTCTGTGTACAATATCTCATTATTAATCTGTATGATAATTACAATGATAGTGAATGAGATGGACTGTTTAAAATTGATCATGATATATATAAAATGTACAAACATATGCCTAATTAAAATGTAATCATGTTACAAGGTCATAAAATTGTGAACACGTAGTGTTTTACATTTAAACTTCATAATACTCAGTGTAGATCTTGTTTTGTAGATTCCATTAAAATGATGAAGTGCATCTGAAATATATAATTATGAAATAGAAAAGAGCAAACCTTCAAACTTAAGAGTGTGATTGGATTGAATTATCAAATGTACTCACGTTATTAAAATGTGGCAACTGCACAGGCTGTTGTGATATATCATTATGATCTGAAGTAGTGTTTATCTGTAATGAAAACTTTAATGTCAAAAATTTTGAAAATTTAAAGTATTGAAATATACTAATTATGTGAACATACTTACGAAGACACGAGGCGACCTTGCTGCTTAAGATACTATGGCTAATGTGACGCGAGCGATGTATGTGCTCGTGTAAACAGCTGACGCGGAAGGATATTACGTTGTGATGGGGTTAAAAGTTGTATAGGGGATTCCGGATTTGAGTCGAATTTTCATTGAGGATGCCGTTATCCATTTGAATCTGTTTTGCAATAGGCTATAATATTCCTCTGCAGAATTTATTGATTTCGTATCTATTCCAGATTTTAGTATTTTTAAGGTTTTGTGCATCGGGCCTAATTCATGTCCAGTATCTATTAAATGGGAGGAGTATGTGGATTTTTTACGGTTATGTTTGAAATCCGAAATGTGTTCATTATAACTAATGTTAAAGTTTCTTTTAGTTTGTCCTATATATTTTTTCTTATATGTAAAACATTCCAGTCTGTAAATACCATTGTTGTGAAGCTTATTAACTTTATGAAGTCTGTTGTTTAAGTTGTTATTAAGTTTATTATTTGGTTTATGTGCTATGTGAATATTTTCTTTTTTATATATTTCAGATACAATTCATCATTTTAATGGAATCTGCAAAACAAGATCTACACTGAGTATTATGAAGTTTAAAATGTAAAACACTACGTGTTCACAATTTTCACAATTTTATGACCTTGTAACATGATTACATTTTAATTAGGCATATGTTTGTACATTTTATATACTACTGGGTTCAAAAAGTTCCCGGAATTTTACTACCATTTTTCGTATTAATATATAACAAGGGATATTATACATTTGTTTTCTTGATAACATTCATGATGTCATTTCCTTAAAGTTTGTTGATAATGGCGATTGTTGGTTTTGAGTTGTAGGCAATTGTTTATCATAGTGTTTTGTTTGTTCGTCACATTTTGTAATTCTGTCCACAGAGCAACGTACAAACATCAAGTTCTGTGTTTTGTTACACAAAACTCCTGCAGAGACATTAAGATTGTTGGAAGAAGCATATGGCGAAGCAGCAATGAAAAAACTCAAGTGTATGCCTGGCATAAACGCTTTTCTGGTGGCCGCGATAGCATCAAAGATGACGTACACAGCGGCCGACCAACAACTGCAACAAATGAAGCAATCGCTCAGCGTGTGCGTAATGTTGTGAGGGACGACCGACGTAAAACCATAAAAGAGATAGCAGCAGAGGTCGGAATATGAGTCGGAAGTGTACACAATGTTCTTCACAAGCATCTCAACATGCATTACGTGTCTCAGAAGTTAGTTCCGAAAATGTTGTCGGCAGAACAGAAAGAAACAAGAATGACTCTTGCTGGGGACATGATCAGTATGGCTGATGAAGATGGTGATTTCTTAAACAAAATTATTGCTGGTGATGAAACTTGGTGCTAGTTGTACGACCCAGTCCCTAAACGACAGTCATCTGAGTGCAAATCGAAAACATCTCCTCGGAAGCAAAAATTTCCTAGGGACACTTCCAAAGGCAAAGTTACGTTGGAAGTTTTCTTCGACTCTCAGGGTCTCATCCACCATGAGTTCATTCCAGAAGGTCGTACTGTAACGAAAGAATTGTACGTAGAAATCCTCCGTCGCCTCCGGGACGCAGTGAGAAGGAAACGTCCATAAAAGTGGGTAGAAAACAACTGGTTCCTTATGCATGAAAATGCACCTGCTCATCGCGCAATTATTGTAAAGAATTTTCTTGCCAGGCACAACATAACTGCTTTGGATCACCCACCATACTCTCCTGATCTCTCACCACCTGATTACTTTCTGTTTCCCCGTCTGAAAAGTCATCTGAAAGGACGGAGATTCAATGCTGAAGCGGTTATCGCAAAAGCGACAAGAGCACTAAGACGGGTTTCACAAAATGGCTTGCAGGCCTGCTTCCAGGAACTCTACACGCGTTGGCAAAAGTGTGTTGTTGCGGAAGGCAACTATTTTGAAGGGAATGCTGTAGAATAGTGTTTAAGGTACGTTATTTCTATGATACTAGCAAATTCCGGGAATTTTTTGAACCTAGTATGTATATATCATGATCAATTTTAAACAGTCCATCTCATTGACTATCATTGTAATTATCATACAGATTAATAATGAGATATTGTACACAAAACCTGAAGATGCCTGAATGGGCGAAAACGTTCGTAACTTACTTTGCATAAAACTCAATGACTAATGACTACATGTTACGAAATATATGTCATTGTTTCAATAATTGATTTGTCATAAGACTGAATAAAACAAATATTATATTGTATTATCTGTAATAATTAGTCTATTTACTCTTAGATCACCGCTGTATGTACTGTTTTTACGTCCAATATATTACCGTTCCTTACTCCATGTATCTATTTTGTAATATATATTTTTTTGCTTTATTATTGTTTTTCTCATATTATATCTTGAAACCCTCATATAATCTTCGATCCTTTTACAGTACCTACGTATTCCGCAAAGTACATACACAATCAATCGTTCTCGTTAGTGAGTAAAGCAGAATAGCTGTTTGTAACAACACCTACGAGTAGGATACATTTTTCAACACCCCCCCCCCCTCCGTCTGTTTCTACACGACTATAAACACTTGAAAACTTGCGTTTTTATAATCAGTTATTTAACGAGTTTGTTTCAGTTGCGTATTTATTTTATGAAAATGGAATTTATCATAGCTGGATGATATTTTGACGACGTGAATTTGAAGATTTTCTATGGGATTACCTGACATTGTCTTACAGATGGGAATGGCATAGAAAAAACCACCCAACCAAATAATGCAAGCGGCATTCGATCCCATCCTCAAGGTACCATTGCCTCTGGATGCCTCTAGATCAGGCATGTTCAGCGCGGGCATTTTTAACCTCTAAACGACGTGGAATCTCAAAATCGCATGCAGGCACACGCATAAAAGATATTCTACGTCACTGTTGCGCCTTGTTTAAAGGCTAGAAGTGTCCTCGCTGAACGTGCGTAATCTAGACAGTGCTTATAAAATATTACAAATATGTCGTAGGAACTAAATTCTGCTATTAAGAGGGAAATGGCATCTATTTTGAACAGCGAACTTTGTCAAGTGAACAACTTTCTGGAAAATTATTAAGTATACATAAATGAAAATGAATAGCATTTACAGAAATATAGAGGTTATTTTACGACGCTTTATCAACATCTTAGGTTATTTAGCTTCTGAATGAGATGAAGATGATAATGCCGGTAAATGAGTCCGGAGTCCAGCACCGAAAGTTACCCAGCATTTGCTTATATCGGGTTGAGGGAAAACCCCGGAATAAACCTCTACCAGGTAACTTTCCCCGACCGGGAATTGAACCAGGGCCACCTGGTTTCGCAGCCAGACGCGCTAACCGTTACTCCACAGGTGTAGACGAAATATATAAATGTAAGAACCGATTTTACATACTGTTTCTACTATTTCAGCCTGGCTTAAGCAGTTGAAAGCTTACCGGCCAAGTGGAAAATGATGCTGCAGGACAGCAAGGAAATAACCACACGGTATGTATCATGGATCACACATACAATGAGAGAAAGAGCAAGAGAGATTTTGCTCCTGACAGGGTCTTTTGCAGGAAGGCCATAACATTTTTATTTTTTCTTCAATACTGTTTTGCAGAGTCTGAGAAAGTTTTTTTGAGTCCTGTACAATTGCCTACATCGTAATTCACTTTCTAGAAAAGCAACAATAAATGATACGAAATATCTTTAATTACAATTCGTTCAGTCAGAAAAATAGTCATGTGCAATAAAAGGTTTCAATGTCAAGTTCATATTTTTTTTCCGGAATTCCGGAACAAAAAGACGCTTATGGTGGGACAAGCAGGACTGTTTATTAATTTAAATAAACTAGCACGCTAACATCTGTTACACTACTACTATTTACACTGACGTCCGAACAATCAATAGACAGACTCGTTATAATTATGATGGTAGATTGATGTTAGAATAAATGAAATATGGTAATTGCTTTCAAATGTTTGGTGACAAGTTAATATGCGAAACGTATAAAATAAACTTATACAAAAACAAGGGAGTGAGAATCAGAAATTTTCTGGTTTTCGTAGCTTAGAATGATTTATCATCATCATAATATTCTTCTTCTTCTTCTTCATAACATAATAATAATAATAATAATAATAATAATAATAATAATAATAATAACAATAATTTTCAAGTATAGCCGTTTTGCTCGATCCCTCAATCTAGTAATAATTATTATAAACCGATATTAAATATTAGAATTGGTACGTAAAATAGCTCTTTAAACATGTAGGTAGCATGATTCGAGACTAGCGTTTACGTTGATATGACACAAAAACATGTTATACAAATCCGATGTGCGGAAGGAAAATCGTCGTTTCAGTATCGGAAATCGAACACGGAACCGTTAGATTTTCGGGTGTAAATGCCACTGTTTAAGCCACAATGTTTTGTAGTTTAATTTTGGTAGAAATTATGGTTTATTTAACGACGCTCGCAATTGCTGAGGTTATGCCAGCGTCGCCAGTGTGCCGAAATTTTGTCCCACAGGAGTTCTTTACATGTCAGTAAATCTACTGACACACTTAAATGCCATCGGCCTGGACCGAGATCGAACCTGCAACCTCGAGCACAGAAGGTCAGTTTTTGGTATATTATAAGGTGCGGAAGATAATGGGTTTCATGTATTTTTCTTGGGAAATAATTGTATAATGTAAGGCATATTTGCAACATAGAGATATCTACATGACATATAAAGAATTACATTTTATTTTACATTTTCGATCTCAATACTTATATCATCTTAACGGCTTGTTTTTCAAGGACCGAACCCGAGATGGATCTTTGTACTTCGGTTCACATTAGTCCATTGTGTGCCCATGTCTGACAACTAAGACCAGGAAGTTCAAGCATTTGTATATCTTATATTTTTTGGATTGGCTGTAATTAATTGCTGACTAATTATCTTCACAAATAATCAACATTTAAAGCTTTTCAAATAAAATTTTATGTTGCATATATTTGCATATTTTGGCTTCTTTTTATAAGTGCATATTATTTCATTATATTTATATTATTGTGGCATATTTTTTAGTTTAAGCTCATTAAAGCTGATTTTATGTTGCATAAAAATGCATAGTTCGGATTTTAAAAAATAAAAGCATTATATTCTATTTTCGAAATCTGGTATTGAGTGAAATTATATAATTATTTTTACCAGAAGAGTATTAAAAGTTTCGCGCACACCTAGCGAATTAATTTTAATCTCATTTAGTTTGACCTATAATGTTATTACATTATTTATTGCTTATTATTATTATTATTATTATTATTATTATTATTATTATCCCTATTATTATATATTACTATTTATTAGTGATATCAAGAAGTATGTAATTTTATTAGTGCATATTTATTGGCATATTTTGAGTTTTTAAAGGCATACTTAATCGCTCATATATTTAGTACGTTTTTAGGGCATGAACTTCCTGGCCCTAGTGATAACTGTTCCCATGTTCCAGTCCGACAGATGTCCCGGGTGATATTCGTGAATACGATGCTGACAGACGGGCTATCCAACCTTATCCCTGATAACTAGGTCCTATCCCCAGATGAGCACAAAATAAACCCCAGAGCCAGGATTCCCAAGCCCTTAAAGTCCTACACCGGCATCGAAGATACGTACTACTCACAATATTTCACCTCACATATTTTTTTACTACTGCAAATGATACATGAAATGGAGATAAGGTGGACAGTGTTGTTGGATTGAAAGGAAGAAACTGAAGTATGCCCAGGAAATTCTTTAATTTTTTTAAACTACTCGCATGATGCAACACACTGAAAACCGTGAAGGTCTTTAATCACATTTAGGACTGTGTTGTTTGGTGGCGTAAAAGATATTCAGATTAAACCCACGATCACGAAGTTAAAAAGACATGGCACAATAAAATATGTTCTATTTGAGTCGTATGGTATTTTAACAGTTGGTATGGGATTACAGCCAATAAAGACGAATATGAACACTCCTACAAAAGTCACCGTTATGGCTAGCGCTCTCTCTCACCGCCTTAATCCCAACACGTTGCAAATGGGGATTTGAAGTTCTTGATTTACAGTTAGTATTAAGTGAGGTCAGTTGATGGAAGTGGACGATTATAAAAATCTCGCCGATAAAAATAAAATGTGATCCTGCACTCGAGCTAATGGCCGTGGGGCACCTCCCCGAGGGACGCCCGTAGAGTCCAGTGGATTTCTTAGACCCAAAACAATTGATTTCACGCCTCCTGACGACAAAGTCCGGCGTTATGGCCGCTATGAATCTCGGGAAACGAATTACACAAAGAGGGCGCCTCTAACTTCATTGCCATGGCGACTCGGCCATCGGATAAGTACAAGTAAGTATGGCGGACATTCCTTATCCCGCACCGGTCAGCGGGCGGCAGAAATCGATGTGGCCGCCGTTTCCTGAGCCATAATAATAATTCAAGTGAAGCCGATTGTGCAGCGGGGTGTATAATTCCCGCGCATAAGTAACCCGACGAGCGGTTCTTCCATTTCTACGAGTTTCAAGTTTCAGTTTTCTATTGTGGTGCATCAAACCGTGAACAAGAAATTAGCATAATCGCTCAAAAATTCTATCCCGAGGCATAAAATCTTCGACAAACGGACGACACGTTACCATGGTAACAAAAGCTTACTAGGAGGGTGAAAAACTTAGCCGACAGGTGCGTGTTACAATATTTTTGGCGTTTTTTTGCGGAAATATAATCGTTACTCCGTTTCACCTGATTTGAGGAAATCAATTACATTAACGACGAAGTTCTTTTTTATCCAATGGTACTTAAATTTTACATGGTTCATCCATTAACGGCGAAGTTATATTTCAATATAGAGATAATATTCTCATGCATGTAGCCTATGTTAAAACAGACAGATAGGTATAATAAACCGAGTTTAGTTGAATACTGTCATGAAAACACAGTGTACGTAGTAAGATATGTAACTTTCATTCCATTTTAGACTGGTTGCGAGAAAAATGTTGATAGGATTATATAATTTCTTCCAGCTTGATCTAGACACTAATATAATTTGATAGAGGCAACTCGTTCCTAACAACTTACTTCCGGCACTAATTTAATATTGGTGGTAGTCATCTCGTTTCTGCTAACTTCATCCCAACAACTAATCTAATGTTAGTAGGAGGCATCTCGTTCCTGACGATTACATCCAGACGTTAACCAAATGTCTGTAGGAGGCAACTTATTCCTGACGACTTCATCCAGATATTAAGCAACTGTCTGAAGGAGACGTCTTATTCCTGCCAACGTTACTCTGTCGCAAATCTAATGTTTGTAGGAGATATCTTCTTTCTGAAAACTTTACCCTGGTAATGATTTAGTAGGATCTTATTCTTGCTAACTTAATTCTGACACTACTCTAATGTTGACAGAAGGCATCTTGTCCCTACCAACTTTACTCTGGCGCTAATCTAATGTTAGTAAGAAGCATCTTGCTCCTGACGACTTGGTTCAGATTCTAATAAAATTTCTGTAGGAGACATCTTGTTCCTGCCAACCTTGCCCTGTACCCTTATGAAAATTTAATGTTTTCTAGGAGATATCTTATTTCTGGAAACTTTACCCTGGTAATGATCTCGGAGAATCTTGCTAACTTCACCCTGACACTACTCTAATGTTGATAGAAGGATCTTCTTCCTACAAACTTTACCTGGCGCAAGCCTAATGTTTGTATCTCATACCTGATCACTTTATCGTGGTAACAATCTACCGTTGGTAAGAGGCATCTTGATCCTGCAACTTTACCGTGACTAATCGAATGTTTATAGAAGGCATCTCGTAGGCCTACCTAATGTTTTATCGCGCTACTCATCTAATTTGGTAGGAGACATCTCGCTTCTACCAAATTCACTCTGGCGCTAATCTAATATCAGTAGGATGTATTTCGCTTCTACCATCTTTATCCAGATACTAAGCTAATACTAGTGATAGTCAACTCATTTCGACCTACTTTACCCAAGTAATCAAATGTAAGTAAGGTGCACCTCGTTCCTGCATACTTTATCTCGGCATTAATCTATTGTTGATAGGAGGCACCTCGTTTCTACCAAATTTATTCTGGTATTAATCTAATGTTGGTAGGTGTCATCTCGTACCTGACGACTTTATCGCGGTACTAATCTACATTGGTAGAATGCACCTCATACTTCACTTGATCGCGGCAGTAATCTAACGTTTGTAGGAGACATCTTGTTCCTGAAGTTTTATCTTGTTAATTATCTAATGTTGGTAAGAGAAATCTTCTTTTGTCAACTTTACCCTGGAACTAGTCTAGTGTTGGTAGAAGGCATCTTTTTTCCGTCAACTTCACCCTGGTCTTTATCTAATCCTTGTAGGAAATACCTCGCATCTGATGATCTTATTATGGCACAAATCCATTTTGGTAGGAGACATTTCGCTTCTACCAAATTTCACTGGCATTCATCTAATTTTAGTGGAGTCAACTCATTCCTATCTACTTTGCTAAATTTTGTCTCGGCATTAATCTAATTTTAGGAGAAGGCATTTCGTTCTCCACGACTTAATTGCGGCAGAAATCTGATGTTGACAGGAATCATCTCCTTCCTGCCAATTCTATCGCGGTAATAACCTAATGTTGGTAGAAGGCATCTCGTTTCTGTCAAATTTATCGCGGCACTAATCTAATATTAGTAGGGGCCATGTCGTTACTTCCATATTTATCCCGGCACTAACATAATATTGATTGGAAGCAACAGACTACTGCCAACTTTATCCAGGCACTAATCTAATGTTGAATGAATCATCTCATTCCACCCAACGTCATCCCAGCACTAATTTAATTAGGAGCCTAAATGGGTCTAGAAATCATAAAAAAGATCAAAACCCCTCTTCTCTGTCTATGATCACAGTCGCGGGCTTCTAGCCACCCAAAGCCTGAGAAAGACCGCTGAGTTAAACTGAAACAGGCCGATTGGAGAAAACCTATCAAGATTAACTTTGTTCATAACTCTCAGGGGTCGAACGCAATACCATCATTAAGTAGTTTGACCTCGGATATAGAAACCCCTGCAACTTCCCATTGAATAAAGATTATATGAAAGTATGTCAACGCAGTCAACACGAAGCCACGTTAGAAGAACCGCAAGGCCGAAAGAAGTCAAAAAATGTATATCATATAATAAGTAGCAGACACTGAATGGCAAAACTTATTTTCATTTTCTAAACGCATGCGCCTACACATTCCAGGATGCTATTTCGCTGCAATGGTCTCCTGGTTGAGTGTTCGAGAAGGCCATATGGCCTTAACTTTGCCAGGTTTAATAAATCATTATTATTATTATTATTATTATTATTATTATTATTATTATTATTATTATTATTATTATTATTGAGTTTTAAAAATAGCTGAGTTGTCACCGAAGAAGGAGACCGCATCTGTCCATTATGTGTGAAAAAGGAGTCATGGGAGCACATTCTAGCGCATTGTAAGGAAACAGAACATCTCCGATGAAAATATCTGCCAGCCTCGATACTAGATCGGAATAGAGGTTTACTTGCATGTCATGACCTCATGGGAAATAAATAATACGAACAGAAGACTTGATTGTTCCTCTTCATGGCCAGATACTTTAGATCAGCTGTTGAAGTTTATGATACGAACTGACGAAGGGATAATGTTAACTATTGAATTATATACTTTTATGTATGTTATTAAGTTAAGTTAGGATATATAATATAATGTGTTTTGTATTTAACACTTGCATATTAATCAGTGATTTTTTGGAGAGTGGTTGGATTTTAATTATAGGTGAGGAGGGAGAACCCTATAAAGTAGAACCGATTGTGCAAAGCACGTATGGTCAAAAGACCCGTGTACTGGATTTAAGGGAAAATTCTGGTAATGCAATGCACTTGTATGTACAATTGCTAAATAAATTCACATCTATCTTCTTCTACATATGAAGACTCAGGCATCGGCATAATCTCTGGGAATTTCTACGATAATTTGTTCACTGTAGGAATGCAGTGGATCTGGTCTTTTGAGAACACGATATGGTGCATTAGTTTCCGCGTAATTCTCTAAAAGATAATGAGATATAATTGAAAAATACCAAATTAATTTTGCTAACACTCCCATAAGTTTGTTATGATAATTTTAACACAGAAAGGAAATTGTACACTGTATAACTTTTCGGAACTATTGATTAGGATTCAAGTTATCGATTCTACAGTTATTAATTTAAGATCTAATGCATTTATTAAAATACTGAATCCGTTGCTAATGGCAACTTAAAATAGTAGAAATACATAAGGCAGCGAAGCGTGCCCAAGTTAAACGGTAAATAAAGATTATAGTGCAATCCTTTTTATGTTTCACCGTAAAGAAAGTTACATGAAGTATCTGTATTTAATTCTCTTAAACAAACTTTTTTATTCTCCAGTAGACTCAGTATGGATGCATAATGCAGTAAGCCGGCAGTAAAACTGTAGTTACGCTATGTTCCAGTTCTCAGACCCCAGATGCTCAAAAGTTTCGTTGTAAAATGTCTTAAAGCCCCTGAATTATACGGCAGGAAGACTCCACCAACACAAGTGCTTGAAACGTTTCTACAATCCTCATAGTCTAACAACGATAATTATTGTTATTAGTGTATGAAAGCAAGAAAGAAATTGAATTTTGAATGAGAGGAAAGAGGAGCGGATCCTGGGTGTAGGCTACAGACTCGAGTGCCCTCTATCGGAAGAAGTTTTCGTATATGAAGAGTTCTCTAACAAGTATCTGCATAGTGCTTGCCATGACACAATCCTTCATTCTCTATCTATTCACAATCGGGAAGCATTCATGTCGATATGAATTCAACGCTAACAACAGAAGAGACATTGCAACGACAAATAGGGCCTATATTACGAACGTCTCATATCGTTCCGGAAGAACAATGACGCGACTGCAAAATATTAAAAATACCCCTATCTGATTAGTACTATTTAAAAGTAGCCACAAATTGGAATATTTTGCTTTATTTCGATTGTTATAATATGTCTTTCTTTAAATATTCATTATATACAGGATCTTTCATAAGTAACGAGTCTATCGAAAAATTAACAATTCTGGATAATTTTTTGAAATAATGTTCATCTTCACGAGAAAGACCTTCCCGGTGCCGTACAGTCGATTTGGAAACAAACCCATCCACCCCCCTTCCCTCGCCGCCAGAGCTATTAAAGGAAAGAATGGTTAATGTTTTAAACCTTTATTAAAGCACATAAATGTAAAAAAACTTTCAATTGTTGACAAATTATGTTATACAATTTTCAAAATGTAACCGATGTATCAACTCTTCATAGACTGTGGTGAGCATGCCAGGCATAACCATTTGTATCGTGTGTTCAATTCGTTTAATTAATCAGGAATGGTGCGTGGCTAAGCCGAATAGACACGATCCTTAATGAATTCCCAGAAAAAGTCTAGAGGAGTCAAATCAGGTGATCGCGGGGGCCTAAGGACTGGACCTGTGCGACCGATCCACCTGCCTGGAAACATTTCGTTTACGGAATAAACGCTTAATTTGAGCGACACTGTTTCCAAGTTCAAACCAGGCAGCAATTTTTCTATTCGGCAATAACTTTAAGCGGCTGCGTGGCATTTTATCATTCCAGAATGTCACAACAATGTGTATAGTCATGGCCGTGTGCCATTATCCTTGACGTATAGAATGTCATGCTCCAGGTCATTTTAAGTTGTCAACAAAAACGCACATTACACATGGATAAGTAGCTTCCTCTGGCAGCGGAGGGAGGAGGTGTTTGTTTCCAAATCGACTTTACGGCACCGGGAAGGGTTCTTTCTCGTGAGGATGACCATCATTTAAAAAATTATCCAAAATAGTTGATTTTTTCGATAGACTCGTTACTTATGAAAGACTGTGTATATATATTTATATTATGTAAATAAGATTCTGTTTTTTTCTTTTCCTGAAAAACATCCTATGTTGCACTTACGTCATTGCTTCTCCAGAACAGTGATATGTGGTTAAAATCAAGTTACAGGCCTATAGAGAAAAGATTTCTGAAGTCATCTCACCTAACAGTAAATTGCAGTGACGTTGCAAAAACATGTTGCAAAATGTTCAGTGAAATAAACGTCGTCGTCATCATCTTCATACAAGAATTCGGAATGAACTTGTGCCTGTTCCGGCTTCAAAAGATTGTTACAACTATTTTGATTTAGACCTTTAGATTGTCCCTTCGCTATACAGAGTCAATCACGAAGATCGAGCAATATTCTAGGAACTGATTCCTGTTATCACTATGAAGAAAAAGTTCATATATACATGTGTCCGATTTTAAATAATCGTGAAAATAATAACGGTTCTTGCTTCCGTAACACAGATGCTTGTGAACTTAGCTCGAGCGTTTACAATTAATTATACTGTACTGTAAAAAATTCACACTGTTTGGAACTATGGACAGAGTATTTCATAATAAATTCAAAACGAACTGCGAATTGGATCCAATGTCGATGATTTTGTTTGCTTTATTACTAGTATACGTTGACGCACGCAGTTCACTCTCGAACTACTACATGCATTGGTGTAAAAGGTGGGGTCTTTGAAACCCATTTTCAATATATTTTTTTTGGTGAGTAATAACGTGAATGTACTTTAATAAATTTATAATACGTCCAGTATATTTTTTCAAGATATTTAAATGCTTAGGCCTATACCTTCATAATTTTCTCGTTCATGTTCAACTTTCAGCAGACTGAAACTCAGTCAATTTTTAAATTATGACATACATTTATATGAACATTTTCATCAGTTAGTTTATCAGAAATCAGCTCCTGGAGTATTTCACGATCTTCGTAAATCACCCTTTATCTGTTACGCATTTCTGGCGACATTACTCTTGGATTTTTTATTTACGGCAAATGTTCCTTCTATTTACTGGTACTTTTGAATTGTAGTCTGATCCGTTTGGGTATGGATAATATGAATTTAATATTATAAAGCTATTATGATAGTAGGAAAAATTTCTTGCTGGTTATATTATGAGTAAAAGATGGGACTTTCCATATATGACAATCAACAATCCATAACCTGAAAGGACAAATGAAAATCGTAGATGATTAAAATGGCTACTACAAATCAACAGCGGGCACAATGTGTTCTTTGGTATGCTAAATTTGAGAGTGTTAAAAGAGTTCAAAGGGAATTTCGACATGAGTATGGTGTGCGTTATGTATCTAAATACGATTCTATAATGTTGTGGTATCGAACATTTGTAGAAACAGATTCTATGTTAAAAAAAAACATGGAGGTCGCAGACGAAACCCAGTACGAGAAGCAGCTATCTCTTGGTTTGGCCCCCAAACTCCCCAGATCTAACCCCTCCTGACTTCTTCGTGTGAGTTGTGTTAAAGACATTGTTTATTCACAGGAACCCAGGAACAGTGATGATCTGAGAGTAGAAATTACTCAAGCTTTTCAACAAATCACCCCTCTTATGTTACAACGGACATGGGCTGAATTGCATCACCGTTATAAGTTGTGCAGAGTGCGCAATGGGGGTCATGTTAAGCTCGGAGGAATTTCCCATCTTTCAGTGTTGTATGCACAAAGTTTCAACAAATAAAGTTCAGTAGTAAATGTTTTACGGTCTTTTATTTTATCCATACCCAAACGGATCACGGATTATGTTTTATTTTATAAGTAAATGTTTAGTTCCTTCCTGATATTATCTTAATTCCTCTGTCTGTCCATTAGCTTAGGCCTATACCTTGCCACTGATCGCAAAAGCTTCATTTTCGCTGTCTGAATTGATTTACAATAATTTTTTGTTAGTGTCCAGGTTTCACATCATATAACAATATAGGGAATGGTATTTATTGTATTACGTAAAATGAAACATTCCGTACCTCGAGCAAAAATGTTGCCATATATGCGGTTGGCTAGCGAGCTGGTCTTTCATCTCGGCAGCCCGGGTTCCATCCTCGGCAAGGACGTGGTGGAACTAACAGTAAATAAATCACAAGTTGCAGATGATTTTTCTCGGCATACTTCCGTTTTCCTTTTTTTTTTTTCCATTCCACAACGCTTCTCCACATCCCCTTCATTTCATCTATAATTTGCGATAGTTAAAAATATATGGGGTGAACCTCACGAGTTACCACTGCGATTGTGTCCAGAAGAAAACTTGTGAGGTATTCCACTGTGTATTGGAACTTATCTTCAATGTTTCGGAACTGCATACAGGTTCCTAGTTCAGGGCAAACTACCTATGACTGTTACTCCAAACAACTGGGCAGTGATCCCTATCTGCTAACCCCTTATGTAAGGGGACGAACCGTAGGTTACATCATTAATTTCAGGGGGTTATTCTTTGAGATATTTTAAACAAAAAAGTTTAATACTATTTTGTGCGTTTTTGCTTCCTTTCGAGATAAAAATTGTTTTATATGAAACATATCACAACGTGTTTTGGGAAACCCATAGATTGAATTCCCAATATGCTCAATCAATTTAAGAGAGCATTGTTATGATAATAAATGATTGAAAGAATTTTTTTTTGTCCTTTAAATGTGCAGAAATTTGATCCGAACAAATTAATGTAACATTGTAAAATTCATTTGCATTACAAAAAGTTACATTTGTGAGGATCAAATTTCTGCACATTTATAGGTCAAAACTAAAATTGTTTAAATCTTTTGTTATAATAATACATTGCTCTCTTAAACTGACTTATCATATTGGGAATTAAATCAATGGCTTTCCAAAATGATTCGTATAAAACAATTTTTATCTCCAAAAGGAAGCAAAAAACGAGTAAAATTGCACTCAACTTTTTTCTTTTTAGTATTTCAAAGAATAATCTCCTGAAATTAATGATATTAGGGTAAAGGTTGGTAAAATTGTGATACTAATAATATTATAATAGTACTTTTTGAGAATTTTTTTACAATTTTACTGCGAAAGAGAAAGACCGGTTTTGACGCAAAAAACCGATCTTTCTCTCTCTCAGTAGAATTGTAAAAAATTCTCGAAAAGAACTATCATAATATTATTAGTATCACAATATTACCAACCTTTACCCTACTTACGGTTCATTCTGTATACTCGACTAATAACTAAATACAGAGGCAAAGGAGATACTCGAAGAAATAAGAAATATACTATACCTATAATATAAACGTATGTAGAACAGAAACATAAATAATTTGAGTTAGATGATATTCATTATAATACTTTTGGGCAAGAAAATAAAAATTGCAATCACCGAGTCTCAGAAATTAGTAGCTATAATAAGCATAATAATATCCATGATACAATCAGCATTCGTAATCACCGTGAGGCCAATATGGCGGATAATACCAGATAATTGTATTAACGATGAATGAAGACAATTTATATTAATGGACTTACGGTTGAACTAATTGCATTCTGAATAGCTGGAATAATATCGTTATCTTACACATAAAGTTAGGCATGCAACATCTATATTCGACCTACATTGATAGAAACACGTCTGACTGAGGTGGCTGATATGTACCTCTATTATCATGCAGTCCATCTCATTTGACGATACGTGTCAGAGGAAGAACAATATTATTTGTATACATTTAAAGTCTGATTAGTGTAATATGTTACTATTCAGCGATGTATGCAATAGAGGAACAAAGAAACTGAGCACCCTAGCCCATTATCTCCTGGTTTAGTTGCCTCATGAGTGATGTCTTATTGGTGTCATGAGATTAAAATTCTGTCTTCGGACGGTTGACTAAAAAACTAATAGAAAAAACGAAATAATTTTTTGTAACTGAAATAACAATGGAAATGCTTACTCCATATCCGATAAACTCAACATTGTAAACGAGTGCATTCCTATACACGCATATAGGCCTATACACAGGCTAACCTATTTGGAAGAGTTTATTATAATCCTTGGGGGAAGTTGAATATATTAAATATAGTGAATTGTAATACATGTGCGGAAAGAGCTCTACTGCAAAATGAGTATGAAATCTAGATAAAGATCATAGCGAGTGCTCCAACAATACGAATTTTGCGAATGCCATTTCCGAAAGTGTGTTGCAAGCTTTTGTTTGTTTTTTTTTTCTTTTACGAAAGTGACAGAATTAAAAAGATCAGTGAAAACATTATACATGTCAAAATGACAGTATTCATATTTTATCTCGAAACGCTGGCCTTGGCGAGTTAGCCTACTGGTAGGAACATTTTCTGTTTGTCGCGATTTCATTTACTTCTCTCCTAGTTTTGTTAGGTAGCTGCTGTAGTTCAGAGCTCAGGCTCAAGCCTGATAATGGACAGTAAACTAGTAACTGCAAATATAAAAATTACAGAAATATAGGAACAATATACAATTAACAATAACAATAACAATAATAATAACAATAATAATAATAATAATAATAATAATAATAATAATAATAATAATAATAGCAAAATTCCAACCTTTACCCGTTAAGAGAAAAGTATTAAAAATTTGTTTAAAAAAGCAGGAAGATTACTCAACTGAATTGTTGTTTAAACATGTCAAAGTTTTCGATATTAAACAAATTTATTATTTTATTTTATTAAAATATTTTCACAAAAATCTGAATAACTTTGAAAGGTAGGCCTATATATATATATATATATATATATATATATATATATATATATATAGAACTAAAAGTATGAATACTCTGCGTTTGTCTGAACCAAAATGTAAAACCAATGCAGCTTTTTATCATGGCATGTGTCAAGGACCCAGATTATTAAACAAATTTTATTTCAATATAATTTTAACCACGAATCCTCTCCAAATTAATAAAAAAAATTAAAATTTGTATTGGATTTATAGTTTGGTTTTAAACATATTAAACACTTTTTAATCTGTGTTCACTCTCAATTTTAATTTTATTTTTGTCTGTATTGGGATCCCCTCCTGAGCACGAGTCTTACTCATTCAGGAGTGGGCTAGTTTATCTTACATTGTATTAACTTGTATTCATTTCAAACTTACTAGAGACAAAAAAATAAATAAAATAGATAAATAAAATGTTTCTAATTTAGGATTTCTAAATTAAAAATTTAAATTGTGAGGTACTCAACGGTTACGCTACAATGTGTTTCATATGCAGAATATAGGCTATATTTAGTATGGCTGACAAATCATGACACCACAATCATCACTATTTTCACTTCTAAAAATATACATAACTCTCTTAAATATTCTACAGGCCTATATGAAGTCATAAATTGTCAAACTCGCGAGTTAACAATTGCTTGTTGATTTTAGAAAATTGTCGCTGTTTAAGTTGGCAATGGCAAATTTTGACAATCTTTGATGAAACTGACTATCTGTCTATGTTCTTAAGACGAAGCCTGATCCAACAGAATTTGAACGTTGTTAGTTTCTCTCTGAGATAATGAACTTGAATTTCGGTACATTAGTTCTGAAATTATCGTATCCGCGAATGTCTTGCTTCTCAATGACCGACTCTCTGAATTGACCTATGTTACACGGAAGTCTTAAACACGAAGTAAGGCACATTGAAGTTAGAGATTCCTTCACAGACGTGCGTGCTTCCTCTGACAGCGATTTGTTGCTAGGTAACGGACTGGCCGGCTGCGATAAGGTGACCCGACCGATCGTTCTTTGATTCCTGAGCTGGTGTTGATCTCAGCCATACGTTAAAGAGTCTCTAAGGAGCAGGCTTTCTCTGGGTGTCCTTTTCACTATCTAATTATACCAGATTTAAAGAGAAATACTTTGATGTTGTAAAAATTGACTTCGAGATTTTCAGGGAAATGCATGTTTCCTGCTTCCCTGATATCAAGAGGGTGATTTTCGTCATGCTATCTCCCTACTTACTTATTTTTTTGACGTAAATACGTATATGCGGAAGGGCGATTTAACAATAGTACATTATGCAAACGAGCCTATAATGGCAGTAATTAAGACGCGAATATGTTTTTTTTATGAAACGAGCGCAAGCGAGTTTCATAATTTTCATACGAGCGTCTTAATTACCATTATAGGCAAGTTTCATACGACTTTTTATGCTCGACCATATTTCTAACTTGAAATTATTCATAAGTATTCATGTTATGGTTATGTGAGGAGCGGAACTGACCTGAATTGTGAGATGTGCGCAGACGCGAAAGTATTGATTTTTTCCGAGGCACGAATGTCATTGACCTTGATATAATCCAGAGAATAACATGAAGATGGCAGAGTAGTAAACCTGACAAAAGTTGTTAACGTCAAAGCCTATAAGGCCGACCTATCTGGTTACATATATGATTTAGGGTGTAACGAAATACTATGTTGATTTCAACGTGCAATAACTAGAAAACGGTAAAGAGTAAGGATGATACAACTAGTGATGGGTAAATCCCTGAGACCTTTCATCATCAGGAATATTCCCAGGGAATATTTCTCGATAAATTCCCAGTCACCACAATGAAAAAGATTGTTAAAATTAGTTGTGTTATTGGAAATTTTGTTAACTACAGACTTTTTTGTGTATTTATAAAACTGAATATGGACGTAGAGATCTTACCTTTTTATTCAATAATTATTAACAGTTTAACAACTTTTTAAAAATTGTCCTTATTTCAATTGACCAACAATTCTATTGCTATTTGAGATTGAAGGTAAAATAAACAGAAGAATATACATAAACATATAGAGGTCAGTCTAAAAGACCTCTCAATTAATAGAGGTCAATCTAAAAAAACTCCTCAATCAGGAAGTCGGAAAACAGTTATCATGGTGGCAAGAGTTGTGACGTCATTGAATAAAATCCGATAAAGGTAGACAATATCAGAGAGAATAAAGAGGCATTAATAAGTCATTCAGTGATGGTGTACAAAAAGTCACATTCTTCAGGTTTTGCTAAACTATTCCTAATTTATATAAATATGTACGTTGAAAAGCAATAATCTTTCATTTTACTTGGAATTTTATTGCGCCACAAATGTCTAATATCATTTTCACATAAGGCTACTGTTGCTTTATTAGCAAGTAAGTTTTCGTCTGTTTAATCTTTTATTAGATTTTACAATTTTAAGTTCTAAAAAGTTGTTGAGAAATGCAAACATAGCTGTTATATTGGCAGCAATTGTGCAAAGCAAAGGATATTTTGCTTTTGGAAGTACTATTTGACATAAATCTAAACCTGATAAATGATTGCATTGTGCTTTCAAACGTGCCAGTCTGTAAATCCGCTTCTTCCAGATAACTGAATCATTGCTTAACAAGTCAATAGCGTCAATAATTGAACAGTCTCCTAGAGGAATTAGGGATAATTGTGTGACTATTATCATTACTCGCCATTAACATTTTCCATAGTAAAGGAAATTAAGAACAGTAAAAAAATCCCAGATTGGGAATATTACCAAAAATCACCTGGGAATACTGTCAAATAAATTTCTTCCAGCGGGAACATTGGCGCACAACGCATTAAAAGGGAATATTGAAATTGTGAAAAGCACTCATTGCAAGCTAATGCAAATGTAGGTTCAAGTATCAATACAGCTTTCAAAGTACAAGCGTGATGCAACCACGAAATGAAAATTCTACACCGATGTAAATAAGTTTTTAACACAAAATAAAATAATTGAGGCATTGACATGGGAAAGATCGTAACTGCCAAAAATTCGAATTTTTAGGTTTTTCATTGAGAAGGTAGTAAATGGCCATGCCAATGGCACAGAGAAGGTAGTATGTCCGTATGTAATGAAACGAAGTTGGAAACGTAGTCACTAAATGTTGTAAGTTGTATGTGCACAGCTGTTGGCGCGGAGAAGGTATTAACTCCTTTTAGAACGTCAGAGTGTGTCTAGACAAATATGGGCTGATAACTGTGCAGGGCAGAATAAGAATCAGATGATTCTAATGGTCCTGATTTAATTTACATTATTGCCAAGAAACATTTTGATTCAGTGGACTTGAAATTCCTGATTTCAGAACATTCCTACATGCCATGTGATAGGGAATTTGGCATCATAGAGAGAAAAAAAAAGATGCAAGACCATGGTTCCAGAAGAGGTAAGGCCTAATAATGTAATAATGATGAAGGATGAGGATATCTTCGACTTTTCTGCAGAATGTGACAAGTTTTTGAATACAACTACTATCAAAATCAGCACCCTCAACTGGATTAGACTCTCAAGAGCTGATTTTCCTCTAATAAAAACAAGACAGTCATTTATTGATCTTGAAATGTGGACAGAGCACAGGATTTTTAAGAAAGGACAGTCATTAACGTCAATCACTAACTTGCAGTGCTTGCAACGCCTTGAAAGAAGACCAGTTGTCCCTGATGCTAAAAAGAGAGACTTGTTATCTATGTTAGACTTCCTCGATGAAAAGTATCATGCATTTTACCGAAAAATTTGTGCATAATATATAAATAACGTTAATTCTCAGTTTGGCTAAGGATTGATTTCAATGTTGTATTTTCATAAAATAGGATTTCACAGATAAATCTGTGCCAGACTTTTCAAATTTCATATGTAACACAAACATGAGTGTATGCCTTTCATTTAAAGCAGTTTCTGTAATAATGTAAGTGAGAAAGTGTTCATAAATTTGTTTTTTGCTTCCCCTGAAAAATTTTGTTTTTGGCAGTTACTACCTTTCCCATGTCAGCGTCTCAATTATCGTACATATAATTTCTGCATGTGACATCATTTATTGCCTAAAACTAATTCCAATACACAGACGTATATGGCGCGCCACCGTTTTTGGCATGTGAAATAAGTAATGGGAACCTTAAGTGCGAGTGTCTTGTGTATGAGTGATAAATCTGACAATTGTGATTGGTATATTGTTGATGTGACGTGTATTTAGGAGGAGGTACCGTTCTTAGCTGCAGTGACAACAGAAACTCAATGACTGGGCACTGTACTCAAGGACACACCGCAGAAACGCTAGCGTAGGGAAAGTTAAGTGCGAGTATATTACTTTTGCCGCAGTCTGAGCAGCAAGACTGACGACAGTAGTGTGTGATTTCATAATCAGAGTGCATTGTGCATCACAGTAGCAATGTCCAAGAAAATCGAGCCTTTTTGGGAGAGGTAGATAATAAACCTTTCCGATGCCAAGTACAGTTCCGTGAAAATCATAGGAGTGTGCAAAAAAACGTAGTTTCGTTACTTCCAAGAAAGGCATCTTGTGTGTACCTAATAAGAATGGCAAAGCTCGGATGGGATTAATTGCAGAGTGGAAAAAGCAAGCGAATCCATTCCCCGTCACAAGTCGCCCCACCCCACGACATGATACAAATTAATCCCATTCGAGCTTTACAAATCCTATTAGGACCACAGAAGATGCCTTTCTTGAAAATAACGAAACCTCGTTTACTGCAGGCTTTTTTTATTTTCACTTAACTGTACTTGGCATTGGAAAGGGTTGTTATGTACCCCTTCCAAAATGGCTCGATTTTGTTGGGAATTTCTGCTGTGAGTCGCCGTGCACTCTGACTATGAGATCATTCACTACTGGTCTGTCCCCTCGCGCCACAGTTCAGCTGTCGTGTGACTCCTGACGCACATGACTTTATTCAAATTCGTTATAAGAGATCGGAAACAACCCTGTATACATCATGCCGGCACCGTTTTGGTGAATATTTTTTAAATGATGTTACTGAATGTTGAAATAGAAAGTGACGGTGGGATAAAGACGGGAAGAGAGAGAATCCCGACAAAAACCCTAAGGAATCTTCAATTTGTCTACGACAAACACGACTCCGCCATCCGTATTTGAAACCGGGTCCATGGAGGTGGATATTGGTTTGCTCAGCGAAACGTTTCATCTACACTATGAACAGTTTGGTGGTCATCCTGCCTTTTGCCGTGCAATTATAAACCGATACTGCTCGTCCACCTTGTTCTAGTTGTCGTGACATTCTCTTGGGAGGGAATATAAACATGGGAGAGATGCAATGACCGACTGCATTAAATGCTCAATAGCCAGTCACATTCTTCCCTTTCTTCCAAATAGTCAAAGAGCTAACTTGTTTTATTCTATTAGGAGCGAGAGTATGGGACGGTATGTGAACAGTCATTACACCTGTCTCATCTCTATTATAGTCTCTTGTTCTGGTGTGAAAATACATATATTTCTTAGCCAGGGATGGCGCATAACTTTTCTCTACAGTCACCGCATTCTTAATGGTGCAAAAGCAATGCCACATTTTAGAGCAGCCTTTCTCATGGACATGACTGACGTAACAGCTTATATACTCGTAGCTTCCTCCATTGTTTCAATTTTCCACGAAGCTTTCGACATCGTTCGCTCTCTCGTTTTTGGAATCTGATATTAAATGAATGAAATAATAAAAGAATAAACGGTCAAACGAATAAATAAATAAATAAATAGATAAATAAATAAACACACAAACAAATAAATAAACACACAAATAAATAAATAAATAAATAAACAAATAAATAAATAAATAAATAAATAAATAAAATGCATGACTGAACTATCTAAGAAATTAAATCCTGAATCTATGTACAGTGTCTGCATAAACATTTCGGGGTCGCTGTCAGTTGCCGGATTTATACGAAACTGGTATCATCAGAAAGAGAAATTCAAAAATTTTTTGTACCTACTTCAAAGTTACTCGATGTGTACTCCACGTGTCACGGTGCAGACATCAAGGCGATATACTCCAACATATCTATAGGGATGGACTCAATGGCGGCAGTGACACGAAGTTGGAGCTCTTGCAGATTTTGAGGTAGTGGAGGTAGATAGACAAGATTCTTTATGTGACCCCATAAAAATAAGTCACAGACGGTCAAGTCAGGGGACCTTGGAGGCTAGCTGCAGAAGACAGTATCTTGGTTCCTACAAGTTCTTGATTTAGAACATTTTGTATATTAAGATGCCAGTGAGGAGGTGCTCTATCTTGTTGGAAATGAAATTCGTTGCCTTTTCCTTCCAATTGTGGAAACAGCCACTCAGTAAGCACATGAAGATAACTCATACCGGTGACATTGTTCTCTTGAAAGAAAAATGGGCCATACACTTTCCGTTTCGAAACGGCACAAAACATATTTAGCTTAGGGGAATCACGTTCAACTTCCAAAATGAAATGTGGATTCTCGCTCCCCCAAATCCTAACACTGTGCTTGTTTACTTTTCCATTGACGTGGAACGTTGCCTTATCACTAAAAATGAATTTGGCTGGAAGGTCTTCATCATCCGTCATTAGTGCCAATAAATTTTCACAGAAAAACACGTCGTTTTGCATGGTCATCGGGTTTCAAATTCAGATCATTAAACACAATTTGCTTACATCCAACAATGCCTTAATGACAAGCGAAATAGTGGAAATGACTTTTTTTCTTCTTGTACTGCCATCTGTTGTTTCGGTCAACAATTATCAATTACGCATTTCCTGAAATTCTTTGAGCTGTTCTTTCTAATGACACCGGTATGAATTTCGTAAAACACACAGTGACAGAATTATAGCAGTTTATAATCCCGGAATGTTCCTGCGGACACTATACAATAAAATTAACGATCGTAAAATCATAATCAGAACATAAGTGTATATACTATATTTCAACACAAACGCAGTACTTGCAAAAGAAGCATCAATGATATAAAACAGTAAATAATGACCATAAATGATTCGAAACAGTCTTGATATTTAACTGTATGTTGAGTAATTGCGGTCAACAGCTGTGAAAACCGTTCAGCCTGAACGTCATTATCCGACATTGATGTTGGATTTCGGTGCACACTACTCGAGTGAAATGTAACTGATATAAATACCAATAGTGTTATACTACAGCCAAATGCACGGCTTCAATATCAATAAATTATATTATGAATAATATTTCACAGAATTCATATACCTTACCTTGAGTTTGTTTCATGTGTTGAATATAACAAAATATCACAAAACAATTTTCTCTACTTTGTACAAAATCTGCAACTGTTTCACGATGGCTTCTACGATTTCCCAACGAGATGAAGAAAACCCCCATACAGATGATCAGTAGCATCCAGACTATATTGGCAGGTGTTACATGCCTGAGCGTCATTACCCTACTTTTTCGAAATGTTCAATTCTTGGTAAATTTTAGGAATTAATGCATCAATGCTAATACTTCTTCTAAAACAAATATTTCTTTAGACTTAATTTATATGCTTCATGCTTGAGGTACCACACTTTCTATGTTTTCTTTTCCAAGAATCATCAGGCATTTTGTGATAAAGAGCACTGGACATTAAATGAAGAATGGCATTGTCTTCAAGTGTCAAGTCTGCTACCATACACTACGCAAGAGAAAAAGTGCACAGTTGAGGCCCGGACGGAGAAAAAAGAGTAATCTAATGCTCATTTTAACTAATGGCGGTTACTTGGCTGTTCGTCATTACCCACGTGAAGAAACTCATACACTTGCTAGCTGTGACAATCGCGAATTTGTTAGTGAGTAGGAAACATTCCATGAAGTGTACAAGTCAATCCTTTTTAACCTTTAAATTCACAAAGTATCTTATAAGATACAACAGATTAATAGGTTATATGCTATAATTTTAATAGAACAATAGAAAAAAATTGGTAGAAAAATTAAATTTAACCAAAATTTCACAATACTATAATATTGTACAACATAGAAAATATGGACATTGCGATAGGGTGTTTTCTTTACAGTCCGACACGGTTTAATAAACTAGTGTCAGAAATGAAGTTTTGCCAATTTAAGGGTTAAACAATTTTAATAAATTAAACGGACTGGGTTTTTGCCGGAAGGGAGAATTACTGAGAATTGAACGTCATAATAAAATTCGCTTCATGATTGCCAATGAACTTCGCCGGGCTGATAAGTATGAGGTGTACGAGAAAATTGAGTGCCTTTCTGCTGATGGTTCAACTCGAAGAGCAGATATCATTATTATAGACCGAAAAAAAAATTGTGGACTCATTCTCGATCACACAGTTCGTTTTGAGAACAGCGAGGAACAACCTAGAGAAATCTGCAAAGAAAAACGGGCAATTTATCTGCCATGCTGCAGCGATTTGGGGACCAAATATAACATCAAGACATGGGACGTTATAGGAATTATGATTGGGGCTAGAGGCACAATCCCACAGGAGTCTTTAGAAGTCTTCCGAAAATTAAAAGTTCCTGACAGCACCCTGGACATGATATCCTCCACTGCACTGAAGATATCGATTAGCATAATTAATCATCACTTATATTCTTTATAAAATGTAATTTGTCTTGTAGCCTAAATTGTTTGTTACATTTCCAATAAATTTATAAATGATAGCCTACCTAACTAGGATTTCTATTAAAGAAAAAAATGAATTAAATATAAATATTAATTTAGAATTGATTAGGAGGCCAATTCCAAGAAGAACGAAATAAAAGTGCATATAATTTTTTAGTTCCGTACTCATACCTCGTTTCACTAAATTACAGCAACAATTCCCTTATAAATCTCCTTCTAAGACTTTCCTGAATGAGCAAAATTTTCACCTAGATTTTGGGGGAAAATTCTCCACTATGAAAAGAGTGACTTGTGGAAATAAACTATATCATCTGAAAAGCCAAAGTTGACAGATGTTTGTCAAATGCATCATGGGAAGAGCAACATTGATCAATTTACCCGGATTATTGTATAATTACATATTTTATTCCTGTCAATCTATTGACCTACACAGCAGACATTATTGTGAGCTAGATGATTGCTTTGTTATACGTATTAATATTTAATATTATACCCATTTCTACACAATTTCCTTCATATTATACGTTTTTATACTGATCATAATAGGACATTATTACGCTTTTTTTAAATCCGAAACAGTCACGCAGAATACGTTTACACAACCGCTATTTCCAGTAATTCCCAAATTTTTTGAAGGTGCGAATACAGAAATAAAATTTCCACCTCTCTAACAGTTGCTCGTATCCATTGTCATTTTATGTTGATGGCTGCCTTGTAACCACAAAAAAACAAAACAAAAAGCACAGAATAATTAGAATAATATTGCTATACCTGTACTCTTTGATCAATGGTGATTGATCAGGCCCAGTTATAATATCGATACTTAGCACGGCACAATAGCGCACACTATTGGAAACAATAAATAATCTCAGTTATTCTGTTACCTTTCGCAATAAAAAATGCCGAAACTATGACGTGGCTGAATAACTGTTGTATTCTTACACACGATGCATATAATGATTATTAGTCAGAAATATACACACGACTTATGAACGAACTATTCAGCGTATAAAACAGTTGAATGTCTTTATAAGAATTTTTATTAGTAAGACTGTAAGAATTTCGGCACAATTTATTAATAAAGCTTTGTTATAAAGAAAAAGACTTACGTAGTCCTCTGTGACGTCATCTACTGATAAATCGGCGCGAATCAAACATGCTGACCGAATATATATGCAAATATACTGTAATAGTTCAAAATATACATGATCCAAATACATTACATAATGCAATTCAACAGTAATTCGGGAACCGAGGTTCCCTTGTTTCTTTTCAGTTTTATTGTTATTATTTCCATTGTATCATTAGGTAAACGCAACAAAAATAAATATTTTATGTCAAACAAAAATTTCAATAGTTGCTAGATGTATTGAACTCACCAATTAAAGCAATAATATCAACTATAAAAGGTACTGGTATATAACGTTTAAAATACAATTTACGTATTTTACTATGAATAGGCCTACTGAATTGTTTAAGTAGTTAGTACATTTAATATATTTATTTAAGGGGTAAGGCGGGTGAAATTTTGGTCATTTTCGTCTTGCTGTGAAAAATGAATCAGCTATCTCTTATTTTATATGTTGAGCAAGTTTCAGTATTCTGCAGCGTTTGGAAACATACAAATTACGTCATATTTAAATGGATGGACTCTTTAATTTGAATGGCATGCAGACTTTAAGCTGTTTTCTCACACTTTTTTTCAGCATATTTCGTCAGATTCAAAGTACATAGAAAAGCTCTTAAAATTTTGATGCTAGGAATATGAATTTTTAACTGCACGTTCTATATACCGTAGTCGGGCCGCGGCCCGGTATCGGCCCTGGCATCCATTAAGACTGACCACGAGATATCCTCCTGGAATTTGTCATTTTACTTTTCGCGAATAAATATTTTATAGTGGAAATATTCTTAAAAGAATAATTTGCGTCACTGTGTCGAAAAGCGCAGATTCAGTTCGTCTTTGAACTCTAAATTCTAAAATCTTAATTAAATAATATCTGTGTGGCAAATATTAGTGACCATGTCACTTATTTTTTAATGATCGGAAATATTTCAGACCTAGAAACCTTACAACATATTTTTCCACCACATATCTTTATGAAATTGCATTTTCTGTCATGACCATACTTAAAACGAAATACAGGAATCACTGCTGCAACTTTATGACTGTCTCCGTTGGGTATCAATTCACGTTATCCCAGAATTCACAAGCTAACGAACAGAATACAGCAACGAAAATGTCATTACTCTCACTAAAACCTTAAACGTTCCCAGGTATAATAAAAAATGAAATATATGAAGCACTAAGGTTAACTTGTTCAATAAATTATAATTTTTGCTGTGTTAATGTGCTGCGTTTTTAAACTCATAATATTAATTAGTATTGGAAATAGTGTTAAAATTGAGATATTTAAACATTTTTATACACATAATTACATACATTCCATAGAAAAACATCTGACGTGTGTATGTGTGACAAGTGTTTCGCCGAAATGTTGACACCAGAGTATTGCATTGGAGTTAAATCGCTCGCTTGAACTCAGTCGAATGTCGCACCCTCGAGTGAGATAATACCGACCGTGATACGCTAGTAATAAATAGAAGCATAGAACAAGGTCATCTCACCGACACGTCTTATCTTGTATGGAAGGCGACAGATAAGATACACATATGTTTTGCTCACATGGTAAAAATGAAGCTTTATTTTCTGTGTTCATGACAAACGTCTAATAGAACGTACCAAAACTGTAACATGAAGTTATAAATAAAATAGTATGAAAAATTTCGATATACAATTATTATTGCTAATTAATAATTATTCAATATTTGATTTACCACATATATAATATGATAGGTCCATACATAGTATTCCGCCTATATACTGCGACAATGTAGAGGTCCACACCTGTGGAGTAACGGTCAGCGCGTCTGGCCGCGAAACCAGGTGGCCCGGGTTCGAATCCCGGTCGGGGCAAGTTACCTGGTTGAGGTTTTTTCCGGGGTTTTCCCTCAACCCAATACGAGCAAATGCTGGGTAACTTTCTGTGCTGGACCCCGGACTCATTTCACCGGCATTATCACCTTCATTTCATTCAGACGCTAAATAACCTAGATGTTGATACAGCGTCGTAAAATAACCCAATAAAAAACAATTTAGAAACGTTTTACAAAATATTATTGATATAGCAGTAAATTAATAACAATATTAGTACATAGATAACGTCACAGAAAATATAATAAAACGAACAATCATTCTGCACAACTGTTACAGACGCAAAGATTGATACACTAATTATTAGAGATTATTATTATTACTAAAAAACTTGATACGGTTCTTGCATTATCGTGATTGTGTACTCCGTTTATAATAATTACATTTACATTCAATAACGTCTATCAGATGTGGCAAAAACAAAATCACTCCTGTGTGGAAGGGAAAAAAAAAACATTTATCTACAACATTTATATTACATTTTAAAGCAAGTTTTGTAGTTGTACTATGGAGAGGTTAGTTAAACACTGCAAAGTTTTGAAATGATAAACTTCTATGACGTTACTACACAGTTCATCACTGTAACAAGAACGAATGTCTAACGCTCTGCTTATATCGTTCGAGGATTTATTGCTCGCGACAATTTTACCCATCATGAATGTGCGCTACCTATCGGATTATGCTATGAACTACTTGGCGGTCGAGCGAAAACGTCCGATGCAGACCTCTGGTTGACACTCTTCTGCTGCTTCCCTTGTTCGGCTGACTTCTGTGGTGCGTACAGTGCATAATCATTCTTCCTATTACCACTTCTTTTTCAGACTAATATCATTAAAATCAATTTAATAATACAATAATCAATGTTGTAAATTTTATAAGATTTTGGTGGTCAGAAAGGGATTATATTACTTACTTTTACTTTTATAGGCTCTCCCCTTTCCAGTGGTTGCCTTATGTTCCTCTTCCAATTTTCCACGATGTTCTATCTTGCCACTGTCCCTCATCCATTCCTCTCCTCTGCATGGCCTTGTTGACTCCATCCATCCAAGTATTCACGGACAGCCTCTCTTCTGTCATTCTTCGCACATGGTCCTACCATTTCAGAGTTTTTATTTCCAATCTATCGACAACAGTTTCTCTGCATCCATCGCTAGCCGAATATATTCATTCATTATGTGTTGCATCCTTGATATTCTCATACCTCTTCTCAGTCCATCCATTTCTGTCGCAAGTATTTTTTCCGTAATTTTTCACTCACTGTCCAACTTTCACCTCCATAAGTTAGAATTCTTACTACTATAGTTTTTACTATATTAAACTTTGATTTTTTTTTAGTTAAGTCTCTACTCCATAAAAACCCATTTTATGATTTAATTGTTTTACTTGCATGACTGATCGTATTGTGTGTGTCCGTTTCACTTGTGCCGGATTGGTCAATAACAGATCCAATATATTTGAAATGTTCCACTCGTCTAATTGTCTTGTCATTTACCGTATTTACTCGAATATTTCACGCACTTTTTTCCCGCAATTTCGATTTATAAATTAAGGGTGCGTGAATTAAGCGAGGAATTTCACAAGCTGGTGTTTTTAAGGATAAAAATGACAAAACTACGCAGTTCCCTTACATATCCTAGTAACTTGTCTTCAAGATCAGGGAACTTTCCACTTTTTGGCCCACGAAATGCTTTCCTTGATGCATTTGTTTCTTGAAGAGCTTGTTTTTGTTTCCTCCAGTAGCGAATATTAAATTCTGGAACTGTGAATTCACGTCCAGCTGCTCTGTTGCCATGTGTTTATGCATACGCAATAACTTTTAATTTGAAGGACGCAGTATGACTCGAATATCGGGATTTACCATTCATTGTTAAAACTTTTAACAGACGGCTTTTGACAGGTTTCCCTTTTCGAGTCTCAAACTCAACTGATGCGATCCAACACAAAGCTTTCAAACCACCCTCATTCAAATGGTAGGAGGAGGTCAATACCCTACACCGGTATTTTTAAAGGACTTTCATAGACGAGAAGGGTGCGCCTGTAACAGGTAGCTGTCCGGTCCCAAATACTGCTATGCACTCTCTCGTTACGGCATTTAAGATACCGTACATTCAGGGCTCCTCAACATAACACACCTCATTACTTCAAGTTTCAGTATGTACTTGTTACAGTATTTCACGAATATTAAATGCGTGAAATATACGAGGAAATTAATTTATTAAATTATATAGTAAATAATTTGGGTGCGTGAAATATGCGATGGCGTGAATTACGCGAGTAAATACGGATGAAGATCTTCCCTTCTCCTCCCACTACGTGGAATAACGGTCAGAAAGTCTGGCCGCGAAACCAGGTGGTACGGGTTCGAATCCCGGTCGGGGCAAGTTACCTGGTTGAGGTTTTTTCCGAGGTTTTCCCTCAACCCAATACGAGCAAATGCTGGGTAACTTTAGGTGCTGGACCCCGGACTCATTTCACCGGCATTATAAATAACCTAGATGTTGATACAGCGTCGTAAAATAACCCAACAAAAATAAAAAAAAATCCTCCCACTACCACCATATAATCAGTCTTATTATAATTTCTCCAATGCATCAGGAAGTTTGCGAATCATAAATTCAACATCCTCCCTATCTTGTCCTATTATGACCTGATCATCAGCAAACAATAGGCTATGAATATATTTATCATTTATTTCTATTCCCATTCTATAGCATGCAGTATTCCATTTTCTCAGTACATCATCCAAAAATATTTTGAACAGTATTGGCAACATTGCACACCCCTGCCTTAAACCTTTCGTTACGCGAAACTCTTTGGATATTCTACTACCCATTTTCACACAAGCATTACAGTCATAGAGTGTTCCTATAAAATGAATTAGAGAATTAGGAATTCCAAATCTTACTAAAGAATGCCAGAGTTTGTTTATTGGTACGGTATCATATGCCTTTTCTAGGTCAATGAATAGAAAATGTAATTCTTTGCCTTTCTCAATCATTTTTTCGAGGGACTATATGCTAATGAAAATTATTATATATTAATTAATGATGTTAACTTCAGCTAAATGTAACATGGTACAAAATTTAATTAACCAAGGATAATTAATTAAATTATTTTTCAACACGTCACACCGTTTTCGAAGTGTACTAATACTCTCTACGTCTTCAGATAACGCCATAATTAATATTAATACTTACGTTAATTAAATGTTGTTTAATCAACTGTCCGAAGACAGGTTTGAATCTCACAAGTGACATGTATGAACTTCAGAAAAAATATTTAAGGTATTTGAAGGGTTCAGAACCATAGTGGGCCAAGCGCCATTTACTAAAACTGTAGAAAACAAGAGTTAAAATTAATTAATTCATGGAAACATATAGCAAGTAATATAAAGTATACACATTAAAAATAAATGATATGTTAATCTTCATTAAACCATGGCATTCACTTAACTTTAACACTTGCTTTCTCCGTTTTTAATAAATGGCGCTTGGCCCACTATGGCTCTGAACCCTTCATTTACGAGTAAATTTGTTGGAACCGGGTTATCGTCTGATGGGCCTTGCTCTCTCAAAGGTTAAGAATCTCTAGCAAACATACTAGCACTTTTTATAAAGTAAATACTTTCGAAATTAAAAAAATAAAACATATGTAGTGGACACTAAAAATGCAAATTTTGAAATTACATGTATTTAAAAAAAATTATCCCTATTTATAAACGTAAAAATTTAATATTCTGGATATTAGGTTCTTTTCTAAACATATAAGAGAATTTGTAAAAAGAAACTCACGCATGAAACTTTAATTTTATATGAGGATAAGGATTTTGGAACATACATTTTTTTAATATTTGGATAGCTGAAACATGTCTCATCTGATCGTAATGAAACTTATATGCAAGTATAGTTAGAGGAAGGAAATGAAGTGTACAAAATATAAAGTCTCTATCTTAAAAATATGTAAAATGGAAAATTCATCCGTTACATCCTTTAAAGAGTTTCATTACATGTGTTTTCAAAGTATCAGATGTTCCTTGTTTCACACACATGAAAATGTAATTCTTTGTGTCCCTCGCACTGGGTTAACACAAAACAAGTAGGTGGCGGCCGAGCCTCTCGACGACTCAATAAATCGTCCAGCAAGGAGAGCGCCTGGCCGCGACTGTAATGCCCCCATTCGTCATCGGCAACAAGGATGGCGCTTGAGGACCGGGCTTCGACCCCGCTGGGTTTATGGTGGACATAACGGTTGGACAGCTTTTCTTTGAGTTTTGTTCTCTTCTCGATAATTGCTCCAGTATCATGTACCTTTACACAAAGAGTTGAGGACGGACATAAACCTTTTATTTTTGCCAACATTTAAACGTACTTTTAAAATAAATTTTAGAAAATTACATTTCAATTGCATTAACAGTTCCTGAATAACTCTCTGTTCTTTGACTGAATGAACTGTAATAACGTATATGTATTTTCTTTCACGAATGAAATGTTGACATTATTAAAGATTTCTAGAATAATTGTGTGGCTTAGAGTTTGTACTATCTTCTCAAACTGTTTTAATATTAAATAAGAGAATCTTAAAATTATACAAGAATATGTTGATGAATCCTACACAAAAGAGCAATGACTGTTGTTCCAAGAATTCAATTTCACTCCGTTAATAACTGTCACTGTCCTCATGTATAGTAATATATAAAGTAATAATTTATTACTATTATTATTCACTCATTCATTCATTGTGTTCTGTCCAAGAGCAAGATTTTCACTGCAAATTTTTTATTTATTTTTTTTTAATTTTTTTATATTTTATTGGGTCATTTTATGTCGCTGTATCAGCATCTAGGTTATTTAGCGTCTGAATGAAATGAAGGTGATAATGCCGGTGAAATGAATCCGGGGTCCAGCACCGAAAGTTACCCAGCATTTCCTCGTATTGGGCTGAGGGAAAACCCCGGAAAAAACTTCAACCAGGTAACTTGCCCCGACCGGAATTCGAACCCGGGCCACCTGGTTTCGCGGCCAGACCCGCTGACCGTTACTGCACAGGTGTGGACTTCACTGCAAACCAATCATTTTTAATCTTCCCTATTTTCCGCATTCCTATTAGTCTCCACATTCCATCCAATTATTATTATTATTATTATTATTATTATTATTATTATTATTATTATTATTATTATTATTATTATTATTTTGTAATCTTTGTAAAAGTAAGTTATAATAATAATAATAATTTATTTATTCATTTATTTATTTAGAATATTAATGTGCGAAACAACAGCACAAGGCCAATTACAGTTTAGCACAAGATACAAACAAAACAACAAATGATGATGAGAATGAATGATAGAAATGGCAGTGAGATGAAATACAATCAATATAATAGTCTACATTAATCAATTGACCAAATGCAACAAAATAAATAGCACAAATAATTATTATTAAAATTAGTTCAGTGAGATAATTAAAAATAATGGCAATTGAATAGAGTGAATTACAAATGTATTAATGAAATCAAATAAATGAAGACTGGAATAATATAAGTAATATTGTAAAGAAATGAATTGGCAAGAATAGTATAATACATATCTTGACAATGGCATAAATTAATAAAAATAACATAAAAACTCAAAAGATATACTACACATTAAATGGATCCAAGTTCAATCCATGCAAATTAGCATATTTAATACATCTGCAGACCGGAGACAGAGATTTAGAATTCCTATTATAAAACATTTTATGAAATCTTAAACCCTTAGCAGGAATATGAAGACTGATATTGCTTATGAAAGATTCGCAATCAATATCACCCTTAATGACTTTACAAAAAAATAAATAATCAAGATCCTGACGTCTGGTAAACAAACTACCGCAATTAAAATATTTGCAATTAGTCTCATAGCTATAATCGGAATTTGGTAAAAATCTATAAGAACACAAGGAAATAAATTTTCTTTGAATATTCTCCAATTTAGCCGAGTCAGTGGAAGTAATGGGACAGATTCCTCTAAAAAGACTAAAATACCGCCAAATTCTTTAAGTTTCAAGACCCTAACTAGTACTACTCAAGTTAAAAATAATTTATATCTAAAATAATAGGGTATCTAATCAATTGCAAATTGTGCTTTTAACCATTATGGGTTTATGGTTAAACCTGTAAATAGAGGATATCATTGAATAAATCCTGCTATAATAGCAAATACTGCTCCTATTGATAAAACGTAGGGGAAGTGAGCTACTACATAATAAGTATCATGCAATACAATATCAATTGATGAATTTGCTAAGACAACACCTGTTAAACCTCCAATCGTGAATAAAAGTACAAATCCTATTATATCAGAAGTATTCTTTAAGTTATAATAATATCAATAATAATAATAATTGAATGGAATGTGGAGACTAATAGGAATGCGGAAAATAGGGAAGATTATTATTATTATTATTATTATTATTATTATAACTTACTTTTACAAAGATTGTATAATAATAATAATAATAATAATAATAATAATAATAATAATAATAATAATAACAATAATAATAATAATAATAATAATAATTATTATTATTACTACTACAAATGGCTTTTAAGAAACGTGCAGGTTCATTGCCGCCCTCAAATAAGCCCGCCATCGGTCCCTATCCTGTACAAGATTATTCCAGTCTCTATCATCATATCCCACCTCACACAAATCCATTTTAATATTATCTTCCCATCTACGTCTCGGACTCTCCGGTCTCCCAACTAAAACTCTATATGCTGATAAAACATGAAGGGACAGCGAATATTTATTTAACAAGGTGGAACAAACACAACAGAGATCCTTCTGCAGAGCGAACATCAGCGAATGTCGAACTTCGCCATACTCGACAAACTTGAACTGAACTTAACGCCTGTAATGCATAACGCTAATAGGAATGATGTAGCTACATTTGCGCGCTTTCAAACCCAGGCGGGAGTAATGTGTTTTAATTGGCAATAAAATACTTAGCAAGACTTTCTCCAGGAGGAAAGTAAAGCTGGAAATTCCATGTCGTGAATTTACTACATGTAAATTAACCTTTTTTTCTGATAGAGAGTTACAAGCAAGTTTTGTCGTCGGTTATTTCTCGCTCACGTTTTCAGTTGGAAGTGTTATCAAATAAAATAGACTACTGCAAATATCGAATGCTCAGCAATGGTTCATAATCATTTCTGTGGGCAAAAATGTCAAAACTTTGAATAAACATTATGATGGATGAGTAAATATGTATACAAGAATATGGTTGCCCCGGTCACTGCAATGATGGTAGGATTTCCGTAATGGTCAACTTTATCCTCCCTTCGTGAGGTTTTAACTGGGTTGCATTGTATTTTAATGAAAAAGTGTCCAGCTAACTGTAATGTAGCTTTGCAGGTCGTAAATATTATTACGTCACTCACGAATATTTGTGTATTGTGATATCTGCATACACTGCTGCATCATCTTTTCCATCGTAACGTCACTAGGCAGAGTGAGGGCTATCCCACAACGTAAGCAAGAAATGTTGACTTTCGTTTGAATGCTCATAAGTGTAATATTATTACTCAAAATATATGTTTTCGCGTTAGAATAACAGAGAGTTACAAAAGATATTAACATAACAAAGTATGTATTGTTGGTGTTCTAACTTCATAACTCTGGAAGAAATACAAACAACGTAAGACTATAGAGTATTCGTACCTTAAATTGCAGTAGAGCAAAGAATGGAAACTATTCGTCTTGTTCCTTCTCATGAATTTCACCATAAGCGCTCTCCTTTTCTAATGTAACGAGGTTGCCACATTTCCGTAAAATATATAGTAATTGATTAAAACATATTAATATATAGTCACATAGAGAATTTTAAGCTGCATTTATTGACGTTAATGAAAAATGTCTTACGAAGTAATTAAGGTTAAAATGTCAATACAATGAAAATTTGCCCCACATGCAAACTCTTCGCTACACGAAACATAACATCATAACTCCTATATTAAATCTGTTAGAAACTTTTCCTTTTTACTGTTGGTAAAGAAACATTCACTCTCCACGTACATAAGTTTAAATCTACATTTGAATGCTAAGAAAATGCAGAATGTCTCTTTCCTTTTAGTAATAGTCAGACTTTTTACACGAAAACACGAAAAAGTCAGCCAGAGGAAAACTTTTTTTCGGTGTTGTCTATGAATTAGGTCAAAGAGGGAGAAATGTCCTTCGAAGATGGAAGTTATTTTTAAAACAAACCCCAAGTCTGTAGCTCATTTAGTTCCAGATTTATGATTTAGGAAAGGGTGGATATCTGTTCTGTTTCGTTTTGACGTGCCGAGACAGCTCTTGCAGCTATCGTACAACATACACACATACGAATTTACCTCATGGAGATCACTGAGTTATATACATTTCAATCTTGAGACGGTCATAAGTAATTTTATAGTGTAATATATCCAATTTATATATAAATAAGGACAATAATTTTATGTGTGTGTGTGTGTGTGTTTGTGCTTGTGCGTAGGGTTTCTCAAAGTAAAACTTGTTCAAGATAAAATAAGATATAGGCCTATAAGATATCAGAGTGTAAAATGGATTCTCAAATTAAGAAGAAACGTTTCATAGATAAGCTTAATTATGTAGCTGTGACGTTTAGCTTAAGCCACTCTTGCGCGCATTCCTCTGCAGTTTACGTCGCAACAATGCACTCAATAAGCGTTGTACTGCAATTTAAGGTCCGAATACTCTAGAGTAGCAAGAAGTTCGTTAAGTGGCGACTATTATTATACTATATTTAGAAAATCATATTCATAAAGAGAAGGGCATTTTGTTTCATTATAATATTTTGTAGAAAATATACTTTATAATTCAGCTAATTATAATTGGAAGCTTGTAATATAAAATTTCGTGTATACGTTACTATTTCTTGCACACACATCCCGATATATTAACCGAATACGTTGCTAACAAACAAACATTTTCATGGGGGCACATGAAAAAGTTAATTTTTTTTTTCAACCATGTTAATAATTTCAAAACAAATGCTTATACTAATGTTGGCCACTCGAACGCAATTACGAGGACCATCCAAGAAGTGTGTTTTCCTGGAGCCGTTTACAGAAAGAAAACACGATTTCATGGAAAGATTTAATGGAACAGGTACATCCATTATTGAGCTATTTTTCAACACATTCCCCACCGGAATTGAGAAATTTGCCATACGGTACCATGGGATCACCTTCTTTCTGTATTCCTGTGCCATAGAAGTCTCCCGCCTGGGATCAGAACCAGTGTCTGCACCTCCCTGTTGATCCCATGGTATGACAGATGTCTCAATTCCGGTGGAGGATATGTTGAAATATAGCGCAACAATTGCTGTACCTGTTCCAATAAATATTTTCATAAAATTCAGTATTTTTTTTTTCTGTGAGCGACTCCAGGAAAATTTACTTCCTGGATAGCCCTCATAATTGTTCAAGCACTTGTTTTGACATTATTAACACAGTGGAAGAAAAAAAAATACTCTTTTGGCACACCTTTCGTGGAAACTGCTTTTTTTTCATAACACATTATTGGTAAGAAAGTCTTCTTTTCTGTAAGCGTACGGCAAACACATTGTTAGATTCATTTTTCCATACGAATAGCACGAAGTTGTCATAGTGACATAATATAGTTATAATTAGACATAGGTACTATACAGACAATGCAATCTTAGAAGGCCGTGACTCCTAGCGTACAAAAATTTCAATAGTCTGTGATTAATTAATAAGTTAATTAATTCACATATAATTTCCATGTAGTTATGCTAAAAGATATTCTACGTATATAACTAATACGAACTAGTCTTTAGCGCACTCGTTTCGAAATTCCGGACTCGGTTGGGCAGGGCATAGTTGCGCCCCACGGTTAGGTAAGATGCAACAGATAAAAAAGGGTCCCTGTTTTGTGGGCATAATTGCGCCCCGTTCCCATTAGGTAGAGAAAAGGGACATGGCATAGTTGCGCCCCGATGAAATAGGTAGAGAAAAATACATTACGGAAACTCGAGCCTCGTAATCAACCAACCTTATTGATTTCTTATGCGATTTAATATTCATTATCGATACCGTTAAAATGAACATCATGAAGTTGGCAGTACTTTATTAACTGTTTTTCTATTGTTTATGCAGTGATTATCGACAGCCTACTGTTAAAATAAACACCATGAAGTTGGCAGTACTTTATTAGTTGACATATTCAAATGAGCGAGTCGTTGGAATATGGGGCCTTAGCAATCTTGACATTTTATTAGGATTTTCACACCGTCTGTGGCGTATAGCGAGGTTAATTTAAAATGAATGTTAAGTTTAGTGAAAAGGGTAAAGAGTTAATAATAATTCATAATGGTTCTAAGTTTCGATTTGCGAAACCCTGTACCGTAGGGTTAAGATATCGGTGTACAAACAAAAATTGCAGTTCATTTATTGTGTGTAATCGATAAAAAATTGATCATATGCTACCTGATTTCAGTGCGCTACCACTATAGACCTAATATTTTTAAGTAGGCCTAATTTATTTATTTTATGACAATCACTTTCGTGTGTACTATGCCCATCGGGGTGCAACTATGCCATGTCCATTTTGCTACCTGATTTCTTCGGGGCGCAACTATGCCATGTCCATTCTGCTACCTGATTTCTTCGGGGCGCAAATATGCCATGCCTAGGCCTCCCAATTGACCGCGGGGCGCAACTATGCCATACCGACTCGGTTAACGCCTCGTTCGTAAACGTCTCACTCATACACAAAAAGTATCACTTTCTGTCCTATTTAGGTACGTAAATAACTATTTTATCTGCCCCTATGAGCATTTTTGCTTGTAAATTACATGAACTGAACAGATTCAATAAAAAATTAGATAGCTTTTCTGTGTGACATATTAAATTAACGGACAACTGAATACTCAGAATCAACTTTTTTTTTTTTGACAAGTTGGACATTGGTCGAAATTTACGGCTGATCAACAAGGATCCAGAATACAAAACAAAGGTTAACTAAAAATAAAGTTCAATTCGATTTGCGGAGAAACATGAGGCAAAAGTAAAATTAAAAGTAATTGAAATGAAGTAATAATATTATGTAGTGTTACTTTCCATCTTAGATACCAATCGAGTATAAAAATCCGAGAACTACGCCGCAAGACAAGTAAAGAATGGAAGACAGCTTCGAGATACTGCAAGATGCCAGGTCTGAGCATAAATATATTGTAGACACTAAAATATTATGTTTTTGGTGCAACAGATCCTTAGTCTTGTATTTTGTCTGTTTCAATTTTAAGGAACATTACTAGATAACATGCTGAAATAAACCTCACTAATCCCACATACTTCGCTGACAACGAATAAACTTTCTAGTCAAGAAAGTCGTTAAATAAAATAAATAACACAGGGAAGATGGAAAGCAGCTGTGGGGAACAAAAATAAAATCGAACAAAGACTTCCTAGTCTCAAGGAAAGACTGACTCTCTATCATGCTGCAGCGAATTAGAGGCGAGGGTTGCCCATTACTCAAGCCCTTATCTTTGGAACATGGGAGATGGTCTTATCTGCCAGCATCAGTGCCGTCATTTGTCAGTCATCACCGTGGAAACAAGCAAAGTCTCCTCAGGCATTCCGAGCACTAAAACAAATTGTAACCTCCTGATTTACGATATTTAGAATTAAACATCTCACCGAAAACGATGATACCACAGTCTAGTATATACAGTCACGAAGCTCAATATGTAGTAAATATGTATCCATATATAGTTGCTAACCACTAGGATCGCTATTATCACCTCATTACAAACAATGCGAAATAGTACCTGCACAATCTATTGTTCCTAGTACCCTCAAAACTCAAGCTTCGTGACTGTATATACAGTCACGAAGCTCAATATGTAGTAAATATGTATCCATATATAGTTGCTAACCACTAGGATCGCTACTATCACCTCATTACAAACAATGCGAAATAGTACCTGCACAAGAGAGAGTAAGAAATGAAGCTGTTTTAGAAAGAGTGGGTGAAGAAAGAATAGACTGTGACGATACAGTGTTTAGACAGCCTGCCTTGTATTCGGAAGGTCCGGAGTTTGATCACAAGGATCAGCTATTCTGACATGAGTTTTTCGAGGTTCCCAAGTTTCTCCAGGCAAAGGCCGGGACAATAAGAGAGCTCATTCCATTGTTGACTTGAAATTGGGCGATCTGAAGCGTTCTACCTCCTCCCAGCTTCAAGACGAGCGTTGAATACGAACGCTACTATTGGTTGAATAGAAATTCTACTTCTCTCCTCCTCTGTCGGCAATGATTATTTATCCTATCAGATATTATGGACCGAAGTATAGAGTATTACAGAAATGGTAACATATTTTTCCCGAATAGACGTCCACTTAAATGTATCACGTTAAAATATGGAATAATATTCTGCAGTAAACTTTTATCCGGCGATACTAATGTCTGGAGTGTACAAGTATTTACAATATCTCCTTTAGTTGGTTATTTAACTACGCCCTATCAACTATTACGTTATTTAGCATCAATGGAGTTTGTAATAGCGAGATGGTATTTGTCGAGATGAGCCCGAGGATTTTCCATAGATTACCTTACATTCGCCTTACGGTAATCAGTTCAAGCGGGAATCGAACCTGTGCCCGAGAGTAACTCCGGAATTCACAATCTCTGTAAATAATTAATTTACATATTATCTCTATTAGGTATTTGTTCTGGCGTAAATCTTCGGTCCAAACCATATAGCCTATTATAGACTTCCGAGTTGATCCATATTTTGAAATTGAATTTTCAAGTAATTATCACTTCTTTTAAGTGACCAATACATTATTTAATTTCCATAAACCAGTCTCTCCCAGACACATGCGAACTACACAGTTTTCTTTCAGAGTTCATCCTTTCTTACTTATGGCATCTAAGGAACCCGGAGGTTCATTGCCGCCCTCATATAAGCCCGCCATCGATCCCTATCCTGAGCAAGATTAATCCAGTCTCTAAAATGATATCCCACCTCCCTCAAATCCATTTTAATATTATTCCCCCAAAGGTATTTTTCCGTCCGGCCTCCCAACTAACACTCTATATGCATTTCTGGATTCGCCCATACGTGCTACATGCCCTGTCCATCTAAAACGTCTGGATTTAATGTTCCTAATTTAAGAAGAGACTAGTGAAGTGCTTTGTATGGAGTGTGGAATTGTATGGGCCAGAAACACGGACATTACAACGAAGAGAAGAGAGGCGAATAGAAGCATTGGAAATGTGGATATGGAGAAGAATGGAACGTATGAAGTTGACAGAGAGAGTGAGAAATGAAGCTGTTTTAGAAAGAGTGGGTGAAGAAAGAATGATACTGAAACTGATCAAGAAGAGGAAAAGGAATTGATTGGATCACAGGCTGAGAAGAAACTGCTTACTGAAGGATGCACTGGAAGGAATGGTGAACGGGAGAAGAGTTCGGAGTAGAAGAACATATCAGATAATAGACGACATTAAGATATATGGATCATATGAGGAAACGAAAAGGAAGGCAGAAAAAAAGGAAAGATTGGAGAAAGCTGGGTTCGCAGTGCAAGACCTGCCCTTGGGCAGAACACTAAATTAATGAAATGAATGAATGAATTACGTCAGATGAAGAATACAATGCGTGAAGTTCTGAGTTGTGTAACTTTCTCCATTCGCCCCAAATATTTCCCTAAGCGCCTTATTCTCAAATACTCTTAATTTCTGTTCCTCTCTGAAAGTGAGAGTCTAAGTTTCACAATCATACAGAACAACCGGTAATATAAGTATTTTATAAATTCTAATTTGTCAGTTTTTTTTGAGAGCAGACTGGATGACAAAAGCTTTTCAACCGAATAATAACAGGCGAATTTCCATATTTATTCTGCGTTTAATATTCTCCCGAGTATCATTTATATTTATTACTGTTGCTCAAAGATATTTGAATTTTTCTTCCTCTTCAAAGGATAAATTTCCAATTTTTATATTTCCATTTCTAAGTTCATCCTATGTGAAAAAAAAGCAAGGAGAATATACTTAATCTGATTTGTAATAAATCAGTAATTTCTTCATTTATTCAATTTGAGTCATTAATAATTTATGTTCTAAAGTGATTCTATTTTATGTGCAACACACCGAATCGAATAACTTGTAAGTACAGAATATAAAGAAAATATGTTGATAGAAACTGCTTGCGATGTACCACTATCTCACTATCAGGAATAATGAACATTATTTGTATATCCGTAAAAATCTTGAGAAAGAGTTTTTCAGTAACACAGTAATAATATCAATCTTCAAAATTTATACAATGTGTAGAAAGAACACAGCCAAGTTTACTGATGGAAACTGACTTCAGTACGCGATAGCGATGTTGGACCTTCGAAAGGAGAGATGAGAATAAAATCGAAGCTGCAGAAATGAGATTTTTTTAGAAGACTGGTAAATGTAAGCACTGACGATGAAATTGGAATTGAAGTCGGAGGAAACGGTTATACTGGGACAGAATGGCGACCTCAATAAGAAAATATCAAGAAGCACGGAAAGAACATTTGCAGCGAATGTTGGATAATCGTAATACCCAGAATTACTACAAGTATGGGCTATAGCACGACTGTGTCACGCTCCAAGAAAGAGTGCAGAGAGCGGTTTCCTATAGGGACACGATGCTTTACAGTGAAGTAACATGAACAAGTTCTTTGCGATTGTTATATGGTCTAGACCATCAACCTGTCACGCAGGCCGCAAGGGTTCGAATTTCAGTCATAATGAAGCTTGTGGCGGACAAGGTCACAACCGGAGTTTTTCTCGGAGCTCTCCCGTTTTCCCATGATAAGTATTAATATCATTCCTGCCGATCTCCATTCCATTTTCATATTTTTAATTTAATTTTTCTTTCAAATTTTTCAAATTGATTTATTTAATAAGTTACACAAGGTTTACACTACATTAGGCATTGCAGCCCGAAAGAGCAGAAGTTCGTGCTCGGGCGCAGTTCAGTCTACTTATATAAAATTGAAGAGTGTTAATTCAGTACAATAATATTAATATATAGTAAAATACAGACCATGTAATGACATATACAAATATAGAAAATACAAAGTACACATGTAATAGATTACAATTTTAAACTCATATAGCTTAAGGAAAGACAAAACAATTAAATAATTAATCTAATTTGTCTTTTAAATCTATGTGTGTTCAGTGTACTTAGTTCAGGGTAAGCTCTAATTAATGCATGATATATTCTGGGTCCAAAATTTCTGCTGTGTTTTAATTCAGCAGTTATGTGGCATTTGGGAGTGTTTGGAAAGAAACTGTAGTTTTGTCTCGTATGGTATTCATGAGGATCAAATTTAAATTTATTGTGATTTTTATGGAAGTAAATCAGCAATGTTTGTTTATAAATTTGTCATAGATTTGATACACCAAATTCCTGAAAAATTAATTTCTTCGGGTAATCAAAAGGTTTATATAGACAAATTTTGATCATTCTTTTTTGAAGCAAATTTAAAGGCTAGAGAGTCGATTTTGCCATTCCTCCCCAACCTAATATACCATACAGAATTATTGATTGAAACAGAGCTAAGTACACAGTACGCAGAACATAAACAGGTAAATAAGAACGTAGAATGAAAAATTTGTGGATTTTTTACGCAATCTGTTACAAAGGAAGGAGATAGCCTATGCTTGTCCCATTTTAAATGTTGGTCAATAATAATACCTAAATATTTAACTTGTGAGGATATACTCAAAGCCTTACATAAGCAAGTATGTAGGTTACAATCATGTATTGTTATATTTCTATTATTATTTATTTTTAGTTGTTCAAGGCCATGTGATGTTAATGAAAATGATATTAATTTTGTTTTAGAATCGTTTAAATTTCGGATTGAAATTTGATTTAATCCACCAATAGATCCAATAATAACTGATGTTAAAATAATAGTTCACATGAATATATTTATGGTTAGTGAATATGAAATCAATATTAGGGGAGCAATCTTTTGAATAGTTATTAAGATGAAACAATTGTTTCATCTTAATCCTTCTATAATACTTGGAAATCATTAGTGAAATGGTAATTGAGCATCCAGCCATTCTTTAATAATGTTAATAGCACTGTTAGAATTTTGATAAGTTTCATTCCAACTCGGACCGCTAAATATAACCTCAGTATCATCAGCATAAGAATGCAGAGTACCAGAATATAATTAAATTGCATTTCCTCGATCACCGATTGGTGACGTGTGGAGAGGGGCTCATCTAGCGCATAAGGGAATGTTGACATGAAATCTGAAAACACAGAGAAACTAAACAAAATCAGCTGGTTGTGGCTGAGAACGTGCTTAGCAGTGTTTTGGAGTAATAGTTCACTATGATGTACACAAGACTATGAGTTCACTCTCTTCTTTCAAGATAAAAAGAAAAATTCAAATATGCGTGGTTTAAAAAACTTTCGATCCATGCGAAACTTCCATAAGTTCGTCATTGAGTTTAAACAGGTATTTTCCTGAAACTCGGTTTTACAAATTGCTGCACATTCTTCGTATGCACTAATTATTTAGTAAACTAGTTGCAGCACTGTAACTGTATTTATTAAATTTCTATCAAGTTTAGGTGACTATAATTTAACTCTTGAAAGTATAATTCTGAAAATGCACATTTATATTTGTAAGCATATGTAAACCATAGCCTGTCTGTTAATCGCTTGGACACATGCCAGTCTTGTCAAAGTAAGTCAAGTCAGGTCAGATCAGATCAGATCACGGGCCAAGTCAGTCAAGTTAGGTCACTCATAACAGATCGGATGAGGTCAATCACGTTAGATCAAGTCAGATCAATCAAGTCAGGTCAGGACAGTAAAGTCACTTTCACTTCAGAAAGTCACGTCAGATCAGTAATGTCACGACAGGTCAGCAAAGTCACGTCAGGTCAGTAATGTCACGTGAAGTCAGTAAAGCCACATCAGGTCAGTACAGTCACGTCAGGTCAGTAAAGTCACGTCAGGTCAGTAACGTCACTCAGGTGAGTAAAGTTACGTCAGGTCAGTTAAACCACGTCAGATCAGTAATGTCACGTCAGGTCACTAACGTCACTCAGGTGAATAAAGTTACGTCAGGTCAGTTAAACCACGTCAGATCAGTAATGTCACGTCAGGTCACTAACATCACTCAGGTGAATAAAGTTACGTCAGATCAGTTAAACCACGTCAGATCAGTAATGTCACGTCAAGTCACTAACGTCACTCAGGTGAATAAAGTTACGTCAGATCAGTTAATCCACGTCAGATCAATAATGTCACGTCAGGTCACTAAAATAACGTCAGGTCAGTAACGTCACTAAGGTGAGTAAAGTTACGTCAGGTCAGTTAAACCACGTCAGATCAGTAATGTCACGTCAGGTCACTAAAGTCACGTCAGGTCACTAACGTCACTCAGGTGAATAAAGTTACGTCAGATCAGTTAATCCACGTCAGATCAGTAATGTCACGTCAGGTCACTAAAATCACGTCAGGTCAGTAATGCCACGTTAGGTCATTAAAGTCACGTCGGGTCAGTAAAGTCTCGTAAGGTCAGTAAAATCAGGGCATTCATTCATTCATTACGTCAGTCAATCAGTGAGTCAGTGAGTCATGTCAGATCAGTTATTTAGTGAATTAGATCATTTGACTAAACATTACACCACAACAAGAATACTAGAAGAGTTGTAAATTACAGAAAGTGAAAACGCAACTGAAAGGAAATTAAATTTTCAAAGACCCTGTTTTTTGACACGAACGAATGTAAAACTTAGCTTTGAATATTGAAAGATAAACCTATCTAAAATACTCGTTTAGTTTAGTTTAATGTCACTGAGAAAATAATCCATTCTTTCTTTCAGTAACAATAATTATATGTTTAGTGCATAAAACGTCATAGTCTTAGTTAAGCCAGGGGCGTATTTTGCGGACTACCGGGGCTACCGGCGGTAGCCCAAGGAAATTACAAAAGAAAAAGTTTATAATATAACATAATGTAATAATTTTGTATTACCGTATTAGTTTTACCACAGTAATTAAAATTAAAGTAATTGTTAGATTTATATGCACTCTCTACTCTCGAAAAGAAACAAGTTGTCAAGGCGGCATCACTGGAGAAACCGCTGCTACGAAGGGTAGCCTGTGACCGTTCCGCTCACGTCGCACAACTCCCCGTCCCCCCGCTCTCTTCTGTTTCCATCGTGCAGTGTAGGCGGGTGAGTTGCCGCTCTCGTGATCGGTTTCTTGGAAGGCGCGAAGCAACAATATGCTCAGTACGCTAGCTCATGAATGTGATTGTGTTCTTGCAGTGCAGTATTTTAAATTTGTGATTTGTTCGAGTGTCTAAGAGTTATATTAATTGTGAATTATTAAGTTTTTAATTTCCCAATTAAGTGATATTGTGAAAAATATGGCAGAACAAGTTTCTGGAGAGGTTTGTGTTGAAAATGACTGTGTAATAGAAGGTTTATTAAAAGTGCCTTTTAACCGTCGTACATACAACGAGAAAGTTGAAATTGTGAAAATGGAAAGACCAACTCCTGAGTTAAATTTGTCCATGGACGTAAAAGAAAAACAGCGTGAGTACACACGCCATTTCACTTCAACATCATATGGTAAGTGGAATTGGTTGTGTGGTAGTTCTAAACTGTCTGAACTATTTTTCTGGCCATATTTATTATTTAGCCGCGAAACTAATGTGTGGTCAAAAGAGGGGTTTTCTAATATGAACTCCCTTCGAACGGCAGTCCTAAAACACGACAAATCAAAAGCTCATATTTATAGTAGCATGAACTTTGCAAACTTTGGGAACACAAGAATTTATTTACAGCTAGATAAGCAAAAAGTTCTACACATCAACCAACACAATGCTCTTGTGAAAAAAAATCGGGAGATTTTACTGCGTCTTATTAACGCAGTCTGCTTTCTAGGAAAACAAGAATTGGCTTTTCGGGGTCATAATGAGAGTGTGGAATCAGACAATAGAGGAAATTATATTGAATATTTAAGTTCCTTAAGTGAATTTGACCATTTACTGGCCAATCATCTTGAAAGTTCAACAGTATTCCGTGGTACTTCTCCCGCAATTCAGAATGACTTAATATTTGCTATAAGTGGGGTTATGATAAAGAACATAAAATCTGAAATAGAAGAAGCACCTTTTGTGGCCATTGTTGTTGATGAAACAAGTGACTGCTCTAATCAGAGTCAATTGTCCACTGTTTTAAGATACGTCGACAGTACTGCCAATGTTCAAGAACGGTTTATAGGATTCACAAATGTCAGTTCGGGCAAAACTGCTGCTGCTTTGTTTCAGCATGTGGAAGGTGTTATAGCAGAATACAATGTCGGCAATAAGTTAATTGCACAGACATACGATGGTGCTTCAGTTATGGCGGGAAATATTAATGGCTTAAAAACAAAAGTTCAAGAAAAGTATCCTCAAGCACTATTTGTCCATTCTTATAGCCATGTTCTCAATTTAGTTTTGCAACAAACTACTTTATCCATTCCATAATGCCGCATTTTTTTCAAAACACTGTCGGGTTTAGCTGCATTTTTCTCATCATCTCCTAAAAGATCAGAAAAACTCAAGGAATTTATGAAAAAGAAACTCCCAAAAGTAGCACCAACTAGATGGAATTTTACATCTCGGCTTGTAAATACAGTAAAGGAATACAGAGAAAAACGGACTGCTTTCTTTGAAAATATCATTTGTAATGACTCTGAAGAAAACTGGGATGATGATGTAATTGTGCAGGCTCAAGGATATTTGTATTTTTTCACACAGTTTCAGAATATATTTCTTCTTGAAGTCTATGCTAGAGTGTTCGCACATACAGATGTGCTCTACAATATTCTTCAGACAAAAAGTCTAGACATAGCATACTACTTGCAAGAGGTATCAAACTTAAAAAAAAAAAATACTATATCCGAGTTCAGACGTAGTGGGTTTCCGTCCATATGGAGTAATATGGAAAATGAAAATTCTTCAGACAATACAATGGAACCACCATTAAAGCGAAGAAAAGGAGATGATGAATTGAAATACAGGCAGCTGTACTACAGCATACTATATCGTATGCACACGGAAATTACTGACAGATTTTCTGATTATGGAAAGCTTCAGTTCACACATCTTCTAGATTCTCAAAAATTTTCTGCTTATAGAGAAAACTTCCCGAATGAGGCACTAAACAAATTACTTCAGTCCTATAACAGTCACTTTGATCAAGTACGTTTGAAAAATGAATTAAGTGTAATATATTCAGCAGAAGTCTTTGATTTTTCGAACAAACCTATCCATGAAATATTATCTGCCATATATGAAAACCAGCTGAACCAAGTTATTCCTGAAGTCCTTAAATTGGCAACATTAATTGTGACAATACCAGCTACGTCAGCATCGGTAGAAAGAACATTTTCTGCGTTGAAGAGAATAAAATCCTACTGTAGATCAACTCATACACAAGAACGTTTATCCGGCTTGGCACTGATGTCCATTGAAAAGTCATTTCTACAGAGACTTCGCAAGCGGCCCAACTGTAATTTCAATGACGAAGTCATCAAAGTATTTTCGTCCCAATCAAGACGTCTGGAATTCACATATAAATAGGTAAGGAATTTTATTATAGGGTTTTTAAAATATATGTTGTGTAATAATAGGGTCAGTGGTAGCCCAGACCCTTAAACCAGTATATGCCACTGAGTTAAGCATATACACATACATGTTCACATAAACAATAAAGATATTTCATTATAAGGAATACGAAAGACTAGAAAGTACATTACCCCTTACTGTTCTCCCACTCTCTAAAAATGGCTAAGTAACTTATTCCACTATCGATCTCTTCAGTAGTCTACCTCGACCTCCTGTCAATTTCTTTTTACTTTAACGTCCTCTTCTGATGTATAACATCTACTGTTCTCAGAAAATGTGTTATCCACAGAAATTTATTTTCTTTTAAATTTTCTTACTTGCTGTACAAACCTACGTTAATTTCCGATAATATATACCAGTATATTCGTTTCTCCCTTAATCGAAATTTCACTGTCGTTAAAATGCCATTTCCGCTGCCTCAATATTTTTCTTCTCTTTATGCCACGATTCAAGTTCCACTTCTCTAAATTAAACTAGGGAGTGCAGAAGTTTTATATAAGTTTAAATGTTCGTCTTTCCTTTTACGTCTATTTAGGTTTCTTATATAGTCTCACAAACAACTTGCGACTTCCAAAGTTTTTGTTTGATTACGCTTGTCACATCCAGTCAGTCAGTCAGTCAGTCAGTCAGTCAGTGTAAATCAGTCAGTACGTCAGTCAGTCAGTCAGTCAGTGAATCAGTCAATCAGTAAATCAGGAAGTCAGTCCGTGATTAATTCAGTCAGTCAGTAATTCAGTCAGTCAGTAAATCTGTCAGTAAAGTCAGTCAATAAGTCAACAGGCCAGTCCATTCCGTCTTGAGCCTATTTGAACACGAATAACGATTTAAGACTTTCACGTTGTCCAACGTAATGCCAATTGTTTGGACTTTTGCGCCATGTCATAGAAGCAAAGATATCCAACGTTTAAAGCTATGTTTCAACTCCACTTCTATAGAATAGCTTCAAGTAATGAATCTAACAGATAGGCCTATATTTTCCTCTGCTTATATTCCCTTATGAAGCTGATACGTTGTACAGAAGAAACATTCTTTAAAATCTCAAAAGTAAGCCATTTCATTTCATATCATTAATTTTACCCAAATTAAAATAACGTAGCTGTTTGTATGTCCCACGCCGTAGCGTTGTGCGACGTGGTCTAAGGCTTAATACGCAATTCACGGTGGTTTCAGTCCTTATGAGGAAGCAAATTTCGGACAGTGTATGGGGCCGATGCCCACCCGGCATCGCGATGAATTTGGGGAGCTACGATAGCTAGCAAAACCCGGTTACAGAAATTACCTATAACGACTGGGAAGATCATCGTGCTGACCATACGATACATTCGTTTAGGTTAGATGATCGTTTACTTCTTCTCAGAAATGTGAATATGAAGCCAGCAGTCGGTTGACCTTGACCCTTCATGGACTGTCGCACTATAACTTGCACAGGTTTAGTTCTTATTTTAACTCTTTGTATTTTTATATATATTAATATCGGAATTTAAATTATACAAATATATTAATGGCTTACAATAAGATGCGACATTCGTTTCAAAGCAGGTGACCTCACTCACTGCTTATACAGTTATCTGAGGAAAGAGGATAGAATCTTGTAATAGTAGCATAAAATCGTAACGAAAATTTTAAATACTTAACTATGATGTGTACAACGATTTACTTCTCTAAGAAAATAATTTATTGTCCGGTGAGAATGAAGCGGTTTCATTTGTCAAGTTATTTTGCTTTTATAACAAATCATGAAGATGGTAATCTGATGTTTCTTGGAGAAGGCTAACATTGTGTTTCTGATTTCAAATGAATGCCATTAACTGTTCACTAATAATTCTATTACGTTATGTGAAATATTCCCGGACAATTTGACACGTAAATACTGAATATCAATCAAATACAACCAATAGGAGGGTGCTGAAAACGTGTATTTTTTTTTGGGAAATTTTAAAATTAATATTTGTAGCATTACAGTATTTTCTCTTCATATACAGAGTGTAAGGGGTATAAGTGCCGTCTTTTTCACAGTCTTCGGGGACGGTCTACAGGATTAAAAAATCTCCCAACAACATAGGGTCAAAACGTCATAGTTTTCCAAGAAAAAAAAATTATTTCATATTTTACTTGCGATATACTGCTTATATCGTTAGTAAAATTATGAAAACAATTACATCAGTAAGTATACAGTATCTAGCAAAGAGTTAATATTAGTTTAAATAAATATTTATGTGTTCTATTACGTTTTCGTGAAATTAAATAAAAATGCATGCTTACATTTGTTGTTACTCTGGCGTGAGAGACATGGTAACGTTCAGCAGGCATTAATCTGCACAGACGTAAGTACGAGTCAGCTGAGTTCAAGCTCCCTGTCCATAGGTATACTACAAAGCGGATGACAGTTCAGTACAGGGTATTTGATAAACGACTTACAATGTCATTCACAGTTTAGGAATATGATATGTTATTAATTTATGGAGAAAGTAATCGTAATTCAAGTGAGGTAAGAAGGATGTATCGTCAATGTTTTACTCAAAGAAGGTTACCTAATCGGCGTAGTTCTGTTGCAGTTTCTCGATTATTAGAAACTAGAAGTCTCTTACTCTGTTTCGAAAATCACACAACCAGAAATTTGTTTAAAAATGGTACTGCTTTACGGAAGCGGGAGAGATTAAAAAGTTGCATTAAAAAAAGTTCGTGTCATTTTGTGCAGAAAACCAATATTGTTTATTTTTTAGACGTAGGCCTACAATAAAAAATGGAGCAATATTGTTACATAAAATGTAAATTTACCATAATGTTCTATTAGTGAGATTGAAAGTTTGTTTTTGCTGCTCGTTTTATGTAAACAAAAGTATTGTCATGGTCCACTCCTGCATTAGAACAGAGCATCTGTTTTGTACCGGTATGTCTGTACACGCTTGAGTTGTACTGTGTACTTCTAAATCCCCTCCTCCCATCCAGAAACGCCGCAAAACGTCTAATATTGTGAACTTTAATAATTAGTTAAATATTGAAATTGTAAAACAATTGTAAGGACATTTTTCCTTCCTAATGACATGAATAATCATCAGTTAAAATAATGGCACTTATACCCCTTACACATTGTATTTATTTTTTTCATTTTCGTTGAACCTTCACCTTCTGTAGGACTTACACACCAATGCCTGTAAGAGGAGGCGGTTCTCTCGACAGACACCGACATATATGGGCCTCCTCTAGCCTGGGAATAGCAGGGCGTAAGGGCTTTCACTGAGACATATATAGGACAGAACACTAACGAAGGACATCCATCCATGCCCGAAGCGGGACTCGACCGCACCACATAAAAGAAGTGCCCTTTCACCGCATAGGCATTATTTAGAATGGACACTCAGCGAATTTTCCTGTTTTATTTCTCTGTGCGCCGGCGTTTAGTTCCACTTTCAAGCACTAGAGGTTAGTGTAGTCGAGCACACGCTAAGATAATAATTCAATATAAGAATTGACACACAGGATCCAAACATCGCCTACATTATTGCATAATCCAGTAACGCTTTGTTTCAAATAAATTCAAGTTAACAGTTTTTCCTTATTTCTCAGCGATAAACTATAAAGTTATGTATCAAATTTGTTTAATATTTCTATACGATATATAGGCGTATGGTTTTACTTCTCATAGGAGTTTTGTTTTTCCATTTTCAGCGCTATCAAAACATTACATATTGCAAATGTTGATGGAGTCAACGTCTCAACTCTCATTATAAAGGAACTCTAGAATCTAGATATTACAGATAATGACGGATTTATTATTTCATCGGTCCAATTTATTTTACTTGAGTACATAATGTATCTAGATGTATTAATTGTATATCTGTTATATTCTGCTGTATCGACTGCTGGCTGGTGTGACGTCAGCGCCAACTCTAGGGAAAAAGGAGAATCTCACGCTCAAGCTGGTTTGAAGGTCATTGAAACCAGTCTTGCTACATAAAAAGTACCGACGCAAAGTGTCCATACTTGTAATTCCCTATACGCTGGCTACTCGGTCTGGCTATTTCGTAAAGTAAATAGTTCATTCCTGGACAACAACTGTTGGTAAACATAACAGAAGGTTCGCCCTTTCTTTCCTTTTCCTGATGATGAAGCTGGTAAACAGCTCAAAAACTCTGGATATTTCTGCATCTATGGCATAGTGCAGAAATCAAAATTATTTCACACTGCCGTTGTAACGGAGTAAAAATGAATCTGCCATTAGAATGATAAACTAAACTTCCTCCACTTCGATTATATTAGTTTATCTGGGTAACAGAAAATGGAGCAGCAACACACTGAAACGAAAACTAGATCAACTTGTTTAGGCCTGTGGATCTCAGAAACTACAGCAGAGTTGAAATCCTTTCGACAGCCCGACGCCGTGCCAAGTCATATTTAGGGCAGAGTAGTGAAATACGCTGCATAGTCAGTGATGTTGGCAAGAGCCCACTTATAAGAAAGCAAAAGGCCTACGTGAACCGAATTCTAAGTGGGACTACAAAAAATATTTTATTCTTCAACACCGCAGTACTAAATTTTTAATTTTTATGTGCAAGAGTATCGATGTTATATTGTTCATAAACTTGATGGAGGACATAAACTTACCTATATTCACGCTAAATTTATCATTACTAAACATCTCCGTGAAAACTTTACAATAATTTTCATTAATATAATTATTGTTGCAATCATCGAACGTAGATTTAATACTGGGAAACTTCCACAACATCAGATCGAAGCCTCTTTGAAAATTTGTACACTTGTGAATATTTTTCTTCTTAATTCTAACACACCTTTCTTGTATAGTACCTCACACAGCAGAGTTTTGTTCAGGTAAATAAAATAGGGTGTTAAAACAAACATGAAACATTTCCGAATAATAGTTCCGACTTCGTATCTTATTTATCAGCTTTCAGTCCGAGTGCCTTCCCTATTTGATGATGATGATGATGATGATGATGATGATGATGATGATGATGATGATAATAGTCCACACCTGTGGAGTAACGGTCAGCGCGTCTGGCTGCGAAACCAGGTGGCCCGGGTTCGATTCCCGGTCGGGGCAAGTTACCTGGTTGAGGTTTTTTCCGGGGGGTTTTCCCTCAACCCAATATGAGCAAATACTGGGTAACTTTCGGTGCTGGACCCCGGACTCATTTCACCGGCATTATCACCTTCATCTCATTCAGACGCTAAATAACCAAAGATGTTGATAAAGCGTCGTAAAATAACCTACTAAAATAAAAAAAAATGATAATAATAATAACCACCAGCGCAGCTTAGTCGGCTAAGGCGCTTGCCTGCCGGTCCCTAGTTGGCTCGGGCGCGGGTTCGATCCCGCTTGGTCTGATTACCTGGTTTGGTTCTTTTTTTTCGAGATTTTTCCAAACTGTAAAGCGAATGTCGGTTAATCTATGGCGAATCCTCAGTCTCATCTCGCCAGATATAGGATGACCAGATTAACATCGATTAAAAACGAGGACACGGAACTTCAAAAAGGAGGACATTGTTCGAAAAAGAGGACAAAAATATGTACTTTGATTTAGGCTTATATCATACTTAAAAGTATGTTAACATCTGTTTTATTGCAAAATAATTATAATAAAACTTAATAATAATGATTTTACATATCATACATATCAAAGCCATTATTATCAAAATATACAAAATACATATCTATATTCGCAGCTCGATCTGTCGATTTATAGCTACCTGTGAGCAAGAGTGTTGGCAACTGAAGGTCCAGAAAATCGCCAAACAATTAAAAAGTCGCTAGGCTTCTTATTATCAATAGATAGAGTATTATTTTTGTCGCTAAATCCCTATTTAAGCAATAGAAAAAGATACAAAAAACTGTTGCCGAAAAACAGTTAAAATAGCTAGATTTAGCAACATTGGTGAGCAACGACCATAACAAGGAGGAGCAAAGAGAGTTATGATCGTTGGAAAAGAGTAGGCCTATATTTCGTGTGCTGCTGCCACCTACGGGCAAATTACTTGAAAAAGGTGTCGTAGATAATTTCGAAATACCAGACATAGGCCTACAAGTTACGAAAAGAAGGACATTAGTTGATTTTTTAAAAATCGACCCGGACTCCAGAAAAAGGCCTAAAAAGGAGGAAATGTCCGGACAAAAGAGGACGTCTGGTCACCCTAGGCAAATACCATCTCTCTATCACCAATCCCACCGACGCTAAATAACGTAGTAGTTGATACAGCGTCGTTAAATAATCAAGAAATAATAATAGTAATAATAACAATAATTCTAATAATTATTATTATCATAAACCATGGCGTGACGGCTCATGAAGGGCCAGAACCGACCAACCGATTCGTGGTCTCACGTCCACATATCTCAAGAGGTGAACGATAATCCAATAGGTTACATTATGGTCAGCACAATGATCCCTCCAGCCGTTATAGCTGGTTTTCGAAACCGGATTTCGCTACCTATCGTAGGTCCACAAATTCATCACGATGCTGGGTGGGCACCGATCCCACACAGTGGCCGAAATTTTAATGAGGAAAATTCTTTCTTACCCATGAGGACTCGAACCAGAGCGCATCCCATAACGCGAGTCCAGGGATGATGCTTTAAGGCTGGTTCACAATAAACCTGGAACGGAAACGATAACGACAACGAGAACATGCATTTAAATGTGAGCATTCACAATAGTTAATTGTGAATGCTCACATTTAAATACATTTATTTTAACAATATTTCCGTTTTCGTTCTCTTTTCCGTTCCCGGTTTATTGTGAACCAGACTTTACACCACGATGCAATGGCGCGGGACATCTTTCATTGTAGTCTTCTCAATAATGGATATTAAGTGTGATTTTCATGAATTATGGATAATTGCTGAAGAATTTAATCTACAAAGACTTCGCTGCGAACGCACACTGTAGAATTCTTGTTTTTTCGTTTTCTTTTAACTTCCTCCTGCTGTAGGACTTACACTCCAATGCCTGCAGGGGAGGGCACGATTATTAGGAGTACACACACTAGAGACTAGACACTCAGACATGTGGGAGTCACCTAGCCTGGCTGGAGTCAGCAGAGCGTAGGGGCCTCCATAGAGACATCCACAGAATATAATATTAACGAAGGACATCCATCCACGCCTGAAGAGGGATTCGAATCCATAAAACTTTGAACCGCGCTGCCTAGAGGAGCGCGCTTGAGACTGCATAGCCAAAATATCGGATACAAAACTAACTACATTTAAACTAAAGCGAACAAGGTTCACATTTACTAGCATTACTCGACCAAGATCAGTGGAGTCCTGTAGCCAGGAGCCGTGGTGCTACTGCTCCTGCGTTCGTAATTCCGCATCGCGATAATTCACATTACGCCAGCGGCTCCACTAGCCTTGGTCGAGTAATATTTGGTAATTTCTAAAGATGCTTCACACTGTACAGTACAGTAGAGATAGACTGATAAGCCACAATTTAATAGGATGTGTCTAATATGAACAGTGTGCTGTACTAACATTGAGCATCTGCAAGGGAAAGAAGATCGAAAACAAAATATTTATACTTGGTATCCAGGGTTAATTACTGTAGAGAAGCGAAGACCCACGGACAGCAGTGGTAAGAACATAAGCTAATACTGCATGGAAAAAAACCTTCTCAAGTGTTGATTTAAAGCTTTATAGGAAGCTATTTTTGTACCTACAGTTAGTATTGGCGGCTAATATTATTTAGTATTTAATCTCGCATTTAAAGTAAATCTTATCGTAAGTCCACCGTTGTGGCTGAGGGGTTAGCGAGTCTAACTTCCTAACCCACCGGGCCCGGGTTCGATTCCTGGTCGGGACGAGTTGCCTGGGTAAGGTTTTTTTCCACTCCTATGGTACCCCACTCATCTTCGCCACTTCCTTTCCTCCCCTATCATCCTTTCATTCATCATCCCGTTATTTTTTTGGTTTTCAGATCTACAGGCGGCCTCCGAAGCTGCTGGCACTCTCGACCAGTCTCCGTGGATTGTATTCAAGTGATGATGGATAGCTTCTGGAACGGAACCCAGGGCAGACCTTCTCGAGGGAGGACTTTCGCCTCGAGCCGTTAGGGGAGCCTTGGGGGGGGGGTTGCCGAGACCGGAGTGGTATATGGACTCTGTTGGCTGTAGGGACCGGTCGTTAAGGGGGTCAAGTGGTTGGGTCGGGGCGCGTAGAAGATTGGTGGGCATGCAACTCAACCCATATAGGGGTGTACAATAGACCTCAAGGTTGTAGTGCGTGGGATGTTCCCTCCCTCCCTTCCAAAAAGAAAAAAAATCTTATCGTAGAGCTATTTGAGGACAGTTTGTACCAGTGATTTTAGTAGGTTCCCTTGTAAGTGGAAGCCATCTTTTTTTGGTTTCGAATCCCACTTGAAACCATGGATGTACGTATATCCATTGGCGATATATTGTATGTTATATTACGAGATCCATTTCGATCGGAGTAAAGAAGTGCCACAGCGCTTACGTCTACTTCTAGAATGAAAAGTAGCAATTATGGGCTTAGAGTAAACCCCGTAAGAATTATATTAAGACTAATGTCATGAATGTGACGAATGTCATCCGTGCCATCAGTCGAACTTAAGACAATCATCGCATTTAGGCATAAAATAGGCCTAAACTCCTAAACGACCGAAGTACAAGAATCCATCTCGGATCCAGCAATCGTGAAATCAATCTATCTATCTATCTATCTATCTATCTATCTATCTATCTATCTATCTATCTATCTATCTATCTATCTATCTATCTATCTATCTATCTATCTGCCTGCCTGCCTGCCTGCCTGCCTGCCTGCCTGCCTGCCTGCCTGCCTGCCTGCCTGCCTGCCTGCCTATCTATCTATCTATCTATCTATCTATCTATCTATCTATCTATCTATCTATCTATCTATCTATCTATCTATCTATCTATCTATCTATCTATCTATCTATCAATTAAAAGTGACTAATATATCTATTACTGTTACATACAGATGCATCACTAAGGAAACAGATATAACGTATCCATAAGGCCTTGAAACTTTCTCCAAAGTCTTATAGCTTGCTCAGAAGACTTTAGTATCTGCCTGATGTACTACAAGAAATGTCTTCCGCTTCAACTTTTTCTCTTTCTGAAAGAACCAAACAATTGTTTGTGGGAAGAGGAATATAGCATAACAGCCAGTCTACTCTCAAACTTCCAATCAAACTGTCTCGTTGACCTTTTTCCAAGCCAGACCAAGTCACTATAAGGAAGACATGAAAATGACATATACACATCACAGAGAAAAACGAATCCTTATCCAAACATCCTTATAAATCTGAAGAATTGTGGCGCATGAAGGACAAGTACACAAGGTACACACATTTTATTGAATTGAAAAGCAAACAAATTTGTTTTTGTTCGACTAAACGAACATTCAAGTAATAATGCTTGACAGAGCAATGATTTGTAAACCATTAGAGCTGAATATACAAGGATGTATGCATAAAGATATGTGGATTTTTCTATTCTATGTCTACAGAACACAATTGAGCACAAAGAGGGAAGATTTGTTTTTGGAACAACGCTATGCTCATAACAAGGATACGCGCATCTGAAAAAAAAATGGGCTCACGATAATGATATGAATCTTCTCATTACATTACTTTTTACGTGTTTCGTAACAATTCAGTTCTTTTACCATGCTGTGAATAGTATACCAGTTTGTAGTTTATTTGCATCAACTACTTTTCAAAAGACTTTCATTTTCTGGACTTCGCACAAAAGACACTGGCTACAATCACAATAGTAGCCTACATTAAATATTTATGAATTATGTTTAAGTTTATGTATGTCACTAAAGTGTAATTTGAAATTAACATTTCAATTTAAGGTATTTTGTTCTTCGTAGCATGTCATTTACTTACCGTAATTCGCCAAGACTCTAGAAGCAGGCTCATAGATGTCGCTTATGCCGAGAAGCGTATATCAATTAGTTCGTCACAGTCTATCCAGAGTGCACCACAGGCGGTGGATCTATATCTTACTTGTAATGAATGATGATAATTATGATTATGATGGAGAATTTTTGGAGTGTCATAGGAGAACCGGAGTGCACGGAGAAACCCGCAATGTCTAGACCACGGGTTTGTCCAACACAAGTTTTAAATTCAGGATGGATCGGTATTTTAACCCGGGCCCCCTGGCTTATAAGTCCAACACACTAACATTGAGCTCCAGTGGCCGTATGTTAACCCTTAAATTCACAGGTTAATAGGCTATATGCTATAATGTTAATAGGACGATAGAAAAAAATTGGCAGGAAAATTAAATTTAATCAAAATTTCACAATACTATAATATTGTACAACATATAAAATATGGACATTGCGATAGTTGTTTTCTTTACAGTTCCGACACGGTTTAATAAACTAGTGTGAGAATAGTAATATGCGTTACAAGAGCGGTATGTTGAAGTTTTCATGTTCGAGGAAAAGTTTGAAAAACCAAAACGTAGTTGAGCTTTTTTAATTTCCGTGTATCGTACATTATTTTGTGCGAAGATCGTTTATTACATACCTGAAAGAGGAATTTCTAATTAGTTGCAATGAAATCTCCATCTTGGTTTCTGTTCAATGACGGCAAATTTTCAAAACAAAAATATCTATCTTCAACATTGTT